>NC_052066.1:84901293-86271737 GCF_015852505.1 Tachyglossus aculeatus
TTACAGTCTGTTAAGTGAAGCTTTCAGAGGCACATGACTACAATACACAATGCATTCTCATTAGACATGCCTTATATTAAGCATCGATTCTGGCAAGGTTCCTTCAGGTGGAAAGCAGCCCTGTCAGCAATGTGCGTGTGTCCTTTTTCACAGATACTTTGTTGTTTTTACCTCAAAGCGGTAACGCCTGTTTAGCATTCTGGTAGGAAAGGTTGAAAACAGTTATCATCACAGTCGGAGTTTCATCTCTGGGTGGTATTTCACCAGCACATTGAATTCAAACAATTAGTAATCACGCAGGATTGCAGGGTCTTTTCACTGCATGATGTAAATTATGGGAATAGAGGCACACCAGGCAATGGGGAAGCGACAATTGTATGCTTCACAAAACCCTGAAGTAAAATATGGCCATATAAGTGGCTTAGGTTTTGTTGTCCTCGGGATAAACAATATTCCCGTCTCCTTCTCCAGTTCCATGGAAAGCCTCAATTGTGTTTCATCAGTGGAGAAGATTGCAGAATGTGTCAAAGCCTTAAATGTATAAGAACTTCAGGAGTTAACCTGAAAAGAATCAGAGAGCCATTTTAACAACTTTAGTGAACAGACATGATGGTGCAAGAGGAAACTATCTCCTACTTCTTTTCAAGACTCACTTTTAGCTAGGGCCATTAGTCAAACACATGCAGGGTTCCTCAGAGCCTCCCCGCCTCTGTCCTTGTGTGCTATCTTTGGCGCAATCATTTTCTTGTTTTTGTTTGTTCGTGTTCCTGTATCATTCATTCATTCCTTCAATCGCATTTATCAAGCGCTTACTGCTTGTAGAGCACCATACTACGCGCTTGGGAAGTACAAGTCGGCAACATATAGGGACGGTCCCTACCAAACAACGGGCTCACAGTCTAGAAGGGGGAGACAGACAACAAAACAAAACATGTAGACAAGTGTCAAAATCGTCAGAACAAATAAAATTATAGCTATATACACATCATTAATAAAATAAATAGAGTAATAAATATGTACAAATATACACAAGCGCTGTGGGGAGGGGAAGGGGGTAGGGTAGAGGGAGGGAGGGGGTCGATGAGGAGGGGAGGAGGAGGAGGAGAGGAAAAAAAGGGGGGCTCGGTCTGGGAAGGCCTCCTGGAGGAGTTGAGCTCTCAGTAGGGCTTTGAAGGGAGGAAGAGAGCTAGCTTGGCGGATGGGCAGAGGGAGGCCATTCCAGGCCCGGGGGAGGACGTGGGCTGGGGGCCGACGGCAGGACGGGCGAAAATGAGGCCCAGTGAGGAGGTAAGCGGAGGCAGAGGAGCGGAGGGTGCGGGCTGGGCTGGAGAAGGAGAGAAGGGAGGTGAGGTAGGAAGGATCAAGGGAAGAGCTTTGAATCTGAGAGAGAGGAGTTTTTGCTTGATTCAAAGGTTGACAGGCAAACACTGGAGATTTTTGAGGAGGGGAGTGACACGCCCAGAGTGTTTCTGTAGAAAGATAATCCAGGCAGCAGAGTGAAGTATAGACTAAAGTGGAGAGAGACAGGAGGATGGGAGATCAGAAAGGAGGCTGATGCAGTAATCCAGTCGGGATAGGACGAGAGATTGAACCAGCAGGGTAGCAGTTTGGATGGAGAGGAAAGGGCGGATCTTGGTGATGTTGTGGAGGTGAGACCGGCCTGTTTTGGTGATGGATTGGATGTGAGGGATGAACGAGAGAGAGGAGTCGAGGATGACACCGAGGTTGCGGGCTTGTGAGATGGGAAAGACGGTAGTGCCGTCCACAATGGCGGGAAAGTCAGGGAGAGGATAGAGTTTGGGAGGGAAGATAAGGAGCTCAGTCTTGGACATGTTGAGTTTTAGATGGCAGGCAGACATCCAGATGGAGATGTCCTGAAGACAGAAGGAGACACGAGCTTGGAGGGAGGGGGAGAGAGCAGGGGTGGAGATGTAGATTTGGGTGTCATCAGCGTAGAGATGATGGTTGAAACCCTGTGAGCGAATGAGTATCGATCAGTCAATCCATCAGTATAATTCACTGAGCACTTACTGTGTGCAGAGTACCATATTAAGTGCTTGAGAGAGTATGAAGCAATTAATAGGCAAGACCCCGGCCCTCAAGCAGTTTACAGTCTGTGGAGACATATTTTAAAAGAAATTAGGGGAAGGTGGAGGTAACCCAATATAAAGATGTGCGAAAGTGCTGTATCTCTGTCTCTAGCTCATCTATCTCTATCATCTATCCCTAATGGCGTCTATCTCAGTGCAGACCTCTCATCCGCATCCTGCCTCTGGCCTGGAACATCCTCCCTCCTCATATCAGATGGACAATTCCTCTCCCCCACTTCAAAGCCTTATTGAATAAAATAAATAAATTTATTTATTTATTTTATTTGTACATACCTATTCTATTTATTTTATTTTGTTAGTATGTTTGGTTTGTTCTCTGTCTCCCCCTTTTAGACTGTGAGCCCACTGTTGGGTAGGGACTGTCTCTATATGTTGCCAATTTGTGCTTCCCAAGCGCTTAGTACAGTGCTCTGCACATAGTAAGCGCTCAATAAATACGATTGATGATGATGATGATGATTGAAGGCACATCTTCTCCAAGAGGTCTTTCTCGACTAAGCCCTCTTTTCCTTCTCTTCCACTCCCTTCTGAGACCCCCAACTTGCTTTCCTCATTCATCCCCCTTTTCAACCCTGCAGCTCTTATGTCCATATTAATAATGACGGCATTTGTTAAGTGCTTACTATGTGCGAAGCACTGTTCTACATGCTGGGGGGGATACAAGGTGATCAGGTTGTCCCATGTGGGGCTCGCAGTCTTCATCCCCATTTTACAGATGAGGTAACTGAGGCTCAGAGAAGTCAAGTGACTTGCCCAAGGTCACACAGCAGACATTTGCATGACTCAGTGGAAAGAGCATGGGCTTGGGAATCAGAGGTCATGGGTTCTAATCCCAGCTCTGCCGCTTGTCAGCTGTATGACATTGGGCAACTCACTTAACTTCTCTATGCCTCAGTTACCTCATCTGTAAAATGGGGATTAAGACTGTGAGCCCCACATTGGGACAACCTGATCACCTTGTAACCTGCCCCGTGCTTAGAACAACGCTTTGCACATAGTAAGCGCTTAATAAATGCCATCATTATTATTATTATGTGGTGGAGCCGGGATTAGAACCCATGACCTCTGACTCCCAATCCCATGCTGTTTCCACTAAGCATCCCCGTCTAGCCTGTAAGCTCACTGTGAGCAGGGAAAGTGTCTGTTAAATTTTTATATTGTACCCTTCCAAGCACTTAGAACAGTGCTCAGCACATAGTAAGCACTTAACAAATACCATCATCGTCATCATCATCTGCACATGGTAAGCACTCAGTAAAGATGATTGTTTGACTGATGGACTGTAGGGGGGAAGGTGGGAGCAGGGTGAGTGACTCCCTAATAATAATAGTAATAATAATAATAATAATAATGATGGCATTTATTAAGCATTTACTATATGCAAAGCACTGTTCTAAGCCCTGGGGAGGTTACAAGGAGATCAGGTTGTCCCACGAGGGGCTCATAGTCTTAATCCCCATTTTACAGATGAGGGAACTGAGGCCCAGAGAAGTGAAGTGTCTTGCCCAAAGTCACACAGCTGACAATTGGCAGAGCAGGGATTTGAACCCATGACCGCTGACTCCAAAGTCCGGGCTCTTTCCACTGAGCCATAGTTCAGCCCTTCCTTACTCCTGAAGAGTTAACTGGTGAAAGTGTTCATCTCTGTTTATTTGTCACAGGTAGTAGCATATACATATATATATATATATATATTCCAATATTCTGAATTCTGTGTACCTGTTCTTGGATAAATATCTGATACCAGACACCATTTCACATAAGTGAAATGTAACCATAAATGAACCTATTGAATAGGTTCTCGTAAGTAATAGAGCAATGCAGCTATTCTAAATAGTGGATTTTGATGGCTTGCTGCCCCAGGTGATATTATCTTTAGCATGGCTTAGTGGATAGAGCCTGAGCCTGAAAGTCCGAAGGTTTTGGATTCTAATAGAATCCAATTCTTCTAGACTTTGAGCCCCTTGCTGGGGAGGGACCGTCTCTATATGTTGCCAACTTGTACTTCCCAAGCGCTTAGTACAGTGCTCTGCACACAGTAAGCGCTCAATAAATACGATCGAATGAATGAATGAATAATAGAGAAGCAGTTTGGCTCAGAGCAAAGAGCACAGACTTGGGTGTCAGAGGATTTACGTTCTAATCCCAACTCCTCCACTTGTCTGCTGTGTGGCCTTAGGTAAGCTGCTTAACTTCTTTGTGCCTCAGTTCCCTCATCTGTAAAATGGGGATTAAGACTGTGAGCCCCACGTGGGACAACCTGATTACCTGGTATCTACCCCAGTGCTTGGCACATAGTAAGCGCTTAACAAATACCAGTATTATAAAGAGAAGCAGCGTGGCTCAGTGGAAAGAGCCCGGGCTTGGGAGCCAGAGGATGTGGGTTCTAATCACGACTGCACCACTTGTCAGCTGTGTGACTTTGGGCAAGTCCCTTAATTTCTCTGGGCCTCAGTTTCCTCATCTGGAAATAGGGATTAAGACTGTGAGCCCCACATGGGACAACCTGATCACCTTGTATCCCCCACACTGCTTAGAACAGTGCTTCACACAAAGTAAGCGCTTAACAAATGCCATCATTATTATCATTATTATTATTAATCCTAACTCCGCCACTTGTATGCTCTGTGACTTTGAGCAAGTCACTTCACTTCTCTGGGCCTCAGTTACTTCATCTGTAAAATGGAGATTAAGATGGTGAGCCCCAAGTGGGACAGGGACTGTGTCTAACCCGATTTGCTCGTATTCATTCACTCATTCAATTGTATTTATTGAGCACTTACTGTGCGCAGAGCACTGTACTAAGCGCTTGGGAAGTACAAGTCGGTAACATATAGAGACGGTCCCTGCCCAACAACGGTCTCACAGTCTAGGAGGGGGAGACGGTCAACAAAACAAAATATGTAGACAGGTGTCATCAGAAAAAATAGAATTAAAGCTAAATGCACATCATTAACAAAATAAATAGAATAGTAAATGCGTACAAGTAAAATAAATAGAGTACTAAATCTGTATAAATATATATACAACTGCCTCGTATCCAGCTCAGTGCTTAGAACAGTGCCTGGCCCTTAGCAAGTGCTTAACAAATACCGCAGTTGTTATTTAGCACAATTCACCGTTGCTGTTCAATTATTCAACCTTCTTCAGGTACCTTGTGACTTGGTTTCCAGACTCTTGAAGGACCAAATCGCATTAGAGAAGCAGCATGGTGTAGTGGCTAGAACACAGACCTGGGGATCAGAAGGTCATGGGTTCTAATCTCACCTCTGTCACTTAATGATAATAATAATAATAATAATGATAATAATAATAATAATAACAATAATAATAATATTTGTTAAGAGCTTACTATGTACCGAGTGCTGTTCTAAGCACTGAGGGGGGATGAGAGCTAATCAGGTTGTCCCCCATGGGGCTCACAGTCTTAAATCCCCATTTTTCAGATGAGGTAGCTGAGGCACAGAGAAGTGCCCAAGGTCACACAGCGGAAAAGTAGCGGAGCCGGAATTAGAACCCACGTCCTCCGGCTCCCAAGCCCCGGCTCTTTCAACTAAGCCACACTGTTTCTATCAAGCAGACACACTTGTCTGCCGTGTGACCTTGGGCAAGTCACTTCACTTCTCTGGCCCTCAGTTACCTCATCTGGAAAATGGGGACAGAGACTGTGAGCCCCTCATGGGACAAGGACTGTGTCCAACCTGGTTAGCTTGTATCCATCCCGGCTCTTAATACAAAGTCTGGCATATAGTAAGGGCTTAACAAATAGAGAAGCAGCATGGCTCAGCGGAAAGAGCCCGGGGTTTGGAGTCAGAAGTCACGGGTTCAAATTCTGACTCCGCCAAATGTCAATCAATCAATCAATCGTATTTATTGAGCGCTTACTATGTGCAGAGAACTGTACTAAGCGCTTGGGAAGTACAAGTTGGCAACATATGGAGACAGTCCCTACCCAACAGTGGGCTCACAGTCTAGAAGGGGGACCATAAGAAGTCAGCTGTGTGACTTTGGGCAAGTCACTTCACTTCTCTGTGCCTAATTTACCTCATCTGTAAAATGGGGATTAAGACTGTGAGCCCCCCGTGGGACAACCTGATCACCTTGTAACCTCCCCAGCGCTTAGAACAGTGCTTTGCACATAGTAAGCGCTTAATAAATGTCATCATTATTATATTATAATTACCTTGTTTCCCCCCAGTGCTTAGAACAGTACTTTGCACATAGTAAGCACTTAATAAATGCCATCATTATTGTTATTATTAAACCCTGGCTCCACCAATTGTCAGCAGTGTGACTTTGGGCAAGTCACTTCACTTCTCTGTTCCTCAGTTACCTCATCTGTAAAATGGGGATGAAGACTGCAAGCCCTTTGTGGGACAATCTGATCACCTTGTATCCTCCCCAGAGCTTAGAACAGTGCTTTGCACATAGTAAGCACTTAACAAATGTCATTACTATTCTTCTTCTTATTATTATTATTGAAATGGGGATTAAGACTGTGAGCACCATGTGGGGCATGGGCTATGTCCAACCTGATTGGAGCAGCCTGGCTCAGTGGAAAGAGCCCGGGCTTTGGAGTCAGAGGTCATGGGTTCGATTCCCGGCTCCGCCAACTATCAGCTCTGTGACTTTGGGCAAGTCACTTCACTTCTCTGGGCCTCAGTTACCTCATCTGTAAAATGGGGATAAAGACTGCGAGCCCCGTGTGGGACGATCTGATCACCTTGTATCTTCCCCAGAGCTTAGAACAGTGCTTTACACATAGTAAGCGCTTAACAAATGCCATCATTATTATTATTACTACAATTATTATTATTATTATTGTTATTATTATTATTATTATTATTATTATTATTATTATCTTCCCATATAAATACTTTCTGGTCACGAGGCGGCGCCATAATTCTGTCCGGAGGCTGCATATTTCACGCTGCTCCCTTCAAACTCCCTGCCCTCTGCTACTACAGGGGAATTCATCGCCTGCAATCACACTTAAAATAAATACATTATTTTCCTCGTTTCCTTATGATGTTTGGGGAAATTTTAGCTTTTGCTTGTCTTTATGTGAAAATTAATTGCCTCGAAACATTTATCTGATTAAATGAAAATGCATTTAACCCACTCATTTTAAACTTCAAGCTAAAATGCTCTACTCCAAAATACATTAGGCAGGCAAATAATTCATTTTATGGCAGGGAGAAAGAGGCTCATTTAGAGCTGAACTATAAGTCAAATCCCCGCTCTGCCAATTCAGCTGTGTGACTTTGGGCAAGTCACTTAACTTCTCTGGGCCACAGTTACCTCATCTGTAAAATGGGGATTAAGACTCTGAGCCCTCCTTGGGACAACCTGATAATAATAATAATAATAATGGTATTTATTAAGCGCTTACTATGTGCAAAGCACTGTTCTTAGCGCTGGGGAAGTTACAAGATGATCAGATTGTTCCACGGGGGGCTCACAGTTTTTAATCCCCATTTTACAGATGAGGTAACCGAGGCCCCGAGAAGTCAAGCGACTTGCCCAGAGTCACACAGCTGACAATTGGTGGAGCCGGGATTTGAACCCATGACCTCTGACTCCAAAGCCCGGGCTCTTTCCACTGAGCCACGCTGCCTCCCTATCACCTTGTAACCTCTCCAGCACTTAGAACAGTGGAACAGTGTAAGCACATAGTAAGCACTTAATAAATGGCATCATTATTATTATGTCAAATTGACTACAACAGAGGGTGAAGTTTTATTCCAAAGAAGAGCTGAGGAGAGTCGGGCTGGCCCAAAGGCCAAAGGCCCAAAGACCCTGATCCAGAAGACTCTGTCTTTCGCAGGTTGGGGGTTCTTCCTCTAGGACCAGGAATCCTTTGTCTAAGGGAATTCGATGAGCACTTGTCTCCCTCCACCTTCCTTCTACTGGAGTCCAGCTCCAGAATAAACCCAAAATATGGAAATCTCTCTTCTTCTCCATTTGTATCAACATTCCCTAGGCAAAACTTGAAGAGACCTCCTCAAGTTGAGAAGCCTTAATTTAGACCTCTCTTGCATTCACTTAACTCCTTTCTCTGCACTCCGGCTAGCGTCGAGGTAATAATAATAATAATAATAATAATAATAATAATGGCATTTATTAAGCACTTACCATGTGCAAAGCACTGTTCTAAGCACTGGGGAGTTTACGAGGTGATCAGATTGTCCCACGTGGGGCTCAGAGGCTTAATCCCCATTTCCTTTGGGACCAGAAATCCTTTGTCTAAGGGAATTCGATGAGCACTTGTCTCCCTCCACCTTCCTTCTACTGGAGTCCAGCTCCAGAATAAACCCAAAATATGGAAATCCCTTTTCTTCTCCATTTGTATCAACATTTCCTAGGCAAAACTTGAAGAGACCTCCTCAAGTTGAGAAGCCTTAATTTAGACCTCTCTTGCATTCACTTAACTCCTTTCTCTGCACTCCGGCTGGCGTCACGAGGTAATAATAATAATAATAATGGCATTTATTAAGCGCTTACTATGTGCAAAGCACTGTTCTAAGCACTGGGGAGGTTACAAGGTGAACAGGTTGTCCCACGGGGGGCTCACAGTCTTCAAATTTATTTATTTTACCTGTACATATCTATTCTATTTATTTTGTTAGTATGCTCGGTTTTGTTCTCTGTCTCCCCCTTTTAGACTGTGAGCCCACTGTTGGGTTGGGACTGTCTCTATATGTTGCCAACTTGTACTTCCCAAGCGCTTAGTACAGTGCTCTGCACACAGTAAGCGCTCAATAAATACGATTGATTGATTGATTGATTCATCCCCATTTTCCAGGTGAGGGAACTGAGGCCCAGAGAAGTGACTCGTCCAAAGTCACACAGCTGACAAGCGGCAGAGTCGGGATTTGAACCCATGACCTCTGACTCCAAAGCCCGGGCTCTCTCCACTGAGCCACGCGGCTCAAACGCAAGGAGTCAGGGAAGGGGGCCGAGACTACGGTCACCTCTTCTCAGACCCACGGACAACTTGGCCTTCGACCGGACGGAATATTTTCCATAAATCCCACAGTATTGCCCAGGTCATCCCAGTTTATCCGATGCAAAGCCCGAAGGAGACCCTCATTTCTTTCTAGAGTCCATGAAGCTCTGCAGCCCCTGCGACACTCAGTTACATTTTTCTCAGGCTCAGATTTGCCTGTCCTTGGGGCTGAAGACTAAATGTCTGCCAGCTCAGATCTGAGAAAAATGAAAAAGTTTACCCTGATGATTGCAAATCTCCTGGTGGGGGCCAGAACAGAGCCCGTTGTTGGGTAGGGACCGTCTCTATAACAATGATGGTATTTGTTAAGCTCTTATTATGCACAAAGCGCTGTCCTAAGCTCTATATGTTGCCGACTTGTACTCCCCAAGCGCTTAGTACAGTGCTCTGCACACAGTAAGCGCTCAATAAATACGAGTGAATGAACGAATGAATGAATGAATCAATCAATGGTATTAATTAAATCCTTACTGTGAGAAGCAGCATGGCTTAGTGGAAAGAGAAGCAGCATGGCTCGATGGAAAGAGCATGGGCTTGGGAGCCAGAGGTCATGAGTTCTAATCCCGACTCTGCCACTCGTCAGCTGTGTGACTTTAGGCAAGTCGCTTAACTTCTCTGTGCCTCAGTTACCTCATCTTTAAAATGGGGATTAAGACTGTGAGCCCCACGTGGGACAACCTGATCACCTTGTATGTCCCCCAGTGCTTAGAACAGTGCTTCGCTGTTAGGAAGCGCTTAACAAATGCCATTATTATTATTATTATTAAAGAGCATGGGCTTGGGATTCAGAGGACGTGGGTTCTAATCCCAGCTCCACCACTTGTCTGCTGTGTGACCTTGGGCAAGTCATTTAACTCCTCTGTGCCTCAGGTACCTCACCTGTAAAATGAGTATTAGGACCGTGAGCCCCGTGTGGGACAACCTGATTACCTTGTATCTACCCCAGTGCTTAGAACAGTGCTTGGCACATAGTAAGTGCTTACCAAATGCTATTATTATTCAATCAATCGTATTTATCGAGCGCTTACTGTGTGCAGAACCCTGTACTAAGCTCTTGGGAAGTACAAGTTGGCAACATATAGAGACGGTCCCTACCCAACAGTGGGCTCACTTATTATTGTTATTATTACAGAGCATAAATAGTCACTACACCAGCTGTGGGTTCCCATTGAGTTTTTTCTTAAGACAAATGCGATTAGAGATATGATTTCTAGAGTCATCTGGCACCCTCCCCTACCTGTG
Source organism: Tachyglossus aculeatus (assembly GCF_015852505.1). Lineage (NCBI taxonomy): Eukaryota > Metazoa > Chordata > Mammalia > Monotremata > Tachyglossidae > Tachyglossus > Tachyglossus aculeatus. The sequence goes on from NC_052066.1 coordinate 84,911,656, forward strand.
TGTGTGGCACAGGGATTGACAGCTCTCTGGGAGGAGTGACACTGTCCCCGTCTTCTCACATTTCTGGCTTTTATGTCCCTTGAAGTTCCTGGGGTCTCTGTTGCTTATAGTGGAAAAAGGGAATCCAATTTGACAGCGGCCTCGTATCTGGTGGTTGGCACACGCAGATATAGTTCTGCTGAGGAGCCCATTTCTAGCTGGATCAGATCGAACTTGGCCCGGCCCTTATCTCCTTTCTGTGAGAAGATTAAGGAAATGAACTACCCAGTCAGGGGTCACCATCTTCTGAGGGGAAAAGCCTTGAAACTGATTTTGTCCCCTGTGATTCTTCCCCACCCTGCAAGGAAAAGGCAGGGGAAGGAGCAACAGAGATACTGACACTTTTTAGACTGTGAGCCCACTGTTGGGTAGGGACTGTCTCTATATGTTGCCAATTTGTACTTCCCAAGCGCTTAGTACAGTGCTCTGCGCATAGTAAGCGCTCAATAAATACGATTGATTGCTTGATTGATATTTGTTAAGCGCTTACTATGTGCAAAGCACTGCTCTAAGCACTGGGGAGGTTACAGGGTGATCAGGTTGTCCCACGGGGCGCTCGCAGTCTTAATCCCCATTTTACAGATGAGGGAACTGAGGCCCAGAGAAGTCAAGTGACTTGCCCAAAGTCACACAGCTGACAGCTGGCGGAGCCGGAATTTGAACCCATGCCCTCTGACTCCAAAGCCCGGGCTCTTTCCACTGAGCCATGCATTTGTTAAACGCTTATATGCCAGGCACCATACTAAACAATGGGGTAGCTACAAGTTAATCATTCATTCATTCGTTCATTCAGTGGTATCGACTGAGCGCTTACTGTGTGCAAAGCACTGTACCAAGTGCTTGGTTCCCCACAGGACCTGTATATATGTTTGTACATATTTATTACTCTATTTATTTATTTTACTTGTACATATCTATTCTATTTATTTTATTTTGTTAGTATGTTTGGTTTTGTTCTCTGTCTCCCCCTTTTAGACTGTGAGCCCACTGTTGGGTAGGGACTGTCTATATATATTGCCAATTTGTACTTCCCAACTGCTTAGTACAGTGCTCTGCGCATAGTAAGCGCTCAATAAATACGATTGATGATGATGACACAGAAAGGGCCCAGGGTCACAGCCAGGATGGCGTTCCTCATGTGACTAATGTCTCCTAAGCAGCATGGATTTAGGAGAAAGACACAGACCTGGGAGTTGGAGGACCTGGGTTCTAATCCCAGCTCTGCCCCTTGTCTGCTGTGTGATCTTGGGCAAGTCACTTTACTTCTCTGGGCCTCAGTTCCCTCATCTGTAAAATGGGGATTAAGCCTGGGAGCCCTATGTGGGACAGGGACTGTGCTCAACCCGATTATCTTGTACTTAGCACAGTGCCTGGCTCATAGCAAGCACTTAACAAATACCACAACTATTATTAAGTGCTTAGTACAGTGTTCTGCCCTCAATAAGTGCTCAATAAATGTCATTGATTGATTGACTCAGATCAGAGGTCACGGGTTCAAATCCCGGCTCCGCCAATTGTCAGCTGTGTGACTTTGGGCAAGTCACTTCACTTCCCTGGGCCTCAGTTCCCCCATCTGTAAAATGGGGATTAAGCCTGGGAGCCCTATGTGGGGCAGGGACTGTGCTCAGCCCAATTATCTTGTACTTAGTACAGTGCCTGGCTCATAGCAAGCACTTAACAAATAAATACCGCAATTATGATTAAGTGCTTAGTACAGTGTTCTACCCTCAATAAGTGCTCAATAAATGTCATTGATTAATTGACTCAGATCAGAGGTCACAGGTTCAAATCCCGGCTCCGCCAGTTGTCAGCTGTGTGACTTCGGGCAAGTCACTTCACTTCCCTGGGCCTCAGTTTCCTCCTCTGTAAAATGGGGATTAAGCCTGTGAGCCCTATGTGGAACAGGGACTGTGCTCAACCCGATTATCTTGTACTTAGTACAGTGCCTGGCTCATAGCAAGCACTTAACAAATACCGCAATTATTATTTAGTGCTTAGTACAGTGTTCTGCCCTCAATAAGTGCTCAATAAATGTCATTGATTGATTGACTCAGATCAGAGGTCAGGGGTTCAAATCCCGGCTCTGCCAATTGTCAGCTGTGTGACTTTGGGCAAGTCACTTCACTTCTCTGGGCCTCAGTTCCCTCATCTGTCAAATGGGGATTAAGACTGTGAGCCCCCCGTGGGACAACCGGATCACTTTGTAACCTCCTCAGCTCTTAGAACAGTGTTTTGCACATAGTAAGCGCTTAATAAATTCCATCATTATTATTATTAGTATTATAATTGACTGATTGATTCCAGTTTCAGCCCATCCCGCCCCCACAGCTTCTAGACTCCTGTGATCATCATTCCGAGAACTGGGAAAATGCAGGAACTCAATATTGCAAATTTCCAAAGCCCCTTCCCTCTTCCTTGACCTACTTATTTTTAAATCTGGCTAACCCCAATATATATCCCCTGCTTCCCCTTTCAGCTTAAAAGAAGGAATCCATGTGAATTTCTCACAAGGAACCTAAATCAGCATCACAAAGCTTTCTCAGGTCTGATATCAGTGATTAAAATGCAGAGTGAGAAAATCAACACCTCAAGTAGCTTTGAAAATTGCTGCACCTCAAATGGCTTTTTGGCTAGAAGCAAGCAGCAGGGCAGGCTAGAGGTAGTCCTAGGGGCCAGAATAAGTAGCCCAGAACCCTGGGAGAATTTCTACATAATAATTGACTAGTTAATTAATCAAGAGCATTTATGCAGTGTTCATAGTTTGAGGAGAACCTCATAAGTACTGTGGAATGGTACAAAGTAAAAATAAAATGATGTCCTTGTTATCAAGAGCTCATAGTCAGATCTGTAAATGATTCCTTAGACTGGGACTACTCAATTGAACCCCACACAACTGTCCTTCTCTCATTTTTTGGGTTCATTTTTGTTAAGTAATAATAATAATAATATTTTTTAAGTGCTTACTATGTGCAAAGCACCGTTCTAAGCACTGGGATAGATACAAGATGATCAGGTTGTCCCACGTGGGGCCCACAGTCATAATCCCCATTTTACGGATGAGGGAACTGAGGCCCAGAGAATCAATCAATCAATCAATCAATCAATCGTATTTATTGAGTGCTTACTGTGTGCAGAGCACTGTACTAAGTGCTTGGGAAGTATAAGTTGGCAACATATAGAGACAGTCCCTACCCAACAGTGGGCTTACAGTCTAAAAGGGGGAGACAGAGAACAAAACTAAACATACTAACAAAATAAAATAAATAGAATAGATATGTACAAGTAAAATGAATAAATAAATAAATAGAGTAATAAATATGTACAAACATATATACGTATATACATGTGCTGTGGGGATGAGAAGGAGGTAAAATGGGGGGATGGAGAGGGGGGGTGAGGGGGAGAGGAAGGAAGGGGCTCAGTCAGGGAAGGCCTCCTGGAGAGAAGTTAAGTGATTTGCCCAAAGTCACACAGCTGACAATTGGCGGAGCCAGGATTTGAACCCATGACCTCTGACTTCAAAGCCTGTGCACTTTCCATTGAGCCACACTATGTGCCAAGCACTGGGGTAGGTACAAGATACCTAGGTTGGACACAGTCTCTGCTTCACATGGGGTTCACAGTGTAAGAGGAAGGGAGTGGGATTTAATCCCCATTTCACAGGTAAGGAAGGTGAAGCCCAGAGAAGCTAAGTGACTTGCCCAAGGTCACTTAGAAAATAAACAGCAGAGCCAGAATTAGAACCCAGGTCTTTTTTTAATTGGTATTTGTTAAGCGTTGACTATTTGCCAGGCATTTTACTAAGCATTGGGGTGGACGGAGGCTAAACAAGTTGGACACAGTCTATGTCCTACACGGGGCTCACGGACTTAATCCCCATTTTACAGATAAAGTAACTGAGGCACAGAGAAGTTAAGTGACTTGTCCAAGGTCACATAGCAGACAAATGACATAGCTGGGATTAGAACCCAGGTCCTTTAACTGCCACGCTTGTGCTTTTTCCACTAGGTCATGCTGCTTCTCCAGAGGATGTCTTCTTCATTCATTCATTCATTCATTCAAAAGTATTTGTTGAGCGCTTACTGTGTGCAAAGCGCTGTACTAAGCACTTGGGAAGTACAAGTCGGCAACATATAGAGACAGTCCCTGTCCAACAACGGGCTCACAGTCTAGAAGGGGGAGACAGACAACAAAACAAAACATGTAGACAGGTGTCAAGTCATCAGAATAAATAGAATTAAAGCTAAATGCACATCATTAACAAAATAAATAGAATAGTAAATATGTACAGGTAAAATAGAGTAATAAATCTGTACAAATATATATACAAGTGCTGTGGGGAGGGGCAGGAGGTAGGGCGGAGGGGATGGGGAGGAGGAGAGGAAAAAGGGGGCTCAGTCTGGGAGCCCCTTCTTGTCCTCTGCTCTTCCATGGCTTTGTATTGTACTCTCCCAGGTGCTTAGTACAGTGCTCTGAACAGAGAAAATGCTCAATAAATGCGTTTTTCAATTGACTGGGGGCTAGGGAGGCTTAGCACCCTGATACACAGGGCTTGTCCCTGCCCCACATGGAGTTCACAGTCTAAGAGGAAAGGAGTACCATTTAATCGCCCCTTTTCAGACAAGGAAACTCAGGGCCAGAGAAGTTAAGTGACTTTCCAAGATCAATCAATCAATCATATTTATTGAGCGCTTACTGTGTGCACAGCACTGTACTAAGCGCTTGGGAAGTCCAAGTTGGCAACATATAGAGACGGTCCCTACTCACAGTCTAGAAGATCACACAGAAGACAAATGGCAGAGCTCCCCGAACAAGGGCCTGGGAGTTGAAGACCTGTGTTCTAATTCTAGCTCCATCACTTATCTGCTGGGTGACCTTGGGTTAGTCACCTCATTTCTCTGTGCCTCAGTTCCCTCATCTGTAAAATGGGGATTAATACTGTGGGACATGGACTGTGTCTAACCCGATTAGCTTGTATCTACCCCAGGGCTTAGTACAGTGCCTGGCACACAGTAAGTGCTTAACAAATATCATAAACGAAAAAAGGACAGGAGATGGGTCAGAGGGAGGAGACAGATGTTTGCTTTCTAGGTTGCTAAAGTTTATTATCCAGCATGTCAAAATTGATATTCTGGCACATAGTAAGTGCTTAACAAATATCATAAACGAAAAGAGGACAGGAGATGGGTCAGAGGGAGGAGACAGGTGTTTGTTTTCTAGGTTGCTAAAGTTTATTATCCAGCATGTCAAAATTGATATTGATATTAATAACGGAAATGACAACAATAGTGGTATTTGTTAAGCGCTTACTATGCGCCAAGCACGGTTCTAAGCTAGAAAATTGCAGAGCAAAAATTCTTTCTTCAACAAAGGGGTTTTGCTGCCACCTAGAAATTAGTCTGAGCCTGGATTTGCTTACCTTAACCTCATTCTCGTGACCATCCCTGAATTTGCACAATAAAAATAATAATGGCATTTATTAAGCACTTACTATATGCAAAGCACTGTTCTAAGTGCTGGGGAGGATACAAGGTAATCAGGTTGTTCCACAGGGGGCTCACAGTCTTAATCTCCCTTTTACAGATGAGGTAACTGAGGCTCAGAGAAGTTAAGTGACTTGCCTGAAGTCACACAGCTGAAAGTTGGCGGAGCAGGAATTCTAACCCATGACCTCTGAACCCAAAGCCCGTGCTCTTTCCACTGAGCCCCGCTGCTTCTCTTGCCGTGAACCTTGGGTAACAGAGTTAGGGTCAGTGAACTCCTTTGGAGTGTCAACTCAGGAGACGTGGCCCCTTGGCCCAGAGGTTGGTGGGGCAAGGAGGGACTGAAAGGAATCCCAGACTGAGCCCCCTTTTTCCTCTCCTCCTCCCCATCCCCCCCACCCTACCTCCTTCCCCTCCCCACAGCGCCTGTATATATGTCTGTACAGATTTATTACTCTATTTTACTTGTACATAGTTACTATTCTATTTATTTTGTTAATGATGTGCATCAAGAGCTTCAAGGCTGTCCATCCCCTCGCCCCCTCCTACCTCACTTCCCTTCTCTCCTTCTCCAGCCCAGCCCGCACCCTCCGCTCCTCTGCCGCTAACCTCCTCACGGTGCCTCGTTCTCGCCCGTCCCGCCGTCGACCCCCGGCCCACGTCATCCCCCCGGCCTGGAATGCCCTCCCTCTGAACAACCGCCAAGCTAGCTCTCTTCCTCCCTTCAAGGCCCTACTGAGAGCTCACCTCCTCCAGAAGGCCTTCCCAGACTGAGCTCCCTTCTTCCTCTCCCCCTCGTCCCCCCTCCATCCCCCGTCTTACTTCCTTCCCTTCCCTACAGCACCTGTATATATGTATATATGTTTGTACATATTTATTACTCTATTTTATTTGTACATATTTATTTTATTTATTTTATTTTGTTAATATGTTCTGTTTTGTTGTCTGTCTAGACTGTGAGCCTGCTGTTGGATCGGGACCGTCTCTATGAGTTGCCGACTTGGACTTCCCAAGCGCTTAGCACAGTGCTCTGCACACAGTAAGCGCTCAATAAATATGATTGAATGAATGAATGAATGAATGAAAGTGCTTTGAAAAGCAATAGAGTTGATCGACATAGTCCTGTGCTCAGGAGGAGTTTACAGTCCTTGGAATCTTAGAACAGTGTTTGTCACATAATAAGTGCTTAACAAGTACCTATGTATATACACATACATATACAAACACACACACACATATATATATTTATGTGTACATGTATACTTGTCATATATATGTATATAGGTAGATATATACAGTCTACAAGGGGACAACTCCTACTTTTAGTACTACTATTAATGACGATGAGCAGCGTGGCTCAGTGGAAAGAGCCCGGGCCTCAGGGTCAGAGATCGTGTGTTCTAATCCCGGCTCCAACACTTGACCACTGTGTGACCTTGGATAAGTCACTTCACTTCTCTGGGCCTCAGTGGCCTCATCTCTATAATGGCAATGAAGACTATGAGCCCCACGTGGGACAACTTGATTACCTTGTATCTACCTCAGCACTTAGTACAGTCCCTGGCACATAGTAAGCACTTAACAAATACCAACATTATTATTACTATTATTTGTTAAGTGTTTACTATGGGTCAGGCACTGCATTAAGTGCTGGATGGGTGTAGGTAATTTGGGTTGGACACAGTCTCTGTCCCACATGGGGTTCCCAGTCTTAATCCCCACTTTACAGATGAGGTAACTGAGGCCCAGGGAAGTGAAGTGACTTGCCCAAGGTCACCCAGAAGACAAGTGGTGGTGCTGGGATGAGAACCCATGATCTTCTGACTCCCATTCCTGTGCTTTATCCACCAAACCATGCTTCTTCTCCTCCTACTTCTCCTCCTCATCCTCCTCCTCCTAGAGAAGCCGCGTGGCTCAGTGGAAAGAGCGTGGGCTTTGGAGTCAGAGGTCATGGGTTCTAATCCCGGCTCCGCCAATTGTCAGTTGTGTGACTTTGGGCAAGTCACTTCACTTCTCTGGGCCTCAGTTACCACATCTTTTAAATTGGGATTAAGACTGAGCCCCACGTGGGACAACCTGATCACCTTGTAACTGTCACCTTGTAGAACAGTGCTTTGCACATAGTAAGTGCTTAATAAATGCCATTATTATTATTATTATTATTATTATTATTACCATTGTATTCCTCTCGGGGGAGAGTTTCTAAATTTGCCAAATGGGTCCTGTAACCCTAGAGCAAGTGTCTTTTAGTGGAGGGGTCCTGCAAATAATTATGGTATTTATTAAGCGCTTACTATGTGTGAGGCACTGTAATGCATCCCTTAACCAGAAATGCCTTGTGGGAGGACCTGCAGCTTAGTATATAGTGCTTGGGATATTGTCTTGTCTTATGCTGTCGAGTCGTCTGAAGAATACCATAGACTCTTAATAATAATAATGATGGCATTTATTAAGCACTTACTATGTGCAAACCACTGTTCTAAGCGCTGGGGAGGTTACAAGGTGATCAGGTTGTCCCACGGGGGGGCTCACAGGCTTCATTCCCATTTTACAGATGAGGTAACTGAGGGCCAGAGAAGTGAAATGACTTGCCCAAAGTCACACAGCTGACAAATGGTGAACCCATGACCTCTGACTCCAAAGCCCGGGCTCTTTCCATTGAGCCATGCCGCTTAATGAATCTTAAGGTTGAATGACCCGATAAACCATCCTTCAATCACTTATTTCAGTGCTCAAGGGCTTATTTCAGTGCTCAAGCGCTTAGTACAGTGCTCAAGCACTTAGTACAGTGCTCTGCCCATAGTAAGCGCTCAATAAATACGATTGATGATGTGTGTAAATGGGTGACTACTGACTGTCCAGACTTGAGTCCATGACCCACATCTCTATAAGGGAACTGGAGTCAAAGGTCAGGAGGAATTCAGGGTAGAGAATGTGTCCCTTCAATCAATTAATCAATCAATCTATCAATCATATTCATTGACCCCTTACTGTGTGCAGAGCACAGCACTAGGCACTTGGAACAATAATCAATCAATCATATTTATTGAGTGCTTACTGTGTGCAGAGCACTGTATTAAGCGCTTGGGAAGTACAAGTTGGGAACATATAGAGACGGTCCCTACCCAACAGTGGGCTCACAGTCTAAAAATAACAATACCCTACACCAGAGTTGGTGTCCTGTTCCCTGCCCACTAGAAGCTAACAGTCTACCAAAGAGGGTTATACCACAGTGGGGATGACATAATTTCACACATTTCCAGCAGGCCCTACTAACTTGCCTCTGAACTTGATTTCCAAAGCATTAGATTATCTTAGCTGATACCTGAGGCAGAAGCAAGCTCCTTACTTTAATTCCAATAGATAGAATATGACTGAATGGTTTCCTTGGAAAAAGAACGAAAGACAGTCAAAGGGCCAGCAAGCAACAATTAACCTCCACCCGGGTCAGTAATCAGAGAGGTAGATAGGATGCCTTACCCTTAGGGGAGACAAACACCCTTTGTTCCAATTTTTCACCTTCTTCTTGCAACTTAATTAAATACAGCATCAGAATAACCTGCTGCCTTGGAGAAAAATGGAAGCTTAGCACATTTAGTTTCTTCAAATTTATTCAGAATAGCAATCAGACTTTAAGTTAAATAAGCAACAATTCATGAGACGTCCCAGGTCCTGTCGGCGGGACGGTCTGTTCCAGAAGACGCATGAGAAGCAGCATGGCTTAGTGGAAAGAGCCCAGGCTTGGGAGTCAGAGGTCTTGGGTTCTAATCCTGCCTCTGCCACTTGTTAGCTGTGTGATCTTGGACAAGTCACTTAACTACTTTGGGCCTCAGTTCCCTCATCTGTAAAATGGGGATGAAGACTGTGAGCCCTACGTGGAACAACCCGATTACCTTATATCTACCACAGTGCTTGGAACATAGTAAGTGCTCAACAAATACCAACATTATTATTATTATTATTCCAGTACACCAGCGTCAGGCCATGTTGCCCTTGCTGCAGATTTGCGGGGGGGGCATTGACAAATTTTTCAGCCTCTTTGGACTCTATTTCCATATCCCTCAAGTAGGGGCAATGTGAACTCCCCAACAGGCTCACTGAGAAGAATAATGAAGTAGTGATGAGAAAGTGTTCTTGATATTTGAAATCATAAGGGCCGGTTTAGGGATAAGGAAGTTGCTAGCTTGGAGCTAATTTGACTTTATGGACAGAGAATCTCGAGTCTGGAGAATTCCCAAAGATTGCTTGGTTTCTGGGTGGCCTCAAAAAGCGATTGTTCCCTTTCTTACTCAATCAATTATATTTGTTGACTGCTTACTATTTGCAGATCTCTGGACTAAGTGGTTGGAAGAGTGCGATGTAACAGAATTGGTAGACATAGCCCTGCCCACAAGGACCTTACAGTCTAGAGGACTGTAGAAGACTTTCTCAAGTCTCCCACTCCTGTCTGCATCGCCCTGACTTACTCCCTTTCCTCTTCCCACCGCCCAGCCCCACAGCTCTTACGTTCATATCTGTAATTTTATTTCTTTGTACTGATGTCTGTCTCCCTCACTCTAGACTGTAAGACCACTGTGGTCAGGGAATGTGACCGTTTATTACTGCATTGTACTCTCCCAAGTGCTTAGTACAGTGCTCTGCACACCGTAAGTGCTCAATAAATACAATTGAATGAATGAATGAATGGATGAATGAATGAAAGCCTACTGGGCCTTGATTTCAGCATTTCTAGAGAAGAGGGGGTGTCTACCACAGCCCAACTCTCACACTTTAATCCTCTAGTCAGTCAGTTGTATTTACTGAGTGTTTACTGAGAAGCAGCATGGCTTTGAGGAAAGAGCCCGGGCTTGGGAGTCAGAGGTCAGGGGTTTTAATCCCTGCTCCACCACTTGTCTGCTGTGTGACCTTGGGCAAGTCACTTAACTTATCTGTGCCTCAGTTCCCTCATCTGTAAAATGGGGATGAAGACTGTGAGCCCCACCTGGGATAACCTGATTACCTTGTATCCGCTGGAGAATTTAGAACAGTGCTTGGCACATAGTAAGCGCTTAACAAATACCATTGTTATTATCATTATTACTACGTGCAGAGCACTGTACTAAGAGTTTGGGGAGTACAATATAACGGACACATTCCCTGCCCACAATGAGCTTATAGTCTAGAAGGGGAGACAGACATTACTATAAATAAATAAATTACAGATATGTACATAAGTGCTGTGAGGCTGGGATGGGGGGGTCACAGTCTTTTAGACTGTGAGCCCACTGTTGGGAAGGGACTGTCTCTATGTGTTGCCAGTTTGTACTTCCCAAGCGTTTAGTACAGTGCTCTGCACACAGTAAGTGCTCAATAAATACGATTGATGATGAGGGGGTGAATGAAGGGAGCAAGTCAGGGATAGGCAGAAAGGAGAGGAAGAAGAGGAAATAAGGGCTTAGTTAGGGAAGGCCTGTTGGAGGAGATTTGCCTTCAATAAGGCTTTGAAGAGGCTGATTGTCTGTCAGATTTGAGGAGGGAGGGAGTTCCAGGCCAGAGGCAGGATGTGGGCAAGAGGTCAGCGGTGAGATAATAATAATAATAATAATAATAATAATAATAATAATAATAATAATAATAATAATAACAGCATTTGTCAAGTGCTTACTATGTGCAAAGCACTGTTCTAAGGTGATCAGGGTGTCCCATGTGGGGCTCACAATCTTAATCCCCATTTTACAGATGAGGGAACTGAGGCTCAGGGAAGTGAAGTGACTTGCCCAAAAGGTCACACAACAGACACGTGGCAGAGTGGGGATTTGAACCCATGACCTCTGACTCCCAAGCCCGAGCTCCTTCCACTGAGCCATGCTGTTTCCCTAGATAGATCAGACTGAGGTACAGTGAGAACATTGGCATTAGAGGAGCGAAATGTGTGGGCTGGGTTGTAGCAATCAATCAATCATATTTATTGAGCGCTTACTGTGTGCAGAGCACTGTACTAAGTGCTGGGGAAGTACAAGTTGGCAACATATAGAGACAGTCCCTACCCAACAGTGGGCAGCCAAGTGAGGTAGGAGGGGGTGAGGTAATTGAATGCTTTAAAGCCAATGGTGAGGAGTTTCTGACTGATGTGGAGGTGAATGGGCAACCACTTGAGGTTCTTGAGGAGAGGGGAAACATGGCCTGAAAGTTTTTGTAGAAAAATGATCCGGGCAGCAAAGTGAAGTATGGACTGGAGTGGGGAGAGATAGGAGGCTGGGAGATCAGCAAGGAGGTTGATAAGGTTGATACAGTAATCAAGGTGGGATAGGACAAGCGATTAGATTAACGCAGAAGCCATTAATCTTCTAATGACCATTTCTGCACATTGATCTCGTTTATCTCGCTGCTGCCCTTTTCAGCTACATTTTCCCTCTTGCTGGAATTCCTCCACCTTGGAATTCATTCATTCAACCGTATTTATTGAGCGCTTACTGTGTGCAGAGCACTGTACTAAGCGCTTGGGAAGTACAAGTTGGCAACATATAGAGACGGTCCCCACCCAACAGCGGGCTCACAGTCTAGAAGGGGGAGACAGACAACAAAACAAAACATTTTAAAACATATTAACAAAATAAAATAAATAGAATAAATATGTACAAGTAAAATAAATAGAGTAATAAATATGTACAAACATATATATATATATATATATGTTATATATATATACAGGTGCTGTGGGGAGGGGAAGGAGGTGCGGCGGGGTGATGGGGAGGGGGAGGAGGGGGAGAGGAAGGAGGGGGCTCAGTCTGGGAAGGCCTCCTGGAGGAGGTGAGCTCTCCGTAGGGCTTTGAAGGGAGGAAGAGAGCTAGCTTGGCAGATGGGCAGAGGGAGGGCATTCCAGGCCCGGGGGATGATGTGGGCCGGGGGTCGACGGCGGGACAGGCGAGAACGAGGCACAGTGAGGAGATTAGCGGCAGAGGAGCGGAGGGTGCGGGCTGGGCTGGAGAAGGAGAAGGGAGGTGAGGTAGGAGGGGGCGAGGTGATGGGCAGCCTTGAAGCCGAGCGTGAGGAGTTTTTGCCTGATGCGTAGGTTGATTGGTAGCCACTGGAGGATTTTTGAATCCATCAGACTATCACTCTCCCCAACCTCCAAAGCCTTATTAATATAACATCTCCTCCAAGAAACCTTTCCTAGCCTCCCTATAATAATAATAATAATAATAATAACAGTTTTGGTGTTTGGTACTTACTACTTGCAGGGCAGTGTTATATGCAGTCCATGTCCCACGCAGGGCTGACGGTCTTAATCCCCGTTTTACAGGTGAAGTAAATGAGGCACAGAGAAGTTAAGTGACTTACCCAAGATCGCACAGAAAGCAAAGTGCCACAGGGAGGATTAGAACCCAGGTCCTTCTGACTCTCAAGCTTTTGCTTTATCCACCAGGCCTTGTTGCTTCTCCCAGGCCATGCTGCTTCCTCGTTTCTCCTATTCATTCATTCAACCGTATTTATTGAGCTCTTACAGTGTGCAGAGCTCTGTACTAAGCGCTTGGGAAGTACAAGGTGGCAACATATAGAGACGGTCCCTACCCAACAATGGGCTCACAGTCTAGGAGGGGGAGACAGACAACAAAACGAAACATGTGGACGGGTGTCAAGCCGTCAGAACAAATAGAATTAAAGCTAAATGCACGTCATTAACAAAAGAAATAGAATAGTAAATATTGCCTCTCTCTTCTGCACTACATACGAGCTCGGATCTGAACTCCCTAAGCACTTGATTAACCACCCCACTATCAGCCCCACAGCGCACGTACATGTCCTTACACGCTGCCATTTCCCCTAGCTGTAATTTATTTTAATCAATCAATTAATCATATTTATTGAGCGCTTACTGTGTGCAGAGCACTGTACTAAGCGCTTGGGAAGTACAAGTTGGCAACATATACAAAACTTAATGTCTGACTTTTCCTGTAGACCAGAAACTCCTTGTAAACTCCTAGAAGCCGGGTGGCTTCGTGGAAAGAACCAGGACTTGGAAGTCAGCGGACGTAGGTTCTAACGCCGGCTCTGACATCTATCAGCTGTGTGACTTTGGGCAAGTCACTTAACTTCTCTGTCCCTCAGTCACCTCATCTGTAAAATGGGGATGAAGACTGTGAGCCCCACGCGGGACAACCTGATTACCTTGTATCTACCCCAGTGCTTAGAACAGTGCTTGACACATAGTAAGCGCTTAACAAATACCATCATTATTATTATTATTGTGGGGAGGGATTGTGTCTACTGACTTATTGTACTCTCCCAAGTGCTTAGTATAGTGCTCTGTACAGATGGCGATTAAGACTGTGAGCCCCGCGTGGGACAACTTGATCGCCTTGTAACCTCCCCAGCGCTTGGAATAGTGCTTTGCACATAGTAAGCACTTAATAAATGCCATCATTACTTGTATATATTTGTACAGAGTTACTACTCTATTTATTTTACTTATACATATTTACTATTCTATTTATTTTGTTAATGATGCGCATATAGCTATAATTCTATTTGTTCTGACGATTTTGACACCTGTCTACATGTTTTGTTCTGTTGCCTGTCTCCCCCTTCTAGACCGTGAGCCAGCTGTGGGGTAGGAACTGTCTTTATATGTTGCCGACGTGTACTTCCCAAGCGCTTAGTACAGTGCTCTGCACACAGTAAGCGCTCAATAAATACGATTGAATGAATGAATGAATGAATGAATATGGAGTACGTGCTTAATAAATAACATTGATTGATTGACATATCATTGATTGTAAGCATACTGCACTCCTATCATGTACCAATTGTCCAACTGGGAAATGAGTTCTGATCTGTAGATCAAAGTAATACTAGTGAGTGTCCAATCTAGAAAAAATTTACCATCATCATCATCATCATCATCAATTGTATTTATTGAGCACTTACTGTGTGCAGAGCACTGTACTAAGCGCTTGGGAAGTACAAGTTGGCAACATATAGAGACGGTCCCTACCCAAAAACAGGCTCACAGTCTCCATCAGCAGCATTTCTTGAGCATTTTGTGCAGAACATCGAATGAGACCCTTAGGGACTATACAGTGCACTCCATGTGTGACAACGACTGTGTCTGAACCAATTATCTTGTATGGGACTCGGTCTCAGAAGGACCTGGGTTCTAATCCTGGCACCACTACATGTCTACTGTGTGACGTTCTCTGTGCCTCAGTCACTTCATCTGTAAAACGGGGATTAAGACTGTGAGCCCCCGGTGGGATAAGGACGGTGTCCAACCTGATTAACTCGTATCTACCCCAGTGTTTAGAACAGTGATTGGCACATAATAAGCGCTTAACAAATACCATTATTATTATTATTCATTCATTGTCCCGTAATTATGGAGACCTTACTATGTGTAGAGCACTGTACTAAGCACTAGACCGCGAGCACATTGTTGGGCAGAGACCGTCTCTATAAGTTGCCGATTTGTAATTCCCAAGCACTTAGTACAGTGCTCCGCACGCAGTAATTGCTCAATAAATACCATTGAATGAGTGATTGAACGAAGTACCATTCAGCAACAGAGACAATCCCTGACCACAACGGGCTCACAGTCTAGAAAGGGAGCGACAGACAATAAAACAAGTAAACAGGCATCCGTAGAATCATTATAAATAAATAGAAGTATAGATTTATTCACATCATTAGTAAAAAGTAAATAGAATTATAATTATAAATATGTACATATGTATAGTGCTTAGAATAGTGCTTGGCACATTGTAAGCGCTTAATACTATCATTATTATACACAATATAATAACAATAATAATGTTGCTATTTGTTAAGCGCATACTATGTGCCAAGCACTGTTCTAAGCGCTGATAATAATGATGGCATTTATTAAGCACTTACTATGTGCGAAGCACTGTTCTAAGCGCTGGGGAGGTTACAAGTTGATCAGGTTGTCCCACGGGGGGCTCCCAGTCTTCATCCCCATTTTACAGATGAGGTAAATGAGGCATAGAGGAGTGAAGTGACTTGCCCAAAGTCGCACAGCTGACAAGTGGCGGAGCTGTGATTTGAACCCATGACCTCTGACTCCAAAGCCCGGGCTCTTTCCACTGAGCCACGCTGCAAGTGCTGTGGGGTGGGGAAGGGGGTAGAGCAAAGGGTGCGAGTCGGGGCGATGAGGAGGGGAGGGGGAGCAGAGGAAATTACCCCATTGCTTACTGTAATATTTAGCACACAGTAAGCGTTTAACAAATACAACAATTATTATACAGAAGACCCAATCCCTACCCTCAAAGACTTACAGACCAGTGGTCATTCAATCGTATTTATTGAGCGCTTACTGTGTGCAGAGCACTGTACTAAGCGCTCAGCGGTGGAGCCCTACCACAGACTACACACATCTAGTTCCTCAACTGTTTCACTGGTGGTAGGCATGAGATATTCTGGAATATTAAAGGGCGAAATAAGATCACAAATAACCAAGTGCTGGAGTACTGACACCAGCCAATCAATCAGTGGGGTTTATTGAGCACTTACCACGTGCAGAGCACTGTATTAAACCCTTTGGAGAGTACAATACAACAGAGTTGGACACAGTCCCTGCCCATGATGAGCTTACGGTCCAATGGGGAATCCAACATGGTAGACACAGTCCCTGCCCGTGATGAGCTTACGGTCCAATGGGGAATCCAACACGGTAGACACAGTCCCTGCCCGTGATGAGCTTACAGTCCTATGGGGAATCCAACACGATAGACACAGTCCCTGCCCGTGATGAGCTTACAGTCCAATGGGGAATCCAACACGGTAGACACAGTCCCTGCCCATGATGAGCTTACGGTCCAATGGGGAATCCAACATGGTAATAATAATGGCATTTATTAAGTGCCTACTATGTGCAAAGCAATGGTAGACACAGTCCCTGCCCATGATGAGCTTACAGTCCTATGGGGAATCCAACACGGTAGACACAGTCCCTGCCCATGATGAGCTTACAGTCCAATGGGGAATCCAACACGGTAGACACAGTCCCTGCCCATGATGAGCTTACGGTCCAATGGGGAATCCAACATGGTAGACACAGTCCCTGCCCATGATGAGCTTACGGTCCAATGGGGAATCCAACATGGTAATAATAATGGCATTTATTAAGTGCCTACTATCTGCAAAGCAATGGTAGACACAGTCCCTGCCCATGATGAGCTTACAGTCCTATGGGGAATCCAACACGGTAGACACAGTCCCTGCCCATGATGAGCTTACGGTCCAATGGGGAATCCAACATGGTAGACACAGTCCCTGCCCGTGATGAGCTTACGGTCCAATGGGGAATCCAACACGGTAGACACAGTCCCTGCCGGTGATGAGCTTACGGTCCAATGGGGAATCCAACACGGTAGACACAGTCCCTGCCGGTGATGAGCTTACGGTCCAATGGGGAATCCAACACGGTAGACACAGTCCCTGCCCATGATGAGCTTACGGTCCAATGGGGAATCCAACATGGTAATAATAATGGCATTTATTAAGTGCCTACTATGTGCAAAGCAATGGTAGACACAGTCCCTGCCCGTGATGAGCTTACGGTCCTATGGGGAATCCAACACGGTAGACACAGTCCCTGCCCGTGATGAGCTTACGGTCCAATGGGGAATCCAACATGGTAGACACAGTCCCTGCCCGTGATGAGCTTACGGTCCAATGGGGAATCCAACACGGTAGACACAGTCCCTGCCGGTGATGAGCTTACGGTCCAATGGGGAATCCAACACGGTAGACACAGTCCCTGCCGGTGATGAGCTTACGGTCCAATGGGGAATCCAACACGGTAGACACAGTCCCTGCCCATGATGAGCTTACGGTCCAATGGGGAATCCAACATGGTAATAATAATGGCATTTATTAAGTGCCTACTATGTGCAAAGCAATGGTAGACACAGTCCCTGCCCGTGATGAGCTTACGGTCCTATGGGGAATCCAACACGGTAGACACAGTCCCTGCCCGTGATGAGCTTACGGTCCAATGGGGAATCCAACATGGTAGACACAGTCCCTGCCCGTGATGAGCTTACGGTCCAATGGGGAATCCAACACGGTAGACACAGTCCCTGCCCGTGATGAGCTTACGGTCCAATGGGGAATCCAACACGGTAGACACAGTCCCTGTCCGTGATGAGCTTACGGTACAATGGGGAATCCAACGCGGTAGACACAGTCCCTGTCCGTGATGAGCTTACGTTCCAATGGGGAATCCAACACGGTAGACACAGTCCCTGCCCATGATGAGCTTACGGTCCAATGGGGAATCCAACAGCACTGAAGCCAGACAGACATACCGAAACCCCTCTCCAGTGGACTGGAAACAGGCAAGATGGAAAACAGTGGAACTGCTTGGAGCTCAGCTGAAGCGAACACCTATAATAATAATAATACTAATGGTATTTGTTAAGCGCTTACTATGTGCCAAGCACTATTCTAAGCTCTGGGGGGGATACAAGATGATCAGCTTGTCACACGTGGGGCTCACAGTCTTCATCCCCATTTTACAGATGAAGGAACTGAGGCCCAGAGAAGTGAAGTGACTTGCCCAAAGTCACACAGCTGACCAGTGGTGGAGCCGGGATTAGAACCCATGACCTCTGGCTCCCAAGCCTGTGCTCTTTCCACCGAGCCACGCTGCTTCTCTGATCAAGATGGGCTGGAGACGCTTAAGATGCCCTCGGAAGCATAATTCATTCATTCATTCAATCGCATTTATTGAGCTCTTACTGTGTGCAGAGAACTGTACTAAGAGCTTGGGAAGTGTAATTCAGCAACAAATAGAGACAATTCCTGCCCACAGTGGGCTCACAGATAGTCATAATCAATCAATGATATTTATTGGGAGCCTACTGTATGCAGAGCATTGTACTAAGCTCTTGGGAGAGTACAATATAACAGAGTTGGTAGACCTGTTCCCTACCCACAACGTGCTTACGGTCTAGATAGAGAAACAGACACTAGTACAGATGAAGCAGCGTGGCTCAGTGGAAAGAGCACAGGCTAGAGGTCGTGGGTTCAAATCCCGGCTCCGCCACTTGTCAGCTGTGTGACTCTGGGCAAGTCACTTAACTTCTCTGGGCCTCAGTTCCCTCATCTGTAAAATGGGGATGAAGACTGTGAGCCCCATGTGGGACAACCTGATTTCCTTGTATCTACCCCAGTGCTTAGAACAGTGCTTGGCACTTAGTAAGCGATTAACAAATACCAACATTATTATTATGAACAAATTATGGATATGTGCATAAATGCTGTGGGGCTGAAGGAAGGGTGAAAAAGGGAGCAAATTCAAGTGCAACACATAATGCAAGTAAAGTGCAATCCAGCTAGATTGAAATTTCAAAGGTATGGAGGAAGGGAGTGATTGAAAAAGACAGATCTACAGATGACTCCAAACATAATTTTAGTTTTTCATTGTAGTATTCTTTTCCAGCAATGCACCCTCCCTTCTATGCAAAGAAATAGGGAGGTGGTGGTTTTTAGCTTTATCTTCTCTCACTGCCTCAGCTCCAATTTGTGTATATTCCTTCCCTTCAGGACTTCCAGTAAAAGGTGCCAGATTTGCATTCCTTTGAGTTGAATTTGTCCTAGGCACAGAAAGCTGCCCAAATGGAAATGAAGTTGAATGAGCCTGTGATCTGAGGTTGTCTAAAACTTATTTATCTATTTATTTATTTATTTTACTTGTACATATCTATTCTATTTATTTTATTCTGTTAGTATGTTTGGTTTTGTTCTCTCTCTCCCCCTTTTAGACTGTGAGCCCACTGTTGGGTAGGGACTGTCTCTAGATGTTGCCAATTTGTACTTCCCAAGCGCTTAGTACAGTGCTCTGCACACAGTAAGTGCTCAATAAATACGATTGATGATGATGATGATAAAACTCCACTGCTTAACAGTAGTCAACAACTCTGTACACACTCATGTGTCCTGATAACTCTGATATTTAGTTTTCCTCTGGCTGGGGCTGAACTTGGAAAATAAAAATGGGGCTAATCCAAGCAGAGTGGAATTTAGACTATTTGCTGATCGCAAATCCACATGGAGAGGCAGTGTGGCTTAGTGGATGGAGCCCGGTCCTGGGAGTCAGAAGGACTTGGGTTCTAATTCTGACTCCGCCACCTGTCTTCTGTGTGATGTTGGGTAAGTCAGTTCACTTCTCTGGGCCTCAGTTACCTCACTGGTAAAAAAAAATGAGGATTAAGAGTGTGAGCCCCATGTGGGACAGCATCTATGTCCAACCTGATTAACTCGTATCTACCCTAGAGCTTAGAACACTGCTGGGCATATAGTAAGTGCTTAATAAGTATCATAATTATTATTTTTAATTATTATCTCCAGTTAATATGAACCATTTGGGGATCATGTCATCAAATCTCCTGGACAATGGTCCCGACCTCATCCTGATCCCTCCGATCCTCGCTATTGCCCTTCTCTCCCTGGACCAAGACATCAACCCTAGCTTCTTTCCTGAATACCCAACTCCCTGAATAATGTCATTCTAAAACAGGGCTGGTAGCTTTCCTATTCCTCCTCTTCCTGCTCTTGGAAATCAATAGTCAATCAGTAATAATAATAATAATAATAATGGCATTTGTTAAGCGCTTACTATGCGCAAAGCACTGTTCTAAGCACTGGGGAGGTTACAAGGTGATCAGGTTGTCCCACTTTGGGCTCACAGCCTTCATCCCCATTTTACAGATGAGGGAACTGAGGCCCAGAGAAGTGAAGTGACTTGCCCAAAGTCACACGGCTGACAAGTGGCGGAGCCAAGATTTGAACCCATGACCTCTGACTCTAAAGCCCATGCTCTTTCCACTGAGCCACGCTGCAGTAGTATTTATTGAGTGCTTACTGTGTGCAGAGCACTGTACTAAGTGCTTGGGAGAGTGTAATAATAATAATAATAATAATAATAATAGTATTTGTTAAGCACTTACTATGTGCCAGGCACTCTATTAAGTGCCGGGGTGGGTACAAGCAAATTGGGTTGGACACAGTCCCTGTCCCATGTGGGGCTCACAGTCTCAATCCTCATTTTACAGATGAGGTAACTGAGCCACAGAGAAGTGAAAGGACTTGCCCAAGGTCACACAACAGACAAATGGCAGAGCTGGGATTAGAACCCATGACCTCTGACTCCAAAGCCCGGGCTCTTTCCACTGAGCCACGCTGCTGGGTTAAGCTCTTACTATGTGCCTAGCACTGTTCTAAGCGCTGGGGTAGATACAACTTAATCAAGTCAGGCTAGGTCCCTGTCCCACATGAGGCTCACAGTCTAAGGAGAGGGAAGAATAACCTAATTGAATCTCCATTTTACAGCTGAGGAAACTGAGGCACAGGGAAGTTAACTGACTTGGTCAAGGATCGAGGCGGCATTTACACAGGTAAATATGATGTTGCCGACTTGTACTTCCCTAGCGCTTAGTACAGTGCTCTGCACACAGTAAGCGCTCAATAAATACGATTAAATGAATGAATGAATGAGTGAATGGTGTTTCAAAAGCCCAGAAGTTAATTGTTTGTCCAAGATAGAGCAAGCTTTAGTTTGCACTTTGGATGATTAACAGAGTATCTCCTTTTGCATCAGATTCTGATTCAACCTTTGTAACGGCCTAGTAAGTCAAGTTTCTTAGAGGGAGATAGCTGAATGTCCGCTTACTAGCCCAGTGTGGGGTTCCTAACATAATAATAATAATAATAGTAATAATGATAATAGTAATAATAATAATAATAGTAATAATAATAATAATAATGGCATTTGTTAAGCGCTTACTATGTGTTAACTATGTGTAAAGCGCTAACATCATCATCATCATCAATAGTATTTATTGAGCGCTTACTATGTGCAGAGCACTGTACTAAGTGCTTGGGAAGTACAAATTGGCAACATATAGAGACTGTGAGCCCACTGTTGGGTAGGGACTGTCTCTATGTGATGCCAATTTGTACTTCCCAAGCGCTTAGTACAGTGCTCTGCACATAGTAAGCGCTCAATTAATACGATTGATTGATTGATTGATTGATAGAGACAGTCCCTACCCAACAGTGGGCTCACAGTCTAGAAGGGGGAGACAGAGAACAAAACCAAACATACTAACAAAATAAAATAAATAGAATAGATATGTACAAGTAAAATAAATCAGTAAATAAATATGTACAAACATATATACATGCTAACATGTGTTTCTGAGGAGCAGTGTGGCCTAGGGGAAAGAACAGGGGCCTGGGAATCAGAGGACCCGGATCTTAAGCCGGACTGTCTTTTCCCTGCTAGGTGACCCTGGGCTATTCCCATCTCTGTGCCTCACGCTTTTCATCTATAAAATGAGAATTAAATCCCACTCCCTCCCACTTATACTTTGAGCCCTATATAGGACAGGGACTTTGTCCAGTCTGATTAAATTATATCAGCCCCAAAGCCCAGAACAGTGATTGACATAGAGTAAGCACTTAGCAAATTTATATTATACTTTTCTAAGTGCTTAGTACAGTGGTCAGTACCCAGTAAGTGCTCAATAAATACCCCACAGAGGGCCCAGGGACAAGTGTTGCTAACTCATCATCAAACCCCACCTTTAGAGCAAATGGAAACTCCTTACCTTTGGCTTTAAAGGACTTCATCAGCTCGCCCCATCCTACCTTAGAGAAGCAGCGTGGCTCAATCAATCAATCGTATTTATTGAGCGCTCACTGAGTGCAGAGCACTGGACTAAGCGCTTGGGAAGTACAAGTCGGCAGCACATAGAGACAGTTCCTACCCAACAGCGGGCTCACAGTCTAGAAGGGGGAGACAGAGAACAAAACCAAACATACTGACAAAATAAAATAGAATAGATAGGTGTAAGATAAATAAATAAATAGAGTAATAAATATGTGCAAACACATATACATATATACAGGTGCTGTGGGGAAGGGAAGGAGGTAAGACGGTGGGGATAGAGAGGGGGACTGGGGGAGAGGAAGGAAGGGGCTCAGTCTGGGAAGGCCTCCTGGAGGCCTCAGTGGTAAGATCCCAGGCTTTGGAGTCAGAGGTCATGGGTTTGAATCCTGGCTCCGCCAACTGTCAGCTGGGTGACTTTGGGCAAGTCACTTCACTTCTCTGGGCCTCAGTTCCCTCATCTGTAAAATGGGGGTTAAGACTGGGAGCCCCCCGTGGGACAACCTGATCACCTTGTACCCTCCCCAGTGCTTAGAACAGTGCTTTGCACATAGTAAGCACTTAATAAATGCTATTATTATTATAATTATATTCTTCTTCTTATTATTATTATTTTTTATTATTATTATTATTATTATTATTATTATTATTATTATTATTATTACCTCAACTCACTGATGGACCGCAGTCCAGCCAACACACTTTGCTCTTCTAGAGGCAGCTTGCTCACCATGCCCCAGTCTCATCTATTTCACAACTAAACCCCTTTCCTCTGCCCTTCCTCTGGTCTGGGACTCCCTCCCGCTATATACTCTAGACGACTACTCTCCCCACATTCAAAGTCTTATTAAATAACAATCATAACAATGGCATTTGTTCTGCGCTTACTGTGTGTGAAGCACTGTTCTAAGCACTGGGGGTGGGGTGGGGGGATACAAGGTGATCAGGTTGTCCCCTGTGGGGCTCACAGTCTTCATCCCCATTTTCCAGATGAGGGAACTGAGGTTCAGAGAAGTGAAGTGACTTGCCCAGGGTCACACAGTGGGATTAAAGTCACCTCTCCTCGAAGAGGGCTTCCCCGACTCCCTCTCCCTTCTGCGTCCTCTATCAATCAATCAATCAATCCTATTTATTGAGCGCTTACGGTGTGCAGAGCACTGTACTAAGCGCTTGGGAAGTACAAGTTGGCAACATGTACTTGGATCCGTACTCTTTTGGACACTTGCTTTTCACCCCATCCTCAGTCCCACAGCACTTACTTACATGCATATCGATAAATTATTTATTTATATTAATGTCCATCTCACGTTATCTCAGTGAGGGCAGGGATTGTGTCTTTCTTTTTTTTTTTGTTATTTGTTAAGCGCTGTGTGCCAGGCACTGTTCCGATCGCTGGGGTAGATAATAATAATAATAATAATAATAATAATAATAATAATAATGATAATAATAATGGCATTTGTTAAGCGCTTACTATGTGCAAAGCACTGTTCTAAGTGCTGGGGGGGATACAAAGTGAACAGGTTGTCCCATGTGGGGTTCACAGTCTTAATCCCCATTTTACAGATGAGGGAACTGAGGCTCGAGAAGTTAAGTGACTTGCCCAAGGTCACACAGCAGACAGGTGGCGGAGTCGGGATTCGAACCCATGACCTCTGACTCAATCAGTGTAGACACAGTCCATGTCTCACATGAGGTTCATTCATTCATTCAATCGTATTTATTGAGTGCTTACTGTGTGCAGAACACTGTACTAAGCGCTTGGGAAGTACAAGTCGGCAACATATAGAGCCGGTCCTTACCCAACAATGAGCTCACATTCATTCATTCATTCAATTGTACAGTAAAGTGCTCTGTACACAGTAAGCGCTCAATAAATATTATTGATTTATTGGGCACTTACTGTAATAAATACGATTGATTTATTGGGCACTTACTGTGTGCAGAGCACTGTACTAAGCGCTTGGGAAGTACAAGTTGGCAACATATAGAGACGGTCCCTACCCAACAGCGGGCTCACAGTCTAGAAGGGGGAGACAGACAATGAAACAAAACATGTGGACAGCTGTCAAGTCGTCAGAACAAATAGAATTAAAGCTAAATGCACATCCTTAACAAAATAAATAGAATATAGTAAATAATAATAATAATAGTAATGATGGCATTTATAAAGCGCTTACTATGTTCAAAGCACTGTTCTAAGCACTTGGGGAGGTTACAAGGTGATCAGATTGTCCCACGTGGGGCTCCCAGTCTTCATCCCCATTTTACAGATGAGGTAACTGAGGCACAGAGAAGTGAAGTGACTTGCCCAAAGCCACACAGCTGACAGTTGGTGGAGCCGGGATTCGAACCCCTGATCGCTAACTCCAAAGCCCTGGCCCTTTCCACTGAGCCACGCTGCTTCTCATGTATGTACAAGTAAAATATGTACAATATGTAAAAATATGTACAAGTAAAATAGAGTAATAAATAATATTAATAATAGCAATAATGGCATCCATTAAGCGCTTACTATATGCAAAGCACTGTTCTAAGTGCTGGGGAGGTTACAAGGTGATCAGGTTGTCCCACAGGGGCTCACAGTCTTAATCCCCATTTTACAGATGAGGGAACTGAGGCCCAGAGAAGTGAAGTGACTTGCCCAAAGCCACACAGCTGAAAATTGGCAGAGCCGGGATTTGAACCCATGACCCCTCACTCCAAAGCCCGGGCTCTTTCCACTGAGCCACGCTGCTTCTCTAAATCTGTACAAATATATACAAATGCTGTGGGGAGGGGAAGGAGGTAGGGTGGGAGTGCACAGTCCTCATCCCCATTTTACTGATGAGGTAACTGAGGCACAGAGAAGTTCAGTGACTTGCCCAAGTGACGGAGATGGGATTAGAACCCAGGTCCTTCTCACTCCTAGGCCAGTGCTCTCTCCACTAGGCCACACTGCTGCATTATACTCTCCCAAGCCCTGAGAACAGTGCTCAACACACAGTAAACACTCAATAAATCCCAGCCACTGATTGACCGGTTGATCAGCCAGACACTCATAGTTGCCACTGAGGACCTTGGGGATGTACATTCATGTCTCAAGGGCAGAAGATTCAGTCAATACACCAGTGTCATTTATTGAACGCTTAATGTGTGAGGATCACTGTACTAAACGCTTGGGAGAGTGCAATACAACACCTGGAAGACCTGGTCCATGGACCAGGAAGATGGAAGATGGACCCTCTCCATCCCCCTCATTCCTCTCCATCCCCCTCATCTTACCTCCTTCCCTTCCCCACAGCACCTGTATATATGTATATATATTTGTACATATTTATCACTCTATTTATTTTACTTGTACATATCTATTCTATTTATTTTATTTTGTTGGTATGTTTGGTTTTGTTCTCTGTCTCCCCCTTTTCGACTGTGAGCCCACTGTTGGGTAGGGACTGTCTCCATGTGTTGCCAACTTGTACTTCCCAAGCGCTTAGTACAGTGCTCTGCACTCAGTAAGAGCTCAATAAATATGATTGATTGATTGATTTATTGGTCCCTACTCACTGGGAGCTTGTAGTTTATAATAATGATAATGGCATTTATTGAGCGCTTACTATGTCCAAAGCACTGTTCCAAGCGTGGGGGAGTTACAAGGTGATCAGGTTGTCCCACGGGGGGCTCACAGTCTTAATCCCCATTTTACGGATGAGGGAACTGAGGCCCAGAGAAGTGAAGTGACTTGCCCAAAGTCACAGAGCTGGCAAGTGGTGGAGCTGGGATCTGAACCCGTGACCTTTTCATTCATTCATTCAATCATATTTATTGAGCGCTTACTGTGTGCAGAGCACTGTACTAAGCGCTTGGGAAGTACAAATTGGCAACGCATAGAGATGGTTCCTACCCAACAGCGGGCTCACAGTCTAGACCTCTAACTCCAAAGCCCGTGCTCTTTCCACTGAACCACACTGCTTCTCAGCTTAATGTGAAGCAGCATCGCTTAGTGGAAAGAGCACGGGGTTGGGAGTCAGAGGACGTCTTCTGTGTGACCTTGGGCCAACCGCTTAACTTCTCTGGGCCTCAGTTACCCCATCTGTAAAATGGGGATTAAGACTTCAAACCCCACATGGGACAACCTGATTACCTTGTACCTACCTCAGTTCTTAGAACAGTGCTTGGCATATAGTAAGCGCTTAACAAATACCGTAATTATTATTATTAGTGCGGATATTACTAGTCTATGGGTCCCATCAGTTCATTCATTCATTCAATCGTATTTAGAACAGAGCCTTTAAGGACACCTACTTTAGTGGGTGGGGATCAGATGAATGAGTCAGTGAAAGGGGCTGAGAAAAATGGGCTAGGAGGGAAGGAGGAAAACCAAGAGAGAACTGGGTGAGAAAGAAAAGCAACAATAGGTGGTGTTACCAGGAGAAGAGAATGTTCCACAGTGTATAAAGGCAGCTGAGAAATTGACGAATATTAGGATAGAGTAGATTTGACATGGAAGAGATCACTGGTTACCTTAGCGTGTGCAGTCTTGGGGAGCAAAGAGGATTGAAACTAGATAGTAGGTGGTCAAGAAGTAAATTGGAGGAGGACACGGTGGGAAATTGAAGAGTGGACACGGTGAGTGTATACAATCTATTTGAGTAGTTTGGACCACAATGGAAGCAGGGAAACAGAATAGTTAGCTGGAGGGTGAGGTGATATCTAGAGAAGGTTTATTCTTTTTAGCACAGGAAATACATGAGCATGTTTGAAGGCAGAGGGGAAGGAGTCATCTGGATGTAAGTGACTGGACTATGAGGGAGGGAAGAAGAATGGGTGCAAATGTTTTTAGAAAGTGAGAGGAGATTACTATTTAAGCCTATAAGTGATTTGTTTTTCTTTGTTTTATCCTGTTTTGTCCACTGAGTTGAACAAGATCATCATCATCGTCAATCGTATTTATTGAGCGCTTACTATGTGCAGAGCACTGTACTAAGCGCTTGGGAAGTACAAATTGACAACATATAGAGACAGTCCCTACCCAACAGTGGGCTCACAGTCTAGAAGGGGGAGACAGAGAACAAAACCAAACATACTAAGAAAATAAAATAAATAGAATAGATATGTACAAGTAAAATAAATAAATAAATAGAGTAATAAATATGTACAAACATATATACATATATACAGGTGCTGTGGGGAAGGGAAGGAGGTAAGAAGGGGGGGATGGAGATGGTACATTTATATTCCAGATAATGACAGTATCTGTTCAACACATGAGGTCTTTTAAATGGGCAGAGAGTAAAACTGAACATTCATAATCTAGGAGCATGGCACAGTGGAAAGAGCATGGGTTTTGGAGTCAGGGGTCATGGGTTCAAATCCTGGCTCTGCCAATTGTCAGCTGTGTGACTTTGGGCAAGTCACTTCACTTCTCTGTGCCTCGGTTGCCTCATCTGGAAAATGGAGATTAAGACTGTGAGCCCCCTGTGGGACAACCTGATCACCTTGTAGCCTCCCCAGTGCTTAGAACAGTGTTTTGCACATAGTAAGCACTTAATAAATGCCATTATTATTATTATTTATTGAGCGCTTACTGTGTGCAGAGCACTGCACTGGGGAAAGCAGGCATAGTCGGGGAGAAATTGTGGCAGGAATAGCAGGTGGAATATCTGAGAAGGAGCCTGCCAGGAATGTTAGAGAGGAGAAACTGAAGAGGTATTGACAGACAAGCCTCTTCACAGTGGTTCTCAGTTCCCCCTATGGCTCCTTCATTCATTCAATCGTATTTATTGAGCGCTTCGCAAAGCTTCTCAGGCTCCCTGGCCTTCCTGTCACTCCCGGCCAAGTAGCTGCAGGGTGGATAATGACAGCCTTGAAATTCCTGGACTACACTCGGGAGATTCTCATAACCAAACCCACACTTGCTGGGTTGATATGGTTGATTAAATAAACCATAAATAAACCACGGATTAAATAAATCCATGCAGCTGAGCCCTAGTGGCTTCAAAGACAATCCCAAATTCTGGTAGAAGCTAGCAAGTTGTCCCATTCCCGGGTGTTATGAGCTCACTGTGGGCAGGGAATGTATCGTTTATTGTTGCAGTGTACTCTCATCATCATCATCATCATCAATCGTATTTATTGAGCGCTTACTATGTGCAGAGCACTGTACTAAGCGCTTGGGAAGTACAAATTGGCAACATACAGAGACAGTCCCTACCCAACAGTGGGCTCACAGTCTAAAAGGCGGAGACAGAGAACAAAACCAAACATACTAACAAAATAAAATAAATAGCATAGATATGTACAAATAAATTAAATAGAGTAAAAAAATATGTACAAACATATATACATATATACAGGTGCTGTGGGGAAGGGAGGGAGGTAAGATGGGGGGATGGAGAGGGGGACGAGGGGGAGACTCTCCCAAGCACTTACTACAGTGTTCTGCACACAGTAAGCGCTCAATAAATGCAATTGAATGAATGAACGTATCATGTATGAATGAATACATGAATGAATGAATGTATCATGAAGACTGTTGACCTTTGCCCGGGGTTAAATTGGGCAAGTTGGCAGAAGATTTCAGACCTGGAACTATTTTTGCAGGGGGATAGAGGGAGAATCTTTTAGATTCTTTTAGACTGTGAGCCCACTGTTGGGTAGGGACTGTCTCTATGTGTTGCCAATTTATACTTCCCAAGCGCTTAGTACAGTGCTCTGCACATAGTAAGCACTCAATAAATATGATTGATTGATTGATTGAGAATGGAGGGGTGCT
This sequence comes from Tachyglossus aculeatus, assembly GCF_015852505.1. NCBI lineage: Eukaryota > Metazoa > Chordata > Mammalia > Monotremata > Tachyglossidae > Tachyglossus > Tachyglossus aculeatus. Next base: position 84,940,601 of record NC_052066.1, read on the forward strand.
CTCAGATCGCGAGCCCTTAAAGGCCATGCACCGTGTCTAGTTCCCCTCTGTGTATCTTTTCCTTTTAGACTGTGAGCCCACTGTTGGGTAGGGACCGTCTCTATATGTTGCCAACTTGTACTTCCCAAGCGCTTAGTACAGTGCTCTGCACACAGTAAGCGCTCAATAAATACAATTGATTGATTGATTGATTTTCCGAGTGTTCAGTAGGTGCTCTGCTCAGGTTGTTACTATTACTATTGCTAGCGTGTATTTCCCCCTCTCAGGATGGCACCTGGAGAGTATCCAGTACTCTACCAGTCTCGGCTACTGGAGGGAAAGTCAAGCAGTGGCCTACCTATTAAATTCCTAGCTTGGGAAGTGGCTAGAGAGTGGAAGACGATCTGCTGCAAGTCAAAACTCACCTGTGCTGGGCAGCAGCGGCAGGGGAGGTGATGATGATGATGGCATTTGTTAAGCACTTACTATGTGCCAAGCACTGTTCTAAGCTCTAGGGTAGATGCAAGGTGATCAGGTTGTCACAGTCTTAATCCCCGTTTTGCAGATGAGGCAACTGAGGCACAGAGAAGTTAAGTCACTTGCTCAAAGCTGCACAGCTGACAAGTGGCGGAGCCGGGATTAGAACCCATGACCTCTAACTCCCAAGCCTGGGCTGTTTCCACTAAGCCACGCTGCTTCTCAGTCGAGAGAGAGTAGGAGAGAGTTGAGGGCGGAGACTCAAGTTTATTGCACGGAAGAAGGCAGTGGTAAACCATTTCCTTATTTTTACCAAGAAAATTAACTGTCCGCACTACCAGAATGATTGCAGATAGAAGTGGGGTGTTCTGGGAGAGATGTGTCCATGGAGTCATTTTGGATCGGAAATGACTCAACAGCATAAGAAAAGACAAGACCCTGTATTCATTAAGCCCTTAGTACAGTGCTCTGCACACAGTAAGCGCTTAATAAATACGATTGAATGAATTGTTTATATTTTTTGTGTTATTATTTTATCTTTTCCTACCTGTCAGTTTTTCGTCCCCTCTCTCCCTGTTTTATTCTTATATTCTGAACCCTTCTGAGGGTTAGAGACTTTGGCTAATTCCCATCTGTGTGTTGTTTCCCAGTGTTTATCAATCAATCAATCAATCACATTTATTGAGCGCTTACTGTGTGCAGAGCACTGTACTAAGCGCTTGGGAAGTACAAGATGGCAACACATAGAGACAGTCCCTACCCAACAGTGGGCTCACAGTCTAAAAGGGGGAGACAGAGAATAAAACCAAACATACTAACAAAATAAAATAAATAGAATAGATATGTACAAGTAAAATAAATAGAGTAATACATATGTACAATCAATCAATCGTATTTATTGAGCGCTTACTGTGTGCAGAGCACCGTACTAAGCGCTTGGGAAGTACAAGTCGGCAACATATAGACAGTCCCTACCCAACAGTGGGCTCACAGTCTAAAAGGGGGAGATAGAGAACAAAACCAAACATACTAACAAAATAAAATAAATAGAATAGATATGTACAAGTAAAATAAATAGAGTAATAAATATGTACAATCAATCAATCAATCGTATTTATTGAGCGCTTACTGTGTGCAGAGCACTGTACTATATATGTACAGACATATATACATATATACAGGTGCTGTGGGGAAGGGAAGGAGGGAAGTTTAGTATTCATTCAATTGTCAGAGCACTGTACTAAGCACTTGGGAGAGCACAATACACAAAGACACAAAGACACATCCCCTGCCTACAACGAGGAGTCTAGAGGAGTGCTTTGCGGCCAGTAAGTGCTTAATAAAGACTATTAAAACAACGATTTCCGGTTAAATCCTTGTTTTCTTCTTGCTTCCACTATTTGTAAATAATTTTTATTTGCTGGCCCATCTTGAAGTCTTTCCTTCTCCTACTCAACCCCCTCTCACCCCCTCAACCATGTTCTCATCCCTTTTTTTTAATGGTATTTGTTAAGCACTTACCTTGTGCCAGACATTGTACTAAGCTCTGGGATAGATACATGATAATCAGGTCGGACACCACCCGTGTCTCACATGGAGCTCGTAGTCTTAATCCCCATTTGACAGGTAGCAGCGTGTTACGACGTCAGAGTAGCAGCGTGGCTCAATGGAAAGAGCCTGGGCTTTGGAGTCAGAGGTCATGGGTCATGGGTCACGGGGTCATGGGTTCAAATCCTGGCTCTGCCACTTGTCAGCTGTGTGACTTTGGGCAAGTCACTTCACTTCTCTGGGCCTCGGTTACCTCATCTGTCAAATGGGGATTAAGATTGGGAGCCCCCCATGGGACAACCTGATCACCTTGTAATCTCCCCAGCGCTTAGAACAGTGCTTTGCACATAGTAAGTGCTTGATAAATGCCATAATAATAATAATAACAATAATAATAACAATAATAATAATAACAGGTGAGGTACCTGAGGCACAGAGAAGGTGGGTGACTTGCCCAGGGTCACGCAGCAAAGTTGCGGAGCAAGGGTTAGACGCCAGGTCCCCTGACTCTCAGGCCTGCTCTCTTTCCACGAGGCCACACTGCTTCTCCTTTTAGACTGTCTCTCACGAGATGTCCCTCCTTTCAAAATCTGCCCCTTTCTCCTGTACTTCTAATCCTAATGTCATTTCCAACTGCTCACTGTCTTGTGGCTTCTTTTTCTTTCCCTTCAAACACACCATCTCTCCCTTTCTAAAAAAACTTTCTCTGGCTACCACATTTCACCTATCTCCCCAACTCCCCCCTTCCATTCCTATCCAAACTCTTCCAGTGGGTGTAACGATAAGCTCTTAGTACAGTGCTCTGCACACACAGTATGCGCTCAACAAATATGACAGAATGAATGAATAATAATAATAGTACTTGGTGCTACCTTACTACTTGTCAGGCACTGTACCAAACGCTGGGTTGCTTACAAGCAAGTTGGGTTGGACACAGTTCCTGCCCCACGTGGGACTGTCCCACTCCTTATTTTACAGATGAGGTAACTGAGGCACAGAGAAGTGAAGTGCCTTGCCCAAGGTCATACAGCAGACATGTGGTGAAGCGAGATTAGAACCCATGACTTTCTGACTCCCGGTCCTTTGCTCTATCCACTAAAGCATGCTCTATATTCTCACTGCCTCCATATCCTCTCTTTCCCCCTCCTTTTGACTTTTTTTATAATCCAGTTGCTTTCAAGCAAGTTGGGTTGGACACAGTTCCTGTCCCACGTGGGACTGTCCCACTCCTTATTTTACAGATGAGGTAACTGAGGCACAGAGAAGTGAAGTGACTTGCCCAAGGCCACACAGCAGACGTGTGGCGGAGCCGGGATTAGAACCCATGACCTCTGACTCCCAAGCCTGTGCTCTTTCCACTGAGCCACACCGTAGAGACTGCTTTCTCTAAGATCACTAATTACCCTCCTTCTTGCCAAATCTAAGGGCCTCTTTCTCTGACCATCTAATCCTCCTCCACCTCTTGGCTGCCTTCCAATAATAACGATAATTCCTGGACAGATGATCCAACCTGAGTTTTAACAATAATTGTGGTATTTATTAAACAATTACTTTGTGCCCAACACAAAGTGCTGGGGAAGATTCCAGTGCTTAGAACAGTGCTTGGCACATAGTAAGTGCTTAACAAATGTCATCGTTATTATGGAGAAGCAGCGTGGCTCAGCGGAAAGAGCCCGGGCTTTGGAGTCAGAGGTCATGGGTTCAAATCCCTGCTCTGCCAATTGCCAGCTGTGTGACCTTGGGCAAGTCATTTAACTTATCTGTGCCCTCAGTTACCTCATCTGTAAAATGGGGATAAAGACTGTGAGCTCCCCGTGGGACAACCTGATCACCTTGTAACTTCCCCAGCGCTTAGAACAGTGCTTTGCACATAGTAAGCGCTTAATAAATGCCATTATTATTACTATTATTATCATACAAGCTAAGCAAATGAGGTTGGACACAGTCCCTGTCTTGCTTGGAGGTCACAGTCTACACAGGAGGGGGAATAGGTATTTAATCCCCATTTTACAGATGAGGAAACAGAGGAATAGAGAAGTTGAGTGACTTGTACATAGCAGGTTACAAAGCAGACAAGAGGCAGAGGCAGGATTAGAATTCAGACCTTCTGACTTTCAGGTCAGTGCTATTTCTACTAGGCTCTGCTGTTCGGCTGACACAAACCTGCCTGCCTCTCCTTTCATCCATTCATTCATTCATTCATTCAATCGTATTTATTGAGCGCTTACTGTGTGCAAAGCACTGTACTAAGCGCTTGGGAAGTACAAGCTGGCAACATATAGAGACGGTCCCGACCCAACAACAGGCTCACAGTCTAGTAGGGGGAGACAGACAATACCTTTCTGATTTATCCTTTTTAATCTCTTGACTGTGAGCCCACTGTTGCGTAGGAACCGTCTCTAGATGTTGCCAACTTGCACTTCCCAAGCGCTTAGTACAGTGCTCTGCACACAGTAAGCGCTCAATAAATGCGATTGAATGAATGAATGAATGAATCTCTGCAGTCACAGACTTTTCTGCATTCAAGCTCTGGTCTGGCCCCCTTCTCTTCTCACTTTATGTTCACTCCCTTGGAAAGTTATGGCTTTAACTAGTTCCTCTCTGCAAATAATAATAACAATAATAATAATAATAATGGCATTTATTAAGTGCTTGCTATGTGCAAACCACTGTTCTAAGCACTGGGGAGGTTACAAGGTGATCAGGTTGTCCCACGGGGGGCTCACAGTCTTCACCCCCATTTTACAGATGAGGGAACTGAGGCCCAGAGAAGTGAAGTGACTTGCCCAAAGTCACACAGCTGGCATGGCTCCCAAATCAACCAACCGGTCAATCAATCAATGGTATTAATTGAGCTTTTACTGCGTGCAGAGCAGTGCAACTAAGGGGTTGGGAAAGTGCAATGCGAGAGTTGATATAGACAAATTTCCTGGGACCAATCAATCAATGAATGATATTTATTGAGTACTTACTTTGTGCAGAGCACTGTACTAAGCACATGGAAGAGTACAGTACTGTATGGCCAAGTGGATAGCGCAAGAGTCTCAGAGTCAGAAGGGCCTGCGCCCTGGTCCTGGGTCTGTCACTTGTCTGCTGTGTGATCTTGGGCAAGTCACTTCACTTCCCTATGCCTCAGTTACCTCATCTGTAAAATGGGGATTACACGGATCAGGGACTGTGTCCAAACTGATTAGTTTGTATCTACTCCAGCGCTTAAAGCAGTGCCTGGTACATAGTAAATGCTAAACAGATACCATTAAAACAAAATAAAGAACTGTAGACATGCTCTTTGCCCAAAGGATCTTATACCCCTGAGGGGGAGAAAGACACTAAAATGAGCCCACTGTTGGGTAGGGACCGTCTCTATGTGTTGCCAACTTGTACTTCCCAAGCGCTTAGTACAGTGCTCTGCACACGGTAAGCGCTCAATAAATACGACTGAATGAATGAATGAGTGCCATGGAGCTGAGGGTGGGGTGAATATCACCTGCTTAAAAGTAATTCATCCAAGGGCAAGGCAACACAGAAGGAAGAGGGACGGAAGGGTAATGTTAAGCAATGTGGCTCAGTGGGAAGAGCCCGGGCTTTGGAGTCAGAGGTCATGGGTTCTAATCCCGGCTCTGCCAACTGTCATCTGTGTGACTTTGGGCAAGTCACTTCACTTCTCTGGGCCTCAGTTCCCTCATCTGTAAAAGGGGCATTAAGACTGTGAGCCCCGTGGGACAACCTCATCACCTTGTAACCTCCCCAGCGCTTAGAACAGCGCTTTGCACATAGTAAGCACTTAATAAATACCATTATTATTATTATCATCTTATTATTATTAATGATGATGTAGTTGGGGAAAGACTTCTCGGAAGAGATTGTTAATAAGATTTGAATATGGAGAGAGTGGTGATCTGTTGGGTATGAAGGGGCAGGGGCTTCCAGGCCAGAAGGAGGATGCGTGCAAGGGGCTGGTGGCGAGATCGATGAGACGGAGGTAAAGTGAGTGTTAAAGAAGTGAAGTGGTGGGCTGGGTTGTTCTAGAAAACCAGTGAGATAAGATAGAGAAGCAGCGTGACTTAGTGGAAAGAGCCCGGGCTTGGGAGACAGAGGTCATGGGTTCTAATCCCAGCTCCGCCGCTTGTCAGCTGTGTGACCTTGGGTAAGTCACTTCACTTCTCTGTGCCTCAGTTACCTCATCTGTAAAATGGGGATGAAGACCGTGAGCCCCACATGGAACAACCTGATCATCTTGTATCCCCCACAGAGCTTAGAACACTGCTTGGCACATAGTAAGCGCTTGACAAATACCAACATTATTATTATTATAGGAGGGGGCAAGCTGATTGCGTGTTTTAAGACCAGTGGTAAGGAGTTTTTGTTTGATGTGGAGGTGAATCGCTAACCTCTGGAGGTTCTTGCTGAATGGGGAAACATGGACTGAATGGGTTTTTTGTTTGTTTGTTTGCATTTTCAGAAAGATGATCTGGGAAGCAGATTAGAGAAGCAGCGTGGCTCGGTGGAAAAGAGCACGGGCTTTGGAGTCAGAGGTCATGGGTTCAAATCCCGGCTCCACCAATTGTCAGCTGTGTGACTTTGGGCAAGTCACTTCACTTCTCTGGGCCTCAGTTACCTCATCTGGAAAATGGGGATTAAGACTGTGAGCCCCCAGTGGGACAACCTGATCACCCTGTAACCTCCCCAGCGCTTAGAACAGTGCTTTGCACATAGTAAGCACTTAATAAATGCCGTCATCATCATCATCATCATCATCATGTCTGCTGTGTGACCTTGGACAAGTCACTTCACTTCTCTGAGCCTCAGTTAACTCATCTATAAAATGGGGATTAAGACTGTGAGCCCCACGTGGGACAACATGATCACCTTGTACCCTCCCCAGCGCTTAGAACAGTGCTTTGCACATAGTAAGTGCTTAACAAGTGTCATTATTATTATTATTATTATCGAAGTTGGATTGGAGTAAGGACAGGCAGGCGGCAGAGAGGTCAGTGTGTAGGCTGAGGCAGGATTGAAGAAGTGCTTGGGTCAACAGTAGCAGTTCAGATGGAGAGGAAAAGGTGGATTAAATCTACCATACGAACTCTGATCTTTCTTCTTCTTTGCAAACGCCATATATGAGTCCTTCAGACGCCTCCATTCATTCATTCATTCATTCAATCGTATTTATTGAGCGCTTATTGTGTGCAGAGCACTGTACTAAGCACTTGGGAAGTACAAGTCGGCAACATACAGAGACGGTCCCTACCCAACAACAGGCTCACAGTCTAGAAGGAGGAGACAGACAACAAAAGAAAACATGGAGACACGTGTCAAAATAGTCAGAACAAATAGAATTGAAGCTATAGGCACATCATTAACAAAACAAATAGAATAGTAAATATGTACAAGTAAAATAAATAGAGTAACAAATCTGTACAAAGCAGCATGGCTCAGTGGAAAAAGCCTGGGCTTTGGAGTCACAGCTTTGGGTTCAAATCCCAGCTCCGCCAATTGTCAGCTGTGTGACTTTGGGCAAGTCACGCAACTTCTCTGTGCCTCAGTTACCTCATCTGCAAAATGGGGATTAAGACTGTGAGCCCCCCGTGAGGCAGCCCCATCACTCTGCAACCTCCCCAGCGCCCAGGTGTCCTTCAGATACCTTAATTAACAGACTCCGGGGCAGTCAATTATTCCTCTCCCTCCTACTCATCCACTCTCTTCACCCACTACAATCCAGCTCATGCTCTTTGTTCCTCAAGCTACCCCACAATACTGTGCCTCATTCCGATCTCTCCCACCGCCGACTTTTTGCTCAAGGCCTCCCCATACCTGGCTTCCCCTCCCACTTCGAATCCAACAGCCCACAGCTCTCCCCATCGTCTAAGCCCTCCTGAAGTCATAGCTCATCTAGGAGGCCTTTCCCGATTGTTTTCTAATATCCCCAGTTTCTTTCCACCCTTCTCCCCACAAACGAGACAGCGTGGCTCAGTGGAAAGAGCACGGGCTTTGGAGTCAGAGGTCATGAGTTCAAATCCCAGATCTGTCAATTGTCAGCTGTGTGACTTTGTGCAGGTCACTTAACATCTCTCTACCTCAGTTACCTCATCTGTAAAATGGGGATTAAGACTGTGAGCCCCCCGTGGGACAACCTGATCACCTTGTAACCTCCCCAGTGCTTAGAACAGTGTTTTGCACATAATAAGCGCTTCATAAATGCCATCATTATTTATTATTATTATTTCTTCTGCTCCACCTTGTGTCCTCTCAAACTCCCATGACACTTTCAGACATATTTTTCATGCCCCATTTCATAAGCACTAACTCATATACAGGCTCCCTTTGCCTTCTTCCTCCTATCTTTAATTTATTTCAGTGCCCATCTTCTCCACTGGACTGCAAGCTCCTTACCTATTCATTCCATTGTTCTCTCCCAAGTGCCTTCAGCAGGTGCTCAATAAAGTACTATTCACTGATTGAAGGATTCTTAACGATGATGATTATGTGCTTTAGTCAATCTCCCAATCAATCTTATTTATTGAGTGCAGAGACCTGAAGTATGTGCTTGCTTTTGTTGCATTCTCCCAAGGCCTTGGCATGGTGCTTAACACTCTGGAGTTGCTCAGAAACACCACTGATGGTGCTGGGGAAAAAACATACCTATCAATCAATCGTATTTATTGAGCACTTACTGTGTGCAGAGCAGTGTACTCAGCCTTGGGAGAGTACAATATAACAGAGTTGGCAGACATGTTCCCTGCACATGGGGAGCTTACAGTCTAGAGGGATTTATCTCAGCGGATAACACTCATACCATTTTTTTCCGTCTCATTAGTGCCCTACTTCTAATTCCGTTTGGAACTGTTGGCCAGAGTTTTACTGCCTCCTGCTCAGCCACGGGAAACTTATCCTAAATGACTTGCATTAACAGTCATTTGGTTTCCGCTCAGCATTTCTCACAAAGAAAAGCCCTGGCTTAGCTTCTCCTTCACAGCTTGTCTCAGGAGCTATCAGACTATGTATCAGGTACCTCTTAGACATGGAATCCTCATCCGTCTCCCCTTCCTTACCCGACAGCCTCGACTTCCTGCTCTTTCTCCCTGAAACTCTCTAGTTTCCCCTACCTGTAATTTATCTTAATGGGTCAGACCATCTAGTCTGTATGCTCCTTGTGAGCAAGGATGTGCCTACCTACACTTTCATTCATTCATTCAATCAATCATATTTATTGAGCGCTTCTTGTATTGCAATCTCTCATGCCTTAGTACAGTGTTCTGCACACAGTAGGCACTCAGTAAATGGCATTGCTTGGTTGATTGATTTGAGGTTTTTGTTGCTAAGTGCTTAGTACAGTGCTCTGCACACAGTAAGTGCTCAACAAATACAAATGAATGAAAGAATGAATAATTGCTGGTCTCAATAAGTCCCAATATCGTACTGCCTGAGGTTTAGCATTTTCCTTCTTGTCTTACAAACATTCTTCTCTTCAGAGAAGGCTCTAAAACAAAATACCTTCTGTCTAACTCTATATATTTAGCCAGACCGATGATACATCCAAAATAACTTCACAAAAAACCCCCACAATTATCAGCTGTTCCTGCTCAGCATTCACTGGTCTGTGGGTCTGTGGATTAATTTAGATGGTAATTGCCTTTCTAGTCCCCAGCGTGCAGTTTAAAGAGGGACACCCCTTTTCTGCAGGTGACATTTTGGGAGACTGGGCCTCTGAAACAATTCCCAGCCCCTGCCTCTTGGGTCTCTCCTGGCTTTATTTAGCAGTGATAGTACTTACTGATCACCAACTGTGTGCAAAGCACTATATTAAACCATGAGAAAAAATAAGTTTGAGAATTAGGAATGGTCCTCAGCCCCTGCATATTGATAACATTTATGATTGAGAAGCAGCGTGGCTCAGTGGAAAGAGCACGGGCTTGGGAGTCAGAGGTCATGAATTCAAATCCCGGCTCCACCAACTGTCAGCTGTGTGACTTTGGGCAAGTCGCTTAACCTCTCTGTGCCTCAGTTCACTCATCTGTAAAATGGGGATTAAAACTGTGAGCCCCCCGTGGGACAACCTGATCACCTCGTAAGCTCCCCGGTGCTTAGAACAGTGCTTTGCACATAGTAGGTGCTTAACAAATACCATCCTTATTATTATTAAGCTCTTACTGTGTTCAGAGCACTGTATTAAGAGCTGGGAAAGAATACACGAATGGGAATTAGACTAAGTCCAATCACAAGGGGCTTAACCCACAGCCCTGGATCACTGTCACTCTCCGCCTCCTTCGCTCTTGTGCTCGAGCTGCTGAATCCTGCTGGCAAAATTCTAAACGCCAAGCCAACCTTGTTCACTTCAAGTTTATCCTTTCTTGCCTTAACTCTGCCCTCTCCTCTGCCAGGCAAAACTATTTCTCCTCCCTTATTGACACCCATGCCCTTCATCCCTGTCAGCTCTTCCATACATTTAACTCCCTCTCAGGCCCCCTGTTCCTCCCCCTCCTCCTTCCCTCACTCCCAACGATCTGGCCCCCTACTTCATTAGTAAAGTGAACTCCATCAGGTCTGAGCTCCCCAAAGTCACTCCTCCCCTTCTCCAACCCCCCAGCTCTCAACCCTCTCTGCTACTCTCCCCTCCTTCCCAGCCGTATCCTCAGATGAGATCTCCTCCCTCCTATTAAGTGCTACTCCATACACCTGTGCTTCAGACCCCATTCCCTCACATCTCATGAAATCTCTCGCTCTGTCCCTCCTCCCCTCCTTAACTTCCATTTCCAACCGCTAACTCTCCACTGGTTCCTTCCCCTCTGCCTTCAAACATGCCCATGTCTCCCCCATCCTAAAAAACCCCTCTCTTGACCCCACCTCCCCTTCTAGTTATTACCATATCTCCCTCCTACCCTTCCTTTCCAATCTCCTAGAATGAGTCATCTACACCCGCTGCCTCAATTTCCTCAAAGCCAACTCTCTCCTTGATCCCCCCCAATTTGGCTTCCGTCTCCTACACTACACAGAAACTTCCCTCTCAAAGGTCACCAATGACCTCCTTCTTGCCAAATCCAATGGCTTCTACTCTATCTTAATCCTCCTCGACCTCTCAGCTGCCTTCAAAACTGTGGGCCACCCACTTCTCCTCAACACGCTATCCAACCTTGGCTTCACAGACTCCGTCCTCTCCTGGTTCTCCTCATCTCTTTGGCCATTCATTCTCAGTCTCCTTTGCGGGCTCCTCCTTCCCCTCCCATCCCCTACTGTATGGGTTCCTCAAGGGTCAGTTCTTGGTCCCTTTCTGTTCTCTATCTACACTCACTCCCTTGGTGAACTCATTCGCTCCCACGGCTTCAACAATCATCTCTACGCTGATAACACCCAAATTTGCATCTCTGCCCCTGCTCTCTCTCCCTCCAGGCTCGTATCTCCTCCTGCCTTCAGGACATCTCCATCTGGATGTCTGTCCGCCATCTAAAACCCAATATGTCCAAGACCGAACTCCTTACCTTCTCTCCCAAACCCTGCCTTCTCCCTGACTTTCCCGTCACTGTAGATGGCATTACCATCCTTTGCTTCTCATAAGCCTGCAACCTTGGTGCCATCCTCGACTCCTCTCTCTCGTTCACCCCACACATCCAATCCGTCACCAAAACCTGCCTGTCTCACCTCCACAAAATCGCCAAGATCCGCCCTTTCCTCTCCGTCCAAACCGCTACCTTGCTGGTTCAATCTCTCATCCTATCCCGACTGGATTACTGCATCATACTCCTCTCTGATCTCTCATCCTCCTGTCTCTCCCCACTTTAGTTTATACTTCACTCTGCTGCCCGGATCATCTTTGTACAAAAACACTCTGGGCACATTACTCCCCTCCTCAAAAATCTCCAGTGGCTGCCTGTCAACCTATGAATCAAGCAAAAACTCCTCACTCTCAGCTTCAAGGCTGTCCATCACCTTGCCCCCTCCTACCTCACCTCCCTTCTCTCCCTCTTACAGTCCAGCCCATACCCTCCGCTCCTCCACCACTAACCTCCTCACTGTACCTCGTTCTCACCTGTCCCACTGTCAACCCCAGGCCTATGTCCTTCCCCTGGCCTGGAATGCCCTCCCTCCGCACATCCACCAAGCTAGCTCTCTTCCTCCCTTCAAAGCCCTACTGAGAGCTCACCTCCTCCCGGAGGTCTTCCCATTCTGAGCCTCCTTTTTCCACTCCTCCTCCCCATCCCGCCCCCCACCCTACCTCTTTCTCCTCCCTACAGCACTTGTATATATTTGTACAGATGTATTACTCTATTTATTTTACTTGTACATATTTACTATTCTATTTATTTTGTTAATGATGCGCATATAGCTTTAATTCTATTTGTTCTGACAATTTTGACACCTGTCTACATGTTTTGTTTTGTTGTCTGTCTCCCCCTTCTAGACTGTGAGCCCATTGTTGGGTAGGGACCATCTCTATATGTTGCCAACTTGTACTTCCCAAGCACTTAGTACAGTGCTCTGCACACAGTAAGCACTCAATAAATATGATTGAATGAATGTAAGAATAAGCCAGGGGTGAGGCGAGCTGATGACAGGCACATAAGGAAAGGAAAGGAAAAACAGAAACTCAAATACAGCATAAGACAAGGACGATCATAGATCCAAATACAGCAAGAGCAATCAGATTGTTCTTGTGACTTGTGGTAACCAAGGGGAGGGTTGCCAACTCCCCCGGCTACCCACCCTGCTTGCTGGGGGCCTGGGGCCGTGCCAGACGGAATGGGCATCAGTGCTGAATGCCCCACCCTTCCTCCGCACACTGGGGGCCTGGGACTGTGCCAGGGGGAAGAGACGCTTTGCCCACATTTTCCCTCTGCTCTGGAACTTCCTCCCCCTTCCTATACGATAGACCGCCAACCTCCCAACCTTCAAAGTCTTATTACAATTGCATCTCGACCAAGAGGCCTTCCCAAGATAAGTTGTCTTTTCTCCTACTCCCTCTCCTTCCTGTGTCACTTAGATCTGTACCATTTAATAATAATAATAATAACGGTGATGGCATCTGTTCATTCATTCATTCATTCAATCGTATTTATTGAGCGCTTACTGTGTGCAGAGCACTGTACTAAGCACTTGGGAAGTACAAGTTGGCCACATATAGAGATGGTCCCTACCCAACAGCGGGCTCACAGTCTAGAAGGGGGAGACAGAGAACAAAACATATTAACAAAATAAAACAAATAGAGTAAATATGTACAAAATGAATAAATAAATAGAGTAATAAATATGTACAATCAATCAATCAATCAATTGTATTTGTTGAGCACTTACTGTGTGCAGAGCACTGTACTAAACGCTTGGGAAGTACAAGTTGGCCACATAGAGAGACGGTCCCTACCCAACAGCGGGCTCACAATCTAGAAGGGGGAGACAGAGAACAAAACATATTAACAAAATAAAATAGAGTAAATATGTACTAAATAAATAAATAAATAAATAGAGCAATAAATATGTACAATCAATCAATCAATCAATTGTATTTATTGAGCACTTACTGTGTGCAGAGCAATGTACTAAGCGCTTGGGAAGTACAAGTTGGCCACATAGAGAGATGGTCCCTACCCAACAGCGGGCTCACAGTCTAGAAGGGGGAGACAGAGAACAAAACATATTAACAAAATAAAATGAATAGAATAAATATGTACAAAATAAATAAATAGAGTAATAAATACGTACAAACATATATACATATATACAGGTGCTGTGGGGAGGGGAAGGAGGTAAGGCAGGGGGGATGGGGAGCTTATTATGTGTAAAGTACTGTTCTAAGCACTGGAGGTTACAAGATGATCAGGTTATCCCACGTGGGGCTCACCGTCTTCATCCCCATTTTCCAGATGAGGGAACTGAGACTCAGAGAAGTTAAGCGACTTGCCCAAGGTCACACAGCAGACATATGGCGGGGTCAGGATTAGAACCCACGATCTCTGACTCCCAAGCCCTGGCTCTTTCCACTGAGCCACACAAGCACTTGAATTTACCCCACCCTCAGACCCTAGGACTCATGTACATATTTGAAATCTATTGATTTATATTAATGTCAGTCTCCCCTTCTAGATGGTAAACCCCATGTGGGCAGGGAACGTGATCATCAACTCCATTGTAATGATAATAATAATAATTATGGTACTTGTTAAGTGCTTACTATGTGCCAAGTACTGTTCTAAGCACTGGGGTAGGTAATTAGGCTGGACACAGTCCCTGTCCCACATTGGGCCCCCTTTCTTAGTCCCCAATCTTTAAAGATGAGGTAACTGAGGCACAGAGAAGTTAAGTGACTCACCCAAGATCACACAGCAGACAAGTGGTGGAGGTGGGATTAAAAGCCATGACCTTCTAACTCTCAGGTCCATGCTCTATCCACTAGATAGAGCTGCTATCTCACGTACTTCCCAAGTGCTTAGTACAGTGTTCTGCACACAGTAAGCACTCAATAAATACAATTGAATGAATGAATGAATGAATTCCCTCCTAAGCAATTAGTACAGTACTCTGCACACAGTAAGTGCTCAATAAATGCAATTGAATGAGTGATTGATTGATTCCACTGAATTCTGCTGCTTCTCATACCCTCCTTAGCAATTAGTACAGTACTCTGCACACAGTAGGTGCTCAATAAATACAATTGATTGAGTGATTGATTCCACTGAATTCTGCTGCTTCTCATACCCTCCTAAGCAATTAGTACAGTACTCTACACACAGTAAGTGCTCAATAAATACAATTGATTGAGTGATTGATTCCACTGAATTCTGCTGCTTCTCATACCCTCCTAAGCAATTAGTACAGTACTCTGCACACAGTAAGTGCTCAATAAATACCATTGATTGAGTGATTGATTTATCTTGTAGAGGAGCCAGTTCCCAAAATTGTGATAATTGTTTAATAATGGAATTAAGCAAGAAGGAGGACTAGATAGAAATTAAGGGTATAGAGAAAGTAAGGCCAATTATATTTATTGTGTGTTCACTGTCTTGAAGCACAGAACTAAGTCCTTGGGAGAGTACAGTACAATAGAGTTGGTAGACATGATAGAGTTAAATATAGTCCAGGTAGACTAAAATATAATAATGTCCCGGGAGTAGAAGGATAATAGTAATAATAATATTTAGTATGGGCTCACTATATACCAAGCACTGGTATAGAACCATGTATCTGCTCTAGATCTTTGAAAAGGCAAGGACCATTTCTCTCCTCCACTCTCTTATTTTCCTCTGGAACCAGATATTTGAACCGGATTCAGTGGAAAATATCTGGATGCATGGCAGAGGCTTCTGCAGCTCTTGTAATGTAATCAAGCAATCAGTGGTATTTAGTTAGCACCTACTATTTGCAGAGCACTATACTTAAGCTCTTGGGGGAGTACTATATAACAGAGGTGGCAGATGAGCTCTCTGTCCACAAGAAGCTTATAGTCTAGAAAGAGGCCTTAAAGTAGCATAGCAGCCAATGCTCTTTCCAAGGCTCAGCTCCAAAAAATGCAATCCTGTTCTAGACATTGTCACTTATATTGTGGGGGTGAGTCATTTTCTGCAAGATCTTCTGACCAAAGAGTTGTCTAGACTGTAAGCTCGTTGTGGGCAGGGATGGTGTCTGTTGATTGACATATTGTACTCTCCCAAATGTTTAGTACAGTGCTTTGCACATAGTGAGCACTTGATAAATACAACTGAATGAATGAATGAATGGAGAACACATTATCTAACCTACCTCCGTGTCAATTTGCAGAGGTCAGGCAAGCAGCACTGAAAACTCATTTAAATCCTTCAACCACATGAAGGTTGCTTCCAGGGGGATATTTTGCCAGTTTCAGTGCTGCATGGACAGAGCGATTTTCATACACATCCAATTTTGTGCCATCTGTTATTTGCAGCACCTCTAGGGTGGGATTCTCAGTGATCTGGATGTGTGAATTTTCAACAAATGGCTATAAGCCTCCCTCAGAAAGTCTTCAACTTTAGCCACATTCCAGACTTTCACAGTAGCTTGTAGGGCTGAAAATTTTTCTCCAGCAGTTTGGGATGAGGAGTTACAGTCAGAGATGTCTATTCCTAATGTTTAACAGGTTTGTTTCATGTGAAAGAGCACTCCAACTTTTCTTCCCCTTCTATTTTTTGTCTTCTCTATGTTCTAGCCACTTTAAGATTTTTATTCTCTAGAAAATCAGCATGGACGTAGAAAAATCTGGAACAAAAACAAGGAGAAAACTAATCCCTAAAGGTAGCTTGAAATCATGATTGAATTGAAAAATAGCTAAAGTAGATAAGTTACACTTTAGTCTACCAAAAATGACCTCAAAGGACAGCGATACCCTAATTAACCCTGAAGCTTAAAATAGTTCACATACTGAAAAAAAGCATTTTGTTACAATGCATATGTGCTGTGCATCATTTAATCAATCAATCAATGGTATCTGTTGAGCACTTATTTGCAGAGGGTTGTACTACTAAGCATTTGGGAGAGTACAATATAGCAGAGTTGATAGCCCAGTTTCCTGCCCACCAGAATCTTACAGTCCAGAGAGGGAAACAGACATTAAAATAAATTACAGATGTGTACGTAAGTGTTCTGGGGCTGAGGGTGAGGTGAATATCAAGTGCTTAATGGAAAAAAATACAAGTGCAAGGACGATGTAGAAGGAAGATTGAGTAAGGGAAATAAGGGCTTTGTTGGGGAAGGCCTCTCGGAGGAGATGTGATTTTAATGAGGCTTTGAAAGTGGTTACAGTATGTTTGTTGGTGCTAGAGGAATGAAGTTTGTGGGTTAGGTTGTAATAGGAAATCAGTGAAATAAGATCCGAGGGGGTGAGGTGATTGAGTGCTTTAGAGTCAATGGTAAAGAGTTTCTATTTGATACGGAGGTGGATGGGCAACCGCTGAAGGTACTTGAGGAATGTATTTTTAGGAAAATGGTCCCGGAAGAAAATTGAAGTATGGACTGGAGGGAGGAGAGACAGAAGGCAAGGAGGTTAGCGAGGAGGTCGATGCAGTGGCCAAAGCAGGATAGCGTAGGTGTTTGGATCACCATAACAGCACTTTGGATGGGGTGTGAAGGGACAGATTTTAATGATGCCGTGAAGGTAGAGCAATGGGATTTAGTGACAGATTGAATACATGGATTGAATGACAGAGAGGAGTCAAGACTAATGCCATATTAATGGGTTTGTGAGACACGGTGGTATTATCTACAGTACTGGGAACATCAGGATGAGGACAGGGGTTGTGTGGGACAATGAGGAGTTCTGTTTTGAACGTGCTAAGTTTGAGGTGTCGATGGGACACCCAAGAAGAGATGTTCTGTATACAAGAGGGAATGTGGGACTGCAGAGAAGGAGAGAGGTCAGGGACGGAGAGGTAAATTTGGGAATCATCCATCTAGAGATGGCAGTCGAAATGGTGTAAGTGAATGAGTTCTATAAGGAGAATAGAATAGATGTAGATAATAATAACAACAATAATAATAATGGCATTTATTAAGTGCTTACTATGTGCAAAGCACTGCTCTAAGCACTGAGGAGGTTACAAGGTGATCAGGTTGTCCTACAGGGGGCTCACAGTCCTCATCCCCATTTTACAGAAGAGGTAACTGAGGCACAGAGAAGTTAAGAGATTTGCCCCAAGTCACACAGCTGACAACTGGTAGAGTCAGAATTTGAACCCACGACCTCTGACTCCAAAGCCCGTGCTCTTTCCACTGAGCCACTAGATGAGGACTGAAGGGGACCCAGAATTGAGTTTTGAGTCACTCTCACAGTTAGGGAGTGGGAAGCAGAGGAGGAACCCGTGAAAGAGACTGAGAATGAGCAGCCGGAATTACAAGAATAGTGAAGATAAGGTTAGATAATGTCTCCCGGAGAAGGAGGTGATCCATGGTGTCAAAGGCTGCTGAGAGATTGATGAGGATTATAATAGAGTAGAAAGAAGCAGCGTGGTTTAGTGGAAAAAGCACGGGCTTGGGAGTCAGAGGTCGTGGTTTCTAATCCCGGCTCCGCTTCTTATCAGATGTGTGACTTTGGGTAAGCCATTTCACTTCTCTGTGCCTCAGTTATCTCAACTGTAAAATGGGGATCAAGACTATGAGCCCTACATGGGAAAACCTGATTACCTTGTATCTACCCCAGCGCTTAGAACAGTGCTTGGCACATAGTAAGCGCTTAACAAATAACATTATTACTATTATCATTATTATTAGGAACCATTGGATTGGCATGAAGGAGATCATTGGTAACCTTAGAGAGAGCAGTTTCTGAGGAATGAAGGGGATGGAGAGGATCAAGGAGAGGATTGGAGGAGAAGACGTGGAGGCAGTGGGTGTGGACAACTTGGTCAATTAATTTGGAGAGGACTAGTAAGAGGGAGATGGGGCAGTAACTTAAGAGAGCTGTGTAATTAAAAGGAGGTTTTATTAGGGTAGGGGATGCATGAGTATGCTTGAAAGCAGTGGGGAAGAAGTCATTGGAGAGTGAACAGTTGAAGATGGTGGTTGGGAAGGGAAGAAGGGAGGGGGGAAAGTGTTTTGATTAGGTGGGGAGGGTTGGAGTCAGAGGCACAGGTGAAGGGTGTAGATTTTGAGATGAGAACTCCTGCAGGACGCAGGAGTTCTCCTCTTTAAGAAACCGTAGGGAAAGATGGGAAAGTCAAA
This sequence comes from Tachyglossus aculeatus, assembly GCF_015852505.1. Lineage (NCBI taxonomy): Eukaryota > Metazoa > Chordata > Mammalia > Monotremata > Tachyglossidae > Tachyglossus > Tachyglossus aculeatus. Next base: position 84,959,261 of record NC_052066.1, read on the forward strand.
ACACAGGAAGGAATAAGAAGGGACCGGAGAGAAGCTGAGCTGATTTTAAAGAGATCATGCCTGTTAGTTAGAATTTTCTCAACAAAGTATATGGCCAGGTCAACAGGGGCAAGAGATGGGGGATGGCAGAGGGACAGAACATTTGAGGAAGGAGTTAAATGCTTAAAACAACTGGTGAGGGCAAGAGGCAAGGGAAATGGAGAAGTAACATTGCTGGAAGGAGCAGAGGGCAGAATTCAAATGGGTAGGGATGAATTTGAAGTGGATGAGGCTGGCTTTATATCTGTATTTCCACAGAGGAAATGTATATCTGTATTTCCAGCAGAGGAAGTGTAATATAGAGATGAACCAGGGCCGTGGGTCAGTGATACAAGATTGGTGGAGGGCAGGGGAGTAAGGGAGTTTAGCTCAGTGGAGAGGGTGGTGTTGAGGGTGAGGTTTGTGTGTCAAGAGAAGGGAGTTTGGATTTAGAGACCAAATGGGACATGATGACTTAAGAAAATGTGAGTGGGTCAAGAGATTGGAGGTCTCTGTAGGGAAACAGAACAGATTTGCAGGGAGGGGAAGTATGGGAGAGAAGAGAGGAGGTTGTGGTCAGAGAGAGGGTACTCAGATTTGGGGAGGGTAGAGATTGCATAGTAACTAGAGATGGTGAGATGAAGTGTGGGCACAGTTTGGTGAGTGGGTGAGGTGGGATGAAGCAGGAGGTGAGTGGAGCTGAGGAGTGAGAGGAAACAGGCAGCGGAAGAGTGGTAGGGGACATCCACATAAGCAAAAAAAAATTTATTTATGTAATTTATTTCTATTAATGTCTGTCTCCCCCTCTATAATGAAAGCTCACTGAGGGCACAGAATAGGTCGATTATATTGTTATATTGTACTCTTCCAAGTGCTTAGTACAGTGCTCTGCACACAATTAGCGCTCAGTAAATATGATTGACTGACTGATACCAAACACCCAACGGGCAAAACCCTTTTTAATTGTGTATTTTGAAAATATTAGTGTGGCATTTTCATTTTAGCCGTACTGGGAGATCTTTCAATCTCCTATAAATAAGAATGTTACTCAACATCTTCACAAATGTGACAAAATATGAACTTACCAGTTTTCCTCCCAAACTTGTCATGAACTGGGGATGGGTCCAAAAGAGGAGGAAGAGCCCTAATGAAAATTTTTAATCCTTAATTAAGGAAAATGAAATAAAAACATATATTCAAGGCCATCGTATTCAATCATCCCAAGCTTTATGACTATTATTCAGTGGTTAATATTTACATTGGATAATGATAAAAAAGGGAGCACTTCTGTGCTTCAATATGGAAACTTTGGACTTTACAATGTACATAAAGCCTTGTCATTTCTTAAACTCAAAGTCCTTGTTAACAGTTGGAACTCAATTTATGCTAAAAGTCACATCACCAAATTTGTTATCAGATGGATTTGTCCCACAGTGAAATACTGCAAACCTCCTTCTAATAAGGAATTGAACCATCCAAACGAATCTCGTTACTTTCCAGCTGAACTAGATTTAAAAAAAGTAACCCTGTTTAAATCAACAAGCAATTATCTGTGCCAGGCTATTAATTCTAGCCGCTTACACGGTTCCAAAAGACGAAGAATGTCATCAGGAACTTGGGCAGTGTGGTGCAGATTGTGTGTGTTAAGTGGAGGAAGAGAACAGAGTTGAACGAGACTCGGAACAATTCAGCAATTAGCTGTCCTTGCAATTACAGAAAGTTGACATTTAGTTAAAACCAAATGATGGAGTTGGATGAAATGGCCCGTTTTGAAAGCACACTCAGGGATCAGTCACCATGCCAACTGAATATTAAGAAAAGCCTCCTAGGCTTTCAAGTGGCAGAGCACAATTGCCTTATTCAGACCAAACCAGGACTTTATTTCTTCATTAAGCCGGGAGAGAAAGGTGGGGTTTTTTTGCTTTTTTTTTTTGTTGTTTGGGGGTGCAGCTACTGCTGAGACTTTTCAAATTATTCCTGTGAAGACCAAGGATAAGGAAGAAACGTATAAGGGAGCATTACATGAAAGAAGCTCGTAATCCACAGCTTCACTGAACTTCCCCACAAAATGTCTTCAGTGGGCTATTTTCTGACATCAGTTGCAATTCCATTTTCCAAGTCTTGAAGATTATCTGTAGAGATGAAAGGTGTGGAGAAAATGGAGAAATACCAGAGGAAGAAAACAACCTCCATTATATTCCATTTTTCGATCCTTGATTTTTATGCTAACTTCCCTCTTGAGGACTGAGGATCAGAGAGGTAGAGCAAGGTCAGTCAGGGCCTTCGTCCTTCTCCTTCCTGTCTTCACTCTCCCGCCAACACATACACATTCCTACAGCCTCTCTTCTCCTTCTAAATATGCTACATTTCCCTCTTGGTTTCTGAGAACTCTGAATATTGCCTCTGTTTTCCTTGCTATTAATAACAATAGTGATAATAATAATAGCATTCATTCCATTCATTCAATCGTATTTATTGAACGCTTACTGTGTGCAGAGCACTGTACTAAGCGCTTGGGAAGTACAAAATGGCAACATATAGTGACAGTCCCTACCCAACAACGGGCTCACAGTCCACAATCTAGCAGTCTAGCGATGATAATAATAGTAACTACAGTATTTGTTAAGTGCTTGCATGTGCTAAGCATTACAATGAGCACTGAGGAAGATATAAGATAATCAGGTCCCACATGGGGCTCACAGTCTAAGTAGGAGGGAGGACAGGGATTGAACCTCCATTTTTCAGAACAGTTAAGCGACTTGCCCAAGGTCACACAGCACCTCACTTCCCCTCTTCCCTTCAAATTTCTTACATCATTTTCCCAAACTGTCAATTCTGAATGGAAAACATAAATAACAGATTGATAATAGAGTCAGTTCTAATGGGAAAACATATCTTTTAAATTATTCCAAGCCATGCAGAGGAGTACTCTAAGAAGGCAGGAATTCACAAGGAACACATTCATTATGTTGATATGAAACACTTCACCCTACATCCTCTCTGGGCAGATGGGTTAGTGACATGGAAGGGAAAAAGGAGGGAGAGATTATACAGCATGAGAGAATCTTAGTATTTACACTATCAATATATCCCTGCATGGGAATGGCTCATTTTATCCTGGGAAACTGTGTAGTTCAGCCAATTTTAGCCAGTGCTAAATATATAAATTCATTCGATCCATTCCTACATTCCCAGGTTCCAAGTCAGAATCTCTAGGAAGAAATGGCAAGGATCTGACTGACTAAGCCCTGATCACTTTGATACTTCAGAACAGCACTTTGTTTGGTTTCTTGCTTATTAAATAGTTTGCATTCAACAGTGTCTGAAAATTAAACCCAAAGTATGAATCTTACTGTACATTTCTATAGCACCTGTCTTCTGAGAAACTTCTTTTGTTTTTTTCACTCACCGTATCCTGGAAGTTAGACTGAGGATGAATTACCTGAAGAGATGAAGAAAAGCCCTATAGTTTGGGATGAGAATAGGGAGACACATCCTCCATAAAATCTGGAGCAAGGGGAGAAGGAGGCTACTGGGGAAAGAACTGGGATGATATGGGAGTTAGCCAAGGTCATGAAAAACTGTGATTAGAATTCCACGTTTCCTGAGTCCAGATGCAACATTCTTTTCCCTGGACTTTATTACTCTCTGCCAACACAGTCGCTAAAATGATTGCCGTTGGAACAGGGCGAACAATCTAAGACAAGCATGAAAGGAGAGTGTGAGCTATTGGGGGCAACTTGTTTTTGTTAAAAAAAAAAAACCCAGAAAACCTTTAGAGCTGAAAACACCTGCAGCGAACTAACCTCATTCTTTTTACTTTGGGAGAGAGATAGTCTTTTCAGTCGATAGTGCTTCAGTATCAACACACCAGATATTCATTTTTTATCAACTTCCTGGAACTCAGGTTAAATGGACCAGTAGTCCAAAGACCACCTGGTTCGAGACTTCAAAATGAGTTTTCAGTTGTTACCAAGTTGGAAATCATGTCCTTTTCCTTCCAAGTGTATTTCATCCACCGGAGCAAAGAGTCTCTCATTTCTCATGAATTTGCTCAATTTTTAGTGCAGTGTAAAAGTTGCTTGGCAGCAAGGTGCAGCTGGCCGACCTGAGCCTTCCCATCTGCTACATGAAAACTTTTTAGACCAAATAAATCATTTGATTCTGTAGAGAAACCTATGTTTTCTCAAGTAAGCATGTTTTCATTGTCAAATAAAAGAAGAAGTTTTAGCAATCAATCAATCAATCAATCAATCGTATTTATTGAGCGCTTACTATGTGCAGAGCACTGTACTAAGCACTTGGGAAGTACAAATTGGCAACACATAGAGACAGTCCCTACCCAACAGTGGGCTCACAGTCTAAAAGGGGGAGAAAGATAACAGAACCAAACATACCAACAAAATAAAATAAATAGGATAGAAATGTACAAGTAAAATAAATAAATAAATAAATAAATAGAGTAATAAATATGTACAACCATATATACATATTTTTTTTTTAACAAAAACAAGTTGCCCCCAATAGCTCAGACTCTCCTTTCATGCTTGTCTTAAATTGTTCGCCTTGTTCCAACGGCAATCATTTTAGCGACTGTGTTGGCAGAGAGTAATAAAGTCCAGGGAAAGGAATGTTGCATCTGGACTCAGGAAACGTGGAATTCTAATCACAGTTTTTCATGACCTTGGCTAACTCCCTTATCATCCCAGTTGATGTATATATCCCAGTTGCTATATGTAGCACCCATCCTCACTCTTTCTTGTGATGGAGTTTGACTCAAGAGCCACAGTAGGGAGGAGCTGATGGAAAGATTGAGGTAGCAAATGAAGAATTCTGGTTTGGGTCCTAAATCTAGTGCAGGCAAGAAACTTGTTTCGGGTTGCTGTTTGGGGATGGGGGGAGCTCAGCAAAGCTGCTGCCACTCCCAAATCCTGCTCTGCCATCCCAGGTTTCCCACAGAGCCCCTAGTTTCCAAAGCAGTGGCGGGAAGACTACAGAAGAGCAGTTCAGGAAGAGGAGAGTGGTTTGATGCCAACATACTCACTGTACCTCTATTTCGTTTCCCTTGTCTCTGATCCCTCGCTCTTATCCTGCAGCTGGAACTCTTTCTATCAATCAATCAATCAATCAATCGGATTTATTGAGCACTTACTGTGTGCAGAGCACTGTACTAAGCGCTTGGGAAGTACAAGTTGGCAACATATAGAGACAGTCCCTACCCAACAGTGGGCTCACAGTCTAAAAGGGGGAGACAGAGAACAAAACCAAACATACTAACAAAATAAAATAAATAGAATAGATATGTACAAGTAAAATAAATAAATAAATAGAGTAATAAATATGTACAAACATATATACATATATACAGGTATATATGCAACAGACCACCACTCTTCTTGCCTTCAAAGCCTTATTAAAATCACATCTCCCCCCCAAGAGGCCTTCCTTGACTACTCCCTCATTTCCCCTTTCCACCCTCCCCCCTGCATCGCCTATGCACTCAGATCTGTACCTCCTAAGCACTTTTGTTTACTAACCCCACCTCCTCCGCACTTGTGTACAATCAATCATTCAAATCTATTGATTCTAGGTATCGAGCACTTACTATGTGCAGAAAAGAGCTTACTGTATGTGCTAAGCACTTATTTGGGAGAGTACAATATACAACAGAGTTGGTAGGCATGTTCCCTGCCCACAGTAAAGATAATGGTATTTGTTAAGCACTCACCTTGTGGCAAGCACTGTATTAAGTGCCGGAGCTGACAATTTATACGGAGATTACAGTTTATAGGCAGAGTCACATATTTTTATATTCCACCTCTCCCCCTCTCTGTAATTTATTTTAATCCCCGTCTCTTCCTCCAGACTGTAAATTCCTGGAAGGCAGGGGTGGTGTCCACCAACTCTACGGTGTTTGGCACGAGGTGAGTGCTCATTGTATATCATTGATCGGGCGGCAGTCTTGGAAGCCTTCCCTAACTTTTGGTGCTAATACTGAGCCCAGAGTGGGCAGAGGTGGACTAGGAGAAGTGGCAGAGTCAATGCAAAAGGTGGCATCGGAGTCAGCGTGCACTCTGCGGCACTTAAGTTGAGAGTCACCAGTTTTCTCTGGAACAAAGGTTGTGACATCAATTCAGTCCCTAAGTAGTGCTTCCTGGGTTCACAAAGCGAGTGTGAAAGGAGCCACGTCCTCATATACCTTCTCTTGCCCCACTATCACTTCTATAAGGCATGTAATCTACTCCAGAGTTCAAGTGACCTCAATTTAGCTAAAGAGATTATCAATCCAGAGCCTACCGGCCAACTCTCATAGAACAGAGGGAACCATTTTGTTCACGAGCAGGAAAAAAAAAAATTTGTCACCTCCAGTTTTCCAGTTTCAAATCAAAATAACTGTAAAAGGTTTGTTACTAAAATGAAAGGTAGTCTAACGATTCTATCTTGGGTTTAGAGGAGGGAGGAGGGTGCCAGGAATTAAAGTCCAAGATCCTAAAGAGAAAAATACAAAGCATATGGAAATGCAGTATTCCGAAGCTCTCTTTTTCCTTAATGTTTGTCGGGCTGTAGTTAAATGTACCTTCCACTCCAGGCCTCTTCAGTTTTTATCCATACCGAAAGATTAATAGCAGTTTTCACTTTTTGAAGAGAATGGAGGGGCAGAAGGTGCTAACAGGAAGAAAGGAAAATGGAAGATGAAAGACGGCACATTCCAGCTCTTCCATTTATACTCCCATATCATACGTAATTACAAGGCTCCTTTTCAACATTTTCTTCTTGAATGCAGCCCAAGACTAACCCAAACTTCAAATTTTATCTTTTCTGATCCTTTGTCCATGGACTCTGTGTCTCTGATACCATCTGTTCCCTATTCTCAGGGCAGAACTGTAGGCTCGGGAGTTGGCAGAGCATCGGGTCACTCTCTCTGAGTTTCTCTAATCTTCATCCTGAATAATAATAATAATGATGGCATTTATTAAGTGCTTACTACGTGCAAAGCACTGTTCTAAGCACTGGGGAGGTTACAAGGTGATCAGGTTGTCCCACGGGGGGCTCACAGTCTTAATCCCCATTTTCCAGATGAGGTAACTGAGGCACAGAGAAGTTAAGTGACTTGCCCAAAGTCACACGGCTGACAATTGGTGGAGTTGGGATTTGAATCCATGACCTCTGACTCCAAAGCCTGGGCTCTTTCCCCTGAGCCACGCTGCTTCTCTAAACTAAACATGCTTCTAGACTCTAAACTGCTTCTCTTAACTAAACATATCCAAGACAAAACTCCTTATCTTCCCAACCAAACTGTGTCCTCCCCATCTTTCCCATCGCTGTAGACAATATCACTATCCTCCCTATCTCCTGGGACTGTAACCATGGCGTGTCCTTGACTCATCTCTCTCATACAACCCACATACTCCATCTGTCCTCAAATCCTGCGGCATTACTAAAACCTACCCTTGCGTCTCCTTCCAAACTGATCCAAACACTTATCCTACCTCACCTTGACTGCTGCATCCACCTTCTGGCTCACCTCCCTGCCTCCTGTCTCTCTCCACTCCAGTCCATACTTCACTCTACTCTTGGAATCATTTTTCAAAAAAAAAGTCAAGTCGCTGCCTCCCCTCTCCTCATTTTCTATAGCAGAGCCCGTCCGCCTCCACATCAAACAGAAACTCTTTACCATCGGCTTTCAAGCACTGTCAGCTCACCCCCCTTGTACATATTTATTACTTTTGTACATATTTATTACTTTTGTACATATTTATTACTCTATTTATTTATTTTATTTGTACATATCTATTCTATTTATTTTATTTTGTTAGTATGTTTGGTTTTGTTCTCTGTCTCCCCCTTCTAGACTGTGAGCCCACTGTTGGGCAGGGACTGTCTCTATATGTTGCCACCTTGTACTTCCCAAGCACTTAGTACAGTGCTTTGCACACAGTAAGCGCTCAATAAATACGATTGATTGATTGTCCCTTTCGTCGTGTATTTCCTACAGTAAGCTAGCTGGCATCCTTCACTCTGCTAACGCCAATCTATTCACTATATCTCAATCTTGACCATCTCATTCCCAACCCCTGGCTTAGGTCCTCCCTCCCCCTTCATATACGCCACCACTTTCCCCACCTTCAAAGCCTTATTAAAATCCCATCTCCTCCAAGACGCTTCCCTGACTAAACTCTCATTTCCCCTACTCCTTTTTCCTTCTGCATTACCCTTGCGTTTGGATCTGTACCCTTTAAACACTTGATATTAACCCCTCTTTCAGCCCCACATAAATTATGTTCCTATCTGTGATTTATTTCAATATCTGTCTCTCCCTCTAGACTATAAACTCCTTGCGGTCAGGGATCGTGACGACTAGATTGTACTCGCCTAAGTTCTTAGTACAGTGCTCTCCACACAGCAAGTGCTCAGTAAGTCCCACTGCCTGACTGTTGGAGTACTACGTGCAAATTCACCGTACTAAGCACTTTGGGAGAACAGTAGAGTTAGAAATGGGAATCAGCATGACCTAGTGAAAAGGGCACAGGTTTGAGAGTCAGAAGGCCAGCTCTACCACTTGTCTGCTGTGTGACTTTGGGCAAATCAATTGCCTTCTCTGGGACTCAGTTTCGTCAATTGTAAAATGGGGATTCAATACCTGTTTTCTCTCCTCCTTAGATCGTGAGTCCCATGAGGGACAGGGACGATGTTTAATTCCCTGCTGTGTATTTTCTCCCAGCACTTAGTACAGTGCTCTGAATCCTCTAAGTGCTTAATAGATACTTATTATTGCCATCTGATTAACTTGTATCTACTCCAGGGCTTAAAACAGTGCTTGACACATAGTAAATGAATAGCAAATAGCTATTTGCTAAATCTTAAATAGCATAGACAAAATGATCCCTGCCCCTAAGGAGTTTACAAACTTGCGTGTTTGTCTGACTCTGACTCTGCCGTTTGTTTGCTGTTTGACCTTGAGCAAGTCACTTGCCCAAGAAGTGACTGTGAAGAAGTCACTTCACTTCTCTGTGCCTCAGTTACCTTATCTGTCAAATGGAAACTAAGATTGTACGCCCCATGTGAGACAGGGGCTGTGCCCAACCTGATAAACTTGTGTCTATCCCAGCATTTGGCACAGGGCCTGGCACATAGTAAGTGCTTAAAAAGTACCATATATTATTATTAATATTATTAGTATTATTACTGGAATAAAAAGGAAAGAGGAATATTTTATCATCTCCATATGCTCATAATAATAATAATAATAATAATAATGGTATTTGTTCTAAGTACTGGGGTAGATACGAGGTAATCAGGTTGTCCCACATGGGGCTCACAGTCTTAATCCCCATTTTATAGATGAAGTAACTGAGGCACAAAGAAGTTAAGCGGCTTGCCCAAGGTCACACAGTAGACAAATGGCGGAGTTGGGATTAGAACCTATGTCCTCTGACACCCAAGCCCGTGCTCTTTCCACTGAGCCACACTGCTCCTCCTGGGGAGTTTCACCCATAGGTCCTACTTCCTGACCGTCCTTAATGGCCTCAGTTGGAGGAGTGGGATCATGTTGCAGGAAAGTTCCCCCACCTCTTTTCAGTTTAACATCTTTGACTAACTTTACTTTCAAGCTCACCGCTTTTGGCCTACCATCCTTTGAAACGAGCCTCTTGAGCAGGGTCCCAGTGGGAGCTTTTCTCAGGCGGGATTTGAAGGAAGCGCTTAGTACAGTGCTCTGCACACAGTAACGCTCAATAAATATGATTGAGTGAATGAAATGGGTTTTTTTCTACTCAGAAGTGCTTAGAAGCCTTCCGTTTCTCCATGTTGGTTAAAAGGGCATTAGACATATTGTGGGAATGTACACCTCCAGCTAGCCATTCACTGTGTTTTAAAGAAACGGCAATCATCTCTCTGGGAAGCACTGGAAATCACCAACCAGGCCCCCGTGGAGGGTAATTTCACCCGGGAAACTTAACAAACAGCGGAAGGGCAGCCTGTACTAAGAGGCTTTCAGGAAAATTCGTCATTTCCAGGCTGAATGGTCTTGTTTCTCTAGAGCAGCCTTTTGGGATTCACTGTGATTCCTGGACAAGCAGACTTCAAGCAACACCATGGAGCTCTAAAAATGGTACCGTTTCCCGTACAGCGGGGCTGAAAAACACTCTGAGGTTTACCCTGATGAGAGAAAACAGCTGCTCTTTTTCTAATTACCCGACATTTCTGTAAAGGTTGCTCTTGCCTAATCCCAACCAGCTAGAACAGTATCTCCACTTGTACCTGGCTTCCTAAATGCTTTGCTGGGGACTAAAGCATTCAGGTTTATAAAAAGCACGAGGCGGAGGCGAGGCAAGGAAAGAGAGAACACTTTCCAGTTTGATATTACAGGAGAGAACCTTATTTCCCAAATGTGGAAGCTGACTGATGTAATCTTAAATTTTCCAAAACAAAGCCTACCATTTGAAACTGACATCTCACTTCAGAAGCACTTTCTAGGGAGCTAGCTTCATTATACAGTTGGCAGGAGATGGCGAGTGAAACGATAATGGGTGAATATTTCCAAGAAAGCAATAAAAAACTACACCAACCTTATGTTGCAAAGACTAATTCTGTATCTGTCCACCCTGAAATAACTAAATGTCCAAGGGCATAAGGGGGAGATTTAATCTTAGAAAGAGAAATCTTCCAAGTTACTTTGATTCGATTATCTTGTTCTGTGAATCTGGAAAAAAAATTTTTTTTTAGCTAATTTTCATCTGATTTGATCAATGAAATAATTGAGCACTTATTGTGTACAGATGACTGTACTAGGTACTTGGAAGGGTACAATAGAGTGGATAGTCATAATCCCTGCCCTCAAGGAGTTTACAATCCCACACGTAATAACATAGTAAGCGCTCAATAAATACAATTGAATGAATGAATGAATTGTGGAATTTGTTAAATGCCAAGAGTTAGGGTAGATGGGATCAGAATAAAGACTTTATGCTACAATTCCACTCTGCTTCCATTTTTAAGCCTGCAAAGCCACTAAATCAGATGGGTTATCAATAACCTGCCTCTTCTTCCTGAGTTTATCATAGGTACTGGATCCATGGGAATGAACAAAGTGATTATTATTATTATGATGTTAATAAATAATAGTATTTAAGTGCTTACTCTTATGCCAAGTACTGTGTTAGCTACAAAGTAATCAAATAAGACACAGTCTCTGTCCTATGCGGGTTTCAGAGGGAGGGAGAACAGCTAATTAATCTCTAGTTTACAGATGAGGAATTTGAGGCACAGATAAGTTAAGTGACTTGCTCAAGGTCACACAGCAGAAAATTGGAATAGCTGGAACTAGAACTCAGGTCCTCTAACTCCTCAGATCTTTATACTAGTCCGTGCTTCTTCTTGATTAGTCAATCAGTGGTATTTATTGAGCACTTACTGTGTGCGAAGCACTGTACTATGTGCTCAAGAGAGTACAATACAACAGAGTCGGTAGACATGTTTCCTGCCCACCATGAGCTAAAAGTGTAAGAAATGAGCACTGGTGGAGTGATGCCATAAACTTTGTTTCGACAGCCATTTGGGCAGAGTACGTATTCTATTTTATTTTATTTTATTTATTTTATTTTATTTTGTTAACATGTTTGGTTTTGTTGTCTGTCTCCCCCTTCTAGACTGTGAGCCCACTGTTGCATAGGGACTGTCTCTATATGTTGCCAACTTGTACTTCCTAAGCGCTTAGTACAGTGCTCTGCACACAGTAAGCGCTCCATAAATACGATTGATTGATTGATATCTACTTCTCTCTACCATGTGGAGTCATAAAAGGGCCATAGTGGAGTCAAAATGACTGCCTCATCCATAGAAGCAGCATGGCTTAGTGTAAAGAGCACGGACTTACGAGTCAGAGGTCATGGGTTCTTATCCAGGCCCCGCCACTTGTCAGCTGTGTGACTTGGGGCAAGTCACTTCACTTCTCTGGGCCTCAGTTACCTCATCTGTAAAATGGGGATTGAAACTGTGAGCCCTATATGAAATAGGGACTGTGTCCAACCTGATTAGCTTATATCTACCCCAGTGCTTAGAACAGTGCTTGGCACATAGTAAGCTCTTAACAAATACCATCATTATTATTGTTGTCACCACTTGGCAAGAGCAGGAAATGATGGGAAGCAGCGTGGCTCAGTGGAAAGAGCACGGGCTTTGGAGTCAGAGGTCATGGGTTCAAATCCCGGCTCCACCACTTGTCAGCTGTGTGACTTTGGGCAAGTCACTTCACTTCTCTGGGCCTCAGTTCCCTAATCTGTAAAATGGGGATGAAGACTGTGAGCCCCTCATGGGACAACCTAATTACCTTGTATCTACCCCAGTGCTTAGAACAGTGCTTTGCACATAGTAAGCGCTTAACAAATACCAACATTATTATTATTATTATGAGGGTGCCACAGCTGCATCCATAGTCCTCACAGAGTACTGTGGGGTGGCTGGAGTGGGGACTTGACATCAGTGGGGACTGGGCCTGGCCAGTTTCTGTACCCTCATACTGGAGTATCTAGGGAGGAACTGTCCTCTTATCTCGCCCCTACCTTATCAATCAATCAATCAATCAATCAATCAATTGTATTTATTGAGCGCTTACTATGTGCAGAGCACTGTACTAAGCGCTTGGGAAGTACGAATTGGCAACACATAGAGACAGTCCCTACCCAACAGTGGGCTCACAGTCTAAAAGGGGGAAACAGAGAACAGAACCAAACATACCAACAAAATAAAATAAATAGGATAGAAATGTACAAGTAAAATAAATAAATAAATAAATAGAGTAATAAATATGTACAACCTTATCTACTCGGGCCTCCTGAGCAGCTCACAAGGGGTAAGTAGGGAATTCTAGAGCCCCTAAAGCAGCTGCCAGGGCCCCACAGTTGATACAACTGTCAGATCTCGCCTGTCCCGCCGTCGACTCCCGGCCCACATCCTCCCCCTGGCCTGGAATGCCCTCCCTCCACACATCCACCAAGTTCGCTCTCTTCCTCCCTTCAAAGCCCTACTGAGAGCTCACCTCCTCCAAGAGGCCTTCCCAGACTGAGCCCCTTTATCCTCTCCTCCTCCCCATCCCCCCACCCTACATCCTTCCCCTCCCCACAGCAACTGTATATATATTTGCACAGATTTATTACTCTATTTTACTTGTACATATTTACTATTCTATTTATTTGGTTAATGATGTGCATTTAGCTTTAAGTCTATTTGTTCTGACGACTTGACACCTGCCCACATGTTTTGTTTTGTTGTCTGTCTCCCCCTTCTAGACCGCGAGCCCGTTGTTGGGTAGGGACCGTCTCTATAGGTTGCCAACTTGTACTTCCCAAGCGCTTAGGACAGTGCTCTGCACACAGTAAGCGCTCAATAAATATGACTGAATGAATGAATCAGTTTGGTCAGCTCACCAATGGAATCAGGTTGTTTCTGTGATGGCAGCAACTGAGGCAGAGGCTGGTGGATCCTGGCCAGTTGATTCTGGTCCCAGAGCAGTGGTTCCAAGGGGTGATCAGTGTTGCCTCCCTGGAGGTTTGGGCAGGGATGAAGCAAGAGGGAAGGTGGCTCCATGGGTCAAGGGCACGGGATGCCATTAGAGCCCGCTCCCGGTATCTGCTCCGATCTGGTCCCAGTCCCTGGTGAGGACTAGAGGGGCATTGGAGGAGGAGAAGGAAGAGGGGGATGAGGAGGAGGCATCTATTGTACCCTAGTCTTGTTTTAAGCTGTCGTGTCATCACTGACCCATAGCGACGCCACAGCCACATCTCTCCCAGAATGTCTCACCTCCATCTGCACTTGTTCTGTTGTGGATCCAGAGAGTTTTCTTGGTAAAAATATGGAAGTGCTTTACCATTGCCTTCTTCCACGCGGTCACCTTGAGTCTCCGCCCTCGACTCTCTCCCATGCTGCTGCTACCCAGCACAGGTGAGTTTTGACTTGAAGGAGATTGCCTTGCACTCGTTAGCCACTGCCCAAGTTAAGAATGGAATGGGTAGGCCTCTGCTTGACTCTCCTTCCAGTAGCCAAGACCGGTAGGGTACTGGAAACTCCTGAGGTGCGACCCTGAGAAGGGACTGTGCACTTGGCTTCCTCTTTTTCTTCCCTTCTTCCTTCTACCTCCTTCCTCTTTCCATTCCTTTTTTGACTCAAAGCTTCTCCTCCAAGCCTCACCTTCAAAACCCCACCTCATGTTCAAATTTAGCACACCGATGCCTCTTCCCTACTATCTTCTGGCCTCACTTTGCTTCCTCTCCATGACCCACACTCTTTCGTCCTCTCCTTTGGACTCTTACCAGTAGCTCCTTTTATGCCCATAAATTTGCTGAATTTGTTCCAGAGGTTTTCCTAAGGCTCCGTCCCAGCACCTCTAGACTTTCCTGGAACCCCTGGAGCCCATTACATGACAAATTAATCACTGTTTTGATGGCTAGGCAGATGGTCCCAGGCCAGTCATTCCCATCACCAAAGGAATGAAGAAAAATTTGCCATGGGTCCAACTTTATTCAGACTAGTTTTGTTTTGTTTTTTTTACAAAATATTAGTTAAGGACGCAAAAGAAAACCTGGCATCTGTTGCTGAAGTACACCTCTATCCTCTAAGAAACTCTTTTTGCCCAACTCGTTGTGAAAGTCTTTTGAAGTTCTTGAGACAGCTATTCGGGAACTTCTGTATTATATCAATAAATTAATCAATCACATTTATTGAGCACTTACAGTGTGCAGAGCACTGTACTAAGTACTTGGGAGAGTACAACACAACAGTATGACAGTCACATTCCCTGCCCACAGTGAGTTTACAGTGGGGCTCTGGGTTGGCACAAAAAAGAAGACAGACCACAGATAATGAACCAGTTTGCAGCGTCTGCCGACTACTGTGGACTGACAAACAACCCAGAGAAAAACAAAGATCAAATGCCAGCCTGCACCGGAAAATCTACATTCTGCCAAAGATTCTCACTGGAAATGTCAGATCAGAGCTGAAAGCTGGCCAGAGATTTTTCCTTCTATGGTGGTATATTGACAAACATACCCTGATAGAAAAGATTGAAACTTAAAGAAGACTAGCCTAGCCTCTGAGACAAACTAATAATATGTATCAACAACATAAGCTCCCTGAATCAACAAATCAGTCAATTATATTTATATTGATGGCATTTATGAAGTGCTTACTATGTGCAGAGCACTGTTCTAAGCTCTGGGGAAGTTACAAGGTGATCAGGTTGTCCCATGGTGGGGCTCACAGTCTTAATCCCCATTTTACAGATGAGGTAACTGAGGCACAGAGAGGTTAAGTAACTTGCCCAAAGTCACACAGCTGACAATTGGCAGAGCTGGGATTTGAACCCATGACCTCTGACTCCAAAACCCGTGCTCTTTCCACTGAGCCACGCTGCTTGCTGTGTATTGAGCACCATAGTAAGCTCTTAGGAGTGTACAGTATAACAGAGTTGGTTGATATGTTCCCTGCCCACAGGGAGCTACAATCTGGATGGGCAGACATACATTAATATAAATAAGCAAGTTACAGATAATAATGGTATTTGTTTAGCACTTACTTTGTGCCAGGCACTGTAGTAAGCCCTGGGGTAATACAAACAAATCAGGTTGGACACAGTCCCTGTGCCACATGGGGCTCACAGTCTCAATCCCCATTTTACAGATGAGGTGACTGAGGCACAGAAAAATGAAGTGACTTGCTCAAGGTCACCCAGCAGACAAGTGGCCGAGCCAGGATTAGAACCCATGGCCTTCTACCTCCCAGGCCGATGCACTAATAATAATAATAATAATAATAGCATTTATTAAGTGATTACTATGTCCAAAGCACTGTTCTAAGCACTGGTGAGGTTACAAGGTGATCAGGTTGTCCCACAGGGGGTTCACAGTCTCAATCCCCATTTTACAGATGAGGTAACTGAGGCCCAGAGAAGTGAAGTGACTTGCCCAAAGTCACACAGCTGACAATTGGCGGAGACGGGATTTGAACCCATGACCTCTGACTCCAAAGCCTGGGCTCTTTCCACTGAGCCACGCTGCTCTATCCCCTATGCCATGCTGCTTCTCACTATGCCTTCCTGCTTCTGTACGTAAGTGTTATGGGGCTGAAGTGGGGTGAAAATTTTCAATTAATAGTATTTTTTTTAATCAGTTGTATTTTTTGATCACTTACTGTGTGCAGAGCACTGTACTAAACCCTTGGGAGAGCACCGTATAACAGAGTTATTACATACGTTCCCTTGTCTACATTGAGCTTACAGCCTAGAAGGGGAGACAGAGATTAATGTAAAGAAATATATTACAGGTATGTATGTGAGTGCTGTGGAGCTGAGGGAGGGGTGTAAAAGGGTTAATTCATTCATTCATTCAATCGTATTTATTGAGTGCTTACTGTGTGCAGAGCACCGTACTAAGCGCTTGGGAAATACATGTTGGCAACATATAGAGACAGTCCCTACCCAACAACGGGCTCACAGTCTGGAAGGGGGAGACAGACAACAAAACAAAACATGTAGACAGGTGAACAAAACATGTGGACAGATGGTTCAAATCCAAGTGCAAAGATGATGAAGAAGGGAGTGGGAGAAGAGGAAATGAGGAAATGAGGAGGTGTGCTTCTTCTTTGAAGGTGGGAAGAGTAATTGTCAGCTGTTTATGAAGTGGGAGGGGAATTCCAGGCCAGAGACACCAGTTACCTGAGAATTGTAGTGAGGAAGATACCATCAAGGTAAGGTGAGTATGTTGACATTGGAGGGGTGAAGTATGTGGGCTGGGTTGTAGTAAGAAATCAGAGATGGCAGAAACTGTGATTACTAAGTCTATTGTAATAACAATAATATTTGTAGTAATAATAATGATGATGGCATTTATTAAGCGCTTACTATGTGCAAAGCACTGTTCTAAGCGCTGGGGAGGCTACAGAGTGATCAGGTTGTCCCACGGAGGGCTCACAGTCAATCCCCATTTTACAGATGAGGTAACAGGCACAGAGAAATTAAGTGACTTGCCCAAAGTCACACAGCTGACAATTGGAGGAGCTGGGATTTGAACCCACGACCTCTGACTTCAAAGCCCACGCCCTTTCCACTGAGCCACACTGCTTCTCTATATTGTATACAATACTACAAATTGTAGTATTTGTTAAGTGCTTGCTATGTGCCAGGCACTGTTCTAAGGGCTGACATGGATACAAGCAAATCGGGTTGGACATGGTCCCTGTCCCACATGGGGCTCACAGTCTCAACCCCCATTGTACAGATGAGAAAACTGAGGCAGAGAGAAGTGAAGAGACTTGCCCATGGCCCCATGGCAGACCTCTGGAGAAGCCAGTATTAGAACCCAGGTCCTTCTGGTTCCCAGGCCCGTGATCTACCCACTAGGCCACCCTGCTTCCCTCCTTGTACTCTCCCAAGTACTTAGTTCAGGGCTTTGCTTACAGGAAATGCTCCAAAAATATCATCGGCTGAGGCTAATCACATCAGTGCTAAGAACAGTGACAGCGCTTAGAACAATGCTCAGTGCTTAGAACAGTGCTTTGCACATAGTAAGCGCTTAATAAATGCCATCATCATCATCGTTTTAGTTGAAAACTGGGACCCTGGGAAACTACCACTAAATTACGTATGTCCCCTTTGCTTTCAGAGATCACGTGAGAGGGCAGAACAGGGAATGAAGAAATTGGCCTTCAAGTTCCCCAGGATTCTGGGACACTTTGGGACCTTGTAATTTTTCCTAGTACTTTGTACAGTAGTTGCCACAGGGTAAGTGCTTAACAAAAGAATAATAATAAAATAATAATAATAATAATAATGAAGTCCCAGCATGCTATGGTACCTGAGCTGAGGTTACTGCAGCCCAGTCATAGAATTTTAGAGAAGTCAAATGGCTTAATAATAATAATAATAATAATGATGGTATTTGTTAAGCGCTTACTATGTGCAAAGCACTGTTCTAAGCGCTGGGGAGGATACAAGGTAATCAGGTTGACCCACAGGGGGCTCACAGTCTTCATCCCCATTGTCCAGATGAGGGAATTGAGGCCCAGAGAAGTGATGTTTGTACGTATTTATTACTCTATTTATTTATTTTACTTGTACATATTTATTCTACTTATTTTATTTTGTTAATATGTTTTGTTTTGTTCTCTGTCTCCCCCTCCTAGACTGTGAGCCTGTTGTTGGGTAGGGACCCTCTCTATATGTTGCCAACATGTACTTCCCAAGCTCTTAGTACAGTGCTCTGCACACAGTAAGCGCTCAATAAATACGATTGAATGAATGAATGAAGTGACTTGCCCAAAGTCACACAGCTGACAATTGGCGGAGTAGGGATTTGAACTCATGACCTCTGACTCCAACTTAGTGGATAGAACATGGTCCTGGGAGCCAAAAGTTCATGGGTTCTAATCCTGACTCCTCCACTTGTCTGCTTTGTGGCCTTGGGCAAGTCACTTAACTTCTCTGTGCCTCAGTGACCTCATCTGTAAAATGGGGATTGAGACTCTGAGCCCCACCTGAGACAGGGACTGTGCCTAACCCAATTTACTTATATTCACTCCAGTGAATATACAGCCTGGCACATAATAAGCACTTAACAAATACCATTATTATTATTAAGGTTAAACATTAAAGTAAGTGAGATCAACTAGGGGTCAATATGAACTTATCTGACAGGTTAAGCCTGGAAGAACTGTTTATTTTTCTCAAATTATCTGGACCAGTCTACAAAAATCTGGGACTATCCTATCTAACCTGGGCCATTTGGTCAGTCTAAAGGATATTTGGCTCCAGACCAAGCTAAAAAGCAGTAGTCACATCTGTTGCACAGCAGGGCTATGAAACAGATTTATTACTCTATTTATTTTGCTTGTACATATTTACTTTTCTATTTATTTTGTTAATGATGTGCATCTAGCTTTATTTCTATTTATTCTGATGACTTGACACCTGTCCACATGTTTTGTTTTGTTGTCTGTCTCCCCCTTGTAGACTGTGAGCCCATTGTTGGGTAGGGACCGATCTCTATATGTTGCCGACTTGTACTTCCCAAGCGCTTAATACAGTGCTCTGCACACAGTAAGCGCTCAATAAATGATTGAATGAATGAATGAACATGTCTATCAATTCTGTTATATTGTACTCTCCTTAGCGCTTAGTTCAGTGCTCTGCGCTCAGTAAGAGCTGACAGCGCTGAGAACCGTGCCAGTGCTTAGAACAACTGTCATATTAAGTGCAGAACAAATTCCATTGCACTTTTCAAGCGCTTAGTACAGTGCTCTGCACAAAGTAAGCGCTCAATAAATATGATTGAATGAAATACGATTGAATGAACAACTACCATTAAAAAAAAAGAGGGTTCGTAGAAATGTTCCCTTCCCAGAAGGATCTTACAGTCTTGAAAAATCTTACAGAAGAACTCCAAGAAGTATTCTAGAGGGGCTACTAGGTTCCTTATTCTTAGTAAGTACCTAATAATAATAATTATGGTATTTGTTTAGTGCTTACTATGTAGCAGGTGTTGTACTAAGTGCTGGGATGGTTACAAGCAAATCGGATTGGACACAATCCCTTTTCCCACGTGGAGCTCACAATCTAAATCCCCATTTTACAAATGAGGTAACTGAAGCACGGAGAAGTTAAGTGACTTGCCCAAGGTTACATAGCAGACAAGTGGTGGAGCTGAAATTAGAACCCATGACCTTCTGCATCCCAGGCCCGTGCTCTGTCCACTGGGCCACACTGCTTCAATCCATGCAATCAGTCCTTAACACCAAAGTCAAGGGTATGAAAGGGATCCTTCTAATGCTCAAGTGTCATTAGCCATTGGTTTCTAAATCAGTTCAGCTGGAGTGAGTTTACATTCAGTCAATTGACCCATCTTCGTTATAAAGAGCTACATCAAAATTTCCAACCTTGGATGACTCAAGGATAAAGTAAAACAATAGGTAAATTGGATTTTTTAAAATGAAACAAATGTAAAGCTTGGAATTGATTTGAGGCAAACTGGGCCGTGAGTAGATTATTTGAAAACAAGTGACTAAACAAAGTTTAAAAAGCATAGGAATAGAAACAAATGTTTTCTAGTTCAAGACCAGCAGTACAAAAAAATAGAGTAGGAGTACCTGGATAATGCACCTCTTTTGTAATATTTCAACCTTCAGTAATAATAATGATGGTATTTATTAAGCGCTTACTATGTGCAAAGCACTGTTCTAAGCACTGGGGAGTTTACAAGGTGATCAGGTTGTCCCACGGGGGGCTCACAGTCTTCATCCCCATTTTACAAATGAGGGAACCGAGGCCCAGAGAAGTGAAGTGACTTGCCCAAAGTCACACAGCTGACAAGTGCCGGAGCCAGGATTAGAACCCATGACCTCTGACTCCAAAGCCCGGGGTCTTTCCACTGAGCCACGCTGCGTCCCCTACAGTCATATTACATAGTACATATTACTGACTGTCCACAGTCCACGTAAAGTTACAACTCCACGCTGCAACAACAGTATGCTGAGAGTTCTAAAGAAAACTACTTCTTTAAAACAGGAATCACCCAAATGTTCCTTCATTTGTCCAATTCCATCTGAATTTAGATGTGCAGAAGGGCTTAGCTATATCCGGAGTAAGCCGCATGCAATGTGCCACTTGATGAATTTTCCAAAATAAAAATACGAGATAACGAGAGTAATATAATGAGAAGAAAAATGTTGAGGAATCGAATCCCCCTCTCCATCCCCCCCATCTTACCTCCTTCCCTTCCCCACAGCACCTGTATATATGTATATATGTTTGTACATATTTTTTACTCTATTTATTTATTTATTTATTTTATTTGTACATATCTATTCTATTTATTTTATTTTGTTAGTATGTTTGGTTTTGTTCTCTGTCTCCCCCTTTTAGACTGTGAGCTCACTGTTGGGTAGGGACTGTCTCTATATGTTGCCGATTTGTACTTCCCAAGCGCTTAGTACAGTGCTGTGCACATAGTAAGCGCTCAATAAATACGATTGATGATGATGATGATGAATCCGAACTGCTATACTTGCATATTATTCTGACGGTGGAGGGGAAGGGGAGAACTATTTCCAGATAAGTTACTAAGAAGAGGGAAATAATTTCATACACAAAATTTAACACATTCTGTGCAATTTCTTCACTTTGCTATCATCATCTGTACAAACTCTTCACAGTTTACTTGACTGCAGACTGTAGACTCTAGATCATAAGCTCATTATGGGCAGAGAAAGTATCTGCCAACACTGTTTTACTGTACTCGCCCAAGCACGCTCAATAAACATGACTGATTAATTGACTGACTGATGGAGAGGAGAGGAAAGGACAAATTCTGGAGCTCTTGTGAAGGTAGAACCTACAGGATTTAGTGACAGACAGAATATGCAGTTTGAAGGAGAGAGATGAGTGAAGGAAAATGCCAAGGTTGAGGATTGTGAGACAGGTGGGATGGTGGTTGTGTCGATACTGATGGGAAAGGCAGTGTGAAGAGAGGCTTTGAATCAGAAGATGAGGAATTCAGTTTTGGACATGTTGAGTTCGAGGGGTGAGTGGGACATCCAAATAGACACGTCCTGAAGGCAGGAGGAAATGCCAAACTGTAGAGATGGAGAAAGGTGAAGACTTGAGATAAAGCTTTGGGCGTTATTTGCACAGAGGTAGTAGTAGAAACTGTGCGAGCAAATGGGTTCTCCAAAGGAGTATGTGTAAATAGAGAATTATATCTGAGCTCTAATCCTGGTTCTGCTGCTTGTTTATCGTGTAACCTTGATCAAGTCATTTAACTTCTCCGTTCCTCAGTTGCCTCATCTATAACATGGGGATTAAGACAGTAGGACATGGATTGCGTCCATCCAACCTGATTATCTTGTATCTAACCCAGTACTTAGTACATTCATTCATTCAATCGTATTTATTGAGCGCTTACTGTGTGCTGAGCACTGTACTGAGCCCTTGGGAAGTACAAGTTGGCAACATATAGAGACAGTCCCTCCCCAACAACGGGCTCACAGTCTAGAAGGGGGAGACAGAGAACAAAACCAAACATACTAACAAAATAAAATAAATAGAATAGATATGTACAAATAAAATAAATAAATAAATAGAGTAAAAAATATGTACAAACATATATACATATATACAGGTGCTGTGGGGAAGGGAAGGAGGTAAGATGGGGGGATGGAGAGGGGGATTTGATTCCTCAACATTTTTCTTCTCATTATATTACTCTCGTTATCTCGTATTTTTATTTTGGAAAATTCAAGTGGCACATTGCATGTGGCTTACTCCGGATATAGCTAAGCCCTTCTGCACATCTAAATTCAGATGGAAATGGACAAATGAAGGAACATTTGGGTGATTCCTGTTTTAAAGAAGTAGTTTTCTTTAGAACTCTCAGCATACTGTTGTTGAAAACAAAACAAAACATGCAGACAGGTGTCAAAGTCGTCAGAACAAATAGAATTAAAGCTATATGCACATTATTAACAAAATTAATAGAATAGTAAATATGTACAAGTAAAATAAATGTACAGTGCCTGGCACGCAGTAAGTGCTTAACAAATACTAATGTAGTATTTGTGCAGAGCAGAGCACTGTACTAAACGCTTGGGAAATACAAGTTGGCAACATATAGAGACGGGCCCTACCCAGCAATGGGCTCACAGTCTAGAAGGGGGAGACAGACAACAAAACAAAATACATTCACAAAATAAAATAAATAGAATAGTAAATATGTACAAGTAAAATAAATAAAGTAATAAATCTGTACGAACATATATACAGTGCTTATCAAGTGCCAAGCATTGTTCTAAACTCTGGGGAACATAAGGTAATCAGGTCCAGGCTTACAGTCTAAGTAGGAGGGAGGACAGGTGTTGAGTTCCCATTTTGCACTGAGGCACACAGAAGTTAAGTGACTTGTCCAAGGTCACTCAGCAGCCAAGCGGTGGAGCTGGGACTAGAATCCAGGTCCTCTGACTCTTAGGACCATGCTGTTTGTACTAGGCCACACATTTTTTCTCAGATAGGAGAGTCCAGTAGAATTAGTACGCATGGAAAAGTATGGTTTAGTGGGAAGAGCATGGAGCCGGGAGTTAGAAGGGCCTGGGTTCTAATTCCTGCTCTTCCACCTGCCAGCTGTGTACCCTTGAGCAAGTCATGTAACTTCTCTGTGTCTCACTTTCCTCATGTGTAAAATGGAGAGTAAGAACCTGTTCATTCATTCATTCAATCGTATTTATTGAGCGCTTACTGTGTGCAAAGCACTGGACTAAGCGCTTGGGAAGTACAAGTTGGCAACATATAGAGACGGTCCCCACCCAACAACAGGTTCAGAGTCTAGAAGGGGGAGACAGACAACAAAACAAAACATATTAACAAAATAAAATAAATAGAATAAATATGTACAAGTAAAACAAATAGAGTAATAAATATGTACAAACATATATACGTATATACAGGGCTGTGGGGAGGGGAAGGAGGTAAGGCGGAGGGGATGGGGAGGGGGAGGATGGGGAGAGGAAGGAGGGGGCTCAGTCTGTTCTTCCTCTCCTCTAGACTTTGAGCTCCATATGAAACAGGGAATGCATCTGACCAGACTAACTTGCATATATCCCAGGGCTTTGTAAAGTGGCACACAGTAAGCCCTTAAATATTATTATTATTATGATCCTTTGACCTCAAAGAGTTTATGATCTAACAAGGGAAAGAGGCACTGAAATGAATTACAGATTGGAGCAACTAGAGAAGAATACAAGATATACACGAAAGTGATTCTGGGGTTGTGAGCCCCATAAGGAACAGGGACTACATCTGGCCAGATTAATTTGTATCTACCCCAGTGTTTAGTACAGGCCTTGGCACAAAGTAAGTGCTTAACAAATACCCAAATCAGTAATATTAATAATAACAATGGTGTTTGTTAAGCACTTATTATGTGTCAAGCACTGGGGCGAATACAAGCTAATCAGTTGGACAAAGGACCCGTCCCACATGGGACTCACAGTCTTAATCCCTATTTTGCACATGAGGTAACTGAGGCACAGAGAAGTGAAGTGACTTGCCCAAAGTCACACAGCTGACAAGTGGCAGAGCCGGGATTAGAACCTACGATCTCTGACTCCCAAGCACCGGCTCTTTTCACTATTCCATGCTGCTTCTCATTGTGAGTACTTTATCATTGTGAGGACTTAAGTGAATATTTTATCATTATGAGGAGTTATGTGAATATCATTGTGAATATTTAAGCGCTTGGGGGGCAGGGAGTGCTGATCAGTCAGTTTAGGGAAGATGTAGGGGACAGTTCCCCATCTCCACCAGGAAGGGCCTTTGTAGATGACAGTGCGCAGGCAGAAGAAACACTAAATCTACTCCCTGAAGAACTGCAGAAAATGCAACTCAAATGTTTTCTGCTTTGAATGAGTTATCGCAGGAAGGTCAACTGAACGCTTCAGCAATGCCCGATGAAGAAGAGCACAAGCCTAAGGAATGGCTCTCCAGCAGACTTTTGTGAAAAGGACTGCGGGTCTGTGACATCACTGGAGTTTCTCAGCCATAGATCCCTCTGGAAAGACCTCTCAGAGTCACTTTAGGAGCTTACGGACTCCGGTCAGCCTCTACTGGGTCCCAACGCTGTCCGATCATTCCATTCTTGAAATGCAGGTTTGGGGTTGTTCTGCTCAGTACACCCCAAATCCCTGCACAACACCCTGCAACTGGAGTTTGGACAGTTCCTCGAAGGCAGAAGGCTCATCGGGGCATTAACCCACTATGCACCTCGCGAGGCTGGGTGCAGGAATCAATCAATCAATCAATCAATCATATTTATTGAGCGCTTACTGTGTGCAGAGCACTGTACTAAGCGCTTGGGAAGTACAAGTTGGCAACATATAGGGACAGTCCTTACCCAACAGTGGGCTCACAGTCTAAAAGGGGGAAACAGAGAACAAAACCAAACATACTAACAAAATAAAATAAATAGAATAGATATGTACAAGTAAAATAAATAAATAAATAAATAGAGTAATAAATATGTATAAACATATATACATATATACAGGTGTCGTGGGGAAGGGAAGGAGGTATGAGGGGGATGGAGAGGGGGATGAGGGGGAGAGGAAGGACGGGGCTCAGTGTGGGAAGGCCTCCTGGAGGAGGTGAGCTCTCAGTAGGGCCTTGAAGGGAGGAAGAGAGCTAGCTTGGCGAATGGGCAGAGGGAGGGCATTCCAGGCCCGGGGGATGACGTGGGCCGGGGGTCGATGGTGGGATAGGTGAGAACGAGGCACGGTGAGGCGGTTAGCGGCAGAGGAACGGAGGGTGTGGGCTGGGCTGGAGAAGGAGAGAAGGGAGGTGAGGTAGGAGGGGGCGAGGGGATGAACAGCCTGGAAGCCCAGGGTGAGGAGTTTCTGCCTGATGCGCAGATTGATTGGTAGCCACTGGAGATATTTGAGGAGGGGAGTAACATGCCCAGAGCGTTTCTGGACAAAGACAATCAGGGCAGCAGCATGAAATATGGATTGAAGTGGGGAGAGACACGAGGATGGGAGATCAGAGAGAAGGCTGGTGCAGTAGTCCAGACGGGATAAGATGAGAGCTTGAACGAGCAGGGTAGCGGTTTGGATGGAGAGGGAAGGGTGGATCTTGGCAATGTTACAGAGGAAGCTGATAGAGATCAATCAGATGTATTTATTGAGCACTTACTGAGTGCAGAGCACTGTACTAAGTGCTAAAGATAGCACTGACCAGGACACCCACCACTCTCCCCACTGGCAGGTCCACATCTCTCCCCTGCACCTGGAGTTTCTCCTCCAGCCCCTCCCACCAGCAGACCTCAAGATCTGAGATAATAATAATAATAATAATGGCATTTGTTAAGTGCTTATTATGTGCTGAGCACTGTTCTAAGTGCTGGGGGAGATACAAGGTAATCTGGTTGTCCCACGTGGGGCTCACAGTCTTCATCCCCATTTTACAGATGAGGGAACTGAGGCACAGAGAAGTTAAGTGACTTGCCCAAAGTCACACAGCTGATAGGTGGCGGAGCCGGGATTAGAACTCATGACCTCTGACTCCCAAGCACAGGCTCTTTCCACTGAGCTACGCTGCCTCCCTAACTTAATAATGATGGCATTTGTTAAGCGCTTACTATGTGCCAAGCACTGTTCTAAGCACTGGGGGGAATACAAGGTAATCAGGTTGTCCCACGTGGGGCTCATAGTCTTAATTCCCATTTTACAGATGAGGTAACTGAGGAGAGAAGTTAAGTGACTTGCCCAAAATCACACAGCTGACAAGTGGCGGAGCCGGGATTAGAACTCATGACCTCTGACTCCCAAACCCGGGCTCTTTCCACTGAGCCACGCTGCTTCTCGAATAATAATGGAGATCTCAGTGGTTCTTAATTCGGTAACAATGATGAAAATAATTTGATTCAAACTGCCTTTTCCTAGATCTAATACTTTTCTTCCCCACTTTCCTTCAGGCACCTGGGGCCTCTGCTCCTCTCTTCTCTTGGGACATCCCAGGTCTCACTCTCTCCGAGTCATTCGGACACTGGGTCTCTCAGGATCCTTGCCCTTCCTGAGTCCTAACTTTGGCCCCCCAAACTCCAAGGTATCCTAACCCTCAGCCGGGATCCTCTCCAATCCCTCCCTCTGTCTGTCCTGTGCCCATACGGGGTCCACATTTCAGCTCTCTCTGTGTCCTGCTGTCCTAGGAACACAGCTCGCAATCTCTCACCTCTAAGATGGCCTAGCGCCTTCTTCTCTGACTCCAACCACCTACTTCCTCTTCAATCCTTCTCTCTAATAATAGTGGCATTTATTAAGCGCTTACTATGTGCAAAGCACTGTTCTAAACTCTCTGACTGGTTCGGCTAAGTATGTACAATTCCCTCAGAAAGGGGCATCCCAGAGTGACCCTTCTGGCTTCCTCCTCCCTTTCCTAAATGTGGGGGCCGGTGGAACTGGATGTCCCAAGGTCACCCATGAGATTTTTCAGCTCCTCAAACAGTGAGACCGTCAGCAACAAATACTGTATTTTAATTTACTCAGTGAAGTCAACGCAAGTTATAACCGAAGCAAGTGATTGACCAAACTATTCAGAGGTCCCGAGAATTTGTTAAATTCATGTTTTTGGAGGGGTTGTTTTTTTTTAAATCTCACTGTCACCCACGATTCCTCCTGATCTTCTAATCATATCCATCTTCATAACAAGTATAATCAGCAAGCCCAAATTAAAGCACCCACAACCTCTGGCCTTTTAATCAATCACAAATTAGAAGTCCATAGAGCCGGTTCAATAGACAAAGGCTTCATTGAGAATCTCACTGCAATCCATTCATTCCGTGAGACAATCCTTAGCAAAGCAATGAGAGAATTAGTCTCGACTGAGCCTGGGCGTGAATGGGATTTAAAGAAACCACAACCTGATCCTAAGGATTAGAATAAAATGTGGATGTGGAAATCTGAAACCAGTCAAGAAAGGTAACCTGATTGAATAGACCTGATTGACTGCACCGTAATTCCACACACTCCCTTTTCTCAGGGCCCACTGCTTCAGTTACAACTGATCCAACTCGTTATCAGTTTAAAGGTGGAGCTTTGGGTGACCTCAAGGTGTTCATTGCAAGCATGGAGATAGGTCATCAAGGTTAGTGGGAAAATTATTTTCAACGTTTCAATTCCCTATTATTGGACCCAAGTCATCATTAATATTCTCACAGATAACTATATTAGTTTTCTGTGAGCAACGTTGTCCCTACCCTCAAGAAGTTTGCAAACTGAAAGGAAACAACCACACAAATGGTGTCTGAATAATGGGAAAAAAGGGATTCTTAAAATGAAAGTCAACCTAAAAGTACAAAAGGAAAACATAAATAAATTAATCAATACATAGTGTGGGAACCAACTCTTAACCAACTGTATCCATTTTGTTTTCAGTGTCCATTTTGCATTAATCTACCTTGTTTTCCTAAATCATGCTTCAGTCACACCCTTCCCATGCTGCCAACTTCAGCCACACTCTGTCATCAATTAAGAAAACACCGATTCTGTCGTAGTGTGAAGGAGCAGCACTCCCATGGGGGACTACAACTTGCTACCTACCTCACCCACTTTTCCGCGATAAGGTTAAGCCCACTTTAAAGGCAACAGACTATGTCTGTCCTCACCTATATAGATCGGGTTGGACATAGTCCCACCTGGGGTTTACAGTCTTAATTCCCATTTTACAGATGAGGTAACTGAGGCTCAGAGGAGTAAAGTAACTATCCCCAGGCCACACAGCAGAGAAGTGGCAGAGCTGGGATTAGAACGTGTGACTTTCTGACACCCAAGCACATGCTCTATCCATTATACCATGCTGCATCTCCAAAAGAAATCCTCGTGTGGTTGCTGTTACTTGATTTCTTTTTGAACTTGACAATGGGTTAAACTAGATTTCAGGGGGTCAAGGAGAGAACTGGAGGAGAGGAAGTGGAGGCAGTGGGAATTAAACGATACATTAAAGGAAAGGTAGGAGGGTGAGAGGAGAATCCTTGATGGTGCCATGGAATCAAGGGAGGTTGTTTTAAGATTGGAAAACACAGCCTTATTCACAAGTAGCAGGGAAGGGGCCACTGAAAGGGAAGTTGTTTAAGATGGTGGTCAGGAACAGAGGAAGGGAGAGGATGAGTGTTTTTATAAGGTGCAAATGGATGGGGTGGGAAGCTCAGGTGGAGGGGTAGATTTTAATGATGTGCATATAGCTTTAATTCTATTTGTTCTGACAATTTTGACACCTGTCTACATGTTTTGTTTTGCCTGTCTCCCCCTTCTAATAATAATAATAATAATGGCATTTATAAAGCACTTACTAGGTGCAAAGCACTGTTTTAAGCGCTGGGGAGGTTACAAGGTGATCAGGTTGTCCCACGGGGGGCTCATAGTCTTAATCCCCATTTTACAGATGAGGTAACTGAGGCACAGAGAAGTTAAGTGACTTGCCCAAAGTCACACAGCTGACAAGTGGCGGATCTCTGACTCCAAAGGCCGGACTCTTTCCACTGAGCCATGCTGCTTCTAAACTGTGAGCCCGTTGTTGGATAGGGATCATCTCTATATGTTGCCGACTTGTATTTAGTACAGTGCTCTGCATTCATTCATTCAATAGTACTTATTGAGTGCTTACTGTGTGCAGAGCACTGTACTAAGCGCTTGGGAAGTACAAGTTGGCAATAGAGACAGTCCCTACCCAACAACGGGCTCACAGTCTAGAAGGGAGAGACAGACAACAAAATAAAACATGAGGACAGGTGTCAAGTCATCAAAATAAACAGAAGTAAAGCTAGATGCACATCATTAACAAAATAAATAGAATAGTAAATTTGTACAAGTAATATTAATAGAGTAATGAATCTGTACAAACATGTATACAGGTGCTGTGGCTCCAGTGGCTACCAATCAACCTACGCATCAGGCAGAAACTCCTCACCCTCACCCTGGGCTTCAAGGCTGTCCATCACCTCGCCCCCTCCTACCTCACCTCCCTTCTCTCCTTCTCCAGCCCAGCCCACACCCTCCGCTCCTCCGCCGCTAATCTCCTCACTGGGCCTCGTTCTCGCCTGTCCCACCGTCGACCCCCAGCCCATGTCCTCCCCTTGGCCTGGAATGCCCTCCCTCCCCACATCCGCCAAGCTAGCTCTCTTCCTCCCTTCAAGGCCCGACTGAGAGCTCACCTCCTCCAGGAGGCCTTCGCAGACTGAGCCCCCTCCTTCCTTTCCCCCTCCTCCTCATCCCCCCCACCTTACCTCCTTCCCCTCCCCACAGCACCTGCATATATGTATATATGGTTGTACATATTTATTACTCCATTTATTTTATTTGTACATATTTATTCAATCTATTTTATATTGTTAATATGCTTTGTTTTGTTCTCTGTCTCCCCCTTCTAGACTGTGAGCCCACTGTTGGGTAGGGACCGTCTTTATATGTTGCCAACTTGTACTTCCCAAGCGCTTGGTACAGTGCTCTGCACACAGTAAGTGCTCAATAAATATGATTGAAGAAGGAGGGGAAGGAGGTAGGGTGGGAGGATGGGGAGGAGGACACAGTAAGCGCTCAATAAATGCGATTGAATGAATGAATGAATTTTAAGAAGAGGTTGGCTATCTCCTCATGAGATAATGCTGGGAAGGATGGGAGAGTTGAATAGGGGCTGAAGGACAACAGGACTGGAGAGGTGAAAAGAAGATTTTAGGGAGATCACACCTGAGACGGAGCCAGGTAATTGGAGTGGGTGGCTTTCAGGCTATATTGCACACTGCTGCATGGACCATCCTGGCGAGTCATTTGGTACACATTTCCCCACTGACTTCCCCTGTCCTTCTGCAGTAAGCAAAATGAAGTGACTTGCCCAAGTTGCTTGTCTGCTGTGTGACCTTGGACAAGGCACTTCATTTATCTGTGCCTCCCTTCCCTCATCTATAAAATGGGGATTAAGACTGTGACTAAGACTTAAAAGTAAGACTGTGAGTTCCAGGTGGGACAGGGACGGTGACCAATCTGATTAGCTTGTGTCTACCCTAGTGCTTAGTACAATGTCTGGTATATGGTAAATTTCACAAATACCATTAAAAAAAAACACTTCTCATGCACAGTTTCATGGTAAGCGCTCAATAAATACGATTGATGATGATGATGATGATGATGGTTCTCAATCAACTCACCCCACCTCCTTACATATCCGCTCTCTTCTCAAACTATTCTCTAGCTCATTCTCTTTGCTTTTCTCAAGCTAACTTAGCTGCACCTCTCTCTTGCCTCTCCCAATTTTGTTCCCTTGTCCATGCTGTTTCCCCTCCTTCCCCAAATCTGACAGATTACAGAGCTCCCCTCATTCAAAGATCACCTAAAATCCCATCTCCTCCAGCAAGTCTTCCCCGATTAATTCTCAGCACCCAAGTTAGCAAATGTTAATATAATGGATCACAATCAATGGGAAGCAGCATAGCCTAGGAGTTCAGCACGGGACTGGGAAACAGAGGACCTGAGTTTCAATCCTGCCTCTGCTACTTGCTTGTTGTTTGACCTTGGGCATGCGACTTTACTCCTATGTGCCTCAGTTGCCTCAACTGCAAAAAAGTTGGGATTCAATACCTATTGTTCCTCTTTCTTAGACTGTGAGCACCATGTGGGACATGGACTGTATCTGGCCTGATTAAGGTGTAACTACACCAGTGTTTACAACAGTGTTCAACACATTGTAAGTGCTTTAGAAATATCATTTAAAAAAATGGGAACTCAATAAATACTATTATCGCTAATAGTAGTACTGACTTGCTGTTGGTGTGATGAATACCAATGCAGTACAAGAAGCATTAATGGACTTTAGCCAAAACGGTGACAAAATTATCTTCCTCTTTTAAAAGGTTTATGCGCAAGTCCTCTACCACCTCAGACTGTAACCTCAGATCAATGACATTCTCTGTGTGCTCTCTTTCCCTACTACTCAACTGAGCTACTGTGGAGATTAATTAAGTTAAAGTCTCCAAAGTAGCACATACCATACTATTATTTATTGTCTAGTCATCCAGGCCTCTGAAATTGAATTCTTAGTGGCTCAGAACAGAGTTCATTAGAAAGAACACTGGCTTGGGATGAGAACTCAGATTTTCCTTAAGGGTAGCAATTTAGTAATGTAGCATTTTAGTATTCAAGTGTTCTAATGTCTGTGGAAGAACTCTGTGGTCAGAGGGCCAGGACTTTAGGGGGACCAAACCAAGTAACACATTTTCCTTCTCTCGAGACCCACCTAAATTTTCCATCACCAGATGCCCTGAACACCACAGGAAATGAACGTCGGTTTTTCTGCCACAGTGCTTCCAGGATCCACTGGCTTTTGAGTTAAATACAGTCTTCATTCCTCTCAAGCGAACCTACTCACTGTTCTCACCCCCATCTCTCCAGTCACCACCTTCTTGCTCGCGTCTTCCCTGCTACTTGCTCTGCACACAGTAAGCGCTCAATTAACATGATTGAATGAATGAATCTGATAGACCACAGCTGTCCCCCCTTTAAAGCCCTTCCAAAATTACACCTCTTTCAGAAAGACTTCCCTTATTCATCTCACCTTCCCTGTTTCCCCTCAAAATTTCCCCTCAACTTCCACTTCAGTATTTCTGCGCAATTAATACTCTTAACCTCATCATAGTAATAAGAATTGTGCTATTTGTTGTGTGCTTCCCATATGACCAGCACTGTACTAAGCACTGGGGTAGATACAAGATAAACAGGTCCCACATGGGGCTCACAGTAGGAAGGAGAACAAGTATTGAATCCCCGTTTTGCAGATGAGAAAACAGAGGCATAGAGAAGTTAAGCGATTTGTCCAAGGTGACACAGCAGGTAAGTGGTGGAGCAGAGATTAGAACCCAGGTCCTCTGACCCCCACATCTGTGCTCTTTCCACTAGGCCATTCTGTGTCTCTTACTTACCCCACCATTTAAGCTTTAACGCATGTACCTATTCCCTTTTTCTTCTTCCTTCCACCTGTAATTTATTCAAGTGTCTCCCCAACTAGATTGCCTACTCTAGATTGAGAGTTTTAAAGAGAGGGCAGCTGTGGTCTATCACATTCATTCATTCAGTCATGCTTATTGAGTGCTTTTGTGTACAGAGCAAGCAGCAGGGAAGATGCGAGCAAGAGGGTGATGATGAGAGAGATGGGGGTGAGAACAGTGAGTAGGTTTGCTTGAGAGGAATGAAGACTGTATTCAACTCAAAAGCCAGTGGATCCTGGAAACATTGTGGCAGAAAAAACAACGCTCATTTCCTGCGGTGTTCAGGGTGTCTGGTGATGGGTGGGTCTTGAGAGAAGGAAAATGTGTTATTAGGTTTGGTCCCCCTAAAGTCCTGGCCCTCTGACCACAGAGTTCTTCCATGGACATTAGAACACTTGAATACTAAAATGTTACAATAATAAATTGCTACCCTTAAGGAAAATCTGAGTTTTCATCCTATTGCGGGCTTCTATTCTTCCCCTCTCCCAGCCCCGCAGCATGTATGTACATATCTGTAATTCATTTATTTATATTAATGTCTGTCTCCCCCCTCTAGACTGTAAGCTTGTTGTGAGCGAGGAACGTTTGTTTATTGTTCTATTGTGTTTTCCCAAGCACTTGCAGTGCCGTGCACACAGTAAGTGCTCAGTAACCACAATTGAATGAATAAATGAAGCTTCTTGAGAGCAGGGATCTCCTTCTCCTCCTCCTCCTCATCCCCTCCCCCCTTCCCCTGCCCACAGCACTTGTATATAGTTGTACAGATTTATTACTGTATTTATTTTACTTGTACATATTTACCATTCTATTTTGTTAATGATGTGCGTATAGCTATAATTCCACTTGTTCTGAAAATTTTGACACCCGTCTATGTGTTTTGTTGTCTGTCTCCCCCCTTCTAGACTGTGAGCCCATTGTTGGGTAGGGACCGTCTCTATATGTTGCCAACTTGTACTTCCCAAGCGCTTAGTACAGTGCTCTGCACACAGCAAGCGCTCGATAAATACGACTCATTGAATGAATGAACTCATTCTACTGTTCTCACCCAAGCACTTGGTCTAGTGACTGGCATGCAGTAAGTGCTCAATTAATACTATTGGTTGATTCTGTGGGTTCGACTTATGAGTTGAGGATTTGCAAACTAGATGCTAAAAAATGATCAACTTATCCTAGAAACGAAGGAGACCAGGGGTTACGAGACTCAAAGTGAATTTTATTTAATTCCAGTTGCAGAGGAGAAAGTTTTGGTTGTCACCAGTGCAAATTTGTTGTTAAAAATCCATCCATCCATTCAGACATCTCGATGAGACAGGTATGGTAGATAGAGGACCTCCTAGAGCCTCTGCCCAAAGTAAATAAAACTACTGACTTGGAAGTCAATGGGTTTCCTGATCAGTTATTATTTCTTCTTAAAGACTTGAAGGCACAGCTGGTCTTCACATGTCAGTTCCTGCAACATTAAAACAATTGGTAAATATGTAGGAGGCAACCACCTTCTTTGTTCCCAACGTCTAGAACTCTTCTTGACATTTGTGACAGATGAACTGAGTGACCACATTAACAAAGACTTTCAGGTATTTTTTTTTTAAGCACATTTTATGTGTCCAATCAGCTGGCATGCACTGTGGGTTGCAGTAATTAGATTGTGACACTTGAATTGAGCCTTAAAAACTATCAAAATGAAAAATGCTTCGAAACTGCACTCTAATAGTGGGATTTTGCATACTCTCTGATTAAAACAACATGCTTTAATTTATTAGAAGCACTCAAGCATCAAGTGAGTTATAAAAAGGGTGTGGAGAAGTCTTTAAGGACAAGAGACTGGGAGAAAAATGTTCAGTAAAATGACACTTCAGCCCACTGGGTCTTTCTTACTAGGGCCTTGGCTTGAGTTCTGGTGCTTATAGTTGGAACTTCTCTCAGGTGGATTATTGGCAAATTTTGAATTTTGATTGCTGTGGGGTTATAAAATTCTTCCTGCCAGGCGATTGGGACTTTGTTTCCTGCTTAAAGGAAAACAGTAGCTTTTATTCACCACTGACTGATTTTAGGACAATGTGAGAAAACTGCAGAGTTAAAACAGTGGCCAGTTGAGTGACAAAGGTCAACCTCGAATAATAATAATAATAATGATGGCATTTATTAAGCACTTACTATGTGCAAAGCACTGTTCTAAGCACTGGGGAGGTTACCGGGTGATCAGGTTGTCTCATGGGGGGCTCACAGTCTTAATCCCCATTTAACAGATGAGATAACAGACACAGAGAAGTTAAGTGATTTGCCCAAAGTCACACAGCTGACAATTGGCAGAGCCGGGATTTGAACCCATGACCTCTGACTCCAAAGCCAGAGGCCCAAATATCAAACTACTGGGTAAAAAAATGCAAAATACTACATTGCAAAATTATGTTTAACGTGTCTAAAATAAGAGCTACAGCCAAACAATCCTTTAACCATTGGATTTTATGCCCCATGTCTGCTAACTCCTTTGGTGATTACCCTCCAGATTCCAGGATTTTGTCTAGAAGCACATACTTTTTTATGGTATTTGTTATGTGCTTATTACATGCCAAGCACTGTTCTGAGCACTGGGAGAGATAGAAAGTGATCAGGTTGGACACAGTCCATGTCCCACATTGGGTTCACAGTTGTAATCCCCATTTCACAGATGAGGTAACTGAGGCACAGAAAAGTGAAGTTATTTTCCCAAAGTCACACAGCTGACAAGGGGCAGAGTCGGGATTAGAACCCGTGACCTCTGATGGCCAAGCCCGTGCTCTTTCCACTAGGCCACACTCCTTCTCTGTGGACTCCTTTCCTTTACAGGCCCATTTGGCCTCAGATTCACCGTATTTCTCCCTGGATTCTATGGTTTTCATATCAGCTGTTTGATTTCTTTTTTTTTTTTTAACTGAAAAACTCACAAAACCTGCAGTGTGGATTGTCTTCAGTGATTTTCCCCTGAGCATTATGGAAATACTTTCTTGTTTTATTCATAACAGTCTTTTAGCTAGAATTCTGATTGGTTGAATGAGGCTGTTTTCCTTCCAGATCTAAAGTAATAGGTAAATGCTGGGTTTTATTTTCAGTTCCTCCAACTGAAAATGAAATGAAATGAAAGCTGAAGGATATGTTGCCGACTTGTACTTCCCAAGCACTTAGTACAGTGATCTGCACACAGTAAGCGCTCAATAAATACGATGGAATGAATGAATGAATAAAACCAACTCTTACCAAGTACAGTTTGTCACCTTCAATCCACTGTTTCCAACCTCGGTTGTTCTTCTCGCCCTTTTGGACGCATACAAGTTTATCACCCTCCCAGGTCACAAGTGTCTGCAGGAATCAAATAGCAGACAAATCAAATACCGGTAGTGGGAGTCGGGTTAGAGCCATTGATTAAACAATTTAATAACAAAGGAAATGGACGTAAAATTGCATTTTGCAAAAATCATTCTGTATGTGAAATTTGCACATTTCAATGTATTTACTATGTTTTTTAATAATAATAGTTTGTCCCCCTGGAATTCCATAGCCAAGAGTGGGTATAAAATTTCACTAATCCAAATTAGATATCCATAAAATCAGTTGTTCAACAATAAAATAAAGTTGGCTAAAATTAATTAAATATCAGTGAATCAGAGTAACGACTGTTAAGCTAACACTTTTGCCTTCCCAAAACAGAGAGCATACTTTAAACAAACTGGATAAACTACCAGCTAAAGCTCCAGCTCACCCCTTCTTGCTGATATCTTCTTCCCGGTCTCACCTCCACAACATCGCCAAGATCCGCCCTTTCCTCTACATCTAAACCGCTACCTTGCTGGTTCAATCTCTCCTCCTATCCCGACTGGATTACTGCATCAGCCTCCTCTCTGATCTCCCATCCTCCTGTGTCTCCCCACTTCAGTCTATACTTCATGCTGCTGCCTGGATCATCTTTGTGCAGAAACGCTCTGGGCTTGTTACTCCCCTCCTCAAAAATCTCCAGTAGCTGCCTGTCAACCTACACATCAAGCAAAAACTCCTCACTCTCGGCTTCAAGGCTGTCCATCACCTCACCCCCTCTTACCTCACCTCCCTTCTCTCCTTCTACATCCAAGCCTGCACTCTCCACTCCTCCACCACTAATCTCTGCACCATACCTCATTTTCGCCTGTCCCGCCGTTGACCCCCGGCCCACATCATCCCCCTAGCCTGGAATGCCCTCCCTCCGCACAACCGCCAAGCTAGCTCTCTTCCTTCCTTCAATGCCCTACTGAGAGCTCACCTCCTCCAGGAGGTCTTCCCAGACTGAGCCCCATTTTTCCTCTCCTCCTCCCCATCCCCCCCGCCCTACCTCCTTCTCCTCCCCACAGCACCTGTTTATGTTTGTACAGATTTATTACTCTATTTTACTTGTACATATGTACTATTCTATTTATTCAGTTAATGATGTGCATTTAGCTTTAATTCTATTTGCTCTGAGGACTTGGCACCTGTCCACATGTTTTGTTTTGTAGTCTGTTTCCCCCTTCTAGACCGTGAGCCCGTTGTTGGGTAGGGACCGTCTCTATATGTTGCCGACTTGTACTTCCCAAGCGCTTAGTTCAGTGCTCTGCACACAGTAAGCACTCAATAAATACTATTGAATGAATGAATTAATTAATGAATGCTGATCCTAGCTTTTCATGGCCTTAGAATAAAATTCGAGGGTGTGGAGGACTCCAGAGAAGTGCCAGAGCAGGGTGGGGAAAACAGGACAATACAAATCAATCAATCAATAGTATTGACTGAGCACTTACTGTGTGCAGAGCATTCTACTAAGTGTCCAGGAGAGTACAGTAGACATGTTCCCCGCCCACAGTAACAGTAGTAGGAGGAGTAATAGTAATAATAATAATAATGATGGCATTTATTAAGCACTTACTATGTGCAAAGCACTGTTCTAATTGCTGGGGAGGTTACAAGGTGATCAGGTTGTCCCACAGGGGGCTCACAGTCTTAATCCCCACTTTACAGATCAGGTAACTGAGGCACAGAGAAGTTAAGTGACTTGCCCAAGATCACACAGCAAACAAGTGGTGGAGTCAGGATTAGAACCCATGTCCTCTGACTCTCAAGCCCGTGCTCTTTTCACTAAGCCACGCTGGAGAGACATGGTCTCTAGCACTCAAAGATCTCACGATGATAGTCAAGCTGCAGCCGTATGGTGAAGTGAAATGGGGTGGACATAAAACGGAAGCCAAACTGAAGAATTAAAGACAGTTTTGGAGGGGGGCAGTTTCAAACAATGTGGTTTAGCAACCAGCAGCTGCCCGAAACCTATCATGAGGGGACTTGCTCTCCTGGAGTAGAGGCTTCGTGAAGACCAGGAAGCTGGAAGCTGATTTTTAAACAGCATCAGACACTGCAAATATATCAGTATGGCGAAGAACAATTTCCAGATGAGTCCATTGGAGATGGACTCTTAATCACTCCCTACTCACAAATAAAATCACACCACTAGCAGGGCTACCATCAGTGGGGAAGGACAGTTAACTACCCTTCCATGCGTACAAATGAAACAGGAATATGACTGATTCAAAAAGAAGCCACAAATTTACAATATAAAATTTACTGAGATGGGCACACTATGTGCTCTTTAAGACCGGGCCCTTGAGAAATCTCCAGGAAGAGAAGCCCTAATATTAACCCCTGTGCAAATGAAAAATGAAATTACAGGTTAATACCTTTACATTTCTGTTGTCAAGACCCTTAGTATGCTCCTCAAATTCCACACCAACAGTGAAGTCCACGTTATAGTTTCGGAAAGTGCTCAAAGTTTTTGTCTTGAAGGAGTCACCATTTTGTTCGATTTCTTTGGTTTGGCTCAGATGGACGGCAATCTTGCGGGTGGCAAAATCAATATCTGTTGGCAAGCAAAATAGTTAAGTTTCTGATACACTGGCCAACACTTGGCTGATTCTATAATAAACTCTGCATTTACTGATCTGAATCAAAATCACATGCAAATTCGGATTCCTTATTTAACTGAAAAACAAGAGGTGTCCGTTCTTTTGAGGTGAAGAAACTTGAGTTGTAGAGCCCTGAATGTTCAAGCTGAGAATTTGTAGACCCAAATTTATAGACTCAAACTTGCGTGGCTCAGTGGAAAGAGCCCGGGCTTGGGAGTCAGAGGTCATGGGTTCAAATCCCATCTCCGCCAATTGTCAGTTGTGTGATTTTGGGCAAGTCACTTCACTTCTCTGTGCCTCAGTTCCCTCATGTGTAAAATGGGGTTTAAGACTGTGAGCCCCACCTGGGACAACCTGATCGCCTTGAATCCTCCCCAGTGCTTAGAACAGTGCTTTGCACATAGTAAGCACTTAAGAAATGCCATCATTATTATTTATAACGTAACTTTGCCAGTAGCTTTGGCTGCCAAACATGACATTTAAGCTCCTTCCAAATCATTCACCAAGAACTGATTGTCATTTTAAATATTGAGTGTGAATAATAATATGAGCAATAATCATAATAATTGAGTAAGAGAGAGTAGTTTGAAAGTATGTGGTCCTTCTCTCAAGCACTTTACAAAGAGTAACTCTTTCATAATATCACCGCAGCTGGTGACAAGCTTTGTAGAGCCTCTCCCTCATTCCAGATGGAAAAACAGAGGTGCCAAGTAGATATGTGATTTGCAACAGGAGATAGAGCTGGAATTGCGAACTTTCAGGATGTAGGATCTGCCAGGCCAGGGGGACACTAAACCTTTGCTAGTGGGTAATGATAATAATAATAATAATGGCATTTATTTAGCGCTTACTATGTGCAAAGCACTGTTCTAAGCGCTGGGGAGGTTACAAGGTGATCAGGTTGTCCCATGTGGGGCTCACAGTCTTAATCCCATTTTACAGATGAGATAACTGAGGCACAGAGAAGTTAACTGACTGGCCCAAAGTCACACAGCTGACAAGTGGCGGAGCAGGATTTGAACCCCTGACCTCTGACTCCAAAGCCCGTGCTCTTTCCACTGAGCCACGCTGGGTTCTAAATTGCGTAGTAATTCTCAGTCTAGTTTATAACCTTTCCTTTCACCTTCCCTTCCACCACAGCCCAGGGCATCTTCACCTTTACAATAACGAATCCACTCTCCAACTTCGCCCTACCAGGTGCCAACAATTTTTCATTGATTCAAAATTGGGGCTACTTTGCTGTATATTCATTCAGTCGTATTTATTGAGCACTTATTGTGTGCAGAGCACTGTACTAAGGTCCCTGCCCAACAATGGGTATACCCACAAGTGAAGCCTCAAACCATCTATTCAGTATTTATAAGTACTAGAGAAAGATACCCCCTCTCAGGTTTACACCTGAAGAGTTTCCAGTACTCTACCAGTCACGACTACAGGAGGAAGAGTCAAGCAGAGGCCTACCCATTCCATTCCTAGCTTGGGCAGTGGCTAGCAAGTAGAAGGCCATCTGCTACAAGTCAAAACTTCACTGTGCTGGGCAGCAACATCATGGGAGAGAGTCGAGGGTGGAGATTCAGGTTTACCTGTAAACATGCAATGTAAACCATTTCCATACTTTTACCAAGAAAATTCTATGGATACACTACCAGAACGATTGCAGATGGAAGTGGGAGTGTTCTGGGAGAGATGTGTCTATGGTGTCGCTATGAGTTGGCCACAACTCAATCAATCAATCAATCAATCATATTTATTGAGCGCTTACTGTGTGCAGAGCACTGTACTAAGCACTTGGGAAGCACAAGTTGGCAACATATAGAGACAGTCCCTACCCAACAGTGGGCTCACAGTCTAAAAGGGGGAGACAAAGAACAAAACCAAACATACTAACAAAATAAAATAAATAGAATAGATATGTACAAGTAAAATAGAGTAATAAATATGTACAAACATATATACATATATACAGGTGCTGTGGGGAAGGGAAGGAGGTAAGATGGGGGGATGGAGAGGGGGACGAGGGGGAGAGCTCGACAGCTCAAGACAACAAAGAAAGATACAGCACTAGGAACTCCAAGCAGGACCCAAATGGAAGTTCTGTGGAAGGCCCCAGCAAGCATGACTGAACCAAACGTCCCAACGAGAGATGATTAAAGTCAGGATTTAAATAGTAACACCAATGGGAAAGATCTCAATAGAGACTACTAAAGAAAAGGTTTGCAAGGTAAAATTTACAGCCTCTCAGGTTCAGGACTGTCAGGGCAATGCTGAAGATCTGATAACAAACCGTGCGATTAGGCTGTGTTAGAGAGTTTGACTTGGGGAAAATGCTGGGGACTGGGTTTAGTCTGGAGTTACCCCCAAATAGGGATTATGACTGAATGAACTCTCTCTAGTTTGCCTTTTACCTCAGATATAGCTTAGGTAGAGAGAAATACATTTACCACCTGAAGATCAATTCTGGCTGGGTCTCAGAGCAGCGCAGAGATATCCCCTTAGAGCTGACACACAGCTCCAACTCCTTCCCTTCCCTTCTTCCTGCATCTATTAGAGGTCAATTCTGCCCCTGTTGGGGTGTGGAGTTTAACCGTATTGGCTGAGATGCCAGTCTTCTCTCAGAATAGTCTATAATCGTATTTATTGAGCGCTTACTGTGTGCAGAGCACTGTACTAAGCGCTTGGGAAGTACAAGCTGGCAACATATAGAGACAGTCCCTACCCAACAGTGGGCTCTCAGTCTAGAAGACCCTGAAGGTGTCTGACTCTTGTCAGACATGGGATCTTGTTAACGCTCCCCAACTCTCCACAGTCTCTACCCTTGACTGCCTCACCTGGCCCCTTCCCATATGAATGTTGCTCTTGATTATTATTGTTATTAACTATTATTATTATTATTATACTTATTAAGTTCTCATTATGTGCCAAACACTGCATTAAGTGCTGGGATACGTACAAGATAATCAGGTTAGTTCACAACCTAAAGGAGGGAGAATAGAGATTCTGATGCCCAAAGAGAAGTTAAATGACCTGCAGGTCACACAGCAGACATGGGCGGAGCTGGGATTAGAATCCAGGTCCTCTGACTCTCCGCCCTGTGCTTTTTCCACTAGGCCAAAGTGTGTCATTGCCCCTGCTTATCCCATTTCCTCATCAGATTGCTTTACTCCTAGGAGGATCCTCATATGCCCCAAACTACATTTCCAAAACATCACTCTAAGTTAAGCAACTTCTCTCCCTAGGTAATATATTCACCACTTTAGAATCCAAACACAGTATTTGTACTTTTTTTTTTCTATAGCTTCAGGAACCTCTTGACCTAGTTGGGTTATAATCCTATTTATTTTTGGATTTACCTTTCACAGACTGATGAAAGTTATATTACCACCGCTATCACATGCCATCTTTCCCAAGCATTTATTATTTCCTGAACCTCTGGCTCTCGGAAATAAACTCAAACTGGGGGACAGCACATTTTATACTCTTTAAATTCCTCATGCAGGTCTATAACAGTTTATTCAGGGGCCTGAAAAGTTTAGAGAGCCAACCATTAGTACTTTTAAGCAGCACAGCCTGCAGGGTACAGAAACCAAAGTGCGAAGAAATGCTCCCTTTTCCTCTCCACCTAAAATATTTCAGTTGACTTCCATTACTAAGCTGTTGAAAATAGTTTATTTTGGTTCTTCTGCTACCAATATGATGGCAAATCTTCATTTTATTTTTTTCACGGTGATTCGTGAGATTCCATGAAAGAGAAATGTCTTTGACTAGAGCAGGAGGCCAAGGAGTTTAGACTTCAAGTTGATAAACTTCAGTGAAGAACGTTCTACAGATTCTGAATATGTATAAATTTAGCTAGCAGAAAAAATGATATAAAGGCATATGATATTTCTCTGCTCCGGCTGAGCCAGACTGCACAGGGAAAGTGAGTTAACTAGCAAGCCCTATGACATGGAGTAAGTGAAAGGTAATCAGTGCCACCCATATATCAGTAAAGATCCTGGAAAGGAGAGCCGGCTTGCTTCATCAGTCATGTGACACACAGGAGGAAAGAAATCCTGGTAAAGTCCAAAATTGATGGGAAGAAGACATGTCATTTCCTAGCTTCTGCAGAAATCGAAAACGACAGAAAGTCAAAGCCAGCCAGAATCATCCATTTTATTTGATTTCCTATTATTATGCATAATTATATGGTTTGAGTCTTTTTCACAAGCTGTACTGTATTCATAATGGAGGCTCCCCTAATACAAAG
Source organism: Tachyglossus aculeatus (assembly GCF_015852505.1). NCBI lineage: Eukaryota > Metazoa > Chordata > Mammalia > Monotremata > Tachyglossidae > Tachyglossus > Tachyglossus aculeatus. The sequence goes on from NC_052066.1 coordinate 85,002,016, forward strand.
GATCACTTGCACCTGAATGCTAAGAAAGATACATCTAAACTAAGAATATGCTTTGCGCCCATGACACGGTCTACCATGGATAGTACATCTATTGCCAACAGCTCTACCAGAACTAATAAATATTTCTCACCAGCTGACAGAGAATGTTATTACGGGGCCTTATGTAAATGAAATCATCTGACAGTTTGCTCCAGGAGTTTGAAAAATGGTTTGGCCTGTTAACCACCCTTTGGCTTTCACACGTATTTTCCCGCATGCAAGTTAATCACTGTCTCCTCGACGTTGTCTACTGCGGCTGAACCACATTTTCTGCCACTGGATTCATTGGGTTGTTCTCAAATCACTAATCGGATTGAGAAAACAGTTTGGCCGCAGCCAGGTAGCAAAAGGAGCTGTTTTTATTTGGGAGGGTTATTTTTTTCAGTCTTTTTCACTCAAGGGTTATCAACTATATTTCATCTGAAATATGGATTAATGGTATCTCTGAGCCTGACTTAGCTCCAGGTAACTTGAAATTCAGGTCTCTCAGAGGAAACGGTCCAAAGGCAAGCAATTTCTGAATAATAGTTGTGTAACTGTTGCATAAAATCAGGAGAGGCTTTATTAAAGCATACTTCCCATGACTGCATTTTGAACAAAGTAAACCATAGAGTTGAAATACTGCTCTGGTATCTTATATTAAAATACTTTGTAATGTGCTTGTGAATATGCTACAGTTTCTTGCTTAAAGGGCAGAGCTATTTGTAAATTAAGTGACAAAAATGCCTACGTATCCATCATATGAATGAATGGATCTCTCAAAGTTCAGCTTCAATAGGCTTGGAACTTGAACTCATTAATACTTCAAATATCAACCATGTCTACAGCCATGAGTAGCGGCCTGGAAGGAATACCTGCTTCTTAGTTCCATGCCATTTCTTTTAATTGATAAAAAGGAGCATGGTTTCTGAGCATCTTTTACTGAAATGCCCAAGTCCTTCTAACTCAGGTGTCATTTGGTAGCTTCCCCAGTATCCAATAGCAAACATGGTAAAGTGTCCACATGAGAAATTACTCATGAAAGTTAATTTCACAAAGATTTGCTAACTCAGGATCCCTGGGCATCTTTTTGTTTCAGTTTTAGATTGTGCACGCTTCTTCTCCCACCGAAGGACAGGGACCATAACTAATTTCCACCTTTTTTTTTCTTTCCCAGCACTCGGTACAGTACTTCATACACAGTAAGCACTTAATAAATATCGTTACTACTACTACTACTACTACTACTACTACTACTACTACTACTACTACTACGCTTATTACTACCTTAAGTGCTTGGACAAAGCTGTCCAAATTTTTGGCAGGGGTCTTATTTTCCCACTCTATTGTACTGTCCTCTTCAAGTGTTTAGTATATAGTGCTCTGCACACAGTAATGGCTCAAAAAGTATCACCGATTGATTACTCAAAGAGGCCTTCCCCAACTAAGCCCCCATTTCCTCTGCTCCCTCTCTCTTCTGCCTCACCCTTGCATTTGGATTTCCCTCCTTTATTAACCCCACCTCAGCCCCATAGCACTTAATGTATATATTCTATATATTCTATATTCAATCATATTTATTGAGCACTTACTGTGTGCAGAGCATTGTACTAAGCGCTTGGGAAGTACAAGTTGGCAACATATAGAGACGGTCCCTACCCAACAGGGGGGGTCACAGTCTAGAAGGGGGAGACGGAGAACAAAACAAAACATATTAACAAAATAAAATGAATAGAATACATATGTACAAATAAAATAAATAAATAAATATGTATATATATATATTCTCCCCCTCGTCCCCCTCTCCATCCCCCCCATCTTACCTCCTTCCCTTCCCCACAGCACCTGTATATAGGTATATATGTTTGTACATATTTATTACTCTTTTTATTTATTTATTTTACTTGTACTATTCTATTCTATTTATTTTATTTTGTTAGTATGTTTGGTTTTGTCTCCCCCTTTTAGACTGTTAGCCCACTGTTGGGTAGGGACTGTCTCTATATGTTGCCAATTTGTACTTCCCAAGCGCTTAGTACAGTGCTCTGCAAATAGTAAGCGCTCAATAAATACAATTGATTGATTGATTGATTGATTGGCTGGCTGGAGGTGGACCCCACCCAGAAACAACTCCAAGTAGCAAGCCCTATACTCTCCTTATAGTTTACATTTTAATTGCAAAGAAGGCAAACTATTTCTTGCTCACAAAGCACAGATGATTTTTCAGCTGTTGCAATAGAATAAACCCACGCTTAAACGACTCTGAATTTAGAAAGCAATCCCATTATTTACAATCCAGTAGTTCTAGAACATTAAGTTGGTAATATATTAATGTTATTATGCCTTAGAAAATCCCTAGCACTTTGCGTATCTGCTTTCAAAATGAAAAAATAAATCCCATGGATTTTCATGATAGTGTAAACCAAACATTAATTAAAGGGATAATTTAGATATCTACTTTGGGCAGCAATACAGATTTTTCAAATTGTTTTCCATTAACTGGGCATATTTTATCATTCAGCACTAAGCTGGGACATTTTGGGAGCCCACCCTGTATTTCCAAAATACCAGAATGTTTACAGTTGAGATGGACAAGGTACCCCAGGGAGTCAGTCCGACTTGGTTTGATTCTGGAGGGTGGATGCAGGGAGAAGGGAATGGAAAATATTTCTTCAAATCAGGCGCTATCCATTTCTAGATTGAAAGGTTTAAGACTCCACAGTGAAAAAAAGGAGGCTGAGAGGGGACATGACTGAAGCTCATGAAAACCTGGAAGAGAGGGAAGAGGTGGCAGCATGTTTTAGTGGATTAAGAATAGGCCTGGGAGTCTTAAGGCCCTGGGTTCTAATCCTGACTGCACTATGTATCTGCTGTGTGACCTTGGGTAAGTCACTTCAAATCTCTGAGCCTCAGTTACCCCATCCGTAAAATGGAAATTAAGACTGTGAGCCCCATGTGGGACAGGAACTGTGTTCAAACTGATTAAGTGCTTAACAAGTACTACAATTATTATATTATATTATATTATATTATATTATATTATATTATATTATATTATACTGTATTATATTATATTATATTGTATTGTATTTTATATTATATTATATTATATTATGTTGTATTATATTATATTATATATATTATATTATGTTATATATCATATCATATTATTTTATGTCATATCATATCATATCATATTATATATTATATCATATCATATTATATTATAGCATATTATATTATATATTATATTATATAGTATCATATTATATTATATATTCTATTCTATTCTATTATATATATATTATATTATATTATATTATGTATTATTATATTATATTATATTAATTGTGTTATTATATATACTATATTATATATATTATATTATAGCGCTTAGTATAGTGCTCTGCACACAGTAAGCACTCAATAAATATGATTGAATGAGTATTATCTTTCCAAACCATAGAACACCAGGATCTGGGACTGAGGAAGGTGAAGCAGTGTCATCTAATGGTTAGAGCCCAGGCCTGGGAATCAGAAGGACCTGGGTTCTAATTCCAGCTCTGCCAATGTCTGCTGTGTGACCTTGGGCAAGTCACTTCATTTCTCTGTGTCTCATTCGTTCAATCATATTTATTGAGCACTTACTGTGTGCAGAGCACCGTACTAAGTGCTTCAAAAGTACAATTTGGCAACAGATAGAGACAATCCTTACCCAACAACAGGCTCACAGTCTAGAAGAGGGAGATGGGGATTAAGTCTGAGAGTCCACTGAGGGACTTGGGCTGTTTCCAATCTGATTAGCTTGTGTCTACCCCAGTGCTTAGTACAGTACCTGGCTCAAAGTAAGTGCTTAACAAAGATAATTAAAATTATTTTTTTTTAAAAAGTGGTCCCCCAAGGAGCAGGAACCCACACTCTGCCATCCCATCTTTTGGCTTCAGAAAACTCAGAGGAGGTTGGTAGGGAGGGGAAAACTGTTGTTTTTTGATATAGAGTTAATGTAGGGGGATTTGCCCAAGGTCACATAGCAGACAAGCGGCACAGCCAGCAGCATGGCTTAGTGGAAAGAGCACGGGCCTGGGAGCCAGAGATCATGGGTTCTAATCCCACTTCCACCACCTGTCTGCTGTGCGACTTTGGGCAAGTCACTTCACTTCTCTGTGCCTCTGTTACCTCATCTGTAAAATGGGGATTAATAGTGTGAGCCCCATGTGGGACAACCTCATTACCCTGTATCTACCCCAGCACTTAGAACAGGGCTTGGCATATAGAAAGCCCTTAACACCTTGTAACCTCCCCAGTGCTTAGAACAGTGCTTTGCACATAGTAAGCACTTAATAAATGCCATTATTATTATGATGATGATGATGATGATGACGATGATGATGATGATGATGATGATAATCCATGATCTTTTAACTCCCAGGCCCATGCTCTATCCACTACGCCATGACATTATTCCAATTGATCCTAGCCTAGTCACCAAATACAGAAGGAGTGGTTCTCCCTCTTGTGTGTCCCCTCATCCTCTTCTTTATTCATTCATTCAATCGTATTTATTGAGTGCTTACTGTGTACAGAGCACTGTTCTAAGTGCTTGGGAAGTACAAGTTGGCAACAAATAGAGATGGGCTCACAGTCTAGAAGGTGGAGCCCAACAATGGGCTCACAGTCTAGAAGGTGGAGACAGACAACAGAACAAAACATGTGGACAGGTGTCAAGTCATCAGATTAAATAGAAATAAAGCTAGATGCACATCATTAACAAAATGAATAGAATAGTAAATATGTACAAGTAAAATAAATAGAGTAATAAATCTGTACAAACATATATACAGGTGCTGCAGGGAGGGGAAGGAGGTAGGGCCAGGGGAGATGGAGAGGAGGAGAGGAAAAAGAGGGGTCAATGTGGGAAGACCTCCTGGAGGAGGTGAGCTCTCAGGAGGGCTTTGAAGGGAGGAAGAGAGCTAGCTTGGCGGATGTGTGGAGGGAGGGCATTCCAGGCCAGGGGGAGGACGTGGGCCGGGGGTCGACGGCGGGACAGGCGAGAACAAGGCCCAGTGATGAGGTTAGTGGCAGAGGAGCGGAAGGTGCAGGCTGGGCTGTAGAAGGAAAGAAGGAAGATGAGGTAGGAGGGGGCGAGGGGATGGACAGCCTTGAAGTCGAGAGTGAGGAGTTTTTGCCTGATGTGCTGATTGATTGGTAGCCACTGGAGATTTTTGAGGAGGGGAGTAACAAGCCCAGAGCATGTCTGCACAAAGATGATCTGGACAGCAGCATGAAGTATAGACTGAAGTGGGGAGAGACAGGAGGATGGGAGATCAGAAAGGAGGCTGATGTAGTAATCCAGTCAAGATAGGATGAAAGATTGAACCAGCAAGGTAGCGGTGATCTTGGTGATGTTGTGGAGGTGAGACCGGCAGGTTTTGGTGACAGACTGGATGTGAGGGGTGAACGAGAGAGTGGAGTCGAGGATGACACCAAGGTTGTAGGCCTGTGAGACGGGAAGGATGGTAGAGCTGTCTACAGTGACGGGAAAGTCAGGGAGAGGGCAGGGTTTGGGACGGAAGATAAGGAGTTCAGTCTTGGACTTATTGAGTTTTACATGGTGAGCAGACATCCAGATGGGGATGTCCTGAAGGCAGGAGGATACCTGAGCCTGAAGGGAGGGAGAGAGAGCAGGGGGCAGAGATGTAGATTTGGGTGTCAAGATGTAGATTTGGGTGTCATAAGACAAGAAAGGTAAGATTTCTTTATCTGTGTTGGCTACCAACAGTATCTCCCAAGTTTGACACCATCTGGTGACAATTTGATATAGCTCTGGGGACACCACGGACAAACCAAAGTAGAAGCTTTTCAACTAGCACACTTCATTCTGTACATGCAGAAAATATCACTGGGCTTCAAGAAGGTTGAAAAGCAGCATGATTTAGTGGATAGAGCACTGGCCTGGGATTCAGAAGGACCTGGGTTCTTATCGCCATGCTGTCACTTGCCTGGTATGTGCCTTGGACAAGTCACTTAACATCTCTGTGCCTCTGTCACCTCATGTGTAAAATGGGGATTAAGACTGCAGCTTGCATCTCTTCCAGCACTTAGTATGGTGCCTGGCATGTAGTAAGTGCTTAACAAATAACATTTTAAAATAAAAGAAGGTTCAGATAAATTCAGAAAGCCAGAGAGGCTACTAAGGTTAGGTCCATCCCTAGGCTAGGATCAATTGGAATAATATCATGGTGTAGTGGCTATAGCACGGGAGTCAGAAGGACCTGGGTTCTAATTCCGGCTCTGCCACTTGTCTGCTATGTGACCTTGGGCATGTCACTTCACCTCTCTGGGCCTCAGTTACCTTATCTGATGAGGATCAAGACCATGAGCACCGTGTGGGACAGGGATTGTGTCCAACTAGATTTGCTTCTAACCACCCCAGTGCCTTGCACAGAGTAAGCCCTTCAAAATACCATTATTATTATCATTATTATTATTTTTATAATTTAACAGGTTTCCTGGTCTAGGGTTCCTCAACATTTCAGTAAATGTGGCTCACTGGGTGTTGGTGGGGAGAGGCATAGAAAATTTGTTCAATTGAACACACAGTATACATGTTCCGCTAAACACAGAGCAGCAGTGTGGCTCAGTGGAAAGAGCCCGGGCTTGGGAGTCAGATGTCATGGGTTCTAATCCCGGCTCCACCACTTATCAGCTGTGTGGCTTTGGGCAAGTCACTTAAAAGTGCCAGCACTTAGAACAGTGCTTTGCACATAGTAAGTGCTTAATAAATGCCATTATTATTATTATTATTCTCTGTGCCTCAGTTACCTCATCTGTAAAATGGGGATCAAGACTGTGAGCCTCAAGTGGGACAACCTAATAACCTCATACATATCCCAATGCTTAGAACAGTGCTTTGCACATAGTAAGTGCTTAATAAATGCCATTATTATCATTCTTATTATTAAAAGAGGGCTTAAATCACGGAAGGCCTCTTGGAGGAAATGTAATCTTAGTAAGGCTTTGAAAGTGGGGAAAGTGATGGTCTGGCTTAGATGGATGGGGAGGAACTAGTTTGTGAGCCTGTTGTTGGGTAGGGACCATCTCTATATGTTGCCAACTTGTACTGCCCAAGCGCTTAGTACAGTGCTCTGCACACAGTAAGCGCTCAATAAATACGATTGAATGAATGAATGAATGAGGAAGTTCCAGTCTAGAGGGAGGATGTGGGAAAGGGATCGGCGATAACCTCCCTCCGTGGCAGCTAAGGAGCAGTGTATCATGACTTTCTTAGAAGCAATTTCCCCCACCCCTGCTTCCTTCACCCTGCCACTAGTTCCAACAAAATGTGGTAATGATGATGACATTTGTTAAGCACTTACTATGTGCCAGGCACTGTACTAAGCGCTGAGGCAGATACAACAGTGCCCAGTGCTTAGAACAGGGCTTAGCACATAGTAAGCGCTTAATAAATGCCATCATTATTATTATTACAAGCTATTCAGGGTGGACACGGTCCCTGTCCCATATGGGGCTCACAGTCTTCATCCCCATTTTACAGTTGAGGAAACTGAGCCCCAGAGAAGTTATGTGCCTTTCCCCACGTCACACAGCAGATGAGTGGTGGAGGAGGGATTGATGTGTATATAGCTTTAATTCTATTTTTTTCTGATGATTTTGACACCTGTCTACATGCTTTGTTTTGTTGTCTGTCTCTCCCTTCTAGACTGTGAGCGCTTTGCTGGGTAGGGACCGTCTCTATATGGTGCCGACTTGTACTTCCCAAGCGCTTAGTCCAGTGCTCTGCACCCAGTAAGCGCTCAATAAGTACGAGTCTTCAATAAGACTGAATGAATGAATGAATTCTCACTGCCAGGCCCGTGCTTTATCTACTAGGTCATACTGCTTCCTTAGTGATGGTCTTGGCATTTCCACGAAGAGAAGTGAATGTTAATAATAATAATAATGATGGCATTTATTAAGCGCTTACTATGTGCAAAGCACTGTTCTAAGCGCTGGGGAGGTTACAAGGTGATCAGGTTGTCCCACGGGGGGCTCACAGTCTTCATCCCCATTTTACAGATGAGGTAACTGAGGCACAGAGATGTTAAGTGACTTGCCCAAAGTCACACAGCTGAGAATTGGCGGAGCCGGGATTTGAACCCATGACCTCTGACTCCAATGCCCGTGCTCTTCTCCATGCCCTAGGGATGCAGGGACCTTGACCCCCTTGACCTTGGGGGACCCCGACTTCCAATGTCTGGAGTTCTTCAGCGTCTTAAATTGATCCTGCCTCGCAACGAATATCCATGCTTCCCCCACTTCTACCACCCACTATAATAATCTGGTTTTTCTACAGCTAGTCTGGTCCTTCTTCCTTTATCCCTGAAGATCAGTACTTTCAACTAGACAATTTCTATTCCCCAAAAGAAGAAACCTTAGAGGCCTCATCCCCACTGTACACCCTGGGGCAGAGTTGGCAATTGTCTGATCAATTGACGCTGGGCAGAAATCCAAACCAGAGACGTAATTCAAGACCTAATTTGAAGATGCCTTCTCCCTGACTCATCAGCTGTCTACTCAACCCAAATGTAGTGGAAAACTGCCAACCCTCCATTCCAATTGGTGCTGCGTGCAGATTAAACCCCTTGGTAAATATTATAAAGACATTAGAGTGTCAGAAGAAAGGAAACCAGGGATTATATTAAAGGACATGCAAACACATCTCTTTACATTACTAAGAACTCTCTCCACGGCTATATTTAATCAGAGAATTAAAGAAATTCAAACGTGGGTGAGGGAGGTGGGAGGAAGTGAGCAAGTGAGGAGAGGTGGAAAGAACAGGGAGGGGCTGCTCATTCTATTACACAAGTAAAAGCTTCTTTTTTGAGTGGAGCCTTGGTCCAACAATTTCTTTTAATTAAGGCCATCAAAGAGCTTTATCATTTGACATTAAACCCCAGAAAACTTCCAAATTACAGAAGCAATGTGGCCTAGTGGACTCCCTATGGCCTGGGCATTAGAGGACCTGGGTTCTCTTCCTGGCTCTTCCACTTGTCTTCTGTGTAACTCTGGGCAAGTCACTTACCTTATTTCCTATGTAAAATGGGGATAAATCAATCAATCAATCATATTTATTGAGCACTTACTGTGTGCAGAGCACTGTACTAAGCGCTTGGGAAGTACAAGTTGGCAACATATAGAGACAGTCCCTACCCAACAGTGGGCTCACAGTCTAAAAGGGTTGACGCTGGGCAAAAGGGATAAAGACTGTTAGCATCACAGGGGCCAGGAACTATGTCCAACCTGATTATCTTTTGTCTACCCCAGCGCTTTTCCCTCCCAGGAGCACATCTGGAGAGTTTCCAGTCATCTACCCATCTTGGATACGGGAGGGAGAGTCAAGCAAAGGCATACCCATTCCATTCCTAGCTTGGGCAGTGGCTAGCGAGTGGAAGGCAATTTGCTAAAAATCAAAACTCACTTGTCCTGGGCAGCAGCAGCATGGGAGAGAGTCAAGGGTGGAGACACAATTTTACTGAACAGAGGAAGGCAATGGTAAACTACTTCCATATTTTTACTAAGAAAACTATGGATACAGTAGCAGAATGATTGCAGATGAAGGTGGAGCGTTCTGGGAGGCAAATGTCCATGGCATTGCTATGGGTCAGCGATGACAGCAGAACACAGACATAATAATAATAATGGCATTTATTAAGTGCTTACTATGTGCAAAGCACTGTTCTAAGATCTGGGGAGGTTACAAGGTGATCAGATTGTCCCACGGGGGGCTCACAGTCTTAATCTCCATTTTACAGATGAGGGAACTGAGGCACAGAGAAGTGAAGTGACTTGCCCAAAGTCACACAGCTGACAATTGGCGGAGCCGGAATTTGAACCCATGACCTCTGACTCCAAAGCCCGGGCTCTTTCCAATGAGCCACACGGCTTCTCATGACCCCAGTCATGGACATGACCCCAGTGCTTAGAACAATGCCTGGCACATGGTAAGTGCTTAACAAATACCATTGAAAAAAATTACATTAAGGGAAACAAATATGAAGACGTGTAAAGAGCAGCCTAAAATCATCCAGAAAAGGTGGAGAGGCTGCAACTATCATTCTTAGTTTCCAGGCTGCTGGGGAATCTTATAAAAAGAAGGGAGAGGTTTATTTTTAAAATGACTATATCTCACGTCTTTTATAATGACTCATTTTCCAGATACTTCAAAATAGAGTATTACAGCACTATCACCACCAACATCGTATGTATGTACTTGTAATTTATTTATTTATGCATATTGATGTCTGTCTCCCCCTCTAGACTGTGAGCTCCTTGTGGGCAGGGAACGTTTGGGCAGGGGATGTGTCTGTGTGTTGTTATATTGTACTCTTCCAAGGGCTTAGTACAGTGCTTTGCAAACAGTAAGCACTCAATACATATGATTGAATGAATGAATATCATCAATGATATTTATTGAGTGTTTACTGTGTGCAGAGCACTGTACTAAGTATATATTCTCCCAAGGCCTTAGTATCATCATCATCACACAGTGTTCAATAAATGATTGATGAATTGATTGTTTACAATACACAACAGGGTTGATAGACACGTCCCAAGCCACAATGAGCTTATAGTCTAGAGGGGCAGACAGACATTAATATAAAAACATTTATAATGTATAATGTTTAACAATATAACAATGATACTGGATAGAACACTGTAATCACTATGTGACCACGCATGTAGAAAGAGAACAAAATATCAAAGTACAATGTATTTTTTTTGTCCTGCAGTGTCCACCATGCAACATATTTTTCATAGCTTGAATCCGTAATATCCCATGGATGAGATCTCTAATATTGGATAGCTTAAAAAATCATTTGTTTTCACATAACTGAGTCACTCAATTTAATTTCTATTCAACGGCTCAAACATGAAATGCTGTTCTAATAGTACAAGCAGTTAAAGTTCCATTCTCCCTTCATATTTAGTGAGCAAGCTACCATAAAACATGATGGACTGAATTTGACAGTACAAAAACAAGCTGTCGATGCAGAAAGGATTTTTTTTCCTGCTTTCAAAGCCTTGGGGCTTTACTGGCCCTGAGTAAAACATGAGTGTCCACGAAATCTGAATAAAAGTTAACATGATTCTCTAGAGAAAGAATTTGTATCTTAGCACCGCTTACTTGCTACCTATTTTCAAATGCACAGCTAAGACGGGCACACATAGTTGTATCTATTGTAAAATTATGCACCTTCTTATTCAAGATTTTCATGTTCATGTTATTATTTTGAAATCGAGTTGCCATCATTACGCTTGAGTCAAACCGTCACTTGTGTCTTTTGCAAACTATTATCTCAAGCACTGAATTACTGAATCTCAATAAATTGCTTTAGTACCCTCTATGAGACTAACCAAGAGCCTCTGTCAAGGTACAAGAGTAAAATTGCTACGGTTTTTCTTTTTAGTTGCGCTCATTGTCCCCGACCAATGTCCCCGACCCCCTTCATGTTTTGACACTTACCTAAAGCCTTCATGTAGCCTTCAAAGTTGTCATTCTTTTCCATTTCCCACGTTCCATTGAAGTTAGCAGGCATTTTGGCTGGAAAAGTAGACCGGAGGTCAGATCAAGTGCTGAGCTTGGAAGTCAGGTCTGTGCAGTGGAGAAGAAGCCAGAACAATGAGTTTATATCCTTCCCTGAATAAGGTTTATGGCTTTTGAAATTATAGAGTTGAAGGGTCAAAGATACAACTCAAGAAGAACTTTACTTTCATTAGCAAAGTTCACTGAGGTATCAGGTGGGCAAAGAACAATTTCTAAATCAGAAAGTCACTAAAGCGAATGATACTGCAATTGCCTAGCAAAGGAAGACCAGTTTTGCTTCTTTTTTAATTTCCGTTGACATATTGTGTCCTTAAAGAGGACTCTTTAAAAACACAATTTAGAACACTTTATCAAGCAATGGGAAAACAAAAACAAAAACAGAACAAAGACTACTTTCAGTCTGAACAGTTAAAATAACTAGTTTCTATGTTTTTAGTGGTGAGCTGAGACTAGAAAGCTAATCTACAAAACGTCTTACATATACTGAAACAAGCAGAGTGGATTATTGGAAAGAGCACGGGCTTGGGAGTCAAAGGTTGTGGGTTCTAATCCCACCTCTGCCACTTGTCAGCTGTGTGACTTTGGGCAAGTCACTTAACTTCTTTATGCCTCAGTTACCTCATCTGTAAAATAGGGATGAAGACTGTGAGCCCCACATGGGACAACCTTATTACCTTGAATACATACCAGCACTTAGAACTGTGCCTGGCATGTAGTAGGTGCTTAACAAATGTTATCATCATTATTATAATTATTAATATAGAATAAAGGACTTGTTAAAGCAGTTGCTTGAGAGGATTTTTCACATTAACAACACCAGATGCTTATTTTTCCGACATTTTAAATAAAAGAATAACTACTATATGTTCAATTTATGCAATAGAAGCAGCGTGGCTCAGTGGAAAGAGCCCGGGCTTGGGAGTCAGAGGTCATGGGTTCAAATTCCGGCTCTACCACTTGTCAGCTGTGAGACCTTGGGCAAGTCACTTCACTTCTCTGGGTCTCAGTTCCCTCATCTGTAAAATGGGGATGAAGAATGTGAGCCCCATGTGGGACAACCTGATTACCTTGTATCTCACCCAGCACTTAGAACAGTGCTTGACACATAGTAAGCGCTTAATAAATGTCATTATTATTATTATTATGCTTCTAATAGCAATTGTGAGTGTATGCATACAAGTCATTTCAAAATTTACAGTAGGCAGGAGAGGCGTTAGTGTCAAACTACTTTTGGATAACATTTAAGACAACCAAGATCATCATTATGATGATGATCATCATCAATACAATTTATTGACCCCTTCTGCGTGAGGAACACTAAACTAAATGTTTGGTGGACTGAAGTACAAGTAGAAGACAGGGTCCCTTACCTTAAGAAATTGACAATGTATTGGGGGAGTTTAAGTTCAACTTCAATAAACTTCAATTTTTTGGACTCCGTAGCTCTAAAGTTATATTTAAATTTAAAAAAATCACAAACTCTTTTAAAGGAATGTGTGCTAAGGAACATGAAACAGAATTTAAGTACATTCCAATTTAACTGAAACCAAACCCCTAACTTCCTCGGGTGAACGTTGGAGATGTAAAAACCATGAGCCCAATCCAATCATCATCAATCGTATCATTTTAGGTTTCAGTTGATATTCTGAATCTAATTATTCCACTGATCACAGACCCAGCATTATTACAAATAAACCTGTGCTCCAATAGAATATCTATACATGACTCTAAGAGGCTAAATTGACTTCTCATCTCCTACCTGGTATTAAGTTGGATGCTGGAATCTTCAGTGCTCTCCAGGGAAGTGAAGCTTTCTGACCAAGTTTTGTTTCCCTTGTTCTCTCCAAAAACATGAAAGGAGGAGCCATCTCAAGATTGAAAGAAGAAAAAAACAAACATTTGGTTGCTCAATGATCCTTCCACTTAGCTGTCCCTAATCTTGCTTGGAATTCCTTTGTGATCCAGTAAACCAGAAGGACAGGTTTGGGAGGGCTTCCTATAGTTCCTAGCATATTGTTAGTGCTCACTATAAGTCATCAGGACTAATATGTTACCAAATCTGCAGTCCTAGGGTGAGGATGAAATTATGAAAAGAAGCTGACACTGTGAGGTTAGTCAATAGGTTTTGTTCATTAACAGGCATTAGAGTACCTCACCAAATGAAGCAGATAGTTGAAATTGGCAAAATTTAGCTGAAGACCTAAGTCGCAGAGCATTTGAATAGGAGGAATGGAAACAGCCCCTAATAATGATGGCATTTATTAAGCACTTACTATGTGCAGAGCACTGTTCTAAGTGCTGGGGAAGTTACAAGGTGATCAGGTTGACCCACAGGAGGCTCACAGTATTAATCCCCATTCTACAGTTGAGGTAACTGAGGCACAGAGACGTTAAATGACTTGCCCACAGTCACACAGCTGACAATTGGCGGAGCTGGGATTTGAACCCATGACTTCTGACTCCAAAGCCCGGGCTGTTTCCACTGAGCCACACTGCTTCTCTAATACATTCTCCTGCCTTCAAGCAGGCTGGCATCTTCAATGTTCTTCTCAGAGAGAATCTGCTCTAGCTTTAGAAAACCTCCAAGGGACATTCTAAGCTTCATTTTCTCTCACCAGCCTAAAATGCAGTCAAATGAGGCCAACTGATCAATAGTATTTATTTTTTTATATGGTGTCTATTAAACACTTGCAATAATCATGATGACATTTGTTAAGCGCTTACTATGTGCAAGGCATTGTTCTAAATGCTGGGGAGGATACAAGTGATCAGGTTGTTCCACGTGGGGCTCACAGTCTTAATCCTTATTTTACAGATGAGGTAACTGAGGCACAGAGAAGTGAAGTGATTTGCTCAAAGTCATACATCTGACAAGCGGTGGTGCCGGGATTAGAACCCATGACCTCTGACTCCCAAGCCCGCGATCTTTCCACTGAGCCATGCTTGTGCCAGGCACTGTGCTAAGCGCTGGGGTACACAGTCCTTGTCCCATATTTATGAGGCTGGGGTAGCTAAATGCTAATCATTTTGGACACAGTCCTTGTCCCATATGAGGCTCACAGTCTTAATCCCCATTTTACAGAGAGGTAACTCAAAGAAGTGAAGTGATTTGCCCAAAGTCAGACAGCAGACAGGTGGAGGAGCTGGGATTAGAACTCAGGTCTTTCTGACTCCTAGGCCTCTAGTCTATCCACTAGGTCACCCTCAATCTTTTATATAATAATAATTATTATTATTACAGTATTTGTTGAGCACTTACTATGTTCCAGGCACTGGACTAAGCGCTGGGGTGGACATAAGCAAATTGGGTTGGACACAGTCCCTGTCCCATGATGGGCTCACTGTCTCATTCCCCATTTTACAGATGAGGAAACTGAGGCACAGAAAAGTTACGTGACTTGCCCAAAATCACATAGCTGATAAGTGGCGGGGCTGAGATTAGAACCCACAACCTCTGATTCCCAAGCCCATGCTCTTTCCACTAAGCCACGCTGCTTCTTCAGTGGGCTTACTGAGTGCAGAGCACTGTTTTTCAGTTTTTGGGAGAGTACAATACTGATAAGAAGGTTCCCTGCCCAGAAGGAGTTTACAACCCAGTGAAGGAGAAAGATTGAAATAAATTGCAGGTAAGAAAAATAATGGAGCTATATGAGTGATATGTAGCCGGTGTGGGTATCAAAGTATTTAAGGGGTACTCAGCCAAAGGCAGAGGTGACACTGAGGGGAAGAGGGAAGGGGATATTATAATCATTATTATTAAGTTATTTGTTATTATTATGGTGTTTGTTAAGCACTTACTTTGTACCAGGCATTATAGTAAGTGCTGGGGTGGATACAGGCAAATTGGATTGGACACAGCCCCTGTCCCACATGGGGCTCACAGTCTCAATCCCCATTTCGCAGATGAGGTAACTGAGGCCCAGAGAAGTGAAGTGACTTGCCCAAGATCACACAGCAGACAAGTGGCAGAGCTAGGATTAGAACTCATGACCTTCTGACTCTCGGGCCTGCTCTCTATTCGCTATGCCATGCTGCTTCTCTGTGGAGCCTTAGAGCAAGCCTCTTAGAGGAATTCATTGTCATATTTATTGAGCGTTTACTGTGTGCAGAGCACTGTACTAAGCGCTTGGGAAGTACAAGTTGGCAACATATAGAGACGGTCCCTACCCAACAGCGGGCTCACAGTCTAGAAGGGGGAGACAGACAACAAAACAAAACATATAAATGAAATAAAATGAATAGAATAAATATGTACAAATAAAATAGAGTAATAAATATGTACAAACATATATACATACATACAGGTGCTGTGGGGAGGGGAAGGAGGTAAGACGGGGGGATGGGGAGGGGGAGGAGGGGGAGAGGAAGGAGGGGGCTCAGTTTGGGAAGGAATGCCATTTTAAGAGGGATTTGAAAGGGGTGAGTTGTCGACTGTCAGATATGAAAGGCCAGGGAGTTCGAGGCTCCGAGGGAGGATGTGGGCAAAGGGTCGGCAGTGGGATACATGAGATTGAGGTACAGAGTTGGTTGATGTCAGAGAAGAGAAGGGTGCAGACAGGGTCAAAATAGGAGATTAACCAAGTAGGGTTACTTTCCTCTCCATCCAAACTGCTACCACCATAATACAATCACTCATTCATTCATTCATTCAATCGTATTTATTGAGCACTTACTGTGTGCAGAGCACTGTACTAAGTGCTTGGGAAGTACAAGTCGGCAACATATAGAGACAGTCCCTACCCAACAACGGGCTCACAGTCTGGAATGGTGAGACAGACAACAAAAGAAAACATGTAGACAGGTGACAAAATAGTCAGAACAAATAGAATTAAAGTTAGATGCACCTCATTAACAAAATAAATAGTAAACATGTACAAGTAAAATGGAGTAATCATCATCATCATCATCAATCGTATTTATTGAGCGCTTACTATGTGCAGAGCACTGTACTAAGCGCTTGGGAAGTACAAATTGGCAACATATAGAGACAGTCCCTACCCAACAGTGGGCTCACAGTCTAAAAGGAGGAGACAGAGAACAAAACCAAACATACTAACAAAATAAAAGAATAGATATGTACAAGTAAAATAAATAAATAGAGTAACAAATATGTACAAACATATATACATATATACAGGTGCTGTGGGGAAGGGAAGGAGGTAAGATGGGGGGAAGGAGAGGGGGACGAGGGGGAGAGGAAGGAAGGGGCTCAGTCTGGGAAGGCCTCCTGGAGGAGGTGAGCTCTCAGTAGGGCCTTGAAGGGAGGAAGAGAGCTAGCTTGGCGGATGGGCAGAGGGGGGGCATTCCAGGCCCGGGGGAGGACGTGGGCCGGGGGTCGACAGTGGGACAGGCGAGAACGAGGCCCAATGAGGAGGTTAGTGGCGGAGGAGCGGAGGGTGCGGGCTGGCCTGGAGAAGGAGAGAAGGGAGGTGAGGTAGGAGGGGGTGAGGGGATGGACAGCCTTGAAGCCGTGAGTGAGGAGTTTTTGCTCATCCTAACCCACCTGAATTACTACTGATTCAGGCTCCTTGCTGACCTCCCAGCCTCCTGTCTCTCCCCACTCCAGACCATACTACACTCTGCTGCTTGAGGCATTTTTCTACAAAAAAACCCATTCAGGACATGTCACCCCTCTTCTCAAAAACTCCAGTGATTACTCATCCCCCTCCTCATCAAAGAAAAACCCCTTCCCAATGGCTTTAAAGCATTCCACCACCTTGATCCCTCCTATCTCAGTTTGCTATTCTCCTACTACAGCCCAGCCCTCAAACTTCGCTCCTCTAATGTTAATCTTCTCACTCTGCCTTGATCTCATCTATCTCACTCCCAATCCCTCACCCACACCCTGCCTCTGTCCTGGAACACCCTCCCTTCTCAAATCTTTCAGACAATCACTCTTCCTCCCTTCAAATTATTGAAGGCACATCTCCTCCAAGAGGTCTTCCCTGACTCATCCCCATTTTCCTCCTCTCCCACTCCCTTCTGCTTCGCCCTTTGTTCTTTCCCCCTCCCAGCCCCACAGCACTTTTGTACAGATCTGTAATTCATTTATTCATATTAATGTTTGCCTTCCCTTCTCTAGACTGTGAGCTCATTGTGGGCAGGGAATATGTCTGTTTATTGTAGTATCGTACTCTCCCAAGTACTTAGCACAGTGCTCTGCGCACACTAAGCGCTCAATAAATGTGATTGAATGAATGAATACTCATAGCTTGGGAGAGTTCAATACAACAGAGTTGGCAGACACATTCCCTGCCCGCAAGGTGGTTAGGGAGAACTATACTGTCCATTTTAACCTTTTTTCCCCAGAGTTTGCTTGACCTTTCGAATGCTGTTCTTCAAACTGCCTGGCAAAGAAGTCCCCTGGTGACACGGTAATTTCACCAAAGGGGGAGGGCCGCCACATGACCCTTCTGGAAGCCTTTAAAGTTGACATTTCCAAGTAAAAATAAATCTTTCGAAGTTTCAGGAACAGCGGCAGCCAGTCCTTCCCTTAATGATTGAAACTGTATTTGTCCACTGGGAGGAAATGGACAAAACTCCATTCAATGGAAACAGTCATATCAAGCCCAAATAATGGCACACCCAAAAGGAAACATCTTTAGCATGCATGGTGGTGGGGGATTTCAGTAAATCTTTCTCCCCTTCTTTCCTGCAGGGAGGAGGGGGAGGCGGGGAGCTGAGCTGAGAGGCCATTTCTTCCTGGGGAATCAGTGGTTTTCTGGTAGTTGACAGGATTAGTATAATCCCTGTTGACACCACACTGTTTCTTTCCCCTACTAGTTTTTTTTTTCTCTCCTAGCATTGTTAAACTTCCCTGGAATTACTACTTGTCTGCTGTATGACTTTGGGCAAGTTATTTAAATTCCCTAAACCTCTCCTCTCTAATCGGCAAAATGGGGATTCAATAACTGTTCTCCTTCCTACTTAGACTGTGGGCCCTATGTGGGGCCTGGTTATCCCGTATCTTTCCCAGCACTTAGTACAGTGTTTGACACATGAGAAGCAGCGTTGCTTAGTGGTCGGAGCCCGGGCTTGGGAGTCAGAGGTCATGGGTTCTAATAATAATAATAATAATAATAATAATAATAATAATAATAACAATAACAATAACAATAATAATAATGATAGTATTTATTAAGTGCTTACAATGTGCAAAGCACTGTTCTAAGTGCTGGGGAAGTTACAAGGTGATTAGGTTGTCCCACAAGGGGTTCACAGTCTTAATTCCCATTTTACAGCTGAGGTAACTGAGGCCCAGAGAAGTGAAGTGACTTGCCCGAAGTCACACAGCTGACAGTTGGCAGAGCCGGGATTTGAACCCATGACCTCTGACTCCAAAGCCCGAGCTCTTTCCACTGAGCCACGCTGCTTCTCTAATCCCAGCTCCCTCACGTGTCAGCTGTGTGACTTTGGGCAAATCACTTAACTTCTCTGTGCCTCAGTTACCTCACCTGTAAAATGGGGATTAACACTGTTAGCCCCACGTGGGACAACCTGCTCACCTTGTATCCCCCCCAGCGCTTAGAACAGTGCTTTGCACATAGTAAGCGCTTAACAAATACCAACATTCCTTCTAGACTGTGAGCCCGTTGTTGGGTAGGGACCCTCTCCATATGTTGCCAACTTGTACTCCCCAAGCGCTTAGTACAGTGCTCTGCACACAGTAAGTGCTCAACATATTTATTACTCTATTTATTTATTTTACTTGTACATATCTATTCTATTTATTTTATTTTGTTAGTATGTTTGGTTTTGTTCTCTGTCTCCCCCTTTTAGACTGTGAGCCCACTGTTGGGTAGGGACTGTCTCTATATGTTGCCAACTTGTACTTCCCAAGCGCTTAGGACAGTCCTCTGCACACAGTAAGCGCTCAATAAATACGATTGATGATGATGATGAATAAATATGATTGAATGAATGAAGCATTTTAATGACACAGCTATAAAACTGCCTTAAAGGATATTTATGAAAAAACATGATGTGTGGTGTTCATATTTCCCCAATTTGTACTTCCCAAGCGCTTAGTACAGTGCTCTGCACATAGTAAGCGCTCAATAAATACGATTGATGATGATGGTGATGATATTTCATCACTTCTAAATCATAGTAAGCATTGAGTTTGGGTGGCAACTAGGGCTGTTGCTGTTGCTCTCAAATACTTTACTATTTTAAGGAGCTTTGAAAATGGCCCACGAGAATCCCCTAGGTCTTGCAGCTATGATTTTTCTCCCTTCCACGCTTATTATCTCAGCTCAACCATCATCAATTTATAGTATTCAATGAGCAACTAGAGAAGCAGCATGGCCTAGTGGATAGAGCACGGGCCTGGGAGTCAGAAGGACCTGGGTTCTAATCCCGGCTCTGCCACGTGCTTGCTGAGTGACCTTGGGCAAGTCACTTCACTTCATTAGAACCGTGAGCCCTATGTATGACAGAGAGTGTGTCCAACCCAATTTTTTTGTATGTACCCCAGCACTTAGAACGGTACCTGGCACACAGTAAGCACTTAACAAATACTAAAATTATTATTATCGTTATTCATTCATTCATTCAATCATATTTATTGAGCGCTTACTGTGTGCAGAGCACTGTACTAAGCGCTTGGGAAGTACAAGTTGGCAACATATAGAGACGGTCCCTACCAAACAGTGGGCTCACAGTCTAGAAGACTGGGTATTATCATTATTACTGGGTAAAGCACTATACCAAGCACTTGGGAGAGTACAAGAGAACTAGAAGATGTAATCCTTGTCCCCAAGAAGCTTACATTCTAGTGCAGAGACTGGCACAAAATAATTTACAGGTAGAAGAGGAGAAAAGAACAGCATGGCTCAGTGGAAAGAGCACGGGCTCTGGAGTCTGAGGTCGTGGGTTCAAATCCCAGCTCTGCCCATTATCAGCTGTGTGACTTTGGGCAAGTCACTTAACTTCTCTGGGCCTCAGTTACCTCATTTGTAAAGTGAGACTGTGTAAAATAAGACTGTGAGCCCCTGTGGGACAACCTGATCACCTTTCAATAATAATAATAATAATAATGATGGCATTTGTTAAGTGCTTACTATGTGCAAAGCACTGTTCTAAGCGCTGGGGTAGATATAAGGTAATCAGGTTGTCCCACGTGGGGCTCACAGTCTTCATCCCCATTTTACAGATGAGGTACCTGAGGCATAAAGAAGTTAAGTGACTTGCCCAAAGTCACACAGCTGACAAGTGGCAGAGGCAGTATTAGAACCCATGACCTCTGGCTCCCAAGACCGTGCTCTTTCCCAGCGCTTGCAACAGTGCTTTGCACATAGTAAGCGCTTAATAAATGCCATCAGTATTAATAGATGTGAAGTAGAGTATTTGCTAAACTAGTCAAATATGTTAGCTCAAATATACCCAAGCTCTACTGTCTTGTCTTTTGCTGTTGAATCATCCCCGACCCATAGAGATGCCATGGACACATCTCTCCGAGAATGCCCCACCTCTACCTGAAATAGTTTTGTCAGTGCATCCATAGAGTTTGCTTGGTAAAAAATATGGAAGTGGTTTACCTTTGCCTCCTTCCGTGCAATAAACTTGACTCTCCGCCCTCGACTCCCTCCCGAGCCACTGCTGCCCAGCCCAGGTAAATTTTGACTTATAGCAGATAGCCTTCCACTCCCTAGTCACTGCCCAAGCTAGGAATGGAGTGGGTAGGCCTGTACGTGACCAGTCCCGGCTCCACCACTTATCAGCTATGCGACTTTGGGCAAGCCACTTAACTTCTCTGTGCCTCAGTTACCTCGTCATCATCGTCATCATCAATCGTATTTATTGAGCGCTTACTATGTGCAGAGCACTGTACTAAGCGCTTGGGAAGTACAAATTGGCAACATATAGAGACAGTCCCTACCCAACAGTGGGCTCACAGTCTAAAAGGGGGAGACAGAGAACAAAACCAAACATACTAACAAAATAAAATAAACAGAATAGATATGTACAAGTAAAATAAATAAATAAATAAATAAATAAATAGAGTAATAAATATGTACAAACATATATACATATATACAGGTGCTGTGGGGAAGGGAAGGAGGTAAGATGGGGGGATGGAGAGGGGGACGAGGGGGAGAGGAAGGAAGGGGCTCAGTCTGGGAAGGCCTCCTGGAGGAGGTGAGCTCTCAGCAGGGCCTTGAAGGCATCTGTAAAATGTAAGGCTGTGAGCCCCACAGCCTTAATTAATTAATTAATGACGGGATTTGTTAAGCGCTTATTATGTGCCGAGCATTGTTGTAAACGCTGTGGTAGATACAAGGTAATCAGGTTGCCCCAGGTGGGGCTCACGCTTTTAATCCCCATTTTACAGACTTTTAGACTGTGAGCCCACTGTTGGGTAGGGACTGTCTCTATGTGATGCCAATTTGTACTTCCCAAGCGCTTAGTACAGTGCTCTGCACATAGTAAGCGCTCAATAAATACGATTGATTGATTGATTGATTACAGATGAGGTAACTGAGGCCCAGAGAAGTTAAGTGACTTGTCCAAAGTCACACAGCTGGTAAGTGGCAGAGCCAGGATTAGAACCCACGACCTCTGACTCTCAAGAACGGGCTCTTTACACTAAGCCACGCTGCAACCTGATTACCTTGTATCTACCCCAGTTTTTAGAACAGTGCTTGGTTCATAGTAAGTGTTTACCAAATGCCATCATTATTGTTATTATTATTATTATTATTATTGACTCTCCCTCCCATAGTCAAGACTGTTAAAGTGCTGGAAACTCTCCACGTGTGGCCCTGAGAGAGACCAAAGTGCTAGGAGTGAGTGTAAATACATAAATGAACAAGTAGTGCAGGAGTACTGAGGTGGTAATTGATGGATATGACCTGGGGAAAATAAAAATTAACTGTGAAAGTCCTCGTGGAGGAGATATGATTTCTGAAGGGCTTTGAAAATAGGGAAAATAGTGGCCTGGAGAACTTGAAGAGAGTGAGAAACTTGCAGGCAGGAGGAATGAGAGAGACAAGAAGAAAGTATGGCTAGCTGGAGAGGAACAAAGGGTGGGAGCTGTGGTGAAGTGGGAGAAAAGAGGAATAAATAATAGGGGGAAAGCTGATGGAGTGCCTTAAAGCCATGGTCAGCCGTTTTTGCTGGATGAAGAGAGGAATGGGTAATCATTGGAAGTTTTTGAGATGTGGGGAAACGTGTGCTGAAGTACATTACAGAAAAGTGATCCAGTCAACAGAGTGAATTATGACAAGGAAAGGAAGAGAGTGGAGGAAAGATAAAAGTGACAAAACTATTATTATTGTCATTAATAATTAAGAGACATGAGGAGGCTGATGCAGAAGTCAAACTAGGCTACTATCAAGTGCCTGAATGAGGATGGTGGCCCTCCGAATGGAGATCTGCTTCTTCTCCCCCTCGCTGCAACCCAAATAAAGCTTACCATCCTGTCATCCATTCCAAAATGTGTTTATCCACCTCTAAATCTACCTACACAGATTGATCTTCAGGAAAGGACATTCTGTGTCCTTTTTATGTATATGAAGGAAGGAGAGCCTTTAGTCCTCCACTGATTCCAATATTTAAAATGTAAAGGAAAGCTATTTTCTCTCTTTCCCAGTCACCAGTCAAAGGTAGAGTTTCTATCAATTAATCAAATTTATTGAGTGCTTAGTGTGTGCAGAAAAATGAACTAAGGGCTTGGAAGAGTACAGTGTAATAGAGATGGTAGACATGGTCCCTGTCCACGAGGAGATTTAAGTCTAGAAGGGAGATAGACATTAATATAAATAAATGTTATGGACGTGTATATAAGTACTATGGAACTGAGTGAGGGAGGGGAGGATAAAGGGCGCAAATCTAAGTGCAGGGGCGATGCAAAAGGGAATGGGAGAAGAGGAAATGAGGGTTGTCAAGGAAGGCCTGAGTTCTGTATTCGATTCTGTCTCTCCCTCTAAACTGTAAGCCCATTGCGGGCAGGGAATGTGTCTGTTCATTGTTGTATTGTACTCTCTCAAGCACTTAGTACAGTGCTCTGCAAACATAAACTCTCAATAAATACAGGTGAATGAATGAATGAATCTCAGGAGCAATCAAGCCTCAATAGGCCTAGGAATAGATAACAAATTCTTTCTTGCATCCAGCCAGTAAGGACCCAGGAAGGGTGGAGAAGCCACAGAATTTAGCTCGACAAATCAGGGATTACAATCATGAATCTCATTTTATCGTATTTGTATAGCCTCCCCCGCCCCCGTAGGAAAAAGGAAAATTCTGTTGCAAATGCAAGAAAAGGAACATAAATTAATATCTCAAGCCGAGACACTTCTAGGAAAGTTGAGGGTTGGCCGTGAAACGAGCTGTGGCTAATTGAGGCTTGTTAAAGGGGGCTGAGACATCTTCCAGAGCCAGGGCATGAAACACAGACACAGCAGTAACTCTGATGGCTAGATCGGAAAACCTGACGTTGGACCTCTACTACCAGTGAAGGCATCAAATGCGGAGTCTTGTCCAGCTATATCCTGAATGCTGGCTTCCCCTCAGGTCTGGCTCAATGGAAGAAGCATATTTAGCTGAAAGGCCCGGTTGAAACAGGACCTAAGTGCAGGTGGCAGGGGGAGGAGAAGACATGTCAGAGAAGAGCCTCCAAGGTTGCTGGAAAAAGATGGTAGGTAGGCTAATTGGACCCTAAGCTGAAAACGGCTGAACAAAAGCCTTCCAAAGACTAATTCACTTCTGGGACACCAATGAATGGGAAAGTCCAGACAGAGAGTGCGCTTGAGGGGATGATATCATTCAGAGTCTAGTCTTTACCCCAAAAACCCTCAGAAGGTCAAGTGGGTGGCAGAAATGTCCTGGGAATTTATCTCCATTTTTGTCATAATAGCAATCGTAGTATTTGTAAAGCGCTTAACAAATACTGGTAATATAATTATTGCGTGCTTACTATGGAGCAAGCACTAATGACAATAATAATAATGGTATTTGCTAAGCACTGGGGTGGATACAAGCAAATTGGGTCGGACACAGTCCCTGTCCTGCATAGGGCTCACAGTCATAATCCCCATTTTAAAGATGAGGTAACTGAGGCACAGAGAAGTTAAGTGACTTACTCAAGCTACACAGGAGATAAGTGGCGGAGCAGGGATTAGAATACATGACGTTCTGACCCTAGACCCGTGCTTTATCCACTATGGCACGCTGCTGTCCAATGCTTTAGTATACTAAGGGCTGGGATAGACACATGATAGACTAGAGTCCCTATCCCACATGGAGTTCACAGGTTAAAGGAGAGGGAATTTAATCCCCATTTTACAGTTGAGGAAACTGAGGCACAGGAAATTTGAACTTTCCCAAGATTTTGCAGCATGTAGATGCAGAACCAGGAATAGAACCCATGTTTGACTCCTAGGCTCTTTTCCCAGATTCTGGAGTGATCCAGATCCCTGGAACTGGCTTGGAGCAGCAGATCCCAGTTGACCCCCCCACAGTTGACCGGGATCGTCCAGAGTCGGTCCGCACAAGGTCAGGCCTAGTCTGGCCTCCTCTGCTATCATTCCTAAGTGCTTAGTACAGTGCTAAGCACTTCATACAGTGCTCTCACACCGTAAGCACTCAATAAATACAATTGAATGAATGCTCTCATTCCCAAGGTCATGCCCAGAAACAAAACTGTCTGGGAAGGTGAAGAATGGGACCATCATGCACTCCAAGTTCACCTGCACAGATCGTCCCAGATCTCTGATTCGGTAAGACCACATTTGGTTGTTCAGGTTTGCACGGATTGTGTCTATTCAGGTGGTTTCAGGTGCATTTAGGCTTGGTATACACTGCAAAGACCCCACAAATTATCTACTTCCAGGTGTTTCCTAAAATACCATAATAGAAACTTGGTTATTGCATTGTGAGCTCCATTTTCCTGTATTATGATGAGCCTGAATGGCTCACTGAGCCATTTTCTTTGTCAATGTTGTTGCATTTTTAACCTAACCTTCTGGCCTAATGAATTATTATCCCTAATAGGATGCATTTTGTCACCGTACACTGCACTACTGAGGGTGATGAAGACTGCAGGGGCAATACCAGACCAAAATGTAGGGATGAAAAGAGAACAGCACTGAGAGCAGAACTGGGAAGGCTTTGGGGCCCTACTAAAAGCACATCTCCTCCAGGAAGCCTTCTCTGACTAGTCCCTCATCTCTTTACCCTATTTCCGTCCCTACTAAATTACCTATAAGTGAGGATTTATAGAGTCCTCACTCTCTAAGCTCTTGGGTACTCACCCCAATCCCTTCCTCGACAGCATTTATGTGCATATTTTTATATTTGGTTGCTTTCCTCCTGTAACTTATTTTAATAAAAACAATTGTAGCACGGCATAGTGGATAGAACACGGGTCTAGGAGTTAGAAGGTCATGGCTTCTAATCCCGGCTCCGCCACACATCTGCTGAGTGACCTTGGGCAAGTCACTTCACTTCTCCACCACACATATTTGGTTTTGTTCTCTGTCTCCCCCTTCTCGACTGTGAGCCCACTGTTGGGCAGGGACTGTCTCTATATGTTGCCAACTTGTACTTCCCAAGCGCTTAGTACAGTGCTCTGCACACAGTAAGCACTCAATATATACAATTAATTGATTGATTGATTCTCTGTCTCTCAGTTCCCTCATCTATAAAATGGGGATTGAAACTGTGAGCCCCATGTGGGACAGGGACTGTGTCCAACCTGATTTGCTTGTATCCACCCCAGCACTTAGTACAGTGCCTGGCACATAGTAAACTCTTAACAAACACCATAATTATTATTATTATTAATTGTATTTGTTAAGTGCTTACTACGTGCCAGGTGCTACACTAATCTCTGGGTAGATAAAATGGAAATAGATCAGACACAATTCCTGCCCCACGTGGGGTTCATAGTCTAAAAGGGAGGCAGAACAGGTAATTCAATCCCTATTTTACAGATGAGGAAAACAAGGCACAGAGAAATTCAGTGATTTAACCCCAGGTAACAGAGAGGGCACATGAGAGAGCTAGAAGAAGAACCTAAACTTGTGCTCTTTCCGTTAGGCCATGCTTTACTGTTTCCCCGACCAGATTGTCAACTCCTTGAGGGCGGAGATCATGTCTACTTATTCTATTGAATTCTCCCAAGTGTTTAATAAGGCATTCCTCACAGAAAAAGTGCCTATTAAAATTAGCACTGATTGAGCCAAAATTGGGATCAGGGCTGTGGGTGGAGATTAGGGATGATAGCAGCTCCAGGAATCCTGTGGGCCAGGACCTGTTCTGAGGGAAGAGCTGAGAGAAATATGGGGCAGAGTCCGGAGGCGGAGAAGTCACGGAGCTGAAACAGGCTCTGGAAACACTGCAATCAATCACTGATATTTACTGAGCATTTACAGTGTGCAGCGCACTGTGCTAAACCTCTGTGCGGAGAGGCTTAGGGATGGGACAAGGGGAAGAGATCACCTGCTGATCCCTCAGTTAGTGATGTCCTTCATGAGAAATGCAGATGTTATTCTTTTATGGTATTTGTTAAGTGCTTACTATGTGCCAAGCACTGTACTAAATACGGGGGTAGATGTTATTTTCTTCAAGGGGCAGTAATACCACCTTAGCCCCATGCCTCTAAGGAAAGTTCCCACTGAGGGAAATCAATAAGTAAAAAATTAACAAAGCCCTGGCTTTGATGTGGTAGGGCTCATTCTGAATTCTTACAATGAACAGAGTGAAGATCTTCAAGTAATTAACTGGTCAATCACTCAGTCAGCACTGATTCATTTATTCATTCATTCAATCATATTTATTGAGCACTTACTGTGTGCAGAGCACTGTATTAAGCACTTGGGAAGTACAAGTTGGCAACATATAGAGACGGTCCCTACCCAACAATGATTCATTCATTCATTCATTCATTCATTCATTCATTCATTCATTCATATTTATTGAGCGCTTACTGTGTGCAGAGCACTATACTAAGCACTTCAATCAATCAATCAATTGTATTTATTGAGCGCTTACTGTGTGCAGAGCATTTTCCTAAGCGCTTGGGAAGTACAAGTTGGCAACATATAGAGACGGTTCCTACCCAACAACGATTCACCCATCACCCTCACAAATCTGGCTTGATTGCTTACCTCATTTAAGGCGGCAGCTCCTTTCTTCATCTTTGGAGGTAATAATAATAATAATAATGATGGCATTTATTAAGCGCTTACTATGTGCAAAGCACTGTTCTAAGCTCTGGGGAGGTGACAAGGTAATCAGGTTGTCCCACGGGGGGCTCACAGTCTTCATCCCCATTTTACAGATGAGGTAACTGAGGCACAGAGGAGTGAAGTGACTAGCCCAAAGTCACACAGCTGACAATTGCAATATAACCTCAAGCGTCTCAATAAATCAATCAGTCATATTTATTGAGCGCTTACTGTGTGCAGAGCACTGAACTAAGTGCTTGAGACAGTACAATATAATAAAGCTGGTAGACAGATTCCCTGCCCACAGTGAAAACAGCACTGAAAGCAGAACTGGCAAGGCTTTGAGGTCCTACTAAAATCACAACTCCTCCAGGAAGTCTTCCCTGCCCACAGTGAGCTCCTGGAGAACATTTAGTTTGCAGATGACTAATCAGGCAGAGGATGTGGGCCTTGTGATCTATGAGTTTCAAGTTACTTACTAGGTACCAGCCATTGCACAATAAGCCTACGAGTTATGGAAATCCCCAAACTCTGTTTAGCAGTTCAAGTTCTACAAATAGCTTATGGGAAGAATGAGGAAGGACAGTTGGTGACAAATATTAGTAGCCTTGGATTTGTTGAGCATTTGCTACCCACCAAGCACTCTACCAAGAACTGAGATAAAGAACAGAAAATCAGCTCAGAAAGGGTCCCTGCCAGGCAAGGGGTTCACAGTTAACTCTAGAAGTTTAGGTTTGTGTGTTTTCATTAATTTATTTCTAGAAAAAAACACCCTGTTCCGGAAATTGATCTATAATTTATTTTAATGTCCGTCTCCCCCTCTACACTGCAAATTCCTTAAGAGTAGAGATCACGTCTACCAGCTTTATTTTATCGTACTCTTCCAAACACTTGGTACAGTGCTCTGCGCTCAGGCAGCATGCAATAAACATCACTGATTGATTGATTTTAGCAAATTGTGCATTGGGTTTCCTCTTATGCATCTCCATCCACTGATATGTATTTGAGCTTTACCTATTGCTGAAATACCCAGGTGCCACCGCTGAGCATTGTGCAGTGGGTTTGGAATCAGTGGGTTAGTGAAGTTATCCTTGCCAAGACTGTGGAATCCTCACTCCTGTAGTAAATACTATTCATGAATTCGTCTGGTTATTTGACATTCGGTTTGCCACTGTAGAAAGGAAATTAAACGTTCACAAGAGTCCCTGCCCTTTGGAAGCTCACACTTGCAACTACAAAATCTTTGGGTCCTAGAAATAGTCTGCCTCAACATCTGCACTTCCCACGCTTAGTACAGTGCTCTGCACACAGTAAACACTCAATAAATATGACTGAATGAATGAATAAGAACTTTTTTTCAATCAATGAATGGCATTTCTTGATCACTTAGTTTGTGTGGAGCACTGTATTAAGCCCTTGGAATAATACAGTACGGCTAGCAGACATGATCCCTAGTCTCAAAAGACTTCCAGTCTAGCAGGGGAGTCAGTGACTTTGGGCAAGTCACTTAACTTCTCTGTGCCTCAGTTCCCTTATCTGTAAAATGGGGATTAAGACTGTGAGCCCCCCGTGGGACAACCTGATCACCTTGTAACCTTCCCAGTGCTTAGAACTGTGCTTTGCACATAGTAAGCTCTTAATAAATGCCATCATTATTATTATTATCTTAAAATAATGTCAAGTAGAGTTGATTGATAACTCTGGGGTTAGAAATTTGACTGCTGTTGGGTCTAGACTCCAGGTTTTTATTTAAATGCACCAATGAATGGCCTGTAACGTTCAGAGGATTAAAGTGGGATAAAAGGACATGATGACCCCTGGGCCAGTAGTTGAAATATGGCCTCTCCTGGGCATGATAGAAAGTCATTACCATCTGGCAGGAGCAGTTGGGTGATGCGGACGTGCATTCCAGCAGGAAGTTCAGCCTTGCTTCCAGCTGTTCCTTTCACCAAATTCACTGTCACTGTTTCACAGCAGCCTCAGCAAAGAGCTGGGCAGCCAGGGAGCTGTGTATAATAATAATAATAATAATAATAATAATAGTATTTGTTAAGTGCTTACTGTATGCCAGGCACTGTCCTAAGCTTTGGGGTGGATACAAGCACATTGCATTGGACACAGTCCCTGTCCCATGTGGGGCTCACAGTCTCAATCCCTATTTTACAGACGAGGTAGCTGAAACACAGAGAAGTAAAGTGACTTGCCCAAGGTCACGCAGCAGACAAGAGGCCGAGCTGGGATCAGAACCCAGGACCTTCTGATTCCCAGGCCCATGTTCTATCCACTACGCCATGCTGCTTCTCCTGGCCTTCCTCCCTGCAGGCTGGCTCCGAGGTGGCAGAGAGGTGGAGAGGCGGTACTGTCTGCCATACCGTCACAATTTCCCTGGATCAACCATGGATCAGCTCCTCTTAAAATTACCAAATATGAGGGGAAACTCCTCATGCGAAAGTCAATCTCCTTTGCCCCTCCTCCTACACACCCCTCTTCAGTGTTGGGAAACTTCCTGATAGAAGTGGTTCTATCATCTTCCAGACACAAACCAGGGACGCCTCTCTAAAATAAAAGCATGACTTATAAAGGGAGAAGCAGTGAGTCTCACTGGAAAGAGCCCGGGCTTTGGAGCCAGAGGTCATGGGTTCAAATCCCGGCTCTGCCAATTGTCAGCTGTGTGACTTTGGGCAAGTCACTTCACTTCTCTGGGCCTCAGTTACCTCATCTGTAAAATGGGGATTAAAACTGTGAGCCCCGTGTGGGACAATCTGATCACTTTATTAAAGAGAAGGATCACCTTCTCTGGGCCCTATTTACCTCATCTGGAAAATGGGGGTTAAGACTGTGAGCCCCCCGTGGGAAGTGATCACCTTGTAACCTCCCCAGCGCTTAGAACAGTGCCTTGCACATAGTAAGCACTTAATAAACGCCATCATTAATAAGTGCCATCATTAAAGGGATAAGAAAGTTCTGGTTCCACACTGGGGCAGAACTCATGGACACAAAAGACTTTTGGGGGAGTGGTAATGGGGCGGGCCAGGAAAGATCGGATTCCTCTAGGTGTAGATGCCCACCAGTGAAAGCCCCGGTGAGATGGTGAATTCAGTGTATGCTGAGGAGAGGAGTTTGAGCTGGAGATGATGGTGAGGGGTTCTAAGAGCTTAGTACAGTGCTCTGCACACAGTAAGTGCTCAATAAATATGATTGAATGAATGAATACTGCCTCTCAAGGCATGATCCCACTCTCTAACTCAGCTGAGCAGACCCAACGGTGAACTGGCGTGGACACCAAAGCGACCCAGGGAGAGCCTCTTCTAGGGGCAGGGAAGTTCCCAAAGTGTTCAGTTTCATACCCTAGTGTGATGACTCAGACAAACTTTGGGAAGGATTCATAACCATTGCTTAAAACCAATCAGTTTTCTCCCTCCTCCATGGATTTCCACAAAGATAGATGCCTCTGTGTAGAGGTAATAATAGTAGTAGAAGTAATAATAATAGTGGTGATAATAATAATATGTGTGGTGTTGAGAACATACTGTGTGTCAACTATTTTACTAAACACTGGGGTAGGCACAAGATAATCAGGTCAGGCACAGTTCCTTTCACACATCGGGTTCAAAATCTAAGAAGGAAGGGGTAGTAGTAGTAGTACTAATAAAGGTTATTTGTCTGATTTTTTTTAATGGTACTTGTTAAGCACTTAACATTAGCCAGGCATTGTACTAAGTGCTAGGATAGATACAGCTAATTGGGTTGGCCATAGTCACAGTTTAGGCTGAAGGAGAAGTAATAATAATAATAATGATAGCATTTATTAAGTGTTTACTATGTACAAAGCACTGTTCTAAGCGCTGGGGAGGTTACAAGGTGATCAGGTTGTCCCCTGGGGGGCTCACAGTCTTCATCCCCATTTTCCAGATGAGGTAACTGAGGCCCAGAAAAGTCAAGTGACTTGCCCAAAGTCACACAGCTGACAGGTGGTGGAACCAGGATTTGAACCCATGACTTCTGACTCCAAAGCCCAGGCTCTTTCCACTGAGCCACGCTGTAGCTGTGCTGGTGGTGGTGGTGGTGGTGGTGGTATTTATTGAGTATCCACTGGTGCAACACCTGTGGGCTATATGGGAAGTGCCTCCCTCCCCCATCTACATTAAGGAGTCCAGACTACGGGCTCTTTAACTTCTTATTGCTCATCACGGTCAGTAGCTGTGTTTTCAGAGACCACGTGGGTAGTGGGGACAAATAAAGGAATGTGGACACATTCATGTTGCTGCCATTTTAGTCACCTTTTTACCTGCCATTGGTCTTCCCTGACTAAGCCCTCCTTTCCTCTTCTCCCACTCCTTTCTGCATTAACTTGACTTACTCCCTATAATAATAATAATAATATAGGAATTTGTTACACGCTTACTATGTGCCAAGCACTGTTCCAAGCGCTGGGGTAGCTACAAGGTCATCAAGTTGTCCCCCGTGGGGCTCACAGTCTTAATCCACATTTTACAGATGAGGTAAATGAGGCCCAGAGAAGTGACCTGCCCAAAGTCATACAGCTGACAAGTGGCGGAACCAGGATTAGAACCCATGACCTCTGACTCCCAAGCCTGTGTCCTTTCTACTAAGCCATGCTGCTTTTCTTTTTATTCAACCCCTCTCCCAGCCCCACAACATTTATGCACATATCTGTAATTTTATTTATTTATATTAACGCCTATCTCGCCCTCTAGACTCTAAGTTCATTATGGGCAGGGAATATATTGCTATATTGTACTCTCCAAAGTGCCCAGTACGGTGCTCTGCACAAAGTAAACACTCAATAGATATGATTGACTGACTGACTGAAGAAGATGTACCCAAACTCAGAGTGCTTGCGAGAATGCCTGTGGTCACATAGCTAGTGGCTCCCAAACCAGAGGGAAACTTCGGTTTTCAAGTACAAACTGCTACATTGTTATTTTCAGAATGATGCTACAGAAGGCACTGAATCAGTAAATCACATTTTAATACAGTTAGAGACTCTCTAATATATTCTTCCTCTGTGCAACATCTTTTTCTGCACTTCTAAGGGAAGTGTTAGCCATTTTGATTTCCTTTATGCCCTCTAGCATGCCTTAATAGCTGCAGCATTAAGGAACTGTTGAATAATCTGTACTTTAATTGTACTTATTCTGTGGCTAAATGTACTAATTGCCCCTGCCACATGTTATCTTCATCAGATAAAGATTATATTGTTCAGTCATTAAATTCGAATAATGACTGTTTGCTTTCAAATAGTATAGGTCCACATCTCTTCCAATACGCCTTCCCAGACTGAGGTCTTCATTTTCTTTATCCACCGTCCTCTCTGCATCAACTAAGCACTTCCCTTTGTGCCTCTTAAATATTTTCATACTCACACCAGTTGCATGGTACTTGTTGTTATTATTAGTATTATTAATATTATTATTGCATTTGTTGAGTGCTTAGTATGTGTCAGGCACAGTTCTAAATGCTGGATCAGATACAAGTCACAATAATAATAATAATGACGGCATTTATTAAGCACTTACTAGGTGCAAAGCACTGTTCTAAGCGCTGGGGAGGTTACAAGGTGATCAAGTTGTCCCACGGGGGGCTCACAGTCTTAATCCCCATTTTACAGATGAGGTAACTGAGGCCCAGAGAAGTTAAGTGACTTGCCCAAAGTCACTCAGCTGACAATTGGTGGAGCTGGGATTTGAACCCATGACCTCTGACTCCAAAGCCCGGGCTCTTTCCATTGAGCCACGCTGCTTCTCACAATCGAAGTAGGAGGGAGAACAGGTATTTAATTCCCATTTTACAGTTGAGGAACTGAAGCAGAAGCGTTAAATGACTTGCACAAACTCCCACACCAGGCAAGTGACAGCGGGATTAGAACCAAGGCCCTTCGTCCTACACTACTACTCTTTCCACTAGACCACACTGCTTATGTGAAGGAACAGGTTCTCTGACACCTAGGCCCATGCTTTTTCCACCAGCCATGAGGTCGCACTGCTGCTTAACTAAAAGAATATCTGTCCCATCCAGACTTCCTATGCTTAATCATCTTAAGGACCTCAGTCTTCTTCAAATGCCGTCAAATCGTTTCCAACCCATCGAGACTCCATGGACACACCCTCTTCAGAACATCCCGTCTTCTGTCATAAAGCCATTCTGGTACGTTTGTCCACAGAGTTTTCTTGGTAAAGATACGGAAATGATTGCCTTCTTCTGCACAGTAAAAACCTGAGTCTCGGCCGGTGTCTTTGATCACCATTTTGATTACTTGATCATCCACCTTTGATTCTTTCCAGGAATAATAATAATGATTATGGTATTTATTAAGCGCTTACTATGTGCCAGGCACTGAACTAAGTGTTGGGGCGGATATGGAGAGATATAAGATATGAGAGAGAAGCAGCATGGCATAGTGGACACATCATGGGCTTGGGAGTCAGAAAGTCATGGGTTCTAACTCCAACTCTGTCACTTGTCTACTGTGTGACCTTGGGCAAATCACTTTGCTTCTCTGTGCCCCAGTTACCTCATCCGGAAAATGCGAATTGAGACTGTGAACCCCATGTGGGACAGGGACTGTGTCCAACCTGATCAGCTTGTATCTACCCTAGTGCTTAGAACATTTATTCAATCAATCAATCAATCAATCGTATTTATTGAGTGCTTACTCTGTGCAGAGCACTGTACTAAGCGCTTGGGAAATACAAGTCGGCAACACATAGAGACGGTCCCTACCCAACAGCGGGCTCACAGTCTAAATTCAATCATATTTATTGAGCACTTACTGTGTGCAGAGCACTTGGGACAGTGCTTGGAACATAGTAAACACTTAATAAGTACCATTATTATTATTATTATTCTTACAAGCAAATTAGGTTGGACACAGTCCTTTGTCCCATGTGCGGTTCACAGTCTCAATCCTCATTTTACAGATGAGGTAACTGAGGCATAGAGAAATGAAGTGACTTGCTCAAGATCACACAGCGGACAAGTGGCAGAGCCGGGATTAGAACTCATAGCCCTCTGACTCTCAGGACCATGCTCTATCCACTGTGCCATGCTGCTGCTGCCCAGCACAGGTATATTGGCTTTATCTGACTTTTTGGCTTAGACCTTTCTATTATGGGTAGCCCTATATGGCATAGCTCTAAGCTTCATCAGCATATGCAAACTCTCCTGCCACTATAAGTCGTCAATTCATAGGAGAGAAGGGCCTTAGTATATGCAGTAAAAGGTTCTCACCCATCACAAACCCATTTACAAGGGCGCTCTTCATCCTATAAAAGCCGAAGAGATCTTCCTTGTCTCAGACACACATTTTCAATTAGCATATTTTAGGTCTCAAATTTTACCTTTCTTCAAAATTTGTATTATTTGGTGTGAGATATCCTCTAGAATCTACAGGCCTGATGCTCACTTGGTATATATGGGCAAAGCCAACCATAGTTTTGCTCTAACTCAAGACAAATGTAACTGAACCTAACTGAAACAAACATTTCCAACCAAGGCTTAGACTGTGAGACCAATGTGAGACAGAAACCATATCCGACCTGACTTCCTTGTATTCACCCTAGTGTTTACCACAGTGCTTGGTACAGAATCAGTGCTCAACAAATTCTATTATTATTATTATACTCCATAGCAGTACTGTATTAACATTAGTGTCAGCAATACTCTAAACTATAAGCTCACTGTGGCAAGTAACGTTTGCCAACTCTGTTGTACTCTCCCAAGTGCTTAGTACAGTGCTCTGCACACAGTAAGCATTCAGTAAATACCATTAATGGATTGACTGATTGAATGAAGTCTCTTTGGCCTGTGACTAAATGGCTGGTAATCTTACCTCCTTCCCTTCCCCACAGCACCTGTATATATGTATATATGGTTGTACATATTTATTACTCTATTTATTTATTTATTTATTTATTTATTTATTTATTTTACTTGTACATTTCTATCCTATTTATTTTATTTTGTTGTTATGTTTGGTTCTGTTCTCTGTCTCCCCCTTTTAGACTGTGAGCCCACTGTTGGGTAGGGACTGTCTCTATGTGTTGCCAATTTGTACTTCCCAAGCGCTTAGTACAGTGCTCTGCACATAGTAAGTGCTCAATAAATACAATTGATTGATTGATTGATTGGTAACCACCTCTCATCTTTTATACCTGATCACCTCTTCCTTCAGCCTAACCTTTAGTGCTCCTTTTAAATCTCTTTTCATTTCCAGCCCACAATAATTCCTCCTCACTACTCCTTTCCTATCTGAATAGGAAAGCCAGCTAATATTTCTTCTCCTTCCCTTCTTGTCAAGTATTATTACCTCCCCCCGCGCCCCCCCCCCCCCCCCCCCCAGGTTGTGCTTCAGCTCTGAACTTTCCCAAGTAAACTATGCCAGACCCTAAGGAGTGCCTCCGTCTTTCATTAGAAAACTGCCAGGTATAGCAAATTCACACAAAAATACCCTTGCCACATAGAAAAGGCAAAATGTCTAAGTTATAAAGTGAGCCCTAGGTTATCCAAAGGTGGCTTCACAGACTCTGTTCTTTCCTGGTTCTCCTCTTATCTCTCCGGCCATTCATTCTCAGTCTCTTTTGTGAGCTCCTCCTTTGTAAGGGTTCCTCAAGGGTCAGTTCTTGGTCCCCTTCTGTTCTCTATCTACACTCACTCCCTTGGTGACCTCATTCACTCCCACGGCTTCAACTATCATCTCAATGCTGATGACGCCCAAATCTACATCTCTACCCCTGCTCTCTCTCCCTCTCTTCAGGCTCGTGTCTCCTCCTGCCTTCAAGACCTCTCCATCTGGATATCTGCTTGCCATCGAAAACTCAATATGTCCAAGACTGAACTCCTTATCTTTCCTCCCAATCACTGCCCTCTCCCTGACTTTCCCATCACTGTTGACGGCACTACCATCCTTCCCGTCTCACAAGCCCGCAACCTTAGTGTCATCCTCGACTCCGCTCTCTCATTCACCCCTCACATCCAATCCGTCACCAAAACCTGCCGGTCTCAGCTCCGCAACATCGCCAAGATCCGCTCTTTCCTCTCCATCCAAACCGCTACCCTGCTGGTTCAATCTCTCATCCTATCCCGACTGGATTACTGCATCAGCCTCCTCTCTGATCCCCCATTCTCCTGTCTCTCCCCACTTCAATCTATACTTCACACTGCTGCCTGGATCATCTTTGTGCAGAAACGCTCTGGGCATGTTACGCCCCTCCTCAAAAATCTCCAGTGGCTACCAATCAATCTATGCATCAGGCAGAAACTCCTCACCCTGGGCTT
Organism: Tachyglossus aculeatus; assembly: GCF_015852505.1. Taxonomy (NCBI): domain Eukaryota; kingdom Metazoa; phylum Chordata; class Mammalia; order Monotremata; family Tachyglossidae; genus Tachyglossus; species Tachyglossus aculeatus. Next base: position 85,039,105 of record NC_052066.1, read on the forward strand.
CAAGGCTGTCCATCACCTCGTCCCCTCCTACCTCACCTTCCTTCTCTCCTTCTCCAGCCCAGCCCGCACCCTCCGCTTCTCTGCCGCTAACCTCCGCACTGTGCCTCATTCTTGCCTGTCCCGCCGTCGACCCCCGGCCCACCTCATCCCCCTGGCCTGGAATGCCCTCCCTCTGCCCCTCCGCCAGGCTAGCTCTCTTCCTCCCTTCAAAGCCCTACTGAGAGCTCACCTCCTCCAGGAGGCCTTCCCAGACTGATCCCCCTCCTTCTTCTCCCCCTCCTCCCTCTCCCAATCCTCCCCACCCTACCTCCTTTCCCTCCCCACAGCACCTGTATATAAGTTTGTACAGATTTATTACTCTATTTATTTTACTTGTATTTATTTTATTTTGTTAATGTGCTTTGTTTTGTTGTCTGTCTCCCCCTTCTAGACTGTGAGCCCACTGTTGGGTAGGGACCGTCTCTATATGTTGCCAACTTGTACTTCCCAAGCGCTTAGTACAGTGCTCTGCACACAGTAAGCGCTCAATAAATACGATTGAATGAATGAATGAATAAAAGAGGAGAAAAACAAATAAAACTACTATATCAAAATTCTTGACAAGTTTACATCCAAGCCTCAATTACTGGGCAATTCTCATGTGAACTGAAGCAGTATATGGCTGATAGACAGGCTGTTACAGCTGAGAGGTTATGATACCTGACTATAACATTTAATTAATTTTAAAATTCAGCATTATGAGGTGGAACTTGTGGCTGGGAAAGAATGAAGAGAAGGGCAGTCTCATTTTATTCATCCCTTCACCTTATCTCTTTTATGCTCTCCAAATGAAAGAGATACAGGGAGGTCAAAGGGAAGCATAAATGGTCTGACACTGATCTTACTGCTGCTGGGAAATCTCTGATAATAATAAAATGCTCCAAACTACCTTAGCAATGAATTTCCAGTACCCATTCAGCTGAACTATCTAGAAGTTTCAGAACCTTACCAAAGAAATACTAAAGAAAAAGAAAATGATTTGGTACCTCAAGAATCATTTTCTCACCGAGATCAGAGGCTACAACCGCTCCTTTTACTATTTTCAGTTAATGGATTTTGAATTCAAAAGAAATGCAAGAAAAGGGAATATAAAGGTATTTCTAAAGTGTTTAGGAACACCTTTATATTTCCTCTTCCTACAATGCACTTAGAAACATAAGTCCCTCAAAATAAATTCCTAAAGATTCAGTTTTTAATACCCATTAAAAAGACCAAAATAAGGTGACTACGGTTTTTGAAGATATTTAAAATAGTAGAGTAACACTTTATTTATTTGTTCCAAGGGTGGTCCAGTCTGAATTAGAGGAGTCTGAATTGAACTGAATTGTAGGATTATTTTAAAAGCATTTATTACAGTACTGGGATGCATCTTCTTTTCTATATAGAGGGGTGTGTGTGTGTGAGTGTGTGTTTTGTGGGGTGGGAGGTAGGAAAGAGTAACTTTTTATATGTGTGTAAGTTTAGGCTCTCCTTCCTGGTATCTGAACTGGGCTGTAACTGATGTCTGTACTTTTCCTCAGGAAGGTATAGGTATATTTTGATCAAAAGAAGAAAGTGTTTGATGAGCATTATTGGTTAGCAAAACTGCTGAACTCCAAACTGTCAGAATTATACTGAAGTAATGGGGACGGAGCCCCAGCTGGAGAGGGAAAATATCCTAAATCTCAGCGCTAGATTTAAAGGGAAAAGTACAGCCATGATGATGATGATGGCATTTGTTAAGCGCTTACTAAGTGCGCTGTTCTAAGCTCTGGGGAGGATACAACGTGATCAGGTTGTCCCCCGTGGGGCTCACAGTCTTCATCCCCATTTTACAGATGAGGAAACTGAGACCCAGAGAAGTGAAGTGACTTACCCAAAGTCACACAGCTGACAAGTGGCGGAGCCAGGATTTGAACCCATGACCTCTGACTCCCAAGCCTGGGCTCTCTCTCCACTGAGCCACGCTGTTTCTCATACATCAGGTATAGCTCAGTTCAGAGGGTAAGGGGAAGAAGTTGGGGGTTGAATGACCACAAATTCCACGTTACCAAGTCTAAATCAATGACATTTCACTATAAAATCATTTTTGATGTTAATGGCATTTATTAAGTGCTTACTATGTGCAAAGTGCTGTTCTAAGCGCTGGAGGGGGGATATAAGGTGATGAGGTTGTCCCACATGGGGCTCACAGCCTTAGTCCCCATTTTCCAGATGATGTAACAGGCCCAGAGAAGTTAAGTGACTTGCCCAAAGTCACACAGCTGACAAGTGGCGGAGTCGGGATTTGAACCCATGACCTCTGACTCTAAAGTCCGTGCTCTTTCCACTGAGCCATGCTGTTTTAATTCTTCTAAGCTCTCAAATTTCATTCCTAGCAAAAGTTTAGTAAAAAAGAAAGGCTTATCAGTTTGGGGTTTGAACATCAATTGCTGTTTTTATTTTTGCAAGAATAAATTGAGGGGTTAATATTAAAAATGTCTAATGATACTGGGAACAAAACCTATTGAAATCTCAAAGTGGATCTATGCATCATGTTCACTGATGATGGTTCTATCTGCACTGAAGCAGAGAGCAATAGATTAATTCATTGACTAATGATTGATAGCTTTCTTTTCAGTGTTGCAGTACAAGTTTCAGGGACATTTGGAAAACCATCAATGAGTTTCTTAATGTACAATCAGTGTCTCCTGATGAAGCTGAGAATCGAGAATCAATGCATTAAATGATAACTCTATATCCCTCTAAGTTTGTTGTAAATTGGTAAATACTGAGTGCTAGTAATGGAGAGATAAAAGCACTATTTATGGAAGCCAGGAAGAAACACAAGAGTAACTGATGCTGGAGGAGAAAAGACTAGTATTTTAAAATCTAATGGGATTCCAGCTTTTAGATAGTAATGAAGTCAAGAGAAAAATGAGTTGCTATTATTGATCTTCCTCATCTTATCTGGTCCAATCCTAAATTGGAATAAAGTGAGTGAAATAAACTCCTTTTGAATACAAAGTGCACATCTACTTGATTTACCTCTTCCAGGTAGCTAAATGACCATTGAATTGCCTATCCATCTCAAATGGGTGGACACTTTCTTCCAAGCAGTTACTGTGCATTTACATTGAGCTAGCTGCCACGAAGAAGTTCCAGAGAAAGTAGAAATGAAATTTAAACTGATTTATTGGCTTAATGCTGACTCGGATTCTGATCCAGGCATTTAGAAAATGTTGGGTTCTTTTCTTTTGCAGTCTGCCATTTCAAGGCACATCTCTCTTCCAAATTAGTGAAGCAAGGAATGATTCCCACCCTCTCCAAACTCTATGCATGGACAATTCTTTTCACCAAAATATTCTCAACCTTAACTCTCACAGAAGGACAATGGAAAAATTAAAAAAATGACATTATCCATATTGGAACAGCATCTTCATTGGTGCTAAATGTATGATAAGCTAAATGTGAGTCATCTTGATTTAGGATATGAGTGCTAAAAGACAGGGGTTGTGTTTTACACCTGTTCAGTATGTTGCTAGGGACCTCTTTAGACTATGAAGTAAGTATTAAAGAGAGTGTGTGTGTTTGTGTGTGTGTGTCTGTGCACAGCATGGCTTAGTGAAAAGAGCACAGGCTTGGGAGTCAGAGGATTTGGGTTCTAGTCCCGGCACCACAACTTGTCTGCTGTGTGACCTTCGGTGAGCCACTTAATTTCTCTGTGCCCCATGTGGGACAGAAATTGAGAACCCCACGTGGGACAACCTGATTACCTTCTGCTGCTCTCTCCAGTGGAGGCCTCCTCTTCTCCCACTCCCCCAGACTCACTGGAAAAGGAGGAGGTGTCGGTTTCCCTCTAGCCCCCCAATGTCGCTTTCGCACTATCCCTCCTCCCCCTTCCCTTTCCTTCCCTTCCTTTGAAGCCCACATTATTCGCCTCTACCACCCCCTCCAGATTCTTGTAGCCGTCATCTACCGCCCTCCGGGCCCCACTTCCAACTCCTTTAACGATTTTGACCCCTTCCTCACCTTCCTTCTCTCCTTCTCCATGCCCACTCTGATCCTCGGAGACTTCAACATCCACATGGATATCCCTGATGACTCCCCTGCCACCCGCCTTATATCTCTCCTCGACGCTGACAACCTCTTGCTCCACCCCACCTCACCCACTCACCAACTTGGTCATACCCTCGACCTCATCATCTCCTACCGCTGCACTGTGTCCACCCTCACCAACTCTGAAATCCCTCTCTCTGATCATAATCTTCTCACCTGCCTCCACACTCACACTCTTTTCCCCAGTAAATCCATCTTACTCCCTCACAGAGATCTCCGCTCTCTTGACCCCATCCATCTTTCTGAGTGCCTCACAACCCACCTCACCTCCCTCTCCTCTCTACCCAATCTTGATGATCAGATTACTGCTCTCAACTCTACCCTTTCTACTCAGCTAGACTCACTCGCTCCCCTTTCCCTTCACTGCTCTCTTACCACTAACCCACAGCCTTGGATCCCTGCCACTGTCCGCCTCCTTTGCTCTGATGCTCGAGCTGCCGAACGCTGCTGGTGAAAGTCTAAACACCTTGCCAACCTCGTTCACTTCAAGTTCATCCTTTCCTGCCTTAACTCAGCCCTCTCCTCTGCCAGACAAAACTATTTCTCCTCCCTTATTGACACCCATGCCCATCATCCCCGTCAGCTCTTCCGTACAGTCAACTCCCTTCTCAGGCCCCCGGTTCCTCCCCCTCCTCCTTCCCTCACCCCCAACGATCTGGCCTACTACTTCATTAATAAAATTAAATCCATCAGGTCCGACCTCCCCAAAGTCACTCCCCCGCTTCTCCAACCCCCTGGCTCTCAACACTCTCTGCTACTCTCCCATCCTTCCCAGCAGTATACTCCTCAGAGGAGCTCTCCTCCCTCCTCTCAAGTGCTACTCTGTCCACCTGTGCTGCTGACCCCATTCCCTCTCATCTCATGAAATCTCTTGCTCCGTCCCTTCTCCCCTGCTTAACTTCCATCTTCAACCGCTCATTCTCTACTGGTTCCTTCCCCTCTGCCTTCAAACATGCCCATGTTTCTCCCATCCCAAAAAAACCGTCTCTTGACCCCACCTCACCTTCTATTTATTGCCCTATATCCCTCCTACCATTCCTTTCCAAACTCCTTGAATGAGTCATCTACACGTGCTGCCTCGAATTCCTCAACACCAACTCTCTCCTCGACCCCCTCCAGTCTGGCTTCCGTCCCCCACAGTCCACGGAAACTGCCCTCTCAAAAGTCACCAATGACCTCCTGCTTGCCAAATCCAACAGTTCCCCTGACTTTCCCATCACTGTTGACGGCACTACCATTCTTCCCATCTCACAGGCCCGTAAACTTAGTGTCATCCTCGACTCCGCTCTCTCGTTCACCCCTCACATCCAAGCCGTCACCAAAACCTGCCGGTCTCAGCTCCGCAACATTGCCAAGATCCGCCCTTTCCTCTACATCCAAACCGCTACCCTGCTCGTTGAAGCTCTCATCCTATACCGTCTGGACTACTGTATAAGCCTCCTCTCCGATCTCCCATCCTCTTGTCTCTCCCCTCTTCAATCCATACTTCACGCCACTGCCCGGATTGTCTTTGTCCAGAAATGCTCTGGGCATGTTACTACCCTCCTCAAAAATCTCCAGTGGCTACCAATCAATCTGTGCATCAGGCAGAAACTCCTCACCCTGGGCTTCAAGTCTGTCCATCACCTCGCCCCCTCCTACCTCACCTCCCTTCTCTCCTTCTACAGCCCACCCTGCACCCTCCGCTCCTCCGCCGCTAATCTCCTCACCGTGCCTCGTTCTCGCCTGTCCGACCGTAGACCGCCGGCCCACGTCATCCCCCGGGCCCGGAGTGCCCCCAGTCCCTCTGCCCATCCACCAAGCTAGCTCTCTTCCTCCCTTCAAGGCCCTACTGAGAGCTCACCTCCTCCAGGAGGCCTTTCCAGACTGAGCCCCTTCCTTCCTCTCCCTCTTGTCCCCCTCTCCATCCCCCCATCTTACCTCCTTCCCTTCCCCACAGCACCTGTATATACGTATATATGTTTGTACATATTTATTACTCTATTTATTTATTTATTTTACTTATACATATCTATTCAATTTACTTTATTTTGTTAATATGTTTTGTTTGTTCTCTGTCTCCCCCTTCTAGACTGCGAGCCCACTGTTGGGTAGGGACCGTCTCTATATGTTGCCAACTTGTACTTCCCAAGCTCTTAGTACAGTGCTTTGCACACAGTAAGCACTCAATCAATTTGATTGATTGATTGATCGATTGTCTCTAACTCAGTGCTTAGAACAGTGCTGGGCACATAGTAAACACTTAACAAATACCATAATAATCATTATTAGAGAAGCGGCTTGGCTCAGTGGAAAAAACCCAGACTTGGGAGTCAGAGGTCATGGCTTCGAATCCCGCCTCTGCCGTTTGTCAGGTGTGTGACTTTGGGCAAGTCATTTCACTTTTCTGTGCCTCAGTTCCCTCATCTGTAAAATGGGGATTAAGACTGAGAGCCCCACCTGGGACAACTTGATGACCTTGTGTCTCTTCCAGCACTCTGACCAGTGCCTGGCACATGATTGTAACAAATGCAATCATTATTATTATTATTTCCAGAGCTTAGAAGAGTGCTTTGCACATAGTAAGCACTTAATAAATGCCATTGTTATTATTATTATTATAAAGTGACCAGCACACTAGGTATTAGGTCACTCAGTCAATTGTATTTATCAAGCACTTACTGTGTGCAGAGCACTGTACTAAGTGCTTAGGAGAATACAATACAACAATATAACAGATATGTTCCCTGCCCACAATAAGCTTACAGTCTAGAGTAAAAAATGGGCAAAAAATCAACAACAATATTTTGTGTTCTGACACCTCTGTTGTTTAAATGATGTTAAATTTTCGAAAGCTATGTGGTTACTTTGATTTTTGTCATATTTCCTTACGATGAGTTCATTTTTCTCTAAAAGTATTCTCTTTCAAATCATTTTTCCTTTCAGTCATTTATCCTGTGAACTGGCTCCTTTAAGAGGCCTTCCCTTCCCAACTCTTTATTTTCCCACTCTTATTCACCCTCCTTTATGAGTCACCTATATGTCTGTACCCCTTAACCTCTCTGATATTTGCCCTATTCCCAGTCCCATAGTACTTACTATCACATCTTTAAACTCTGCCATATCCCCTATTTATGAGAGGCAGCATAGCTCAATGGAAAGAGCACGGGCTTGGGAGTCAAAGGTCATGGGTTCAAATCCTGGCTCCGCCGCTTGTCAGCTGTGTGACTTTGGGCAAGTCACTTCACTTCGCTGTGCCTCAGTTCCCTCATCTGTAAAATGGGGATTAAGACTGTGAGCCCCCGGTAGGACAGCCTGATCACCTTGTAACCTCCCCAGCGCTTAGAACAGTGCTTTGCACATAGTAAGTGCTTAACAAATGCCATCATTATTATTGTTATTAGTTTAATGTCTGTCTCCCCTCACTAGACTGTAAGCTTCTTTGAAGGCAGGGATTGTATTTACCAACTCTATTTTACTGTGCTTTCCAAAGTGCTTTGTACAGTGCTTGGGTAGGGACTGTCTCTATATGTTGCCAACTTGTACTTCCCAAGCGCTTAGTACAGTGCTCTGCACACAGTAAGTGCTCAATAAATATGATTGATTGATTGCTCTGCTCACAGGAAGTATTCAATATATTTTTTTCATGACACTTCTTAAGCACTTGCTATGCGCCAGGCACTGTACTAAGCGCTAGGGTAGGTACAAGCTAATAAGGTCGGATACAGTCCATGTCCCCTGTGGGGCTCCCAGTTTTAATCCCCGTTTTACAGATGAGGTAACTGAGGCACAGAGAAGTGAAGTGACTTGCCCAAGGTCACACAACAGGCAAGTGGAGGAGTCACGATTAGAACCCAAGTCCTTCTGACTACCGTGGCTTAGTGAAAAGAGCCCGGGCTTTGGAGTCAGAGGTCATGGGTTCAAATCCCAGCTCTGCCACTTGTCAGCTGTGTGACTTTGGGCAAGGAACCTCACTTCTCTGGGCCTCAGTTCCCTCATCTGTAAAATGGGGATGAAGACTGTGAGCCCCCCATGGGACAACCTGATCACCTTGTAACCTCCCCAGCGCTTAGAACAGTGCTTGGCACATAGTAAGTGCTTACTAAATGCCATCATTATTATTATTATTATTATTATTACCAGGCCAGTAGACCAAGCTACTTCTCCATAATTACCATTAATGGACTGATTGATAAACTGATACTCCTGTACACAGAGTTATGTTAAGGGACCTGAGGCTCCGGAGCAGAGCTGGATTGGGGACCCTACAGGGCCAAATTAAAGAGTTGGAGGGAATGGGGATAGAAGATTGAAGGGGGTTCCATTCCTTCCACCACACTCCTGTTGTCTGTCCTGGCTCCAAGGAAAACCCACGCTTTGAGCCAATTAGGGTGACACAGCCTTTTTTAAATGGTATTTCTTAAGCACGTACTATATGCCAGGGACTCAACTAAGCACTAGGGTAGATACAAGCTAAATAGGTTGGACACGGTACATGTCCCAAGTGGAGTTTACAGACTTAATCTCCATACAATCTTCTAATCTTCTAGACTGTGAGCCCACTGTTGGGTAGGGACCGTCTCTATGTGTTGCCAACTCGTGCTTCCCAAGCGCTTAGTACAGTTCTCTGCACACAGTAAGCGCTCAATAAGTACGATTGAATGAATGAATACAAGGTGATCGGGTTGTCCCACGTGGGGCTCACAGTCTTCATTCCCATTTTACAGATAAGGGAACTGAGGCAAAGATAAGTGACTTGCCCAAAGTCACACAGCAGACATGTGGGGGAGCCGGAATTAGAACCCATGACCTCTGATTCCCAGGTCTGGGCTTTTTCCACTGAGCCACGCTGCTTCTCACAGTAATAATAATAATAATAATAATAATAATAATAATAATAATAATGGCATTTATTGGGTGCTTACTATGTGCAAGGCACTGTTCTAAGCTCTGGGGAGGTTGCAGGGTGGTTGGGTTGTCCCACAGGGGGCTCACAGTCTTCATCCCCATTTTGCAGATGGGGGAACTGAGGCCTAGAGAGGTTAAGTGACTTGCCCAAGGTCGCCCAGCCGACAAGTAGCGGAGCCGGGATTTGAGCCCATGTCCTCTGACTCCAAAGCCTGGGCTCTTTCCAATGAGCCACGCTGCTTCTCGAGAAGCTGCAGTAGAAAGTAGAATTCAGCTCCTGGGAGAATACACTGGAGCAAAATAACAGATACATCCCTTGCCCACAGTGAGCTTCCGGACTGGAGGGGACCTAAAGGCCCTTCCTCAGAGGCCCGTGGTACAATCTTCTAGACTGAGAGCCCGTTGTTGGGTAGGGACCATCTTTATATGTTGCCAACTTGTACTTCCCAAGCGCTTAGTACGGTGCTCTGCACACAGTAAGCGCTCGATAAATACGATTGAATGAATGAATGAATTTCACAGATGAGGTTACTGAGGCACAGAAAAGTTAAGTGACTTGCCCAAGGTCACCAAACAGACAATTAGTGGAGCCGGGATTATAACCCAGGTTCTCTGTCTTCTAGGCCTGTGCTTTTTCCCCAAGGCCATGCTGCTTCTCTAAGCTTTGGCTCAGAGTTAGGGAGGAAGAGCAGTAGTAACTCAACCAAGCAAAACAAATTCCATCAATGTCCAACTGTGTCCAACCTTGTATCTACCCCAGTGCTCAGTACAGTGCCTGGCACATAGTAAGTGTTTAACAAATACCGCAATTACTATTATTAGTATTAGCTGTTCACCCTAACACAACCAAGTCAAACCACACTGGAGCAGTCGACTGCTCTTTTTCATCCTGCTCTCCCATTGCTTTCCTGTCCCCCCACTTTACTTTTACTTAGATTTATCTTTTAAGCTTTCTATAATTCCTCTCATCTTGTCTTACGCTGCCAAGTTATTTCCGATCCATAGCGACTCCATGGGCACGTCTCTCCCAAGAATGCCCCGTTCTCCATCTGAAATCATTCTGGTAGTGTCTCCATAGAGTTTTCTTGGTAAAAATATGGAAGTGGTTTACCATTGTCGCCTTCTGTGAGGTAAATTTGAGTCTCCACCCTCGACACGCTCCCATGCCGCTGCTACCCAGCACAGGTGAGTTTTGACTTGTTGCAGATTGTCTTCCACTCGCTAATCACTGCCCAAGCTAGGGATGGAATGGGTAGGCCTCTGCTTGACTTTTCCTCCCATAGCCCAGACTGATAGAGGACACTCTCCAGGTGTGATCCTGAGAGGGGGCCAACTCCTCTAACCATCTCTAAATCTAAAGGCCTAAAATAATAATAATAATGATGGCATTTATTAAGCACTGCTTATGTGCTAAGCACTGTTCTAAGGGCTGGGGAGGTTACAAGGCGATCAGGTTGTCCCACGGGGTGCTCACAATCTTAATCCCCATTTTACAGATGAGGTAGCTGAGGCACAAAGAAGTTAAGTGACTTGCCCAAAGTCACACAGCTGACAATTGCAGAGCCGGGCTTTGAACCCATGACCTCTGACTCCAAAGGCCGTGCTCTTTCCACTGAGCCACGCTGCTTCTCTAAAAAATAGGGCTTATTATGTGCCAAGCACTGTTCTAAGCATTGGGATAGATACAAGATTATGAGGCTGTCCCACGTGGGGCTCACAATCTTAATCCCCATTTTACAGATGAGGTAGCTGAGGCCCAGAGAAGTTAAGTGACTTGCCCAGAGTCACACAGCGGACCAGTGGCAGAGCGGGGATTAGAACCCACGACCTCCGACTCCCAAGCCAGGGCTCTTTCCACCAAGACACGCTGCTTCCTAAAAAAGGTCTCACAATTCTGCTTCTCAACCCCAATTTCCAAGCCAATGAGAATGGCATGGGTGTGCTACCCTGTCTGCAGTTCCTGAATCAATCAATCAGTCATATTTATTGAGCGCTTACTGTGTGCAGAGCACTGGACTAAGCGCTTGGGAAGTACAAGTTGGCAACATATATGAATGGTTCTTCTGTTCCTTCTGAGGCTTTTCCTTTCCCCCACCGCAGACTGTTATACAATTCCCCTATAAACAACCGTGTGGACCCTGCTGTAACAGCTGTAACAGACAACATTTAACGTTGTCAGTGACAAGACAAAGGATTAGAATCTCTCACCTAATACTAGGTCTTAAATCTGGGAGATCTCACAGGATCTCACATCAAGCAACTTTTTTTTGCTGTCCCCAGAGAACTGAAACTGGGAACTGAGCCCTGGGCCATCAGAAATGGAGCAAGAGGAGAGAAAATAATTTGATTACCTTTTTTTCCCCATCAATAATAATGTCTTATCTAAAAGTCTAATATCACTCTCATGTTGTTCAGAGAAAAATACCTTTAAAGATAAATCATGGCTTTAGCCAAAGTCAGTCACTCAGTCAATCGTACTTATTGAGAGCTTACTGTGGTTCACAGAGCACTGTACTAAGTGCTTGGGAGAGTAATGTATAACAATCAAACAGGCACATTCTCTGCCCACAGTGAGCTTAGCAACCAAGGGATGATTACTTTTTCTATCATACCTTTTTTGATCAACAAGTTTTAAAAGCCCAATTATGTTTTTTCTAATGGTTCATCAGGAAGGCCAGTGGACACCTAAGCAAAAAATATCTAGGACATTTGTGAGGACAGATATTGCATGACCATCTTTATTCAAATCGACCAATCACTCAGTCCTTGGTATTTATTGAGTACTTAGAGTCAAATGCTTGAATTGGGCAAGCACTCAATTATTGATACCGTTCATTCATTCATTCAGTCGTATTTATTGAGAGCTTACTGTGTGCAGAGCACTGTACTAAGCGCTTGGGAAGTACAAGTTGGCAACACATAGAGACGGTCCCTACCCAACAGTGGGCTCACAGTCTAGAAGGTACCAGATACCAGATGCATAGTATTTACTGAGCACTATGGAGAAGCAGTGTGGCTTCGTGGAAAGAGCACAGATTTGGGAGTCAGAGGTTGTGAGTTCTAATCCCACTCCATCCATTGTCAGCTGTGTGACTTTGGGCAAGTCACTTTGCTTCTCTGTGCCTCAGTTCCCTCATCTGTAAAATGAGGATTAAGACTGCGAGCCCCACGTGGGACAACCTGATTACCTTGTGTCTGCCCCAGGGCTTAGAACAGTGATTGGAGCATAGAAAGCGCTTAACAAATACCATCATCATTATCGGTCATGGCTACAGTCAGAATTGCAAACTATACAAGGTTTTTTACTCAGTCAATCAAGAATTGTATAATAATAATGATAATGATGGTGTTTAGAAAACACTTACCATGTGGCAAGCGTGGTCCTAAGCTCTGGTTTAGAAACAAGGTAATTACAATGGACACAGTTCCTACTCCAGATGGGGTTCCGTCAAAGAGGGAAGGAGACTAGGCATTTTATCTCTTTTTTACTGATGAAGAAACTAAGATACAGAGAGGTTAAGTTATTTGCCCAAGGTCACATTCCTTCATTCATTCATTCAATCGTATTTATTGAGCGCTTACTGTGTGCAGAGCACTGTACTAAGCGCTTGGGAGGTACAAGTTGGCAACATATAGAGATGGTCCCTACCCAACAGCGGGCTCACAGTCACATGGCTCACATGGCAGGCAAAGGGCTGGGGAGAAGCAGGGTGGGATCAGTGGAAAGAACACTGGCTTTGGAGTCAGAGGTCATGGGTTCAAATCCCGGCTCTGTCAATTGTCAGCTGTGAGACTTTGGGCAAGTCACTTAACTTCTCTGTACCTCAGTTACCTCATCTGTAAAATGGAGATAAAGACTGTGAGCCCCCCGTGGGATAACCTGATCACCTTGTAACCTCCCCAGCACTTAGAACAGTGCTTTGCACATAGTAAGTGTTTACTAAATGCCATTATTATTAGTGGTGGTAGTAGCTGGGTAACCTGAATCCCAGCCCCATGCTCTTTCCTTTAGGCAACACTGCTCCCCCAACTTTATTCATTAGATGGAAATGTCCACACTCCTTCTCACTGTACCTCAATTTTGTCTATCTCACTTCCAACCTCTCCCCCACATCCTGCCTCTGGCCTGGCATGCCCTCCCTCCTCATATCTGACAGACAATTTCTCTTCCCACATTCAAAGCTTTATTGAAGGCGTATCTCCTCCAAGAGGCCCTCCCTAACTAAGCCTTCCTTTCCTCTTCTCCCACTCTGTTCTGGGTCATCCTGACTTGTTCCCTTTATTCATACTGTATCCCAACCCCACAGTACGTATGCATATATCCGTAATTTATTCATTTATATTCATGTCTGTCTCTCCCTCTAGACCGTAAGCTCATTACAGACAGGGAACATGTCTGTCATATTGTTATGATGTACTCTCCCAAGTGCTTAGTACAATGCTCTGTGCACTGTAAGCACTCAATAAATATGATTGAGTGACTAAAAAGCAATTTGTTATCATCCACTCAATAGGGATCCTGGGGCAAAGGTTATTGCTTATGGCCACATGGCAGTGAGATTTCGTAATACATTCTAAAGATCTTCGACACAGCTGTAAATGAAATTGAGTCAAAGGTTTATTGATAACTCCAATCTCTGCAGTGACATAACAAACAGGGCAAAGAATTTATCAAAGAACAGTAGCTTTAGTTTTATAGGTAAGTAGCAGCATGTTCATTCGAACTGAATTCCAGGCTCCAATCCTCCTCACCATCCTCCTTCTACACAACTTCACGATTTTACTTGGAAAAGAGTGTTGTGAGCTCTGCAGGACTTTTTCAAAGTACAATTTACACATCTCAATTTGAAAGCCCAGCTCCAGCTTGGGACACATTTAAACGACCATGATATGAACGAGTAGTTCCCTAACTTTTCTGCCAAGCCCTCTTTTTGGCACTTTACTTGATTTCCAGAATCTCCCCTGTGGCTTCTGACTAAGCTTTGTAAGCCTCATTTCAATTTTTACGCTTAAACTTTCTTCTTGTGTCCATCAGCCAGAGTTTTTCACTTCTCAGTATTTCTGAATCTCCCATTCTTCCCAATAAATGAATTCCACCGCCACTTCTTTCTCTCAGAATACACCCCCTGTTTCTAAACTACGGTTGCCAATAGTTTGTTTCCAGATCCTGCTCTCTCTGAACATTTTATGACTCTGGTGCTTCTACTGTGAGGTCCACAGGCCATGCTGATAGAAAGTCCTGAAGTAATCAAGGGAAAACAGTGAAAATATCACACATCGGTCTATTTCTTGACTTTTGCCCACATAAAAAATTTCTACTGCCTATTTATTTCAGTTAACATCATTATTTCACCTTGTGAAAGAAGGATACCATCTTTCAGTCAAATGGAAAATTTCAAAATGGCACCTGATACTTTTGTCTATTCTGTTTTATCTCTGAAACTATCTTTGTCATTATTTGGCAACTAATTCAGCATTTTCATGAAAAAGCTTTCATTGTCCCACGCCGTTGGCACTTTGAGCTTCTAATTATCAGTGTTGTAAGCCAAATGAAAAGATAACTTCTGGAATGTAAGCTCCTTGTGGACCAGGAACATATCCCCCGAGTCTATTATATTGTACTCACCCAAGTGCTTAGTACAGTGCTCTGCACATAGTAACTCTCAATAAATACAGTTGATTAATTGATCAAACTACCATGTTTTATGTTCAGATATATTTTGTTTGTGCTTTTTCATTGGCTAATGAAGGCTCGTGCTCAATTCAAAGAGTCTTGTTTTTCCTCTTACCACTCTCCACCAAGTTTGCCCCCCTGACTTTCAACACCCCAAAAGTGCATTTGCAAGTAAGTTTCAGAGGTGATTTGGGGTAGGCATTTATTTCAGTGGGTCCCCTACACCTCTATTAGGAGTAATAGTTCACTCACCTAGACTTTAGTAATAATAATAATTACAGAATCTAAGTGCTTACTATGTGCAAAGCACTGTATTAAGTGCTGAGGTCTGTTTCCTGATCTAGATTCCTGGTGAACAAAGAACATGTCTACAAACCCTGCTTATTGTACCTTCCCAAGCACTTAGTACAGTGCTAACACAGCAAACACTCACTAAATACCATTGTTTGATTGACTGGGGCCAAGAATCACTAGTCTCGTCCCACCTCTGCGACTATCTTGGGAATGTTGGTATCAGTCAGCCCTTTCTTTCAGCTGACTGATGGACTACATTTCAGTCTTCCCCACCCTTAGGTCAGTTCCCTGTGTCTAGAGAAGCAGCGTGGCTCTATGGAAAGAATATGGGCTTTGGAGTCAGAGGTCATGGATTCAAATCCCAGCTCTGCCAATTGTCAGCTGTGTGACTTTGGGCAAGGCACTTCACTTCTCTGGGCCTCATTTCCCTCATCTGTAAAATGGGGATTAAGATTGTGAGCACCCCATAAGACAACTTCATCATCTTGTAACCTCCTCAGCGCTTAGAACAGTGCACGTAGTAAGCGCTTAATAAATGCCATCATTATTATTATTACCCAGACGGGCAACTCGGGGAATAAAAGAGATAACTAAAGGCTACCAGCATTCCCAGACAGCAGCTGTCAATGGGCTGTCCAACCTATTCCAAACCACCAGGAAAAATGCACTCTGGCATCAAAAATACTGTTTCCATAGATTCAGCCTAATGTTTCTCTGCTTGGCCATGGTAAAACTGCCAACCAAAACTGGTGGCAAATCCCTTTTCTGACAGCTGGTTAGGGGTTAGATATCATCAGTGCGATGACCTAGTGGATAGAACATGGGTCTGTAGTCTAATCCCAGTTCCTCCAATTGTCTGTTGTGTGACCTTGGGCAAGTCACTTCACTTCTCTCACTTAGTTACCTGATCTGTAAAATGGGGATGAAGATTGAACCTTAAGTGGAACCGGGACTGGGTCTAACCCAATTTGCTTGTATTAACCCCAGTGTTTAGTACAGTGCCTGGCACATAGTAAGCGCTTAACAAATACCACAATTATTATTATTATTATTGAGACTCAGGCAGATGTGTGAAATGTTTTCAACCCGTTAGGCTTGCCCTCCTTGCAGACCTAGCCTGGAATGGCTATTTGGTTGTTGGGAAGCAGGAGGAAGTTGAGGAAGCTACCTCCCTCTTGGTCCCTGATGTTTCCATGGGGAAAATAATAAGGAAGGGATGCCGCCTGGTGGATTTGCAGTGCTAATCCTAGCTCTGCCACGTGTCTGTTGTGTGACCTTGGGCAGGTCACTTCACTTCTCTGTGCCTCAGTTACCTCATCTGAAAAATGGGGGCTGAGACCGTGAGCCCCATGTGAAACATGAACTGGGTTCCACCTGTAACTTGTATCAACCTTAGCGCTTTGTACACTGCCTGGCACATAGCCCTACTGAGAGCTCACCTCCTCCAGGAGGCCTTCCCAGACTGAGCCCCCTTTTTTCTCTCCTCCTCCCCATTCACCCTGCCCTACCTTCTTCCCCTCCCCACAGCACCTGTATATATGTTTGGACAGATTTATTACTCTATTTATTTTACTTGTACTTATTTACTATTCTATTTATTTTGTTAATGAGAAACAGCGTGGCTCAGTGGAAAGAGCACGGGCTTTGGAGTCAGAGGTCATGGGTTCAAATCCCAGCTCCGTCACTTGTCAGCTGTGTGACTTTGGGCAAGTCACTTAACTTCTCTGGCCCCCAGTTCCCTCATCTGTAAAATGGGGATTAAGACTGTGAGCCCCCCGTGGGACAACCTGATCGCCTTGTAACCTCCCCAGTGCTTAGAACAGTGCATTGCACATATTAAGTGCTTAATAAATGCTATCATCATATAGCTTTAATTCTATTTGTTCTGTTGATTTTGACACCTGTCAACATGTTTTGTTTTGTTGTTGTCTGTCTCCCCCTTCTAGATTGTGAGCCCATTGTTACCAACTTGTACTTCCCAGGTGCTTAGTACACTGCTCTGCACACAGTAAGCGCTCAATAAATGCGATTGAATGAAGTAATAGTTAGAGCTTAACAAATACCATAAAAAAATTGTTAAGCTCTTACTCTATGCCAAATACTGTTCTAAGCACTGGGGTAGATGCAAGATAATCAGATCCCACATAGGGCTCGCAGTATAAGCAGGAGAGAGAACAACTATTGGATTTCTCTTCTCTCCCTGAATCCACTGACTCTGGACCACTCATCTTTGCGGCGGTTTGTTTCTGGTGAGCAGATGGTTTAGGGTTGAGCTGGTAAAGGGATGTGCCATCTTCTAAGAGAACACTTCAGTATTAAAATTAATCCACCCATCAATTGGGAGTCTCAAGGCTAAACCAGACCAGCAGGACTGAGGTTAGGACAAAAGAGGATATTGAGGGAAAATCAAACCATGAAAAAAATGAAATGTTTAAGAGATTTAGAGCCTAAGGGTAAGAACAGCTCTAGATGAAGTGAAAACATTTTTGCTTTTTGTTCAGTTTTAAATGGATGAGCTTTTGATCTGTAGCTTGATCCTTATTTTGATTCAGTCCTGTTTTCATCATTGGTCACTGCTGTAGTTTGTTCTCATCCCAGGGGAAGCTGCATGGCCTCGTGGAAAGACCTTGGGCCTGAGAGTCAAAGGATTGTGTTCTAATCCTGACTCCACCATATACCTATTGTGTGACCTTGGGCAAAACCCTTCACTTCTCTGTGCTTCACTTTCCTCATCTGCAGAATGGGGGTTCAATATCTGTTCATTCATTCAATCAATCGTATTTATTGAGTGCTTACTGTGTGCAGAGCACTGTACTAAGTGCTTGGAAAGTACAGTTCGGCAACAGAGACAATCCCTACCTAACAATGGGCTCACTTTCACCTACAGCATCACTGTACATACAGACTCACGTATCTATTTACACCTTACTCATTCATCCACATTTCCATTTTCCCACTTTTTCATGCCACCTGTAATTATTTTTGTGTCTATCTACCCTACTAGATTATAAACTTCTTGAGGGTACAGATTGGTTCTTATAACTCTATTGTTTCTCTCCACCATTTAGTTCAGAAAGTATTCTGCCCACAGAAGGAGCTCAACAAACAGAAACTCAATAAATAGGTCTTCCCCGATTAAGTCCTCATTTCCCCCACTTCCTCTCCCTTCTGCATCCCCTATTCACCTGGATCTGTACCCTTTAAGCACTTGATATTCACCCCATAGCACTTATATACATATCCTTATTGGTTTATTCATAAATAATACTGTAAAATATTTATTTATAAGTATTGTAAACAAATGCCTGTCTTTCCCTCTAGACTGTAAACTACTTGTGGGGCAGGAATGTGTCTACCAACTTTATTGTATTGTACTTTCCCAAGCACTCAGTACAGTGCTCTGTACACAGTAAGCTCTTAATAAATACCATTGATTGATTGATTGTTCTCTCCCTCCTACTTGGTGAGCCCCATGTGAGACCTGATGATTTAGCATCTGTTCCAGCACTTAGTAAGTTCTTGGCATAGAGTAAACACTTAACAAATACTACGATTATTATTATTATTACCCATCCTTGAAACTCGTCAAGGGTGGTCTGACCTTGGAGTGTCATAAACTGCCTACAGCTCAACGTGCTCATTCCTTTCATGTGTGCTGAAGACACACATGAAAGAAGCAGCATGGCTCAGTGGAAAGAGCCCAGGCTTTGGAGTCGGAGGTCATGGGTTCAAGCCCCGGCTCCACCAATTGTCAGCCGTGTGACTTTGGGTAAGTCACTTCACTTCTCTGTGCCTCAGTTACCTCATCTGTAAAATGGGGATGAAGACTGTGAGCCCCACGAGGGACAACCTGACCACCTTATAACCTCCCCAGCGCTTAGAACAGTGCTGTGCACATAGTAAGCGCTTAATAAATGCCATCATTATTATTATCATTAAGATGGATTACCAGGCTTGGCTCTGAACCAACCCTGCTCTTAAATTAATTCAATCGTATTTATTGAGCACTTACTGTGTGCAGAGCACTGTACTAAGTGCTTAGGGAGTACAAGTTGGCAACATATAGAGACAGTCCCTACCCAGCAATGGGCTCACAGTCTAGAAGTCTAAATACTCTGGCTATCAGCGTCCCCTCTCCTTAAGAACCTCCAGTGGTTGCACATAATAATAATAATAATAATAATAATAATAATAATAATAATAATGGCATTTATTAAGCACTTACTATGTACAAAGCACTGTTCTAAGAGCTGGGGAGGTTACAAGGTGATCAGGTTGTCCCATGTGGGGCTCACAGTCTTCATCCCCATTTTACAGATGAGGGAACTGAGGCCCAGAGGATAATAATAATAATAATAATAATAATAATAATAATAATAATAATAATAATAATGACATTTATTAAGCACTTACTATGTGCAAAGCACTGTTCTAAGCGCTGGGGAGGTTGCAAGGTGATCAGGTTGTCCCATTTGGGCTCACAGTCTTCATCCCCATTTTACAGATGAGGGAACTGAGGCCCAGAGAATAATAATAATAATAATAATAATAATAATAATAATAATGGCATTTATTAAGCCCTTACTATGTGCAAAGCACTGTTCTAAGCGCTGGGGAGTTTACAAGGTGATCAGGTTGTCCCATGTGGGCTCACAGTCTTCATCCCCATTTTACAGATGAGGGATCTGAGGCTCAGAGAAGTGAAGCGACTTGCCCAAAGTCACACAGCTGACAAGTGGCGGAGCCGGGATTTGAACCCATGACCTCTGACTCCAAAGCCCGGTCTCTTTCCACTGAGCCACGCTGCCCCACCTCCACATCAAACAGAAACTCCCCACCATTGTCTTTGCTTCCTCCTACCTCTTCTCAGTACTCTTCTATTACAACCCAGCCCACACACTGATACTAACCTTCCCAATGGGCCACGGTCTTGTCTTGTCTTGTCTTGTCTATCACACCATTGACCTCTTACCCACATCCTGCCTCTGGCCTGGAAGATCCTCCCTCCTCATATCTGCCAGAGGATTACTCTCTCACCCTTCAAAGCTTTATTGAAGGCACATTTCCTCCAAGAGGCCTTCCCTATCTAAGCTTTCCTCTTCTTCCACTCAATCCCTTCTGCGTCACCCTGACCTGCTCCCTTCATTTTCCCCCACTCCCATCCCCACAGCACTTAAGTCCTTATCTGTAATTTATTTATTTATATTAATGTCTGTCGTTGTGGGCAGGGAATGCGTCTGTTCATTGTTATATTATACTCTCCCGAGTGCTTAGTACAGTGCTCTGCACACAATAAGTGCACAAAAAATACGATTGATGGACTGACTGACAGTGTCAGTATTTTGTTTCTTCTCAGTCCTCCTGCCTTTCACATTTACATGTTTATTTATTCATTCAATCATATTTATTGAGTGCTTGGGAAGTACAAGTTAAGCGTCAGTCAACCAACCATATCTATTGAGGGCTTATTGTGTGTTGAGACTTAGCCCTTGTTTATACATCATCAATCGTATTTATTGAGCGCTTACTGTGTGCAGAGCACTGTACTAAGCGCTTGGGAAGTACAAGTTGGCAACATATAGAGACAGTCCCTACCCAATAGTGGGCTCACAGTCACAGTTTATATATGCCTAATCAATATTTCTATGCCTGTCTTCTCAGCGTGTAAACTCCGTGTGGACAGGGAACGTGTCTTTAGCTTCTTTTGTATCTTTCAAGGGCTTAGTATAGTGCACTGCACTCAGTAGGCGTTCGGTGAATAATTACAACTTCTGTCACTTCTACTACTCCTCCAGAGCGTGGCTCAGTGGAAAGAGCCCAGGCTTGGGAGTCAGAGGTCGTGGGTTCCAATCCTGGCTCCACCACTTGTCTGCTGTGTGACTTTGTGCAAGTCACTTAATCAATCAATCAATCGTATTTATTGAGCGCTTCCTGTGTGCAGAGCACTGTACTAAGTGCTTGGGAAGTACAAGTTGGACTTAACTTCTCTGTGCCTCAATTCCCTCATCTGTAAAATGGGGATTAAGACTGTGAGCCCCATGTGGGACAACCTGATCACCTTGTATCCCCCCCCAGCACTTAGAACAGTGCTTCACACATAGCAAGAGCTTAACAAATACCATAATTATTGGGAAGCAGCATGGCTCAGGAGAAAGAGCACAGGTTTGGGAGTCAGAGGTCATGGGTTCTAATCCCGGCTCTGCCACTTGTCTGCTGTCTAACTTTGTGCAAGTCACTTAACTTCTGTGCCTCAATTCCCTCATCTGTAAAATGGGGATTAAGACTGTGAGCCCCACGTGGGACAACCTGATCACATTGTATCCCCCCCAGCACTTAGAACAGTGCTTTGCACAAAGCAAGCACTTATCAAATTCCATTATTATTCTCTAACCCTTCTTAAGCAGCTCAGAAACCTGCGTTATCACTCCCTCTGCCAGAACTGGGAATACCTAATTTGGATCTGACACCCTAAAACACAGCGGAATTTTTTGCCACTTTTAAAGGGGTTCTAAAACGGATCTGACTGATATCACAAGACTACAAATATTGGGAATTGTACTTCCCAAGCGCATAGTACAGTGCTCTGCACACAGTAAGCGCTCAATAAATACGATTGAATGAAAGAGAATAGCGATAAAGAGCAAGAAAACTTAGCACAGTTCATTCGCTAAGCAACTACGGTGGGCAGAATACTATAGTTAAGTGCTTTCGTTCAGCCCCAAGGCAGACACCCTTCGAGGCAATAGCATGGCGATGCTATTTCAGAAAGGACAGTGAAGTGTGGTAATAGCCGGGATATGTGAGCTGGAAAGGATTGGTGGTATTATATATTACTTAAACATAGTCAACAAGGGGGACTCACACTTTGACTATCAAAGGAATTGCAGAACCGTTGTAGTTAATGAACTGCTCTTATCCAGACTTTAACAACTAGGCCTACTTATAGGGCTCATGACATCTGTCTCTTCAGCTCAATAAATGCTGAAATATGGCTCTATGTGCTATGCATCACAGATCCTAGTATAGTCTTGAGTTACAGTGAGTAAAGTAGAATTTATTTTAGGGCAAGAACAAAAATAACAGGAAGATAAAATCACAATGCACTAAATATGTAGGTCATCCTCAAGCCTTCCATTGTAAATAAATTCCCTCTTTAAAAAGTCAAAGGAAATAAATACCTTTAAGCATTTGACATTCACCCTTTCCAAGTTCCATAGCACTTATGTAAATATCTATAATTTATTTTCATGTCTGGCTCTCCCTCTAGTCTATAAGCTCCTCATGGGCAGGGAACATGTCTACCAACTCTGTCGAATGCTTCCAAGTGATTAGTACAGTGCTCTGCAATCAATCAATTATATTTATTGAGTGCTTACTGTGTGCAGAGCACTGAACTAAGCGCTTGGGAAGTACAAGTTGGCAACATATAGAGACAGTCCCTACCCAACAGTGGGCTCACAGTCTAGAAGGGGGAGACGGAGAACAAAACCAAAC
Organism: Tachyglossus aculeatus; assembly: GCF_015852505.1. NCBI lineage: Eukaryota > Metazoa > Chordata > Mammalia > Monotremata > Tachyglossidae > Tachyglossus > Tachyglossus aculeatus. Next base: position 85,061,570 of record NC_052066.1, read on the forward strand.
ATATTAACAAAATAAATAGAATAGATATGTACAAGTAAAATAAATAAATAAATAAATAAATAAATAAATAGAGTAATAAATATGTACAAACAGAGTAAGTGTTCAGTAAATACCACTGATTGATTGATTGATGGAACCTCACTTAAATAATAATAATAATACTGATGGCATTTGTTAAGCGCTTACTATGTGCAGAACACTGTTCTAAGCACTGGCGGGGGATACAAGGTGATCAAGTTGTCCCATGTGGGGCTCACAGTCTTAATCCCCATTTTACAGATGAGGTAACTGAGGCTCAGAGAAGTTAAAAGACTTGCCCAAGGTCACACAGCAGACAGGTGGCGGAGTCAGGACTCGAACCCATGACCTCTGACTCCAAAGCCCGTGCTCTTTCCACTGAGCCATGCTACTTAAACCATAACCTGCTTGAGGTTGACTTCATTATCACAGTTATGGATCATCCCCAGCCTGATATCACCAAGGTTCAGAAGATATGGAAGAACAGTGCTTTGCACACAGTAAGCGCTTAATAAATGTCATTAATATTATTATTATTATATGGAAACCATTTATGCCAGAGGGAAGTGATTTGTGCAGAGATTTAGAGAGAAGTTGTATTTTTTTTGAAAAGACATAAGCATCCAGTGAAACATCCAGTTTTATAATTATAGTATTTTATAATTACAATACTTGTTAAGCACTTATTATGAGCCAAGCACTGTTTTAACTACTGGGGTAGATACAAGTTTATCAGGTTGGACACAGTCCCTTTCCCACATGGGGCTCACACTCTTAATACCCATTTTACATGTGAGGGAACTGAGGCCCAGAGAAGTTAAGTGACTTACCCAAGGTCACACATAAGAGAAGCAGCGTGGCTCAGTGGAAAGAGCTTGGGCTTCGGAGTCAGGGGTCATGGGTTCAAATCCCGGCTCCACTAATTGTCAGCTGTGTGACTTTGGGCAAGTCACTTCACTTCTCTGGACCTCAGTTACCGCATCTGTTAAATGGGGATTAAGACTGTGTTGTCCCCATGGGACAACCTGATCACCTTGTAACATCCCCAGCGCTTAGTACAATGCTTTGCACATAGTAAGTGATTAATAAATGGCATTATTATTATTATTATTATTATTATGACCCACACAAGTTCATTCATTCACTCAGTTGTATTCATTCATTAATTCATTCAGTTGTATTTATTGAGCACTGACTGTGTGCAGAGCACTGTACTAAGCGCTTGGGAAGTACAAGTTGGCAATATATAGAGACGGTCCCTACCCAACAACAGGCTCACAGGCTAGAAGGGGGAGACAGACAACAAAACATGACACGTGGACAGGTGTCAGGTTGTCAGAATAAATAGAAGTAAAGCTAGATGCACATCATTAACAAAATAAAATAAATGGAATAGTAAATATGTACAAGTAAAATAGAGTAATAAATCTGAACAAAGTTAATTGCTATACTGTATATATGTATGTATGTACATATTTATTACTCCATTTATTTTACTTGTACATATTTACTATTCTATTTATTTTATTTTGTTAATATGTTTTGTTTTGTTGTCTGTCTCCCCCTTCTAGACTGTGAGCCCGGTGTTGGGTAGGGACCGTCTCTGTATGCTGCCAACTTGTACTTCCCAAGCGCTTAGTACAGTGCTCTGCACACAGTAAGCACTCAATAAATACAATTGAATGAATGAATGAATACTACTACTAGATTGTAACGTCCTTGTTGGCAGGGAACATATGTCAGACCTCTGATACTGTATTTTCCCAAGTGATTAATACAGTGCTCTGCATGCACTAAAGGCTTAATAAATGAGATTGATTGATTAATAAATAAGACTGATTGATAACCACCACATAATAATGGTGATATTTTTTAAGCATTTACTATGTGACAGGCACTGTACTAAGCACTGGGGTGGATACAAGCAAATCAGTTGGACACAGTCCCTGTCGCACATGGGGCTCACAGTCTTAATCAGCGTGGCTCAGTGGAAAGAGCCCGGGCTTGGGTGTCAGAGGTCATGTGTTCTAATCCCAGGTCCACCACTGGTCAGCTGTGTGACTTTGGGCAAGTCACTTAACTTCTCTGTGCCTCAGTTACCTCATCTGTAAAATGGGAATTAAGACTGCCAGCCCCACGTGGGACAACCTAATTACCTTGTATCCTCCCCAATGCTTAGAACAGTGCTTCTGACCCCATTCCCTCTCATCTCATGAAATCTCTCACTCAGTCCCTTCTCCCCTCCTTAACTTCCATCTTCAACCACTCACTCTCCACTGGTTCCTTCCCCTCTGCCTTCAAACATGCCCACGTCTCTCCCATCCTAAAAAAACCCTCTCTTGACCCCACCTCACCTTCTAGTTATTGCCCCATCTCCCTCCTACCATTCCTTTCCAAACTCCTTGAACGAGTTGTCTACACACGCTGCCTCGAATTCCTGAATGCCAATTCTCTCCTCGACCCCCTCCAGTCTGGCTTCCGTCCCCTACATTCCACGGAAACTGCCCTCTCAAAGGTCACCAATGACATCCTGCTTGCCAAATCCAAAGGCTCCTACTCTATCCTAATCCTCCTCGACCTCTCAGCTGCCTTCAACACTGTGTACCACCCCCTTCTCCTCAACACGCTATCTGACCTTGGCTTCGCAGACTCCATCCTCTCCTGGTTCTCCTCTTATCTATCTGGTCATTCATTCTCAGTCTCTTTTGCGGGTTCCTCCTCCCCCTCCCATCTCCTTACTGTAGGGGTTCCTCAAGGGTCAGCTCTTGGTCTACACTCACTCCCTTGGTGACCTCATTTGATCCCACAGCTTCAACTATCATCTCTATGCTGATGACACCCAAATCTACATCTCTGCCCCTGCTCTCTCCCCCTCTCTCCAGGCTCGCATCTCCTCCTGCCTTCAGGACATCTCCATCTGGATGTCTGCCTGCCACCTAAAACTCAACATGTCCAAGACTGAACTCCTTGTCTTCCCTCCCAAACCCTGCCCTCTCCCTGACTTTCCCATCTCTGTTGACGGCATTACCATCCTTCCCATCTCACAAGCCCGCAACCTTGGTGTCATCCTCGACTCCGCTCTCTCCTTCACTCCTCACATCCAAGCCGTCACCAAAACCTGCCGGTCTCACCTCTACAACATTGCCAAGATCTCCCCTTTCCTCTCCATCCAAATCGCTACCCTTCTCATTCAAGTTCTCATCCTATCCCGTCTGGATCACTGTATCAGCCTCCTCCCCGATCTCCCATCCTCCTGTCTCTCCCCTCTTCAATCCATACTTCACGCTGCTGCCCGGATTGTCTTTGTCTAGAAACGCTCTGGGCATGTTACTCCCCTCCTCAAAAATCTCCAGTGGCTACCAATCAATCTACGCATCAGGCAGAAACTCCTCACCCTGGGCTTCAAGGCTGTCCATCTCCTTGCCCCCTCCTACCTCACCTCCCTTCTCTCCTTCTCCAGCCCAGCCCGCACCCTCCGCTCCTCTGCCGCTAATCTCCTCACCGGGCCTCATTCTCGCCTGTCCCGCTGTCGACTCCTGGCCAATGTCATCCCCCTGGCCTGGAATGTCCTCCTTCCCCATGTTCGCCAGGCTGGCTCTCTTCCTCCCTTCAAGGCCCTACTGAGAGCTCACCTCCTCCAGGCCTTGCCAGACTGAGCTCCCTCCTCCTCTCCCCCTACTCTCCCTCTCCATCCCCCCCGCCTTACCTCCTTCCCCTCCCCCCAGCACCTGTATATATGTATACATGTTTGTATGTATTTATTACTCTATTTATTTTATTTGTACATATTTATTCTATTTATCTTATTTTGTTAATATGTTTTGCTTTGTTCTCTGTCTCCCCCTTCTAGACTGTGAGCCCACCGTTGGGTAGGGACCGTCTCTATATGTTGCCAACTTGTACTTCCCAAGCACTTAGTACAGTGCTCTGCACACAGTAAGCACTCAATAAATACAATTGAATGAATGAATGAATGAATGCTTTGCACATAGCGCTTAACGAATGCCATCATTATTATTATTAATCCCTATTTTACCGAGAAGGTAACTGGGGCACAGAGAAGGTAGGTGACTTACCCAAGGTCCCACAGCAGACAAGTGGCGGGGGGCGGGATTAGAACCCAGGTCCTTCTGACATCCAAGCCTGTGATCTATCCATTTAGCCATGCTGCTTCTCTATATCATTACTATTCATCTACACCTAAGAAGCAACCTATTTGGACCAAGGTGATGTTTGGCAGCAGCAGATCCTCACCAGAAATCTCCTCACTCTTGTGCCTTCTTGACTTAGACATTGCTTATCCTGCTTCCACTCTAGGTATCTCTGGAGTCCTGTCAGTCTGGAAGCTTGCGGGTACGGGAGAGGAGCCTTCTTCCTACCTGCAGGGCTGGAACGGAGGCTGCCCATATGGATCCATTTGAGAAAATGGATTCTGCAGTTTTCAAATACGCAACCTGGACCTTTAAATTGTTGTACACTGATTTTGTAAACCATATTTCCCAAGAGTTTTCAAGTGAATAGTCATCCTAGTGTCAGACTCTCAGGCCTCCATCTACAACACAAATCTCCTAAAATAAAATACTTCTAAATGTGTCAGCCCACTACTGAGGGCATTGTGTAACCTTTATTAATCTGTTTACTTTTTCCCTGAAGTTGTGATGATCACAGTCATTTCTTCAGCAAAATCTTTCCTGGTGGCAGAAACATTTGAAATGACAGTCGCCTTAAGCATTTTTCATTAAGAAAGATTCCAGGAAACTGAGGTCCTAATTTCTTAGGTCAACCTCTCGCGCAGTGCTGAGTTACACTTACAAAAGATGAGTGGGTTGAGCAGATCTAAAAAAATCCCATTTGCGTTTTTTCATCTCGTCCAAGAAAATATTCTAAGGCATCATGCCAACACGGAAATTGTAGCAGGTTTAATTTATCTGGCTCAAGATGCTAAAGGAGCTTACTTGTTGATTCTATAATAGGCTGAGTCTCTGAAAGTCTATCATCTTAAATTAACCAAGACTTGATGCATGAATGGTGAGATGCTGAGGGATTGAATTGTTTTATCCGAGAAGGTCATGAAAGTGAAAAAAGCACAAACTAACTTGCACCGAGTGGTCATAATAAATGCTGCTTCTACTACAATTACTACTACTACTTCTATTATACTACTATTACTACTACTACTACTACTAATGATAGCAATAATAATGATGGTATTTGTTAAGTGCTAGAGAAGCAGCGTGGCTCAGTGGGAAGAGCCCGGGCTTTGGAGCCAGAGGTCATGGGTTCAAATCCCAGCTCCGCCACTTGTCAGCTGTGTGACTTTGGGCAAGTCACTTAACTTCCCTGTGCCTCAGTTCCCTCATCTGTAAAATGGGGATTGCCTGTGAGCCCCCGTGGGACAACCTGATCGCCTTGTATCTCCCCCAGTGCTTAGAACAGTGCTTTGTACATAGTGAGCGCTTAATAAATGCCATCATTATTATTCTTATTATTATGTGCCAAGCACTGCTCTAAGCGCTGGGGGGGATATAAAATAATCAGGTTGCTCCACATAGGACTCACAGTCTTAATCCCCATTTTACAGGTAAGGGAACTGAGGCGCAGAGAAGTTAAGTGACTTGCTCAAAGTCACCCAGCTGACAAGTGGCAGAGCCGGGATTAGAACCCATGACCTCTGATTCCCAAGCCTGAGCTCTCTCCACTGAGCCACGCTACTATTACTGCTGCTCCTGTTACTACTACTACTACATCGATTAGGAAGGCATTTCCTCATTTCTTCTCCCCCACTGTTCTTCATGTCTAATTACTGAAGATGGTTAGCTTCTAATTGTTATCGGCTACATTTCTTTCCCTAACATTTACTAATCATGGTAATGCTTAGAAAAGGGTATTTAATTTCCAGTAATAAATCACAATTTCTTTTTTAGAGAAATTATAAAAAACAGACTCCTAAGCACACACAAACACCCACCCATCAAAAAGAGTCTCAACTATTTTAACTAGTCTGTTGCAACTGTTGGAGAACAAAGCACGGTCTAGGCCGTAGGTCTGACTCAGTAATGGTATTGCGCCTTTTTATGCAATCATTGGCAGGAAATCCTGCTTTCACCCTTCGAAACCAAACCGCAGGACAGACTGGAAGATCCTCCTAGTTTAGTCATACCTCGACTCAGTGGGCATAACACCTTTGATTTTGAAGGATAACAGATTTTGAAGGATAAGAGAAGCAGCGTGGCTCAATGGAAAAGAGCACGGGCTTTGGAGTCAGAGGTCATGGGTTCAAATCCCGGCTCCGCCAATTGTCAGCTGTGTGACTTTGGGCAAGTCACTTAACTTCTCTGGGCCTCAGTTCCCTCATCTGTGAAATGGGGATTAAGACTGTGAGCCCCCCGTGGGACAACCTGATCACCTTGTAACCTCCTCAGCGATTAGAACAGTGCTTTGCACATAGTAAGTGCTTAATAAATGCCATCATCATTATTATTATTATTACCCGCAGCCCCAATATTGGGAATAAAACACTGCAGTCCCCTAGGGGACCTCCAGATCATTTCAAAGAAGCAGCATGGCTCAGTGGAAAGAGCCTAGGCTTTGGAGTCAGAGGTCATGGGTTCAAATCCCTGCACTGCCAATTTTCAGCTGTGTGACACTGGGCAAGTCACTTAATAATAATAATAATAATAATAATGTTGGTATTGGTTAAGCACTTACTATGTGCCAAGCACTGTTCTAAGCACTTGGGGGGGGGGGGAATACAAGGTAATCAAGGTTGTCCCACGTGGGGCTCACAGTCTTATTCCCCATTTTACGGATAAGGGAACTGAGGCTGGGAGAAGTTAAGTAACTGCCCAACTTAACTTCTCTGGGCCTCAGTTACCACATCTGTAAAATGGGGATTAAGGCTGTGAGCCCCCCGTGGGACAATCTGATCACTTTGTAACCTGAACAGTGCTTTGCACATAGTAAGTGCTTAATAAATGCCATTATTATTATTATTATTATTATTCAAAGGGGTCACCGAGAAAGTACTGTTAGAATAGGAGAGGAGAGTGGAAAAAGGGTGGTGGAAGTCAGAAGGCCTGGGTTCTAATCCTATGACACTTGCCTTCGGTGTGACCTTGGGCAAGTCACTTAATCAATCATTCAGTGGTATTTCTTGAGCACTTACTGTGTGCAGTTTGCAAGCACTGTCTCCAAGCGCTTGGGAGAGTACAATATAATAGAGTTGGTAGACATGTTCCCTGCTTACAGCGAGCTTCGGGTATAGAGGGGGAGACAGATATTAATATAAATAAAGAAATAATGGGTATGCACCTAAGAGCTGTGGGGCTGAGGGAGGGGTGAATAAAGGGTGCAGATTCAAGTGCAAGGATAATGCGGAAGGGAGTGGGAGAAAAGGAAATGAGGGTCTAGTTAGGGAAGACTTCTTGGAGAGCCAGTGAGTGAGGTAGGAGGAGGCAAGGTGATTGAGCGTTTTAAGCCAATGGTAAAGAGTTTCTGTTTGATGCGGAAGCGGATGGACAACCACTGGAGGTTCATTCATTCATTCAATCGTATTTATTGAGTGCTTACTGTGTGCAGAGCACTGTCCTAAGCGCTTGGGAAGTACAAGTTGGCAACATATAGAGACGGTCCCTATCCAACAGTGGGCTCACAGTTTAGAAGGAGTGGGGAAACACTGGGCTGAACATTTTCATACAAGATGACCCAGGCAGCAGAGTGAAGTACGGATTGGAGTGGGGAGAGACAGAAGGCTGGGAGACCAGCAAGGAGGCTGATGAGGTAATCAAGGCGGGATAGGATCACAATTTCTTTTAGTAATCAAGGATAGTAATCAAGGCAGGATAAGTGCTTGGCTTAACATGGCAGCAGTTTGGGTGGAGAGGGAAGGGTGGATTTTAGCGATGCTGTGAAGGCTGAACCGACAGGATTTAGTGACAGATTGAATATGTGGGTTTAATAACAGAGAAATTGACTACTATTGTTGCCTCAGTTTTCTCATCTGTAAAATGGGGATTCAATACCTGTTCTCCCTCCTGCTTAGACTGTGAGCCCTGCATGGGACAGGGACTCTGTCTGACCTAGTTTTCCTGTTTTCTCCCTGGGGGTTTAGAATCGGGCTGGGAACATAGTAAGCCCTTAACAGATAACACAATTATTATTATTGTCATAATAGTAAAAGAATCTCAAATATTTTTTCTGCTTTTCAAGCATTCCATTAAGTTCTTATGTACAGTGCTTGGCACACAGAAAGCGATTAACAAATACCATTATTATTATTATTATTATTATTATTATTATTATTATTATTATTATGTCTCTAGACATTGTTCATCTAAAGTGACAACTTTATGAGTCTAATATTTAAAAGGTGAGATCACAGCATTTCTTTGGTGTCTGCGGTAAGAGATACAGCAATCATTAAAAAAAAATAATGATGGCATTCATTAAGCACTTACTTTATGCCAGACACTGTACTAAGCGCTGGGGTGGATACAAGCAAATCAAGTTGGACACAGTCCCTATCCCATGTGGGGCTCACAGTCTCAATTCCTATTATTCTTTAAGATCTAGAGATCTAGAGGCCTTAGCTGGTGGTAAATATATAATAAACATCAACTATCTATTTTCATCAGGAATAGCCTGGTTACTTATTTTGTAGTGCAATGGAAATGCCTGACTTGGAAGTGCAAAGCTAAAGATTTGTGACTGGTCACATGAATGATCTTTAGTTTCTCCATCGGGGCGACACAATAAACTCTCATTTAAGCTTTCCAAGGTGAATGGATCTCTAGGAGGCTGAGTTGGGTCTGTATTAGCAGAAGCAGCCTGGCTCAGTGGAAAGAGCATGGGCTTTGGAGTCAGAGGTCATGGGTTCAAATCCCGGCTCCGTCAATTGTCAGCTATGTGACTTTGGGCAAGTCACTTAACTTCTCTGTGCACTTAACTTCTCAGTTACCTCACCAGTAAAATGGGAATTAAGACCGTGAGCCCCCCGTGGGACAATCTGATCAACTTGTAACCTCCCCAAACAACCTGATCACCTTGTAACCTCCCCAGCACTCAGCACAGTGCTTTGCATATAGTAAGCACTTAATAAATGCCATTATTATTATTATTATTATTATTATTAACTTCTCTGTGCCTCAGTTACCTCATCTGTAAAATGGGGATTAAGACTGTGAGCCCCCCGTGGGACAATCTGATCACCTTGTAACCTCCCCAGACAACCTGATCACCTTGTAACCTTCCCAGCGCTTAGCACAGTGCTTTGCATATAGTAAGCACTTAATAAATCCCATCATTATTATTATTATTATTATTAACTTCTCTGTGCCTCAGTTACCTCATCTGTAAAATGGGGATTAAGACTGTGAGCCCCCTGTGGGACAATCTGATCACCTTGTAATCTCCCCAGACAACCTGATCACCTTGTAACCTCCCCAGCACTTAGAACAGTGCTTTGCTCATGGTAAGCACTTAATAAATGCCATTATTATTATTATTATTACTATTCTCCTCCTTGGGATCCAATTTGATTGTTAGAAGTTTGCAAAATACTTTTTTGCTCAGGATTTAGTAGTAGTAGTAGTAGTAACGGTATTTTTTGAGCACCCATTTGGTGCATTGCACTCTACTAGGTGCTTGGAAAGTTAAGAATAACGAAGAAACTTGTTCCCTGCCCACAAGGAGATAACACTCTAATGGGGGAAACAAGCATAAAAACATTCTCCCCCTTCTAGACTGTGAGCCCGTTGTCGGGTAGAGACCATCTCTATATTTTGCCGACTTGTACTTCCTAAGCGATTACTACAGTGCTCTGCACACAGTAAGTGCTCAATAAATTCGACTGAATGAATGAATGAATTGACAAATAAATATTTACAAACAAATACAGAGAGCAGGCATAGTAAGAAGCAACATGTCTCAGTAAATAGAGACCAGGCCTGCGAGTGAGATCATGGGTTCTAATCCCAGCTCTGCCACTTTTCTGCTGTGTGACCTTATGCAAGTCACTTCACTTCTCTGGGCCTCAGTTACCTCATCTGTAAAATGGGGATTGAGACTGTGAGCCCCATGTTGGACAGGGACTGCGTCCAACCTTATTTGCTTGTAGCCACCCCAGCGCTTAGTATAATGCCTGGCACATAGTGAGCGCTTAACAAATACCATAATTATTCTATATATCGAGTACTAAGTCCCTAATGAGTACTAAGCACTGTACTAGAGGAGCAGCCTGGCCTAGTGGAAAGAGCACAGGCCTGGAAATCAGAGGACCTGGGTTCTAATTCCCACTCCTCACACTCCTGCTTTGTGATCTTGGGTAAGTCACTTAACTTCTCTGTGCCTCAGTTCCCTCATCTGCAAAATGGGGGTTCAATATCTGTTCTCCCTCCTACTTCGATTGCGTTTCCTGTGAGGAATAGGGACTGTTCCCACCTGGTTATCTTATATCTTTCCCAGTGCTTAGAACAGTGTTTGACACAGTATGCACTTAACAAATATCATTATTATTATTGTTGTTCCCGTTGTTATCTAAGTACTTTCCCCATTAGAATATAAGGCCCCTGAGTGTAGGGACTGTGTTAATTAACTCAATCAATCAATCAATCAATCATATTTATTGAGCGCTTACTATGTGCAGAGCCTGTACTAAGTGCTTGGGAAGTACAAATTGGCAACATATAGAGACAGTCCCTACCCAACAGTGGGCTCACAGTCAGTATAGAGTATCACAGTAGGTGCTCAGTAAATACTATTGATTGATTGGGAGAATGCAGCAGTAGCAACGGGGCTAGAGAAGCAACGTGCCTCTGTGGAAAAGAGCCCGGGCTTTGGAGTCAGAGGTCATGGGTTCAAATCCCGGCTCTGCCACTTGTCAGCTGGGTGACTTTGGGCAAGTCACTTCACTTCTCTGTGCCTCAGTTCCCTCACCTGTAAAATAAGGATGAAGACTGTGAGCCCCCCGTGGGACAACCTGATCACCTTGTAACCTCCCCAGTGCTTAGAACAGTGCTTTGCACATAGTAAGCGCTTAATAAATGCCATCATCATCAATCGCCCCCTCAAGGTGTTTAAAAATCGGGGGGGGGGGAATAAAAATTTGTAAATGATAAAACTCATTTACCAGGCATAGGAGCAGGAGTAAATGCAAATAATATAGCAGGAAACTGCAACTGTATCAGGATTTTTGAACTTCAGTCAGGGTGTGTAGGAGAATGATAATACTAATTGTGATATTTGTTCAGTCCGCAATATGTACTTTAGCACCGTACTAAGGGATGGGTTAGATACAAGGTAATCAGGTTGGACAAAGATCCTCTCTCACATGGGGCTCTTGGACTAAGAAGTAGGGAGAAATTGAATTCCCATTTGACAGATGAGGAAATGGAGGCACAGAGAAATGAAGTGACTGTCCAAGTTCACACAGCGGGCATGTGGCAGAGCCAGCATTCGAACCTAGGTCCTCTGACCCCAGGCCCGTACTCTTTAATAATGATTGCATTTCTTAAGCACTTACTAAGTGCAAAGCACTTTTCTTAGCACAGGAGAGGTTACAAGGGGATCAGGTTGTCCCACGGGGGGCTCACAGTCTTCATCCCCATTTTACAGATGAGGTAACTGAGGCCCAGAGAAGTTAAGTGACTTGCCCAAAGTCACTCAGCTGACAATGGGCAGAGCCGGGATTTGAACTCACGACCTCTGACTCCAAAGCCCGTGCTCTTTCCACTGAGCCATGCTGCTTCTCTTTCAAAAGTCAAACTCCACATGACTTCCTGGGGGCCTTCTGGACCACAAAGACAGCATACATCTTTTGGGAATGTATGCGAGAGCCCCTGAAAGGGGAAACCTTTGACATTACCTCTTTTCTATATTGCATTTGTCAAGTGTTTCCTACATGCCAGGCACTATTCTAAGCACTGGGGTAGTAAGACATATTGTACATATTTACTATTGTATTTATTTTATTTTGTTAATGATGTGCATCTAGCTTTACTTCTATTTATTCTGATGACTTGACACCTGTTTTGTTTTGTTGTCTGTCTAGACTGTGAGCCCATTGTTGGGTAGGGACCGTCTCTATATGCTGCCAACTGGTACTTCCCAAGCGCTTAGTACAGTGCTCTGCACACAGTAAGTGCTCAATAAATACGATTGAATGAATGAATTGAATAATAATAATTGCGGCATTTTTTAAGTGCTTACTATATGTCAGTCACTGTACCGAGCACTGCGCTGGATACAAGCTAATCGGTTGGACACAGTTCTTGCCTCACAATGGGCTCACGGTCTTAATTTCCATTTTACAGATGAGGTAACTGAGGCACAGAGAAGTGAAGTGACTTGCCCAAGGTCACACAGCAGACATGTGGCTGAACCAGGACTAGGACCCAGGTCCTTCTGACTCCCAAGCCTGTGCTCTGTCCATTAGGCTATGCTGCCTCCCCATTTTATTTTACCTAGAACTAAAAAGCACCAGATCCACTATAAGACCCAATCTGTCCATTATAGAGCAAAGAATTATGATCATTCTTCCCTTGGCCCAAAGTAGAGGAAGGGAATGACAATGAAAGCAGCATGGAATAGTGGATAGAGAATGGGCTTGGGAGTCAGAAGGTCATGGATTTTAATTCCGGCTCCTCTACTTGTCTGTTATGTGACCTTGGGTCAGTTACTTCACTTTTCTAGGCCTCTGTTACCTCATCTATAAAATGAGGATGGAAACTGTGAGCCCCACATGGGACAGGGACTGTGTCCAACCTGATTTGCTCATATCCACCCCAGTGTTTAGCACAATGCCTGGCATATAGTAAGCACTTTAAAAATACCATTATTATTATTGAAAATATCACCATTACCAAACATGACCCAAATTTTGAAAATGCAGAGGTCCCGGTGAGACAGAGACAGTGTCCTATGTGCTTATTTTGTACCTACCTCCAGCGTTTGGTGTAGGGTAAGTGCTTAACAAATACTAATATTACTCCACCACTTGCCAGCTGTGTGACCTTGGGAAAGTCACAACTTCTCTGGGCCTCAGTTACCCCATCTGTAATATGGGGATTAAGACTGTGAGCCCCACATGGGGCAACCTGACCATCTTGTAACCTCCCCAGCTCTTTGAAAAGTGCTTTGCACATAGTAAGCGCTTAATAAATGCCATTATTATTATTATTATTATCATTATCAACAGCAGGGCTAACAAGCAGGACAGAGTAAAACATGATATGGTGTAAGAAAATAAATGTATCTTGAAAGGAATTTATTTCACCCCTAGAATATTGCACCAAAAACGTATTGCTTTGGCTCTGTCGGTCGAAGCCCAGGTGCTTTGGGAAGCTCATGATGAAATAGCAGCCTCTCCAGAAGACTGGCATGAGCTGTGATCTGAGAGACAGATCAGGTTCAACCATTTTCATGATGTACTCTGACCAGTTTACCAAATCTGCCGCTGATGCCTGAAGCAGACTGTGCTATTTCACAGTGTTTTTAGCAAACAATGCGATAATATCCAAGAAAGCCTTTCTCCCAAAGGAGAAACTCAGTCCATCCTAGTAAGCAGAGAGTAGCTTTTCAAGGATTTAACCACAGCCAAACTTGATGCCACTTAGCGCGTGGGCGATATCTGCGGTTTGTTGAATTATCTGCAACCACTTCCCCTGATTTTTGAAGGATTCACCCTCAAGAGGCCTGGTAGAGATCTCTCATTAAAAATCACCCCATAACTACCTGTTTGGGAGGTAAGATGTTTTGTTTGTTACTGGGCTCATATTAGCCAATTCCCCTTGATATTGTCTCCTGATATTATCTTAAGCCTGCTATCAAAAGGTACACCTAATAATTGACTCAATGGTGTGAGATCACAGCTTTAGATTACAGCAAGAAACTGGCCCCGAGATAAAGAGTCAAACTACAAAAAGCAGAATGAAATGTAATATTAACATGATGCTATTTGTTAAGTGCTTACTATGTGCCAGGCCCTGTACTAAGCGCTGGGGTGAATACAAACAAATCCCTTCAAGGCCCTGCTGAGAGCTCACCTCCTCCAGGAGGCCTTCCCAGACTGAGCCCCTTCCTTCCTTTCCCCCTCGTCCCCCTCTCCATCCCCCCATCTTACCTCCTTCCCTTCCCCACAGCACCTGTATATATGTTTGTACATATTTATTACTCTATTTATTTATTTATTTATTTATTTTACTTGTACATATCTATCCTATTTATTTTATTTTGTTAGTATGTTTGGTTTTGTTCTCTGTCTCCCCCTTTTAGACTGTGAGCCCACTGTTGGGTAGGGACTGTCTCTATATGTTGCCAATTTGTACTTCCCAAGCGCTTAGTACAGTGCTCTGCACATAGTAAGCGCTCAGTAAATACGATTGATGATGATGATGATGAGTCAGACACAGTCCCTGTCCCATGTAATAACTGTGGTATTTGTTAAGCGCTTACTATGTGCTAGGCACTGTACTGAGCACTGGGGCGGATGTAAGCAAATCAAGTTGGATGTAGTCCCTGTTCCACGTGAGGCTCACAGTCTCAACCCCTATTTTATAGATGGGGTAACTGAGGCCCAGAGAAGTGAAGTGACTTGTCCAAGGTCACACAGCAGACAAGTGGTAGAGTCCTCATTAGAACCCATGATCTTTTGATTCCCAGGTCCTGCTCAATTCACTACGCCGTGCTGTTTCTCTAAAATATCTTGGAAGTGAACTTTGTTCTGACGACTTGACACATGTCCACATGTTTTGTTTTGTTGTCTGTCACCCCGTCCTAGACTGTGAGTCCGCTGTTGGGTAGGGACCATCCCTATAGGTTGCCAACTTGTACTTCCCAAGCACTTAGTACAGCGCTCTGCACACAGTAAGCGCTCAATAAATGCGATTGAATGAATTAATTAATTAGAGATGGTCTTCAATACTGAGGTGAAGCAGCAGTCCCTACAATTGGGCCATACTTCTAAAAGAAAACCCAAATGTTTTCTTTTATGGAGGGCTTGAAAAGTTTGGAGAAACAAAATAACTTTGTCCGCACACTACATTTCTTAGCACACTACATACAGGTCACTAGATGAAAATGGGTTCTAAGCCAGACATTTTCTGCCTTGTGAGTTTCTAAGGGAAATAAATTGGAAACAAACATGGAACTGCTCTTCCATTGGATGGGCCTAGATGATGGATTTTAAATGAGGGTCCATGGAAGGATATTGGATGAAATTCAGATCTACCTGGCAACAATGTATTCATTTCAATATATATTAGTTTTCTCACACAAGTACATGTTTTACTCTGTTCTGCTTGTTAGCCCTGCTGTTGGTAATAATAGTATTTCCAAGCACTGGAATAGATACAAAATAAGCAGTTAGGGCACAGTCTCTGTTCCACTAAGGCCTCCCAGTCGAAGAAGGAGGGGGAACAGGGAGGGAGAAATCTTGAAGCAGCTTACCTCAGTGGAAAGAGCACAGGCTTTGGAGTCAGAGGTCATGGGTTCAAATCCCGGCTCCACCACTTGTCAGCTGTGTGACTTTGGGCAAGTCACTTAACTTCTCTGTGCATCAGTTACCTCATCTGTAAAATGGGGTTTAAAACTGAGACCCCCGTGGGACAACCTGATCACCTTGTAACCTCCCCAGCACTTAGAACAGTGCTTTGCACATAGTAAGTGCTTAATACATGCCATCATTATTATTATTATAATTATCCCATTTTATCAATGATGATGCTGAGGCACAGATAAGTTAAGTGACCTTCCCAAGGTTCTAGTCCTGGTCCTGTCTGTCTCCGGCTAATGCGGGGAAGCAGCATGGTCTAGTGAAAAGAGCAATGGCCTGGGACTCAGAGGACCTGGGTTCTAATCCTGACTCTGCTCACTGCTTGTTGTGTGACCCTGGACAAGTCACTTAACTTCCCTGCGCCTCAGTTTCCTCAACTGTAAAGTGGGGATTAAATCTTACTCCCTCCGACTGTGAGCTCCATGTGGGACTAGGACTGGGTCCAACCTGATTAACTTGTATCTACCCCAGGGCTTAGAACACTACATGACACATAGTAAAGCGCTTTACAAACACCATAAAAAAAATGCACTGTGTTGAGGCTTCGCCCTTGCCCACATACTTGCCTGCTCACATACTTGTCCACAGACTTGCCCACATAAAGGGAAGTTGACTTGCAGGGCCGAGAGTTCAGTGCTGCCCAAGCTGCCAGCACAAGAATCAGTTCCTCTGAGCAGGCTCTAAATTGTGAAGTTCTTTCATTCATTCATTCAATCGTATTTATTCATTCATTCATTCATTCGTATTTATTGAGCGCTTACTGTGTGCAGAGCACTGTACTAAGCGCTTGGGAAGTACAAGTTGGCAACATATAGAGATGGTCCCCACCCAACAGTGGGCTCACAGTCTAGAAGGGGGAGACAGAGAACAAAACAAAACATATTAACAAAATAAAATAAGTAGAATAAATATGTACAAGTAAAATAAATAAATAAATAGAGTAATAAATATGTACAAACATATATACGTATATACAGGTGCTGTGGGGAAGGGAAGGAGGTAAGGTGGGGGGGATGGAGAGGGAGAGGAGGGGGAGAGGAAGGAGGGGGCTCAGTCTGGGAAGGCCTCCTGGAGGAGGTGAGCTGTCAGTAGGGCCTTGAAGGGAGGAAGAGAGCTAGCTTGGTGGATGGGCGGAGGGAGGGCATTCCAGGCCAGGGGGAGGATGTGGGCCGGGGGTCGACGGCGGGACAGGCAAGAACGAGGCACGGTGAGGAGATTAGCGGCAGAGGAGCGGAGGGTGCGGGCTGGGCTGGAGAAGGAGAGAAGGGAGGTGAGGTAGGAGGGGGCGAGGTGATGGACAGCCTTGAAGCCCAGGGTGAGGAGTTTCTGCCTGATGTGCAGATTGATTGGTAGCCACTGGAGATTTTTGAGGAGGGGAGTAACATGCCCAGAGCGTTTCTGGACAAAGACAATCCAGGCAGCGGCGTGAAGTATGGATTGAAGTGGGATCTTAGATCCAGCACTGATTAGCCATTCTAAATGTGTTGACCTAGATTCCTTGCTCTTTTTATAAATTCCCTATGGGCAGAGATCATATCTATCAACTCTATAGTATTGATAGATACAATCAGAAAAGCAGCATGGCTCAGAGAAGCAGTGTGGCTCAGTGGAAAGAGCCCGGGCTTGGAAGTCAGAGGTCATGGGTTCTAATCCCGGCTCTGCCACTTGTCAGTCGTGTGACTTTGGGTAAGTCACTTAACTCTTCTGTGCCTCAGTTACCTCATGTGTAAAACAGGGATTAAGAGTGTGCGCCCCACATGGGATAACCTGATTACCTTGTATCCCCCCCAGTGCTTAGAACAGTGCTTGGCACATAGTAAGCCCTTAACAAATGCCATCACTATTATTGTTATTATTGTACTCTCCCAAGCAGTTAGCACAGTGCTCTGCACACCATCAAATACACAACAGATACCATCGATTGTTTGATTGAGACTTCATCATCGTCATTTTGCTTTTCATTGCAATTAAAGGCCATTATTTCAGTAAAATCACAGACAATACCTTAAATGTACTGGTTTGGATCATTTAAATGTTCCTGTCCTGTGGCCAAGATAGTGGTGATGACCTTGACATTCCGTCCATTCAAATTTGTTAGACTCTATAAACTCTCTCACTGTCTCTTTCCTTTATTCCAAGAAAATGTAGCAATGCGTTATTTTGGTTCACTTCCTTAGCCTGTCAGAGGTGAAAGCATATCTTGGAGGATGCCAGAACTCAGGTTGACAATCATCAGTATTTCACTCTGAAATGACTGTGATGGATCATCCTGATTTATGACTTTAAAATGAAAACAAAAAATCACATCAGTCACGCTCCGCCAAACATGATGGAATGTTAAGTGTCAGTGGGTTGGCCCTTCTTTCGCAATTTTTAAGTCATAATGAATGTCATCGGTGGGTCCTCATGGTTAGGCTGCCGCCATTTAACAAGATGGGCACAAAGTGGAGTTGGGAGGGCAATCCTCCAAACTGAGATGTTTCTGCATATTTGCAGCCTATGAAGGAGCTGTGTTACAGAAGGACATTCCTTCTCTGTCTCTTTCTTCTTGCTCTCCTTATTTCCTTTCCCTGTAATCTCAAAAGCGCCTGCCATTCAGGCAGCAAATTTCAGCAGCGGCAGCAGCAGTAACCACAACAGCACTAGTAGCATGCGTTCATTCAAAAATGGGGGCACAGCAGGAGAGGCCCTGGTATCTCCAGGTGTCCAGATCTGTTCTGAGCACCACATGCATCACAAGAAATGGATGAGGTTCCTGCCCTCAGGATACTTAAGGCTGAGATATCATCACAGCCGTCTAATATTGAACAAGCCCATCTTCCTGTCTATCTTCTAAGGGGCTGTTGGATGGTCATCCAAAGCTGCAATTCTCCCCTCTGGGCACCAGTCACAAGCAAATGAATGGATCTCATCCCTGTCTTCACAATCTTCACATCGCCAAGATCCGCCCATTCCTTTCCATCCAAACCACTATCTTGTTGGTACAATCTCTCATCATATCCCAACTGGATTACTTCTTCAGCCTCCTTTCTGATCTCCCATTCTCCTATCTCTCCCCGCTTCAGTCTATACTTCACTCTGCTGCCCAGATTATCTTTCTACAGAAACACTCTGGGCATGTCACCCCCCTCCTCAAAAATCTCCAGTGGTTGCCTCTCAACCTTCGCATGAAGCAAAAACTCTTCACTATTGACTTCAAAGCTCTCCATCACCTTGCCCCCTCCTACCTCACCTCCCTTCTCTCCTTCTACAGCCCAGCCGGCACCCTCCGCTCCTCTGCCGCTAACCTCCTCACTGTGCATCGTTATCTCCTGTCCTGCTGATGACCCCTGGCCCAGGCCCTCTCTTTGGCCAGGAATGCCCTCCCTCCTCACATCTGCCAAACTAGCTCTCTCCCCCGCCCCCTTCAAAGCCCTACTGAGAGCTCACCTCCTAAAAGAGACCTTCCAAGACTGAGCCCCCCTTTTCCTCTGCTCCTCCTCCCCTCCTATCACCCCTACTCCCTCCCTCTGCCCTACCCCCTTCCCTGCCCCATAGCTCTTGTGTATATTTGTACACATTTATTATTCTATTTATTTTATTAATGACGTATATATCTCTATAATTCTACTTATCTATTTTGATGCTATTAATGCCTGTCTACTTGTTTTGTTTTGTTATCTGTCTCTCCCTTCTAGATTGTGAGCCCGTTGTTGGGTAGAGATTGTCTCTGTTGCCGAATTATACTTTCCAAGCACTTAGTACAGTGCTGTGCACACAGTAAGTGCTCAATAAATACAATTGAATGAATGAATGTCTTCTGTCCTTCACTAAAAAGGCAGAAGAAAGGCTAGCCTGCAGCCATTCTCTCCAAAGGTCAAATAGAGATCTGACCTTTCAGGAGACTTGAGGAAAGGAGATCTTGTTTTCTTTCCCCCAACACCCTGCTGCCCACCAACAGCACACAATTGGCTCATTTAATGTCTGCCTCCCCAACTAGTCTGTAAGCTCCTTGAGGGCAGGAATCACGTCTACAAACTCTTCTATATTGTACTCTATTGTAACCATTTCTTCAGGATTTCTTAGCTTGGCTACTCTGGCATGAATTTGACGCGCTGGACAAGATTTCTAAACATGACCAGCAATTTCCATTGTCCCCTAGGTTAATATCTTTTCTGGCTTCTCATCTCTTCAGAGCAGAGAAATGGTCCCTATGTTCCTGTCTTTATTTATGACGTAACTCCTTCTAGGAAAGCATGTTTAAGAGCTTTCTTTCCAGTGTTCTTATTTTTCAAAGGAACATTAAAAATAGCCTTATTCTATATTCCCTATTTGCAAAATTATTATTTTTTATGGTAGTCATTAAATGCAACTCTGTGCCAGGCACTATTCTAAGGGCTGGGGTAGATATAAGCTAATCTGGTTGGACATAGTCCATGTCCCACATAGGGCTCACAGTCTTCAACCCCATTTTGCAGATGAGGGAACTGAGGCACAGAGAAGTGAAGTGACTTTCCCAAGGACACACAGCAGACAAGTGGTGGAGCTAGGATTAGAAGCCAGGTCCTTCTGACTCCATGGGCCCTGCTCTATGGGCAGGGTTTTTCGACCACAGCAATCATCTCCACTCTGTAATTATCCCTAGAAAGAGATATTAATTACAGAATCACTGGTAGGGGGCTGAGAATAAAAATGGTGAGGAAATCTATTTGGAAACCTAATTTTCTAAAATAAGCAAACTGCTAGAGGCAAACAGCCTATAGCCCTCTTCCCTTTGAGTTGGACAGGAAACTTTCAGAGGTCCAGGCACGGGAAACAAGTGATGGGGTAATAGTTCAGGACTTAGATAACATCAAGCTCCAGACTTACGTAACTGTGAGACTTGACTCAACCCTGGGTCTTTCCTTCAGTCTGAAAAGCTTCCCCTTTCCCTCAGCCTATGAACCCTTCCTTCCTTCCTCATCTCTTTTCTATTCTGATTAATTCTGAAAGAAATGGGTAGCCCTGGAACAACCCAAAGCCAATCAGAACAACTGTCCAGTGTGCTTGGAGAACATTCTGGTCCTGAGAGGAGCAACTCGAGCTGGTCCTGAACCCTAGTTTGGGGTGCAAGACAGAGGACCCACACAGCTGCAGGAATTAGCCAACTCTAACCATCCCTCTTGGCCTGGTTTAGCTGCATTTGCCAGCACCTAAAAACACCAGACCACCTTGTGAACATCATAGCTGACACATTTCCTTTTCAGCTACAAGTTCACAAAATCCCTAAACCAGAGATTGAAAAGATTTGGTAAATTGACCGTCCTTGTAATGTCCTCTTTCACCTTCAAACCATATCTTCTTTCCTGCTAAGGATGTATCTCGAGTAGCTTCCCCCCAGTTGTATTCTAGGCCTTTTACTTTCCTCTCGCAGAGAACCTCCATTTATCAGTGTTGTATTCATTCATCAGCACCACCTCCTGCCTCTGGAATTTCCCTAACTCTCTGGTGCAGTGACTTTAAGTGGTATATTCTATTTCCTAGACCTCGGCAACCAGGGGAAACTAAATTCCAAACAATATGAAATTAGAGAAGGTCTCCCTTCCCTAAGGCCAATTCAGAACTGCTTACACCACAGATATTCTACAGGGCTTTACCTCATCTACTTTCAAATGATTCAAGTGAGAGAAAATTTACTGTTTCAGTAATTTCCTCCAATAATCCATATCTAGGTTTTTCCCCCCTCCGGGAAATGCAAACCTAATTTTTCTTTGTTTAGCATCATCTAGGTGGTTGTAGTTTATTGTCCCATCTCTCATTGCTATTATGAGGCCCAATTATCCCATATTATGCACTCTTCCAACATTCCTAGGTGAAACCAAAGGAGTGGAAAGGATCATTATGATCGCTAGTATAATTGTTATGCATATGACTTTCTAAATCAAATTAGGCTTACATACATTTTTACATTCCTTGAAAGGTGATTTTATAAAGCCTTCAAGGCTTACTGCAGCTGAAGGAATCATTTAAAAATCTTTATTGAAACTTTCAGATTTCTAATTGCACATGCATTTATCTGAGATTCATCCTTGCATAAATCCTTCTTAGTTCTGAGAATCATGCATAAAACAGCTAACAAAAAAGTTTGGAAGTATGTTCTTAATAGAAATATTTATTCTAAGGCAGGGTCAAAAATAACCCTGCCTAATTAGTAACAGATGGGCTGTTCTGGTACACATTTCTGCAGGGTTTATTAGTGAGGGCTATTCTGGCATGATTTCAGCATGCTGGACAAAATTTCTAAACATGACCAGCAATTATCCATTGTCCTCTAGGATGGTATCTTTTTTGACTTCATCTTTTCAGAGACTGGAAACGCTCCCCATGTTCCTCTTTTCCCCCACTAATTCAATCAATCAATAGCTTTTATCGAGTGCTTACTGTGCACAGAACCCTGCATTAAATGCTTGGGAGAGTTTTCCCTATGCTTTACCATTCCTCAGTTATTTTCTTTCTCTCTCACTATTCCCTTTTCCATTACTTATCCTGCTTATTGACTCTGTCCCATTTACTCAATGCTTGCATTTTTCCCTCTTCCTTCTCAACAACCTTCCCTTCCAGAGGAACCACCCTGAATCCACAGCAGGCAGAAGAGTGGGTCAGTATTTTTTTCTGAAACTAGAAGACGGAAAGTAAAAAATACCCAGAATAGATACTGGATATTCAACAAACAACCTGAAAACGCCTGTTTGGAGTTGTATTAAGAATCATCTTGACATCAGCATTCAGTACCACTTGCAGCACGAAGGAGGGGAAGAAATGAAAATCAAACAGAAATAAATGTTTCGCCAGAATACACCTTACTGTCTATCTTTGTCTCTTATCTCTCTTGTTCAACTTTCAACAACTCTCTTGTTCCCCCTTCTAGACTGTGAGCCCGTTGTTGGGTAGGGACCACCTCTATATGTTGCCGACTTATACTTCCCAAGCGCTTAGTACAGTGCTCTGCACACAGTAAGTGCTCAATAAATACGGTTGAATGAATGAATAAATGAATGAATGAATGAACTAGCACTGAATGAACTAGCACCTCAACCCTGGCCGAACTCAAGAACTAACTTTATGAACACTTTTCAGGCTAAAAACCAGAGTCAGCCCCCTCCTGCATGTCTTCTGATATTTACGAGCTTCAGTAAGCTCTAATTTTTTTCTTAAACTAATCCTTTTAAAAAATAGGTGTGCAGACAAAATGAAGCAATCCAGGTAAACTTAGCAAGAAATATACCAGGCCTGCCGAGAGCCTATTTTACATGTAACAGGAGAGTTCTTTTTCCATATCGCTGCTTTACTTTTAGCCCAGGCTTCCAGAGAGCAAAGCAAATTGAAGTCGGGCTAAAACAGTCCAAGTTTTACTTTCAAGGTAGGGATGAACAGTGTTGAAATGATTAACCTGTAGGCTGCAGTACTGATTTAGGGTGCTTCCCATGACATATTGCAGTAAGCATGTAGTGGCCTCCAGGAATTCTAGTGCACTCCTGAGAGTCCTGTGGTTTGGAGACTGAGAATTGTGGAACTACCAGGCCGAAGAAACACCAAGTTAAGCCTCAACTGTGGAAGAGAAGTCTGGGAACTTTCCTACAGCCCAGAAGCAGCATTGCCTAGTGGATAGAGCACAGGCCTGGGACTCAGAAGGACCTGGGTTCTAGTCCTGGCTCTGCTACTAATCTGCTGTGTGACCTTGGGCAAGTCACTTCACTTCTCTGTGCCTTAATTACCTCATCTGTAAAAAGGGGATGAAGACTGTGAGCTCCATATGGGGCATGGACTGTGTCCAACCTGATTACCTTGTATCTACCCCAGAGCTTAGAACAGTGCCTGGCACACAGTAAGCGCTTAACAAATACCATAAAGACAAAGTCTTCTATATGTTACCAGGAACGAGGGTGTCCAAAGGAGTGAGGGTAGTCCCACCACAAAGGGGGTGCTTTCTAGGCCCCATGGGACCCAGAGAAGCAGCATGGCTCAATGGAAAGAGCACGGGCTTGAGAATCAGAGGTCATGGGTTAAAATCCCGGCTCTACTACTTAGCTGTGTGACTTTGGGCAAGTCACTTAACTTCTCTGTGCCTCAGTTCCCTCATCTGTAAAATGGGGATGAAGACTGTGAGCCCCATGTGGGACAATCCGATCACCTTGTATCCTCCCCAGCACTTAGAACAGTGCTTTGCACCTAGTAAGTGCTTAACAAATGCCATCATCACCATCAGATTTCCCCACTAAAGACCCAGCCTCTAGGCATAACAGTACCAGAAATGTTTTGGGCTTCTCCTCTTTAAACCACTTTCTTTATCAGGAATTTTTGGGGTTCCTGAATTTATTAATGAATGAAATGCAGGGCACTTGCTTATACATTCTGATTTCATATTCTACCCTTTTTTGAATTTAGAGTCTGAAAATGCAGTTGCCTATGGCCACCAGTCCTCTGCTATTTTTTTTTCTAGCTGAGCCTACCGAATCACAAAATATAAGGGGTGCCATTTTACAGAGAAGAGATGGGAAAGATCATCCTAATTGCATCGAGTTCTATATAGACAGGTGACTGGAGGAGGTCAGAGCGGGAAATAGAATGGAATATGTGCCAAAGTGCTAACTGAGGATGCGGAAAGGACAATTTCCAGGGAAAGGATTTATGATGCAGCTTTTGAACCTGGCCATCAAAGTGCCCATCATCACTGTCAAATAAATAAATCCAAGTTCTATTCTTTTTCTTAGATGGTATGGATGGATTAAGTTTTCTAGATGTGCTTTCTAAGCACAGAACTGATGAGAGAAAGAGTAGGTGGAGATCATAAATACTGACAGTCATTTAACTGAGTTGAAGTGAGTTTTCTAAAGTTAAATGAAAAATGCAAAAGTATCCATTTAGAGCATTTTCTTCACATCTGAAAGTAGTTTCAAATTCTTCAGTTGGGCAAGGCATTTTTAATAGGAAGACTAACTATACTTGCTCTTGAAGCAATGACCCCAGAGAGAAAAGCTGTCTATATGATTGCAATAATACTAGGTCTCCAACAACTAAATTTCCTTAGGTGGATGGTAATTGAGCTACATAGCTATCCACTAAAAGGTATGTAAATATTAGGTTTGTGAATGTTCCATAGGACTGCAGGAAGTCAGAGGGGAAAATTAGCAGACATTTGGTGAATTAAGTAAGGGTTGTGTGACCTGCAAGACTTTCTAAAGGAGTACTGATTTTTGTTTTTAACAAAGTCCAAGGAATTATTGAGCAGTAAAAAGAATTATATAAAATTTAATTGCAGATTGAGTCCTGTGTTCCGATTTGCTCTTAATTTGTACCTGAGGGGGAGTAATAGTGGTCACTTAATGAACTGTGATTTGGGTGATGACTAGAGCTGAGGAGAAAAGAACAGCCTTACTACTCATCCATTGTATTTTATTTCTGGAGTTGGGGAGGACAGACTTCTGAGCCTTGCCATGAGGAAGACTCTATAGCAAGGGAAGCTAAAGTGTAAATTGTATGCTATATCCTTGACATCCCCCTGGATTGTAAGCTCCTGCAAAATAGGGATAATAGAGTCTACTTGGGCTGTGAGCCCCTCGTGGCATCCGTGATCTTGTATCTAACCCAGTGCTTAGTACAGTGCTTGGCACACAATAAGCACTTAACGAATACCACAACTATTACTAACAATGTAGCATCAATGGGGTAACTCACTCATGAACCTGAGGATAGAACCACAATCAGATCCAGTGCTGGCACCTATACATGTTGAGCTGGGATTCTTTGGATGCATCTGATTTCAGAACCAAAAGCAGCATGCAGGCAATCAATCAATCATGCTTACTGAGCACTTACTGTGTACAGAGCACTGTACTAAGCGCTTGGGAGAGTACAATATAACGGAGTTGGTAGTCATGTTCCTTGCCCACAATGAGCAGACAGGCTTAGGGCAGTCTCCCTTAATAATTCACATATGGAAAAATCACTGTAGGATTGGTGTTTTAGAATGATTTTGATTCAGAGATGCATTACTTAGCAATCTACAGACCCCACAGATGACAGTTTTCCAGCAGGCCTAGCTCTGTGAAAGCTTTTTTAAAGCATACTTTGAACACACGTTTCAGCCCATAAAGTAAAGGTAGGTGCTAAGCAAGGTGATGTGTGCCTGTGGGAATCCCTGCTGGTCTCGCCTTGGTCCCATAGAAAATGCTCCAGAGGATCAGCTACACCCACGTCTAATAAAATTGGTATTTGTTAAGCGCTTACTATGTGTCAGGTACTATACTAAGCGCTGGGATGGATACAAGCAAATCAGGCTGGACCCAGTCCCTGTCCCATGTGGGGCTCACAGTCTCAATCCCCATTTTACAGATGAGGTAACTGAGAAATGAAGTGGCTTGCCCAAGATCCCACAGCAGACATGTGGCAGTGCCAGGATTAGTACCTAAGTTTGCTACTATATCCATGTGTCATTGATAGTTCAGAGATAAAGGCATGAACTAGGCCTTGGCTGGTGTTCCTCTCTACTTTATTTGGCTGAGCAATTTCCAATCAACCAAGCAATCAGTGGTAATCATTGAGCCCTTACAGTTTGCAAAGCACTGTAATTAGTGCTTGGGAAAGTACAGTATGATAGAATTGGTAGAAATAATGATAATAATAATAATAATGGCATTTGTTAAGCGCTACTATGTGCAAAGCACTGTTCTAAGCACTGGGGGGGATAATAATAATGATGGTATTTGTTAAGCGCTTACTATGTGCAAAGCACTGTTCTAAGCGCTGGGATACAAGGTAATCAGGTTGTCCCACATGGGACTCACAGTCTTAATCCCCATTTTTACAGATAAGGGAACTGAGGCACAGAGAAGTTAAGTGACTTGCCCAAAGTCACACAGCTGACAAGTGGCGGAGCCTGAATTAGAACCCATGACCTCTGACTCCCAAGCCCGGGATCTCCCTGCCCACAAGGAGCTTGCAGTCTATAGGGGGAGATAAACATTAAAATAAATTATAGATATAGGAAAGAGTAGAGCATTATGATACATACTTCTTCCCCTCTTAGACTGTGAACCCACTGTTGGGAAGGGACTGTCTCTATATGTTGCCAACTTGTACTTCCCAAGCACTTAGTACAGTGCTCTGCACACAGTAAGCACTCAATAAATACGATTGATTGATTGATTGATTGATTGATTGTGGGGCTGTGGTGCGAATCAGAGGGCTTACAGAGTACACAGCCAAGTGCAAAGACAACTCAGAGGGGAGCATGGATAGAGGAAATGAGGGCTTAGTCAGGAAAGGCCTCTTACAGGAGATGTGCCTTCAGGAGCTTTTTGAAGGTGGGGAAAGTTGTGGACTGTGGTTTTGAAAGAGGAGGGAGATCCAGGCCTGAGGGAGCATGTGGGGAAGAGATTAGTGGTGGGATAGATGAGATTAGAGAACCAGTGTGGCTCAGTGGAAAGAGCATGGGCTTTGGAGTCAGAGGTCATGGGTTCAAATCCCAGCTCCGCCAGTTGTCAGCTGTGTGACTTTGGGCAAGTCACTTAACTTCTCTGGGCCTCAGTTACCTCATCTGTAAAATGGGGATGAAGACTGTGAGCCCCCCGTGGGACAACCTGATCACCTTGTAACCTCCCCAGTGCTTAGAACAGTGCTTTACACATAGTAAGCACTTAATAAATATCATTATTATTAAGGTACAGTGAGTAGACGGGCATTAGAGGAGCAGTGTGCGTTTTGGGTTGTATACTAGGGGATTAGCGAGGTTAGGTGGGAGGGAGAGAGCTGTTTGAGTGCTTTAAAGCTAATAGTAAGGAGTTTCTGTCTTACATGAAGGTGGGTGGGAAACAATTGGAGGTTTTTGAGGGGTGGGGAGATACGGACTGAAGTTTTTTTAGGACAATGATCCAGGCAGCAGGCCCAAGTATGAACTGCCAAGGGGAGAAACAGGAGGCAGGTAGGGCAACGAGGAGGCTGATGTCTGGCCACCGCAATAGGTAATTAATAGCTATCAACAAAAGTCACAGCTAGGGACTGAAAGACTTGGAGGAGAGAGTGCATCTCTCTCTCCCCCTCTAACAGCAAGCTCATTTTGAGCAGGGAACCTGTCTACCAGCTCTGTTGTTTTGTACTCTCCCAAACACTTAGAACAGTGCTGTGCACACAGTAAGTGCTCAATAATACCACTGACTGATTGATCGAAAGCCCAACCTTTGTTTTCAATTTTTCTGCAAGGAAGCAGTCAGAGACAGATCTGGCAGACTCATCGATGGTATTCATTGAGTCCTTATTATGTGCAGAGTTTTGTACTAAGCACTTGGGGGGAGTACAATACACAGAACTGGAAGACATGTTCCCTTTCCCAAATGAGCTTACAGTCTAGAAGGGGAGATGGACATTGATATAAATAAATCATTTATAATATATAATTGAAAGCTATGTACACAAGGGTAAAGTTGTAAAGGGTAAAGGGTAAAGCCACACTTCAGATGTCAAAAAGTGGAACCATATGTCCTCAGTGCTGACAACATTTCAGTTGATATTGCAACCTGATGCCAACTCACTGTGGAGTCATCACATTGTGACATCTTGTACTATCTGGAATTGATTGAGATGTGTCCCGATCATTTATTTTATACCCTGAGTAATCTCTCATCTCCTCCTCCTACTTCCCTCCCTTCTGTATCCCTTTGTACCCCCTAAACACTTAGATATGCTCTCCCAGCGCACCTCAACAGCAATTTTTTAAGGATTAATTAATCAATCAAGGTATTTATTGAGCACTTACTAGAAACTTGGGTGAGTATGCTGCATATTTTCTTTTACTACTAAGCACTTTGGTGAGTGTGCTACATATTTTTTTTTTTACTACTTTCTTGCTTCCCCTACATGTAATTTCTTTTAATGCCTGTTTCCTCTGCTAAAACACAAGTTCACTGAGGGCAGGGATTGTAATTACCCACTCTATTATAGTCTCCCAAGTGTTTAGTACAGGGCTCTATCCATGGTAAGTGCTTAATAATAATAATGTTGGTATTTGTTAAGCGCTTACTATGTGCAAAGCACCTGTTCTAAGCTCTGGGGGAGATACAAAGTAGTCAAGGTTGTCCCACGTGGAGCTCACAGTCTTAATCCCCATTTTACAGATGAGGGAACTGAGGCACAGAGAAGTTAAGTGACTTGCCCAAAGTCACACAGCTGACAAGTGGCGGAGGCGGGATTAGAACTCATGACCTCTGACTCCCAAGCCCATGCTCTTTCCACTGAGCCATGCTGCTTAATAAATACCGATTGTACATTCAAACTTTCTTCAGCTCTTTCACGTGATTATATCTATGCCTTCTTTGTGTTCTTTTTATTCATCTTGCTCACACTATTTATTCATCATTTTTATCTGCTTTCCTCCCTTTTTTATATTACAAGCTCTCTCCACCTTCAAAGCCCTAAATCACACCTCCTCCAAAATACCATCCCTGAATAGGCCCTCACTTCTCCTAACCATCCTTCCTTCCGCACCACCTATGCACTTGGATCTGTACCCCTTAGGTACTTGATATTTTCCCCACCCTCAGCCCACAGCACTTATGTTCATACCTTTATATTCTTCCATTCCACTAACTATAATTTATTTTAATGTTTTTCTCCCCCTCTAGAATGTGAGCTCCTTATGGGCAGGAAATACCTGTATCAACTCTCTTGTATCACATTCTCCCATGAGGCTAGTATAAAGCTTGGGACACAATGAGTACTTAGTAAATACCCTTGACTGATGCTCAGTAAATACCCTTGACTGATGCTCAGTAAATACCCTTAGTTGATTGAAGACAGAAAATTGCCTTGCTTTTGTTATACTCACCCAATCATTTAGTAAAGTTCTTCTAAGTAGATACTCAATAAAGACCTTTCACTGATTGATAATCAAGCTAAGATTCTCCTAAACATAACAAGGTTTTTTGCAGAAGACTTCATACCTTAAGTTTAGTAAAAACATTTCTTTAATAGTTTCACTCCTGCTCAACCTTTTATTCTTGATATGTAAAGTTGTCAACTATCACCTCTACACTGATGACACCCAAATCTACATCTCCACCCCTGTTTTTCTCTCCCTCCCTCCAGGCTCGCATCTCCTCCTGCCTTCAGGACATCTCCATCTGGATGTCTGCCTGCCATCTAAAACTCAATGTCCAAGACTGAGCTCCTTATCTTCCCTCCTAAACCCTGTCCTCTCCCCGACTTTCCTGTCACTGTAGACAGCACTACCATCCTTCCCGTCTCACAAACCCACAAGCTTGGTGTCATCCTCGACTCCGTTCTCTCATTCACCCCACACATACAATCCCTCACCAAAGCTTGCCAGTCTCACCTCCACAACATCGCCAAGATCCACCCTTTCCTCTCCATCCAAACCTCTACCTTGCTGGTTCGATCTCTCATCCTATCCCAACTGGATTACTGCATCAGCCTCTTTTCTGATCTCCCATCCTCCTGTCTCTCCCCGCTTCAGTCTATACTTCAATCTGCTGCCTGGATTATCTTTCTACAGAAACACTCTGGGCATGTCGCTCCCCTCCTCAAAAATCTCCAGTGGTTGCCTATCAACCTTCGAATCAAGCAAAAACTCCTTACCCTGGGCTTCAAGGCTGTCCATCACCTCGCCCCCTCCTACCTCACCTCCCTTCTCTCCTTCTCCAGCCCAGCCCGCACACTCTGCTTCTCTGCCGCTAACTTCCTCACTGTGCCTCGCTCTCGCCTGTCCCACCATCGACCCCCGGCCCACATCCTCCCCCTGGCCTGGAATGCCCTCCCTCCACACATCCACCAAACTAGCTCTCTGCCTCCCTTCAAAGCCCTACTAAGAGTTCACCTCCTCAGGAGGCCTTCCCAGACTGAGCCCCCCCTTTTTCCTCTCCTCCTCCTCCCCTCCCTATTGCCCCCCATTCCTCCCTGTGTCCTTCCCCCTTCCCCTCCCCACAACACTTGTGTGTATTTGTGGATACTTATTACTCTATTTATTTTATTAATGATGTGTATATAACTATAATTCTATTTATTCTGATTGTATTGACACCTGTCTACTTGTTTTGTTTTGTTGTCTGTCTCTCTCTTCTAGACTGTCAGCCCGTTGTTGGGTAGGGACTGTCTCTATATGTCGCTGATTTGTACTTCCCAAGTGCTTAGTACAGTGCTCTGAACACAGTAAGTGCTCAATAAATACGATTGAATGAATGAATGAAAGTTGCCGTTGTGGTTGGAGACTTCAGAGTGATGAGCTAATTTGAGTAAAGAATTGACTTCTACTTGGAGAAGCAGTGTGGCTCAGTGGAAAGAGCCAGGGCTTTGGAGTCAGAGGTCATGGGTTCAAATTCCGGCTCCACCACTTGTCAGCTGTGTGACTTTGGGCAAGTCACATCACTTCTCTGGGCCTCAATTACCTCATTTGTAAAATGGGGATGAAGACTGTGAGCCCCCCGTGGGACAACCTGATCACCTTGTAACCTCCCTAGTGCTTAGAACAGTGCTTTGCACATACTAAACACTTAATAAATGCTATCATTATTATTATTGTTATTATTAATACTATATAGTAGTTACCTCAACCTGTTACTCACTTTCCCCAATCAGCCCCCGTTATTAGTCAATCAAACCTATTTATTGAGCGCTTACTAAGTGCAGAGCACTGTACTAAGCTCTTGGGAGAGTACAATACATCAAAATTAACAAACAAGTTCCTTCCCATGACAAGGTTGCAGGCTAGATGTTTAACTTTATTAGATTTCTCCTTGTTTCATCTGGTCTTTACTAGAAGATAAGCAACTTGAGGAAGAGACTGCATTTTCTCTATTAGAGGAAGCAATGTGGTCTAGTGGAAAGAAGGCAGGCCTGTAATCCAGAGGACCTGGGTTCAAATCTTAGCTCTGCCAATTGCTTGTTGTATGACCTTAGGCAAGTCATTTAACTTCTCTGTATCTCAGGTGTCTCAACAGGAAAGTGGGGATTAAATACCTGTTCTCGCTCCCATTTAGATGGTGAGCCCCTTAAGGGACAGGCACCGTGTCCAACTTAATTAACTTGTACTTACCCCAGCTCTTAAAACAGTATTTGACACAGAGTAAGAACTTAACAAATATCATAAAAAAATACCAGATCTACTGCCATACAATCAATCAGCTGATCAATGGAAGTCATTGAGCACTTCCTGTATGCAGAGGAAGACATGTCTTCCTCTTAATGTCTTAATGTCTTAATGTCTGTGTGCAGACATTAAGCACTTGGGAAAGTACAATACAACTGAGTTGGTAGACATGATCCCTGCCCACAGGAAACTTATAGTCTACCGGGGGAGGAGATGTTACAGAAGATTAGGGAGCAGGGAAATAATAATAATAATAATAATAATAATAATAATAATAATGATAATAGTAATTGTTAAATGCTTACTATGTGCCAAGCACTGTTCTAAGTGCTGGGGTAGATACAGGGTAATCAGGTTGTCCACGTGGGGCTCACCCATTTAATCCCCATTTTACAGATAAGGTAACTGAGGCACAGAGAAGTTAAGTGACTTGTCCAAGGTCACACAGCAGACAAGTGGCGGAGGCAGGATTAGAACCCATGTTCTCTGACTCCCAAGACCGGGCTCTTTCCACTATGCCACGCTGCTTAGTAGAGTATAAGGGCATTTACAGAAGTATTTTGGGACTGGGGCTAGTATCCCCAGGCGAGAGTGAGTAAGTGCTCAAAGTGCTCAAAGGAGAATATTCACTGAACAGAATTCCATGGAAAAGCACTGTCAAAGGTCATCTGAAAGGATGATACAGCAACTCAGCTTCAGTCACCAGATCCAGAAGAATCCATTACAGAACTCCCTCTACGTCTTTGACCCTGTCTGATAGTGGGACACCGGAGTTGGCTCCAAGCATCGATTTCCATGTCTCAGCAGAATAATCTACAATGAAGTTAAAGTGAAATTATCCTATTCAAGAGCATACGGCAGTTAATATATAAAGGACACTTGTGGAGCAGTGACAAGGAACTGCTGCAACAACAGATGAAAGGAGCACTAGCCTGGGAGATAAGCGATTTATTCATCCATCTTCTGCTGATCCCTTGGGTGGCATTTGGAGAGCTTCCAGAGATCGTTGTGCTTTAGGTCTCCAACCAAGAGGGACAATAAAACAACATCACCTGAATACCCCTGGATTTATATCAGCCATGGATTAATGATATGAAAGGAAACAATTCATTCTGTGGATTTTATGCAGCAAATGTATAAACCCTCATAAGCTTTAGTACAAGAACTGACTGTTGTTATGCCATTTATTTCCTTGACCTTGGTGCCGGAATGTTTGATGTTTGAGAGTGCCTAGTAGAAGAAGCAGTAACGGACACGATGTACCCAACATGAACGGGGCATGGACACAATGTAGAAAAGCATGTTTGTTAAACATCCATCTTTTCAACCATCTTCTGCATGGATAGCATCATCTTTGAGAATGCAGAGAGCTATATCTGTTTCATTAATATGTAACACTAGGGATAAAACTGGTTGGGTTTTAATATCAGAGTTCTTTTTGAAATGAATTTGGGGATACAGTACATCTTACATTCAACATTGCAAACTTTATTAGCAAATAAATGCAAAAGGCTACTAATTCATGGAAAAGTGTGGTTGTTTAATTTAGTGGAGCAATATAATAGCCCCAGATTTTCAGGAAATAATTGATTCATTTGCGATGTGATTGAGCTGGTGAAGTTCATACCTAGCGGAGACTGTAGAATCTCCTTCTCTAGAGATTTTGAGGAAAAGGTAAATTACATTCCAGATTCGTTTAATTGCAGACCGGCTGACAGACAAGGTGACTAGAAGTGGCTTCCAGCCCTTTGATTTTATGTTTGCTTGATGTTCTCTATTGCTGTTTTACAGATCATTCAGGCTGATGGATGAATTTAAAAAATACTTTTCTGCTAGGAGTATATGAATGAGAGGCAAGAAGCCCAGCTTGGGGAAGGCCAAGGAAGGCAAAGTATGGGGCCCAAAGATCTGGTTAGGTAGAGGTCGGAAGGGGATAATACTAAGGCCAGGGAGAAGGGGTTGGAATAATGGAGGAAGGGTTCCAGAGGTCAGCTGATGGAGATGAGGAAAAGCAAGAGGAGATGGAAGCGGACTGTGGGGCACAGGTCCAAGGAATAATTTTTTTCTTGTGCCTACAGACATGTCTCTCTATTGTCGCAGTCACTGACAGCCTGCTCGGATAGCAGACAGATGCATAGAGTAATAATAATGATGCCATTTGCCAAATGCTTTCTAAATGCCAAGCACCGTTCTAAGCACTGGGGTAGATACAAGATAATCAGGTTGTCCCAGGTGGGGCTCCTAGTCTTAATCCCCATTTTACAGTTGAGATAACTGAGGTACAGAGAAGTGAAGTGACCTGCCCAAAGTCACACAGCTGATAAATGGCGGAGCGGGGATTAGAACCCAGGACCTCTGACTCCCAAGCCTGGGCTCTTTCCACCAGGCCACACTGCTTCCCGTGATGTCACGTGTTACACCAAACACACAACATGACATAATAACAGCACATGCACTCTTTTGTCAATCAGATCAAAACCACCCTACAACATTAGAAGCAGCGTGGCTCAGTGGAAAAAGCCCGGGCTTTGGAGTTAGAGGTGATGGGTTCAAATCCCAGCTCTGATAATTGTCAGCTGTGTGACTTTGGGTGAGTCACTTAACTTCTCTGGGCCTCAGTTCCCTCATCTGTAAAATGGGGTTTAAGACTGTGAGCCTGCCTTGGCACAACCTGATCACCTTGTAACCTCCCCAGCGCTTAGAACAGTGCTTTGCACATAGTAAGCACTTAATAAATGCCATCATTATTATGTTCCACAAGCAATGGTACTTAGTGACAGAAGCTGAGTCAGGGTCAGGATACTTACATTAAAATAAAAAAATAAAATACCAGACATAAGAGCCCCGTGTCATATCTGAACCACCTGTGTGCTGTGTACCTTGGCCAAGTCACTTCACTTCTCTGTGATATGTTGCCAACATATATATATATGTATATATATATATATATTGCCAACTTGTACTTCCCAAGCACTTAGTACAGTGCTCTGCATACAGTAAGCGCTCAATAAATACGATTGAAAGAATGAATGAATGAATGTGATTCAATTATCTCATCTGTAAAATGGGGATTAAGACTGTGAGCCCATCTGGGACATGGACTGTTTCCAATCTGATTAGTTTGTATCTACCCCAGTGCTTAATACAGTGCCTGGCACATAGTAAGTACTTAAAAAGGGTACAGGCCAGTTGAAAACTGGACCATCTGTATAAAATTAGATAACTGCAATACCTTGTATTCACATATTAATCTGCATATCTCTACGTATAAGGAACATAGGAAGAAAGGTATTTGGAAGGGGAACTCAAACATGAAGATAATAAAGTTGGAGGAGAAATGAATAAAAAGGAGAAGTGGTGAGATTGAAGGAAGAAGTTGAAATGAGAATCACAAAAAGGGGAGACAATCTATTTGAATAACCTTCAAGATTTCACAGGGATCAGTTAGTGTAAAACTAATGCCCTCTCGATATTTCTAGAACTCATATTCTAATATAGGTATTCACACACACCTAGGAGTCAGGTAGCTTCCTACGCATTTCTGCCTGTTCATGTTCTTCCTTCTCAGGCTGCCGTATTAAATCTAATTGCTCACTGGATGTCCCGTAATTGGTCTATCCCAGTGGCAGAGTATAAGGGACGCAGTTTACCTCCACACCAGGAGCCAATGCCTTCTTGGAAAATAATCGAGTCATTGCCAAGACTTTAACCCTTTTGGGACTTCTTTAGGTGATGCAGGTCAACAAATTAATCAAACAATCAATTGTATTTATTGAGCGCTTACTGTGTGCAGAGCACTGTACTAAGTGCTTGGGAAGTACAAGTTGGCAACATATCATCATCATCAATCGTATTTATTGAGCGCTTACTGTGTGCAGAGCACTGTACTAAGCACTTGGGAAGTACAAGTTGGCAACATATAAAGACGGTCTCTACCCAACAGTGGGCTCACAGTCTAGAAGGCTCCTACCCCACTTCCTTCATCTTTTTTTTTTAAATAGTATTTGTTAAGCACTGCGCTTACTATGTGTCAGACATTGTACGAAGCACTGGAGTATATTTTGGATTTAGTCCCTAACACACATGGGGCTGAAAATAATCCCCATTTTACAGTTGAGGTAACTGAGGCACAAAGAAGTTAAGTGACTTCTCCAAGCGGTAGAGCCAGGATTAGAACACAGGTGCTCTGACTTGCAGTCCTGTGCTCTTTTCACTACAACAAGCTGCATCTAGTTTTTAAACCCGCATCAGGGACATTTATTATTAAGGTTTAGAAATGGCCTTACCCTGTTGCAGGTTTTTTGAGACGGCTCTCACTTTTTCCTTTCAGCTGTCTACTCCCCAACTGTTTTCTTTTCTCCTTTTCTCTGTATGCCGAGAAATACACAGAGAATACTTGCCAAAACAATTCCAGTTCTGTGAATGTGATCAGCTTGTCTTGAGGTCAGAAAGGGAACTTCCTCTTTGAGGGTGGGCCTTCCAGGAAGAGGCCAATGGGCTAGATTCACGCAGGAGGAAAGAGAAAGGGCAGGAAAGAGAGGGAACACACAGACAATCACAAAGGAGACTTGTCTTGATGTCCAGATTTCTCTCACTCTCTACTTGGCATTTACCTGTAAATAGCACTTGGATCTGGGAGAAGCAGCGTGGCTCAGTGGAAAGAGCCCGGGCTTTGGAGTCAGAGGTCATGGGTTCAAATCCCGGCTCCTCCAACTGTCAGCTGTGTGACTTTGGGCAAGTCAAAGAGAAGCACAGTGGCTCACTGGAAAGGGAGGGAATGCACAAGACACTCACAAAGGAGACTTGTCTTAATGTCCAGATTTCTCTCACTCTCTACTTGGCATTTACCTGTAAATAGCACTTGGATCTGTGAGAAGCAGTGTGGTTCAGTGGAAAGAGCCCGGGCTTTGGAGTCAGAGGTCATGGGTTCAAATCCCAGCTCCTCCAACTGTCAGCTGTGTGACTTTGGGCAAGTCAAAGAGAAGCACAGTGGCTCACTGGAAAGGGAGGGAATGCACAGACACTCACAAAGGAGACTTGTATTGATGTCCAGTTTTCCCTCACTCTCTACTTGGCATTTACCTGTAAATTAGCACTTGGATCTGTGAGAAGCAGTGTGGTTCAGTGGAAAGAGCCCGGGCTTTGGAGTCAGAGGTCATGGGTTCAAATCCCGGCTCCTCCAACTGTCAGCTGTGTGACTTTGGGCAAGTCGAAGAGAAGCACAATGGCTCACTGGAAAGAGAGGGAACGCACAGACACTCACAAAGGAGACTTGTCTTGATGTCCAGATTTCTCTCACTCTCTACTTGGCATTTACCTGTAAATAGCACTTGGATCTGGGAGAAGCAGCGTGGCTCAGTGGAAAGAGCCCGGGCTTTGGAGTCAGAGGTCATGGGTTCAAATCCCGGCTCCTCCAACTGTCAGCTGTGTGACTTTGGGCAAGTCAAAGAGAAGCACAGTGGCTCACTGGAAAGGGAGGGAACGCACAGACACTCACAAAGGAGACTTGTCTTGATGTCCAGATTTCTCTCACTCTCTACTTGGCATTTACCTGTAAATAGCACTTGGATCTGGGAGAAGCAGCGTGGCTCAGTGGAAAGAGCACGGGCTTTGGAGTCAGAGGTCATGGGTTCAAATTCCGGCTCCTCCAACTGTCAGCTGTGTGACTTTGGGCAAGTCAAAGAGAAGCACAATGGCTCACTGGAAAGGGAGGGAACGCACAGACACTCACAAAGGAGACTTGTCTTGATGTCCAGATTTCTCTCACCCTCTACTTGGCATTTACCTATAAATAGCACTTGGATCTGTGAGAAGCAGCGAGGCTCAGTGGAAAGAGCACAGGCTTTGGAGTCAGAGGTCATGGGTTCAAATCCCAGCTCCTCCAACTGTCAGCTGTGTGACTTGGGGCAAGTCAAAGAGAAGCACAGTGGCTCACTGGAAAGGGAGGGAATGCACAGACACTCACAAAGGAGACTTGTCTTGATGTCCAGATTTCTCTCACTCTCTACTTGGCATTTACCTGTAAATAGCACTTGGATCTGTGAGAAGCAGCATGGCTCAGTGGAAAGAGCACAGGCTTTGGAGTCAGAGGTCATGGGTTCAAATCCCAGCTCCTCCAACTGTCAGCTGTGTGACTTTGGGCAAGTCAAAGAGAAGCACAGTGGCTCACTGGAAAGAGCAGGGGCTTTGGAGTCAGAGTTCATGGGTTCAAATCCTGGTTTTGCCAATTGTCAGCTGTGTGACTTTGGGCAAGTCACAACTTCTCTGGGCCTCAATTACCTCATTTGTAAAATGGGGTAAGGAGTGTGAGCCCCACATGGGACAGCCTGATCAACTTGTAACCTCCCCAGCACTTAGAACAGTGCTTTGCACATAGTAAGTGCTTAATAAATGCCATCATTATTATTATTACTTCTCTGTGCCTCAGTTACCTCATCTGTAAAATGGGGATTAAGACTGTGAGCCCCACATGGGACAACCTGATCACCTTGTATCCCCCCAGGGCTTAGAACAGTGCTTTGCACATAGTAAGCACTTAACAAATACCATCATTATCTGTGGCTTTTGGTTATGCAATCTACATGTCTACAATGCTCCGCACACAGTAAGCATTCAGTAAATAGTATGAGTGCTTCTTGTATGAGACGCAGTGTGGTTTAGTGGAAAGAGCACAGGCTTGGGAGTTGGGGATCATGGGTTCTAATCCTGGCTCCGCCACTTGTCAGCCGTGTGACTTTGGGCAAGTCACTTCACTTCTCTGTGCCTCAGTTACCTCATCTAGAAAATAGGGATTAAGAATGCAAGCCCCCTGTGGGACATCCTGATCACCATGTAACCTCCCCAGCACTTAGAACAGTGCTTTGCACATAGTAAGCACTTAATAAATGCCATTATCATTATTATTATTATACGATCATGGGCTTGGGAGTTGGGGATCGTGGCTACTAATCCTGACTCCGCCACTTGTCAGCTGTGTGACTTTGGGCAAATCACTTCACTTCTCTGTGCCTCAGTTACCTCATCTGTAAAATGGGGATTAAGGCTGTGAGCCCACATGGGACAACTTGATTACCCTGTATCTATCCCAGGACTTAGAACAGTGCTTGGCACATAGTAAGTGCTTAACAAATACCATTATTATTATTATTACTAATAATAATACATACAATTAATTGATTGTTTGATTTGGCATTCACCTCACCCTCAGCCCCACGGTAATGTCCTGTCATGCTGTCAGAGAGGCCACAGTAAGGTACATATCCATAAATTATTTATTTATATTAATGTCTGTCTTCCCCTCTAAACTGTAAGCTAATTGTGGGCAGGGAATGTGGCTAGCATATTGATTGTATTGAACTCTCCCAATCTCTTAGCACAGTGCTGTGCAACCTAGTAAGTGCTCAGCAAATACTACTGATTGACTGATCGAATGAAATGCTATTATTGGCACTAGAGTGAAAAGCCCTTGTGGGGTAGGGATCATATCCATTAACTCTATTGTACTCTCTCAAGAGCTCAGAACAGTCCTCTGCACCCAGTAAATGCTCAATAAACATTACCGATTGAGAGGTCACCTCCTCCAAGAGGCCTTCCCAGACTGAGCCCCCTTTTTCCTCTCCTCCTCCCCATCCCCCCGCTCTACCTCCTTCCCCTCCCCACAGCGCTTGTATATATTTGTACAGATTTATTACTCTATTTTACTTGTACATATTTACTATTCTATTTATTTTGTTAATGATGTGCATATAGCTTTAATTCTATTTGTTCTGATGATTTTGACAAGAGTCTCACCTGTCACCCCCTCACCCACTGCTACTTTTGGGTTGTCACAACTCCTCAAGCCCATAGTCTTGGCATTATCTTTGATTCCTCTCTCTCATCCAACTTTTTATTTTGTTTTGTTGTCTGTCTTCCCCTTCTAGACTGTGAGCCCATTGTTGGGTAGGGACCATCCCTATATTTTGCTGACTTGTACTTCCCAAACAGTACACTGCTCTGCACACAGTAAGCGCTCAATAAATATGATTGAATGAATGAAGGAATTGAGGTCGGTTTTACCTAGAGTCCCTTCACTTCCCAGGCATGTTTCCTTCATTCATTTATTCATTCATTCATTCAATCATTCAGTCAGTCAGTCAGTCAGTCAATCGTATTTATTGAGGGCCTACTGTGTGCAGAGCACTGTACTAAGCACTTGGGAAGTACAAGTTGTTCTCTTCTTTCCACACTTCAACTCTGCCCCTTTAGTTCGTAACCGTCTGGAAGGTAGAGACCCTTAATCCCACCTCTGCCACTTGTCTGCTGTGTGACCTTGGGCAAGTCATTTCACTTCTCTAGGCCTCAGTTACCTCATCTATAAAATGGAAGTTGAGAATGTGAACCGCCACATGAGGCAGGGACTGTTTCCAACCTGATTTGTTTGTATCCACCCCAGTGCTTAGTACAGTGCCTGGCATATAGTAAGTGCTTAGCAAATACTATTATTACTTTCATACTATAGGCCCAGTAAATGTTGCTGTTATCACTAGTGAGGATATTCACACAGAACTGAGGAGGAAAGCCGGGCTGAGGTTGAGGGATTCCTAGGTGGGGCAGAAGAGCTAGATTGCCGGGACAGTAATGCATGGGGCAGAGGGAGTCAGAAATAGTCACCGCGAACAATCAAGGGATTAGTGCAGGAAAGAAAGTGCATGAAGGTAAGGAGCTGGGGTTCAGCACACAGGGCCCTGGGTCCACACCAAGGTGGATACCAAATGGGGCTTAAGGACTGGCCTAGAGGGAAAATTGAGAGAAAGGTCTCAAGATTTCCAAATGGAGTGGGCCCATTTCATTCATTCATTAATTCAATCGTATTTATTGAGCACTTACTGTGTGCAGAACACTGTACTATTTCACGTGGGAACCCAAGCCCCAAGCTCCCATCATCCACCTATTTAAGTAAGGACACCCCACAAGAGCAGAAGCTCCAAGATACTCCTAAGCTATTATTGTTATCAAGTCGTATTCGATTCATAGCGCCTCTGTGGATATATTTTCTCCAGAGCATCTTGTCTTCTGGCATAATCCGTAACCTTTCTAACAGTTCTTTCATTATCGTTGCTATGGTCTCTATCCATCTGGCTGCTGGTCTGCCTCTTCCACGCTTTCCCTGGACTTTGCTTAGCATTAGTGTCTTCTCCAGAGAATTAGTCCTCCTGATTATGTGTCCAGAATATGCTAATCCAAGTCGAGCAATTTGGCCTTCCAAAGACTACTTTGACTTAATTTGCTCCAGAAGTTTGTTTTTTGGGCAGTCCATGGCAGTTTGTACCCCAAAACTAACCATCCAGAGCACAGTTTGCTTGGAAATCTGGACACCTCAGCAACCCCAACCATCCTTGCCCAGCTTTTTAAGATGGTGAGCTCCCAAGGGACAGGGATCTGGTCTAATTTTTTCCAGTGCTTAGTACAGTGCTCTGCTCCTAATAAATACTATTACTACTACCTGGCACAATCCCACTCTGGAAGGAGGGCTGGTGAGAGCTATGTCTGTGTGTGTGTTAGTGTGTTGTGAATGCTTTATGTGGGAAACAGAGAGAGAGAGAAAGAGAGAGAGAAAGGGGAAGAAAAATATAATCACAAACAAGGAACACAAACACAAAAGTGAGGAAGTCAGAAGAAAAGTAAACACAAAATACCCAGAAGTGATGAAGGGTAGAAAAGGGAACTGAATTGGAATGAAGAAATAAGTAACACATAACTTTTTTCAAGTCCTCCTATGAAGTTTTCACAGTCCTTAGCCTCACAGTTGGGTTGAATGGGGAACTTGACAAATTGATGTTTAAAAGACAATTACGTGGGATGAAATGTACAAAAGTAGGACATTTTCCAGGATCCTTTACCGTGCAGTTCAGGAAGTTAAAGCTTGAGATTAACCCATATGTTCTGAACCATTTGGATACTATTTTTTTCAGCTGTAGAACCATTCTTCACCCAGGTGCTCTCTCTCCTTCTCCCTCTCTACCTCATGATTTTCCTTCTTCCTCATCACTTTCGTCTCTCCCCAGGTCCCCTGCTTCTCCAAGCCTTGCTTCCTACCACCTCTAAATCTCTCCCTTGACCCATCCTGCATTCCTAGCTCCTCACTCGGGAGGCTCAGGCCTCTCTTTCCCAGCATCACCAATCCTAATCATCAATCGTATTTATTGAGCGCTTACTGCGTGCAGAGCACTGTATTAAGCGCTTGGGAAGCCGCTTTCCCCAGGGCTCACAGCACTCGGTCTCCTGCAACCCCTAGACTTGCCGCTATTCTCCCCATTCATTCATTCATTCATTCAATTGTATTTATTGAGCGCTTACCGTCTGCAGAGCACTATATTAAGCGCTTGGGAAGTACAAATAGGCAACATATAGAGATGGTCCCTACTCAACAACGGGCTTACAGTATAGAAGGAGGAGACAGACAACAGAACAAAACAATTAGGCAGGTGTAAAGCCCCTCTGAAACCACATTTTGTCCAGGAGTCCAGGAGGCCTTTCTTGATTAATCTCTC
Source organism: Tachyglossus aculeatus (assembly GCF_015852505.1). Classification (NCBI taxonomy): domain Eukaryota; kingdom Metazoa; phylum Chordata; class Mammalia; order Monotremata; family Tachyglossidae; genus Tachyglossus; species Tachyglossus aculeatus. The sequence goes on from NC_052066.1 coordinate 85,103,781, forward strand.
ATCAGCAGCATGGTGCAGTGGCTAGCATATGGGCCTGAAAATCAAGAAGATCATGGGTTCCAATCCCGGCTCTGCCACGGGTCTGCTATGTGACCTTGGGCAAATCATTTCACCTCTCTGGGCCACAGTTACCTCAAATGTAAAATGGTGATTGAGACTGTGAGCACCATATGTGGCAGGAATCGTTTCCAACTCAGTTTGCTTGCATCCAACACGGCGCTTAGTAAGTGCCTGGCACACAGGAGGCGTTTAACCAATGCTAGAGTTATTATTGTTATTATAATTATCCTCGCCCTGTTTCTCCCTCTACAGCCACTTCGGAACTTCCATGTCACTCACGTATTTGGGTGCTCTAAGACTGTGAGCCCCAGGAGGGACGAGAACTGTGCCTAATTCCCACCTGTGAATTTTGGCCCACTGCCCCTGCTTAATAAATACTATTACTACTACTGTTTCTCACTTTTCTCCTTTACCCAGACCCTGTTGCACATATGTACATATATTTACTATTTCTTTTCCATACTTACAATTTATTTTAGTGGCCATTTCCCATGACAGACTGTAAGATCCTTAAGGGATCATGTTCAGTGTGGTATTAAAGTTACTCTAGTTACAAATGTATGTTTGTGCAAAGTTGTCTGTCCTTCGACAACACTTCAACCCTCATGTATTGACAGCTTCTTTTAGCTCTTCGGGTTGCGTTTATCTGCGCATGCTATGATGTCAATGTTCCTTCCTCCCACTTGTAAATCCTTCTGGACCTGTTTCTCCCACGTTTATTTGCAGCTCTTCGAGGACAGTGATTGCTCACCCCTCTAAACTGTAAGCGCGTTGTGGGCAGGGAATGTGTATGTTTACCTCCTTCCTCGCCCCACAACACCTGTATACATGTATATATATTTGTATGTATTTATTACCCTATTTTACTTGTACATATTTATTCTATTTATTTTATTTTGTTAACATGTTTTGTTTTGTTGTCTGTCTCCCCCTTCTAGACTGTGAGCCCGCTGTTAGGTAGGGACCATCTCTATATGTTGCCAACTTGTACTTCCCAAGCGCTTAATACAATGCTCTGCACACAGTAAGCGCTCAATAAATATGATTGAATGAATGAATGTATGAATCTTGTACTTTCCCAAGCTCTTAATACAGTGCTCTGCATACAAAAAATATGATTGAATGCATAATTGAATGAATGTCTATGGAGAAGAGGTGTTGCTCAGTGGATAGAGCATGAGCCTGGGAATCAGCAGGACCTGGGTTCTAATTCCGGCTCTGCCGCTTGTCTGCTGTGTGACTTTGGGCAAGTCACTTCAGTTCCCTGGGCCTCAGTTACATCATCTGTAAAATGGGGATGGAGATTGGGAGCCCCATGTGGGACATGGACTGTTCAACCCATTTACCTTGCATCTATCCCAGTGCTTAGTATAGTGTCTGGCTCACAGTAAGCACTTAAATACCATAATTGTTATTATTATTATTATTATTTTTATTAACTCAACTGTGGGCTCCCAAATGCTACTGCAGTACTCTGCACATTAGGAATTCAATGAAGAGAGAAGCAGTGTGATCTAGTGGAAAGAGCAGGGACTTGGGAGTCAGAGGACCTGGGTTCTAACTCCGGCACCACTACTTGCCTATTGGATAACCTAGCACAAGTCGCAACTTCTCTGTGCCTCAGTCTCCTCATCTGTAAAAATGGGGATTCAATGCATGTTCTCCCTTCTCCTTAGGCTATGAGGCCAATGTGGAACAAGCTCATGGGTTCTAATCCCAGCTCTGCCACTTGTCTGCTGTGTGACCTTGGGCAAGTCACTTTACTTCTCTGGGCCTCAGGTATCTCATCTGTAAAATGGGGATTGAGAATGCGAGCCCCACGTGGGACAGGGACTGGGTCAACCCTATTTGCTGGTATCCCCCTTAGTGCTTAATACAGTGACTGGCACATAATAAGTATTCCACAAATATCACAATTATTATTATCCAATCTCAATAGCTTGCATCTAACCCAGCACTTAGGACTGTGCTTGACATAGTCAGCACTTAGCAAAAAACATAATGATCATTTATCAAGTATTAAATATAAATCACTAATTAATTCTAGGTCTTTCTCTTGGCCTTCTTATTTTTGTTCCCCTCCAGCTTTTTTATCCTGTCTCTTCTCCCAGTATTGATCTATTTCTATTTTTCTACTGATCTCATACCTTTCCTTTGTTGGATATTCAACTCATGTTTCTTCTTCCTTGATTTTCCCCATCTTCTCCATTGCTAAGGTCTATTTTCTCTCCTCCTACTTCCCACCCCCTCCAATGGCTCTTCTCTGTTATTTTCTTCCTGCAGCTTTCCCTTTTCCTTTTATTTTTTTTTTCTTTTCCAGCCTTCCCTAACCTTGTTTCCCTGTTTCCTTCCTCTTTTGGTATCACGTCATCCTTTTTTAATGGTATTTGCTAAGCCATCACCATGTACCCAAACCTGTACTGAGTATTGGGACAGATATAAAATAATCAGATTGGACACAGTCCATATCCCACGTGGGGCTCCATTTTACAGATGAGGTGACTGGGGTACAGAGCAGTTAAATCAGTTGACCAAGGTCACACAGTAGACAAGTGGAAGAGCCAAAATTAGAACCCAGGTCCTTCTGGCTCCCAGATCTGTGCTCTAACTACTAGGTGACACTGGTTCTCTAAAGCATAAAACTGAACAGTCACTGTGCTGTATGTGTCTCCCATTTTCAGGATTTTAGACCCAGAGGTGGCATCAAAACACGCTACTTGGGAGAAGTAGGCAGCATTTTACAATTTTGGCTATCACATTATCTGATTTGTTAATATAGTTTGGACACGGTGGTGTCCATAATGTTAGATGGATTTCTCACTGACCACTTACTGAAGAAAGTGACAGCGCCTGAAAATGGCATTAAAAATTCATTTGTCCCTTGTGTAATCAAGTCATTAAAGGTAAGAAATTCAAGTTTATGATTTCCCATTTATCACTAAGGCTGCTTGAAATCAGAATTATCTTACTTCAACTGTATTTTGGCTAAATTGTTGGATTACTGGTCAGGAAACATGTTTATCAATTTTTTTTTTATATTGTACTACCCCAAGTCCTTAGCATAGTGTTCTACACATGGTAAGTACTCAGTAAATATGATTGGTTGATTACTAAATGTTTTCATGACAAAATATTAATACAGTCTACTACTACCACAAAAATGGAATTCAATTCATATTCTCTCCGGGCTATGTGTTGAGTGGAAAATTTGGTTTTGTTTGTTCCTCAGAAAACATGAGGCTTTTGTTAAAGGTGACAACTTCCAAAGTGTGTGAGATTACTTTATTTTTCACTCCATCACTGTGTAACAAATGCCCCGAGATCCAAAGAGCTGTATAGAAAGTTCTCTTTCTCCAATTCGACCTTGGGAACATTTGAAATGTAGCAACCCTAGACAAATAATTCTATTAATTCTGTCTTGAGATGCCTCATTGGTCCACTGTCTCTAAGCCTTAGGCTGGTTCAATTATTTTACGGACCTTTTCCCCAACTAAGGATGAATGATTGATTGATTGACTGACGATGTGGACCACTTAGTACAGTTGAAGAAAAACCCATAAACAGTAGTTTTAAACATTTTTCTTTAAACTTTCTAATGACAATAATGTTCAGAAAGAAGAGATCCTTCATGTTTTCAGCAAGGGAAATCTGTGAAAGCAAGGGACGAGTCCTGACTACAGATAAAACAGAAGTGTTACAATCTCAAGAAAACACCTGCACACTAAAATGAGGAGAAGCTTGGAGACATCCATGATTTCTGTTCTGTTCTCCTGCAGAGGACGAGCATCTTGGCCGAAGAAGTTCACTGGACCTTCTTAAAGACTTGCTTGCACATGACATCGCCTACTCTCATTTCCTGAAAAGCAAACACAATATATAATTATAACTCTGACAGACAATGCCTAAAACCCACTGCATGACTGTCTTAATGGAGGTCTTTCTTCCTCACACCATGATTCCTCTGCATTGCAGATCAAAATTTGGGGGATAAATATTGCCTGTTGTTCGGGTTTTGAATTAATGTTTCCTAGTGGTGTGAAGTATAGTGGTGAAGATGCTGTGTGAAGAGAAGCCGCAGGGCTTAGTGGACAGACCATGGGCCTGGAGGTCATGGGTTCTAATTCCATGAATGGTGGTGTGAAGAAGTGGTTCAAAAGATCCACCCTTTCCTCTCCATCCAAACCGTTACCTTGTTGGTTCAATCTCTCATTCTATCCCGACTGAATTGCTGCATCAGCCTCCTTTCTGATCTCCCATCCTCCTGTCTCTCCCCACTTCAGTCTATACTTCACTCTGCTGCCCAGATTATCTTTCTTTAGAAACGCCCCGGGCATGTCACTCCTCTCCTCAAAAATCTCCAGTGGTTGCCTATCAACCTTCGAATCAAGCAAAAACTCCTCACTCTCGGCTTCAAAGCTCTCCCATCACCTCTCCCCCTCCTACCTCATCTCCCTTCTCTCCTTCTACAGCCCAGCCTACATCTTCCACTCCTCTGCCACTAGCCTCCTCACTGTACCTCGTTCTCGCCTGTCCCGCCGTCGACCTCCAGCCCACGTCCTTCCCCTGGCCTGGAATGCCCTCCCTCCACACATCCTCCAAACTAGCTCTCTTCCTCCCTTCAAAGCCCTACTGAGAGGCTCACCTTCTCCAGGAGGCCTTCCTAGGCTGAGCCCCCCTTCTCCTCTGCTCCTCCTCCCCTCCCCATCACCCCTACTCCCTCTCTCTGCTCTACCCCTTCCCTGCCCCACGGCACTTGTGTATATTTGTACATATTTATTATTCTATTTATTTAATTAATGATGTGCATGTAGCTATAATTCTATTTATCTATTTTGATGCTATTGATGCCTGTCTACTTGTTTTGTTCTGTTGTTTGTCTCCCCCTTCTAGACTGTGAGCCTGTTGTTGGGTAGGGACCCTCTCTATATGTTGCTAAGTTATACTTCCCAAGCGCTTAGCACAGTGCTCTGTACACAGTAAGCGCTCAATAAATATGATTGAATGAATGAATGAATGGTGTGAAGAGAAGCCACGAAGAGAAGTGGAAGAGGCTCCCACAATTGCTAGCTGTGTGACTTTGGGCAAGTCACTTCACTTCTCTGTGCCTCAGTGACCTCATCTGGAAAATGGGGATTAAGACTGTGAGCCCCCCATGGGACAACCTGATCACCTCGTAACCTCCCCAGCACTTAGAACAGTGCTTTGCACATAGTAAGCACTTAATAAATGCCATTATTATTATTCTCATAATATTTAGAGGTCTCAACCTGCCATTATTACTATTATTATTCTCATAATATTTAGAGGTCTCAACCTGGTCAGCAATGGCTTAAGAAACATCCTCAAACTGTAGGGAATGCAATTGGAGAATTACATGGAAGAAATCTTCCAGGGGACAGAGCAAGGTGGGACTCACGTAGCCTTAGTTCTTATACTACTTATAATGATGGTATTTGTTAAGCACTTACTATATGCCAAGCACTGTTCTAAGCGTTGGGGGAGATACTACTCAGTCACAGAAGCAAGATCCTGTTGAATCTACTGAAGCCTTCCCTATGGCCCTGAGTTCTTTCTTGCAGAGTGCCTTATTTCAAGCAGAGTTGCTATCATCATTTGTTTTTTTCCTTTAGAGAGGAGATTAAGTTTCTTTCAGGAGGAAAGCACATTTTACCAGAGTTGCAACAAAGTTTAAGGAAATCCCCATAGATTCCCCTCTTGATAAACAAGATTAAATATGGGTTCAGGGAAAAAGAGAAATCTGATGGAAAAAATGGGGAAAACATTTTGGAGTGCTGAAACTCTGTCTCCTTGTTTTATGGATGCAATGCACATTCAGGCCTTAATTACACATTTCATCTAAAACCTGGTGTAGATTATCTATTTCCTCCAAGTGGTTGTAGGGCAGCAGCATGGGCTAGTGGTTAGAGTACGGCCCTGGGCATCAGAATGACCTGAGTTCTAATTCCTGCTGTGTGGCCTTGGGCAACTCACTTAACTTCTCTGTGCTTCAGTTACCTCATCTGTGAAATGGGGATTAAAACAGGGACTGTGTCCAACCTGACTGTCTCGTATCTGCACCAGTGCTTAGAACAGTGCTTGGCAAGTTATTAAGTGCCTCACAAATACCATTATTATTATTAGTAGTAGTAGTAGCAGAACACTGAACATGGATGAGCCTAGGAAGCATTGTTTTATAATTGAAGCACAGAAATACAATTATTTTGATACTTTAAGTGCCTTCCATTTGAAAGGCCCAGATAATTCAGGTCAAAGAATATCTCGGGGAACTTAGATAACCTGTGGGTCAAGATACGGCCTGAGATTAACCAGGATCGGTGTTGGTGCAATGTCTGGTTGGGATATAATTCTGCTCTGATGGGTCCCTTGAATAAAGTAGTCAAACTGATGTATCAAAGATTGGCCAGTGAACTCACAGATTACTTGCATTTAGAAAATGCCTTTTACATAAAGGGCAAGGAAGAATAATAGCACTGCAGGAGATTATTGCTTTAGAGACAAGTAAAGTGCAACACCAACGCTTAATTACTCCACAGTAGGCTCAGATAATGTGTAGCAACCTGTGTGATATTAAATGTATCCGTGTGAATAAAGGAAAAAAAAAAAAGAGAGAAGGCATTTAAAATTCAGCACATGCACGTACCAGGTGCAGTTCATCTCCTTCGATCCACTGAGTCCATCCACGTCCTTCCTTTTCCCCTTTCTGTACACAAAGAAGTTTATCTCCATCCCAAGTCACGTTAGTCTAACAAAGAGGCAGAATGTTTTGTCCTTTAATAATAAGCATTATTGTGTTGTTCAGTTTTATCTATTATTCTAGGGTGAATTTCATTACAGAGAATCTACAAAGCAACCCATAATAGATATTGTAATCACTTCGGCTAATTAAAAAGGATAAATCACCCCAAAAGTTATGAAAGTGTCTGAAATTTCATTAGAAAGAGCAATTCGCTACCAAGGAAAAAGTTATTGTGTTGACCAACGGAGGACATTTTGGGTCAGGGAAAAATCAAAATCCCTTGATTCCTGGAGGGAGATGTCAAGGTGGGAGATTTTCATAAGGAGCATGTAAATACTTGGGTTTCTTTTAAGGAAACTAACAGAAGAAAGCAGTGACCGTCTTTTGTTGCCATGTATCATTTCCTTCTTGTTGGGAGCTACGCACAGTGAGCACAGGTGACCACAGTTAAACTGATGATTAAACCCCCATCTTTTCACCACACCTCTTGTGAAATACCCCAACTCTTCTCTTTTTTCTCAATTAGACCCTACTTTCATTCAGTCATATTTATTGAGCACTTACTATATTCAGAGCACTGTACTAAGCGCTTGGAAAGTACAATTTGGCAACAAATAGAGACAATCCCTACCCAACAACAGGCTGAGAGTCAAGAAGAATAATTATGGTACTTGTTAAGCACTTACTTGGTGCCAAGCACTTTTCTAAGTGCTGGGGCAGTTACAAGTTTGTTAGATTGGACACAGTCCCTGTCCCACATAGGGTTCACACTCTTAATCCCCATTTTACAGATGCGGTAACTGAGACCCAGAGAAGTGAAGTATCTTGCCCAAGGTCACACAGCAGACACGTGGTAGAGCCAGGATTAGAACCCATGACCTTCTGACTCTCAGGCCTGTGCTCTATCTACTAAGCCACACTCAACAACAAAGAATCAATTTCCCTTCAAATGCCTTCCCAAAAATCTTGGTGCTTTCACGCACTCAGATAAAGAGTGACACTTATTTTATTTCAATTCTGCCAACTGATAATCTTTTTTCTGGGAATCATCGCTTATATGACAGCTCTCACTGAGAGATGCTGGGTTCTCATAATGCCGCTCTCCGATATTGATGCATTTTCCTTTTAGTTTGAGAATTCATCCTTTAGGTCTTCCTAATTAATGCAGGGGCCAGATTAATTCAGGGGCTCACCCTCTCAGTCAACCAACCCATGTCATGAATTGAGTTTTTACTGTGAGCAGAGCACTGTACTATAAGTACTTGGGAGAGGATAATAGATTTGAGAGATGCGATCCCTGCTCCCGAGGAGCTTACCCATCTAGTGATAGAGAAGCAGCATGGCTCAGTGGAAAGAGCACGGGCTTTGGAGTCAGGGGTCATGGGTTCGAATCCCAGCTTCGCCACATGTCTGCTGTGTGACCTTGGGCAAGTCACTTAACTTCTTTGAGCCATCTGTAAAATGGGGATTAAGACTGTGAGCCCCACGTGGGACAACCTGATCGCCTTGTAACCTCTCCAGTGCTTAGAACAGTGCTTTGCACATAGTAAGTGCTTAATAAATGTCATTATTATTAAGATACAGTGAGTAGACTGGCATTAGAGGAGCAACCTGATCACCTTGCTTCCCCCCCCCCAGCACTTAGAACAGTGCTTTGCACATAGTAAGCGCTTAACAAATGCCATCATTATTTATTATTATTTAGTGGGGGAGGCAGATGTTGAAATTAACTGGGGCCCCTGGCTAAAAGATGGCTTCCAAACACTCCTGCCAAGTACAGCGGGATGGAGCGAGCATTCCCCACTAACCACCCCCACCTTCAATCAATCAATGGTATTCATTGAGCATTTCCTTTGGGTAGAGTACTGTACTAAGCGCTTTGGAGAGTACAATACAACAGAGTTGGTAGTGAGCAGTGGAACTCCCTCCCCCTCCTCTGGGCCTACAGCTCTGACTTGTAGCTGGGGCCAGTGCATAGGAGCCATTCATCCATTCATTCATTCATTCATTCAATCGTATTTATTGAGCGCTTACTGTGTGCACAGCACTGTACTAAGCGCTTGGGAAGTACAAGATAGCAACATATAGAGACAGCTCATCATCAATCATATTTATTGAGCGCTTACTATGTGCAGAGCACTGTACTAAGCTCAGAGATCCCAGGCTCAACTGGCCCCCCAGCCTGGCAGGGAGAGAGAAGCAGCTCTCATCCCACCTTCATTCTCCCCCTTTTAATAACAATAATAATAATAACTCTGGTATTTGTTAAGCACTTACTAGGTGCCAGGAGCTGTACTAGGCGCTGGACTGGATATCAGCAAATTGGGTTGGACAAGGTCCATGGCCCATATGGAGCTCACAGTCTTAATTCCCATTTTACAGATGAGGTACCTGAGGCACCGGGAGGTTAAGTGACTCACCCAAGGTCTCATAGCAGACAAATGGCAGAGCTGCGATTAGAACCCATGACCTTCTGACAACCAGGCCCTTGCTCTATCATTCATTCATTCATTTGTATTTATTGAGCGCTTACTGTGTGCAGAGCACTGTACTAAGTGCTTGGGAAGCACAAGTTGGCAACATATAGAGACGGTCCCTACCCAACAGCGGGCTCACAGTCTAGAAGGGGGAGACAGACAGCAAAACAAAACATGTGGACAGGTGTCATCAGAACAAATAGGTGGTCTATCCTTAATGGTAGGAGACAGGTCAAGAAAACCAACCATCACACACTTCCTCCCAAATCCTCCTGCCTCTGATGGAGATCCAATACTGGACTGGACCAACTGGTATAAGCACTCAACACATACCAATCAATTGATCAATCAATCGTATTTATTGAGCGCTTACTGTGTGCAGAGCACTGTACTAAGCGCTTGGGAAGCACAAGTTGGCAACATATAGAGACAGTCCCTACCGAACAGCGGGCTCACAGTCTAGAAGGGGGAGACAGACAACAAAACAAAACATGTGGACAGGTGTCGTCAGAACAAATAGGTGGTCTATCCTTAATGGTAGGAGACAGGTCAAGAAAACCAACCATCACACACTTCCTCCCAAATCCTCTTGCATCTGATGGAGATCCAATTTTTAGATTTCTAGATTTTAGATTTTTAGACTGTGAGCCCACTGTTGGGTAGGGACTGTCTCTATATGTTGCCAACTTGTACTTCCCAAGCGCTTAGTACAATGCTTCTGCACACAGTAAGCGCTCAATAAATACGATTGATGATGATGATGATGATCCAATACTGGACTGGACCAACTGTTATAAGCACTCAACACATAGCAGTGATTGATCGGCCACTGGGCTATCCCAGTAATGGCAGTGCTTATGTTCTTATTCCTTACCCAGAAGCACCTCGCTTTTAACACAGTTATCCCGAGATTCCCTCCAAAAAATTGGCTTTTTCCTACTCTACACTGTAAAGTCCTTATGGGCAGGGAATGTGTCCGTTTATTGTTACACTGTATTTTCCCAAGAGCTTCTACAGTGTTCTGCACACAATAAGTGCTCAATAATTATGACTGAAGGGATGAATGAATGAATGAATGCATCATTCAATCAATCAATCGTATTTATTGAGTGCTTATTGTGTGCAGAGCACTGTACTAAGCACTTGGGAAGTACAAGTCGGCAACACATAGAGACAGTCCCTACCCAACAGCGTGCTCACAGTCTAGAAGGGGGAGACAGAGAACAAAACCAAACATACTAATAAAATAAAATAAAAAGAATAGATATGTACAAGCAAGATAAATAGAGTAATAAATATGTACAAACCTATATACATATATACAGGTGCTGTGGGGAAGGTAAGGAGGTAAGATGGGGGGGATGGAGAGGGGGACAAGGGGGAGAGGAAGGAAGGGGCTCAGTCTGGAAAGGCCTCCTGGAGGAGGTGAGCTCTCAGTAGGGCCTTGAAGGGAGGAAGAGAGCTAGCTTGGCGGATGGGCAGAGGGAGGAGAGGGGCTGATGCATGCAGGTATCAGCCCATGTCTACGTCCTCCCCCTGGCCTGGAATGCCCTCCCTCCACACATCCACCAAGCTAGCTCTCTTCCTCCCTTCAAAGCCCAACTGAGAGCTCACCTCCTCCAGGAGGCCTTCCCAGACTGAGCCTCCTTTTTCCTCTCCTCCTCCCCATCCCCCCCGCCCTACCTCCTTCCCCTCCCCACAGCACCTGTATATATGTTTGTACAGATTTATTACTCTATTTATTTTACTTGTACGTATTTACTATTCTATTTATTTTGTTAATGATGTGCATTTAGCTTTAATTCTATTTGTTCTGATGACTTGACACCTGTCCACATGTTTTGCTTTGTTGTCTGTCTCCCCCTTCCAGACCGTGAGCCTGTTGTTGGGTAGGGACCGTCTCTATATGTTGCCAACTTGTACTTCCCAAGCGCTTAGTACAGTGCTCTGCACATAGTAAGCACTCAATAAATACGATTGATTGAATGAATGAATGAATCAGCCTTCTTGCTGGCCTCCCTGCCTCCTGTTGCTTCCCACTACAGTTCATACTTCACTCTGCTGTAGAGATCATTTCCATGTGGGGCAACTTGATCGCCTTGTATCCCCCTCCCAGTGCTTAGAACAGTGCTTTGTACATAGTAAGCGCTTAACAAATACCATGAGAAGCAGCGTGCCTCAGTGGAAAGAGCCCGGGCTTTGGAGTCAGAGGTCACAGGTTCAAATCCCGGCTCTGCCAATTGTCAGCTGTGTGACTTTGGGTAAGTCACTTAACTTTTCTGTGCCTCAGTTACCTCATCTATAAAATGGGGATTAAGACTGTAAGCCCCCTGCGGGACAATCTGATCACCTTGTAACAGTGCTTTGCACATAGTAAGCGCTTAATAAATGCCATTATTATTACTATTATTATTACAAAACCATCCAGTCCATGTTTTTTTACTCCTCAAGAACCTCCAACAGTTGGCCACCCACTTGGTTGCCCACTCACTTGCGAATCAAACAGAAACTCTCTACCATTGGCTCATTACACAATCACCTTGCCCTCACCTACCTTACCTCGCTGCTCTCCTTCCACGGCTCAGCCCGCAAACCTCATTCCTCTAATGCTAACCTACTCACTGTACTTCGATGTCGTCTATCTCACCTTACCCATGCCCATGTCCTGCCTCTGGTCCGGCACTCCCTCCCACTTCATATCCAACAGACAGTCACTCTCCCCAACAACTTAAAAGCACATCTCCTCCGAGGGGCTTTCTCCAACTAAACCCTCATTTCCTTAATTCCCACTCTCTTATACACTGCCCCTGCATTTGGATTTGCACCCTTTATTCAACCTGCCCTCAACCCCACAGCCCTTAGATACATATTCATCATTTATTTAATTATAGTATCATCTCCCCATGTAGGCTGTAAGCTTGATGTGGGCAGGGAGTGTTTACCAGCTCTGTTTATATTACACTCTCCCCAGCACTTAGTACAGTGCTCTGCATGCAATCAATCAATCGTATTTATTGAGCGCTTACTGTGTGCAGAGCACTGTACTAAGCGCTTGGGAAGTACAAGTTGGCAACATACAGAGACAGTCCCTACCCAACAGTGGGCTCACAGTCTAAAAGTGCAGTAAGTACTTAACTGATCGATTGATTACTCTACCCCAAAACCTGGACTGAGTGGGAAGAATTCTGAGTGGGGGTTGATCTCCTCCAGCTTCAGCCCTAACAAAGCCCTGGCTCCATTCATTCCTTCAAGCGCATTTATTGAGCGCTTACTGTGTGCAGAGCACTGTACTAAGCGCTGCCAGGGAACACCATCACTCCAACCGCTGGCCCCATCACTTAGCATTAGCTAGTCTTCACCGACAGTAGCATTAATTATCGTGGGATTAGTCAATAAATTGTGGGACTGGCTGGGGACACACATTAGTCCCTGTTGAGCTGGGAGATTCAGGAACAGGGGAGCCAGTCTGGGGTCAGGGGAGGTCCTATGCAGGGTGCCAATCAGTACAGCTGGGGAGACAGGTGCAGCATGGCCTAATGACTAGACCACAGGTTTGGGAGTCAGAAAGTGATGGGTTCTAATCCCGGCTCCACCACTTGTCTGCTGTGTGACCCTCAGCAAGTCACTTCACTTCTCTGGACGTCAGTTACCTCATCTGCAAAATGGGGATTAAGACTGTGACGCCACATAGGACAACTGTTTATCTTGTATCTACCTCAGTGCTTGGCACATAGTAAGCCCTTAACAAATACCATTATTACTATTATTATTATTAACTTCTTGGGGCCTCAGTTACCTCATTTGGAAAACAGAGATTGAGAATGTGAGCCCCACCTGGGACAGGGACTATGTCCAACCTGATTTGCTTGTATCCACCCCAGCGCGTAGTATAGTGTCTGACACATCGTAAGCACTTAAATACCACAATTATTACTATCATACATAGCTTGACCTAATGATGTTGCACTTCGCAAGGGGTCTCTCAAAGTCCCTTAGCACTGGACACAAAGGACCAGCGTAGGAAACACGCAAAATCCTGGCCCAGGCACAAATCCATGTGTGCTAGGGAGATTGTGAGCCAAAGAGAAGTTTTGTTTAGCTAGTAAGCACCCCAACCAGGGCGCATTGGCCAGGGGCCATTCTTGGCCCACCCTACTATCTAGAAGAACCTCTATTTCCAAGTTGGGCCAATTTCAGAGGTTCAAAGTTCTTAGGATACAGCACAGGCCTGGGATTCAGAAAGACCTAGATTCTAATCCCAGCTCTGTGGTGTACCTGCTTTGTGACCTTGGGCAAGTCACTTAACCTCTCTGTGCCTCAGTTATCGCTTCTGTAAAATTCAATCATTCATTCAATCATATGTATTGAGTGCTTACTGTGTGCAGAGCACTGTACTAAGTGCTTGGGAAGTACAAGTTGGCAACATATAGAGACGGTCCCTACCCAACAACGGGCTCACAGTCTAGAAGGGGGAGACAGACAACGAAACATATGGACAGGTGTCAAATCAGAATAAATAGAAATAAAGCTAGATGCACATCATTAACAATATAAATAGAATAGTAAATATGTACAAGTAAAATAAATAGAGTAATAAATCTGTACAAACATATATACAGGTGATGTGGGAAGGGGAAGGAGGGAGGGCAGGGGGGATGGGGAGGAGGAGAGAAAAAAGGGGGCTCAGTCTGGGAATTAAGGTTGTGAACCCCATATGGGACACAGACTATGTCCAACCTGATTATCTTGTATCTATCCCAGTGCTTAGTGCAGTGTCTGACCCCGAGTAAGCGTTGAATAAATACCATTAAAAAAAAGCAACTGTTTGGGCCATGTAGTGGTTAATCTTGCCTCCAGACTAAGACAATGTGCAGGAAAGTAATCTGTGCAAGATAACACCCCTAATGTTTTTCTCTGAAGAAATATTGAAATCATTATTATTGAACGCTTACTGAAAAAGGCAAATAATAAATCCTAAATAACAACAAGGCTGAGTCTGCATAGCAGCATTAACACACAGCTTTCCTATAATAACGGGGTTGTGTTCTTCCAAAATCTCTGTTAAATTGCTATAGTCTTTTAGCCCAAGCTGGTGCGTATTGTCCGGAAAACATTCTCTGATTGTGTTCTTGTTGAAAAGAGTGTTCCTAACACGTGGTAAGGCAGAACAGAGTATACCTTTGTCATTCTGAGAGTGCTTCTCTGCTCTCCAACTCCCCTATTCCAACTGGTTTTGTCTGAAGAGTCCACGTACTTGAAGAAAAGCTGGACTTTGGGTGAGCTCACAGCAAGCCATTGTATGAATGATTTTTTTGATCCCACGAACAACAACAGAGAAGGAGAAATACGCTGAAAAACTTGGCTGCTCTACTCCAGGACAGGTGGTTGCCAGCCTGTGGGGTCAGGGCATGGAGGGAGATGTGGCCTTCTCTCGTTGCTCTACCCAATAACGGGCCCAGACCAATCACTGACTGAAATGTAGAGGCGACACTGTGACACGGCAAATAAAAGGTCTTGTCTTTTGCTGTCGAGTTGTTTCTACCCCATAGAAACACCACAGACACACCTCTCCCAGAACGTCCCGCTCTCCTTCTGCAATCACTCTGGTAGTGTATCCAAAGGGCTTTCTTGGTAAAAATACAGATGTGGTTTACCATTGCTGCTTTCCGCACAGTAAACTCGAGTCTCCGCCCTTGACTCTCTGCCCTCGACTTTCTCCCACGCCGCTGCTGCCCAGCATGGGTGAATTTTGACTTGTAGCGGATTGCCTTCCACTCGCTAGCCACTGCCCAAGCTAGGAATGGAATGGGTAGGCCTCTGCTTGATTCTCCCTCCCATAGTCGAGACTGGTAGAGTACTAGAAACTCTCCAGGTGCAACCCTGAAAGGGGAAATAAAAGGTGGTCGCTTTGAATCGCAAGCAGAGAAGCAACACGCAGAAGGCTGCAACGTCAGCGGTCCGTGCCTAAAGCAGCACGGACTAAAGCACAGCAGAGCCAAGCTGCCAGGAACTTCTCCAAACCTTCCGACGTGGGATCAGCGGGATGGGCTCCCTTGACCAGCAGACCGGAATCGGACTCTTGTTGGAGTGACCGTAAGTGAGTGTGTGTATGTGTCACTCCCCTGCACATGGGCTAAAAAATTAAGTAAAGCTTCCACAGTAACGTTGGTGGTTTGATTCTTCACTTGTCCCAGAATGTCCAGTGTAGGAAATTCCTGGTCAGTAGGAACTAGGGGTTCGTGACATTATCCAGATGAGCTGCTTCATTAGTCAAATAATTTAGAATGGAATCCTTGGAAACCAAAAAATCTTACTCCTCCCATACTTAAGATTTCGTGTCTAAACCAGAAGCATTAAAATAACGCAGACTTTTCAAGGTTGTTCATGTCTGCCCACACACGGCACAGGGCAAGGACTACCTAAGCCTGCATGCTGGGATTGCACCTGGAATTGGTGCTGGCACTGATCCCTTCCTCGCTTGAGGGGCATTTGGTTCCGTTCCCCGGTTTGGCGGTGTGTTACTGCACAAAATTGGGTGAAAAAGTGATTTTGCTTTATTGAATATCGGCAAGGAGGGCTTGCCCGGCAAGCAGAGGAGTCTCTAAGCTCATTTTTTGGTTGCTTTTGCTACTGGACGATCACTTAACCCTCAGAACAGGGTTTGTGTGTTTGGCCGAGTCCAGCTGCAAGCTTAGTACACAGGCTCAGGTATTTGCCCTGTGCCGCATGTGGGCAAGTACGAAAAACTTTGCAATGTCGGCGTTAAGTGCTTCTGATTTAGACCCAAAAGCCTAAGTATGGGGAGAGTGAGGCTTTTTTGGTTACCAAAGATTCCATTCTAAATTACCTGAATAATGAGGCAGCCCATTTGGATAATGCCAGTATCTAAAGTCCCGCTTTTCTTCAAGTATGTGGACACTTCAGGAAAAAGCAGTTGGAATAGGGAGTAGGAAAGCACAGAGGCGCTCCCAGAATGACCTAGGTGCATTCAGTTCTGCCTTACCACGTGTTTGGAATAAGCATTTCAGCTAGAACACAATCACGGAACATTTAGAGAAGCAGTGTGGCTCAGTGGAAAGAGCATGGGCTTTGGAGTCAGAGGTCATGGGTTCGAATCCCGGCTCCACCACAAGTCTGCTGTGTGACCTTGGGCAAGTCACTTAGCTTCTCTCAGTCTCAGTTACCTCATCTGTAAAAATGGGGATTAAGACTGTGAGCCCCACGTGGGACAACTTGATCACACTGTAACCCCCCCAGCGCTTAGAACAGTGCTTTGCACATAGTAAGCGCTTAACAAATGCCATCATTATTATTATTATTATTATTACCTGGACAATATGTGCCAGTTTGGGCTAAAAGACTATAGCAACGTAATGCGAATTTCGGAAGAACAGCACCCCAAGTTACAGGAAAGCTGGATGTTAAGGCCGATATGCGCACTCGGCCATGTCGTTATTTACGATTTATTATGTGTCCTTTTCAGTAAGCGTTCGATAATAATGATTTCAGGATTTCTTCAGAGAAAAACATTAGGTTTGTTATCATGCCCAGATTTCAAAACGGTGTCATTTTACTGGCCTTTCGAAGGTGGACAAATCAATTTCAAGTCCTTAAATGGAAGTCACAGAGAACTTTTAACACTTGTTAGAAAAGCAGCGCTCTAAGTGGCACATGAATAACCCTTAAAAGACAAGCAATTTCTATGCAAAATGAAATGGGAGGTGTGGCTATATCATCTTACATTGTGAAGATTTGAACACGCATTATCAGTTAAATAGCTCACTGTCTCAAAATTTAGCAAGGGATAAACACTTAGGAATTTGCATGGTGGAGGGTACGCTTTGACTGACATGGACTAGAGGACTTCGCCAATTAAGCACTCTTTCCCTGGCTCCCTCTCCCATCTGCGTCATTTCTCTCTTGGGTCTGTGACCTTTGGGCATTTGATATTCAGTGCTCGGCACATAGTAAGCACTTAAAGACCATCATTATCAGTATTATTCACCCCACCCTCAGCCCCACAGCTCTTACGTACATATCTATAAATTACATATTATGAATGATTAATTCATATTAATGATGATTATGATGGCATTTGTTAAGTGCTTACTATAATAATAATAATAATAGCATTTATTAAGCACTTACTACGTGCAAAGCACTGTTCTAAGTGCTGGGGAGGTTACAAGGTGATCAGGTGGTCCCACGGGGGGGCTCACAGTCTTAATCCCTATTTTACAGATGAGGTAACTGAGGCCCAGAGAAGTTAAGTGACTTGCCCAAAGTCACACAGCAGACAATTGGCAGAGCCAGGATTTGAACCAATGACCTCTGACTTCAAAGCCATGCTCTTTCCACTGAGCCCTGCTGCTTCTCTGTGTGAAGCACTGTTCCAAGCGCTGTGGGGGATACAGGTGATCTTCTAGTCTTCTAGACTGTGAGCCCACTGTTGGGTAGGGACCGTCTCTATATGTTGCCAACTTGTACTTCCCAAGCGCTTAGTATAGTACTCTGCACACAGTAAGCGCTCAATAAATACAGTTGAATCAGGTTGTCCCACATGGGGTTCACAGGCTTAATCCCCATTTTACAAATGAGGTAACTGAGGCACAGGGAAGTGACTTGCCCAAAGTCACACAGCTGACAAGTGGCAGAGTCAGGATTAGAATCCATGACCTCTGGCTCCCAAGCCCGTGCTGTTTCCACTGAGCCACGCTGCTTCGCCATTTTCCCTTCTAGACTGTAAGCTCATTGTGGGGAGGGAACATGTCTATTATAAAACAAAATTTTATTTTGTTAGTATGTTTGGTTTTGTTCTCTGTCTCCCCCTTTTAGGCTGTGAGCCCACTGTTGGGTAGGGACCGTCTCTATATGTTGCCAATTTGTACTTCCCAAGCGCTTAGTACAGTGCTCTGCACATAGTAAGCGCTCAATAAATACGATTGATGATGATGATGATGATGTCTACCAACTGTGTTGTACTGTACTCTCCCAAACACTGAGTACAGTGCTCTGCACACAGGAAGCATTCAATAAATACCATTAATAATAACAATGATGATAACGGACGAAAAGAGAAATGCAACCTCGTTAAAAGAAATCTGCTTTTTGGTCTCAGACTTCAAGCAATCATGACAGCCTGTATCTGACACGACATTGCATGGAATGCTGATAGAGGAATAAATACCAGCTAACCCACTTCGTTCCTGAGTACCTTTGGCAAAACCTCACAGGTAAAAGAACTCTTGATGGGAAGAAGAGGAGCCAAATTCCCTGTCACTTTATTAATCCAGAGTTCATTTTCCTCTCTCCTCTTGCTTACAGTACAAACTCAGGACTGGGACATCTCCTTTCATTTAAGCTCTATTAAAAAGCATTAATTCTTATATGGAGACAGAGCAACAGCTACACATGATTAAGCCCACTCAGGGGAGACTTTAAACTAAACAGATATGCAAACAGAATCACTAGAATTGAGTGTTGGGGTCAAACATCATAGAGCACTGCAAGTGACCTCATTCTACACCAGCCTGAACCAGGATGAGCCTCTGAGTGTTCAAAAGGCTCTTATTTTCACTGTGATAGTGCCTAGGCTTTTTCCAAGGCCAACACAATCAATCAATCAATCAATCGTATTTATTGAGCGCTTACTGTGTGCAGAGGACTGTACTAAGCGCTTGGGAAGTACAAATTGGCAACATATAGAGACAGTCCCTACCCAACAGTGGGCTCACAGTCTAAAAGGGGGAGATGGAGAACAAAACCAAACATACTAACAAAATAAAATAAATAGAATAGATATGTACAAGTAAAATAAATAAATAAATAAATAAATAGAGTAATAAATATGTACAAACATATATACATATATACAGGTGCTGTGGGGAAGGGAAGGAGGTAAGATGGGGGGATGGAGAGGGGGACGAGGGGGAGGGGGGAGAGGATCAAATCAAAGATACTGTTCTTCCTTCTCTTTTCAAGAAAACAAATTATCTACCCACCTTCCTCCACCTCAAACCATCTTTCAACTTAAACAGGATACAAATGAATCTAGAGAAAATAAATTATTTCTAGCTTACGGTATCTCTGCAAATCCTTAAAATGCTAAATAGAATATTCATTTAATCATATTTATTGAGCGATTACTGTGTGCAGAGCACTGTACTATGCACTTGAGAAATACAAGTCGCCAACATATAGAGTCGGTCCCTACCCAACAATGGGCTCACAGTCTAGAAGGGGGAGACAGACAACAAAATAAAATACGTAGACAATAGGCAATAGGCAATATGACAAAGAAAGGGGTCACTCAGTAGACAGGGGATTATCATTATTAGTGTTCACAGTAGGTGTTTTTAAAGTTCTTTTCGTTAAAGATGAAGACAGTTTCCTGTACTCCTGAGTTTCTTCTTTTTAGAGCCGGATTACTTTTATCAGCAGATATGCACCATGCTGCCATGGTAATCAGCAATATTGTTCCCTCTCTCCCCCACGCTTCCTAGCAGAGAGAGTAAGCAGGGTATGTGGGCTCAGGAAGGAAGCTATTGAAGATAATTAAAGTGAAGTTCCTAACAAACACTGATGAAAACATGTGCCCAAAGGACCCATACCCAGGAAAGGATGCATCAGGAAAAAAAAAAAAAAACCAACAGCTCAACAGCAGGCCACAGAAGGTTTCAGATACCAGGGAACAGAACAAAAATAGACCAAATTGAATTAAAATTGAGAACTGAATTCTTTTGTTTTTTAGTTTCAAATTCAATTCACCCTCTTTTATTCCAACGAGAAATTCTGGCAAAAAATAATGCCCCAAATCTGCTTCAAGCTACCCTGTTCTACCACCTGGATAAATCTCAGTGTTCCTGCTGAGAACCCAACCTGTACATGCGAGTTGGTTGGGTGGTTTAGGTGTAGCTTTCTGTCTGAGGCTGGGGAATGGGCTGAATGACCTCACTGGGTCTTCTCCAACTTTTAGGATTCTCTGACTAGCCGCTCGTGGTTGAGGAACAGATGAGATGTAAAGAGAATGGGGGGATTTCGAGTGATTTTTAAAAATACTCAGTTTCATTGGGTTTACTCATTCATTCATTCAATCAATCATATTTATTGAGTGCTTACTGTGTGCAGAGCACCATACTTAAGCACTTGGGAAGTACAAGTTGGCAACATATAGAGATGGTCCCCTACCCAACAGTGGGCTCACAGTCTAGGAAGGGGAAACAGATGATAAAACAAAACATATTAACAAAATAAAATAAATAGAATAAATATGTACAAATAAAATAGAGTAGTAAATACGTACAAACATATATATATATATATATATATATATATATACACATATATATATATATACATACAGGTGCTGTGGGGAGGGGAAGGAGGTAAGGGGGGGTATGGGGAGGGGGAGAAGGGGGAGAGGAAGGAGGGGGCTGTCTGGGAAGGCCTCCTGGAGGAGGTGAGCTCTCAGTAGGGCTTTGAAGGGAGTAGGGCTTTGCAGGTTTTCTCACCTGACCTGTAGTCAGAGCCATGCTAGACCTTCTTCTAGATTGTGAGCCCATTGTTGGGTATGGATTGTCTCTATTTGTTGCCAAATCGTACTCTCCAAGTGCTTAGTACAGTGCTCTGTACACAGTAAGTGCTCAATAAATAAGATTGAATGAATAAATGAGAGGGAAAATATACCATCCGGCTGTCAGAGACGGTGATAATAATGAAAAGCCTTCTTGGCACAAAACCACTGCCTAACCCCCTTTCCACATACCCCTGTTAGCAAGGAGAGATGAGAAGCGGCCCTGAAACTGTAGCGTAAACTGTAAATTCCTTGTGGGCAGGGAACGTGTCTAAGCACATGTCTAACCATTAAGATGTGTGGCTTAGTGGAAAAAGCACAGGCTTGGGAGTCAGAGGTTGTGGGTTCTAATCCTGGCTCGGCCACTTGTCAGCTGTGTGATTTTGGGCAAGTCATTTCACTTCTCTATGTCCCAGTTACCTCATCTGTAAAATGGGGATTAAGACTGTGAGCCCCAAGTGGAGAAATCTGATTACATTGTATCTACCCTAGCACTTAGAAAAGTGTGAGTTCCCAGTGTAAACTCATAGTAAGCGCTTAACAAATCATTATTATTACTAACTCATTGTTTTGTACTCTCCCAATAATAATAATAATGATAATGATAATAATAATAATGATGATAATGGCGTTTGTTAAGCGCTTACTATGTGCCAAGCACTGTTCTAAGCACTGGGGGGATACAAGGTAATCAGGTTGTCCCATATGGGGCTTACAGCCTTAATCCCCATTTTCCAGATGAAGGAATTGAGGCACAGAGAAATGAAGTGACTTGCCTAAAGTCACACAGTTGACAAGTGGCGGAGCCAGGATTAGAACCCGTGACCTCTGATTCCCAAGCCCATGTTCTTTCCTCTGAGCCACGGTGCTTCTCCAAACACTTAGTACAGTACTAGTACAGTGGAGAAGCAGTATAGTGTAGCGGATAGAGTGTCGGCCTGGGTGTCAGGAGGTCATGGGTTCTAATCCCGGCTCAGCCAGTTGTCTGCTGTTTGACCTTGGGCAAGCCACTTCAATTCTCTGTGCCTCAGTTACCTCATCTGGAAAACAGGGATGAAGACTGTATGCCCCACATGGGACAACCTGATTACCTTGTATCTACCCCAGCGCTTAGAATAGTGCTTGGCACATAGTAAGCGCTTAACAAATACCACCATTATATTCCCTGGGCCTCAGTTACCTCATCTGGAAAATGGGGATTGAGACTATGAGCCCTATGTGGGGCAGGAACTGTGTCCAACCTGATTTGCTTGTATCCACCCCAGCGCTTAGTACAGTGTCCAGCACATAGTAAGCACTTAATACCGTAATTATTACTATTATTGTATTGTTGTATTGTAGTCTTCCGAGCGCTTAGTACAGTGCTCTGCACACAGTTAGCACTCAATAAACATGATTGACTGACAGACACTGTAAGTGTGTAATACTACTGCTTGACCGACCAGAGTCTGCAATGACAGCTGTAAACAGGAGGGAAAGTTGTAATTGATCAATTAATCATATTTAGTGAACACTTACTGTATATAGAACACTGCACTAAGCATTGGGAAAGTGCAATTCAACAGAGTTGGTAGACAAGATCCCTGCCCATAAGGAGCTTACAGTCTAGAGGGGGAGAAAAATATTTAAATGAATTTACAGCTAAGTACATAAGTGCTGTGGGACTAAAGGTGGGATGAATATCAAAGACTACAAGTCGAAGTGCCTAGGTGACAAAGAAGAGAGAGGGAGAAAAGGGAAATGAGGGTTCAGTTGGGAAAGGATTCTTGGAGATTTGATTTTAGTAAGGCTTTAGAAGATGGGGAGTGTGGTGGTCTACCACGTATTTACGGGAAAAAATTTCAGGCCAGGGAGAAGACACGGTATGAGGGGTTGGTGGTGAAATAGATGAGATCGAGGTACAGTGAGTAGGTTGGTGGTAGAGGAATAAAGTGAATAAGTCAGGTTGTAGTACCGTCGCTTAGTGGAAATAGCACAGGCTTGGGAGTCAGAGGACAAGGGTTCTAATCCCGGCTTGGCCACTTGTCTGCTGTATGACCTTGGGCGAGCCAATTCATTTCTCTGTGCCTCAGTTACAGGGGATTAAGACTGTGAGCCCCACATGGGACAGCCTGATTACCTTGTATCCACCCCAGTGCTTAGAACAGTGCTTGGAACATAGTAAGAGCTTAACAAATACCATCATTATTATTAGTAGTTGTAGGAAAGGTAGGAGGAAAAGGTGAGCTGACCGAGTGCTTTAAAGCCAGCGGTAGTAGGTTTCTGTTTAATGCTAAGGTGGATGGGCAGCCCCTGAAGGTTTTTGAGAAGTGAGGGGCTCTGAACTAAATGTTTCATTAAAAAAATGATCTGGGAAGCAGAGTGAAGTATGGACTGGAGTGGGGAGAGATAGGACACTGGGAGGTCAGCAAGGAGGCTGACGTAGTATTCAATTCAGGAAATGATAAGTGCTTGGATCAACATGGTAGTAGTCCTATTCTTCATCAACACTCACTCCCTTAAAGAAATCATTCACTCTTTTGGGTTCAACTACCACTTTTATGCAGATGATTCCCAAATCTCCATATCCAGCCCTGATCTCTCTCCCTCTCTGCAGTCTTGCATTTCCTCCTGCCTTCAAGACACGTCTACTTGGAAGTCCCCCTGACACCTCAAACCTAACATGCCGGAAACAGAACTCCTCATCTTCCCACCCAGACCCTGAACCCCCGGTGATTTTCCCATCACTGTAGACAGCACCACCATCCTTCCTGTCTCACAAGCCCGAAAAATTTGTGTTATCCTTGACTCCTCTGTCTCATTCAACCCACATATTTGATGTCACTACATCCCATTGGTTCAACCTTCACAACATTACTAAAATCTACTTCTCCATCCAAACTGCTACCATGATGATCCAAGCAATTATCCTAACCCATCTCAATTACTACATCAGCCTCCTTACTGATCTGGTTGCTTCCTGTCTCTCCCCACTCTAGTCCATACTTATCTCCACTGCCCAGATCATTTTCCTACAAAAACATTCAGTCCATGTTTCCCCACTCCTCAAGAACCTCCAGTGGCTGCCCATTCCAACTCCACATCAAAAAGAAACTCCTTACCTTTGGCTTTGAAGCATTCAATCACCTTGTCCCCTCCACCCTCACCTTGGAGGAGATGTGCCTTCAATAAGGTATTGAAGGAGAGGGAGTAAACTAGGGTTTAGTAATGGAAGGCCTCTTGGAGGAGATATGATTTTAATAAGGTTTGAAGGTTGAAAGAGTGATTATCGTCCGATATGAAAGGGAAAGTAGTTCCAAGCTAGAAGTAGGATATGGTCAATGGAGTTGACGAGTCATAGAAAGCAATAGGATTGGTTAGGAAGTGAGAGGAGTCGATAAGGTTATAAAACTCAGCCTTTCCATCCCAGGTGTGTCTGTCTGTCTCTCTCTCTCCCCCCCCACCACCCCGTCCTCTTCAGACTTTCCCATCACTGTAGACAGCACCATAATCCTTCCCAACTCACAAGCCCGTACCCTAGGCATGATACTTAGCTCCTCTCTCACTGAACCCACATATTCAATCCATCACCAAATCCTGTCGGTCCCACCTTCACATCACTAAAATTCTCCCTTTCCTCTCCATCAAAACTACCACGTTAATATAATCACTCACCCTATCCTGCCTAGATTACTGCATCAGTCTCCTTGCTTACCTCCCAACCTCCTGCTTCTCCCCACTCCAGTCCATATTTCACTACGTTGCCCAGATCATCTTTCTACAGAAACATTCAGGACATATCACCCCTCTCCTCAAAAATCTCCAGTGGCTGCCTATCCACCCCCATATCAAACAGAAACTCCTCACCATTGGCTTTAAAACACTCCATCACCTTGCCCCCCTCCTACCTCATCAAGCTTCTCTCCTTCTACAACCCAGCCTGCACACTTCACTCTTCTGGTGCTAACCTTCTCATTGTGCCTCGATCCCATCTGTCTCTCCGCTGACCCCTGACCCACGTCCCACCTTTGGCCTGGAATACCCTCCCTTAAATTCACCAGACAATTACTCTCTCCCCCTCCAAAGATTTACTGAAGGCACATCTCCTCCAAGAGGTCTTCCCATACTAAGCCCTACTTTTCTTCATCTCCCACTCCCTTCTGCACCCCTGACTTGCTCCCTTTGGTCTTCCCCCTGGCCAGACCCACAGCACTTATTATATCTGTCATTTTATCTATTTGTATTGATGTCTGACTTCCTCCCTCTAGACTGTGAGCTCACTATGGACAGGAATTCTCACTCTTTTTTGTTGTGTTGTACTTTCCCAAGAGCTTAGTACAGTGCTTTGCACACAATAAGCACTTATAAATATGACTGAATGAATGAAATTATCCAGTGAATTCAGGCCCCAACCATGCCCTGTATATTGTAGTAGAACTTCTTTTTGAGGCTAGAAATAGTTATTCAGAAAAAGAGTGTAGTTTGGGGCCTCGGTCAATTGGATAATTTCCCTGTGTTTACAGAAATGATCATGTGAATGAAGCCCCAATATTAACATTTAATTATTTGGTTTTGAAGGCAGCTTAGGAGAGTAATTGCTGTCTCTGAAAACAATACATTAGTTCTTCATTGATATGTGTGCCTCTTCCTGTATAAACAGAGGATCAGTTGTTATTTCTTTGAAAGCCAAATTTTCTCCGTTTCAGGCTTAGTTTGATGCTATCTAAAATTACCATCTGATCTCAAAAGAATAAGAGGAAAGATTCAGTCTCCACTAAATCTAATGCCGAGCCTTTGCTGGAGGTAGAAATCTGCTAAAGCTACACTACATTTTTAAGGTAATTGTACCTATCAGTTGGGAGTCACTAAGCAAATATTCTGGTTGAACAAAGAATAAATAAGTTCTAGTGGAAAAGGAATTATTTGTTATCTCCAAGTTTAAAACTCAGCAGGACCCAAGTAGGGCTTCCTCCTGAATGTCTGAATCATCATAGTTTGTCTTCATAAGCATGTTTAATCAAAAACACAACTTCTTTAAAATTCCTACAATATATTCCTAATGTTAGGACCATGCTAAGTGCAATGCTTATGCTTTAATAATGATGGTATTTATTGAGCGCTTACTATGTGCAAAGCACTGTTCTAAGCACTGGGGAGGTTACAAAGTGATCAGGTTGTCCCATGGGGGACTCACAGTCTTAATCCCCATTTTACAGATGAGGTAACTGAGGCACAGAGAAGTTAAGTGACTTGCCCAAAGACACATAGCTGACAATTGGCAGAGCTGGGATTTGAACCCATGACCTCTGACTCCAAAGCCCATGCTCTTTCCACTGAGCCACGCATGCTTCTCACGCTGCTTTTGCTTTGGCATAACCGGGCAGATGGCTTAAAGTATAATTTAACAAGAAGTTCGTGAAGAGTGTTACTAAACAAAATGAATTCTAAGGATCTGGGTTCTAATCCCAGCTCGGCCACATGTCTGCTGTATGACCTTGGGCAAGTCATTTCACGTCTCTGTGCCTCAGTTACCTCATCTGTAAAAAATGGAGATTAAGTGTGTGAGCCAATGTGGGACAGGGACTGTGTCCAAACTGATTGACTTGTATCTACCCCAGTGTTTAGAACAATGCTTGGCACTTAATAAGCACTTAACAAGTAATTATAATACATTGGTATTTGTTAAACGCTTACTATGTGCCAAGCACTGTTTTAAGCACTGGGGTAACTGCAAGGTAATCAGATTGTCCAACGTGGGGCTCACAGTTTTACTCCCCATTTTACAGATGAGATAACTGAGGCACAGAGAAGTTAAGTAGCTTGCCCAAGATCACAAAGTGGTGGAGCTGGGATTAGAATCTGCATCCTCTGACTCCCAAGCCTGGGCTCTTTCCGATAAGCCAAGCTGCATCTGTACTAAGCGCTGGGGTGGATACAAGCAAATCGGGTAATCAATCAATCAATCAATCGTATTTATTGAGCGCTTACTGTGTGCAGAGCACTGTACTAAGCACTTGGGTAGTACAAGTTGGCAACATATAGAGACAGTCCCTACCCAACAGTGGGCTCACAGTCTAGAAGGGGGAGACGGAGAACAAAACCAAACATATTAACAAAATAAAATAAATAGAATAGATATGTACAAGTAAAATAAATAAATAGAGTAATAAATATGTACAAAGATATATACATATATACAGGTGCTGTGGGGAAGGGAAGGAGGTAAAACGGGTAGTCCTTTGTCTAATGTGGGGCTTACAGTTTAATCTCTATTTTACAGATGAGGTGACAGACAGAGAAATGAAGTGACTTGCCCAAGGTCACATATTAGACACATGGTGGAGCCAGGATTAGAACCCATCACCTTATGACTGCCAGGCCTTGCTCTATCCACTATGCCATACTGCTAATTATTATTAAATGTCATCATTATTATTATTTCCAGCACTTAGAACAGTGCTTTGCACATAGTAAGTGCTTAATAAATGCCATTACTATTATTATTATTACCATTGTTATTATTAATAAGGAGAGGCTGCCATTGCTAAGTAATTGGGTAGGCTTACGCTGATATCAAAAAAGAAAATATACTGTTCTTAGTAACTTGAGGCAAAATGACCAACCATTTTAGAGATTTGGGAATGCACTGTCAGTAAAACAGTTAAATGGAAAGAGGATAAGTGGAGGGGTGGCTTAGAGGAAATAATAGCAATAATCGTGGTATTTGCTTGGTCTTTACTGTATGCCAAGCACACTTCTAAGAGCTGCGGTAGATACAGGATTAAAAGGTTGGACACAGTTCCTTTCCCACACGTGGCTCACAACCTAAGCAGGCAGGAGAACAGGTACTTAAATGAGGAAACAAGGAAGTTAAGTGACTTGCCCAAGGTCACACATTCATTCATTCATTCAATTATATTTATTGAACGGTAACTGTGTGCAGAGCACTGTACTAAGTGCCTGGGAAGTACAAGTCGGCAACGTATAGAGACGGTCCCTTCCCAACAAAGGGCTCACAGTCTAGAAGGGGGAGACAGATAACAAAACATATAGAAAGGTGTCAAAATCGTCAGAACAAATAGAATTATAACTCTATGCACATCATTAATAAAATAAATAGAATAGCAATCACACAAATGGCAAAGCCGGGATTGGAACCCAGGTCCTCTGACTCCCGGGCCTGTGCTCTTCCCACTAGGCCATGATTCTCATTGTGAACTTGGGACCTGTTAGGGATCTACTCGTGATCCGAGCAGCCTTTCTCCACTCAGGTCAGGGGTGGAAAGGAGCTGAGTTCTGTGGAAATGGTGGTGTTGAGGGTTCAGTTGGTGAGTCAAGAGAAGAAAGTTTGGGTATAGAGACCCAATGGGGCATCATGGCTTTAGAAAATTCAAGGGGGTCAAAAGATCAGAAGTCTCTGTCGGGGAACAGGCCAGAATTGAGGGAAAAATATGTCTGGGAGAAGATGCAGGTGAGGATGTTGTGGTTCCTATAACTTTAGTTTTTGATTCTGGCATTTTAAATCAATTAGTGGCATTTATTGAGCAGTTCTGAGTGCAGAGCACCATACTAGCGCTCAGTAAAGTACAATACAACAGAGTTGGTAGGCACAGTACCTTCCCACAAGGAGTCCACAGGGATAATAGGTAGCATGGCCTAATGAATAGAACACAAGCCTGGGAGTCAGAAGGACCTGGGTTCTACTCCCGTCTCTGTCACTTGTCTGCTTTGTGACCTTGGGCAAATCACTTAACAATACAACAGAGACTGTAGACACAATCCCTGTCCTAACAGGTGCTTACACTTTACAGGGGAGACAGACAGGAGAATAGATTCAGAATGGGGAAATAGCAGAGTATAAGAATATTTACACAAATATCGTGGGGTTGGGTGAGTGTCAGAGTGCTACACTGTGTCAAAGGATACACAGTGAAGTGCAGAGTTGACACAAAGGGGAAGGTGGTGAGGGAAAATAAAGGGCATAGTCTGGGAAGACCTGGTTCACTGGGGGAAGGGAATGCATCTGTTTATTGTTATATTGTAGTCTCCCAAGTGCTCAGTACAGTGCTCTGCACAGTAAGTGCTCAATAAATATGATTGACTGAAAGATTGAATAAAAGATGTGACTTAAGTAGTGTTTAGAAGATAAGGGGAGTGGAAGACTATCAGATAGAAGGGGAGGAGGGAGATCCAGGCACAAAAGAGAACATGGACAACAGCTAGGCGGTGAGATAGATGAGACTGAGGTACTGAGAGAAGGATGGCATTAAAAGAGTGAAGTACTTGAACTGGTCTGCAGTAGAAAATCAGCTAGGTAAAGTAAGAAGGGGAGAACTGATTGAATGCTTTAAAGCCGATGGTAAGGAGTAGCTGATGCAGAGGTGGATGGGCAACCACTGAAGGTTTTTGAGGTGTGGGGAGACATGACCTGGAAGTTTTTAAGAGAAATTATCTGGGCAGCAGAGTGAAGTATGGAGTGGAGTGGGGAAAGACAGGAGGTAGGGAAGTCAACAAGGAGGCTGATGCGGTAATCAAGGCGGGCTAGGATGAGTGCTTGGATAAGCATAGAGCAGTATGGATGGAGAGGAAAGGGTGGATTTTAGCAGTGTCGTGAAAGTATAACTGACAACGTTTGGCGACAGACTGAATTCGTGGATTGAATGAGAGCAATGAGTCATGGGAAGTGCCTAAATTATGAGCTTGTGAGACAGGGAAGGGACTACAGTCTACAGTGATAGGAAAGCCCCTTCCTTCCTCGAGCCCCTTCCTCTCCCACTCGTCCCCCTCTCCATCCCCCCATCTTACCTCCTTCTCTTCCCCACAGCACCTGTATATATGTTTGTACATATTTATTACTCTATTTATTTATTTATTTTACTTGTATATATCTATTCTATTTATTTTATTTTGTTAGTATGTTTGGTTTTGTTCTCTGTCTCCCCCTTTTAGACTGTGAGCCCACTGTTGGGTAGGGACTGTCTCTATATGTTGCCAACTTGTACTTCCCAAGCGCTTAGTACAGTGCTCTGCACACAGTAAGCGCTCAATAAATATGGTTGATTGATTGATTGATTGAAAGTCGGGGGAGGACAGGGTTTAGGTGGGAAGACGAGGAGTTCTGTTTGGACACGTTCAGCTAGAGGTGTTGGTGGGACAAAGTGGGCAGAGCACACAGTCAGAAGAACCTGGGTTCTAATCCTGGCTCCGCCACATGTCTGCTGTGTGACCTTGGGCAAGGCACTTAACTTTTCTGGGCCTCAGTTACCTCACCTGTAAAATGGGGATTAAGAGTGTGAGCCCCATTGGGGACAGGCACTGTGTCCAACCTGATTAACTTGTATCTGCCTCAGCGCTTAGAACAGTGCTTGGCAGGAGGAAATGCAGGACTGAAGAGGAAGGAGAGAGGACAGAGTTTTTGCACCATTCCACCTCCCACCTCTTCCCCTTCCTTTGAAGCCTGTGTATCATCCACCTCTACTACCCATTTCAGTTACTAGTCACAGTCATCTACCACTCCCCAGGCTCTTCCTGCAACTTTCTGAATCATTTTGAACACTGGGATTCCTTCTCCCTTTTTCCAGACCTACAATCAGATATAATAATAATAATAATAATAATAATAATAATATAATAATAATAATAATAATAATAATGGCATTTGTTAAGCGCTTACTATGTGCAGAGCATTGTTCTAAGCGCTGGGGAGGATACAAGGTGATCAGGTTGTCCCACGTGGGGCTCACAGTCTTAATCCCCATTTTACAGATGAGGGAACTGAGGCCCAGAGAAGTTAAGTGAGTTGCCCAAAGTCACACAGCTGACAAGTAGCGGAGCCGGGATTAGAACCCATGAACTCTGACTCCCAAGCCCGGGCTCTTTCCACTGGGCCACGCTGCTTCACGCTCCTTATCATGCTCATGACTCCCCTATTTTCCCCCCAAACCCTCTCTTGACCACGTTCCTCTCCAAACCTAAGCCCTCTTTTCCTGCCATGATCCTGGACTGTCAGAAGAGGACGGAAGTGAAATTCCCCAACTCAGGATTGACCCATGCCTACATTGATCCTTGAGGACTTCAGTGTTCACGTGAATGTCCCAGACAAACTTTCTGCAACCCACTTCCTCTCACGTCTCAACTCCACCAACCTCCTGCTCCATCCGACCTCACTGACTCACCCACATCAGTGCATTCCCAATCTCATCAACTCTAGTCACTGTACAATTTCTATCCTCACCAACTCTGAAATCCCTCTCTCAAATCGCAACCTCATCATCTGCCTTCTACCCCACACACCCACCCCCTGCAAATATGTCCTGTTTCTCCAGGGAGACCGCCAATCTTTTGACCGACCCCCTTTCCAATTTTTCAAAGTCATACCCCATTTGGTCTCCCTACCCAATCTGCCTTCTCAACATTACCCTCTCCTCTGAATTCAACTCCCTCACTCCTCGTCCCTTCGCCAATCTCATACCACAAACCCACAATCCTGGATGACCTCTACAGTACACTTCCTCTGCTCCTGGGCTCAACCTGTAGAGTGCTGCTGGCAGAAATGCAGACCGACCTTGTTCATTTCAAATCTATCTTCAACTGTGCGAACTCTTCCCTCTCCTCCTCCAGGGACCTGTATTACTCCTTCTTTATTGACTCCAAAGCCTAATGCCAGAAACCGCTATTTCAGACTTTTAACTCCCTTATAACCCGTAACCCGTCATCCACAGGTGCCACCTTTATATACTTTATTGATAAAACTGAAACCATCAGGTGTGAGCTCCCTCAAATCTCCTCTGCTCCTCTCCAATCTCTTTGTTCTTCTTTCCCCTCTTCAACCCTCCCATCTTTTCCAGCAGTATTCATTCATTCATACAATCGTATTTATTGAGTGCTTAATGTGTGCAGAGCACTGTACTAAGCACTTGGGAAGTTCAAGTTGGCAACATATAGAGACGGTCCCTACCCAACAATGGGCTCACAGTCTAGAAGTATCTCAAGAGGAGATCTCTCAACTCCTCTCAGAAACTACACCCTCCATCTGTGCTTCCAACTCCATCCCTTCTTACTTTATCACGGTCATTGTGGGCACAGGAATGTGTCTGTTTATTGTTGTATTGTGCGCTCCCAAGCTCTGCACACAAAAAGTGCTCAATAAATACGACTGAATGAATCAAAACACTCGTCCTCTCTGTGACTGCCATTTTCAACCTTTCACTTTCCAATAGCTTCTTCCCCACTGCTTTCAAACTTACTCATGTCTCTCCTATCCTTCCCCAAAACACGCTTCCTAACTCCGTTCCTCTCCAAATCTGATTAAGCCCTCTTTTCCTACCACAATCATGGACTGTAGGAGGAGGATGGAGGTGAAATTCCCCAACACAGGACTGAGACTGAAAGAATTTCCTCCCATGGCTCTGGAGGCTCCAGGAGAAGAGGAGGATCTGGAGAGTTTGGGTTTAGAATTGATCTACTGGAAAGAGCCCAGGTCTGGGAGTGAAAGAACCTGGGTTTTAGTCCCAGTTCCTCCACTTCTCTGCTGTGTGACCTTGGGAAACTCACTTCACTTCTCTGTGCCTCAGTAATCTCAGATGTAAAATGGGAATTAAACCATGAGCCCCACATAGTACATGGACGGTGTCCAACCCAATTATTCTGTATCTACCCCAATACTTTGCATAGTGTGTGGCACATAGTAAGCACTTAGCAAATGCCAATAAAAATAATACAATCACAGGCCTCATGCATGTGGACTATTTGCCAACTTGTACTTCCCAAGCGCTTAGTACAGTGCTCTGCATACAGTAAGTGCTCAATAAATACGATTGAATGAATGAATGAATGAAATTTGCCATCAAAATCTGTGTCACCAATTTAGGTCATCAACAATAGCATTTATCAGCCGAAATGGGTATTACGATCAAGCAAGTTAAGCAGGCATGGCCTATCAAACCTTGTCCAGAAGAACATAATTTCAGAAGAAATGGCAACCGACTGCGACATTTCCTAGATGCGAGCTTGAGCCCTTTTTTTACCCATCACTGCTCTTTATTCACAAGCTGTTTTTCAGTTGTTCAATGTCACATCCATGCTCCGGTGGTTAACTGCCCTTGATAGCATTTAATTGGCTTTCATGGGCACACTCCATGATTGCCTGCTCTTCAGTAGGAATGGGACGGAACACCAC
Organism: Tachyglossus aculeatus; assembly: GCF_015852505.1. Taxonomy (NCBI): domain Eukaryota; kingdom Metazoa; phylum Chordata; class Mammalia; order Monotremata; family Tachyglossidae; genus Tachyglossus; species Tachyglossus aculeatus. Next base: position 85,136,804 of record NC_052066.1, read on the forward strand.
CATCCCTAGGATGTCCAGCGGGAAGCGAGAGACCAACATTAAATGGACATAGCAGCTAACCACACAACTTTCAAATGTGACAATATGGATTTACTAAATTCATCACTTTAGCAAAAACGGCCAGGAAGGTGGATGACAGCTGTGCTCCTACTAACTGCGGCTGCTGTTTTCATCCTTTTTTTTGAATCAATACAGCTTTCTTTCAAAAAGGTGGTATGAAACCACTAATACTATTGTTATTATGGTATTTGTCACATAGTATATGTGACAAACACTGTTCTAAGTGCTGGGGTAGACACAAGTTAATCAAGTTAGACACAGTCCCCATCCCACAAGAGGCTCACAGTCTAAGTAGGAGGGGGAATAGCAGAAACAGAATAGGAGAATAGCAGAATAGGAGAAGCAGTGTGGCTCAGTGGAAAGAGTGAGGGCTTTGGAATCAGAGGTCACGGGTTCAAATCCTAGTTCCGCCAATTGTCAGCTGTGTGACTTTGGGCAAGTCACTTAACTTCTCTGGGCCTCAGTTACCTCATCTGTAAAATGGGGATTAAGACTGTGAGCCCCCCGTGGGACAACCTGATCACCTTGTAACCTCCCCAATGCTTAGAACAGTGCTTTGCACATAGTAAGTGCACGTAAATGCCCTTATTATTATTATTATTAATAGGGCATTGCATCCTTATTTTATAGTTGAGAAAACTGAGGCACTGAGAATTTAAGTGAGTAGCCCTAGGGTACACAGCAAGCATAGGATTAGAACCCAGGTCCTCTGACCCCAAGACCTGTGCTTCCACACAGGAATTTTGCAATTAACCAGTAACCACCACTGCTCTTGGCCCATGTTAAGATACATCTTCCCCCTCCCCTGAAAGCTGGTTTCAGGTTTCGTGAACTGGATACACAAAACATCAGAGAGCATTTCCGTTCCAGCTTCACATCTCACATTTTAGAAGCAGCCTAGCCTAGTGGAAAAAGTATGGGCCTGGGAGTTGGAAGGCCATGGGTTCTAATTCCAGCTCCCACCACTTGTCTGCTGTGTGACCTCAGGCAAGTCTCCGTGCCTCAGTTCCTTCATCTTTAAAATGGGGATTGTGACTATGAGCCCAACATGGGACAGGGACTGTGTTCAAGCCGATTTGCTTTTATCCACCCCAGTGCCTAGCCCAGTGCCTGGCACACATTAAGTGCTTAACAAATACTATATACTATACTATACTACTATATACTGTATACAAATACTATATATACTAAATACTATAACAAATACTATTTATTATTATTACATTATGATGGGAGGCCCCCTTGGGGTTGCCTCATTCTAGGGTGGGTGAGAGCCCCTCAAAAGGGAGTGTGGAGTAGGGTGGCACTATGGGTTCTGCCATCCTGACAGGTGTCTTTGCAGCAGTTGCATGTTTCATGAGTGAGAGACAAGTGAAGAGGACTATTTTAGAAAGCTATACATACATGGGATCCCATTACCAGCAGGGATTGTGGAGATGGGCTGGGCACAAAAGTGAAGCGGCTTGGCCTAGTGGAAAGAACACAGGCCTGGTAGACAGAGGACCTGGGTTCTAATCCGGACTCGGCCAATTGCTTGCTGTGTGACCTTGGCCAAGTCACTTTACTTCTCTGTGTCTCAGTCTCCTCCACTGTAAAATACCTGTTCTCCAAGGGGAACAGGGCCTTTGTCCAACCTGTGTAGTTTTATTTTCCCCAGGGCTTAGAACAGTGCTTGACACAGAGTAAACTCTTAACAAATACCCTTTAAAAGAAACACACACACACACACACACACACACACACACATACACTTGCTTGGACAAATATACATTCAGTCACAAACACATATGTGCGTGTGACTCCTTGGTTCCTAGGTACCTGTAGAAGTTGGATTTAATGGATGGGAATTGTGACTTCTCCAGAGTCAATCAATCAATCAATCACTGGTTTTTATTGAGTGCTTACTGTGTGCAGAGCACTGTACTAATTGGGAGAGTATAATCCAATAGAGTTGGTGGACATGTTCCCTTCCCACAAGGAGCTTGCAGACCCCTAAACCTTTTGGGTTTCATTATCTCCCAGGATCATTTCTAATATCCTTCCCTGCAGCCTGTATCCTTCCAGGGTCAAAGTTCTGAGCCTGTCTTGTGTCTTGCCCTAACAGAAAGATGGCTCAAACCTCCATCCCTAAAATAATTGTGGGGCATCTTAATAATTTTGCCATTCATGAATCAATCAACTGTATTGAACACTTACCATTTACACAGCACTGTAAATGTGCTTGGGAGAGAACAATATAAAAGAATCAGTAGGCATGTTCCCTGCCTTCATTGAACTTACAGTCTAGGGGGGAGACAGACATGAAACAGCGTGGCTCAATGGAAAAAGCACGGGCTTTGGAGTCAAAGGTCATCGGTTCAAATCCCGGCTCTGCCACTTGCCAGCTGTGTGACTTTGGGCAAGTCACTTAACTTCTCTGTGCCTCAGTTACTTCATCTGTAAAATGGGGATTAAAACTGTGAGCCCCACATGGGATAACCTGATCACTTTGTAAACTCCCCAGCGCTTAGAACAGTGCTTTGCACGTAGTAAGCGCTTAATAAATGCCATTATCATTATTATGAAAATAAATTATGATGTAAATAAGTACTCTGAGGGTAACAAACCAAGTACAAAGGTTACACAGAATGGAGAGGGAGTAAGGGAAATGAGAGGTTAATCAAGGAAGTCCTTCTATTATGCACATACTATGTTTCAAGCACTGTACTAAGTAAGCACTGGGGTAGATTAAAGATAATCAGGTTAGATATAGTCCCTACACTACATGGGCGTCACAGTCTAATTAGGAAAGAATAGGATTTAATTCCCATTTTACAGATGAAGAAAGTGAGACTGATTTATGCGTATATATACATATATATATATATATATATATATACACACACACATACAAATAATATTATGCTATATGGTGTCTGACTGAATGTAGGGCATTGTAGAGATCATGAAGATGTTCAAGAAGAAGACAGAACAAGTGGCATGGCCTAGTGGATAGAGCATGGGCCTGGGTGTCAGAAGGACCTGGGTTCTAATCCTGGCTCTGCCACTTGTCTGATGCGTGACACTGTTAGCCCCATGTGGGGCAGGGATTGTGTGCTACCTAATTAGCTTGTATCTACCCCAGCACTTAGTACAGTGCCTGGCACATAGTAAGTGCTTATCAAATATCATAAAAAAAAAGACATGGTCCCTTCTCCCAAGGAGCTCCCAATCTAATGAAACAAAAGGATCCAGGGCAGAAATGGTGGTTGACCCTGGGGCGCATTCCACTGTAAAGCTGCAACTGTGCTTTGCCCACAGTAAGTGACTCGCTCGCTCCCCTTTCCCTTCGCCGCTCTTGTGCCACTAACCCACAGCCCTGGATCACTGTCACTGTCCTTCGCTCTTATGCTCGAGCTGCTGAATGCTGCTGGAGAGTCTAAACACCAAGCCAACCTCATCCACTTCAAGTTTATCCCTTCCTGCCTTAACTCTGCCCTCTCCTCTGCCAGACAAAGCTATTTCTCCTCCCTTATTGACACCCATGCCCATCATCCCCGTCAGCTCTTCCGTACATTTAACTCCCTTCTCAGGCCCCCTGTTCCTCCCCCTCCTCCTTCCCTCATCCCCAACGATCTGGCCTCCTACTTCTATAGTAAAATGAACTCCATCAGGTCTGAGCTCCCCTAAGTCACTCCTCCCCCTTCTCCAACACCCCTGCTCCCAATCCTCTCTGCTACTCTCCCATCCTTCCCAGCAGTATCCTCAGATGAGACCTCCTTCCCTCCTCTCAAGTGCTACTTCGGCCACCTGTGCTTCTGACCCTATTCCCTCTCATATTATGAAACCTCTCGCCCCTTCCCTCCTCCCATCCTTAACTTCCATCTTCAGCCACTCACTCTCCACTGGTTCCTTCCCCTCTGCCTTCAAACATGCCCACGTCTCCCCTATCCTAAAAAAATCCTTTCTTGACCCCACCTCCCCTTTTAGTTATCGCCTATCTCCCTCCTACCATTCCTTTCCAAACTCCTTGAATGAGTTGTCTACACCTGCTGCCTCGAATTCCTCAACGCCAACTCTCTCCTTGACTCCCTCCAGTCTGGCTTCCATCCCCTACATTCCACGGAAACTGCCCTCTCAAAGGTCACCAATGACCTCCTGCTTGCCAAATCCAATGGTTCCTACTCTATCCTAATCCTGCTCAACCTCTCAGCTGCCTTCGACACTGTGGACCACCTCCTTCTCCTCAACATGCTATCCAACCTTGGCTTCACAGACTCCATCCTCTCTCTTGGTTCTCCTCTCATCTCTCTGGCCGTTCATTATCAATCTCCTTTGCAGGCTCCTCCTCCTCCTCCCATCCTCTTGCTATAGGGGTTCCTCAAGGGTCAGTTCTTGGTCCCCTTCTGTTCTCTATCTACACTCACTCAACTGGTGAACTCATTCACTCCCACAGCTTCAACTATCATCTCTACACTGATGACACCCAAATCTACATCTCTGCCCCTGCTCTCTCTCCCTCCCTTCAGGCTTGTGTCTTCTCCTGTCTGCAAGACATCTCCATCTGGATGTCTGCCCGCCATCTAAAACTCAATATGTCCAAGACTGAACTCCTTATCTTCCCTCCCAAACCCCACCCTCTCCCTGACTTTCCCATCACTGTTGACGGCACTACCATCCTTCCCGTCTCACAAGCCTGCAACCTTGGCTTCATCCTCGACTCTGCTCTCTCGTTCACCTCTCAGATCCAGTCCGTCACCAAAACGTGCTGGTCTCACCTCCACAACATCACCAAGATCCGCCCTTTCTTCTCCATCCAAACCGCCACCCTGCTGGTTCAGTCTCTCATCATATCCTGACTGGATTACTGCATCAGCCTCCTCTCTGATCTCCCATCCTCCTGTCTCTCCCCACATCAATTTATACTCCACGCTGCTGCTCAGATCATCTTTGTGCAGAAATGCTCTGGGCATGTTACTCCCCTCCTCAAAAATCTCCAGTGGCTACCAGTCAACCTACGCATCAGGCAAAAACTCCTCACCCTCGGCTTCAAGGCTCTCCGTCACCTCGTCCCCTCCTACCTCATCTTCCTTCTTTCCTTCTACAGCCCAGCCTGCACCCTCTGCTCCTCTGCCGCTAACCTCCTCATTGTGCCTTATTCTCGCCTGTCCCGCCATCGATCCTGGGCCCACGTCCTCCCCCTGGCCTGGAATGCCCTCCCTCCCCACATCCGCCAAGCTAGCTCTCTTCCTCCCTTCAAAGCCCTACTGAGAGCTCACCTCCTCCAGGAGGCCTTCCCAGACTGAGCCCCCTCCTTCCTCTCCCCCTCCCCATCTCCCCCCGCCCTACCTCCTTCCCCTCTCCACAGCACCTGTACATATGTTTGTACAGATTTCTTACTCTATTTATTTTACTTGTACATATTTACTATCCTTTTTTTATTTTGTTAATATGTTTTGTTTTGTTGTCTGTCTCCCCCTTCTAGACTGTGAGCCTGTTGTTGGGTAGGAACTGTCTCTATATGTTGCCAGCTTGTACTTCCCAAGTGCTTAGTACAGTGCTCTGCACACAGTTAGCACTCAATAAATACGATTGAATGAATGAATGAATGCTCAGTACATACAATTGTAGGAATGCATGAAATGCCATGTCACATTGGGGAATGAGACAGTCACACAATAGTGAATTCCCTACCCCCTCTCCCTTCTGCACCTCCCTTGTATTTGGATTTGTTCCCTTTATTCGTCCCACCTATTCCACTTATGTACATATCCGTAATTTATTTTCATGTCTGTCTCCCACACTAGACAATAAGCTCCTGGTGGGAAGGGAATGTATCTACCAACCTTGGTATATTTATTTGACATTTATTATATTGTATTCTCAAGCACTTTGTAGAGTGTTCTGTATACAGTAAGAGCTCAATAAACAAGATTGATTAATTCTATGACTTGAATCTGTTGAGCAGATCTTTTTCCTATGGTAACCAGAGATAGGATTTACACTTTTCTCCAACAACAAAAGTCTGGTGTACTCACCCCAGAATATGACCTTCTTCCTAAGTTCTCACAAATCGTTCTAGAAAACAGCAAGCCGAAAGCTAAGTGAAGTTGGTCTTGTTTTTATATTAAAAGTTTAAAAGTGCATTGTTTTAGTGACAGCTTAAGAAAACAAAAAGCCAGCATCCCAGTTCTAGAAGGTGGATTCAGGTCGGTAAAATGACTGGTTTGTCACCTTAAAAGCCATTATATGCTTCCTCTCCCAAAATTGGCACCAGCAGAGAAATTTTGAAAAGAGGGATCAGTGACACAGAAAATCAAGCACTTTATAACAAAGCCTGGAATAGTCTTAAATGGCTTACACTCTTTTCCTTTATTCAGATGGTATTTTAGTTGGAAACATAAGCCATTTCCAGATCAATCAATCAATCAAGCAAGCAAGCACATTTACTGAGTGCAGAACACTGTCCATGAATTTGGGAGAGCACAATACAACAGATTTTGTAGACACATTCCCTGCCCACAAGCTTACAGCTAGAATGAGATAGAAATATAAATAATTTACAGATACACTGGAATTTCTTTGGCTAGATTTAATTTTCCATGATGAGCATGCTTGAATGTGTGAAGAACACAAGAGCTCACTGTGGGCAGGAAATGTGTCTGTTGTTTTATTGTACACTCCCAAGCGCTTAGTAAAGTGCTTTGAATAACAGTAAGCACTCAATAAATACAAGTGAATGAATGAATGAGAACATCCTAGAAGGCTATTTCAAGGTGTACTTTGCTACCTAGTGCAAAAAATCAATTAGGTATTCATTTTTTTTTCAGTCCTCTTACAAATCTGGAATTCCCCATTTTAGAAACCTTAGTTGTTGAGTACTGGGAAAAATCTTGTTAATATTCACCAGAAATTTGAATGCTGCCAACAAAACGCCACTTGGAATTGTAATTCCTCCAGTCCTGTAAAAGGCAAAAATTAAAGCAGCCGAGATAAATTTGAGCATTTAGGGATAATTCCACACTCCTATTCAGTATTCTTCACTTAAAATAGCAGCATGGCTTAGTGGAAAGAGCACAGCCCTGGGAGTCAGAGGGTCTGGGTTCTAATTTTAATTCTCCACTTTTCTGCTATGTGACCTTGGGCAAGGCACTTAACTTCTCTGTGCCTCAATAAATACGATCAATTGGTATGAATCTATTAACTCTTTTTTCTATGGTAACCAGAGATAGGATTTATATTTTTTCCAGCAGAAGTCTGGTGTACTCACCCCAGAATAAGACCTTAGGTCCTTACAAATCATTCTAGAAAACGGCAAGCTGAAAAATGGCGATTCGATACCTGTTCCCCCTCCTACTTAGACGGTGATTCCCATGGTATGACAGGAACTGTTTTTCGCCTGATTAACTTGTTTCTACCCCAGGGCTAAAATAGTCCTTGGTACATGTAGATTAAGGTATGCTGCTTCCCAAGTCAGGTGGCTTTCCCCAGCTCTCCAACAGTAAGCGCTCAATAAATTCGTTGTGGACAGGGAATGTGTTTATTGTTACATTGTACTCTCCTGAGCACTTAGTACAGTGCTCTGCACACAGTATGCACTCAATAAATACAACTGAATGAATGAATAAGAGAACAGAATATAATAATAATGATGGCATTTGTTAAGCGCTTACTGTGGGCCAAGCACTGTTCTAAGCGCTGGGATAGATACGAGGTTATCAGGTTGTCCCATGGGGGGCTCAAAGTCTTAATCCCCATTTTACAGATGAGGGAACTGAAGCATGGAGAAGTGAAGTGACTCTCCCAAAGTCACACAACCGACAAGTAGCGGAGCTGGGATTAGAACTCATGACCGCTGACTCCCAAGCCCGGGATTTTTCCACTAAGCCACGCTGCTTCTCTAAATTTGCCTGTGTGTCGGGGGGGGTTATGTGGCTGAAAATCAATGTAAGATCCATTCATTCAATTGTATTTATTGAGCGCTTACTGTGTGCAGAGCACTGTACTAAGCACTTGGGAAGTACAAGTTGGCAACATATAGAGACGGTCCCTACCCAACAGCGGGCTCACAGTCTACAGGGGGGAGACAGACAACAAAACAAAACATATTAACAAAATAAAATAAATAGAATAGTAAATATGTACAAGTAAAATAGAGTAATAAATCTGTACAAACATATATACAGGTGCTGTGGGGAGGGGAAGGAGGTAAGGCGGCAGGGGGATGGAGAGGGGGAAAAGGGGGAGAGGAAGGAGGGGGCTCAGTCCCGGCCCCACTGTGCACACAAAACGGCTGTTGCTTATTGTGTTGTCACGCTTAATATCTATAGTGCCTGGTGCTATTTTCTTTTTACCACCTTGTCTCTCATCTCTTATAAAGCAAAGCCACTCCTTTCTCTATGGCAATTCACCAGGCACCTCTATCCTCCTCAGGTGGAATTCCCATAGTCAGTTGGGTTGCATCATTATCTGAGGTTTAGGGTTCTTTTTTAGGTATTTAAGTGCTTACTACATCCCAAGCACTGATCTAAGCGCCAGAGTCGATAACACAGTCCATGTCCCACATGGGGCTCATGCTCTTAATCCCCATTTTACAGGTGAAGTAACTGAGGTCCAGAGAAGTTAAGTGACTTGCCCAAGGTCACACAGTGGACAGGTGGCAGAAGCAGGATTAGAACCCAGGACCTGCTGATTCCCAGGCTCCCGTCCTATCCACTGGGTCACATTGCTTCTCATGTCCTGAAAGTGTTTGTTCTGTCCTCCTTCCTTTTAGCTTGCCAATTTCAGCTCTCCATGCAGCAGTTAATAAAAATGACTTTAGTGAGGGCTACAATCAAATCCACTTCCATCTCTGACAACGGTACCAAAGAATACTTGGGAGGAAAGGTGTGATGATTGCCTACCTTGAATCCTAGGCTTATGATTAGGGACACATCTTTCTGGCATGCCTACTTTTTCTAAAATAAAAATAAATTACAGTATTTGTTAAGTGCTTAGTATGTGTCAAGCACTTTTCTAAGGGCAGGGATAGATGCAACTTAATTAGGTCAGACAGAGTCCCTGTTCCACATGGGTCTCACTGTTTAGGTAGGAGAGAGAATGGGTATTGGATCCCCGTTATACAGATAAGGAAACTGAGGCCCAGAGAATTGAAGTGACTTGCTCAGAGTCGCACAAGAGGCAAGTGGCAGAGCTAGGATTACAACCCAGGTCCTCTGACTCCTAGAAGCCTAACTTGTTCCCGACAACATCGAGATGGCCACCAATTACTTTTCGGCCCCCTGTGATGTGTGGGCTGTGTTTCTCCATCACAGGTTAAACTGGTCAGAAAGCAGGCTAACCATACTTGATTGATAAGTTCATTTTACTCAAGCTGCGCACAGCCCGGAGGATGATAAACCTCCTCCATTCAGCCCTCTGCTTCTAGGGCGATCAGCAGGTCTCCTGCCAGGAGAGCATTTTGAGAGAGGAAATCCAAACTTCAGTGCCAAGCGTAGGCTGGGGCCAGGCAGGGTCAATCCTAAGCATTTGAAATCAATCATTTTTGAAATTTGAGCTCAAAGGGGAAGGAAAAAAATGGAGTGATCAATGTGGAGAAATCAGTGATCAAAAGTGGGAAAAAAAAGCCCTGCGAAAGTGCGTTTGAGTCCTGCAAGTCAGGGTGGGGTGGCAGGATCTCTGGGGGGTTTCTGAGAGGGGCTTGTGAAGGCCACGGAGGAAGGCAAGTGCCAGTTCATTCATTCACTCATTCCTTCAGTCCTTTATATTGAGCACTTACTCTGTGCAGAGCACTGTACTAAGCACTTGAGACAGTACAATATAACAAAAAAAAGACATTCCCTGCCCACAATGAGCTTACACTCTCTCTCTCTCTATATATATATATGATGGCATTTATTAAGCGCTTACTATGTGCAAAGCACTGTTCTAAGCGCTGGGGAGGTTACAAGGTGATCAGGTTGTCCCATGGGGGGCTCACAGTCTTCATCCCCATTTTCCAGATGAGGGAACTGAGGCACAGAGAAGTGAAGTGACTTGCCCAAAGTCACACAGCTGACAGTTGGCGGAGCCGGGATTTGAACCCATGACCTCTGACTCCAAAGCCCGGGCTCTTTCCACTGAGCCACGCTGCTTCTCTAATAATAATGGCATTTATTAAGCGCTTACTATGTGCAAAGCACTATTCTAAGCACTGGGGAGGTTACAAAGTGATCAGGTTGTCCCACGGGGGGCTCACATTCTTAATCCCCATTTTACAGATGAGGTCACTGAGGCCCAGAGAAGTTAAGTGACTTGCTCAAAGTCACACAGCTGACAATTGGCGGAGGCAGGATTTGAACCCATGACCTCTGACTCCGAAGCCCGGGCTCTTTCCACTGAGCCACGCTGCTTCTCCTGACTGATATACAGTCTGACTTCTTCTGACTGATATACAGTCAGTTACAGGAAGAGACAGACATATTTATTATTACTCTATTTATTTATTTATTTATTTTACTTGTACATTTCTATCCTATTTTATTTTGTTGGTATGTTTGGTTCTGTTCTCTGTCTCCCCCTTTTAGACTGTGAGCCCACTGTTGGGTATGGACTGTCTCTATGTGTTGCCAATTTGTACTTCCCAAGCGCTTAGTACAGTGCTCTGCACATAGTAAGCGCTCAATAAATACGATTGATTGATTGATTGATTGGTTAAGAGGAATACATTACAGCTATGTACATATGTGCTGTGCGGCTGGGAGAGAGGAAGAGCGAAGAGAGCAAGTCACGGCGAAGCAGAAGGAAGTGGGAGATGAGGAAAAGATGGGGCTTAGTCTGGGAAGGCCTTTTGGAGGAGATGCGCCGTGAAAAAGGCTTTGAAATGGGGGAGAGTAATTGTCTGTTGGATTTGAGGAGGGAGGGCACACCAGGATAGAGGCAGGGCATGGACGAGAAGTCAGCAGTGAGACAGACGGAGCCCTGGGAGCCGCCAGTGAGAAGCATTTTGGCCTACAGGACTGAACAACAGGCTCAGGAGTCCCAGGACCTGTGTTCTAATCCCACCTTTTCCACTTGCCTGCTGTGTGACCTTAGGCAAGTCACTTAGCTTTGGTGAAAATGGAGATTCAATGATAGTTAACAGTAATAACAATAATACTTGCATTTGTTAAGCACTTACTAAGCACTTACTAGAGAAGCAGCGTGGCTCAGTGGAAAGAGCCCAGGCTTTGGAGTCATAGGTCATGGGTTCAAATTCCGGCTCTACCAAGTGCCAGCTGTGTGACTTTGGGCAAGTCACTTCACTTCTCTGGGCCTCAGTGACCTCATCTGTAAAATGGGGATGAAGACTGTGAGCCCACCCATGGGACAACCTGATCACCGTGTAACCTCCCCAGCGCTTAGAACAGTGCTTTGCACATAGTAAGCGCTTAATAAATGCCATCATTATTATTATTTTGTGCCAGGCACAGAACTAAGCACTGGGGTGGATACAAACGAATGAGGGTGTTCTCCCTCTTAGACTGTGAGCTTCATGTGGGAATGTGGACCGTATCCAACCTGATTACAATCAATCAATCAATCGTATTTATTGAGCGCTTACTATGTGCAGAGCACTGTACTAAGCGCTTGGGAAGTACAAATTGGCATCACATAGAGACAGTCCCTACCCAACAGTGGGCTCACAGTCTAAAAGGGGGAGACAGAGAACAGAACCAAACATACCAACAAAATAAAATAAGTAGAATAGAAATGTACAGGTAAAATAAATAAATAAATAAATAAATAAATAGAGTAATAAATATGTGCAACCGTATATACATATATACAGGTGCTGTGGGGAAGGGAAGGAGGTAAGACGGGGGGATGGAGAGGGGGACGAGGGGGAGAGGAAAGAAGGGGCTCAGTCTGGGAAGGCCTCCTGGAGGAGGTGAGCTCTCAGCAGGGCCTTGAAGGGAGGAAGAGAGCTAGCTTGGCGGATGGGCAGAGGGAGGGCATTCCAGGCATTACAGTGCCTGACTTCTAATAAGTGCCACATTCCATGCCCACAAGAGCACTTTGTGAGAAGAAGGTGGGGGAGACAATGCTACTCAGCCAGCCAGCAGTACTATTACTCCTGGAGAAAGGCAGATCCCATCCATCATGGTGGCCGGGGTAGGGGGTGGGGAGGGTCTTGGTGTGGGGCTTCCAGTCAATCAATTAATAAATGGTATTTATTGAGCACTTACTGTGTGCAGAGCACAGTACTAGAAAATAGTGATGGCATTTGTTAAGCGCTTACTATGTGCCAAGCACTGTTCTAAGAGCTGGGGTAGATACAAGGTAATCAGGTTGTCCCACGTGGGGCTCACAGTCTTAATTCCCATTTAACATGAGGTAACTGAGGTACAGAGGAAGTGCAGTGACTTACCCAAGGTCACATGGCAGACAAGGGGCCCAGACTTCTAGACTGTGAGCCCGTTGCTGGGTAGGGACCATCTCTATATGTTGCCAACTTGTACTTTCCAAGCACTTAGTACAGTGCTCTGCACACAGGAAGCGCTCAATAAATATGACAATGAATGAATGAATGAACTCAGGTCCTTCTGCCTCCCATTCCCCTGCTCCAGTAATAATAACTATGGTATTTGTTGTGCGCTTACTATGTGCCAGGCACTGTACTAAGCACCGGGGTGGACACAAGGAAATTGGGTTGGACACAGTCCCTGTTCCCTGTGGGGCTCACACTCTCAATCTCCATTTTACAGATGAGGTAACTGAGGCACAGAGAAGCGAAGGGACTTGCCTAACGTCACAGAGCAGACAAGCGAAAGAACAGGGATTAGAACCCATGACCTCCTCACTGCAGCACCCTATCCACCAGGCCACACTGCTCCTTATTTGGTGCCGAGTTTCTATTTGATAAGGAAATTGATTGCCCTGCATCTCTCCCTTCCTCCCCCTTGGCTCTGGCCCTGGATATATTTTCAGTTTGGGAAATGCAGAGTGTAGAACAGGCTACGGAGAGGTGGGATTGAGGATAAAAACTAAATGAGCCATCGGATGGCTCAGATGTCAATCAGGGAAAGCTGCTCAACTGAGAGTTAAAAGAATATGTTTCTACTTCACTCAGAAGGACCACGATACAACCAATGACAGCTTAGTTCCTATTAAATCTGGTAAGGGAGAGCATTTTAAGACCACGTTCATAAAACAAATCATTTACTTTCTGAGTTACATAAATTCATTTAGATGTTCTGGAAATCATTAGCCTCAAATACATACCTTACATTATACTGGACTTCAATCTATCATTAACCCTTTTCCACTTGGTTTAGATAAGACAACGTCCTTTTGAACAACGAGAAGAGGATTTTTTTAAATTAAGTGGGTTGATGAAATTAAAATAAAGGCAAAGACAGAAAAGACCATACATTTCAAAGTTTCTGTAAGCATTCATAGCACATTAGTAGGGCTTGCACAGATAACAGGTGCTTTTTGTTCCAAGTTCAAACCAGCAGGGATTTTCAACTGGGCAGAATATCCGCATGTGTTATTGGCCGTCGGTGGAGAAATAGGATTAGATGACCAGCCTGTGAGCCTCTAATGTCCTGCAGAACTGCATTACCCTCCAATTAATTAGCAGCCTGGCCAGCCCCCAAATTACTGGATAATGTGATACCCTTGGATTCATTCTGACCTTCTGGGATTGGCCTATAGGTCCCGCCGAAGTGCATCAATACTCTTCACCCTCCGAGAGAACCACTTAATGCATTACATCCACTCCTCTGTATCAACTCTTTACATAGTTGTGTACCATTTATGTCAGTCTATCATATTCACTGAGCACTTACTGTGTGCAGAGCAATCAATCAATCGTATTTATTGAGTGCTTACTGTGTGCAGAGCACTGTACTAAGCGCTTGGGAAGTACAAGCTGGCAACATATAGAGACAGTCCCTACCCAACAGTGGGCTCACAGTCTAGAAAAGCGCTGGGGAGGTTACAAGGTGATCAGGTTGTCCCACGGGGGGCTCACAGTCTTAATCCCCATTTTACAGGTGAGGGAACTGAGGCCCAGAGAAGTAAAGTGACTTGCCCGAAGTCACACAGCTGACAACTGGCGGAGGCGGGATTCGAACTCAGGACCTCTGACTCCAAAGCCCGGGATCTTTCCACTGAGCCACGTTGCTTCTCCTAAGAGTGTGGTGGCAGCAAGTTATCAAGTCATGAAGCAGCGTGGCTCAGTGGAAAGAGCCCGGGCTTGGGAGTCAGAGGTCCTGGGTTCTAATCCCGGCTCCGCCCCTTGTCAGCTGTGTGACTTTGGGCAAGTCACTTAACTTCTCTGAGCCTCAGTTACCAAATCTGTAAAATAGGGATGAAGCCTGTGAGCCCCACGTGGGACAACCTGATCACCTTGTATTCTCCCCAGTGCTTATAACAGGGCTGCTTTGCACATAGTAAGCGCTTAACAAATGCCGTTATTATTATTATTCTTATTGTTATTAAATCCAGGCCAAATGAAAAGTCTACAGAGCCGTAGTGTCATCCGACCTCGTCTATGGCTGTGAGATGTGGATCACACAGAGGTGCACCATCTGGTTTCTTGAGCAGTTTCATCAGCATCACTTAGGGGCCAGATTCAATACCAAATGGCAAGACGAGATCATGAACCATGAGGTTCTGGAAAGTACCCAACCCCATAGCGTTGAAATTGTGCTCACGCAGAAACAATGTGAGACAGCCTGACGCTTAATCGGCTGCTGCAAGGAAAGCTGAAATCGGGAAACTGCAAGTAAGGAAGAGAAAGGAAGTGGACACAGTAGAACAAAACCTCAGACAACGCTGCATTCCTTGGGAGTCAAATGCTGCGAATTGATGCGCATGACATACTGCCATCAAGAAGAGAGGAACTCTGAATGAAATGTTTGAATGGAAAGATAGATGTGAGGCAAGAGAGAAAAAAAAAAGTTCCCTGCACTATACAAACATTAAGTACAGCACCACAACAAGGGATAACCTTTCCGTGTGCCCAGTGTGGCCGGGACTGTGGTTCCCACCTTGATCTTTTCAGCCACATGCACACTAATATTTGAATTTCAGCATCAGTTGTGTCTTTGAATACGGACATATCATACATCATCATCAATCGTATTTATTGAGCGCTTACTGTGTGCAGAGCACTGTACTAAGCGCTTGGGAAGTACAAATTGGCAACATATAGAGACAGTCCCTACCCAACAGTGGGCTCACAGTCTAAAAGGGGGAGACAGAGAACAAAACCAAACATGCTAACAAAATAAAATAAATAGAATAGATATGTACAAGTAAAATAAATAAATAAATAAATAGAGTAATAAATATGTACAAACACATATACATATATACAGGTGCTGTGGGAAAGGGAAGGAGGTAAGATGGGGGGGATGGAGAGGGGAACGAGGGGGAGAGGAAGGAAGGGGCTCAGTCTGGGAAGGCCTCCTGGAGGAGGTGAGCTCTCAGTAGGGCCTTGAAGGGAGGAAGAGAGCTAGCTTGGCGGATGGGCAGAGGGAGGGCATTCCAGGCCCGGGGGATGACGTGGGCCGGGGGTCGATGGCGGGACAGGCGAGAATGAGGTACGGTGAGGAGATTAGCGGTGGAGGAGCGGAGGGTGCGGCCTGGGCTGGAGAAGGACAGAAGGGAGGTGAGGTAGGAGGGGGCGAGGTGATGGACAGCCTTGAAGCCCAGTGTGAGGAGTTTATTCCTGATGTGCAGATTGATTGGTAGCCACTGGAGATTTTTGAGGAGGGGAGTGATATGCCCAGAGCGTTTCTGGACAAAGATAATCCGGGCAGCAGCATGTGCATGTGAGAGACAGAGAGAGAGAGAGAGAGAGAGAGAGATGCTTGAACTGATAATGCCCGTGCTTTATACAGTTCCACTGAGCTTAACTTACATAGCCTTTCTAAACGGAGGCAAGCAGTGTGTTCATTTCGTGATCTGAATCCAAATGGCATAATGGTTAGAGCACGGGCCTGGGAATCGGAAGGTCATGGGTTCTAATCCTGGCTCCGCCACTCGTCTGCTGTGTGACCTTGGGCAAGTCACTTCGCTTCTCTGGGCCTCAGTTACCTCATTTGTCAAATGGGGATTGAGACTGTGAGCCCCACTTGGGACAATGACTGTGTCCAACCTGATCTGCTTGTATCTACCCCAAACCTTGGACCAGTGCTTGGCACACAGTAAGTGCTTAACAAGTACGATAATTATTATTATTGTCAATAATAATAAATTAAATTTTACCCTCTGGCGAGGGGCACCAACTCCACTGGAGCTTTCTATAATGGGCATATGGTCATGGCCAGCCCCCCCTCGCCTTCAATTAATTAATTTATTTTTAGGCACTTACTATGCGCTTAGTACAGTGCTCTGCACACAGTACACGCTCAATAAATACGATTGAATGAATGTGTCAGGCATTGTACTAAACACTGGGGTGGTTACTCAATCAGGTTGGACACTGGCCTTGTCCCACATGGGGCTCTCAGTCTAAGCAACAGGGAGGAGGATATACAGATTTTACAGATGAGGTAACGGAGGTACAGAGAAGTGAAGTGACTTGCCCGAGGTCACACAGCAGACAAGTGGTGGAGATGGGATCAGAAGCTAGGTCCTCTAGACTTGCAGGCCTGGGCTCTTTCCACTAAGCAACACTGCCTCCCCTAACCCCCTGATCCCGTAGGATTGAGAAAGTGGCTGGAAGTGGAGTAAAGATTTGTCCCCAACCCAAACGTGCAGGACTCCTGCATGGATCCTCTTGTCCTCCCTCCCCAGGCTCTAGGACTGAAGCAGGAACTCTTCTCCCCGCTGGCCCCATGGCTGAGTGGAAAGGGCACGGGCTTTGGAGTCAGAGGTCATGGGTTCGAATTCCAGCTCTGCCAACTGTCAGCTGTGTGACTTTGGGCAAGTCACTTTAACTTCTCTGTGCCTCAGTTACCTCATCTATAAAATGGGGATTAAGACTGTGAGCCCAATGTGGGACAACCTGATCACCTTGTAACCTCCCCAGTGCTTAGAACTGTGCTTTGCACATAATAAGCGCTTAATAAAATGCCACTTGAAAAACACAACAAAAAAAAAAAACAAACAACCATTCCACTCTGGCTCACCCAGACAGCCTGGTCACAATGTGAGGGCAACGTGAGAAGCAGTGTGGCTCAGTGGAAAGAGCACGGGCTTTGGAGTCAGTGGTCATGAGTTCAAATCCTGACTCTGCCAATTGTCAGCTGTGTGACTTTGGGCAAGTCACTTCACTTCTTCGTGCCTCAGTTACCTCATCTGTAAAGTGGGGATTGACTGTGAGCCCCCCGTGGGACAACCTGACCACCTTGTAACCTCCACAGCGCTTAGAACAGTGCTTTGCACATAGTAAGCACTTAATAAAAAGTGATCCCCAAGGAACTGCACAACACCAGTGTGGCTTCCCAGCTTGGAGTCATCAACCAAGGTCACTGCCAGGGCCACCTCCTCCACATGAGTGGCAGGGTCTCCAGGTCAACGACTCCAACCTAGATCAGTCCCGGAGCCCCTCTGTTTGACTGGACTGGAGACTGTAAGCTCATGGTAGGCAGGAAAATGGAAATTGTCTGTTTATTCTTATACTGTACTCTCCAAAGTGCTTAGTAAAGTGAACTGCACACAGCAAGTGCTCAATAAATACGATTGAATAAATGAAGGAGGAAGAGGATGCAGAGGACAATAATAATAATAATGATGGCATTGGCTAAGCGCTCACTGCATGCAAAGCACCGTTCTAAGCACTGGGGAGGATACAAGGTGATCAGGTTGTCCCCATGTGGGTCTCACAATCTTAATCCCCATTTTACAGATGAGGTAACTGAGGCACAGAGAAGTTAAGTGATTTGCCCAAAGTCACAGAGCTGACAAGTGGCGGAGTCTGGATTTGAACCTATGACTTCTGACTCCCAAGCCCCTTCTCTAAGATGTGGCAAAGAAAATGACGTGGTGGTTGAAGGTAAGCAGTCTCTTCCCTTCCTCATCCTCTCTCCCCCTGTTTTCTCTCTCTTCTTTCCCCTCTTTCTCACCCGATCTTTACCCCTGTTTTCCTCTCTTACTCCCTCTTTGCCCCACCCTGTCCTCAAAGTCAGTCCCCACAACAGTGTCCCCAGTTCACCCCCAAACCTACAATAACAAGTTGGCACTCGACACACCCCCTGGACAATTAGCCTGGCCCCTCAAGAAATCCATTTCCAGGCAACTAAGTCTTTAGTTTTCTCTTATGCAGATCCCCACCTATCATTAATGCTTAGATGAGTGTGAGCATGTGTTAGGTGGGAGACGCCTGGAGAAACATGGAGGGCCGTCATCAGGCTAGTAAAAATTTTAATGGATTGATCTCTTCAGTCCTATGACAGTGCTCTTTCTTCTTGTCTAATAAGAAGTCAATTAAAATTATAGTGCTTTTTAAATTGCTAATGACTAACAATTTAAATTTTTGTATAATAGATTAGCAAAAGTTAAGTAATTCCATTAAATTGCTGGATGGATTTGTTATCCAGTGATCCACTTCAAATCAGTTTTTTTTTTCCTAATTGGGTCCTTTGACTGTGGTAACACAGCTGAAAGATTCAGTGACAAAATGTTTGAATTCCTTTTTTTCAGATAATACTGTCCTCAGCAGAGATCGCAAATAACAGATGAGTCTCTGTATTTCCCTGCATCCACTCCAACCTCATTAAGCTAAAGCCAAGCGTCTATCCTATCTTTTCCCCTCCTGCACGGAGATGCTTCAAGGAGGCATTGTTCCGCAAGCGTCAATAGAAGCAGAGTGGACCTAGGTTCTAATCCTGAATCCGCTACTTGCATACTCTGTGACTCTGGGCAAGTTCCTTAACTTCTCTGTGCCTCATTTACCTCCTCTGTAAAATGGGGATTAAGACTGAGGTCTATGTGGGACAGGTACTTTATCCAACCCAGTTATCTTGTATTCATTCAATCATATTTATTGAGCGCTTACTGTGTGCAGAGCACTGTACTAAGCGCTTGATAATAATGATGGTATTTGTTACTCACCTACTATATGCCAAGCACTGTTCTAAGCGCTGGGGTAGATACAAGGTGATCAGGTTGTGCCACTTGGGGCTCACAGCCTTAATCCCCGTTTTACAGATGAGGGAACTGAGGCACAGAGAAGTGAGGTGACTTACCCAAAATCACACAGCTGACAAGTGGCAGAGCTGGGATTAGAGCCCACGACCTCTGACTTCCAAGCCTGTGCTCTTTCCACTAAGCCACGCTGCTTGTATCTACTGGTACATAATAAGCACTTAATTATCATTATTATTATTATCATTATTATTATTATTATACACTAGTGCCACTGGACTTGGTGGGGAAAAAGAGTTAGGCCCATCATTCATAGTTACTGTAAAACATTTTTAAGGTCCTCCATTAATTTTCCATTCATTTTTCAAATTTTCTTTGCTAACCAAAAATATCCCACAGGTTATCAATCAATCAAAAGCATTTGCTGATCACTTATAGTGCATAAAGCACTACAGTTAGTGCTTGGGAGAGTACAAAATAACTGATTTGGTAGACATTTCCGCTGCCCGTGAGGAGCTTACTGTCTAGAAGGTTGTGATTTTAAAGGGGAAAAAAAATGTCCAAATAGAAAATCAAAGACAGAGAAATTAAGTAACTTGCCCAGAGTCACAGAGTATGCAAGTGCTTAGTACAGTGCTCTGCACACAGTAAGCACTCAATAAATACGATTGAATGAATGAAAGTAGCAGATTCAGGATTAGAATTTAGGTCCTGTAGCTCCCATCAGTCTTGTAGAGTTACTCGGTTGGGTTCTTGCTCATCAATTTTAAAATTATCAGATGACATACAATCTGATAGGCTATAAGATCTTTGATGGTGGGATCCTGTCTAGAGAAGCAGCATGGCTCAATGGAAAGAGTACGGGCTTTGGAGTCAGAGGTCATGGGTTCAAATTCCGGCTCCACCACTTGTCAGCTATGTGACTTCGGGCAAGTCACTTAACTTCTCTGTGCCTCAGTTACCTCATCTGGAAAATGGGGATTAAGATTGTGAGCCCCCCATGGGACAACCTGTTCACCTTGTAACCTCCCCAGTGCTTAGAACAGTGCTTTGCACATAGTAAGCACTTAATAAATGCTATTATTATTACTATTACCTACTCTTTGGTTGCACTTAGTATGGTGGTGCTGGCACACAATATTGTCTGAATAAATATCACTGAATGATAGGCTCAGGATTCAAAGCTTAGTGTCCACTTCCATAATAATCATTAGACATTACAGCTGTGGGTGCCAATCAAGAGAAATAGCTGTCCAATACCTGGGTGCCCCGACTCTGAGCCCGTTGTTTGGTAGGGACCATCTCTATATGTTGTCAACTTGTACTTCCCAAGTGCTTAGTACAGTGCTCTGCACACAGTAAGTGCTCAATAAATACGATTCAATGAATGAATGAACTTTCATGCTCCTCCCCTGGAGATTGTTTAATTTCTTTTGTCTGCCACCTGAATAAACAAGGTTTAAAAACTCATCAGGAAGTCAGCAACTTGTTTTGCCAAGAGCAGCAAGACACTTCAAACGGACTGAGCAATACTCATTTGGAAACTTGGAAATACTCCCAAAATGGAGGAGAAAAATCCACTAAATTCAGCACTTGATTCAGAAGGAGGTGTTCTGGATCCATTTAGAATACAGCTATCCTAGCATGGTTTTTTTTTTTTTCTGTTCTTTTACAAATCTTACACTTTTGCAGTTTCCTGCTCTTTGTGGTCTGGGAATCTCAAAATGGCCATAATTTATTTTCAGACAGAGCCTGAGGTGCTGAATATGGTTTCTGGAGAGCTCTGCTGTTTAGATTCAACTGGATCTTGCCCCTTAGATTGCTTTCCAAAGCACCGCTCCCCTTCCCAGCACGTACGACTGAAGGCAAATAAGTCACCGGCACATAGACGTGAGCCACCTTTTTAGGTTTCCGTGGAGGAGAATTGCTGCTGAGTTTCACATCCCAGGATTAATTCTGCTTTCTGAAAAGTGGACGGCCTTTTGAATTCAGCTTAAGGAGAGGGCACCACAAAGAGCTTGTGATGATTGGAGGAACTGGGGAAATTTGACTTTCACAAATTTCACCCTTGGAAGCACATTTTTTAGGACTGAAAACTTGCATCAGGTTATATTTCAATCCAGAGCCAGGTAAATGACTGGCTAATGACCTCGTGGGGATATGCATGGGAAGCTGGTGATTTAGTGAGAGCTCACCTCCTCCAAGAGGCCTTCCCAGACTGAGCCCTCTTTTTTCTCTCCTCCTTCCCATCCCACCCACCCTACCTCCTTCCCCTCCCTACAGCACCTGTATATATATTTGTACAGATTTATTACTGTATTTGTTTTACTTGTACATATTTACTATTCTATTTATTTTGTTAATAATGTGCATCTAGCATTATTTTTATTCTGATGACCTGACACCTGTCCACATATTTTGTTGTGTTGTTGGTCTCCCCCTTCTAGACTGTGAGCCCTTTGTTGGGTAGGCACCATCCCTATATGTTGCCAACTTGTACTTCACAAGCACTTAGTACAGTGCTCTGCACACAGTAAGCACTCAAATACGACTGAGTTTAGCGCTCATCAATCCACAGCACATATTGAGCACTTTGGGCAAAGTCTTAAGCATTTAGGACTATGAGCCCTTAGTATTGGTGAACACTTAGCACAGTGCTTTGCACACAGAAAGTGCTCATTAAATACAATTGATATTTAGAAGACTAACATTAAGATAAAAGACACAATCACTACTTCAAAGCTGCTTCCAATCTAACAGAGGAGCTGAATTGGGAGACTCTTACCAATAATCTCACCTCAACTCACCCTAACATCCTTAACTTCAGCAAGGCAATGTAATTAACTACTGATATTTGGGATGGCCCTGGGTTATCCCCAGAGTCCAGGCAGTGAAGAGAAGTGGGAAGGGCAAGAAAGTCAGCAGATATAATAATAATAATGATGATGACAATAACACTATTTGTTAAATCCTTACTTTGTGCCAAGCTCTGTTCTAAGCTCTGGAGTAGATACAGGTCATTCAGGATGGACACAGTCCCTGTCCCACAGGGGACTCACACTCTTAATCCTCATTTTACAGATGAGGGAACTGAGGCCCAGAGAAGTGAAGTGACTTGCTCAAGTTCACACAGTAGACATGTGGCAGAGCTAGGATTACACCCCAGGTCCTTCTGATTCCCAGGCCCGTGCTCCAGAAATCCCCAATGGAGAGACTAGTGGCTCTCTTGTCTCCACAAGGCCACTCAAGATATACTGTATGCAATTACAGCAAGGCAAAGAGATTACTAATCTGTGGGGTGTTTGACTGAAAATAAGGCTACAAGTGCTTTACTTCCTGGGATGGGTGGAAGGGGCAATAAAATGATTTTACTCTGGCATATATTAGGATTAATGGTGCTCTTTGGGTCCCCCATGGTCCTGGAAATGTCCAATTAGTTACATGCTAATAATAAGCATGTAATAAGCAAGCAAAAACTCCTCACTCTCAGCTTCAAGGCTGTCCATCACCTCGCCCCCTCCTACCTCACCTCCCTTCTCTACTTCTCCAGCCCAGCCCGCACCCTCCACTCCTCTGCCACTAACCTCCTCACTGTACCTCATTCTCGCCTGTCCCACCATCAACCCCCAGCCCACGTCCTCCCCCTGGCCTGGAATGCCCTCCCTCCCCACATTCGCCAAGCTAGCTCTCTTCCTCCCTTCAAAGCCCTCCTGAGAGCTCACCTGCTCCAAGAGGCCTTCCCAGACTGAGCCCCCTTTTTCCTCTCCTCCTCCCCATCCCCCCCACTCCACTTACCTCCTTCCCTTACCCACAGCACTTGTATATATGTTTGTACAGATTTATTACTCTATTTTACTTGTACATATTTACTATTCTATTTATTTTGTTAATGATGTGCATCTAGCTTTATTTCTATTTGTTCTGATGACTTGACACCTGTCCACATGTTTTGTTTTGTTGTCTGTCTCCCCCTTCTAGACTGTGAGTCCGTTGTTGGGTAGGGACTGTCTCTGTATATGTTGCCAACTTGTACTTCCCAAGCGCTTAGTACACTGCCCTGCACACAGTAAGCGCTCAATACGATTGAATGAATGAATAATACTTATTATTGTATTTGTCAAGAGCATATTATGTGCCAAGAATTGTGCTACAGCAGCTACAACACAATCAGATTCCCCTGCTAGATAGTAAATGCTTTTAATTTTTAACTGAAACACGGCATTCAGTTTGGAAGCTTCTGACTTGTAAATCTGTTTTTCAATTTCATCAGAACCCCACAGTAAGGGGCTATTTTGTCTGATTTGCACTGTGGCTGTCAAAAGGGTAGGTTATAGGGTCAAAGGTTTTGCTGATTCCAATAATGACATCTGACAGACTGTTCAACAATTAGTTTTGGTTTTCCATTTTGAACTTCATACACTTCAGAACTGTGACTTCTTTCGTGCCAACCACAATGCCAAGGCACAATGGAGGGAAAGAATAGTTGTGTTTCAATCCCAACATAAACGATTTGGGATTAGAGGCATATGGCTGATCAAAATTAAGATGAACACAGAAGATAGCCAAGTTCTTAATTTCTACCCTCCTAGAGACACACATTAAAAAGAAATACAAAAAATACAATACACTAAGATATTTACATTTTCTACCTGAAACACCGGCCAAAACTCGGAGAAACATAATGAGAACAGGATTTTGCTATTTCTCTCTAGATCAGTAATCAAAAAGATGCACATCATCCATATAATCTGGCCCCAGAGGAAAGACCAGATTCTGCACATAAGTGCTGGAATGAATAGCGCTAGAAAAGGAAGATTGTGTATTGTTCCTCAGCACCATTGCAAGAGAAGTGTTTTATCTAAAAAGGTATATTTTGCAAATCAGTTCAGATCACCAAGGAGGGATAAATAAGTCCACTAATGAAATCTTGCTATTCTGCTAGCATTTCATGACTACAACAAAACCCCTGGACATTCAATATGAAATTTAAGAATACTGTTACATTTTGCTTTAATTGGTTCCCTGCTGAAACTCGTCCACCATACTAGAGGTTGACGATTTGGAGAATTTGGAGAGTACAAATATTTTATTAGCATGAATATGCCCTACTCATTTTTGCCTGAGGTTTCCAATTTTGATTTACCCAATGGTAACTAGTTCTAGACAAAAAGTTAAGTGAGAGTCATCCTCACCAAACAGACTGTATTCACCCATGTCTTAGGCGTCCACCACTTGGTCGGGGTGGGGAGGATACACAAAAGGAAATCTAGAGGAATGACAAAAGCAGTTCAACACTCTTCTCAAAAAAGCAGCTATTACTGAAGAAGAAGCTCTGCAAAACTGAAAATTCTACAGTATGCAAATGATAATAATAATAATAATGGTATTTTTAAGCACTTACTATATGCCGAGCACTGTAACTGCTGCTGTAGATATAAGGTAATCAGGTTGTCCCACATGGAGCTCACAGTCTTAAGCCCCATTTTCGGGTGAGGTAACTGAAGCACAGAGAAGTTAAGTGATTTGCCCAAAGTCACACTGCTGACAAATGGAGGAGCTGGGATTAGAACCCACGACTTCTGACTCCCAAGCCCGTGATCTTCACTTGCCTCAAATACCGAGGAAATCACTACAGCAGAGCCAGGACCTGATGGCCTTCCCAGACTGAGCTCCCTCCTTCCTCTCCCACTTCGCCCCCTCCTCATCCCCCCACCGCCTTACCTCTTTCCCCTCCCCACAGCACCTGTATATATGTTTGTACGTATCTATTACTCTATTTTATTTGTACATATTTATTCTATTTATTTTATTTGGTTAATATGTTTTGTTTTGTTGTCTGTCTCCCCCTTCTAGACTGCGAGTCCGCTGTTGGGTAGGGGCCGTCTCTATATGTTGCCAACTTGTACTTCCCAAGTGCTTAGTACAGTGCTCTGCACACAGAAAGCACTCAATAAATACGACTGAATGAATGGATGAATGACGGCATTGTCACTGAGATCTGACCATAATAATACTAATAATGGGACTTGTTAAGGGTATGTACTATATGTCAGGCACTATACTAAGCACAGAAGTAGAGACACAATCTCCGTCCCACATGGGGCTCACAGTCTAAGTAGGAGAGGGGACAGGTATTGTAGAATCCCCATTTTACAGATGATAAAACTGAGGCACAGAGAAGTGACTTGCCCGAGGTCAACCAGCAGACAAGTGGGAGAACCTGAATTAGAACCCAGGTCTTCCGACTCCCAGACCAATGCTCTTTCCACTAAGTCATACTGCTTTTTAAGAAAAAAATGAGTGAAAGATCAGATTGAAGCAATTATTGAAGGCTCCTATTATTCCCCATTGCCAGCATGATCCTTACCACAGCACTCTGGAATCCACTTTTTTCATGCTGCGTGTTAAGCGCTTACCATGTGTCAAGCACTGTTCTAAGTGCTGGGGTAGAGGCAAGATAATCAGTTTGGACACAGTCTCTTGTCTCTCATGGGGCTCACAGAAGAAGGGGTATTTGACACCCCCCCCCCCACTTTACAGATGAGGTAACTGAGGCACAGAGAATAATAATTTTAATAATTTTGGTATTTGTTAAGCGCTTATGTGCCAAGCACTGTTCTAAGCGCTGGGTAGATCAAGGTAAACAAGTTGTCCCACATGAGGAAAGTGCCAGGAGATGCGGATGGAGTTTAAGGATCCTTCCGGGTGTCCTCTCAGCGAGCATGGCCTAGGTCCTACTCACAACACCTGTATATATGCTTGTACATATTTATTACTCTATTTATTTTACTTTTACATATTTACTATTCTATTTATTTCATTTTGTTAATATGTTTTGTTTTGTTGTCTGTCTCCCCCTTCTAGACTGTGAGCCTGCTGTTGGGTAGGGACCATCTTTGTATGTTGCCAACTTGTACTTCCCAAGCACTTAGTACAGTGCTCGGCCCACAGTAAGTGCTCAATAAATACAACTGAATGAATGAATGAATGAGGCTGACATTCTTCATCCCCATTTTACAGATGAGGGAACTGAGGCTCAGAGAAGTTAAGTGACTTGTCCAAGGTCATACAGCTGATAAGTGGCGGAGTCGGGATTAGAACCCATGACCGCTGACTCCCAAGCCTGGGCTCTTGCCACTGAGCCAGGCTTCTTCTCACAAAGATGCCAAGCACTGTTCTAAGTGCTGGGTAGATACAAAGTAAACAAGTTGTCCCACATGGGGCTCACATTCTTAATCCCCATTTTACAGATGAGGGAACTGAGGCTCAGAGAAGTGAAGTGACTTGCCCAAGGTCACACAGCAGACAGGCAGCAGAGCTGGGATTAGAACCCAGGTCCTCTAACTCCTAGGGCTGTGCTCTTTCCACTAGTTCCCACTGCTTCGAGAATCTCCTCCTCCCCATCCCCATCCCCCTTGCCTTACCACCTTCCCCTCCCACAGCACCAGTATATATGTATATATATTTGTAAGTATTTATTACTCTATTTATTTATTTATTTTCTTTGTACATATTTATTCTATTTATTTTACTTTGTTAAAATGTTTTGTTTTGTTGTCTGTCTCCCCCTTCTAGACTGTGAGCCCGCTGTTGGGTAGGGACCGTCTCTTGATGTTGCCAACTTGTATTTCCCAAGTGCTTAGTACAGTGCTCTGCACACAGTAAGCCCTCAATAAATACGATTGAATGAATGAATGGAGTAGATGGAACACTCCTGGAATCACAGAGTGACTTGAGACTGCCGCATGGCACAGAGGATATGATCTTTTCAACACATCAAATAAAGAAATGCAGGTAGTAATCAATCAATCATATTTACTGAGTACTTACTGTGTACACACCACAGTACTAAGCATTTGGGAGAGTACACTATAACAGAGTTGGTAGGCATTTTCCCTGACCACAAGGTTACAGTCTAGAGGGGAGACAGACATTAATATAAACAAATAAATTATGGATGTATAAGTAAGTGCTGTGGAGTTGAAGGTGGGATTAATAAAAGGAGCAAATCCAAATGCACGGGAGATGCAGAAGGGTTTGGAAGAGGAGGAAATGAGGGCTCAGTCAAGGAAGACCTCTTGGAGGTATGCCTTCCAGAAGGCTTTGAAGGTGTCAGACACCCATGAAGACACCCATGCCCATCACCCCCATCACTGTTCTGGTCATTTAACTCCTGCCTCAGGCCCCTGTTCCCTTCCCCTCCTCCCTCCCTCACCCCCAACAATCTGGCCTCCTACTTCATTAGTAAAATTAACACCATCAGGTCTGAGCTCCCCAAAGTCACCCCTCCCACTTCTCCAATGCCCCTGCTCTCAACCCTCTCTGCTACTGTCCCATCCTTCCTAGCAATATCTTCGGAAGAGATCTCCTCCCTCCTGTCAAGTGCCACCCCATCCATCTGTGCTTCGGACCCCATTCCCTCCCAACTTATGAAAATTCTCGCCCCTTCCCTCCTCAACTTCCATCTTCAACTGATCACTCTCCACTGGTTCATTCCCCTCTGCCTTCAAACGTGCCCACATCTCCCCCAACCTAAAAAAAAAACCCTCTCTTGACCCCACTGCCCCTTCCAGTTATCCTATCTCCCTCGTACCCTTCCTTTCCAAACTCCTAGAATGAGTCGTCTACACTCGCTGCCTCAAATTACTCAACTCCAACTGTCTCCTAGTCCCCCTCCAATCTGGCTTCAGTCCCCTTCACTCCACTGAAACTGCCCTCTCAAGGTCACCAATGACCTCTTTCTTGCCAAATCCAATGGCTCCTACTCTATCCTAATTCTCCTCGACTTCTCAACTGCCTTCGACACTATGTATCACCTCCTTCTCCTCAACAGGCTATCCAACCTTGGCTTCACAGGCTCCATCCTCTCCTGGTTCCCCTCTTAACTCTCTGGCCATTCATTCTCAGTCTCCTTTGTGGGCTCCTCCTCCCCCTCCCACCCCCTTACTGTAGGGGTTCCTCAAGGCTCAGTTATTGATCCCCTTCTGTTCTCCATCTACACTCACTCCCTTGGTGAACTCATTGGCTCCCACGACTTCAACTAACATCTATACGCTGATGACACCCAAATCCACATCTCCGCCCCTGCTCTCTCTCCCTCCCTTCAGGCTCGGGTCACCTCCTGCCTTCAGGACATCTCCATATGGATGTCTGCCTGCCATCTAAAACTCAACATGTCCAAGACTGAGCTCCTTATCTTCCCTCCCAAACCCTGTCCTCTCCCTGACTTTCCCATCACTGTAGATGGCACTACCATCCTTCCCATCTCACGAGCCCGCAACCTTGGTGTCATCCTTGACACCGCTCTCTCATTCACCCCACACATCCAATCCGTCACCAAAACCTACCGGTCTCACCTCCACAACATCGCCAAGATCCACCCTTTCCTCTCCATCCAAACTGCTACCTTGCTGGTTCAGTCTTTCGTCCTAACCCGACTGGATTACTGCATCAGCCTCCTCTCTGATCTCCCATCCTCCTGTCTCTCCCCGCTTCAATCCATACTTCACTCTGCTGCCCGGATTTTCTTTGTACAGAAATGCTCTGGGAATGTCACTCCCCTCCTCAAAAATCTCCAGTTCCCCGTTAACCTACAAAACAAGAAAAACTCCTCACTCTCGGCTTCAAAGCTGTCCATCACCTCACCCCCTCCTACCTCACCTCCTTCCTCTCCTTCTACAGCCCAGCCCACACCCTCTGCTCCTGTGCCGCTAACCTCATTACTGTGCCTTGTTCTGGCCTGTCCTGTTGTTGACCCCTGGCCCATGTCGTTCCTCTGGCCTGGGATGCCCTCCATCCACATATCCACCAAACTAGCTCTCTGCCTCCGTTCAAAGCCCTACTGAGAGCTCACCTCCTCCAGAAGGCCTTCCCTGACTGAGCCCCCCCTTTTTTCCTCTCCCCTTCCTCCTCCCCGCAGCCCTACCCCCTTCACCTCCCAACACTTGTATATTTGTACTATTTATTACTTAATTTTATTTGTACATATTTACTATATTTATTTTATTAATCATGTGTACATAGCTATAATTCTATTTATTCTGATGGTACTGACACCTACTTGTTTTTTTTTTTGTCTGTCTCCCCCTTCTAGGCTGTGAGCCCGTTGTTGGGTAGGGACCATCTCCATATGTTGCCATTTTGTACTTCTCAAGCGCTTAGTACAGTGCTCTGCACACAGTAAGAACTCAATAAATACGATTGAATGAATGAACGAATGAATATGGAGGGTGTTCCAGGCCAGAGACAGTACATGGGCAAGAGATTGGAGGCATGGTAGATGAGATAGAGGTACAATGAGTAGCTTAGTATTAGAGGAGTGAAGTGTGAGTGCTGGGTTGTAATAGGAGATTAGTGAAGTAAGGCAGGAGGGGACAAGGTGCTTTAAAGCCAAGGGTAAGGAGTTTCTGTCTGATGTGGACGTGGACGGGCGACCACTGAAGGTTTTTGAGGAGTGGGGATGTTTGGCCTGAACGTTTTGTAGAAAAATGATGCCGGCAGCAGAGTAAAGTATGGATAGTAGCATCAAGACTGCTATATGGTTTCCATAAACCTGACAAGAGCACTTGGCATCATCAGTTCATCTGGACGATGGAAATTACTTGGTAAGTGTGTCAAGAATGAAAAGAATTGAGAGTCTGACACAAATTCTTTACTGCAAGGCTAGCCATGTCAGAGCCAGGAGTCCCCAACCCAAACAGGAAAATCAAGGATTCTTAGGGGACCCAGTCCTGTTCAAACTTATTCTACGCAGCCATGCTGGATGGTGGAATTAGGAATCCAGATGCAGAACTACTGAGAAATTCTTGCCACTCAATGGACTTCCAGGATCATTAAAAGTCCTAGAGACTATTGGTCAAGAATTGGGAATGCCCATAATTCTGCCCTAGAGACACACACCCAATAAGGCAGGCAAATTACTTTAAGCAAATTTACTGAGTCAGCCACGCACTATGAGTGACAGTAAGTCTAAAGACTTTACAGTTCCCGCATCTCTAAAACGGGGATTGAGATTGTGAGCTCCATGTGGAACAAGGACTGTGTTCAACTTGATTAGCTTGTATCTACTCCAGCGTTTAGCATGGTGCCTGGCATAAAGTGAGGGCTTAACAAATGCCTTCACAACAATAGAAAAAACTGAGGTCACATCAGCGTGCAATGGGGAAGCTATTTACACAACCAAAAGTCTCTACAGGCATCTAGTCATAACACTGACTGATGATAGACAAAGAAGAAGAAAACAGACTCAAGTAGACACTACATCATTTGGGTGACTGTCAAAACAGCTGTGTAGAGGCAGAGCATGGTATTAGGACTAAAAACCAAACTAAAGGTCTACAGAGCTATACTGCTGTTCACTGCTGCCATAAGGCTATGGGATTTTAACTCACCACAGAAGTTACACCCAAATTCCACAGTAACAGCACAAGTGTTTAGTATGGTGATTGGCCCATGTAAATGCTCAATAAATATCACCGACTGATTGGCGTCACCTATACCTCTTTTTTATGGGAACGAATATATAGGTGAACATTAGCCCCAGAGGCAAATATCTATTTGAAGTTTATGGGAATTGTTAATATATATTCTGGAGAACAAAAATGGCAGCATGGACAGACACCCCAAAACTATGTCTATGTTGAATGCTCAAGTTTATACTGGAATAGTGGATACCCATACGGAAAGAAGATTTATTCTGATGTGGCACCACTGCATTTTTAGGCTTTGCAAGAATGAATGGTGATTTTTATATGCATCCTTTTGAGGAGAGCCTTTTTTACAATTACTTGTTTTCAGTGGGAAATTACAAAATATTCTCTTCCTTGCACCAAAAGATAACATACCAAGATGCACTGAACCCTGAGAATAGGATGTCCAGAGAAAAATTCTACATCTACTCAACTAAAAAAAAAATCAGCATTTCCACATGTAAATTGAGTGAAGACTCAGATGGTTTTTAAAAGTTGTTTTTTTCTCCACCAAGTAACCTTTTGAACTTGCTAAACTAAACATTTCAAGAAGGAAACAGATCAAGGTTCAATTTCATTGCTCCAAGAGTGTTTATAACTACAAAGAATTCCACAGAAACATCTGCTATTCCACAAACATCTAGAGACATGATTTTCATGCCAGAAATCAGGGTGGTATATCCTAAACGTCATTTTTCTGTTTTGTCTTTTGAATGAAGATCTTGCTGAGCGTGAAAATACAAACAACAAGCTGAGAGCAAAAGGATTCATCTTCATATGCATTTTTTTCATTTTTCACCTTTTTATAATAAAGATTCTGTTTTTG
Organism: Tachyglossus aculeatus; assembly: GCF_015852505.1. Lineage (NCBI taxonomy): Eukaryota > Metazoa > Chordata > Mammalia > Monotremata > Tachyglossidae > Tachyglossus > Tachyglossus aculeatus. The sequence goes on from NC_052066.1 coordinate 85,168,199, forward strand.
CAACACCGAGGCATCTTCCACCTGGTTAAAGGAAGAGCTGGCTTCCATATGGATGCATTATTAGGGACTGCAGTGCACATTTCCTTAGATTGGAGAGTGTGTCAGTGGAAGGTATATATTTTAAATTACAATTATGGCATCTGTTAAGCACTCACTATATGCCAAGCACTGTTCTACGCACTGGAGAAGAAACAAGTTAATCAGTTGGGACCCAGTTCTTGTCCCATATGGGGCTCATAGCAAGTAGGAGGAAGGAGGATTTAATCCCCATTGTACAGATGAGGTAACAGGCACGGAGAAGTTAAACGACTCGTCCAAGGTCTCACAGAAGACACAAGGAAGAGATGGGATTAGAAGCCAGGTCCTCTGACTTCCAGGCTATGCTTTTTTCCCTAGGCCATGCTTCTTCTGAAATTACTTCTAACATAGGTGTTGCCAAGCTGTCAACTGAATACTGCATCAGTCTCTTCCCTGACCTTTCTGCCTCCTGACTCTCCCAACTCCAGTCCATCCTTCATTCTACTGCCCAGATGATATTTCTAAAAGCCCGTTCAGTCCCCATCTTCCCCATGCCTCAAGCACTTCCAGGTTACCCATCCACCTCCAATTCAAACAGAAATTCCTTACCACTGGCTTCAAAACAGTCAGCTCGCCCCCTCCTATCTTACTTTGCTGGTTTCCTACTACAGCCTAGCCCACAAGCTTCACTCCTCTGGTACCAGCTTGCTCACTGTGTCTCTGTCTCCTCTGTATCACCAACCCCTTGCCCACATCCCTCCTCTGGCCTGGAACTCCCTTCCCGCAATGAATGTATATTATATTATACTCCCCCAAGTGCTTAGGACAGTGCTCTGTACACAGTATGTGCTCAATAAACCCCATTGAATGACTTCATATGTGACAGAAAACTTCTCTCCCCACCTTGAACACCTTACTAAAAAAATCATGTCACCTCCAAGGGGCCTTCCCTGATTAAACCCTTTTTTCCTCTACTCCCTCTTCCTCCTGCTTCAACTATGCACTTCTATCTGTACTTTTTAATTACTTGATAGTCACCCCATCCTCAACCCCACAGAATGTATATACATATACTTTATTTATATTGATGTCCGTTTCCCCTTCCAGACTGTAAACTCCTTGTAGGCAGGGAATGTGTCTACCAGTACTCTCCCCAGTGATTAGTACAGTGATCACACACAGTAGTCACTCAATAAAGTAGTCACCAGCGCTTATAATCAATCAATCGTATTTATTGAGTGCTTACTGTGTGCAGAGCACTGTACTAAGCACTTGGGAAGTACAAGTTGGCAACATATAGAGACAGTCCTTACCCAACAGTGGGCTCACAGTCTAGAAGGGGGAGATAGAGAACAAAACAAAACATATTAACAAAATTAGAATAGATATGTACAAGTAAAATAAATAGAGTAATAAATATGTACAAACATATATACAGGTGCTGTGGGGAAGGGAAGGAGGTAAGATGGGGGGATGGAGAGGGGGACGAGGGGGAGAGGAAGTAGGGGGCTCAGTCTGGGAAGGCCTCCTGGAGGAGATGAGCTCTCAGTAGGGCCTTGAAGGGAGGAAGAGAGCTTAATAAATGCCATCATCATTATTATTATTATTATTAATAAATACCACTGATCATTCATTCAATCGTATTTATTGAGCACTTACTGTGTGCAGTGCACTATACTAAGTGCTTCGGCGAGTACAGCAATAACAATAAACAGACACATTATCTGTCTACAACAAGCTTACAGGCTAGGGGGGAGACACAACAATATAAGTAAGTTACAGCTATCTGAATATCCTACTCTCATCCTATCTTTTTCCACATCTCTCCTAGTGCAGCTGTATGGAGTTGAGCACAGCTTCAATGCTAGGAAACTTCATTCTAAAACTTGGATGTTCGTGATCCTGTTGATAATAATAATAATGATGGTATTTGTTAAGCGCTCACTATGCGCGAAGCACTATTCTAAGCACTGGGGGGATACAAGGTGATCAGGTTGTCCCACGTAGGGCTCACAATCTTAATCCCCATTTTACAGATGAGGGAACTGAGGCCCACAGAAGTGAAGTGACTTCCCCAAAGTCACACAGCTGACAAGTGGTGGAGCCAGAATTAGAACCCATGATCTCTGACTCCCAAGCCCGGGCTCTTTCCACCGAGCCACGCTGCTTCTCTACTTGATCCTCCTTGATGTAATGGAACTGCTCAAGGAATCAGATATGGCGGCTTCAAGTTGTTCAGGTCTAATAGCCATTTGTTCTGACGACGTGACACCTGTCCACATGTTTCGTTTTGTTGTCTGTCACCCCCTTCTAGACTGTGAGCCCGTTGTTGGGTGGGGACTCACAGTCAAGTAAGAGAGAGAACATTTTGCATTTGAGGGAACTGAGGCACAACAAATGAAGTTAAGTGACTTATTCAAGGTCACAGAGCAGGCAACTGGGTTTATGACTTAAGTCCTCTGGCCCTAGGCCCATGCTTTATCCACAGAACCACACTCCTTCTCCATCCTGCATCACTGGTAAATGTACTACCTAGGTAACTGAATGCAGTGAGTGTTTAGCTCAATGATGTCAATTTCTATTTTAGTTTTCTGCACGGCTTCCCTGTTTTCTTTAGATCTTCGGCCAGCCCAAAGCACATGTTTGATTCAGCAAAATGCTTTCACAATTATCAGCATGTCTTCTTAGTCACTGGGGAGGCTGACCACAATTGAACACCTACATCCTGGTGTCTTCTTGCATTTTGCAACACTGCTTTATCCAATTGGTGGTGTGGGGGGAAATGTATCAGACAGGGCATCATGAGGTCTGACGTGCCCTGCCTGACTTCCATTCCTTTTTTGGGCCTATATGGTATTTGTTAAGTGCTTACTATGTGCCAGGCACTCAACTAAGCACTATGGTAATAATAATAATAATAATAATAATAATAATAATAATAATAATGGTATTTGTTAAGCGCTTACTATGTGCAAAGCACTGATCTAAGTACTGGGGGGATACAAGGTGATCAGGTTGTCCCATGTGGGGCTCACAGTCTTAATCCCCATTTTACAGATGAGGGAACTGAGGCCCAGAGAAGTTAAGTGACTTGCCCAAAGTCACACAGCTGACAATTGGCGGAGCCGGGATTTGAACCTCTGACTCCAAAGCTCGTGCTCCTTCCACTGAGCCACGTTACTTTTCTAGATACAAGATAATCAGATTGGGGACAGGACATGTTCTACATGGGCTTACAGTCTTACTCCCCGTGAGCCCACTCTTTTAGACTGTGAGCCCACTGTTGGGTAGGGACTGTCTCTACATGTTGCCAATTTGTACTTCCCAAGCGCTTAGTACAGTGCTCTGCACATAGTAAGCGCTCAATAAATACGATTGATGATGATGATGATGGCTCAGTGGAAAGAGCACGGGCTTGGGAGTCAGAGGTCATGGGTTCAAATCCCGACTCCGCCGCTTGTCAGCTGCGTGACTTTCGGCAAGTCACTTAACTCCTCTGTGCCTCAGTTACCTCATCTGTAAGACAGGGATTAAGATTGTGAGTCCCACAGGGGACAACCTGATCACCTTGTATCCTCCCCAGTGCTAGAACAGTGCTTTGCACATAGTAAGCGCTTAATACCAAAATTATTATTATTATTATTTCACAAATGATGCTACTGAGACATAGAGAAGTCCTCGGTCACACAGTGGTGGGGCAAGGACTAGAACCCAGGTGTTCTGACACACAAGCCTGTGCTCTTTCCACTAGGTTACACAACTTCCCAGAATCTTAGAGTCTTAGAATCTTAATGAAGTTTTCAGGGCAGTAAAACTGACAATGTAAATGCCAAAGTTCAGCTCTACTGCTGGTGTCAAATGCACTTTGTAAGATCTATGAAAACCACACACATACTTTAGTATTACTTCCTGCAAACGCTGTTGCTGATGACTCTCCTTTTGACTTAGTGTGTGATTTTTAGAAGGCTACCTCATCAATTGAAGGAATGTGGATATCCAACCAACACAGACACTCTCTCTCTCTCTCTCTCTCATTCTGCTTTGTTGACAACCAAGAAGTCTAGTAGAGGCAGCAGAGTGTTTCCTTAGCCCTGACCAAAATACACACAGCTGAAGTGGACAAGACAGGGGAAAAGAGCGGAAAAAAAAGCTCTCCTGTGGGGACAAAAAGGCGAGACTTGAATCCACTGCTTAATGGTCCACGAATAAAAATGAATATTTTACTTTATTAAGATTACTTTGTAATTGAACAGTGGACAAGGAAAGTTTCCTGCATAAATTTTAGAGGCTTTTCAGTTGGGGGAGGGTTGACTGTGGGACGGAGGTGGGGAAGAGGTTCAAGGTTTGCATGGATAGAAAAGGGTCAAAACATTCTAAAAATTGAAAACGCTCCTTAAGTAGAGGTCACGACATTTTCGAAAGGAGTTTCTTACAAAGAAAAAGGTACATAACTACTTGAAAGGAAGTCCTCCTACTTCCAGAGTTTCCACTGTTCAAAATTTCAGCCTGTTTGAGCTTGTAAAACAGTCTGTTCCAGGCCATTTTTCTTTCCTTTTCCAATGACTTTGACATTAGCTCCCCAGTCACCAATCCCCCTTCCTTACCCAGCTTTCTGTAACCAATATGGGCAAACAAGAAGAAAACCAAATAAAACACAGCTTCCTCTTAAAACCATAACTGTGGTATTTTTTAAGCACTTATTCTGTGCCAGACACTGTACTAAGGTGAAGTAGAGACAATATTAATAGGTTGGAAAGTCTTTGCCCCACATGAGGCTCACAATCGAAGTACAGGGGAAACAGGTATTTAATCCCATTGTACAGATAAGTAAATAGCGGCCTACACAAGTGACTTGCCAAGGTCACAAAGCAGACAGGTAGTGGAGTTGGGAATACAACCCAGATCCTCAGATTCCCAGACTCATGCTCTTTCCATGAGGGAGCACTACTTACTATTATTAATAATAATGGTATTTAATATTTGTGTTTGGTACGTCACAAGTACTGTACTAGGCACAAGATAATCAGTTCAGACACAGTCCCTGTCCCACATAGGGCTCAATCTAAGTAGGAGGGAGGACAGGTATTTAATCCCCATTTTACAGATGAGGAAACTGAGCCAGAGAAGTGATTTAAGATCACACAGCAAGCAAGTGACAGAGTTAGAGTTAGAAACTAGGCTGACTCCCAGGCTTGTGTTTCTTTAATTTTGGTTCTCAAACCAGGGCCCTCACCTATTTCTGTGACTCCATATAGCATGCCAGCAGGATGGGTAGGAACCGCCTCTATATGTTGCCGATTTGTACTTCCCAAGTGCTTAGTACAGTGCTCTGCACACAATAAGTGCTCAATAAATATTACTGAATGATGTTCAGTTTGAGGTGTCAGTGGTGTTTTGGACACGTCAAATTTGAGCAGTCAGTACGATATCGAAGTAAAGATGTCCTGAAGGAAGGAGGAAATGTGAGACTGCTGAGAAGGAGAGAGGTATCAGGCTTGGGAATCACCTGCATAAAGATGGAAGTTGAAGCCATGGGTGTGAATGAGTTCTCCAAGGGAGTGGGCGTAGATGGAGAATGGAAGGTGACCCAGAACTGATTTTTGAGGGGCTCTCATACTTAGAGGGTGAGAAGTAGAAGGACCTGTGAAAGAGAATGAGAATGTGTGGCCTGTGTGACAGGAAGAAGTAGGAGAGGATAGCGTTGGTGAAGCCTAGTTAGATAATGTTTCCAGGAGAAGGGCACCCCCTTCGCCACAGTGTCAAAGACAGCTAAGAAGTTATGGAGGATTAGGAGGTAGTACAGTGCTCTGCACACAGTAAGCGCTCAATAAATACGATTGAATGACTGTAGTAGAGGCTACTGGATATGGCATGAAGGAGGTGATCTTAGAGAGGAGTGAAGGGGGTGGAAGCCAGATTGGAGGGGCTCAGCGAGAGAAACAGGAGACAGAATGTTGAGGCAGAGAATATAGACAACTCACTCAGGGAATGTTTAAAGGAATGATAGGAGGGAAATAAGGAGATAACTAGAGGGAAGGCCAAGAGAGGGTGTTCTTTTTAATACCATGATTTATATCAAGCAGGATGCCAGAGCTAGATACTTCATTTGTTTGGGTAGGGGAAGGACGGGGTGAGTTTAGATGAAATACCAATTTTTTGGTGGGTCCTGGGAGAAAAGACTGGATAGTGTAGTGAATAGAGCATGGGCGTCACAAGGTCATGGGTATTATTCCCAGCTCCTCTGTCTACTGGGTAGCCATGGGAAAGTCACTTCACTTCTCTGTGCCTCAGTTCTCTCATCTGTAAAAGGGAAGACTGTGAGCCCCATGTGGGACTGGGACTGCGTCCAACCCAATTCGCCTGTATCCACCCCAGAGCTTAGTACAGTGCCTGGCACATAGTAAGCACTTAAACACCATTATTATTATAACTGTTTTACAACTCTGGCTATCTAAATCCGTTTCCACCTCATACAAGCAGTAGGGAAGCAGCGTGGCCTAGTGAAAAAAGCCCAGCTCTGGGATTCAGAGGACCTGAGTTCTAATTTCAGGTTCTCCACTTGTCTGCTGTGTGATCTTGGGCAAGTTCCTTAACTTCTCTGTGCCTCAGTTCCCTCATCTGCAAAATGGGGATTCAATACCTGATATTCCTACTTAGACTGTGAGTCCCATGCCAGATCTGATTATATGTACCCTAATGCTTAGTAGGGTGCTTGGCACATAGTAAGTGTTTAACAAAGACCACAATTACTGTACCTGCAGGCCTGAAGTTACAAATATTTTCCAGGCGATAAAATTAAAAATCAGCTTTTAACATGATTACCCGCCTGATTGATTTTGGTAAACATCACTGTGATAAAGTATTCAAAAGTGAGCTAGCTAGTTTAAAAAACAAACACCCCAAAACGCTCTCTAAAAGATTCTTTACATAGGTTTAACAATCCTGTTAGATCAGATAAACTTTTTGGGTTTAGAAAGGTGTAGCATACTTCTGTTCTTTAGAACAATAGTACTTTCCTTTCAGCCAGTGACTGCTTTTGTAAGTTTTACTTGGACAATTTCCCTTGCAAATAGCAGCTCGAAAAACCTACTGCATACTCAAAGTGATTTACAGTCTCTTTAATAAAATTTCAGGCCCTTTTCCTTTCCTGCACCACGTAACTTAACATATGCTGTTTAGGTTTGGGATTTTTGAGCAATGTCTTTTTTTTCCCCTGTCTTGGAACTTTATTCCATTTTACCCCTTTCATTTCAAGCAATGAAGACTAGCATAATGAGTTTCTTTTACCAATCAGCAAAATTCCTCCCTGAGAGTTAGCAGAAAAGTGTTGACCTTATAGTACCATAAAGAACAGCATCCAACTCTTAACTAAGTAGTTGGAATTCTTGTGTCGTTCACTGCTAATTGGTGTTTTATATTGGTCATGACTTGGAAAATACTGCTACTTTATCAAGAGGTCAAAAGGATGTTTTCTTGATGTTACTGTAATGTCCCTGCTCAGTTTTGTTTATCTAAAGTTTAGTTAAGAATGGCTATTGAATACATTGCTTGCAATTATTCTAATGAAACTTCCTCTGGGGAGAAAGAGGTACTGGAAGGGGAAATGCAGGGTGGGGAAGGGAAAGGTCAGAATGTAAAATGTCTCTAACATCTAAATATATACTATTTTTCCCAACCCTCAAGCAGCTTCAACTAAAAAGTCTAGAAGTAGTGAATATACATGCATGCGAAAACACAACTCTCTACATTTGTGCATATTACATACCAAAGTGTTTTGTACTGCTGTTGTACTTTCCTCAAAACACTCACATTGCCTAAAAGACATTGGACCTTAAAACAGTGTAAATTCAATCTAATTCTCACCATGCATTTGCGATCATCCACGCCAGATAAATCCTCCTCAAACTCCTTCCCTACATCAAATTCCATGATGTAGTTCCTGAAAGTGCTCAAAGTTTTAATGATCATATGATCTCCATTCTGAATGATCTCTTTGTCTGGTTTTAGCAAGTTGGCAATTTTCCTCACAGCAACATTTACATCTGAAGGGGGAGAAAAAAAATGATAAAATTTTAAGTCTTTTACAAAAGATGGGGAGTAGACAATCGGATTGTGATGGACAAAAAGAAAAAAATATTTCACCAGCATTTTATACCCAAATATTTCCAAAGCTTAAACATTTTGCCTACCTGATTTACAAATGCAACAAGGTTTTCAAGAAGCATTACCAGACTTTTAAATCCCCCTAAACCACACATCACACGTTTCTAATCCCATTACTGTGGCTCTTTGTCACCAATTAACCCCAATAAATGATTTTTTCCCCTCAAATTTGCAGCACAAGAGACTAAACCCAAAGACCTTCCTTCTAGTACCTTTTATGCTGTCTTTGCAAATACCCTTTTGTGTTCATCAGCAGTCAACCAAAGGGTAATGCAACTTTAAGTACGATCGCTTTGTTTGCGACTCCTAAGTGACCCAAAACAAGTTACTTTTAAAAGCTAGTTAATGTAACAACAGAACATAAAGCTAGTTTAGAAGAAAGGATGGCAAAAGACACCGTAACGCGTGCAAGCATTGTTAGGGATGCTTTCTGTAAAGCAGATTCACCTTCCAGCTTCTGAGAAGTGGTACTAGATTGCAAACTAAATAGCAGACAAACAAACAGTCTTACCTAAGGCTTTCAGATACTCTTCAAAATTTTCATTGCTCAACATTTTCCAGTAACCATTGAAATCTGCAGGCATTTCAGAAATATCCAAAGACAGAAGAACCTGGGACTGGCCTTACTGCTCCTGCTGTTGTAGCAGCTGCTGCTTTGCACAGTTCAATGCCTTAACTCTCTGTCGAGTCTGAATTCAGACTTCCTTTATCTGCTCTTCAGGCGGTGAGCTTCTCTTGCAAGCCTCCTAATCCGATTACTGTTTTAGTGCTGCTATTAAATCCTTGAACAAAGCTGGACCATTCTGATTTATAATGGCAACAAGACAGCTTGATTTAAACCTTCCACACAAAGGCTGTAAGGCTACTGATTACCTAGGGAACCATTTTAACCGATTTGCTCCTCCCTCCTTAATACCAAGTGCACTTTAGGGGATAAGATGGATGGCTTTGCTTGCCTAGATGGGGGGTGGAGGGGCTCTGGAGAACTTATTTGTCTCCGGTTTGTTTTCCACTTTGGAAAATGTTAGTGCTGTAGAGGCAAACGCTCACACAGACTAGAATTTTAGAAGGCTCTTTGGAGTAGTTTAGTGAATTATTCTGACAGTGATTATGTTGTAGGCTAGGGTGATCAGGACAGTGTGATTGTTAGTTGATTAGCTGGAGAGAAATGAATCATTTGGTCCAGTTACAGGGGAATAAAGAGGCCCCATGGCAGATGCAAAGACAGAAATGAATGGAAACTCCAGAGAATGCGACAGCCAGGGTTTATCCCAGTCTGACCACTTCCATCCAGCTGGTAATAATTACATTGCTTGTTAAACACTTACTGTGGGCCAAACACTGTTCTAAGCACTGGGGTAGATACAAGTTAATCGAGTTGGACACAGTCTCTGTCCCACGTGGGGCTCACATTCTCAATCCTCACTTTAAAGATGAGGTAACTCAAGCACAGAGAAGTTAAGTGACTTGCCCAAGGTCACATAGCAGACAAGTGGCAGAGACAGGATTAGAATAATAATAATAATAATAATGACATTTATTAAGCACTTACTATGTGCAAAGCACTACTCTAAACGCTGGGGTGGTTACAAGGTGATCAGGTTGTCCCAGGGGGGCTCACAGTCTTAATCCCCATTTTCCAGATGAGGTAACTGAGGCCCAGAGAAGTGAAGTGAGTTGCCCAAAGTCACACAGCTGACAATTGGCAGAGCTGGGATTTGAATTTAAGACCTCTGACTCCAAAGTCTGTGCTCTTAACCCAGCATCCCCCTCTCCATCCCCACTGTCTTACCTCCTTCCCTTCCCCACAGCACCTGTATATATGTGTATATATATGTTTGTACATATTTATTACTCCATTTATTTATTTTACTTGTACATATCTATTCTCTTTATTTTATTTTGTTAATATGTTTAGTTTTGTTCTCTGTCTCCCCCTTCTAGACTGTGAGCCCACTGTTGGGTAGGGACTGTCTCTATATGTTGCCAACTTGTACTTCCCAAGTGCTTAGTACAGTGCTCTGCACACAGTAAGCGCTCAATAAATACGATTGATGATTGATTGATTTTTACTCCCAGACCCATGCTCTATCCACTAAGCCACCCTGCTTCCCACAGTATTTACTGAGCATTTGTTAAACACCCAGAACTGGATCCTGGGCCCTGAGGGAAGAAATTAAAAAGGAAAATATAACGTGCTTCCTAGAAAACAGGACAGTGAGAAAATAATGATAATGAGACAATAATAATAGTGAAGTGACAGCAAGTCACTTCACTTCTCTAGGCCTCAGCTACCTCATCTGTAAAATGGGGATTGAGACTGTGAGGCCCATGTGGGAAAGGGACTGTGTCCAACCCAGTTGGTCTGTACGTACCACAATGCTTGGTACAGTGTGTAGCACATAGTAAGCACTTAACAAATACCATAATTATTATTAGTAGTAGTAGTAGTAAGCTTAGTACTTACTACTACTGTGTTGGGAAGACAAAGGATAAGCACATGCATCCCACATTGGGCTCACAACCTAACGGAGAGGGAGAACAGGTACTTAACCTGCATTTTACACCTGGGAAAATTGAGGCAGAGAGAAGTTAAAGGACTTGTCTAAAGTCCCATGGCAGGCAAATGGCAAAGCCAGGATAAGAACCCAGGTCCTCAACTCCCAGACAAATGCTCTTTCCATTAGGCCAGGTTGTTTCTCAGACCAAAAAATGGAAACATAAAGATATAGAAAATAAAATAAATATGAATAATAAAAGAATTCATTAGAATCCAAATGTGAAAAGTTTCATTAAATCATAAGCTCCTCAAGAAGAGGGATTGTGCCTGTTTTATTGTTTGTGTTTAGTAAACCGCTCTGCACACAGTGAGTGTTCATTAAATACCATGGATTGATTGACTGACTGGTTGATTGAAAAGTGTTGAAACATTTAATAATGTTACTGAATCTGGGTGGGAAGGGGGAAGGAAGAAAGCCAAAAAGACACTACTGGTGACTGAATTCAAGTTTTCCAATACCTGTTCATTCATTCAGTTGTATTTATTGAGCACTTACTGTGGGCAGAGCACTGAACTAAGGGCTTGGTAGAGTACAATACAATAATAAACAGACACATTCCCTGCCCACAAGGAGCTTACAGTCCAGCAGTGTGGAGAGAGACACATGAATACAAATGAAGAAATTACAGCTACATACATAAGTGCTGTGGGGCTGAGAGGGGGCAAGACAAAGAGAACACCAAGTCAGGACAAGGCAGAAGGGAGTGGGAGATAAGGAAAGGTAGGGCTTAGTCTGGGAAGGCCTCTTGGAGGAGATTTGCTTTCAGCAAGGCTTAGGAGCCAGGAGCGTGCAATTTCCTGCTGAATCTTGCTTTTCTGCTCTTTAATCAATCAATCAATCAATCGTATTTATTGAGCGCTTACTATGTGCAGAGCACTTTACTGATTGCCCTCCAGCTCCCACACTTTATTCCTCCAAAACTGATGTGGACCTAGGAGTTACCTGTACCAGGGAGGAAAGTCTCCCCCTCTACTCTGGTGAGACACTTAGCAGAATTAGATTGTAATCAGCTGGGAGAAGGGGCACATGATCTGATTACCTTGGAGGAGGTCACCAATTAACAGGATCACTGTCCATAAAGATGGTATTGCTTCATGGAACCTCTTGGCTATAAAGGAGAAGGGAATTCCAGGTAGTGTGTTGGGAGGGAGCAAGATATTAGCTACTAGTTAGATGAGAACAATACACAATGACTAGGTTAGTTAAGAAGGAGCATTATGTGTTAGGGTAGAGTGCAAGAAAAAAATGATAGATAAGAGTTTAGACAGAGCATGTCTTAGAGCAGGAATTTCTGCTGGATTCAGAGAAGATCGGGGTTGGAAGATTTTGAGGAGTTGGGACAATTGTTTAGAAAAATCACCTGGGCAGCAGAGTGGAGAAGAGAGAGACTTAGAGGCAGAGAAATCAGTGAGGAGATTGATGCAATAGTTCACCTGGGATGTAACAAGTGCCTATAGGGAAGCAGTGTGGTTCACTGGAAAAGAGCCCGGGCTTTGGAGTCAGAGGTCATGGGTTCAAATCCCTGCTCTGCCAATTGCCAGCTCTGTGACCTTGGGCAAGTCACTTCACTTCTCTGGGCCTCAGTTCCAGATGAGGGCATTTGGAAAATGGGGATTAAGACAGGGAGCCCCCTGTGGGACAACCTGATCACCTTGTAATCTCCCCAGTGCTTAGAACAGTGCTTTGCACATAGTAAGTGCTTAATAAATTCCATTATTATTATTATATCAGTGTGCTGATGCTTTGGATGTAAAGAAAATTGAGGGATCCCTCCTCAGTAGAGGACTCCATTGTCCCACCCACCTCTGGGGGCTTTGTGAGAGACAAGGGAATCTCAGAGAGGCTTCAAGACCCCTACAAAGTGGTCACCATTGCATATCCCCAATCATATCCACACACTGCCAACAATCAGATTCTGCCTGGGGAAGCCAATCAGAGGCTGTGTCCTGTGAGTACCCCAGGAGCATCTCATCAAGTAATCTTTTCAAGTGGTAGACTGGGATCAAATAATTGACACCCAAGGACCAATATTTTATTTTGTCTTTCCTACCTTAGGAGTTGGAGATTTTTCATGTACCCATCCAACAGACTACAGCTCTCCCCATCTTCAAAGCCCTTCTGAAATCACATCTCCTCTAGGAGAGCTTCCCTGATAAATTTCTAATCTCCTTACTTTGTATCCCTCAGATGCCACTTCAGCCCTTCACAAGCCCTCAAGTTCTCTCAATATCCCAGTAGTACTTAGGAACATATCAATCAATCAACAGTGAGAAAGGGAAATGTTGATGGAGTCACTGTAAGGTTCTGAGAAAGGGAGTGGCAAAATCAAAGCAATGCCTGAAGAAGATGATTTTTGTTCCTCTGATAGGATAGATTGGAGAGCAGATGGGCTGGAGACAGGAAAGTTTGTAAGGAAAACACACTTTTGCCTATTTAACAATTTTGTTATTATATAAACCCTTAAATTAAAGCCAGCTGTAAATAGGAAATACAGCTGTGATTTAAAGGAAAGGGTACTCAAAGGGGCTGCAATTCTGCACAACTCTGAATGGTGCTTCTTTTCAATTACTACTACTATTCCAATATTTAGAGAACCTCATTTCTAATCTATCTATGGTGTCAGTCACAATTCATTCATTCAGTTTCATTTATTGAGCACTTACTGTGTGGAGAGCACTGTACTAAGCACTTGGGAAGTACAAATCGACAACATATAGAGACGGTCCCTACCCAACAATGGGGTCATAGTCTAGAAGAGGCACACAGACAACAAAATAAAATAAGTAGGCAGGTGTCAATAGCATCAGAATGAATGTTATAGCTATATACACATCGTTAATAAAATAAATATAAGTATGTGCAAATAAAATAGAGTAATAAATATGTACAAATATATACAAGTGTTGTGGGGAAGGGAAGGGGGTAGGGCAGAGGGAGGAAGGGGGGTGATGGGGAGGAGGAGGAGAAAAGTCACAATGACAAATTCAAAAGTCAGTGGAGAGGTCCTTAGGGACCATTCCTTTAAACCAGTGTCCCTTGAAGGGAAGGAGGTTCTGGGACTCCAGTTTCAGGGATTTGAGTATGTCTCCTTCATTAAGATAATTTTTTATGGCATTTTTTTAAGCATTTATTATGTACCAGGCACTGTACTGAGCTCTGGGATAGATATAAGGTAATCAGGTTGGACATAGTCTTTGTCCCACATGTATTAATCCCCATTATACAGATAAGGTAATTGAGGGCCAGAGAAGTGAAGTGACTTGCCCAAGGTCACACAGCACATGAGTGGTGGAGCCAAGATTAGAAGCCAGGTCCTTCTGACTCCCAAGCTTGTGCTCTAGCTTTTCAACATTTCTCCAGCAGTATGGGATGCTGTTCACACTCACATTCTGGACTAAGCTTGTTATGGACAGGGAATGTTTCTGCTAATTCTGTTGTATTGTAGTCTCCCAAGTATTTAGTACAGTGCTCTGCACGTAGTAAGCACTTGAGCCCGTTGTTGGGTAGGGACCGTCTCTATATGCCGACTTGTACTTCCCAAGCACTTAGTACAATCAATCAATCAATCAATCGTATTTATTGAGTGCTTACTATGTGCAGAGCACTGTATTAAGCGCTTGGGAAGTACAAATTGGCATCACATAGAGACAGTCCCTACCCAACAGTGGGCTCACAGTCTAAAAGGGGGAGACAGAGAACAGAACCAAACATACCAACAAAATAAAATAAGTAGGAAAGAAATGTACAAGTAAAATAAATAAATAAATAGAGTAATAAATATATACAACCATATATACATATATACAGGTGCTGTGGGGAAGAGAAGGAGGTAAGATGGGGGGATGGAGAGGGGGACGAGGGGGAGAGGAAGGAAGGGGCTCAGTCTGGGAAGGGCTCCTGGAGGAGGGGAGCTCTCAGTAGGGCCTTGAAGGGAGGAAGAGAGCTAGCTTGGCGGAGGGGCAGAGGGACTGGGGGCATTCCAGCCCAGGGGGAGGATGTGGGCCGGGGGTCGATGGTGGGACAGGCGAGAACAAGGCACGGTGAGGAGATTAGCGGCGGAGGAGCGGAGGGTGTGGGGTGGGCTGTAGAAGGAGAGAAGGGAGGTGAGGTAGGAGGGGGCGAGGTGATGGACAGCCTTGAAGCCCAGGGTGAGGAGTTTCTGCCTGATGCGCAGATTGATTGGTAGCCACTGGAGATTTTTGAGGAGGGGAGTAATATGTCCAGAGCGTTTCTGGACAAAGATAATCCGGGCAGCAGCATGAGGTATGGATTGAAGTGGAGAGAGACACGAGGATGGGAGATCAGAGAGAAGGCTAGTGCAGTAGTCCAGACGGGATAGGATGAGAGCTTGAATTAGCAGGGTAGCGGTTTGGATGGAGAGGAAAGGGCGGATCTTGGCAATGTTGCGGAGCTGAGACCGGCAGGTTTTGGTGACGGCTTGGATGTGAGGGGTGAATGAGAGAGCGGAGTCGAGGATGACACCAAGGTTGCGGGCTTGTGAGACGGGAAGGATGGTAGTGCCGTCAACAGAGATGGGAAAGTCAGGGAGAGTACAGTGCTCTGCATGCAGTGAGTGCTCAGTAAATACGATTGAATGTATAAATATGACTGATTGAATGATTTTCAGACTGTCCAGAACTCAACAGCGCTAGCATAACAGAGTTAGTAGAAAATGGGAAATCTTTTAAATTAAAGGGAGGAATATTCAAGAAAAATTTTAAGGTTTAAGCTAACCATCTTTACTTCCCTCTTGATTGCATCACTGAGGCAAAATTATAAATGTGGAAGACGAGAGAGAGGGTAAAATCTCTAAAGTGTATAGCCAGCTGTTATTCATTCAAAATCCAGAAGATGAGGGTTGAAGCTATGAACTGAAGGTGGTACAGAAATGCATTTAATGGGAAGAAAATTGTCTGAATTGTTCAACACAACAAAGGAATGAATCAAAATGCTATCATAAACTGATAGTCCTCTTTATTCCAGCAGTTAGTGCACCTGGAATTAGAATTTAGGTTCTACCAAACTGTTTCAAAGCAAGGTAAGAGGCAATTGAGGCATTGGAAAGAGCAAAGGAGACTTCCAATTTTTGGAATTGGGGAGGCAAAGCCAATTAATCAATCTTTACTCATTCAAAAGACTGGGTCAGATATTTTAGACCTTCCTAAAATGCTACTTGGAGAATACTATTTAAAACTAGAGAAACAGTGTAGTTTAGTGGAAACAGCAGAGGATTGATAGTCAAATAATTTAGATTCTAATCCCAGCTCTGCCACTTGCCTGCTGTATGACTTTGTTCAAGTCATTTAACTTCAGGACCGAGATGTCCTGAAGGCAGGAGGAAGTACAAGACTACAGAGAAAGGAAAAAGATCAGGATTGGGGATATAGATTTGGGAATCATTAATATAGAGATGGCAGTTGAAGCAATGGGAGTAAAGGAGTTCTCCTAGGGAGTGGGTGTACATGGAAAATAGAAGGGACACAAAACTAATTCTTGAGGGGCTCCTGCAATTTTTTAATGCTATTTGTTAAGCACTTACTATGTGCCAAGCACTGTTCTAAGTGCTGGGATAGATGCAAGGTTATCAGGTTGTCCCACATGGGGCTCACAGTCTTAATCCCTATTTTACAGATGAGGTAACTAAGGCACAGAGAAGTTAATTGTCTTGCCCAAAGTCACACAGCTGACAAGTGGCGGATCTGGGATTAGAACTCATGACCTCTAACTCCCCAGTCTGTGCTGTTTCCACTAAGCCACACTGCTTCTCTTAAGTTAGAGGGTGGGAGGCAGAGTATGGGCAGGGATCATGTCTACCCGCTCTGTTATACTGTATTCTTCCAAGTGCTTAGTACAATACTTGGCACACAGGAGTATCTCAATCAATAAGAGATATTGTCTGATTGAGCCCACAAAAGAGACTGAGAGTGAGCAGCCAGAGAAATAGGAGGAGAACCAGGAAAGGACAGTGTCAGGAAAGTCAAGGTTGGATAATCCTTCCAGTTGAAGGGGATGGTTGACAGTGTCAAAGGCACCTGAGAGATCAAGGAGCATTAGGATGGAGTGGATCTGGCCAAAAGGAGATCACTGATGACATTGAAGAGGGCAGTTTTGGAGGAGTGAAGAGGGTGGAAGCCAGATTGAAAGGCATCAAGGAGAGAATTGGTATCTAGAGAGGTATTTTTTTTTCTCCTTAGGATAGAAGACACATGAGCAAGTTTGAAATCAGTGAGGAAGAAGTCAGTGGTGTCTACAACAACTTCAAGGCAGTTGGAAAAAGATGAATGGAAAGCTCATCAGTGACCTCCAAGTGACCTTCCCTGACTAAGCCCTCTTTTCCTTTTCTTCTATGCCCTTCTGCATCACCCTGACTCGCCCCCTTATTCGTTCCCCCTCCCAGCCCCAAAGCACTTGTGTACTCATCTGTAATTTTTTACTTATATTAATGTCTATCTCCACTTCTAGACTGTAAGCTCCATATGGGCAGGGAATGTGTCAGGTTATTGTTATAGTGTATTCTCCCAAGAGC
Organism: Tachyglossus aculeatus; assembly: GCF_015852505.1. Taxonomy (NCBI): domain Eukaryota; kingdom Metazoa; phylum Chordata; class Mammalia; order Monotremata; family Tachyglossidae; genus Tachyglossus; species Tachyglossus aculeatus. The sequence continues at coordinate 85,185,467 of NC_052066.1, forward strand.
TTTGTACAGTGCTCTGCACACAGCAAGCACTCAGTCAGTACAATTGACTGACTGACCAATGCCTCAAGGTTTCCCAACCTAATTTACAATATCCTGATTGTGATCATTTTCCATGCAGCAATTTAGGTTGGGTAGGGTAGACACTGGGAATCAATGCATTCATTCATTTATTCATTCAGTTGTGTTCATTGAGCACTTACTGTGTGGAGAGTACTGTACAAAGCACTTGGATAGTACGATTCAGCAATAGAGACAATCCCTGCGCACACCGGGCTTACAGTCTAGGCAGGCTAGAGTGTTTCCTGATTATCCCAGGATCATAAGTGATTGACATCTTATGCCTGAGGGTGTTGGCAGCCTCCCTTCTCTCCTCTCCACCCTTTTACTTCCTACCTGGACTCCAGGGCCAGCTCTGAGTGGAACCTCAGCTAGTCTAGCAGTCCAGTAGGAGCTACAAAAATCACTACCCAGTACAGTGTTCAAGGGGAACTTTGGAGACAGTACTTAAGGAGTGGGACAAATTGATTATTGTCTGCTGCTAAGCGATTCAAATGTTGAGGGTCAGGCTTGGCCTGAATGGAATCATGACAATAATTGAACTATCCACTAAAAACCGAGGCAAAATACCATTCCCTTCACTAAGAAGGCACAGCCATGAAGAAGATTTCAAGGGGCAAGCATTCATCATTTTCCACTTCGAAATGATTTAAAAAATACCCGATATAACTCTACTGTTTCACACCATATGTCTGACCACAAAGGATTATTTTCATTTGGGATTCACAAAATACGTGACTCATCCCTTCCCAGTTTTTAAATATTGCCCTCCAATTCTGACCTATGCAATAGAATCATTTTAATCCCAGAGTTACTCATGGCTTTTTCAGTGAAGTTAATTTTATGAGCAAATGGACAGCTGTTTCACCCAAGTGTGCTTTGTTCATTCAATCATTTTCTGAAAGAAAGGCTAATATGGAAAGGTCAAGAGAGCAAAGAGGAACCTTAAACATGCCTTCCTCTATGGTCTATTTAATATTTAAATGTGCAAATTGACTCATGCATATAAGATATATGAAATTAAATGTAGTCCATCAGGGTGCCTAAATGGATATTTCTAAGATAGATCACCCAATTCTTTCAGTCTACTTAAAATTTGGAAAAGAATGGCATCGGATCTATTTACAATTGTGCTCCCATTTCAATTCTATTTGTACTATGCTTCAAATTGGGTCGTGTGAAAGGCTGCTGGGGTAATTGAGTACCAAGAAATATGTGCCAGATTTTACGTCAACCAAGAACCGTGAGAGCATTAATCAATCCCCTTTATATAGCTGAAGACAAGGACCCCAAAAGAATGAGTTGTTACTTTATGTACTCTTTCCTGGGGTATCAATGGAAAATAAATCATTTTTAATTTACAGAATTTCACTCTTCCATATGCAAGTTATAGTGACTGCTCTAATTCCTTGCTCATTCTTAACTTCGATATCTCCTGTCTCATACTTAGACCTACAATTCCTCCGAGAATAAAGTAAATAAATAAAAACACCCTTTACTGAAGAAAACTCACTGTTGATCTAAAACCTGATCATTCTTTTCTTAATACCGTATCACCATATTTCTTCTAGTTGAATGAAATTTTCACATGTCACATAATTACCTTCCCTTTCTGTCCTTAATGTTAAGGTTTTAGGGAATTTTAGGTAGGTGTCTCTTTTCCCTCCCTGCATGTTACTTTTTGCATAGTTAAGTTATAAAAAGCAGGATTTCATTTTTGAACCATCTCCCCACATAAATCAATCCCCTGACATTTCAATCAAGTTTCTCTGATTTCCCTGAAGCTTGTCTCCAACTTCCTGATGAAACGCAAAATCTCGAACACAATACTTCAGGGAGGGTGTCATCAGTCACCTAGAAAAGTGGTTGACACTTCCTGGTTCACTATTTCAAGGCCGTGATTGGATAAGGGAGGACTATTTTTTAGGGGGAAGTTTCTTGAAGAAAATTTCATTTTATTTTTTGTCTGAATTGGCACAATGCAAACCTCTCATTACACACCAAGCTGACCTTACTGGGGATTGTGCAGTGCAGATAGAAACAATATTTCTCAAAGCACTTACACTGAATAGATATATGTTCTACCCTGGATCACTGGGATGGACCGTTCTTCAGTCAACTGAAAGATTGGAGATGAGACTCACAAAAATTCTGCTTCTGTTCACACTGGTCAAGATGGCAGAATGATAGTTGAAGTTCTACACTCTTTCAGCACTTAATATTCACCCCACCCACTCACTCCCAGCATTTATATACATATCTGAAATTTATTTTAATGTCTGTCTCCTGCTCTAAGCGGCAAGTTCCTTATGAGCAGGGAACGTATCTACCAACTCTGTTGTATTATGCTCTCCCAAGTATTTAGTACAGTGCTCTGCACACAGTAAGTACTCAATAAATACCGTTGGATGATTGATTGATTGATTGATTTATAGGAGTGGGTGAGCTCTCCAAGCAAGTGATTGGACAATGAGAACAGAAGGAGATCTGAAACAAAGCCTTGAGGCACACCCAAAATTAGGGAATGGTAGGAAGGGGAAGAGCTGGTGAAAGAACTGAGAATTATCAGCCAGAGAGGCATAAGGAGAATCTGGAGGGGTCTGTATCAGTCAAACCAAGGGAGAGTCCATTACATTGGGCAAGAATATGGTGGCCTTGGAGAAAATGCCTGGTCGAGTGAAGGGGGCAGAAACTTGAATGTTAAATGTCAAGAAGGAAGCTGGAGGAGGGGAAGTGGAGGCGATGGGAATAGGCAGGGACAGAGAGGAGCCAAGCGAAAAAAAGGACTGAAGGGTGAGAGGGAGCAAGAGAAAAAAAGTGGAATTAAGCAGAGGGACAGCAAAGTATTAGAAACAATGACGGGAACCAGAAGCAGACTGCTTAGAACCCCAGCAATTCAGCTTCATCATGCTCTTTCAGCTACTACTTTCAGTTACTATTCTGCAAGTTCAAACCAGAAGGCCAGAAACAGCACCTCAGGCAACTCTCTGAAACTGGGTCAGCAAAAGTTCAGCAAGAAAATGCAGCTTCCTGTCTTTACAGTGGATGCATTTACTAATGAAGCATTTCGTGGGAATCCTGCAGCAGTTTGTCTTCTTGAAATTGAATTGGATGAAGATAAACACCAAAAAATCGCAAGAGAAATGAACCTCTCCGAAACCGCCTTCATCTGAAAACTACACCCAACAGATGATTTCACCCAAAGCTCGCATCTCCTCCTGCCTTCAGGACATCTCCATCTGGATGTCTGCCCGCCACCTAAAGCTCAACATGTAGAAGACTGAACTCCTTGTCTTCCCTCCCAAACCTTGCCCTCTCCCTGACTTTCCCATCTCTGTTGACGGCACTACCATCCTTCCCGTCTCACAAGCCCGCAAACTTGGTGTCATCCTCGACTCCCCTCTCTCATTCACCCCTCACATCCAAGCCGTCACCAAAACCTGCCGGTCTCAGCTCCGCAACATTGCCAAGATCCGCCCTTTCCTCTCCATCCATACCGCTACCCTGCTCATTCAAGCTCTCATCCTATCCCGTCTGATCCTGTCTGGACTACTGCATCAGCCTTCTCTCTGATCTCCCATCCTCGTGTCTCTCTCCACTTCAATCCACACTTCATGCTGCTGCCCGGATTATCTTTGTCCAGAAACGCTCTGGGCATATCACTCCCCTCCTCAAAAATCTCCAGTGGCTACCAATCAATCTGCGCATCAGGCAGAAACTCCTCACCCTGGGCTACAAGGCTGTCCATCACCTCGCCCCCCTCCTACCTCACCTCCCTTCTGTCCTTCTCCAGCCCGGCCTGCACCCTCCGCTCCTCCGCCGCTAATCTCCTCACCGTTAGGCCTCGTTCTCGCCTGTCCCGCCATCGACCCCCGGCCCACGTCATCCCCCGGGCCTGGAATGCCCTCCCTCTGCCCATCCGCCAAGCTAGCTCTCTTCCTCCCTTCAAGGCCCTGCTGAGAGCTCACCTCCTCCAGGAGGCCTTCCCAGACTGAGCCCCTTCCTTCCTCTCCCCCTCGTCCCCCTCTCCATCCCCCCCATCTTACCTCCTTCCCTTCCCCACAGCACCTGTATATACGTATATATGTTTGTACATATTTATTACTCTATTTATTTATTTATTTTACTTGTACATATCTATTCTTTTTATTTTATTTTGTTAGTATGTTTGGTTTTGTTCTCTGTCTCCCCCTTTTAGACTGTGAGCCCACTGTTGGGTAGGGACTGTCTCTATATGTTTCCAATTTGTACTTCCCAAGCGCTTAGTACAGTGCTCTGCACATAGTAAGCACTCAATAAATACGATTGATGATGATGATGATGATGATGATAGCATTCATTCATTCAGTCATTCAGTCATATTTATTGAGCACTTACTGATTGCAGAGCACTGTACTAAGCACTTGGGAAGGTACAATATAACAATAGAAACATTCCCTGCCCACAACAAGCTTACAGTCTAGAGGGGGAGACAGACATTAATATAAATAAATAAATTACAGATATGTACAAACCATACTCCAGGGGACTCCAGGAGACTCTAAGCTTGTTGTGGGCAGGGAATGTGTCTGCCATATTGTTATTTTGTAGTCTCCCAAGCACTTGGAACAGTGTTCCACTCACAGTAAGCACTCAATAAATACGATTGACTGATTGACTGACCAAATGGGATGTTGGGAAATGCTGTAGCCATAGCAAATGCAGTTTACAGCAGGGAAACATTGCATATTTGCACATTTATTGTACATTGCACGTTGTACCTTCCATTCTAAAGGATACAGGATTGCATACTAACTTGATAAACTGATGCATTAACTGCCTTCTTGAGATCATTTCACTGACATGCCTGCCTGTGAGGTCTGTCTCCAAAACTATGGCTACTGGGACAGGTAGGATAGCGGTGCACGTAGCAGAGACCACATAGCTGGTCAGAGCTGGGAGAACTGACTTGGGCAGGAAAAATGCCCAGCAGCTGTTATCTTATATTCTCCCCAGTGCTTAGTACAGTAAATGCTGCACAGAGTAAACACTCAGTAAATACCATTGATTGAAGATGAGAAGTTTACTTCGGGTCTTCATTTTCATTCTTCAGATCAAAACATCATAGCAGAGCTGCTAAATTCTTTATGGCTCTTCAAACACAATTGTGAAAAGTTATTGGGGACCAAGCAGAGGGATCCAGTGTTGGGTAGGGACTGTCTCTATATGTTGCCAATTTGTACTTCCCAAGCACTTAGTACAGTGCTCTGCACACAGTAAGCGCTCAGTAAATACGATTGATGATGATGATGAATTATCTAGCTTTGTACTTAAGCAGCATGGAGAAGTGGATAGAGCACGAGCCTTGGAGTCAGAAGGTCATGAGTTCTAATCCTGACTCCACCACTTGTCTGCTGTGTGATCTTGGGCAAGTCTCTTCACTTCTCTGGGCCTTAGTTCCCTCATCTATGGGGAATGAAATGGGGAATGGGGAATGAGACTGTGAGCACCACAGGGGACAGGAACTGTATCCAACCCAATTTGTTTGTATTCACTCCAGCACTTAGTACAGTGCCTGGCATATAGCGAGCGCTTAACAAAACAGAGAAGCAGCGTAGCTCAGTGGAAAGGGCACGGGCTTTGGAGTCAGAGGTCATGGGTTCAAACCCTGACTCTGCCAATTGTCAGCTGTGTGACTTTGGACAAGTCACTTAACTTCTCTGTGCCTCAGTACTTCATCTGTAGAACGGGGATTAAGACTGTGAGCCCCCGGTGGGACAACCTGATCACCTTGTAACCTCCCCAACACTTAGAACAGTGCTTTGCACATAGTAAGCATTTAATAAATGCCATCATTAATTAATTAACAAATACCATAATGATTATCAATTTTTAAACTTGTTCCCTTCTACTTTACAGTTATTCAACTACTTCCTTTTTTTTCTTTTTAAAGACAAATTATAAAATACAGATCAGATCCACAAACATTTTAAGGTCATAATTGATTTTGCTCCCCCACAATCTTTTAAGCTCTCCTCTCAGAAATGTCCTCTGTTCCATTAAAGTTCTTTTTACTCCTTTAAGATCCTCCAACTTATTAACTCCTTCTGATTTGATGGTAGTAGTAATATTTATTAAGCATTTACTGGGTGCCAAGCACTGTACTAAGGCCTTTAGTGGAGAGGTTTGTGTTACAGAAACACGAGATGGCAATCTTTATCACCACGCCAAAATCCAACTGCTTTTCCAATCATTTTGGATGGCGACTTTCCAAGACTAGCTTTATTTTCCCTTTAACAGTTTAAGGTGTCACTTGCAAAATCACAACTGAAAGTATTTCATTTCTGTCTTTATTTTTCTGCCACACTAATTTTGCCTGAATAATGCTCTCTTCAGTGATTCCTCTATTTTCAGTCTCATGGATTTCAATCCATCAATTAATACCATGCAGAGCACTGTACAAAGCACTTGGAAGAGTACAGTAGAAAGCGTTAGTAGATAAGACCTCTAATGGAGGTTACAGTCTTGTGGGGGAGACAGACACTTCTCTCTAAATCATCAATCGTATTTATTGAGCGCTTACTATGTGCAGAGCACTGTACTAAGTGCTCATAAATATGGCAGAGTGGACAAGTTAGAACAGTGTTGTAATTTTCCAATGCTTGCAGGGATATTGTTTGGAATGGTTTAGGAATTGTTTCTCAAAGAGAAAGTAGAGCCAGTCGTCAGAAACAGCACATGAACTTACTTCTAAACACTCATCTTGTTGGACCTATAAGACGGTCGTCCGAATTTAGGATTTAGCTTAAAACAAAATACAAAGATAGACAATCAATCAATCAGTGGTATTTATTGAGTGTTTACTGTGTGCAGAGCACTGTGCAAAGCACTTGGGAAAGTGCAATACAGCAGAGTCTGTAGAATCGATTCCTGCTCACAAGACGCTTGCAGTCTACAGGGGGAAACAGATGTTTAAATAGATTAGGGGTAGGGGAAATAGGGGAATCAATAACAGTATAGCAAAATCAATAATGATAAAGGATAGGGATATGATTTAGGTTAGGCAGTAAGAAAGGGTGGGTCTACCTCAAGATAATACTTCCTATCTGTCAATCTCATCAATCAGATTGAGACCAAGCCAGAAACAAGAATGAAGCAAGAACCAATCTTGAAGTACGGGAGAGTCAAAGTCTACTTTGAAGGAATCCTTGTCAAGAGAAAAGATAACCTTAACAAAAATGTAAACATTGTGGAAAAGCAGCACAAACAGAAGGGTATTAATGATGACAGAATTCTAGCAAAAATTCTAGGCAAAAGGAAGATCTGGATTATTTTTCTTTGGAGAATCTCTTCTGTACCACTTGAGGGGGTTGTATGCACCTAATAAAATCATTGTTTCTGAGCCAGAAAGGGCGCAGCCACTGAGGTAGGCCAATTAATAATGAATTTTAATTATTCCCAGGAGCCAACTTGCCCAGAGGCTGGTCAGTTCATTCCTGGAAATCCTGACAAACAGCACTGATTCTGAGGAGAATCATCATTTCAGTGTCCTGTACCTGCCTGAGCAATAAATCAATAAGAGTATAGAATGTGGTGCCAAAAAAACACTCTCTCCCAATTCTTTCATTTTCTTAGCCTTTGTCCCCAAGCATCCTTTTAAAGGCCATTATACTCCAATCCTTAAAAAAATCCACAAACCTAGGCTTAAAATTTTAAGCTTTTCCCAATACTATTGAGAAAAACTTGTCAATGCCAGCTAGCCCCTGAGGTGGTTCTGGGAGAGCTATGTTGGAAAAATGTACTAGTGAGCATGTAGGCTTCTTGAGGATGGGGATCATGTCTAATAACTCTCTATTTTATGTTATTTTTTAAATGCTCATTACATGCCAGACACTGTTCTAAGCACTGGGGTAGATACAAGATAATCTGGTTGGACACAGTCCATGTTCTTCATGGGGCTCACAGTCTTCATCCCCATTTTACAGATGCAGTAATGGAGGCACAGGGAAGCTAAGTGACTTGCCCAAGGTTACGTGGCAAAGAAGAGGCAGAATCAGGAATAGAACCCAATTCCTTCTGTCTCCCAGGCTTGGGCTCTATCCACTAGGCCACGCTGCTTCACTTGTATTTTCCCAAGCATTTAGTACCATACTCTGCACACCGTAAGTGCTTAATAAATGCCACTCATTGATTCTTATTTTGTTAACTTTTGAAGTGGAAACTGTCACGGTACCCAGATGAGATCAAACCTGTGGAATTTACTTCTCTTGTACTGTAGCCCTGCAGCAGGGGTTCCTAAGTGGGACTGTCAGTCGAGAAGATTGTGATTAAGGGGTATTATTTTAGGGGTTCTATTTTAGACGTGTTTCATTCGAGGTGTCAGTGGGATATCGAGGTAGAGATGTCCTGAAGTTAGAAGGAAATATGAGAGAAGGAGAGAAATGGGGGAGAGGAAGGGAGGCAGTCGATGTAAACAATTCGCTGAAGGAGTTTGGAGAGGAATGGAAAGAAGGAGATGAGGTGATAACTGGCAGGAGCCATGGGGTTAAGGGAGGGTTTTTTTAGGATGGGGGAGACTTGGGCATACTTGAAAGCAATGGGAAGGAAAATAACCGAGAGGTTGAAGATGACAGTCAGGGATGAAGGAGGGGACAAGTGCATAGGCAACATGGAAGGAGGGGAAATAGGAGAAAGGAGCACTTAGGGGAATACCTGTTGGTGGTGTGAATTTAGTAGGGTTTTGGAGGCAGGGAGAGTGGTGGTCTGTTGGATATGAGAAGGGTGTGAGTTCTAGTTCAAAGTGGGTATGTGGGCAAAGGATCAGCAGCAAAGCAGAAGATGAGCCAACAAAAAGACTCAGAGGCCAGTACCAATGAAGCCAAAGTTAGACAATGTTTCCAGCAGCAGTGGGGGGGTCCATAGTATTGAAGGCAGCTGAGAGGATGGAAAAAGGGCCATTATATTTGGCAAGAAGGTCATCGTTTACCTTAGAAAGGGCAGTTTCTGTGGAGGGAAGAGGGAGGAAGTCAGATTGCAGGGAGTCAATCAGTCTCTGGTATTCATTGAGTGATTACTGTGTGCAGAGCTTTGTATTAAGCACTTGGGGTGAGTACAACTGAGTTGGTAAGCACATTCCCTGCCCACAACGAGCTTACAGTCTAGGGGGAGAGATAGACATCAGTATAAATAAATGAATTCTGGATATGAACATATGTGCTGTGGGACTTGGGGTTGTGGGGGCAGAGGGGAATACAAAGTGCCCAAAGGATATAGCTCCAAGTACATTAGACCATGCAGAAAGTAGAGGGAGTCAGGGAAAGATGATGTAAGTGGGGAAGACTTACTGAAGGAGAAGTGACCTTAATAAGCCCCAATCTCAACTCCATAGCACCTACAGATATATAGATTATATACTATAAATTATTCATTTCTATAAACATCTCTGCACACAGTCTTGTCTTACGCCGCCAAGTCGTTTCCTTCCCATAGCAACACCATGGACACACCTCTCCCAGAACACCCCGCTCTTCATCTACAATCATTCTGGTAGTGTATCCATAGAGTCTTCTTGGTAAAGATATGGAAGTGGTTTACCATTGCCACCTTCCATGTGGTAAACTTGAGTCTCCACCCTTGACTCTCTCCTACGCCGCTGCTGCCCAGCATGGGTGAGTTTTGACTTGTAGCAAATTGCCTTCTACCCACTAGCCACTGCCCAAGCTAAGAATGGAATGGATAGGCCTCTGCCTGACTCTCCCTTCCATAGCCAAGACAGGTAGAGCATTGGAAACTCTCCAGGTGTGACCCTGAGCGGGGACTACACACAGTAAGTACTAAATAAATACTCAATAAATAAATGGTAAGGTTTTGAAAGTGGAAAGGGTGGTGGTCTGACAAATACGTAGGAGAGAGAAGGTGTTTCAGACCACAATGAGGGTGTGGGAAAGTGTTTGGTGGAAAGAAGGACAAGATCGAGGGATAGTGAGCAAGCTGGCACCAGAGGAGTAGTGTGTGGGCTGGGGTGTATTAGGAGATCAGCGAGGTAAGGTAGGAGGGGGCGGGTTGATTGAGTCCTTTGAAGCCAATAGTAAGGAGTTTCTGTTTGATGTGGAGGTGGATCCTTATTGACACCCAAGCCCCTTGCTCTCACCAATTGTTTCGTACATTTAGCTCCCTCCTCAAACCCCCATGTCCCCCCACCTCCCCAATCCTTTGCCCCTAATGACCTGTCCACTCACTTTATTGAGAAAATTGACACTATCTGGCATGATCTCCCTAAAATCTCCCCTGCCCCTCTCAGTCCATCTCCTCTCCTGCCCCTTCTTCAACTCTCCCATCTTTCCCAGCAGTATCTCTAGAAGAGATCTCCTGCCTTCTCTCAAAATCCACCCCCTCCACCAGCACATCTGACCCCTTCACTTCCACCTTATCAAAACACTTGCCTCCTTCTTCCCTCCCTAACTTCTGTATTCAGATGTTCACTCTCCAATGGCTTCTTTCCCATTGCTTTCAAACATGCCTATGTCTCTTCTATCTTTAAAAAAAAACCTCCCTTGACCCCACAGCTCCCTCCAGTTATTGCCCCATCTCCCTCCTAGCATTCCTCTCCGAACTCATTGAGCGAAAAGTCTATACCTTCTCTCAAGTTTCTCTCCTCCAATTCTCTCTTTGATGCCCTCCTATCTGGTTTCCATCTGCTTCATTCCATAGAAACTGCCCTCTCAAAGGTCAAAAAAAATCTCCTTCTTGCCAAATCCAACAGCCTCTACTCCGTCCTAATCCTCTTCGACCTCTCAGCTGCCTTTGACATTGTCGACCATTCTGTTTTCCTGGAAACATTATCCAACCTCAGCCTCATTAACACTGTCCCCTTCTGGTTCTCCTCCTATCCCTCTGGTCACTCATTTTCAGTCTGCTTCACAGGCTCCTCCTCTCCCTTCCACCCTCTAACTGTGTATGTCCCTCAAGGTTCAGTTCTGGGTCCCCTTTTATTCTCCATCTACACCCACTCCTTTGGAGAATTCATTCGCTCACATAGCTTCAATTACCACCTCTATGTGGATGATTCCCAAATCCATATCTCCAATCTGATCTCGTTCTCACTCTGCAGTCTTGCATTTCCTCATTCATTCAATCGTATTTATTGAGCGCTTACTGTGTGCAGAGCACTGTACTAAGCGCTTAGGAAGTACAAGTTGACAACATGTAGAGACGGTCCCTACCCAACAGTGAGCTCAGTCTAGAAGAATTAATAGAAGTAAAGCTAGATACGCATCATTAACAAAATAAATAGAATAGTAAATATGTACAAGTAAAATAAATAGAGTAATAAATCTGTACAGACATATATACAGGTGCTGTGGGGAGAGGAAGGAGGAAGGGCGGGGGGATGGGGAGGGGGAGAGGGAAAAGATCAGCATGGTAGAAGTTTGAAACAGGAAGAAAAGACAGATTTTAGCAATGCTGTGAAGGTAGAATCAACAGGTTTGAGTGACACATTGAATATGTGGATTGTATGAGAGAGTCGAGGATAATGTCAAGATTACAGACTGGTGAGGTAAGGAGGATAGTAGTATTGTCTACAGTAATGGGAAAGGCAGGGGGAAGACAAGGTTTGAGTCAGAACATAAGGGCTTCTATTTTGACATGTTTAATTTGAGTTGTCAGTGGGACATCCAGGTAGAGATGTACTGAAAGCAGGAGGAAATACCAGACCAGAAGGTAATTGGAGAAGGAGTGGTGGCAGCTAATGAAAACAACTCAATAAAGGTGTTTGGAGAGGAACTGTAGGAGGGAGAAGAGGCAATAACTGGAGGGAGACATAGGGTTAAGGGAGGGTTTTTTGGGTTTTTTTAGGATGGGGGTACATGGGTGTGTTTGAAAGCAGTGGGAGGGAGCCATCAGAAAGTAATTGAGAGGTTGAAGATGGTAGTCATGGAGGGAAGAAAGGAGGGGGCAAGTGTTTTAATAAAGTGCAAGGAGATGGGGTCAGAAGAGCAGGTGGATGGGGTTTTTAGATTTTGAGAGGAAGCGGTAGATACTGCTGGGAAAGATGGGAGAATCAAAGAGGGGCCAAGAGGAGGGGAGATTTTAGGAAGATCTGCCTCATGGCTCCAACTTTATCAATGAAATAGATGGCATGGTCATTAGAGGTAAGAATTGAGAGAGGAGAGGGGGCAGGAGGTTTGAGGAGGAAGTTGAAAGTCTAGAAGAGCTGGTGCCGACAATGGACATGGGACTGAAGAATAGAGAGGTATTGCTGCTGGGAGAAGAGCAAAATTAAAGCTGATAAGGATAAGTTTGAAAAAAACAAGGTCTGTCTGGTGTCTGGATTTCAACCAGCAGTGATCTGAAGCTTGAGCAAAAGAGCGGAGGAAGCATACTGGGGAAGTGATCCAGATATGAGGGTTGATGGTACAAGACTGATTAAGGGACAGCAGAGCGAGGCAGTTGAGTTCATCGCAGAGGGAGGAACTGAGTGCATTGAAAGAAGGAAGTCCTCTGGACAGTAAGTTCACTGTGGGTAGAGAACGTGGCTACCAACTCTGTTATATTACACTCTCCCAAAGGCTTAGAACAGTGTTCTGCACACAGTGAATGCTCATTAAACATGATTAATTGATTGATTGATTGGAAGAGTAGGTATGGAAACCCAGTAAGGCACCATGACTTTGGAAAACTGGAGGAGGGCTGAAAGATCAGGGGTCTCTGAGGGGGAACAGGACAGTGGCTCCGGATGACCCCGTGGAGCTGGGGAGTGGGATGCAGAGGCACCCGCAGATGTAGGAGAGCCCCCTCCTCAGAGGCCTGGCCTGAGTGAAGACCGCCAAGGAGACGGGAAAGGTGACGGGTGGGGCAATGGCCCCGTGGCAGCTTTGACCCTGGACTTTTCAGGCTTTGTTGTGAATTCCCAGCGGGCCAACGGCAAGAAAGGCACCCTGAGGAACATTGCGGCATTTTGGTTCCTCTGTGATATTTCTGGACTGTGAGCTCGCTGTTGGGTAGGGACCATCTCTACATGTTGCCAACTTGTACTTCCCAAGCGCTTAGTACAGTGCTCTGCACACAGTAAGCGCTCAATAAATGCGATTGAATGAATGAATGAATTTCGGTAAGAGGCTTCAGTAATATAACTACTGTCTACTTGTTTTGTTTTGTTATCCATCTCCCCCTTCTAGACTGTGTACCCGTCGTTGGGTAGGGACCATCTGTATATGTTGCTGACTTGTACTTCCCAAGTGTTTAGTAAAGTGCTGTACACACAGTAAGCGCTCAATAAATGATTGAATGAATGAATGAATGAATTTAAATGCTCACGGCTCTCATATAACTAAAAAAACTCCAGTGGTTGCCTATCCTTCCCTGCATCAAACAAAAACTCCTCACAATTGGCTTTAAAGCACTCCACCACCTTGTCCCCTCCTATCTCATCTAGCTACTGGAGCCCGGGCTTTGGAGTCGGAGGTCAGGGGTTCAAATCCCGGCCCCACCACTTGTCAGCTGTGTGACTTTGGGCAAGTCACTTAACTTCTCTGGGCCTCAGTTACCTCATCTGTAAAATGGGGATTAAGGCTGCGAGCCTCTTGGGACAACCTGATCACTTTGTAACCTCCCCAGCGCTTAGAACAGTGCTTTGCACATAGTAAGCGCTTAATAAATGCCATTATTACAAACCAGCTTGCATGTCATTCCTCTAGTGCTAAACTCACTGTGCCTCATTCTCACCTATCTCGCCTTTCACCCCTAGCCCCCGTCCTGCCTTTGGCCTGGAAGGCTGTCCCTCCTCAAATATGACAATTACTCTCCCCCACTTCAAGGCTTTATTGAGAGAATATCTCTTCCAAGAGATCTTGCCAGACTAAGGCCCTCCTTTCCTCTTCTCCGACTCCCTTCTGTGTCACCCTGACTTGCTCCCTTTGTTCTTCCCCTCTCCCAGTCCCACAGCACTTATGTACATATCTGTAATTCATTTATTTGTCTTGATGTCCATCTCCCAGCCTGTAAGCTCCTTATGGGCAGGGAATGTGTTGGTTTATTGTTGTATTGTACTCTCCCAAGTGCTTAGTACAGTGCTCTGCATACAGTAAATGCTCAATAAATAGGATTGAATGAATGAACAGAACTTCTGGAAATACATCATATATTCAATTACTTCCTCCTGTCTGTAAAACATTTAGATAGCTGTATCATATCATAAGCTCCTTCAGGGCAGGGATGTCAAGTAATTACATTGCATTTGCCTAATTATTTAGTACTATGTTATGCACACAGAATCGGGGTCAATAAATGCTACTGATTGATTGATGTGTTTTCAAGGAACATTCATTTTCAAGATTTCACTTCTATGAAAATAAGAAAAGATACAAATGCAATTTTCTTTTCATTTAAAATTTCAGGATAATTTTTATTCATACACATGATCATTACATCATGGAGGGGAAATCATGTGGGATCAATATGATCAATCAATCGTAGTTATTGAGTGCTTACTGTGTGCAGAGGACTGCACTAAGCTCTTGAGAGAGTACAATATAACAGTATAACAAAGTTGGCAAACACATTTCCTGCATTTGGATGCATTTGGTCTCTTGTTCACCATTTATTTGGTTTCTTGTCAGAAAATCCATCTATTGAGATTTTTGTTTATCTGGGGGGTTTATTATATCTTCTTTGTGCATTTTGGTAAATATAAAACTAAGAACCAAAAAAAGTTGATGATGGTTTTTCCAAGAAGAATGAAAGAACTATAAATTCAAGCGGAGGAGTCAAAATTGATAAAATTGTGATTTCCTGCTTTTACAACCAATTTTGGTGTGCCCAACGTCTCCTCCCACTCGACATCTCCTGAACATATTGCTCCCTGCCCAAGATGGAGGCTGGCGTGGCTGGGATCCTACATGCCAGTGGAATTCACAGTTTTGTAGAGAGACAGGGGAAACACACTGGATTTGTAACCTTTATTCACTTTGCATTTGAATTGTTTTAACGGTATTTGTTAAGTGTTTAATATGTGCCAGGCATTGTTCTTAGTGCTGGGGCAGATACAAGGTAATCAGGATGGACACACTCCCTGTCTCACATGGGGCTCACAGTCTCAATCCCCATTTTACAGATGAGGGAACTGAGGCACTGAGAAGTGACGTGACTTGCCCAAGGTCACACAGCAGACAAGCGACAGAGCCGGGATTAGAACCTGGGTCTGTCTGACTCCTAGGCCTGTGTTCTATCCACTAGGCCACACTGCTTCCCTGTTTATTCACCCCACCCTCAGCCCCACAGCACTTGGGTCCATATCCAGGGGCCCCCGTCTACTTAATACGCAGTGCTTAGAACAGTGCTTTGCACATGATAAGCACTTAATAAATGCCATCATTATTATTATATCCATAATTTATTTCAATGTCTGTCTTCTCTCTAGTCTGTAAGCTCCTTATGGGCAGGGAACGGGTCTACCATCTCTTTTACATTGAACTCTCCCAAGAGCTTATTACAATGCTCCGCACACAGTAAGCATTCAATAAATGTGTTTGATTGATTGATTGATAGATAATATGAAGAATGAGCTATTCTAACATTCGCGTTGACCTTGCAAGTTTCAGGAGGAACAGTGGGTACAGTAAACAGTCAACCAAAGAGCCTAGTGAACAAACATGAACACAACCCAGCCCACACACTTCATTCCTCTAATGCTAACCTTCTCAATGTACCTCCAACTTGTCTACCTCACTGCCGACTTCTCACCTACATCCCAATTCTGGCCTGGAATGCCCTCCCTCCTCGTATCAGACAGATAATTACTCTCCTCCACCTCAAAACCTTATTGAAGGCACATCTCCTCTAAGAAGCCTTCCCTGATTAAGCCCTCCTCTCCTCTTCTCCCACTCCCTTCTGCACCACTCTTACCTGCTCTTTCATTCATCCTCCCTCCCATCCCCACAGCACATATGTATATACTTGTATATACCTGTAATTTATTTATTTAATCTATTAATTCATATTAACATCTGTCTCCCCCTTTAGACTGTGAGCTCGTTGTGGGCAGGAGTGTGTCTGTTACTCTCCCAAGTGCTTAGTACAGAGCTTTGCCCACAGTAAGCGCTCAATAAATAGGATTGAATGAATAATGATGGCGTTTATTAAGCACTTACTATGTGCAAAGCACTGTTCTAAGCACTGGGGAGGTTACAAAGTGAACAGATTGTCCCACAGGGGGCTCACAGTCTTAATCCCCATTTTACAGATGAGGTAACTGAGGCACAGAGAAGTTAAGTGACTTGCCCAAAGTCACACAGCTGACAATTGACAGAGCTGGGATTTGAACCCATGACCTCTGACTCCAAAGCCCATGCTCTGAATAATTGAAAAGGATTAATTTATCCTGTATACTACAGTGGTCCATTTGGCTACTTCTACTGTCACTGCTGTTTCTCCTGCTCTGGAGTTTTCAGGGTTTCTGGGGCTAATCTAGATGCAACTAGGCCCAAACCCACAGTAGCATTGCTCCATCAGCCTAAAATACCAATCAATCAATCGTATTAATTGAGTGCTTACTGTGTGCTCTTGGGAGAGGACAATATAACAGAGTTGGTAGGCACGTTCCCAGCCCTCTACAAGCTTACACTCTAGAGGGTGAGAGAGACATTAATATAAATAAATTATGATATGTACACAAGTGCTATGGGGCTGAGAGAGGGGTGAATAAAGGGTGAAAATACAAATGCAAGAATACAGGCCTGACTGTTCAGCACTATCCTCCAACTCTCTTGCTTCTGCTGCTATTGCTATCGTTGGCTGGACATGGGGAAAATCCCCTGGGTGAGTTGTGTGAGAATGGGTGGAAAAATGAACGTCCAATGTCTGTCTCTCTCTGGTGCTTCTTTTGGGTTCTCTGACATTGTCACTCTGTATCTCTATGTCTCTCTCCCTTTTTGCCTTCTAGCCTCTACCTATGGCTCACTGTTCCCGTCCCCACAGACCTCTGACCCAATTTGCAAGAAAAGAAATAGTCTAATAGCCATTTAATTTCTTTTTTTTTTTGAATAATATGTTGTGAGTGGGTGGGAGTCATAATTCTACTAAAAGAAACTGATCAATGTCTACTTCCCCTTTGGACTGTAAGCTCCTTATGGGCAGGAAATGGGTCTATCTACTCTGTTGTACTGAACTCATTCATTCATTCAATCGTATTTATTGAGTACTTACTGTGTGCAGAGCACTGTACTAAGCGCTTTGTTGGCAACATATAGAGACGGTGCCTACCCAACGGCAGGCTCACAGTCTAGAAGACTGTGTACATATCCATAATTTATTTATATTAATGTCTCTCTCACCCTCTAGAGTGTAAGCTCATAGAGGGCTGGGAATATGTCTACCAACTCTGTTATATTGTCCTCTCCCAAGAGCACACAGTAAGCACTCAATTAATACGATTGATTAATCATATTACGAAAAGCAGCGTGGCTCAGTGGAGAAGAGCCCGGGCTTTGGAGTCAGAGGTCATGGGTTCAAATCCCGGCTCCACCAAATGTCAGCTGTGTGACTTTGGGCAAGTCACTTAACTTCTCTGGGCCTCAGTTCCCTCATCTGTAAAATGGGGATGAAGACTGTGAGCCCCCGTGGGACAACCTGATCACCTTGTAACCCCCCCAGCGCTTAGAACAGTGCTTTGCACATAGTAAGCACTTAATAAATGCCATTATTATTATTATTATTATTATTATTGATATTCTACGCTGATTGGAGCAATGCTACTGCTGGTTTTGGCACTCTCCCAAGTGCTTAGTACAGTACCCTGTACACAGTAAGCCCTCAGTAAATGCCCTTGATTGATAGTGTAACCAGTGTAGCTGCTTATAAGGTCCAGACTTGGGAGTGAGTTTGATATGCCTGCCCTATGGGAAATCAAAATTTAATTGAAGATTCTGATCTCCCTGAAGGATAAGGTACCTATCTAATTCCCACTTATATACTCATTCTCAGCACTTAGTACACTGCTCTGCACTTAGTAAGCACTTAATAAATACTATTAATGCAATTACTGAAGAAGCTAGAAATCTCAAAGAAATCATTTTGGAAAGGTTTCTGAAAAAACTTCCTCACATCACTGTGATTTGTAATAAAAGTAATAAAAGCCCATTAAAATGAACTTGTCTATTAATATGAAACTGCAAACAAAACAGTATAAAATTGTAAGGAAGGGAAGCCACCTATATTCTGGTAGATACTACACACACACACACACACACACACACACACACACACACATATATATGTTTTTGTATATGCATGTGTGTGTACAGTAGGAGGATTGAGAGGAAGATAGAGGGAAAAAATGTTGCAAGAACAGTAAATGCTGAATAAATAGCAGTGACTGAAGAGCAAGGGGAGAGAAGCAGCGTGGCTCAGTGGAAAGAGCACAGGCTTGGGAGCCAGAGGTCATGGGTTCTAATCTCAGCTCTGCCACTTGTCAGCTGTGTGACTTTGGGCAAGTCACTTAACTTCTCTGGGCCTCAGTTACCTCATCTGTCAAATGGGGATTAAAACTGTGAGCCCCACATGGGACAACCTGATCACCTTGTATCCCCCACTGTGCTTAGAACAGTGCTTCACACATAGTAAGCGCTTAACAAATGCCATCATTATTATTAGTATTGCTAAGGGGAGGTGAGAAGAGAGGTGGGAAGTGGAGAAGAGAAGAACTGTACATTTATATATAAGTTTATTATAGGCAGGGAACATAACTGCTTATTTTACTGCATAATACTCTCCCAAGTGCTTAGCACAATGCTCTGCATTTAATAACAGCTCAATAAATAACACTGAGTGATTGATAAATCTAACTCAATTACGAAACTTAACTTTGTGGGATGCTATAAATTTTAAATATGATTTTATATCATTCCACCCCAGGTGACAAAGTATATGTTGAAAATGAATCATTCTCTATGCCTCACCTCCACCCACTGCCAGACTGGGAAATGAAATTTGTCTTATTGGGAAAAACTGCACCATTGGATAAACATAATTATTTAAGACCGGAAATTTTATTGCATTAAACACCTTAAAATATTTTACCCAAGAGCCAAAATCATTATATTTCCATCCATGCAAAATAAAAATGTGAACTAGAAGCTTCGAAGAATGGAAAAAGATGTGAAAAGCTACTATGTGGAAGAATGTAAAAGTAATGAATAAAGAATTCCAAAGCCAACAGATGGTGATATTTTCTCCTCCTTGCAGGAATCTTTAATCAATCAATAAATCAATGGTATTTATTGAATGCTTATTTTGTACACGGCACTGAACTAGCCATTTGGGAGATTACAGTACAGTATAGGGGTAGACATGATCCCTGCCCTCAAGGAACTTAGGGGGAAAAAATGAGAATCAAAAAATAATTGTAATGACAGTTGACATATATTGTGAAACCACAGGGGAATGACGGGAACAAAGTCATGGTAAATTCTTGAGTCTAGAAGTTGACTCTTTAATTTGCTGGGATTCACATATGTGGTCTTTAAATGACTTCAGACCAGGCAATCTCTGCAACAGAACTATCTTTCATTTCCATAATGAGTCTTGGGAGGAAATACCCAGTTGGAAACATTTGGAAGATTGTGAATGCAAATTTCCAAAAGTTAATGCTCCACTTATAAAAAAAAGTAGCAAGCATATAATAATAATAATAATAATAATAATAATAATAATAATAATGGTATTTGCTATGTGTCAAGCACTGTTCTTAGCATTGGGGTTGATACAAGGTTATCAGGTTGTCCCATGTGGGGTTCACAGTCTTAATCCCCATTTTACAGATGAGGTCACTGAGGCCCAGAGAAGTTCGGTGACTTGCCCAAAATCACACAGCAGATAAGTGGCAGAGCCGGGATTCGACCTCTGAATCCCAGGCCTGTGCTTGTTCTGCTAGGCCACATTAGTATTGTACTAATACTTTAATGCAGCATGTTTTTCCCATATTCATTCAATTGCATTTGAATGCTTACTGTGTGCAGAGCACCATACTAAGCACTTGGGAGAGTACAATATAACAATAAACACACTCCCCGCCCATAATGAGCTTACAGTCTATATTCACCTTTGTCAAAGAAATAATAGATGGTAATGAATAAACAAACTTTAGGAATGCATTCTTCAGTTACTTTGGTGTGCAGTGCATCAATGTTTATGAAAGACTAAAACAAATCAAAGTCAGGGACATCCCAACTTCTTAGGAAAAGAAGTTTTGAGTTAATTGTTTTCAGTGAATTTCAGGGAGAAAATGAGCTTGTTATGGACAGAGAATGTGTCTGTTGTACTCTTACTCTCCCAAGTGCTAATTACAGTGCCCTACACATGGTAAACCCTCAATAAATATGATTTATTTATTAATTGAATAAACAAGTAAATACCTCCTACCCCAAAACATTCAGGGTCATGTTGGAAAACGGAGGAAGTCTCCTGAGTTCTGTGCCGCCCAACTTGTATAGAAAAATTAACAGCCCATATCTGTGAATGGTCTCTGACAGCAACATCAGATAACAGCAACATCATGAATGTGGAACTATGAAAAAACATCATGAATGTGGAACTATGAAAAAAATGAAACTTTCTACTAGTAGCTTCTGATTTAAATTTGTGATATTTTAGCCTGAATCCTAACAAGAATGCACATTTAAAAGTACCAAAAGAATCCTTAGAGGAAAGATTTATTTGTTTTGTTTCTTCCAGCAACAGGAAAAGTAGAGAGATAAGTGTTAAACTTTGGTTATCATATCCACTGATAGGGTAATGTTCAAAAATATCAACTTTATTGAAATGATACTTGAAAAACGTCTGCTTAGAAAATATCTTATTTTATTGACTGACCGGGCATATAGGAGAGTAGTACAGTGGAAATAATTCCTGGTGGCATATTTAGTATACTACAGTAAGTGCTGAACACAGAGTCTATTCTGAATTTAAAATCTTCTATTCTTTTAAAAGATTTTAAAATATTTTTATTATTTAATTCTCTGTTGAGGCCATTCCGATCTTGTCAAATATCATAAATGGCAAATATACTATTTATACTCTTCAGAGCAACATTTGCAAAAATATTGATTAAAAATATCAAGTTGCATTTCATCCTTACAAAATGTATTAATAATCATAATAATGGTAGTATTCATTAAACGCTTACTATGTACCAAGAACTGTTCTAAGCACTGGGGGAGATACAAGGTAATCAGGTTGTCCCACGTGGGGCTCACAGTCTTAATCCCCATTTTACAGATGAGGTAACTGAGGCACAGAGAAGTTAAGTGACTTGCCCAAAGTCACACAGCTGACAAGTGGCAGAGCCAGGATTACAACCCATGATCTCTGACTCCTAAATCCGTGCGTTTTCCAATGAGCCATGCTGCTTCTCAAAAACGTGATCTCTATTAAACACGTGAACACCCATTTAACACCCATTCATTCATTCAATCGTATTTATTGAGCGCTTACTGTGTGCAGAGCACTGTACTGAGTGCAGGAGGTAACTTTCTAGGGCACATATGCACAAAATAAGAGGGCCTCAAAGTAGTCCTTGATAAATGAGTTCCCAAAGATAGTTCACTACTTCTTCCCATAAAAATTTCAACCCATCCTCCACTACGATGAAAGAGAAACTTCTGCAAAGTGGACTTGAATTTGCTGGGATTCACATATGTAGTCTTTAAATGACTTCAGAAACTTCTGCAAAAACCAGAAGTTCTTAACCCCTATCTCGGAGAGGCAAAGGATAATATAGGATGATCACTAACCATCAACTGTATTTTTCACCATATTGTGCTTTTTAAAAGCATGTGCTAAGCATTTCCTTTTCTTTCTCTATTTACTCTTCTGGGTAGACATTATGCTCCTTAATGTAGGCAATAACTGAGTCTGGAACCAGGTATTTCACACTTTTTCCCTGGCGTATGGCCTGTCGTATTTGCGTGGCGCTAGTTTCACTTTGCTTCCAATCTTCAACCAGGTGGATATTATGCTGATACCTAGTTAAAAGAGCGGATTCAGAGATGTACCGGAGGGGATCGTACCCTGGCCGGTTGAGGCACACTATACCAAACCTTTCCACTATTTCTTGAATATGTTCACTTTTCCAGACATTAGGGGTCTGAAATGTCTTTAGTAGATCCGCTCCGCATAGAAATTTTAGCTCAGGTACAACTGAAAAAAACAAAACAGAGAAAGCAACTGTGAGAATTTATAAAGGGCTTTCTGTAAGTTCTTCTTCAAATGCCGTCGAGTTGTTTCCGGCCCATAGCAATTCCATGGACACGCCCTCTTCAGAATGTCCCATCTTCTGTCATAAAGTCATTCTGGTATATGCATCCAAGGAGTTTTCTTGGTAAAGATATGGAAGTGGCTTACCACTGCCTTCTTCCATGCAGTAAAAACCTGAGTCTCTGCCGTTGTCATTGATCAACATTTTGATTTGCCTTTGATTTTTTTTCCCATGTCATTGCTGCCCAGCACCGGGGAATTGACTTTGTCTGACACTTCGGCTTAAACCTTTCCATTATGAGTAGCTATATATGGTATAATAGCTCTAACAATCGCCATATGCAAACTCTCCTGCCACGATATACTTATACTACTATATCTGAGGGCTACTAATGACTACTAACCTCTCATATATGCCAGACCACTGCTCTCCCTACCTTTGAAGCCTTATTAAGGTCGCATCTCCTTTGGGAGGCCTTCTCTGATTAAGTCCTCGTTTTCCCGGCTCCCTTTCCCTTCTGTGATGTCTATGCACTTGGATCTGTGACCTTTGGGTATTTGATATTTGTCCCACTCTCATGTCCACATCACTTATAAACATATCTATAAATTATACATTGTTTATTTACATTAACGTCTTTTTCGCCATCTAGCCTGTAAGCTCATTTTGAGTAGGGAACATACCATCTCTGTTGTACTCTACTTTCCCAAGCATTTACTACAGTGCTTTGCACAAAGTAAGCATTCAATAAATACCACTGATGATGATGATGATAATGATTTCCCCACACTCTTCATCTTCCCTTCTGAAACTACACATTTGGGTCTGTGCCCCTTTAAGGATTGCACTACTTACCTCACCCCCGCAGCAGTTAAGTACATATTCCTTTTTTTTAATGGTAGTTAAGTTATTATTAGGTGACAAGCACTGTTCTAAGCCCTGGGGTAGATACAAAGCAGTGAGGTTTAGCAGAAGGAGCAAGGGTTTGGGAGTCAGAGGACATGGGTTCTAATCCCAGCTCTTCCACTTGTCTGCTCTGTGACCTTAGGCAACCACTTCACTTCTCTGTGCCTCAGTTACCTCATCTGGAAAATGGGGATTACGACTGTGAGCCCCATGTGGGACAACCTTGATTACCTTGTTATCTACCCCAGTTCTTTGAACAGTGCTTGGCACATAGTAAGCACTTAACAAATATCATTATTATTATAATTACCTACTGCCCAAGCTAGGGATGGAATGGATATGCCTCTGCTTGACTCTCCCTCCCATAGTCAAGACTGGAAGAGTACTGCAAACTCTTCAGGTGCAACCCTGAGAGGGGTTATGTTGTTAAATGACCTGAAAAACCTAGACTACCTTAGGTTTACCATCCTGTCTTCCCTCCTCCAAACCTCCTCATCCTCATCCCACAGGCAAAAATAGGCTAGGAGTGAGGGGAGGACAGGACCAATAACAACTAATTGGGCAGGCTCCCCACCAATCATAAGGCAGATATAACAATCAATCAATCATATTTATTGAGCGCTTACTGTGTGCAGAGCACTGTACTAAGCGCTTGGGAAGTACAAGTCGGCAACACATAGAAACAGTCCCTACCCAACAGCGGGCTCACAGTCTAGAACGGGGAGACAGAGAACAAAACCGAACATACCAACAAAATAAAATAAATAGGATATGTACAAGTAAGATATATGGAAGTACTCTCATAACATACCCCCAGAGCCCAACACAGTGATCTCAAAGTAAACTAGGCTTCACTACAAAAGCACCACTAGTTACCAACCCCTGATTTGTTGGAATAAAACCAGGCTGGGAATGCTACCAGCAGGAGGGATTCGCTCAGATTTTTAGTTCTAGCTTGCCCTTCGGAACTTGCCACTTTTCACCCGAGGGTGAAGGTGGCATCGTTTTCGAGAGGTTTGAGACTAGTCTTCATTTTGCTGTTGGGTAGGGACCGTCTCTATATGTTGCCAACTTGTACTTCCCAAGCGCTTAGTACAGTGCTCTGCACACAGTAAGCGCTCAATAAATATGATTAAAGGAATGAATTTGCAAGCAAACAGAAGTCCTCAATCCTGTCTTCTGGTTTTGGGCAACATAATCTGACCTAGTTCCACAGCAACGACATGAAAAAGAGCTAGTGTTGGTGCAGAGGGCCAGTGGATAATACTAATGATCGTAATGACCGTGATATTTGTTAAGCATTTACTATTTGCCAGGCACTGTACTAAGCACCGGGGTGGATACAAACAAGTTGTGTTGGACACAGTCCTTGTCCCACGTGGAGCTCACAGTCTTAAGCCCCATTTTACAAATGAGGTAACCGAGGCATGGGAAAGTTAAGTGACTTGCCCATGGTTGCCCAGCAGACAAGTGGCAGAGCTGGGATTAGAATCCAAGTCCTTCTGATGCCCAGGCCCATGCTCTATCCACTTGGCTATGCTGCTTCTCTAGAAATGATGTGTTTATTCCCTAATTCATTCATTCATTCATTCAATCGTATTTACTGAGCGCTTACTGTGTGCAGAGCACTGTACTAAGCACTTGGGAAGTACAAGTTGGCAACATACAGACGGTCCCTATCCAGCAACAGGCTCACAGTCTAGAAGGGGGAGACAAACAATAAAACAAAACATGTGGACGGGTGTCAGGTTCTCAGAACAAATAGAATTAAAGCTAAATACACATCATTAACAAAATAAATTGAATAGTAAATATGTACACGTAAAATAAATAGAATAGAGCCCGGGTCTGGGGGTCAGGAGGACCTGGGTTCTCATTCTGGCTCCACCACTTGTCTTCTGTGTGTCCTGGGGCAAGTCACTTCACTGGGCCTCAGTTCCCTCATGATTTGTAGTCCTGGAGTTGTCGCGGTTGGAAGCAGTTATCTGCTATCTGAACCACTGTCTACCCTGTTGGCTGAGCTCCTTGCTAACCTCTTCTCCCAACTTCCAAACTGATGCTTTACATTTATATTGCTAATTACATAGCTAGGGAACTGTCTGAATGGAATTATGTGTGCTCATATATAAGCATATGTGTAGAAGCTTGAGGGTGGAAGTATGTCTGGTGTGGCTGTGATATGAGTGGGAGAGTGTCAGACGAAGAGCGAGCAAGTGGGTCTGCTAAGGTCCGTGTGCATCCCAACAGCACAAAAGGAAGTGAAAATCTATTTTTTAAAGGGAAAAGTAACATTAAAGGCAGGCTGAGGGAATGAGAAGAATAAAGTCAATGTGCCACAGCTGAAGAATGGAGAATTCTGTTAACACGAAATGTTACAAGTCACTAATTCTGAGTAAGACAGAACCTTAAGGAGTACTCGCCCTCCCAAATTAGCCATTTCAGTGCTGTTCCGAGCTCATTCCAAAGCCATCTCCATGGGTGGGCATAGATTGTGTAGGAAGCTCCTCTGACCCATGTTGTCAAGGAAAAAAAAGCCCAATTCAAACTGCCTGAGTGCTCTTGAAATACCTCAACTTTTTCCTTTTCAGATAGCACACAACAAGACTCCAGCTTTTATATTTAAAATATTCAAATTATTCCAAGAAGACAGAAATATAGTCTAGGGGCCAGTGAGGCAAGCAAAAAGGGGCAAATTTCTGACTTGGTTGGCTATGGAGATGTCACCCTCTGCCAGCAAGGAGACCAATCATATCAATTTCCCACAAGTACAGTGTGAGCCATACACGCTTTTCATCTTAAGGTCATTATATAGCAGAGAGGGATGAGAATAAGACTGAGGCTTGGGGATCACGTATCTCTAATTTTGTGTAAAGTAGAAAGTGCCTGAAATTTCCTTGGGTTCGTTGTCACACATCCAAACACACATTATTTTGGTGTCTTCATTTCTAGTCTTGCTAAAAAATGGTAAATATTTGACCAGACTGTGAGCTTCTTGTGGGCAAGGAATGTGTCTACCAACTCTGTTATAATGTACTCTCCCAAGCACTTAATACAGTGCTCTGCACACAGTAAGCACTTAATAAATATAATTGCTTTTCATTCATTCAATCCTATTTCTTGAGCACTATATGTTGCCAACTTGTACTCCCCAAGCACTTAGTACAGTGCTCTGCACACAGTAAGTGCTCAATAAATATGGTTGAATGAATGAATGAACTGTTATTATTATTATTATTATTATTGTATTTGTGAAGCACTTACTATTTGCCAAGCACTGTTCTAAGCACTGGGGTAGGTACAAGGTAATAAGGTTGTCCCACGTGGGTCTCACAGTCTTTACCCCCATTTTACAGATGAGGGAACTGAGGCCCAGAGTAGTTAAGTGACTTGCCCAAAGTCACACAGCTGACAAGTGGCGAAGTCGGGACTAGAACCCTTGCCCTCTGACTCCCAAGCCCAAGCTTTTTCCACTAAGCAACACTGCTTGGGTCAGAGCACTGTACTAAATGCTTGGAAGAGTTCACTACAGTAGTAAACAGACACATTCCCTGCCCACAGTGAGCTTATAACTACTAGTCCTGTCACAGATTCCAACTTCAACCATCACTATGTCAACCAAAAAAATCCAAATTTATTCTTAAGAAATTCTCTAAAGAGGGTAGATTTCAAATTAAAAGTTCAAAATGACAAAGTTACTAGTGTTACACAGAGGTTGCCAATTTCATTTATCCTAGAGGTAGCAAAATGAGACAAAATGATCTCCAGCACTCACAGGCATCCTGCGAAATGATGCCTGGCTGTATCCACAATTCATTCATTCATTCATTCGTATTTATTGAGCGCTTACTGGGTGCAGAGCTCTGTACTAAGCGCTTGGGAAGTACAAGTTGGCAACATATAGAGATGGTCCCTACCCAACAATGGGCTCATAGTCTAGAAGAACGGGCTCACAGTCTAGACAGCAGATCTAAAGCCCAAATGCTTACACCGGGGCTCAAAGGTTTTGGGAAGCACAGTTGTCTTTATGGCATTCCATGTGCCCATAAGCCGTAGGGAAGCAGAACCAGGAAATTTTCTGCCAGTTTTTGATCGGTGTCTCTGAATCAATAATGGTCACAGAAGCTAATCACAAAAAATCACAAGATGGATTAACCCTAGAAGAAAAAGACATTTGGGTGGAGAAAGAAGTTAAATTCAGACACCCGTAACACTTGACTAAAAGAAGCTCGGTAAAATCAATTAAAAGGAACTGGTTTGGATGAAGCAACTCAGAAACTTGAAGTACAGAGAATTCAACTGAAAAGGAAAAAAAAATCAAGTGTCTCCTTGCACACAGGAGTGAAATACTTTATGTTATGCCAATTTTATCAAACCAGAGGGGTTTATGGAGACATTGGGGGAGTCAGGGAGCGTATCGAGAGAACGTGTAATTCAGCTATAAAAGGTTCACAAACCAAAGTAGAAAACAATCCACAGAGTAATATGACTATGCAAATAAGTTCAAGGAGGATAACAAATCATACAAATAATGGGGAAAATAGTTGCGGCAACAAGGAAAAAGAGGATGCAGATATTCAAGGATGCTCAGCTGTCCGCAAAGAAGAAAATGGTGACTTTCAGTAATACCTGAAGCAAAAACTATTACACAATAGAAGCATGCAATTGTGTAATCATGCGGCTCTTCAAATCTGCTATTTTAAATTTGCAGTGATGGAGTGGCAGGGAGGCTCGGAAACTATGGGTTTCTTTTGAAATAAACTCAAATAAAGAACCTAAAATGCTTAGTTGGTCAGGAAAATTTAAATTTAAAAGTGTCTTTATATTTCTTCTCCCCTAACCTCTGAGAAGCAGCGTGGCTCAGTGGAAGGAGCATGGGCTTTGGAGTCAGAGGTCATGGGTTCAAATCCCAGCTCTGCCAACTGTCAGCTGTGTGACTTTGGGCCAGTCACTTAACTTCTCTGGGCCTCAGTTACCTCATCTGTAAAATGGGGATTAAAACTGTGGGCCCCCCCGGGACAACCTGATCACCTTGTAACCTTCCCAATACTTAGAACGGTGCTTTACACATAGTAAGTGCTTAATAAATGCTATTATTATTATTATTATTATTATTATTATTATTATTATCATTATTATTTTACTCCAGTTGCCCCTTCCCAAGAACTTCACTTGCGTTTTTTTTTTTCCTGATTCCTCCTCTCCTATGCTGCCCGCTGTCAATATTAGCAGTAATTGAGAACACTGCTGCAGGCCTCGCTGACCTCAGTAATAGCGAGGCTCCATTTTTCAGGTTCCAGTTGAGGTGGGAAAAGGAGTCCCAACTCTCCCAGATTTCTCCCAGGGATGGGGTCAGCAGGAGTTCAGACCCGTTTTTAGGTGTACTGCACTACTCCAGTTTCTCAGCTTATTAGTATTCAAACTGCCATGTGGGATTTCCAGTTTCTCAGAAATGCAAATGATTTTCCTCCATTCTCCTCCCTGCCCCTCTAGTTTTCATTGTTCTCCTGCGATTTTAATGCCTGCACCAGCTGGACTAGAGCAGGAGCTCTCTCATATTAAAACCCTTTAAGTCTTCGCTAAAAGGTGGCTGGTTCTTTATTTCCCTCTTCTAGGCTTTTTCCCTGCACCAATCTCCTACTAGGTTTTGTCAAAATCTGGCTCGCCAAACTGCGTCTTTGCTGGGAGAGGTAGTACAGGGGTTACGTTTGAATGATTAGTACAGGGCTTTGCACAACTTAAGAGCTCAATAATATGATTGATCTATTGGCTAAAAATGAATTCCATACCATGTTTAGGCAAACTCAGGTCTTCTGTCAATTAATAATAATAATAATAATGATAATAACGTTGGCATTTGTTAAGCGCTTACTATGTGCAAAGCACTGTTCTAAGTGCTGGGGGGGATACAAAGTGATCAGGTTGTCCCACGTGGGGCTCACAGTCTTAATCCCCATTTTACAGATGAGGTAACTGAGGCTTAGCGAAGTTAAGTGACTTGCCAAGGTCACACAGCAGACGTGGTGGAGGCGGTATTTGAACCCATGACCTCTGACTCCAAAGCCCGTGCTCTTTCCACTGAGCCATGCTACTTCCCAATTAATAGTAATTAATTAACAATTCCCAATTAATAGTATGTACTGAGTGGCTACATAACCGGGACTGTTCTAAACACTTGAGAGAGTACAGTGGATATGATCCCTGCCAACAGGGAGCACACGATCTTCTGAAGTAAATGAACTAAGGCTTTTCTGTACAGCCAAACGCTGGGTTGCAACCACACCACAGTGGTAAATCTGGACAAACATCCTGCACAATCAATCAATCAATCAATCGCATTTATTGAGCGCTTACTATGTGCAGAGCCTCCTATACAGTCAATTGGAGGTATTTATTGAGTGGCTCAGTGGAAAGAGCCCGAGCTTGGGAGTCAGAGGTCATGGGTTTAAATCCCGGCTTCGCCAATTGTCAGCTGTGTGACTTTGGGGAAGTCACTTCACTTCTCTGTGCCTCCGTTACCTCACCTGTAAAATGGGGATGAAGACTGTGAGCCCCCCATGGGACAACATGATCACCTTGTAACCTCCTCAGTGCTTAGAACAGTACTTTGCATGTAGTAAGCACTTAAAAAATGCCATCATTATTATAATTACTCTGTACTAAGCAATTACAATACCCTCAATTCCATGAGCCCCACATCTGAAGCTACAGCTGATTAATATGGTTAATCAACTGTTTTCCCACTACCTCTCTCCTTTCATTCAATTGTATTTATGGAGCACTTATGGAGTGCAGAACACTGTCCACTGGGCCCTCTGATCTGTCTCTCCTTTGTGGGAGCAGTTAGCTCAGCTACTCCAGATTGGGAGTGGAACATGGCCCATCTCCTGTCTCCTCTCGTGAACCACCACACCCATCCATCCCAGCAGAAGGGAGGCAGGAAAACAGGCCCAGAGCTCTGGTTGGGACCTTCTGGATGGCCGGGTGGCTAGTGGGCCTTCTTTGCCTCCTTTCCCAAACGCTACGGCAGGCCGGATTTCACCCAGCCGCGTGCTCCTCCCTTGTCGCTCTCCGTCGGCTCCAACCACCCCCATCCCTCTCTTTCCCTTTAATCAATCAATGGTATTAACTGATCACTTACAGTGTGCAGAGCACTGTACTATGCGCTTGAGAAAGTATAATATAACAGGGTCGGTAAGCACATTCCCCGCCCACAAGGACCTCTTGTCCACATCCTGTCTTTGGCCTGGAATGCCCTCCAAGGGGATCACTCTTCCCACCTTCAAAGTCTTATGGAAGGCACATCTCCTCCAAGGGGCCTTCCCTGACTAAACCCTCCTTTCCTCTTCTCCCACTCATCATCATCATCATCAATCGTATTTATTGAGCACTTACTGTGTGCAGAGCACTGTACTAAGCGTTTGGGAAGTACAAGTTGGCAACATATAGAGACAGTCCCTACCCAACAGTGGGCTCATTCCCTTCTGTGCTGCCCTTGCACTTGGATCTGCACTCTTTATTCACTCCTCCCTCAGCCCCACGGCACTTATGTACATACCCGTAATATATTTCTTAATATTAATCTCTGTCTCTCCCTCTAGGCTGTAAGCTTGTGGTGTTCAGGGAACATGTCTACCAACTCTGTTATACTGTACTCTCCCAAGTGCTTAGTACAGTGCTCTGCACAGAGTATGCAATCAATAGATATGACTGACTGATTAATAAATGAATTACAGATGTATAATCTGTACAGACTGACTGTACAGACTGAGCCCCCTTTATCCAGACTGAGCCCCCTTTTTCCTCTCCTCCTCCTCCTCCTCATAATAATAATAATAATAATAGCATTTGTTAAGCACTTACTATGTGCAAAGCACTGTTCTAAGCGCTGGGGGAATACAAGGTGATCAGGTTGTCCCACGTGGGGCTCACAATCTTAACCCCCATTTTACAGTTGAGGTAATTGAGGCTCAGAGAAGTTAAGTGACTTGCCCAAGGTCACACAGCAGACATGTGGCAGAGTCAGGATTCGAACCCATGGCTTCTGATTCCCAAGTCCGGGCTCTTTCCAGTGAGCCACGCTGCTTCTCTTTAAGCATCCCCCCAGCCCTACCTCCTTCCCCTCCCCACAGCACCTGTATAAACATTTGTACAGATTTATTCCTCTATTTGTTTTACTTGTACATATTTACTAGTCTATTTATTTTGTCAATGATGTGCATCTAGCTTTACTTCTATTTATTCTGATGACTTGACACCTGACCACATGTTTTGTTTTGTTGTCTGTCTCCCCCTTCTAGACTGTGAGCCCATTGTTGGGTAGGGACCGTCTCTATATGTTGCCAACTTGTACTTCTCAAGTGCTTAGTACAGTGCTCTGCACACAGTAAGTGCTCAATAAATATGATTGAATGTATAAATGAATGTGTAAATATGTGATGTGGGGCTGAGGGTGGGGTGAATATCCAAGTGCTTTGGGTTCCTTTCAAACCTATATCATCCGCTTTTACCACCAAATCCAGTTACTAGTCAGGATCACGCCCCACCACCTAATTCCCACGCCCAGCCTCAGATTCTTCCTGAAACTTTCCAAACTATTTGAATCCCTTTTTCACATTCCTTCTTTCTTCCATTCCTATATTGAGCCTTGGGGACTTCTATATCCATGTGCTTGCTCACAGCAACCCTTCCACCGCCTGCTTTCTCTCACTCTTCAACTCCAATGTTCCGCCCTACCTCACCCAATCGTCAACTTGGAAGTGCGCTAGATATTTCATCTCTAGTTACCGTAAAATCCCTATCTTCGCCAGCTCAGAAATCTCCCTATCCGACCACAATGTCCTCACCTGCCTTCTCTCCCAAACACCCACTCCCCCCAAATCAATCCTGTTCCTCCACAGAAACTGCCGATCTTTTGACCCTCTCAAATTTTCTAAAGTCATCAGGCCCCAATTGGTCTCCATACTTTCTCAATGCACAGATTGATGCCTAAAGCACCATTCTCTTCACTGAACCCAACTCCCTGGCTCCCCTGACCCTCCGCTGATCTTGTTCCACTAACCCACTACCCTGGATCACTTCCACGGTAGGCTTCCTCTGTTTCTGTGCTCCAGCTGCAGAGTGCTTCAGGTGGAAATCCAGACAAGTTGACTTCATCCAGCTCAAATATATCCTCTACAGCTGAAATAATGCCCTCTCCTCCTCTGAACATCAATATTTCTTCATTCTTCATTTAACTCCCACTTCAAACCCACTCCCCGCTAATCCCCTCATATCTTTCCCCTAATGATCTAACCACATACTTTATTAATAAACTTGGAAACATCAGGAATGATCACCTTAAAATCTCCCCTGCTCATCTCCACCCACTCCATTTTCCTGCCACCTCTTTGACTCCTTCTTTTCTAGCAGTAACTTAAGAGGAAATCTCCTGCCTCTTCTCAAAATCTACCCCCTTCACCTGTGCCTCCAACCCCATTCTTTTACACTTTATCTAAACATTTGCTCCCTCGCTTAATTCCTCCCTAACTGCCATCTTCACCATGGAAGCAGTGTGGAGTAGTGGCTAGATCATGGGCTTGGGAGTCATAGGTCATGGGTTCCAATCCCAGCTCTGCCACTTGTCTGCTATGTGATGTTGGGCAAGTCACTTCATTTCTCTGGGCCTCAGTTCCCTCATCTGCAAAATGGGGATTGAGACCGTGAATTCCACCTGGGGCAACCTGATTACTTTGTATCTACCCCAGCGCTTAGAACAATGCTTGGCACATAGTAAGAGCTTTAAAAATACCATAATTATTATTATCATTATTATAATTATCGACTGTTTACTTTCCAGTGGCTTCTGATGCAATGCTTTCATAGATATCCATATCCTTTATCCTAAAAAATACCCAAAACAAAACCTCCCTTGACCCCACATCTCCTCCAAAGTATGCCCCATCTCCCTCCTACCATTCCTCTTCATTCATTCATTCAATCATATTTATTGAGCGCTTACTGTGTGCAGAGCACTGTACTAAGCCCTTGGGAAGTACAAGTTGGCAACATATAGAGATGGTCCCTACCCAACAATGGGCTCACAGTCTAGAAGGGGGAGACAGACAACAAAATAACACATGTGGACAGGTGTCAAGTTGTCAGAACAAAAAGAATTAAAGCTAGAGGCACATCATTAACAAAATAAATAGAACAGTAAATATGTACAAGTAAAATAAATAGAGTCATACATCTGTACAAACATATGTTCATGTGCTGTGGGGAGGGGAAGGAGGTAGGGCTGGGGGGTATGGGGATGAGGAGAGGAAAAAAGGGGCTCAGTCTGGGAAGGCCTCTTGGAGGAGGTGAGCTCTCAGTAGGGCTTGGAAGGGAGGAAGAGAGCTAGCTTGGTGGATGTGCGGAGGGAGGGCATTCCAGGCCAGGGGGAGGACGTGGGCCGGGGGTCGACGGCGGGACAGGCGAGAACGAGGTACGGTGAGGAGGTTAGCGGCGGAGGAGCGGAGGGTGCGGGCTGGGCTGGAGAAGGAGAGAAGGGAGGGGAGGTAGGAGGGGGCGAGGGGATGGACAGCCTTGAAGCCCAGGGTGAGGAGTGAGTGAGGAGTCTTTGCTTGCTTCTTCAATGAGAAGCAGCATGGCTCATTGGAAAGAGCCCGGGCTTGGGAGTCAGAGGATATGGGTTCTAATCCTGTCTCCACCACTTGCCAGCTGTATGACTTTGGGCAGGTCACTTAATTTATCTGTGCCTCAGTTCCCTCATCTGTAAAACGGGGATGAAGACTGTGAGCCCCACGTGGGACAACCTGATTACCTTGTATTCCACCTCCCATCCCCATCAGAGTTTAGAACAGTGCTTGGCACACAGTAAGCACTTAACAAATGTAATCATTATTTAGAGAAGCAGCATGGCTCAGTAGAAAGAGCACGGGCTTGGGAGCCAGAGGTCATGGGTTCTAATCCTGGCTCTGCCACCTGTCAGCTGTGTGATTTGGGGCAAGTCACTTAATTTCTCTGGGCCTCAGTTACCTCATCTGTAAAATGGGGATTAAAACTGTGAGCCCCATGTGGAACAACCTGATTACCTTGTATCCTCCCCAGTGCTTAGAACAGTGCTTCACACATAGTAAGCACTTAACAAATGCCATTATTATTATTATTATTTTTATTCAAACTCACTGAGCGAGTTGACGACAACCACTGTCTCCACTTCCTCTCCTCCAGTTCTTTCCTTGATCCCCAATGTGGTTTGCACACTCTAATGAAACTGTCCTCGCAACGGTCAACAATAACCTTCTTGCCACCCTCAAAATAAATTCCCCAGTCAGAATACATTCTCAATGATCCAACCTCCTTAATAATGATAATACTGTGGCAAGCACTTGCTATGTTCCAAGCACTGTTCTAAGCACTGGGATATTCATTCATTCATTTGTATTTATTGAGTGCTTACTGTGTGCAGAGCACTGTACTAAGTGCTTGGGAAGGACAAGTTGGCAACATATAGAGAAGGTCCCTACCCAACAGCGGGCTCACAGCCTAGAAGGGGGAGACAGAC
The DNA here is from genome assembly GCF_015852505.1 of Tachyglossus aculeatus. Taxonomy (NCBI): domain Eukaryota; kingdom Metazoa; phylum Chordata; class Mammalia; order Monotremata; family Tachyglossidae; genus Tachyglossus; species Tachyglossus aculeatus. Next base: position 85,220,206 of record NC_052066.1, read on the forward strand.
AACAAAACAAAACATATTAACAAAATAAAATAAATAGAATAAATATGTACAAATAAAATAAACAAATAGAGTAATAAATATGAACAAACATACTCATTCATTCATTCAATCGTATTTATTGAGGATTTACTGTGTGCAGAGCACAGTACGAAGCGCTTGGGAAGAACAAGTTGGCAACATATAGAGACAGTCCCTACCCAACAGATAGAAGGTAATCAGGTTGCCCCCACATGGGGCTCACAATCTTAATCCCCATTTTACAGATGAAGTAGCTCTCTTCCTCCCTTCAAGGCCCTACTGAGAGCTCACCTCCTCCAGGAGGCCTTCCCAGACTTTGCCCCTTCCTTCCTCTCCCCCTCATCCCCCCCATCCCCCCATCTTACCTCCTTCCCTTCCCCACAGCACCTGTATATATGTATATATGTTTGTACATATTTGTTACTCTATTTATTTATTTATTTTACTTGTACATATCTATTCTATTTATTTTATTTTGTTAGTATGTTTGGTTTTGTTCTCTGTCTCCCCCTTTTAGACTGTGAGCCCGCTGTTGGGTAGGGACTGTCTCTATATGTTGCCAACTTGTACTTCCCAAGTGCTTAGTACAGTGCTCTGCATATAGTAAGTGCTCAATAAATACGATTGATGATGATGATGATGATGATGAAGTAACTGAGGCACAGAGAAGTTAAATGGCTTGCCCAAGATCACACAGCAGACAGGTGGCAGAGATGCGATGAAAACCCACATTCTCTGACTCCTAAACCTGTGCTCTTTCCACTTAGCCATGCCGCTTCTGAAAAAAGTATTCTGTCTGCCAGGATACTCAGACTAATGGTTTTGAATTCTGTGTACTAAATTGTGCCTAAATGGGACAGGAACTGTGTCCAATCTGATCAACTTGCATCTACCCCGGGGCTTACATTAGTGCTTGACATAGTAAACACTTAACAAATACCACAATGATTCATTATTATTATTAATATCTTTATTATTAGTTACTGCTCAGGGATGCTGGTTGCCAGGACCAGTTTAGGATGGTAAACAAGAGAGGTGGCTACCTCACAATGCCCTCTCAGAGGGAGGGGGCAGCATAGAAATGCAATTCTGCAGGGATTTTCTATCTGGAAACTTGGCAATTTTGAGACCTCTAATTGTGAGATCTAAATTGTAGGCAGATAACAGTTATCATCGTCATCATCATCATCATCATCAATCGTATTTATTGAGCGCTTACTATGTGCAGAGCACTGTACTAAATGCTTGGGAAGTACAAATTGGCAACATATAGAGACAGTCCTTACCCAACAGTGGGCTCACAGTCTAAAAGGGGGAGACAGAGAACAAAACCAAACATACTAACAAAATAAAATAAATAGAATAGATATGTACAAGTAAAATAAATAAATAAATAGAGTAATAAATATGTACAAACATATATACATATATACAGGTGCTGTGGGGAAGGGAAGGAGGTAAGATGTGGGGGATGGAGAAGGGGACGAGGGGGAGAGGAAGGAAGGGGCTCAGTCTGGGAAGGCCTCCTGGAGGAGGTGAGCTCTCAGCAGAGCCTTGAAGGGAGGAAGAGAGCTAGCTGGGCGGATGGGCTGAGGGAGGGCATTCCAGGCCCAGGGGATGACGTGGGCCGGGGGTCGATGGCGGGACAGGCGAGAATGAGGTACGGTGAGGAGATTAGTGGTGGAGGAGCGGAGGGTGCGGGCTGGGCTGGAGAAGGAGAGAAGGGAGGTGAGGTAGGAGGGGGCGAGGTGATGGACAGCCTTGAAGCCCAGGGTGAGGAGTTTCTGCCTCATGAGCAGATTGATTGGTAGCCACTGAAGATTTTTGAGGAGGGGAGTGATATGCCCAGAGCGTTTCTGGACAAAGATAATCCGGGCAGCAGCATGAAGTATGGATTGAAGTGGAGAGAGACACGAGGATGGGAGATCAGAGAGAAGGCTGATGCAGTAGTCCAGACGGGATAGGATGAGAGCTTGAATGAGCAGGGTAGCGGTATGGATGGAGAGGAAAGGGAGGATCTTGGCAATGTTGCGGAGTTATCATCTGTTCATAATTGCAATATGTTCTTGATGTAGGTTTGGGTTTTGACCTAGGTTTACCTGTAGACTGTAAGCTCCTTGTGGGCAGGATTCATGTCTATCAATTCAGTTGTATTGTACTCTCCCAAGTGCTAAAAACACTACTCTGCACACAGTAAACACTTAGTAAATACAACTGATTGATTGATTTCCCCCCCAAGACCCCTTTCCCTCCCCTGATCAGCCTCTGCCCCACTTCTCGCCAGCGGCTCGTTGGTCTAGGGGTATGATTCTTGGTTTGGGTGCGAGAGGTACCAGATTCAAATCCCAGATGGGCCCACTGTTTCTTGGAAGCACAGGCCCGGGAGTCGGAAGGACTTGGGTTCTAATCCCAGGTCAGCCACGTGTCTGCCGTGTGACCCTGGGCAAGTCAGTTCACCTCATCTGTAATAATAATAATAATAATGATGGCATTTGTTAAGCGCCTACTATGTGGGAGGCACTGTTCTGTAAAATGGGGATTAAGAGTGTGAGCCCCATAAGGGACAGGGACTGTGTCCAACCCAATGATTTTGTATCTACTCCAGCACTTAGAACAGTGTTTGGCACATAGTAAGCACTTAACTTAACAAGTACCGTAGTTATTATTGACTTGGATGTATTTCTTTTAGATTTTGGATTTCTTTTAGACTGTGAGCCCACTGTTGGGTAGGGACTGTCTCTATATGTTGCCAACTAGTACTTCCCAAGTGCTTAGTACAGTGCTCTTCACACAGTAAGCGCTCAATAAATGCAATTGATGATAATGATGATGATGATTTCTGGAAAATATTCTCTGCCATGTCATTATGTTATCAATCTGTGGTATTTACTGAGCTTTCACTATGTGCAGAGCACACTTTTGTGTCCAGTGTAACTCATGGCTGTGCATCAGGCCATGTTGGGGAGTGGGGGGAATTTATTTTTTCCTTTTTCAGGGTGGCCAAATGTCTGAGGCATATGCTGGAGGCTTAGTGCTAGCCTCCTTGTTCCAGTGCTTACCTGACTGGAGTCTGGGGACCCCCTCTGATCTGCAGGGTGGACAGTTGGGCTGCCACATCTGCAGACATCATCATCATCATCATCATCAATCATATTTATTGAGCGCTTACTGTGTGCAGAGCACTGTACTAAGCACTTAGGAAGTACAAATTGGCAACACACAGAGACAGTCCCTACCCAACAGTGGGCTCACAGTCCAAAAGGGGGAGACGAAACCAAACATACTAACAAAATAAAATAAATAGAATAGATATTCAGGGTCCCAGGAGCACACCTTGGAGGTGTGGCTCCAATATAATAATAATAATAACGATGATAATGATGGCATTTGTTAAGCACTTATGTGCGAAACACTGTTCTAAGAGCTGGGGGGGATACAAAGTGATCAGGTTGTCTCGTGTGGGGCTCACAGTCTTAATCCATTTTACAGATGAGGTAACAGAGGCACAGAGAAGTTAAGTAATAATAATAATAATAATAATGATGGCATTTAAGTGCTTACTATGTGCAAAGCACTGTTCTAAGCCCTGGGGCAGATACAAGGTGATCAAGTTGTCCCATGTGGCTCACAGTCTTAATCCCCATTTTATGGATGAGGCAACTGAGGCACAGAAAAGTTAAGTGACTTGCCCAAAGTCACACAGCTGACAAGTAGCGGAGCTGGAATTAGAACCCATGACCTCTGGCTCCCAAGCCTGTGCTCTTTCCACTAAGCCACACTACTTCTCATAATATGAGAATATGTTACTCCAATATGTTACTTATCCCAAGCACTTAGTACAGTGCTCTGCACACAGTAAGCGTTCAGTAAATATGATTGAATGAATAAATGAATGAATGAATAACCATAGTACTACTACTACTACTTTTATTACTACTACTACTACTACTAATAGTAACAATAATAATGGTATGTGTTAAGCACTTACTATGTGCCAAGCATTGTTCTAAGCACTGGGGTAGATACAAGGGTATCAGGTTGCCCCACATGGGACTTATTAAAGTCTACTAAAATCACCTCTCCTCGAGGAAGTCTTCTTGACTAATAATAATAATAATAATGTTGGTATTTGTTAAGTGCAAACTATGTGCCAAGCACTGTTCTAAGCACTGGGATAGTTACAAGGTGATTAGGTTGTCCCACAGGGGGCTCATAGTCTTCATCCCCATTTTACTGATGAGGAAACTGAGGCACAGAGAAGTGAAGTGACTTGCCCAAAGTCACAGAGCTGACAAGTACCGGAGCTGGGATTAGAACCCATGACTTCTGACTCCCAAGCCCGGCCTCTTTCCACTGAGCCACGCTGCTTCCCTTCCCTACTGCACCGTCTATGCACTTGAGTTCTTCCCCCCAGCATTACTCAACAAACTACTTTCCCCACAACATTTACCGACATAGCTCTTCCTACACAATTTATTTTGACATTTGTTTCCCCTTCTAGACTGTAAGCTCTTTGAGGGCAGAGATGAAGTCTATCATCCCTATTGTTCTCTCCTAAGCACTAAGTACAGTGATCTGCAAAGAGTACACTCTATTGATTGATAATCCCAGGTCTATGCATACTCAGACCAAAAGATGTATAATATATAAAAATTTTCCAGAGAAACAGTAAACATGTAAAAAAGTATCTAGATACCTGCTTACCTGTGCTGACGTGATCACTGCCTTACTGTTCCGGCTTTAAAACAATGTTTTTTTGTGTGTTTTTTTTTTCAAAAAGGATAAACACACAAAAAAATCAACCTCCATTAGGTCCAGAATAAATTTATTTCAGTGTGGCAGCTACTGTGATCCAAATTGCAGCTGCAATCATGTTGGTATTTATACTCATTTTTGGCAAACGGCCTGAAACCACCCATCCCATTTGCTTCTAAATGCAACTCTACTATTCCATTCAAGCTCGTTTGGACCTTAGCTTCTTCCCAACTAACTAAATAAATAAATAAACTTTCCCAGTTTGTACTGACCTGTGTTAGGTGAAGAACAGGGGTCCTTGGTGACTGTTTCACTGGGCTGACTGTTCTTCATGGTTCCATTCTGACCCAGCACTGATCTGAGCAATTCATCATGATGGTGCCTGGGTATTTAACATTAAACACTTAGGTTTGAGGTAATCCTCAAAGATCAATCAATCAATCAATCAATCGTATTTATTGAGCATTTACTGTGTGCAGAGCACTGTACTAAGCGCTTGGGAAGTACAAGTTACAAGTACAAGATCCACAAAACAATTACTTTGTGTTTCAATTTCTAAAACAAAAATCTGCTTTCATGCATTTCAGGATTTAATAAAGCAAGAATTTGCTATATTAATTCTCTATTTTAATCCCGGCTCCGCCACTTGTCAGCTGTGTGACCTTGGGCAAGTCACTTAACTTCTCTGGGCCTCAATTACCTCATCTGTAAAATGGGGATGAAGACTGTGAGCCCCACGTGGGACAACCTGATGCCTTGTATCTACCCCGGTGCTTAGAACAGTGCTTGGCACATAGTAAGCACTTAACAAATACCAACATTATTATTATTATTATTTGAAGACCTGTGCCAGTGGGCATTAGCACAGTACAAAATACTCCCCAAACTCTTCCTTTTCACATCTTTACTTTGAGTACTACTTGGCTTCTTAAGAGTCATCTTCCTATGATTAGAAAGAATTTCCAAAATGAAATGGAAATAGACAATTGAAATCTTCTTTTACTAGTCATGTATACTTACTTTTAATGCCTATCTCCCCAACTACACTATAAATTCTTGGCAGGCAGGGATTAAGTTTACCAACTCTATTTCATTATATTCTCCCAATCACTCAGTACAGGACTCTGCACATAGTAAGCATTCAATACATACCATGGATTGATTGTCTGATGGAAGGGATGATTACCAAAAGTTGGAAGGAATATCAAATCAATCAATCAATCAATGCTATTTATTGAGCACTTTCTGTTGAAGAGCACTGTATTATATCCTTGGGAGAGTACAATACGACAGAGTTGGTAGAAACCGCCCAAAAGGAACTCAAACCTCAAGATATTTAAACTCAAATAAGCAATCTCAGGTCACTTCTAGAAAATGCAAAACTTTGTTCCAGAGACAGAGAGTGCTAAGAGAAGGAGTGTGGCTCAGAGGAAAGAGCACAGGCTTGGGAGTCAGAGGTCAGGGATTCTAATCCCGGCTCCGCCACTTGTCAGCTGTGTGACTTTGGGCTAGTCACTTAACTTCTCTGTACCTCAGTTACCTCATCTGTTAAATGGGGATAAAGACTGTGAGCCCCACATGGGACAACCTGATTATCTTATATCCCCCCAGAGCTCAGAACAGTGCTTTTTACATAGTAAGCACTTAATAAATGCCATTATTATTATTATTAAGCCAAACTAAAGTCCAATTTGTGGCTCTTCATTCAATCAGCCTCTTACCCGTCCATTAACCCAGTTACCTCATCTGTAAAATGGGGATTAAGACTGTGAGCCCCACCGTGGTACAACCTGATCACTTTGTATCCTCCCCAGTGCTTAGAACAGTGGTTTGCACATAGTAAGTGCTTAATAAATGCTATGTGTTATTATTATTATTATTATTGTTATTATTATTATTGTTATTAATAATAACCCACGATCATCTGGACAAGTTAGGGGAGAACATAAGTTGTGGGCTTTACCAGATGCTGGATAAGGGACAATAAAAGCTCAGCAGGAGGGTTGAAAAGTAGTTGCAAGTAGTGATATTTATGGCCTTGTTTCCTTTCTCATGACAAAAATTTGCATCGTTCAATGACGACAGTACGACTTTTATGCGGACCATCTCCCTATCAGAATGAAAACTCCATGAAGGCAGGCACTATGTCTTCTTCGACTGAAATTCCGCGTACTTCCCCCTTCAGCATAAACTGGGGAAGAGTCCTACAGTACCAGAAACGCAGAGGAGGAGACCGTGGAGGTGAAAGCAGCAGGAGCTGGCCTCAGAGCCAGGCCCCCGCAAAGCTGATTGGGTTCTGGGGAAGGTACTGCTACCTTGTTAGGTTTTTCCAAGGGAAGATACCCTCTGTGAGTATTCTTGCCTTGTCCTGTGCTGTCAAGTCATCTGTGACCCATAGCGACACCACGGACACACCTCTCCCAGAACACCTCATCATCATCAATCGCATTTATTGAGCGCTTACTATGTGCAGAGCACTGTACTAAGTGCTTGGGAAGTACAAATTGGCAACATATAGAGACAGTCCCTACCCACCTCACCTCCATCTGCAACTGTTCTGGTAATGCATCCACAGTTACCTCATCTGTATAATGGGGATTGGGACCGCAGGCCCCACGTGGGACAGGGACTGTGTCCAACCTCATTTGCTTGGATCCACCCCCGTGCTTAGTACAGTGCCTCGCACATAGTAAGCACTTAATACATAGAATTATTAAAAAATTTGACAATAAACCCATTCCCTGCCCACAACGAGCTTGCAGCCTAGAGGACTGTAATACCACAGTAATAATTGTGATGTCTGTTAAATGTTTACTCTGGGCCAAGCACCGTACTAAGCGCTGGGGTAGATACAAGATCATCAGGTTGGACACTGTCTCCCGTCCCACACGGAGCTCACCGTCAAAGTAAGAGGGTGAACGGCGTGGCCCAGGGGAAAGAGCCCGGGCTTTGGAGTCAGATGTCATGGGTTCAAATCCCGGCTCTGCCAATTGTCAGCTGGGTGACTTTGGGCGAGTCACTTCACTTCTCTGGGCCTCAGTTCCCTCATCTGTAAAATGGGGATTAAGACTCTGAGCCCCCTGTGGGAACAACCTGATCACCTTATCTATTTGTATTAATGTCTGTCTCCCCCTCTAGACCGTGAGCTCGTTGTTGGGTAGGGACCGTCTCTCTATGTTGCCAACTTGTACTTCCCAAGTGCTTAGTACAGTGCTCCGCACACAGTAAGTGCTCAATAAATACGACTGAATGAATGAATGAAATAGAGTTCTCTTGATAAAAACATGGGAGTGGTTTACCATTGCCTCCTTCCGCACAGTAAACTTGAGTTTCCACCCTCGACTCTTTCCTATGCCACAGCTGCCCAGCACAGGGGAGTTTTGACTTGCAGCAGATTGCCTTCCACTCACTAGCCACTGCCCAAGCTAGGAATGGAATAAGTAGGCTCCCGTAGCCGAGACTGGAAGAGTACTGAAAATTTTCCAGGTGCGACCTTAAGAAGGGCTGTATTGCATGTGTTTGGGTTTTTTTTTTGGGGATTCGGGGTGGGGAGAGCTGGGTATTTTTTCCATGTTATTTCTATCTCTGTCTGTCTCTCCCCTCTTTCTCTATGTTGTCCCTAATGTTCTCACAGCCTTATTCCCTCCCTAATGTTGGAACGCTGGTTCTGCCCCTTGAAATCCTCCCTGCTTTACTTTTCTAATTTACGCTTCAGCAAAATGTGGCCACTTTATAGTCATCAGAATGGGAAAGTCTCTTAACTTCTCTCTGCCTCGGTTACCTCATCTGTAAAAAGGGATGGACTAGTGGAAAGAGCAAGGGCCTGGGAGTTGGAGGATCTGGGTTCTAATCTAGCTCCACCACTTACTTACCTGCTGTGTGACCTTGGGCAAGTCACTTAACTTCTCTGTTAACTTCAAGCCACTTATCCTCTCCACCCACCCAAGACTGTAAGCTAGTTCTGGGCAGGGAATGTGACTGTTTATTGTTGTGTTATACTCTCCCAAGTGCTTAGTACAGTGCTCTGCAAAAGGAAGCACTCAATAAATATGATTGAATGAATGAATTCATTCATTCATTCTCTGTGATTCAGTTCCCTCATCTGCAAAATGGGAATTTAATACTTGTGCTCCCCCCTACTTAGACTGTGAGCCTCAAGTGGGACCATCTTAACTTACATCTACCCCTGCACTTAGTGCAGTGTTTGGCCCATAGTAAGTGCTTAACGAATAACATTATTATTATTATTATCTGTTCTCCCTCTCAGACTGAGAGCCCCATGAGGGACAGAGTTTGTATAGACCTGATTATCTTGTATCCACCCAAGTGCCTAGAACAGTACTTGACAAAGAGTAAGCACTTATCAAATACTACAGTCATTACTAAAGAAGAATTGCATTTTTGCACATCTAAAGGATTTTGAAGGGTCTCTCCTAGGTTGCAGTGAAATATGAGTGGACCTCAGGTTAAGGACATAAAATATAGACGTACAAAGGTATTGTTTGTTTTGGTCACCTCCATTATCCTTTTTAAAGCTTCTATGTAAATTTTAATATAAAATTGATATAAAATTTCCTTTAAAGCACAATTAATTCACTCTTTGACAGAGTTAATTGAATGTCCTTAAATGATTCCTCAGACACAGGCACACTCATGATTCATATCTCACTATCTTATAGACTAACTTTCTTGTGGCAGGGATCATATCCCCTAACTCTATCATATTGTACTTTCCCAAGTGCTTAGTACTGTGCTTGGCACACAGTAAACACTCAGTAAATACCACTGATTGATTGGAGTTATCTTCAAATGCCTCAAAACAGTTTTTACCTGGAGGGGTCTAACACTGAATCTGCAGATAAATCACATTTCAGGGGAACAATAAAACTCTGACAACTCAAATTGCATCCATTTAACACCCGGAATCTCTATAGGTAACACTTTGATTTCTATGACATCAGTTGAAGAGAGTTTCGAGAGTAAGCCAGAGAGAACTAGACCGTAAGATCTTTGTGAGCAGGTAACGTGTCTACCAACTCTGTTATTCTGATATATCATAATCTCCCAAGTATTTAGTACAGGGTTTTGAACCCAGTAAGCTTTCAATAAATATAGCTGACTGATTGATTATTAGAGTTCTACAGAAAAGACAAATTCATCTGTTTATTTGAGTCCATTTCCCAAGGAAGATGAAAAACATTCTATGTGACCTATAAGTGGAGTAGTAATATTGAGTTCCTTAAAGACCAGCACGAATGAGGTTCCTCTGGTCCTGTAGACTCCTCCTTTGATGTTTTATAGCAACCTGGGTTTACCAGCTCTGCTTCCAGTTTAGATAAGCAATTTTTCCCCTTAACATTACTCACTTGACCCCAGTTTCTATTCTAATTTCACAGGCCTCCATCTGCAAGACTATGGAAGAAAGGCCATGCAGAAGAGGACACTTAAATGCCCTTGGATTTGAGTAGTATGTCTTCAGCCAGATATCAAATGGGTACATAATTTGGAAAGTGTCTTGGCAACTCTCAGGAATAAAAGCACTATGTAAACATAGCCTATTTAGCTGGGGAGTGTTGTTCTGCCTTATATGCGTGTGTACATTTCAGCATGCAAGTGATTGATGATCCAATGAGATGTTTCTCCTGAGGGATGCCCCAGTGCTCTATTTCATCACCACCTCAATTAATACACATAAACCGCCATTTTTAGAAATTGGGAGGCATTCGGATTGACAGCGTAGTATGCTGGCGATTCTCAGCACTGTATCTTGGGAAGCAGCGTGGCTCAGTGCAAAGAGCACGGGCTTTGGAGTGAGAGGTCATGGGCTCAAATCCCAGCTCTGCCAATTGTCAGCTGTGTGACTTTGGGCAAGTCACTTACTTAACTTCTCTGGGCCTCAGTTACCTCATCTGTAAAATGGGGATTAAGACTGTGAGCCCCCCATGGGACAACCTGATCACCTTGTAACCTCCCCAGTGCTTAGAACAGTGCTTTGCACATAGTAAAACTTAATAAATGCCATTATTATCATCATTATTATTATCTCCTTTTCAGTGGATCTTAACAGTAGTCATCAAAGTTAACTGAGCGTCTTGCTGAAGTAGGGATTAGAATGAAGAATTCCCCCACAGAGTAATCCACATGGACTTCAGTTGAAGTAAAATAGTGTCCTTATCTGGAGATCAGGTAGGGTTGCCCCCTCCTGCCCTTCCTTGCCCACCCCACCCAACTCCAGCCCTGACCTTTTCACTCCCCATCACCCATTGCCACTTCGTAAACTGTCCCCCTTGCCTCCCCCAACTCCATGCCTCTTAAATCATTTTCCCATTCCCCAGCATCTCCTCAGTTGTTCCACTCCCGCTCCCACCCAGTGACACCAGTTTTGTTTTTTTTTTAACCTGTTTCACAGGTGCAGCTGGTCTTTCTCTCCCCTGTCTTGATGCCTGTTTACTTGAACTGATATCTGTCTCCCCCATCTCTAGACTGTGAGCTCGTTGTGGGCAGGGATTGTCCCTCTTTACTGCTGTATTGTATTTTCCCAAGTGCTTAGTACAGTGCTCTGCACACAGTAAGTGCTCAATAAATATGATTGAAAGAATGAATGAATGTGCAATATAGTCACCAGCCAGGCATGCTGGACGAAACCGCAGAGTTGGGGTCGGGGGTGGGAGGCTGCCAATGTTCTCTCCCTCCTCTCTCCTGCTCCAGACTAGCTTGGGCTTCTGTGGTTCTGTCCAAGCAAGTTGTAACAACTGTTTTTACAATCATCAATCGTATTTATTGAGCGCTTGGCACTGGAACCACGGGGGAGGCAGATTTGGAGATCCAGGGATGGGGTAAACACGCAGGCACCTTGGAGAAATGGAATTCTTTTCTTAAGAGATGGGGAGGAGAAGAATTTGATGAGCATGAGAACAGGACAGGATTTCCTCATCACCAGCTGGGGATACCAGGGAGCGACAACACAACACAACTCTCTTAAACAGTGAGCTGCATAGGGAACAGTCATGGTGTCTGATCTGATTTTCTTCTGTCTACTGCATAGCACAGTGCTTGACAAGTTGTCTTGACTGTGAGCTGGTTTTGTGCAGGGAATGTGTCTGATGTTCTACTGTACTCTCCCAAGCCCTTAGTATAGTGCTTTGCACACAATAAGCACTCAATAAATACAATTGGATGAAAGTAGTAAGCGCTTAATACATTTTGTAATTATTCACTAATAATAATGATGGTATTTGTTAAGCACTTACTATGCACAAAACACTGTTCTAAGCGCTGGGGAGGATACAAGGTTATCAGGTTGACCCACGTGGGGCTCATAGTCTTAATCCCCATTTTACAGATGAGGTAACTGAGGCACAGAGAAGTTAAGTGACTTGCCCAAAGTTACACAGCTGACAAGCGGCGGAGCTGGAATTTGAACCCATGACCTCTGACTCCCAAACCCATGCTCTTTCCACTGAGCCACGAATTATCCTCCAAGAGGCTGTTCCTATTAATCTGGCATCTCCCTACTCTATTTACCTCCTACTGACACATGGGCACTTTTTTATAGCATTTATTAAGAGCTTACTATGTGCAAAGTACTGTTCTAAGCACTGGGGAGGTTACAAGGTGATCAGGTTGTCCCACAGGGGGCTCAAAGTCTTACTCCCCATTTTACAGATGACATAACTGAGTCACAGAGAAGTTAAGTGACTTGCCCAAAGTCACACAGCTGACAATTGGCAGAGCCGGGATTTGAACCCATGACCTCTGACTCCAAAGCCTGGGCTCTTTCCACTGAACCATGCTGCACTTCACCTAAACACCTGCATTCTCACCCACCCAAATGATTACACAGATACCTTTAAATGTTGTTGCTTCCCTGACGTAGTAATTAGTTTTAGTGCCTGTCTCCCTCATCATATTGCAAGCACCTTGAGGGCAGGGATCTCCTAATTTTATTGCATTTCAGTCAATCCACCAATCAAAGGTATCTCTTGAGTGCTTCTTTACAGAACACTGTACTTGGTGCTTGGGAGATTGCAATAAAGTTGGCAGATCCCTGCCTTCAAGGAACTTTCAGATTAAGACTGGAGACAGACATTAAGTAAATTACAAGTAAGGGAGTACAAAGATAGTTACATGGATGCTGTGGGGATTGGGTGAGGGGGTGGAATTGGTGGGACTAAGTGCATATGGGAGAGGCATTAGGGAGGGAAAATAAAGTCTGGGGAATGGAACTTTATTCCAGGATAGTTTACCGAGGATATGAATAGGTATATGACAATGCTACGAGTAGAGATGAATATGATCGACTGTCCCAACTATCTAGTACAATACGCTGCACAAAGTAAGCACTCAATACTATTGACTGCTTAATTGATTCTGTTAAAGTAAAAATCAGCTCCAGTTTGCATCACCAACGAAAGAAAGCTGGCTGAGGTTCGCTCCAAATAAGAATGAAGTAATCCTGAGTGGCAGGGAAAAGAAAGAGAAAACGAGGAAAGTGTAATCTAAGCCAGACCGGCCTTTTTTCCCACTGAGGTTTGCGACTGTGGGAAGGCAGATGTGATTCACTGTTATTCAGCTTCTTTGGTGACAGCTGGATCTGAGTGATTTTTTTCCAACTATACACAGTGTGGAGGTGGTGACTTCTCTTATAGGATTTGAAGCTCACCGCTGTGACAAGCACCTTTGTCGCTTTCAGGCTCCGTCTGCGGCTGCCTTCGAACACCGCACGGCGGAATTGCCAGCAAGAAGCAATCAATCAATCAATCAATCAATCAATCAATCGTATTTATTGAGCACTTACTGTGTGCAGAGCACTGTACTAAGCGCTTGGGAAGTACAAGTTGGCAACATATAGAGACAGTCCCTACCCAACAGTGGGCTCACAGTAGCTTGGCTGCTGAGTGGCAGGAGCTGGAGGAAGCACAGTAATCAATATTCTGCATCTACACTGCTTTACCAATTTGCTTCCAAGGTCACTTCACAACACTGTTGTCTCTGAACCAAAAAACTCCATGTAGCTCTGTTGTCCACCCTAGCCACATATTCCAGGAGAAGTGGCATTGACTGCATTTTCCCTAAAGGCTTAGCATAACCGACTTCATTATGTGCAAGGCTCAAGGGTAGGATGTGTGTGGAATAGGTGCAGGCCTCACGGAAGATCCTGTAATCGAGGAGGGCTGACACTCATCAAAGTGATTATGCCCTGTCTGAGACGACCCCATCCTGTTAACAGGTTGCCAAAAATTCACCCGGAATCCTCTGTGTAGCTCAGATTGGGAACCAAATAAAAGGGAAGAGGCGGCTGGGATGGGGCTATTCATCATTCGTACCCCTCGGGAGGCCAACGGGCGAGCAGTCAGCTTACCTACCTCTACTGCTCTATCTGAACTCATATAATAATAATAATAATGGCATTTATTAAGCGCTTACTATGTGCAAAGCACTGTTTTAAGTGCTGGGGAGGTTACAAGGTGATCAGGTTGTCCCACAGGGGGCTCACAGTCTTAATCCCCATTTTACAGATGAGGTAACTGAGGTAACTGACTTGCCCAAAGCCTCTGAGTCATTTTTCCTATCTTCGCGTCACCACCTTGGGTTCTCGAACCCTGCGGCCTATTTACAGTGGTTAAATTATTTTGACACCTATTTGTCGATAACAACCGCATGCCTCTGTCCCTGAGTACCATGACAATTCAGACTGGTGGTTTCTTAATAATAATAATCATGATGGTATTTGTTAAGCGCTTACTATGTACGAACCGCTGTTCTAAGCGCTGTAGGGGGGATACAAGATGATCAGGTTGTCCCACGTGGGGCTCACAGTCTTAATCCCCATTTTACAGATGAGGGAACTGAGGCTCAGAGAAGTCAAGTGACTTTCCCAAAGTCAGACAGCTGACCAGCGGCGGAGCCGGGACTTGAACCCACGACCTCTGACTCCCAAACCCGTGCTCTTTCCACTGAGCCACACTGTTCTTGGGGTCTGATTACCTTGTATCTACCTCAGCACTTAGAATGGTGATTTGCACATAGTAAGCGCTTAATAAATGCCATTATTATTATCTGAAAGCTTTTTTTTTAATGGTATTTGTTAAACAGCCAGGCACTGTTCTTAACGCTGAGGTAGATACAAGCTAATCAGGTTTGACACAGTCCATGTCCCACATGGGGCTCACAGTCATAAATCCCCATTTTACAGGTGAGGTAACTGAGGTACAGAAAACGAACGTGACGTCCAATGTCAAATAGGAGACCAGTGGTGGAGCCAGGACTAGAACCCAGGTTCTCCAACTCCCAGGGTGGTGCTCTATACTCTAGGCCATACTGGTTCTTTCCCTCAGGTGGCTCTAATCTGTAGAGTCCCCTGCCAGCCCTGGACCCTTACTGCTCTCAGTGGACTGCCCTTCAAGACCTCCTAATATTGAAGTAGCTTTAAACATTGACTTTTCTGAGATACTGGCACCTGAAGGTTTTGAAGGCTTCTTCTCTTTTAATACGTAATTCTGCTAGCTGATGTACCAATGGCTGGTATGTCGTCTTTTACTGATTTTTTTTTTGATGGCATTTATTAAGCGCTTACTATGTGCAAAGCACTGTTCTAAGCGCTGGAGAGGTTACAAGGTGATCAGGTTGTCCCACGGGGGGCTCACAGGCTTAATCCCCATTTTCCAGATGAGGTAACTGAGGCCCAGAGAAGTTAAGTGACTTGCCCAAAGTCACACAGCTGACAAGTGGCAGAGCCGGGATTTGAACCCATGACCTCTGACTCCAAAGCCCTGGCTCTTTCCACTGAGCCACGCTGCTTCTCACTTTAATTTTATACTGCTTTTGAACCCTGAGGCAATCTCACCAAGAGTAGCGTGGCTTAATAGAAAGAGCACCTCCTCGGGAGTCAGGGGTCATGGGTTCAAATCCCGGCCCCACCAGTTGTCAGCTGTGTGACCTTGGGCAAGTCACTTAACTTCTCTGCACCTCAGTTACCACATCTGTAAAATGGGGACTAAGACTGTGAGCCCCACGTGGGACAACCTGATCACCTTGTATCCCCCTCCAGTGCTTAGAACAGTGCTTTGCACATAGTAAGTGCTTAACAAACGCCATCATCATATTATTATTAAGAGTAGAAGTTTAAAAACTGAAGACATAAATTAAACATCTCCTCTGGACTGTAAGATTACTGTGTGCTGGGAATGTGTTTATTGCCTATTGTATTCTCTCAAGCACTTAGTACAGTGCTTTGCACATAATACTTGCTAGATAAATACAGTTGAATTAAATAAGTAAATAAAAATCTTTTCAGGCTCCCAGTCACACCAGAGCTCTCACGGTCTACGTGAATAAATGAGGGGAGACCATATTACTTTGACTATATCAGATTAATAGTGAGGAAAGTACTGTTCCAACCAAAAGTCTTAAAAAAGCTCTGCAGTTGTTTCAAGGCTGCAAACCAAGAAAGCCAGAGGTAAGCCTTTACAACAGAAACTTTTCAGCTTTCTCTCCCTTTGGTAAATTGAAACCACACCATGTTTTAAAAAATGATGCTTGAGGCTGTTTTTGGGGTTGAGACAAACCTTAAACGATATCAAATCTGATACCAAAGATTTCTGATGCACACTGTATCCTCCCCTCAAAATTCAGCTCTATAGCATGGAAATTTCCTAGTGGAAGCAATATTAGAATTTGTTGACAACACACTTAGGATTGGGCACTGCACTAGATACTTGGGAAGAATAGGATAAAGAAGTGACAGTACACTCTAATGGGGAAGACAAATATAAACATATTTACAGAAATAGTCAAAATATGTACACTTGAATAACTATATACAAGACTGCTGAGGAAAATACAAGTACATTTGTAAGTGCTAGAGCTGTCTTGGAGTATCAATCCCATTCAACCTTGCTACGGCACTTAGTGCTTAACACACACAGTAGGTTCTTAACAAATATGATGATGATGATGATAACATATCAGGAAAGACCGAAGTTAGTGCCTTTCCCTCCCCCCTCAAATCACACTACCCCCCACCAAAAAAAATCTACAGCAGGTTCCTGATATGTCATCTTGGAGCCTTATTTTATTTTATTTTTGTATTTTTACAGTACTTACTTTGTGCCAGACACTAGATTAAGCCCTCGCATAGATACAAGTTAATTAGGTTGGATACAGTTCATGTCCCACATGGGGCTCACAGTCTTCACCCCCATTTTAAGATGAGGTAACTGAGGCAAAAGGAAGTTAAGTGACTTCCACAAGGTTATACAGTCAATCAATCTATTATATTTATTGAACACTTACTGTGTGCAGAGCACTGTACTAAGCACTTGGGAGAGTACAATATAACAATATAGCAAACACACTCCCTGCCCACAATGAGTTTACAGTCGAGTGGAAGACAGACATTAATATAAATAAATAAATTACAGATATGTATATAAGTGCTGTGGGGCTGGAGGAGGAGGGTTAATAAAGGGAGTAAATCAGGGTGATGGTGAAGGGAATGGGAGGAAAGGAAATGAGGGGTTAGTCAGGGAAGGCCTCTTGGAGTAGATGTGCCTTCAATAAGGCTTCTGAATTGGGGGAGAGTAATTGTCTGTTGGATATGAAGAGGGAGGGCATTCAATGCCAGAGGTAGGATGTGGGCGAAAGGTTGGCAGCAAAATAGACAAGATCAAGGTTTGCATTAGAGGAGTAAAGCGCGCATGCTTGGTTGTAGTAGGAGAGTAGGGAGGTGAGGTGAAAGGGGGCAAGGTGATTGAATGCTTTAAAATATATGGTAAGGAGTTTTATATTTGATGGAGAGGTGGATGGGCAACCTCTGGAGGTTCTTGGGAGGAAGGGGAACATGGACCTAATGTTTTTGTAGAAAAATGATCTGGACAGCAGCGTGAAGTATGGACTGGAGTGAGGAGAGATTGGAAGCAGGGAGGTCAGCAAGGAGGCTGATGCAGTAATCAAGGAGAGATAGGTTGATAACCTGGCTTAACCAGTAGGCTTTAAGATTGTTATGGGCAGGGACGATGTCTGCTAATTCTGTTGTAGTGTATTCTCCCAAGCACTTAGTACAGTGCTCTACACATAGTAAGTGCTCAACAAATACCATCAATCGATAACATGGTAGTGGATTAGATGTAGAGGAAAGGGTGGATTTTAGCGATGTTGTGAAGGTTGAAACTATAGGATTTAGAAATAGACTGAACATTTGTGTTGAATGAGAGAGGGGAATCAAGGATAATGCCAAAGTTACGGTCTTGAGAGACAGGAAGACAAGTGGAGGAGTCAGAATTAGAACTCAAGTCTTACTAATTTGCAGGCGTGTGCTCTATCCACTCAGCCATGCTGTTTCTCTAATCCTTAGTCCCAAACTACCTTCTACCTCCCCACCCCCACCTCAGCAGGAAGGACAGAGATAAAAGACCACAAAGAGTGGAAGAAGACATCTAAGTTGAGGGCTCCTGGGGCGGGGAGGATAGTGGTGCCAACTTGTACTTCCCAAGCACTTAGTAAAGTGCTCTGCACACAGTAAGTGCTCAATAAATATGATTGATTGATTGATTGGAGTTATTGACTGAGAGGGTAAATTAGGAGGAATGAATTTAGGGGAAAAAAATATGTAATCCTGCTTTAGACATATCCTATATGGAGGTGACCTGGAGTTAACATGAGATGTGGAACTGCAGGACTGGTCGTGGGTTTTAATCCCAGCTCCTCCTTTGGGCAAGTCACTTAGCTTCTCTGTGTCTCAATTATCTCATCTGTACAACAGGGATTAAGACTGTGAGCCCTACATGGGACAACCTGATAACCTTGTATTCCCCCAGTGCTTAGAACAGTGCATGACACATAGTAAGCACTTAACAAATACCATTGTTATTATTACAAGCTAATCAAGTATGTCCGTCTCCCCGCTTCTAGACTGTGAGCCTGTTGTGGGCAGGGATTGTCTCTGTTGCTGACTTGTACTTTTCAAGTCTTCTAGACTGTGAACCCGCTGTTGGGTAGGGACCGTCTCTATATGTTGCCAACTTGTACTTCCCAAGTGCTTAGTACAGTGCTCTGCACACAGTAAATGCTCAATAAATATGATTGAGCATATTTATGAATGAATAATAATGACATGTGCCTGGCACCGTACTAAAAGTGCTAGAGTGGATACAAGTAAATTGGGTTGGACATAAGCCCTGTCCCACATGGGGCTCCCAGTCTTGAGAAGTAGTGTGGCTCAGTAGATATAGCATGGGCCTGGGCGGTAGAAGAACCTGGGTTCTAATCCTGCCTCCACCACAAGCAAGGTCTGCTGTTTGATCTTGGGCAAGTTACTTAGATTCTCTGAACCTCAGTTACCTCATCTGTAAAATGGGGACAAGAGTGTGAGCCCCACATAGAGCAGGGACTGTGTCCAACCTGAATAACTTGTATCATCATCATCATCAATCGTATTTATTGAGCGCTTACTGTGTGCAGGGCACTATACTAAGCGCTTGGGAAGTACAAATTGGCAACATATAGAGACAGTCCCTACCCAACAGTGGGCTCACAGTCTAAAAGGGGGAGACAGAGAACAAAACCAAACATACTAACAAAATAAAATAAATAGAATAGATATGTACAAGTAAAATAAATAGAGTAATAAATATGTACAAACATATATACATATATACAGGTGCTGTGGGGAAGGGAAGGAGGTAAGATGGGGGGCATGGAGAGGGGAACGAGGGGGAGAGGAAGGAAGGGGCTCAGTCTGGGAAGGCCTCCTGGAGGAGGTAAGCTCTCAGTAGAGCATCTACCTTAGTGCTTAGAATGGTGCTTGACACATAGTACCACTATTATTATTATTTATTATTACTATTATTATTAATAATCCTTATTTTACAGATGAGGTAACCTAGGTAGAGAGAAATAAAATAGCTTACTGGCCTATGGTCAAATGGCAGAGAAGTGGCAGAACCAGGATTAGAACGCAGGTCCTCTGAATCCCAGCCCAAGCTCTATTTACTCTGCCATGTTGCTTCTGACCCTAGCCTCTCAGCACCTTATGTAAATATTCTTATTCTTTAATATTTCCCCTATCCCTTATCTATTTTAATGATTGTCTCGCCATCTAGGCCGTAAATTCTTTGTGGGCAGGGATCACAACTATTACCTCTGTTTTATTGTACTCACCCAAGTGCTTAGTGCTTTTAGTGCTTTTAGACTGTGAGCCCACTGTTGGGTAGGGACTGTCTCTATATGTTGCCAACTTGTACTTCCCAAGCGCTTAGTACAGTGCTCTGCACACAGTAAGCGCTCAATAAATACGATTGATTGATTGATTGATTGATTAGTGCAGTGCCATGCACGCAGTAAGAACTCAGTAAACACGACTGATTGGTTGAAAGATGAGAGGTCAGGACTAGAATGATGGATTTTGTAGTCATCCACAGAAAGATAGTATATAAAGCCATGAGAGTGGAAGAGCTCCCAGAGAAATGAGCATAAAGAGAGAAGAGAAGAGGCTCTAAAACAGACTCTTGGAGACAACTTCAGTGCAAGGATGAGAGGCAAGTAATCAATCAATCAACCAACCCATCAGTGGTACTTAGTGCTTACTGAGAACAGAACACACTGCAGAGCAATAGCAGACAAGGATCCGTCAAACAGGGCTGAGAAGGAGTGGTCACAGGGATGGAAGGAGATCCACATCATTACTGTATCAACAAAAATGAGGCCTGATAGTGTTTTGATCAGGACAGAGAGATTAACTGTGTCCAGAGAAGCTGAGAGGTCTATGAGAATCAGGATGGAGTTCAACCTTCTGGACTTGGTTCATTCATTCATTCATTCATTTAATCGTATTTATTGAGCACTTACTGTGTGCAGAGCACTGTACTAAGTGCTCGGGAAGTACAAGTTGGCAACATATAGAGACGGTCCCTACCCAACAGCGGGCTCACAGTCTAGAAGTGATAAGTCGGTCATTGGTGATCTGAGATGGAACAGTATTGATGGAGTGAAGAGGCTGAAAGCCAGATGGCAGAGGGTCAAGAAGAGAATTGATAGAGAGGAAATTAAGGCAGTACATACACACGGCCTGTTCTAGGAGTTTAGACTGTAAGTTCCTTAAGGGCAGGAAGAGTGTCTACCAACTCTATTGTTCTCTCCCAAGCACTTAGTACAGTGCTCTGCCCAAATACCATTGATTGATTGACTGACTGATTGAAAAGGAGGGGCAGAGAGCTGAGGTGGAGTGGACTGTGGGGTCTAGAGTGGTTTTTTTTAGAATGGGGGAGACTCGAGCATGTTTAGACAGATGATCTGTCTAAACAGGTGTTTATGTTGCCAACTTGTACTTCTCAAGAGCTTAGTACAGTGCTCTGCACACAGTAAGCGCTCAGTAAATATGATTGAATGAATGAATGAATGAATGAATGATCAGCTAGAAAAAATGGGATAGGACAAAGGGACACTGTACTAAGAGCTTGGGAGAGTACATTATCACAATAAACGGACACATTCCCTGCAAACAATGAGCTTACAGTTCAGAGACAGAGGCAACCTCAAGGTTAGATGGAGAGTTAACAATCTTGATATTTGTGAATTACACAGAGATTCATGGAGATCATTTGATCTGGTAAGGCCAGGCATTCCAGAGGCAGTTCAGACTCAAGTCTTACCAGTTTCCTAAATAACTCTACAAAGTTCAGTTCGGGGTTCAAATGACTGTGCTACAATAATGTTTTCAGCACAAAGCATAGGATGAGATGAACAGCATAAACCATTACAATTCCTCTCTGTTATCCTTTAATCCTTCCAGAAATAAAATCCACATGAAAGTCAGAGAGTTGCACTAATCCCTCCACAATTATCCAGTGGTAGTGCCGGGTATCAAGATCAGTATTAAGCAAGGTTATTGAGTCCCTACTGTGGCCACAACAGTGATCAAAGCTTCAAGGAAAACAAACAGGCATATAAGATGAGAACCTTATCCTTGAGGACATTACAATGGAAAGGAGGTGTAAGCATAAACTGAAAAGTCCTTGAGAGGGAGCAGGAGAAGAGACCTAAAGGAAGTGTATAATGAACAAAATGGATAATTAAACCAACAGTAAATAACTACATGAAAGTGTTGAGGTAACTTGGCGGCCGGGTGTGTGGCTGAGAGGTGAGCCATGCTCTTCTTGCTTTCCATAAGACCCATTTTCCTGACTCAAACTCCGGTACACAGGTACTCTATTTACAGACCAGGGGTCCAAAGAGTGAGTTATCCAATGTGACTTGTAGTATTCATTCATTCATTCATTCATCCAATCGTATTTATTGAGTGCTTACTGTGTACAGAGCACTGTACTAAGCGCTTGGGAAGTACAAATCGGCAACATATAGAGACAGTCCCTACCCAACAATGGGCTCACAGTCTAGAAGGGGAAGACAGACAACAGAACAAAACATGTGGACAGGTGTCAAAATTGTCAGAACAAATAGAATTAAAGCTATATACACACCATTAACAAAATAAATAGAATAGTAAATATGTACAAGTAAAATAAATAGAATAATAAATCTGTACAACTATATACAAGTGCTGTGGGGAGGGGAAGGAGGTAGGGCGGTGGGGATGGGGAGGAGGAGAGGAAAAAGGGGGCTCAGTCTGGGAAGGCCTCCTGGAGGAGGTGAGCTCTCAGTAGGGCTTTGAAGAGAGGAAGAGAGCTAGCTTGGCAGATGTGTGGAGGGAGGGCATTCCAGGCCATGGGAAGGACTTGAGCCGGGGGTCGACGGCAGGACAGGCGAGGAAGAGGCCCAGTGAGGAGATTAGCGGCAGAGGAGCGGAGGGTGCAGGCTGGGCTGGAGAAAGAGAGAAGGGAGGTGAGGTAGGAGGGGGCGAGGGGATGGACAGCCTTGAAGCCGAGAGTGAGAAGTTTTTGCTTGATTCATAGGTTGACAGGCAGCCACTGGAGATTTTTGAAGAGGGGAGTAACATGCCCAGAGCATTTCTGTACAAAGATAATCTGGGCAGCAGAGTGATGTATAGACTGAAGTGGGGAGCTACCTCTTTTCCTCCCTTCAAGGCCCTACTGAGAGCTCACCTCCTCCAGGAGGCCTTCCCAGACTGAGCCCCTTTCGTCCTCTCCCTCTCGTCCCCCTCTCCATCCCCCCATCTTACCTCCTTCCCTTCCCCACAGCACCTGTATATATGTAGATATGTTTGTACATATTTATTACTCTATTTATTTTACTTGTACATATCTATTCTATTTATTTTATTTTGTTAGTATGTCTGGTTTTGTTCTCTGTCTCCCCCTTTTAGACTGTGAGCCAACTGTTGGGTAGGGACTGTCTCTATATGTTGCCAACGTGTACTTCCCAAGTGCTTAGTATAGTGCTCTGCACACAGTAAATGCTCAATATGATTGATTGATTGATTGATTGGGGAGAGATAGGAGGATGGGAGATCAGAAAGGAGGCTGATGCAGTAATCCAGTCGGGATAGGATGAGAGATTGAACTAGCAAGGTTGCTGTTTGGATGGAGAGGAAAGGGTGGATCTTGGTGATGTTGTGGTGGTGAGCCCAGCAGGTTTTGGTGATGGATTGGATGTGTGGGGTGAACGAGAGAGCAGAGTTGAGGGGGCTTATGAAACGGGAAGGATGGTAGTGTCATCTACAGTGACAGAAAAGTTAGGGAGAGGGCAGGGTTTGGGAGGGAAGATAAGGTGTTCAGTTTTAGACACATTGAGTTTTAGACATCCAGATGGTGATGTCCTGAAGGCAGGAGGAGATATGAGTCCGAAGGGAGGAAGAGAGCTGGGGCAGAGATGTAGATTTGGGTGTCATCAGCGTAGAGATGATAGTGGAAGCTGTGAGAGTGAATGAGTTCACTAAGGGAGTGAGTGGAGATAGAGAACAGAAGGGGACCAAGAACTGACCCTTGAGGAACCCCTACAGTAAGGGGATGGGAGGGGAAGGAGGAGCCCTCAAAGGAGACTGAGAATGAATGGCAGGAGAGATAAAGGGAGAACCAGGAGAGGACGGAGTCTGTGAAGCCAAGGTTGGATAGCGTGTTAAGGAGAAAGGGGTGGTCCACAGTGTTGATGGCAGCTGAGAGGTCGAGGAGGATTAGGATAGAGTAGGAGCCATTGGATTTGGCAAGAAGGAGGTCATTGGTGACCTTTGAGAGGGCAGTTTTGGTGGAGCTTAGGGAACGGAAGCATTACCCCCTCCTCTCACTTCTGCACTTCCACGTTAGTTAGGCACTTGGGCACTCACTCCGACTCCCCTTCCCAATGTACTTTCATACATATTTTCAAAATCTGTAACTTTCTCCTTCCTGAAAATTATTTTAGTGCCTTTCCCTCCAGTAGATTGTAAAATCCATTAGGGCAGGGTTCATGTCTACCAGCTAGCCGTATTTCTCCTGGGTGTTTAGTATAGTGCTCTGTATGGAGTAAGCACTCAACAAACACTATTGATCGAGCCAGTAAGCCCTCCTTGGACAGGGAATGTGTCCATTTATTGTTATATGGTACTCTCCCAAGTGCTTAGTACAGTGCTCTGCACATGGTAAGTGCTCAATAAAAATTGACTGGATGAATGAATGATTGATTACAGATGCTTCACTGAAAGGGATCCTTCAATTCATTTCTGGTCTGGTAGTTGATCTTACGTGCTGCCAAAGCATCAGTAATTTTAGCACTTTTCTTTAGTGGAATTGCAAAAGTCATATGTGCATGTTGCAGGAGAGCATGTGGGGATGCATTACATTTTAAGAGGTTTGCTAAGCAAATGAAAAAAATGAGCTATATGAATTCCACCTTCCGCAGCTCTAGATCTATTTGGCATTCTGTGATTTAATGATTAATAAATGCCTGTCTTTGAGAAATATTTTAACCAAGAAGAGTCGTACAGGTACATTCGTTATTTGTGGTGGCTTTTCGTGTATTTTGGTAAAGTGACTATCAGGAAAAGCATGCCTGAACTTGCTAAAAGTTTAGGACTACTATGCAAAGCCACACTGAAACAGTGGAAGACACCTGAAGAGCAAAAAAATTTTAAGTATAATAACAACTTTGAACTGCCCATGATTTGACTTCACACTCAATAATTCAGAACTGTTTTCCACTTTACAATGATATGTCCAGTTCCCTGTTAGGATATTCTAAAATTATTGTATTTTTATGGGGTTATATTTAACTGTAAGTATGCATTAATTACCCCCAATTCTGCAGACACATTCTGAGGAGAGGTTAGATGAAAACCCATACAGTGAGTCCTTATATATAATTTAGAGACTGGGTATTTATTTTCTCAAATTTTTCCTTAAAGACTCAAAAAGCTAAGTGACACTAACACAAATCATTCCAAGAGTGGGGATCCTGAGAATTGTGTATGAAATACAAGTCATACCATCTTTGAAGGATCATTCTTGTACTGTAATCTATACATTATGCATCTTAAGCAATTTCTCTTTCTGAATATCTTTGTTACTCCATGACACTGATGTACATATCCTTAAACTCTAATATTTTGTTGCCTGTCTTACTCTGCAAACTGTAAGTTCCTTGTTGGCAGGGATTGTATCTACTACCACTATTGTACTGTACTTTCCCAAGTGCTCAGTACAGTGCTCTTTACACAGTAAGCACTGAATAAACACAACTGATTGATTGACTGATTTATTTTTTTCTTATTTGAACAGTTTGTCTTTTAAAAGCACATAGGCTTCGTAATTCAAATGAATATCTCATTATACTCATAGGAAGGGCCTGCATCACACAATTTTTGAGGTGTTTAATAATGATGGTATTTGTTAAGCACTTACTATGTGCCAAACACTGTTCTAAGCACTGGTGGAGATACAAGGTCATTAGGTTGTGCCACATGGGGCTCACAGTCTTAATCCCCATTTTACAGATGAGGTAACTGAGTCACAGAGAAGTTAAGTGATTTTCCCAAGGTCACACAGCTGACAAGTGGTGGAGCCGGGATTAGAACCCATGACCTCTGACTCCTAAGCCCGGGCTCTTTCCACTGAGCCATGCTGCTTCTCTAATAGCCATTCATTCATTCAGTAGTATTAATTGAGTGCTTACTGTGTGTTCTCAATTGAATTTTGTATTGTATGGGAGATCAGGATACATACTGTATCCTTTTGTACAGTACTGTACTTTCCAAGTGATTAGTACAGTGTTCTGCACAAAGTAAACCCTCAATAAATACGATTGAATGAATGAATGAAAGGTGGGGACGATAATCTAAATCTCACGTTTTCAATCACTTACATTTAAAATCTACCACCAAGGAAGATCAGGATTTCATACCACAACCTTCTGATACTACAGCTGCGCAATTCTTACAATCTCCTTCTGTCCAGGGAGTAAATAGTTCACACTCGTCTCAATTTTGTTGGTGTCAGTACAGGTCTTTCCTAATCCCTACCTTATTTGACTACCTCCTTCAGTGCTTTGCACATAATAATAATAATAATAAAATGATGGCATTTGTTAAGCACTTACTATGTGCAAAGCACTGTTCTAAGCACTGGGGGGATATAACATGATCAGGTTGTCCCACGTGGGGCTCACAGTCAATCCCCATTTACAGATGAGGTAACTGAGGCTCAGAGAAGTTAAGTGACTTGCCCAAGGTCACAAAGCAGACATGTGGCGGAGCCGGGATTCGAACCCATGACCTCTGACTCCAAAGCCCGGGCTCTTTCCACTGAGCCACGCTGCTTCTCTGGATCTGGGCTCTAAAGTAAGCACACATAGTAAGCTCACATAGTAAGCACTTAACAAATGTCATTATTATTATTATTATTATTATTATTATTATTTTAGAATAAAGTCCCCTGCCTCTTTTCACTTTGTGCACGGCTTGGCTCTGTGATCCTCTTGCCCCTGAATAATAACTATGACATTTGTTAAGCACTTACTATGTGCCAAGCACTGTTCAAAGTGCTGGGGTAGATACAGGGTAATCAGGTTGTCCCACGTGGGGCTCACACCTTTAATTCCCATTTTCCAGATGAGGTAACTGAGGCATAGAGAAGTTAAGTGACTTGCCCAAGGTCACACAGCAGACAAGTCGTGGAAGCAGGATTAGAACCCATGACCTCTGACTCCCAAGCCTGTGCTCTTTCCATTAAGTCTGAACCAAATCTTTGTCCTACAGAGAATCATTCCATTACCTCAACACGTTCACAGTCTCGGTCCAAGTCTCCTGTTCACTCTCCCACGTATCCACTCGAATCCAGTCAGACGTCTGTAAAGCCAGCCGGGCCATGGCTATTCGGTGTTTTGCTGCTGCCAGATCTTTCTTTCCATAACCATCATTCACCGGGGAAAGTATGCCTTTAATCACCTGGTATCTTCCTTCAAAGATAGAGAGCATTGACATTTTTATCGCTAGACAGATACACTTAGTAGCAATGTTTAATTTATGCAACTACTGCAAATCAATACGCCCGTTCTACTGTGACTGTATTTTTCAAACTTCTATTATTGAAGTATTAATTCCCTTCAACAGTATTAAAAAGCACTGCAGGAGTATAAAAACATCCACCAGAAAAATCATTTATAATACAGGAAACGCAATTTAGCTTACATAACTAAGTTAACAAGTTGTAAAGTCGAGCAACTGGATCAGTGCAGCAACTTGAAAGATCAAATACTGTATTTGTTTTCAATTCACCAGAATTATATCTTCCTATAGTTCAAAGCGGGAAACGTCAAGGATAGACAATTAAGGTGTTTTAAAATAAGGCAAGCCTGGAGGCACATGACTTCATTGACCTTTCCAGAAATGAAGATTGCTTTCCATCTGTCTGGCTTAACTAAATATGAAAATAGGCTTTTGCAAATAACAAAGAGTGAAATCATGAATACAATAACCCTTCATGAGCTGAGACTATTGTCAGAAATTAATAATAATAATGGTAATCACTAAGTGCCTAGTTGTTGCCAAGCACTGTGCTAAACAATGGGACAAGTACAAGATAATCTCAGATCAGGAATGAAACCAGGTAGTGACATACCTTGAAAACCAGAGTTTTCTTCATTACAAAATATCAGGGCATGACAAATGTCAGCTATCCATTCATTCATTCATTCAATCGTATTTATTGAGCGCTTGTGAGTGGGGGCAAAATGGGGGCAAACGAGCTGTGGCTTGGGAGTGTGAAACAGGGCTCTGAAGAATAAGTGATCCGTAAGACCTGATTTGGGGTGTTTTCAGTACCACTGGAAAGCTCTCAGATCAATCATATATTTTTTCAATCAATCTTATGTACTGAGTACCTACTGTGTGCAGAGCATTATACTAAATGCTTGGGAGAGTACAATATAAACAGAGTTTGAAGACACATTATCTGCCCATAAGGACCTTACAGGGGGAGGCAGATATTAAAATCAATTACGGATATGTACCTCAGTCCTGTGGGGCTGAGGATGGGATGAATAAAGGGTACAAATCCAAGTGCAAAGACAGTGCAGAAGGGAGAGGGAGTAGGGGAAATGAGGGCTTAGTCAGGAAAGGCCTCTTGGAGGAGATGGGATTTTAATAAGGCTTTGAAGGTGGGGAGAGTGGTGGTCTGTCGGATCAATCAATCAATCAATCAATCAATCGTATTTATTGAGCGCTTACTATGTGCAGAGCACTGTACTAAGCACTTGGGAAGTACAAATTGGCATCACATAGAGACAGTCCCTACCCAACAGTGGGCTCACAGTCTAAAAGGGGGAGACAGAGAACAGAACCAAACATACCAACAAAATAAAATAAGTAGGATAGAAATGTACAAGTAAAATAAATAAATAAATAGATAAATAGAGTAATAAATATGTACAACCATATATACGTATATACAGGTGCTGTGGGGAAGGGAAGGAGGTAAGACGGGAGGATGGAGAGGGGGACGAGGGGGAGAGGAAAGAAGGGGCTCAGTCTGGGAAGGCCTCCTGGAGGAGGTGAGCTCTCAGCAGGGCCTTGAAGGGAGGAAGAGAGCTAGCTTGGCGGATGGGCAGAGGGAGGGCATTCCAGGCCCGGGGGATGACGTGGGCCGGGGGTCGATGGCGGGACAGGCGAGAGCGAGGTACAGTGAGGAGATTAGTGGTGGAGGAGCGGAGGGTGCGGGCTGGGCAGTAGAAGGAGAGAAGGGAGGTGAGGTAGGAGGGGGCGAGGTGATGGAGAGCCTTGAAGCCCAGGGTGAGGAGTTTCTGCTTGATGCGCAGATTGATCGGTAGCCATTGGAGGTTTTTGAGGAGGGGAGTAATATGTCCAGAGCGTTTCTGGACAAAGATAATCCGGGCAGCAGCATGAAGTATGGATTGAAGTGGAGAGAGACACGAGGATGGGAGATCAGAGAGAAGGCTGATGCAGTAGTCCAGACGGGATAGGATGAGAGCTTGAATGAGCAAGGTAGCGGTTTGGATGGAGAGGAAAGGGCGGATCTTGGCAATGTTGCGGAGCTGAGACCGGCAGGTTTTGGTGATGGCTTGGATGTGAGGGGTGAATGAGAGAGCGGAGTCGAGGATGACACCAAGGTTGCGGGCTTGTGAGACGGGAAGGATGGTAGTGCCGTCAACAGAGATGGGAAAGTCAGGGAGAGGACAAGGTTTGGGAGGGAAGACAAGGAGCTCAGTCTTCGACATGTTGAGCTTTAGGTGGCGGGCAGACATCCAGATGGAGATGTCCTGAAGGCAGGAGGAGATGCGAGCCTGGAGGGAGGGGGAGAGAGCAGGGGCAGAGATGTAGATCTGGGTGTCATCAGCGTAGAGATGATAGTTGAAGCCATGGGAGCGAATGAGGTCACCAAGGGAGTGAGTGTAGATTGAGAACAGAAGGGGACCAAGCACTGAACCTTGGGGAACCCCCACAGTAAGAGGATGGGAGGGGGAGGAGGAGCCTGCAAAAGAGACTGAGAAAGAACGACCGGAGAGATAAGAGGAGAACCAGGAGAGGACAGAGTCTGTGAAGCCAAGGTCAGATAACGTGTTGAGGAGAAGGGGGTGGTCCACAGTGTCAAAGGCAGCTGAGAGGTCGAGGAGGATTAGGACAGAGTATGAGCCGTTGGATTTGGCAAGCAGGAGGTCATTGGTGACCTTTGAGAGCGCAGTTTCCGTGGAATGAAGGGGACGGAAGCCAGACTGGAGGGGGTCGAGGAGAGAGTTGTTGTTGAAGGGATATGAAGGGAGAAGGAATTCCAGGCCAGAGACAAAACGCAGGTGAGGGATTGTTGGTGAGAGACAGATGGGTTAGAGGTACAGTGAGTAGACTGGTATTATTGAAGCAAAGTGAATGTGTGGGGTTGGAATAGGAAGCCATCAAAGTAAGATAGGAGGGATCATGGTGACTGATCATGATGGCTGAAGTGCTTTAATGATAGCATTTACTAGCATTTATTAAGTGCTTACTATATGCAAAGCACTGTTCTAAGCACTGGGGAGGTTACAAGGTGATCAGGTTGTCCCACGGGAGGCTCACAGTCTTAATCCCCATTTTACAGATGAGGTAACTGAGGCACAGAGAATAATAATAATAATGGCATTTGTTAAGCGCTTACTATGTGCAAAGCACTGTTCTAAGTGCTGGCACTGTTCTAAGCGCTGGCCTAAAGTGACTTGCCCAAAGTCACACAGCTGGCAATTGGCGGAGTTGGGATTTGAATCCATGACTTTTGACTCCAAAGCCCATGCTCTTTCCACTGGGCCACGCTGCTTCTCCTCATTTTAGAGCCAATGGTAGGGAGTTTCTGTTTCATGTGGAGGTGGATGGGTAACAACTAGAGAGGTTCTTGAGGAATGGGTAAACATGGACTGAACGGCTTTTTAGAAAAAAGCCTGTAAACTCCCTGCGGGCAGGGAATGTATTTGTTGTTATATTGTACTCTCTCAAGTGCTTAGTACAGTGCTCTGCACACAGTAAGCACTCAATAAATATGATGGACTGACAAAAATGACCTGAGCGGCAGAGTGGAGTGGAGGAGGCAGGGAGGTCAGCAAAAAGGCTGAAGCAGGATAGTCAAAGCAGGAGAGGATAAGTGTTTGGAACAGCAGAGTAGCAGTTTAATTGGAGGGGAAAGGTGTCAAAGACCTAGATTGATTGAGACTAGTAGTCTGACTAAACACCTGGGGATAATAATAATAATAATTTTGGTATTTGTTAAGCGCTTACTATGTGCAAAGCACTGTTCGAAGCACTGCAATGGATTTTCCTCCTCATCTGGATACCCTTGGGCACCAATAACAGGTAATGATAAATGAAAGCAGTATTGCCTAATGGAAAGAGCATCAACTAATCGATTATGCTTTTCACATAGTAAGCGTGTAATAAATGCCATCATTATTATTATTAATCTTGGGAGATCTTGGAAGAATACAATAGAGATGGAAGACATAAAACCCTGCCCACAGGGGGCATACCGTCTAGAGAGGAAGAAAGACACTGAAACAAAAAGCATGGGGCTGGAAGTTATTAATAATAATAATAATAATAATAATAATAATAATGGTATTTGTAAAGTGCTTATTATGTGCCAGGCACATTCTCCATTCCCTATCTCTGCTCTGAACATCAAGGTAAGCTTCTCTGGGTAAATTTTAATATTTGAACATGAGTTCTGTGTTTCTTCTAATCATCATCAGACCAAAGTACCTGTACTATAAAAATTTGGGAGGTGAGTTGACTGCCATAGAGACAGTCAAAGGGGATGAAGGGAGGGTAGAGAGAATTATGCAAATTTCTTGTAACAAATATCATTATATTTTCCAACAGAGCTCGTGTTTCTTTATTTGTGAATTTCCTGTGCCTACCATGCATTAACTGCCGGTTATTTATTTATGTGTTTATGAAAAGGAAGATTTTCAACATTGTATTGCAATGGTTAAGGATGAGTTTGCCTCAAATTGACTGAGGTGGGACTGCATGGAGAAAACTGTGGAGGAAGATTGACATCTTTGAAATCGCATTAAATCTTTTTCACAACAATTCTTCTCTAGGAAGGGCATTTACTGGAACCTCCACCTTCTCTCTCCAAAGGGAATAAGAGGAAGAAGCCCTTGGCGCCACTGTTTTTGATGTCAGCCTGCCTGGATGTAGTGAGAGAGAACAGGGCAGTTCAGAAGAGAAGCTGCATGATCTAGTGGAAAGAGCATGGGCTGGGGACTCAGAGGACCTGAGTTCTAATTTTGACTTGCCACATGTCTGCTGTGTGACCTGGGGCAAGTCACTTCACTTCTCTGTGCCTCAGTTACCTCATCTGTAAAATGGGAATTAAGACTCTGAGCCCCATGTGGGATAGGAACTGTGTCCAACCTGATTACCATGTAAATGCCCCAGTGCTTAGAACAGTGTGTGGCACATAGTAAGTGCTTAACAAATTCTGAAATTATTATTATTATTATTGTTATTGTTATTATTTTTCCTGGGAGAAGATTGGCACCTGTTTGGTGTAGAAGACTTAATGGAAAAAAAAATATTTTTCTGGAAAGAGAATGGTGGCATTTGACTTCATGGGTTGCAGCATTAGCATGGTTTAAAAACAATCTATTTTTTTTCTTTCTGCTGTTAGTGAGGCAGAAAGAGTAAGGGATGAGAGGGAGGCATTATGTATTTTGCATTAAGTCTTGCTAAACAATTTTTTAAACAAAATCATCCCAAGGGAAGACATATGGGAAACTGAGTTACCTGTTAACCCTCCTACTTATACTGTAAAAGCCCATATGAAGTAGCGTGGCTCAGTGAGAAGCAGTGTGGCTCAGTGGAAAGAGCCGGGGCTTTGGGGTCAGGGATCATGGGTTCAAATCCCGACCACCAATTATCAGCTGTGTGACTTTGGGCAAGTCACTTAACTTCTCTGTGCCTCAGTTACCTCATCTGTAAAATGGGGATCAAGACTGTGAGCCCCCTGTGGGACAACCTGATCACCTTGTAACCTCTCCAGCGCTTAGAACAGTGCTTGGCACATAGTAAGTGCTTAATAAATGCCATTATTATTATTACTATGTGGGACAGGACCTGTGTCTGACCTGATTATTATGCATTTGCCCCAGAGCTTAGTTCAATGCTTTGCACATAGTAGATACTTAATAAACCCCACAATTATTGTTATTATTATTACTGCCATTTAAAAGCATTTATTTAGGTTTAGGCCATTATTTAGCGTTTGGAGACTGTTATATTTTTGCATAGAAATAGAAAAAAAAAGCATTTCATACCTATACAAAATTCTATTTTTGAGTACTGCTTGAAATGTAACAAAATAATTTCAAACTATTTTTCGAAGATTGCCAATCTGGAAACAGATTTAATAGACGTTTATAGTATAAAGACTTCAGTCACCTCAGCACATCTACCAATGCATTATGAAGCATCACAATGAATATTTAACATTAAACTTACCTTGTCAAAGCAAATGAAAAATAAAGAGCATTTTGTGATCACAGCTGCTTGAATTCATTCTAATTCTAAAAGTCTGGCAATTTATAGTGGCTCTCCCCATCATTAGTGTGATTTAATGAGGCTTTGCTCTGTGATAAATGGCTTTGATAGTATTCTACTGCTAAATAATTTACAACAAGAACAACAATATGGATTGAGAATTCCTATTATGGAAAATCAGGTCTAGATTTTTTGTGGCATAGTTCATATAGTGTGAATGGTTGTTGCCAATTTCATCTTAAGTTTCCAGGCTTGTTTACAGAAAACATGGGAGATTTTGATGTCCCCATCAAAAACATTCTGAATGAAATAACACACCAGAAAATACTGTGGCTTTTTCCCAAGTTATACATGCTTTCCTCTGAGACTGTGAAATGAAAATACCTTGAAAATAGGCTGTTCCTGATACACAGAAAGAGAGCAATATACAAGCTCCTCTCTTGGCTACAATTCAATCCGTTTGGAAAGAAAACTTTGAGTATCTCTCAAATGGACCCCAAGTGATGGCATGATATGAAATATGCATCAGTTTGAGGCAACATGGCACTGCTCTTCAAGAGAGAAGAGCAGTGATGA
Source organism: Tachyglossus aculeatus (assembly GCF_015852505.1). Taxonomy (NCBI): domain Eukaryota; kingdom Metazoa; phylum Chordata; class Mammalia; order Monotremata; family Tachyglossidae; genus Tachyglossus; species Tachyglossus aculeatus. Next base: position 85,253,960 of record NC_052066.1, read on the forward strand.
AGATGGAGAGGAGGAGTAGCCTCCTCCCCAAAGAGCATCTCTGGACTCCATACATTCTGCTTCTAGACATTTATTAAAGGCTATTAGGTTGGTGGGCTCCCTAGGGGAAAAATAATAATAATGATAACAACAACAATAATTGTGGTATTTGTTAAGTGCTTACTATGTGCCAGGCACCATACTAAAGACCAGAATGGATAAAAGCAAAATGGGTTGGACGCAGTCCCTGTCCCATGTGAGGCTCATAGTCTCATTCCCCATTTTATGGATGAGGTAACTGAAGCCCAGAGAAATGAAGTGACTTCATCATCATCATCATCATCAATCGTATTTATTGAGCGCTTACTATGTGCAGAGCACTGTACTAAGCGCTTGGGAAGTACAAATTGGCAACATATAGAGACAGTCCCTACCCAACAGTGGGCTCACGGTCTAAAAGGGGGAGACAGAGAACAAAACCAAACATACTAACAAAATAAAATAAATAGGATAGATATGTACAAGTAAAATAAATAAATAAATAAATAGAGTAATAAATATGTACAACCATATATACATATATACAGGTGCTGTGGGGAAGGGAAGGAGGTAAGCCGGGGGGGGGGATGGAGAGGGGGAAGAGGGGGAGAGGAAGGAAGGGGCTCAGTCTGGGAAGGCCTCCTGGAGGAGGTGACTTGCCCATAGGTCACACAGCAGAGAAGTGGAGGAGCCAGGATTAGAACCCATGATTAGAACTGTGCCCTCTCCACTACGCCAAATATCTTTGGGGAAAAAAAAAACACCCTAGGTAAAAGTCAATCTGGAAAATGAAGCTAGGTACTAATAAACGGTAATTGTCAGAAAGAAACAATGCTGGGGGAAAGGTCTTGCTTTGCCCTGTCTTTATTGTGTTTGCACCAGTAGTCATTTAATACAGTGCTTGCACACGGTAAGTACTCAATAAATACGGTTGAATAAATGAATGAATGCCACCTACAGCTTCCACAGCCCTTAAAAGCAAACTGGGATACTGTCACCACTAATTTGGCTATGGGTATGAACTGCTTATTCTTGGTGGCCTTAGTGATCACCTGTTTGTAGAATGTGGTTCATGGTACTAGAGTTGTCCTTTGGTTTGAAGACTGTTGCTCAAGGTGAGAATGTATCAATGAGAAAATTGTTTGCTCACATGCACACAATATCCATGTGGATACTGTAGTGTGCACCTTTTCTGGTCTTTTGCTACTCAGGGTGAACGCTGCCCAGAAACCGGTGGTTAAGAGTGGAAACATGTATCCTATCATCAGCAGGGTACGTGCTTGAGTAGTTTTTTTACAGTAGTGGTGATGGTTTGTCCCCCACCATCTACACTCTCTGAAGTCTTGCGCACAGAAAAAGGCATCGTAAGATGTCTGGCAGGGAGAATGAATACAGTCAGAAATTACAGAATGCCTCCTCCTCTAGACTGTAAACTCCTTGTGGACCAGGAATGAGTCTAGCAACTCTGTTGCATTGTACTCTCCCAAGTACACTCCTCAGCAGACAGTGAGCACTCAATAAATATAATTGATTGACTGACTGATTGAATACCCGGGACCTCAGCAGCAACAGACACCTGTGACCTTAACCATTTCAAAAAAAAAAAAAAGAAAGGGAACAGAACAACAGCAAAATATATATGTAACTAGGTGGACTGGAAATAGGAAATGACAAGAGAAACATGGTAGGAATATGCAAGGAGGGCAGCTTATAGAAAGAGGAGCACGGCATCTCCATACAGTCATTTCTGCAGGATTATCCTGTCCAAACCCAGTCATTTACTGATTGTGAAAGCCTCACCCAACAGCCACCGTGCTGACGTGGGATACTCTCTCTAGAGCAAGTCCATGGCTTAGTGGCTAGACCACAGGCCCGGGAGTCAGAAAGTCCTGGGATCTAATCCCAGCTCTGCCACTTGTCTGGTATGTGACCTCGGGCAAGTCACTTCATTTCTCTGGACCTCAGTTACCTCATCTGTAAAAAGGGGATTAAGACTATGAGCCCCATGAGGGACAGGGACTGTATCCAACCCGATTTGCTTTTCCCCCCAGCACTTAGTACAGTGCCTGGCACATAGTAGGCACTTAACAAATACCACAATTATTATTATTATTTTTATTATTAATAAGGTGTACCCAGGACTTATCTTCATGATCAACCTCCTTCCCAGCTATAAATCCCTATGTGAGTCAGAGACTGTGTTCAACCTGAATAGCTTGCATCTACCTCAGTGCTTAGAAAAGCAGATGACAGATAGTAAGTGCTTAAGAAATGCCATGGGGAAAAAAAAAAAACCCTTCATCAAGCAACTGTTGACTGAATGATCTTGCTTACTCATAGTAATCAAAGAGTCACCTGCCTTATATTCTGCGGAGCAAGTCAATAATAATAATAAAAGTGTTTTTTGTTAAGCACTTACTTTATGCCAACTGCTGGGATAGACCCGATTTGCCGGTATCCACCCTGGCGCTTAGTAGAATGCCTGGCACATAGTAAGCATAACAACTACCATTATTATTATCATTTTTATTGTTATACAAGATAACGAGGTCCCACATGAAGCTCGCAGCTTAAATAGGAGGGAGAACAGACACTCTAAAGCACTCAAAGAAGTCAGTGAGGGTGAAATGTGGCGTGAGTTAACCTCACAACCGCAATAGGAATTCAGTCCTATTGTAGAGGTGGAATTTGATTCCTGCCAGCAGCAGGATCTGTATCTCCCACCACTTCTGGGCACTGTTTCCCAATCATCTCCAGGTCCAGTGTTCTTCTAGCAGGGTTTGAGTGGTTTTGGGGATCCCCAGAGCACTGTCCAAAGTGGTGGGGGTAAGGTCTGAATCCAGTGATGCCTCAGCCCCTATGCAGGGCCTCATCTTGGATTGGAAAGAGAGGGGAGGGGATGGTCCACGTTGGTGCCTGGAATGTGTTGTGGCCAGGAGAGAGCCTATGTGGAGTAGCAGGGGCTTGGAATTTGATTCTAGAAGATGTTACCATGCATGCATGGTAGTTCTCTATGAGTGGAGCAGTTTCCTGGGCACGATGGGAGAGATGTGGTCCTGTAAGCCGTAAGTCCCGGTTTCAAGTCCCGGTTCTGACATCCAATACTTGTGCGGCCTTGAGCAAGTCACTCAACCTCTCCATGCTTCAGTTTCCCCAGCTATAAACTGGGCATAATAATACCTGAACCCTACCTCACAGGGATGTTGCAAGGAGTAAATAACTAATTAATGAAGGGTGCTTTAGTAATAAAAGCACCTCATACAAACAGGGTATTAAAGAAGCAGCATAGTGAAGTAGATAGAGCATTGGCTTGGGAGTCAGAAGGTCATGGGTTCTAATCAGCTTTGCCACACGTCTGCTGTGTGACCTTGGGTGAGTCACTTCACTTCTCTAAGCCTCAGTTACCTCATCTGGAAAATGGGGATTGAGACTGTGAGCCCCAAGTGCGACAAGGGACTGTGTCCAACCAGATTTGCTTGTATCCACCCTAGTGCTTAGAAAAATGCTTGGCACATAACAAATGCTTAACAAATACAACGGCTATCATTATTGAAGTGCAACTCCCAGCTCAGTTGGACTTGCAAGGTCATTTTCCATAAAGGCATGCTTAAGTTGCCTCAGACCCTTTGCTCAAATCCTTCCTAGAATTCATGGCTACTTCACATATGCCAGACCATCTACCTCTCTTTGAAGCCCTGCCTCAATCCCTCCTGTAATCCCATCTCCTTTGAGAAGCATTCCAAGATTACCTTCTCTCCAGATCATATCCTACAAACACCTTAGATTTATGCACTAAAAACCACTCGTAGCACCTTTGTACACACTCAGATTTACAGATTCTAACATTTACGTATTTATTATTTCACTCATTCACCTTTCCAGTCTTTTCTTTCCCTGACTTGTAAACATTTTGGGCTGATTCCCCAGTTAGATTATAGAGTCATTGAGAGTAGGGATTAGTTTTTTTGTTTTTTTTCCCAAATGCTTGGTACAGAGTTAGGTGCACAGTTTGTGCTCAATAAGTACGATTAATTGATTGATTGATAGACAACCAACCTAGGATCCTGTAGTCCAAAGCACCCTTTGTGCTCTCCTGGCGGGGGTTGAACCAAGGTGGGCGGTTAGCTTCTGGATTTTTAGCTACAGAAAAACTCTCCTTGCCAAACAGGAAGGCATGCCAAATACTCCATAAATCAGTCATTCATTCAATTGTATTTATTAAGCACTTGCAATGTGCAGAGCACTGTACTAAGAGCTTGAGAAAGTGTAATAGAACAATAAACAGTGACGATCCCTGCCCGCAATGAGTTCACAGCTCTCTCCCACTTACCCTACCTCACGAATCTCCTATTAAAACTCAGCCTGTACACTTTGCACCCTTTCAGGATCACACCTGGAGGGTTTCTAGTGTTCTACCAGTCTCAGCTACGGGAGGGAGAGTCAAGCAGAGGCAGACCCAGTCCATTCCTAACCTGGCCAGTGGCTAGCAAGTAGAAGGCCATCTGCTACAAGTCAAAACTCCCCTGTGCTGGGCAGCAGCAGCTTGGGAGAGAGTCAAGGGCATAGACTCAAGTATACTGTGTGGAAGGAAGCAATTGTAAACCACTTTTGTATTTTTACAAGAAAATTCTGTGGATATACTACCAGAATGATTGCAGATGAAGGTGGGACATTCTGGGAGAGATGGGTCCATGGAGTCAGTATGGGTCAGAGATGACTCGACAGCATAAGATAAGACAAGTTCAGTTTGCTCCTCTAATGTCAACCTACTTATTATACCTCTACCTCATCTGCCTCATCACTGACTCTTTGCCCACATCCTCCCTCTGGCCTGGAACTCCTTCCCTCTTCATATCTAGCACTTAGTACAGTGCTCTGCACATAGTAAGCGCTCAATAAATACGATTGATGATGATATCTGACAGACCACTATTCTCCCCACCTTCAAAACACTCCTAAAAGCACATCTCTTCCAAGAGGCCTTCCCTGATTAAGCCCTCATTCCCCTCCTCACGCTCCCTTCTTCATCACCTATGCACTTTGCTGTGTGGCTCACTGGAAAAAGCATGGGCTTTGGAGTCAGAGGTCGTGGGTTCAAATCCCAGCTCCACCAATAGTCAGCTGTGTGACTTTGGGCAAGTCACTTAACTTCTATGTGCCTCAGTTCCCTCATCTGTAAAATAGGGATTAAGACTGTGAGCCCCGCGTGGGACAACCTGATCACCTTGTATCCCCCCAGCGCTTAGAACAGTGCTTTACTATCATTATTATTATTATTATTATTATTATTATTATTATTATTATTATTATCTCTTCTATGCAGCCTTCCCTGATTAAGCCCTCATTCCCCTTCTCACACTCCCTTCTACATCACCTTTGCACTTTGCTGTGTGGCTCAGTGGAAAGAGCACGGGCTTTGGAGTCAGAGGTCATGGGTTCAAATCCCTGCTCTGCCAATTGTCAGCTATGTGACTTGGGCAAGTCACTTAACTTCTCTGTGCCTCAGTCACCTCATCTGCAAAATGGGGGTTAAGACTGTGAGCCCCCCGTGGGACAACTTGATCACCTTGTAACCTCACCAGCTCTTAGAACAGTGCTTTGCACACAGTAAGCACTTAATAAATTCCATCATCATTATTATTGTCATTATTATTATTATTATCCCTTAAGCACTTTGATTCTCAATCAACCTCATGGCACTTATGCACATATCCTCATATGTCCCATTTCTACTCTCTGTAAAATACTTCAGTGTCTCTTTCCTCATCTGGAGAAGTTCCCTGACTCTCAGGGTCTGTCATTTCATTTGAGCCTATCTCTTGGCTTCCTGTTCTTCAGAAAACCTTTGCTCAAGCTCGCTGTGGGCAGGGAACGTGTCTGTCAACTCTATTGTATTACACTTTTCCAAGAGTTCAGTACAGTGCTCTGCTCTAAAAAAGTGTACAATAAATACCAATGATTGATTGATTGGTAAAGCAGAAGACTGTTAGGATACAGCTGGGGCAGACATAGTCTGGATTGCAGCAATCAGAAAAAAGATGGATCTCGAGGAAACCTATCAGTGGTATTTATTGAGCACTAACTGTGTGCAGAGCACTGTATGAGCACTCAGGAGAGCACAGTAAAATAGAGTTGGTAAGCACACTCTCCACAGTGAGCTTGAGCAAAGGTTTGGTAAAAAACAGGAGACCCAGAGAAAGTATCAAATCAAATAACAGACCCCGCGAGTGACAAGCTTGGTCCCCTTCTGTTCTCGATCTACACGCACTCCCTTGGTGACCTCATTTGCTCCCACGGCTTCAACTATCATCTCTACGCTGATGACAACCAGATCTACATCTCTGCCCCTGCTCTCTCCCCTTCTCTCCAGGCTCGCATCTCCTCCTGCCTTCAGGACATCTCCATCTGGATGTCTGCCCCCCACCTAAAGCTCAACATGTCGAAGACTGAAATCCTTGTCTTCCCTCCCAAACCTTGCCCTCTCCCTGACTTTCCCATCTCTGTTGACGGCACTACCACCCTTCCCGTCTCACAAGCCCGCAACCTTGGTGTCATCCTCGACTCCGCTCTCTCATTCACCCCTCACATCCAAGCCGTCACCAAAACCTGCCGGTCTCAGCTCCACAACATTGCCAAGATCCGCCCTTTCCTTTCCATCCCAACCGCTACCCTGCTCATTCAAGCTCTCATCCTATCCCATCTGGACTACTGCATCAGCCTTCTCTCTGATCTCCCATCCTCGTGTCTCTCTGTACTTCAATCCATACTTCATGCTGCTGCCCGGATTATCTTTGTCCAGAAACGCTTTGGGCATATCACTCCCCTCCTCAAAAATCTCCAGTGGCTACCAATCAATCTGTGCATCAGGCAGAAACGCCTCACCCTCGACTTCAAGGCTGTCCACCCCCTTGCCCCCTCCTACCTCACCTCCCTTCTCTCCTTCTACAGCCCAGTCCGCACCCTCCGCTCCTCCGCCGCTGATCTCCTCACCGTACCTCGCTCTCGCCTGTCCCGCCATCGACCCCCGGCCTACGTCATCCCCCGGGCCTGGAATGCCCTCCCTCTGCCCATCCGCCAAGCTAGCTCTCTTCCTCCCTTCAAGGCCCTGCTGAGAGCTCACCTCCTCCAGGAGGCCTTCCCAGACTGAGCCCCTTCCTTCCTCTCCCCCTCGTCCCCCTCTCCATCCCCCCATCTTACCTCCTTCCCTTCCCCACAGCACCTGTATATATGTATATATGTTTGTACTTATTTTTTACTCTATTTATTTATTTTATTTGTACATATCTATTCTATTTATTTTGTTTTGTTAGTATGTTTGGTTTTGTTCTCTGTCTCCCCCTTTTAGACTGTGAGCCCACTGTTGGGTAGGGACTGTCTCTATATGTTGCCAATTTGTACTTCCCAAGCGCTTAGTATAGTGCTCTGCACATAGTGAGTACTCAATAAATATGATTGATGATGATGATGATAAATGAAGAATAGGACACTCTCTGTGCAGAACATAAATGTCAGCCTCCCTAAAGGTCTTTTCAGCCACACTCATGTATTCAAGGGTATAATCTTGCAATCCAAGTGCTGTCTTGGAAGCAAAGGACTAGGCCACATATAGGGAGGATCAGCACATCGATATCCTCTTCTTCAAATACAAAGGAGAGCAAGATATTCCCATCCCTAAGTTTCTCTATTAACTCATTTCTCCTGAATCGATTATATTTGGACCATTTCTCATCTTGCACTGCTAATAGTAGTGTCAGTCTCCAATCAATTTCAAAGGGAGCTGCACTTTTGGATCAGGTCCATAGAGATGTGCGGGAAGAAGAGAAATGGATCCAGTTTTCTTCCATTAAGCTTGAACTAAAACATCTACTGTCTAAAACAAGAGGTATCCCTAAGAGACTTAGAGTCCAGATTCTTTTGAAATATATTCATTTTGGACTTTTTCTTCAATAACACTCAGGGCCTTGGGAAGCAGCTACTCCTGGGGGCAACCTGATTTACTTTGGTTTCTCATCTCTCTGCCTGAGCAGAGAGATTTGTTCTTTGAAATAACTCACACTATCTACAGAATGAAAGACTCCTTCATTTTTGGTAGTTTTTACAACTTGGTAGCTTCTGTGTGAGGCTTCCATTCCTTTTATTTCCAGATGTCTTGTTTTCTTTGTGCGCACTTCTTAAAAAAACTTGGCAAGAACTAGACACACTGCTTTTTTGTTTGATCAAGTTAAAGTTTTGGTACTGATCTATGATAGAAAGGAGTTTTTTGGGCTTTACCTTTCCATCCTGCTCTTTTTTTTTAACCCAGTTGACAGTTCCTTCTGCTTTTCTCTTTTCTAAAACCATCTCATTTAGAGGGCCCCTGAGTAGTTTGTAAGACCCCCTAAACTCTAAGCTCCTTTATTGGCAGGGTACATGTCTACCAACTGTATTATATTATACCCTCTCCAGCTCTTAGTAGAGAGCTCTGCATGATGTATGTGCTCAGAAAACACCACTGATGGACTGATTGATTAGAACCTCTTCTCTCAAGTGTTCTTTGAGTACTTTAATTTTCTCTTCTTTAAACTTTGGTTACCCTTTTCTCTGCTCTGTGTAACAGCAGAGCTCGGTGAGAAAGGTGGAGAGTTTTCCACTGGGTCTGTCCCACCATTAAGGAATCATTTCAACTACCGCTGAAGCCTGGATAGATTCAGTGCCATCTTAGCTTTCCTTCAGGAAGCCCCGAGAAACAGGGGGAGTGGTCCAAACTAGACCCGATCACCAGGCCAGATCACCTGCCTGTCTGCAGGCCCCACGAGACTGTTTAATTGTTAGTCAATCAGTCAATCGATTTATTTATTTATTGACTGATTTAATGATTAATTTATTTTCTATGCCAGAGCACTGTACAAAGCACTTGGGAGAGTACAATATAACAATGTGAAAGGACCGTCTGTATATGTTGCCAACTTGTACTTCCCAAGCGCTTAGTACAGTGCTCTGCACACAGTAAGCGCTCAATAAATACGATTGAATGAATGAATATGAAGGACACATTCCCTGCCCACAGTGTTGTCTAGGAAGGTCCAAGGGGACTCTGATACAGGAATCCCTCTGTTCCCTGTGTCAGACCAGCCCAACTGGGGAAGATGACCTTGTGGAGATCAACGCTCATGCTTTCTGATGATTTCATGAGTAAGGAATAATAATTATGGTACTTGTTAAGCACTTATTATGTTCTAAATGCTAAACAATAATGATGGTATTTGTGAAGCGCTTACTACATGCCAAGCGTTGTTCTAAGTGCTGGGTTAGATACAAGGTAATCAGGTTGTCCCACGTGGAGCTCACAGTCTGAATCCCCATTTTACAAATGAGGTAATTGAGGCACAGAGAAGTGAAGTGAGTTGCCCAAGGTCACACAACTGACAAGTGACTGAGCTGGGATTAGAATCCACGGCCTCTAACTCCCAAGCCTGTGCTTTTTCCACTATGCCATATTGTGTCTGCTTCAGTCACTGTACTAGGGAGGGAGTGAAACCAGGCTACCCTCTCCTCTATATGTTGCCAACTTGTACTTCCCAAGTGCTTAGTACACTGCTCTGCACACAGTAAGCGCTTAATAAATACGATTGATTGATTCTCCTCTGCCTTTTGAGAGCCTGTAGTGTTTCACCCGTTAGAGAAAGTCAGGTTCTTTATACTGTCTACTCTGTTATTTATGTATGTATGTATGTATGTATGTAAGTATGTAAGTTAGTGTCTGTCTCTCCCTCTAGACTGTGAGCTCCTTATGAGCAAGGAATGTTATTGTTACACTGTATGCTCCCAAGAGGTAGGTATAGTGCTTTGCTCACAGTAAGTATTCAGTAAATATGACTGACTGACTGAATGAATGAATAATGTGGATGATTTGAAGGAGAGGCTAAAGTCAGTCAGTCAGTTAATCGTATTTATTGAGCGCTTACTGTGTGCAGAGCACTGTACTAAGCCTTGGGAGAGTACAACATTAACAATAAGCAGGCACATTCCCTGTGAACAACAAGCTCACAAGCCTAGAGGGAGAGACAGACATTAATATAAATAAGTAAATTACAGATAATAATAATAATAATGATGGCATTTGTTAAGCGCTTACTATGTGCAAAGCACTGTTCTAAGCACTGGGGGAGATACAACGTGATCAGATTGTCCCACGTGGGGCTCACAGTCGTAATCCCCACTTTACAGATGAGGTAACTGAGGCTCAGAGAAGTTAAGTGACTTGCCCAAGGTCACACAGCAGACATGTGGTGGTGCAGGGATTAGAACCCATGACCTCTGACTCCAAAGCCCGTGCTCTTTCCACTGAGCCACGCTGCTTCTGTAGAAATGTACTTAAGTGCTGTGGGGCTGGGAGGGGGTGAATAAAGGAGTAAGTCAGGGCGATTCAGAAGAGAGTGAGAGAAGAGGAAAGGAGGGCTTAGTCAGGGAAGGCTTCTTGGAGGACATGAGAAGCAGTGTGGCTCAGTGGAAAGAGCACGGGCTTTGGTGTCAGAGGTCATGGGTTCAAATCCTGGCTCTGCCACATAGCTGTGTGACTTTGGGCAAGTCACTTAACTTCTCTGGGCCTCAGTTCCCTCATCTGTAAAATGGGAATTAAGACTGTGAGCCCCCTGTGGGACAACCTGATCACCTTGTATCTCCCCAGCACTTAGAACAGTAAATACGATTGATTGATTGATTGCTTTGCACATAGTAAGCGTTTAACAAATACCATCATTATTATTATTATTATTAATAAGACTTTGAAGAAGGAGAGAGTAATTGTCTGTCATATATGAAGAGAGAGGGTGTTCCTGGCCAAAGGTAGAGTGAATTCCGTCCATTACTGATCTATTCCATCAGCTCTATATGTAAATCATTCATAATATGATAGACTCTTCTTTTTATCTTCAGTTCAACAGATGTCTGGTCATGAATCAGTTATGATTAAGAAATATAAATTTCAACTCCATTGAACTAAAGGAACCAGGGCATGATGTGTCAAGGAATTCAATAGCATTGATGCAAGAGCAGCATGGCTTAGTGGATAGAGCACGGGCCTGGGAATCAGAAGGATATGAGTTCTAATCCTGACTCTGTCACAAGCCTGCTGTGTGACCTCGGGCAAATCTGTTAACATTTCTGGGCCTTAGTTACCTTGTCTGTAAAATGGCGATTAAGAGTGTGAGCCCCATGTGGGGCAGGGACTGTGTCCAACCTGATTAACTTATTTCTACCCCAGTACTTAGCACAGTCCTTGGCACATAGAAAATGCTTAACACATACCATAATTGTCATTATTATTAATAGGAACTTTATAATTTTTTGAATGAAATCAAAAAAGTTTAGTTGCTTTTTCCTTATTCCTGATAATGATTACTATCATTATTATTATTAATGAATGTGAAATAATCACTGAACCCATAGATTCTGATCTTTGCTCTTCCACTTGTCTGCTGTGTGACCTTGGGCAAGTCTCTGTGCCTCAGATACCTCATCTGTAAAATGAGGATTGAGACTGTGAGTCCCAGGTGGGACAGGGACTGTGTCTAACCCAATATGCTTCCATACAGCCCAGTGCTTAGTACATTGCCTGGCACTAAGTGCTTAACAAATTCCACAGCTATAATTATTATTTCAATTCCTCAAATCAGTGCCAATGACAAGGGAGCAAGTGACTGAGCCCCCTCCTTCTTCTCCCCCTCCCCATCCCCCTGTCCTACCTCCTTCCCCTCCCAACAGCACCTGTATATATGTTTATACAGATTTATTACTCTGCTTATTTTACTTGTACATATTTACTATTCTATTTATTTTATTTTGTTAATGATGTGCATCTAGCTTTACTTCTATTTATTCTGATGACACCTGTTCACATTTGTTTTGTTTTGTTGTCTGTCTCCCCCTTCTAGACTGTGAGCCCATTGTTGGGTAGGGACTGTCTCTGTATGTTGCCAACTTGTACTTCCCAAGCGCTTAGTACGGCGCTCTGCACACAGTAAGCGCTGAATAAATACGATTGAATGAATGAATGAATGAATAAAAGTGACACTGCTGAGCCTCAACACATAGCTTTCAGTACTCGGCTCCACTGACGAGCTGGGAATAAAACCATTTCTTCCAGGCTCTACAGTGTTTGCCAAAAGAATGAAGTTCATTCCTAATGTCCAACTCCAATCAGACAGCAGAGCAGAATAGAGGGGAATGGCATGATGCCTTCATCAGCATTGACATTAAGCTTATTCTCATGATTATCAGATCATTATGTTGATGCCAAGCTCACCTGCTCCACTTCAGTCCAGCCCAACAGCTATTTTAATGTAGCCTCGCCTTGAGCTTACGTACTTTCCATGAATCTACCAAGTCTGAAGTTCCATTCAGACGTGAAATACATGAAGATGGATAGAGTTCCACTTGAGGGTATAGGCTTTTTTCTAAATTCAATACCCTATCTCCTTTGAGTTCCTCTTAAATAATGTATATCGATACAATCAAAACCAATTTAAATTGTGCAAATCTACATAGTGAAATTAATCACTGTATTTCTCTTTTCACTGTCTAATTTATTTTTTTAATAAAGCAGCTCAAAGCCAATTTGATTCACAGCCTATTCAAAAATGTGCCTCAGTTTAAAAACAAGCAAGCGAAAACCCCAGCAATGACTGCATTTTCTCAACACTCTAGTTATTGTGTATAATTTATTTATATCAATGTCTGTCTCTCCCTCTAGGCTGTAAGTTGTTTGTGGGCAGGAAATGTGTCTGCTTATCGTTACATAGTATTCTACTAAGATCTTAGTACAGTGCACTGTACACAGTAAGCACTCAATAAATACTATCGAATAAATGACTGAATATGCTTTTTTGGAAGAACTGGGATGGCACATTAAACAGATATTCCAATGAGTTACCTTTGAAATTCCTCAGTTTTTATTGTTATATTATTATGTTCCTTACTGGAAGAGTCCCTCTGCATTTCTTTTTGACGCAGATACAGGAGTCTTTTATATTTCAAGCACTAACTACGGCTTCCATGCCCTCTGGTTTAAGAAAATTAGTCTCCCATTCAGTATTCTGTCGAGGTCCTTCTGTAATAAATAGTAAACCTAGCAGACTTAGCTTTCATTCTTCTTTAGTTGCTACAATACCCAGGTGATTTTACTTCACTTAATTTCCATCTTCCCCACAGTAACTTTAGTATGGATCATCATAGAAGTAAGCCACCAAGCTACTGGCTACTCACAAACATAAAGTCTATTGGTCAATGAAATATGGCAGGAGAAGAAAAGGTTGGATGAATAGGCTAGACAACTTTCTGGAAATTTAAGGGACCTTCTTTCTGGATTTCCACCCTGCTGCCATTAACATTCTGATGATGATGATGATGTTGACTGTGGTATTTGTTAAGCGCTTACTATGTGCTAAGCACTTTACTGTGCCGGGCACTGAGGTGAATACAAAGAAATTGAGTTCTACACAGTTCCTGTCCCACATGGAACTAACGGTTTTAATCCCCATTTTCCAGATCAGGTAACTGAGGCCCAGAGAAGTCAAGTGACTTACTCAAGGTCACACAGCCAACAAGTGGAGGACCTGGGATTAGAAGACAGGTCCCTCTAACTCCCAGGCCCATCCTTATTCCACTAGGCTATGTGGCTTCGTCTTCAAGCTGCTAGTTCTGTGGTTGAACCAGATATTTTTGTGGCTAGTTCATACAGTTGCTTTTTCTAAGCATTGCTCCAATTCAGAGCCCATACCAAACTCTCCCTCGCAGTGCTCCGTTGGTTCCAGGGCAGCTGCCTTATTCCTTTGTTTGGTAAAGCTGATCAAAACAATGTTACTTTAGTGCTTACTCTTTGTGCCCCTGCGTGTTCTCCGACTCTTCCCTCCCTGCTGAAAAAAGCACTTTTCTTTTCCTCTGCTCCCAGAATGTTCCTTGTGCATAGGGTTGGGGATAAAAGCTGCTCTCATGTGCTTTCAGACTGTTCGGTTGCCATAGAATGTTCGGTCTATTTTGTGTATTTGTGCTGCATTTTCACGTTTCATCATTCCCGATGTCTCTGTCTCCAATTCCTTCTTCCCACTGAAACTTTACAATTGTGAACCTTTTATTTCCCCATCTCTCCTCTCCTCCGCAGTGACTATGCATTTAGCTGTGTACACTTGAAGTACTTTGATACTCACCCCAGCCCCACGATACTTCTGAAAATACACGTATGCTCTACTATTTTCCTTATCACTAATCTGTTTTAATATGTGTCTCCTGTAGACTATAATCAATCAATCAATCAATCATATTTATTGAGCGCTTACTGTGTGCAGAGCACTGTACTAAGTGCTCGGGAAGTACAAGTTGGCAACACATAGAGACAGTCCCTACCCAACAGTGGGCTCACAGTCTAAAAGGGGGAGACAGAGAACAAAACCAAACATACAACAAAATAAAATAAATAGAATAGGTATGTACAAGTAAAATAAATAAATAAATAGAGTAATAAATAAATAAATAGAGTAATAAATAAATAAATAGAGTACTCTCCTATAAGGTCTTTGTGGACAGGGGAATTGTGTCTATCAACTACCAACTCTGTTGTATTGTACTTTCCCTAGCATTTACTATCATGTAATGCATAATGTATTACTCAAAAAGTATTACTGATTGACTAAGCTCCCCGAAGCCTCCTCCCCCGAAAAAAAGATACAGGGACCATAGCTAGAATTCTATTTGTTCTATGATTTTGACACCTGACTACATGTTTTGTTTTGTTGTCTGTCTCCCACTTCTAGACTATGAGCCCACTGTTGGGTAGGGACCATCTCTATATGTTGCTGACTTGTACTTCCCAAGCACTTAGTACAGTGCTCTGCACACAGTAAGCGCTCAATAAATACGATTGAATGAATGAATGAATGTCTAATTTCCACCTCTGTATTCACTCCCAGGGCTTAGTATAGAGCTCTGCACTCAAGTAAGCACTTAATAAATACTATTAGTACCACTATCACTATGTAAACATGCCTGAAAATGAGTAAAGAATATAGAAAAACGAATGGCAACAATGTAGAAAACATACGATGGCATAGCAATATGATTTAAATCCATAATTTCCACAATTCTTGCTTTTGCAGGAAATGCTGCTCCACTTGAAGTATTACCAGATAATCTCGTATCTTCCCTAATGCTTAGTACTGTATATGTATATATGTTTGTACGTATTTATTACTCTATTTATTTATTTATTTATTTTATTTGTACATATTTATTCTATTTATTTTATTTTGTTAATATGTTTTGTTCTGTTGTCTGTCTCCCCCTTCTAGACTGTGAGCCCGCTGTTGGGTAGGGACCGTCTCTATAATGTTGCCAACTTGTACTTCCCAAGCGCTTAGTACAGTGCTCTGCACACAGGAAGTGCTCAATAAATACGATTGAATGAATGAATGAATGAATACTGTAATGGGCATGTCATACGCACTTAACAAATATCACAACTATTATTATTTAAAAGAACTAACTTGTCTACTACTAAAAAATACTGATATGAAAGTATATTTAAAAATGCTTCCAGTAAAGACATTATCTCCTATACTGCAACTAACTATTCTATTGAGCACTAATTCAAATTATTTGTGAATAGGAGCTTCTTTGTTAATAGGAAATTATTTTATTTTCTAATTAGAGAAGCGGCGTGACCTAGGGGGTAGAGCATTGGCTTGGAAGTCAGAAGGACCTAGGTCCTAATCCCAGCTTCGCCACTTGTTTCCTCTTTGACCTTGGGCAAGTCACTTCACTTCTCTGCGCCTCAGTTACCACATCTGTAAAATGGAGATTAAGACTGTGAGTCCCATGTGGGACATAGACTGTGCCCAACATGATTACTTTATATCTACCCCAACACTTAGGAAAGTGCCTACAACATAGTAAGCACTTAACAAATACCAGAAACAAACCATTCTATAGGGAGGAGGACTTGAAATAATCTGGGGGATATTTAGATCACAAATGATAGTGCTCCCAGTGAGTTTTATCAGTTTTTGTGGGGGTGGCAGGTGAAAGTGATGGATGAAAAATAATCCTTCCCACATCACATGCAGGTAAATATAGCTCCCTGCTGAGCTGGTGGTTGCGTGGCTTAGTGGAAAGAGCACGGGCTTGGGAGTCAGAGGTCATGGGTTCTAATCCCAGCTCCCCCATTCGTCAGCTGTGTGACTTTGGGCAAGTCACCTAACTTCTCAGTGCCTCAGTTTCTTCATCTATAAAATGGGCATTAAGATTGTGAGCCCTATGTGGGACAACCTGATAACCTTATATCTACCAGCACTTGGAACAGTGCTTGGCATATAGTAAGCGTTTAACAAATACCATTATTATTTTCCTTTTTCCCTCTTTAAGTCACTGTGCTTTCAAAGCCACTGCTCTCTAAGAGCATCATTCTTTTATCAATATTGTATGCGAGGCCATGCCGTCTTCAGCTGCTCCCTTCAAACCACTCACCATTTTGCTCTATCATTGGAGATTCTTGCATTTTTGTGTCTTTGTAATATTCCAATTTCCAACTTGCCAATTTCAGCACATCCTAGAACAGCTGTCATCCTTGCTCCGCATATGCCCCCTTTCACATAAGTGGTATGATATGACAAGCTTTGATTTGAAGCTGGTGGGATATTAGGGTTCTAGGATCTCGTTTGTAATACCTTCTTACCTAGTGATGGTACATATTGCATGTTCTACAAGTGGTCAAGTTGGAATTGTTGAATGGTATTTATCGAGTGCTCACTCTGTGGGAAACACCGGCTTCTGTGGTCGGTCCTGATCTCACTACCCAAAAGACCGACTCTGTAGATCTTCAGTTTCTTCCAAATGTGGGCATCTTGTTTTGGGACCAATCAATCAGTCAATCCTATTTACTGAGCGCTTACAGTGTGCAGAGCACTATACTAAGCACTTGGGCAAGGACAATATAACAGAGTTGGTAGGTACCAAAGGCCGTTTTTATAAGGAAATGGTGTACGTATTCTGAACTAAGGGTTTATGATGCCAAATTAAATTCCCTGTGCTCCCCAGGATAATATCTGGCCCGTGAATGGCTATTGGCATCGTTAACTGGAATCAACTGGCTGGCGAGGACGATGGGGTCCAAAATGGAGAAATCATCTGTCTTCTACGTTTTATCCATGATGAGATTAGAATCAAATTAATATTGTCAGTTTTAATATTTTTTTTCAGTCTGATGCTCATTTCATCCTCATCATACTCAAGGACTACATTTGTGTCTGCTTCCTAATCCTCTTAAGCATTTATATAGATTTAAAGTAATTTCAATTGACCCTTACTTTTCAGTTTTCATAAATTTTAGTTCAGTTATAGGTTACTTGACATCTGGTTTGACTTTTCAGTTGTGATTATTTACATTTTACTTTTGAATGTATTATGGTAGTATTTTGTTTCTTAGCACAGCAGAGAGCCCTGTTCTTTTCTACAAGACCAGAGTGTATTTTTAATCCAGTTGTTGGAAGAGAAGCAATCACTCATATTTATTGAGTGCTTACTGTGGGCAGAATACTATATTAGGAACTTGAGAGAATATAATATAACAGAATTGGTAGACATATTCTCTGCCCACAAGGAGTTTACAGACTAGAGGGAGAAACAGGAATTGAATTACATTACAGATTTGTACATAAAAAAATGTGGGGCTGAGTATAAGACAAATATCATGGTCTTAGAGCAGTAATAATAATAACGATGGCACTTATTAAGTGCTTACTATGTGCAAAGCACTGTTCTAAGCGCTGGGGAGGTTAGAAGGTGATCAGGTTGTCCCACAGGGGGCTCACAGTCTTAATCCCCGTTTTACAGATGAGGTACTGAGGCACAGAGAAGTTAAGTGACTTGCCCATAGTCACACAGCTGACAATTGGCGGAGCCGGGGTTTGAACCCATGACCTCTGACTCCAAAGCCCGTGCTCTTTCCACTGAGCCACGCTGCTTCTCATGGGCCTAGGAGTTCGAGGACCTGGGTTCCAGTCCCGGCTCTGTCACTTGCCTCTTTTGTGACCTTGCATAAGGCACTTCACTTCCCTGAGCCTTGATTTCCTCATCTGTAAAATGGGGATTCAATACCTGTTCTCCCTCTTACTTAGAATGTGAGCCCTATTTGGGACAAGGGTGGTGAACTTGAATCTAACCCCAGAGTTTAGAAAAGTGCTTGATACACAATTAAGTGCCTAAAATAGTATTATTATTATTATTATGTAAATGAATAGATAGTGTGTGCAGGGAGGTATCTCTTATGTAGTTAGAAGACTCCACAGAAAACTTTAAAGCACAATTCACTTATAGTCTCTCAAAGAAGCAAATTAAAGGTAAGAGAATTACTAGCTTGTCATTAGTCATTTTGGATTGTGGTGCCAAAACAGAGCAATTCAATAAAAAAACCCAATCTCTTTCTCTGAATTGAACAGTATTCTAAAACAATGCTAGAGTTTGGAAATTGCCAATTCAGTGTTCCAGAAAAATCAATCTCTTCCAGAAAATAGAGGAAGCCCTCTAAATCAGAAATATGAAAACAAGCACTGCTATATTCTTACCAGGCTGAAAAATTGCTCCTGAACATATATTAAAATATCTTTGATTAATAAACTTTCTGAGGTAGTCCAACATTAAAATAACACACTGAATTTCTATAATATTTATTTTAGGTCCCATGGTATCTTCTAAAGCCCTGAAGCATTGAAGTTGGCACTGTTACAGTCTTAAAGAGAATTATTATAGCTTATGCTTCAACCTTATCTCCTGATTATACTGCGCTACCTTATCATGAGATATTTAATTCTCTCAACATCCATTTTGTAATGGAAAATCAAAGTTAAAGTCACAGCTGCAGCTACTCTAACATTAATTACTCCTGACACTGATCAGACACATGGGAGCAGACATTTTCTTTTACTGTAGGAACCTGTTGGTTTAAATATTATTATAATAAATACTGCTTCAATTTTAACTTAAAGTCCTTGGAAAAAAGCATAAATCGAGAGCAATAAAATACCCTTTTCCCCCCCTCCAAGGTTGCCACAGGGACAAGAAGAACTCTAAATTAGGTTGTTATCTTTACAGTACAATTTAATAGGAAGTACCATCAGGACCCTTTGGAACCAGGAGGTTCAAAATCAGCACCAAAAACTATCTAGAAATTGGTGTCAGAAATAATGCAAAAGACACTATTCCCATTTTATTTGCTTTTTTTGTACAAATGTAAAACCAGACATGTAATTTTCTGGTCACTGCAGTATTGAACTGAGGGCAGGGATCACATATATTAATTCTATTTTACTCTCCCAAGGGGTTTGTACAGGGCTCCACACACAGTAGGAGCTCAGTAAATGTTATTTGATTGACTGGAGGGGTGGCTATGGTACCTGCAAGAAGGTATCACAAATATCAAACAAAGGTCTTGAGGTATAGGCTCCTTCATTTTTCAGGAAGCCTAGAAAGTGATTCCTAGGTTGTCCCAGCTGATGTTTGAGTTTTGACCAGGGAGATCTGGTGATTCCAAGAGCCCTGTAGCAGGCAGAATTACTCAAGGGGTTCCAGGGAAGTCTGACCTTCCAAAGGCAAAGGTTCATAGATGTTAAAGGGGGAGAAATTAACCTTCTTAATGTCAATATAATCACTAAAGGTAAAGATAGATATCTACTTTGGAAAACCAGAACGCTGATTGTGAATAATAATAATAATAATGGCATTTGTAAAGCACTCATTATGCGCAAAGAACTGGGGAGGATACAAGGTGATCAGATTGCCCCATGTGGGGTTTACAGTCTTAATCCCTATTTTACAGATGAGGTAACCGAAGCACAGAGAAGTTAAGTGACTTGCCCAAAGTCACAAAGCTGACAATTGACGGAGCCGGGATTTGAACCCTTGACCTCTGACTCCCAAGCCCAGGCTCTTTCCTCTGAGCCACGCCAAAGGGGCACATACTTGTTTTGTTTTGTTGTCTGTCTCCCCCTTCTAGACTGTGAGCCCATTGTTGCGTAGGGACCATCTCTATATGTTGCCGATTTGTATTTCCCAAGTGCTTAGTACAGTGCTCTGCACACAGTAAGCGCTCAATAAATATGATTGAATGAATGAGTCAATGAATGAAACCATCTTTAGATTCCTGTGAAGGTTTTTTCAGAGTTTCTAGGGTTTCCTCAAAAATCTGTTCCCTACTGCCAGTGCTCAACCTGTTCCCAGGCTCTTACCTGACTCTGAATTAGGGATTGAGACTCTGTCATATAAAGACAATGCAAATTGAAATTACACCTTTCAAGTTAGAGAATGACTGATCATCATCATCATCAATCGTATTTATTGAGCGCTTACTGTGTGCAGAGCACTGTACTAAGCGCTTGGGAAGTACAAATTGGCAACATATAGAGACAGTCCCTACCCAACAGTGGGCTCACAGTCTAAAAGGGGGAGACAAAACCAAACATACTAACAAAATAAAATAGAATAGATATGTACAAGTAAAATAAATAAATAAATAGAGTAATAAATATGTACAAACATATATACATATATACAGGTGCTGTGGGGTATCAAACCAACTCATTGTTCTTCTCATCTCTCCTCACTGTCCACGTTTTACCCACACCCTCCCGACCCCTTCACATATGGCAAAACACTACATTCTCCATCTTTAAAGCCCTACTAAAATCACATATCCTCCAGAAAGTCTTAATAATAATAATGATAATAACGATGATAATAGTAATTACTATTATTACTCCCTTCAAAGCCCTACTGAGAGCTCACCTCCTCCAAGAGGCCTTCCCAGACTGATCCCCCTCCTTCCTCTCCCCCTCCTCCCCCATCCCCCCAGCTTTACCTCCTTCCCCTCCCCATAGCACCTGTATATATGTATATATGTTTTTACATATTTATTACTCTATTTACTTATTTTATTTGTACAAATTTATTCTGTTCATTTTATTTTGTTAATATGTTTTGTTTTGTTGTCTGTCTCCCCCTTCTTGACTGTGAGCCCGCTGTTGGGTAGGGACTGTCTCTATATGTTGCCAACTTGTACTTCCCAAGCGCTTAGTACAGTGCTCTGCACATAGTAAGTGCTCAATAAATACGATTGAATGAATGAATGAATGATTACGGTACTTGTTAAGCGCTTATTATGTGCCAAGCATTGCTCTAAGTGCTAGGGTAGCTTCAGATTAATCAAGGTCAGACCCAGTTCCTGCCTGACATGGGTTTCCCAATCTACTCTCCATTTCACTGAACCTCCATATTACAGATGAGGAAACTGAGGCCCGGAACAGTGAAGTGGCTAACCCAATATCACACAAGCAGGATTAGAACCCAGGTCCTCTAGTTTCCAGGCCTGTGCTCTTTCCACTAGTATGTGCTGCTCCTCTTAAAATCCTGCATAATAATAATAACGGTGGTATTTATTAAGCCCTTACTATCTGTCAAGCACTGTACTAAGTGCTGGGGTGAATGCAAACAAATAGGGTTGGACACAGTCCCTGTCCTACATGGGGCCCAAGTATTGATTCCCATTTTACAAGTGAGGTGACTGAGGCACAGAGAAGTGAAGTGACTTGCTCAAGGATACACAGCAGACATGTGGCAGAGCTGGGATTAGAACCCATGACCTTTTGACTCTGAGACCCGTGCTCTAGCCACTACGCCATGTGCCACGCATGACACGGAAGGGATACTACGATGAAGACAGCTTGTAGAAATTCCCAACAGAGGCAGCGTGGCTCAGTGGAAAGAGACAGGTTTGGGAGCCAGAGATCATGGGCTCTAATCCTTGCTCCCGCACTTGCCTGCTGTGTGACTTTGGGCAAGTCACTTAACTTCTCTGTTCCTCAGTTACCTCATCTGTAAATTGGGGATTAAGACTGTGAGCCCCACGTGGGACAACCGGATCACCTTGTATCCCCCCCCAGCACTTAGAACAGTGCTTTGCACGTAGTAATCACTTAATACCATCACTATTATTAGCATTATTAATAAGGAAAGACATCTCTTTTCTTTAGTGAACAATAATAATAATAATGATGATGATGATAATAGTAATAACAATTGCGGTGCTTAGTTGCTTACTATGTGCCAAGTGCCTCCGGCCTGGAATGGCTTTCTTCTTCATAAATGACACACACTCACTCTCCCCCACTTTCAAAACTTTATTGAAGGCACATCTCCTCCAAGAGGCCTTTCCTAACTAAGCCCTCATTTCCTCTTCTTCCACTCCCTTCTGCATCACCTTTGCACTAAGATTTGTTTCCTTCCTTCATTCTATCATATTTATTGAGCATTTACTGTGTACAGAGCACTATACTAAGCACTTTTTAATATTTACCCCTCCATCAGCCCCAGGGCACTTACGTACATCCCTGTAATTTCTTCATTTATATTAATGTCTGTCTCCCCCGCCCTAGACTGTAAGCTCATTGTGGGCAGGGACCATGCCCATGTACTCTGTTATACTGTACTTTCCCAACTGCTTTCGTTAGGTGCTCTGCAAACAATGAGTGACCAATAAATACAGTTGACTGATTGATGTGAATTCACCCAGGAACTAGTCAGTCTCGCTGATTAACTAGACTTCCCTATTTATTTATTTGTATTAATGGCTGTCTCCCCCTCTAGATGGTGAGCTCATTGTGGGCAGGAATGTCTCTGTTTATTGTTATACTGTACTCTTCCAAGTGCTTAGTACAGTGCTTTGCACACAGTAAGCACTCAATAAATGTTATTGAATGAATGACTAATCTCTCATCTCCCCACCCTATTTTCCACCCTATTGCATCACCTGTGCACTGTCCCCCTAAATCTATTTCTCTTAAGCATTTACGTACTCCCCTCTTCCCACAACACACAGCATCTATGTTCATATCCCTAAATGCGGTTGCCTCCCCTACTTGTAATGTATTTTAAAGTCAGCTGCCCCACTAGAATTTATGTTCCTAGGCTCTTATTCATTCATTCAATCGCATTTATTGAGCTCTTACTGTGTGCACAGCACTGTACTAAGTGCTTGGGAAATACAAATCGGCAACATATAGAGACGGTCCCTACCCAACAACGGGCTCACAGTCTAGAAGGGGGAGACAGACAACAAAACATAGTAACAAAATAAAATAAATAGAATAGTAAACATGTACAAGAGTGCCTACATATCTACAAACTCTCCTGAACTCTCCCAAGTTGTTAGGCCAGTGCTCTTCCCAGTATAAGCAGTTGTCTGTACCCACTTCAAGACAGCCCACTGCTCGGTAGGGATTATCTCAGGTATTATTGCTGAGTAAAGATTATTTGTTGCCGAATTGTACTTTCCAAGAGCTTAGTACAGTGCTCTGCAAACAGTAAGCGCTCAATAAATGTGATTGAATGAATAAGTACTATTGGTTGACTGATTGGTGCATGGACTTGGGAATGGATATCCTCCACTTGCACTTCCATTGTGCTTCATTAATCATATCTTTTTTTCTCTAATTAGGTTTTTACAGTGATTTTCTAAAGAATAGTTAGGTACAGCCAGCTTGGCTAAGAGCAGTGTTGTAGTCGATTTAGCTTCGCACTTTATTTTATTGTTGGAAAATAGATCTGTTCTGTAATGTAAATGTGATTGAAACAAAAAAGAATGAAAATAAAATCATGATATGGTATATCAAATGATTAAGCAGTTTTGAGTCTGTTCAATTCATATTTTTATTTATTAGATGATGGTTCCATTTCCAAGATTTTTTTGGTTTACTTAATTAATTCTACTCTTATTTGGGAACTTTTAAACATGCATCGTGTCTACCACAGGTCAACTGAGCATCAATCTGAAAAACAATCAGACGTAAATGATCTGAGCAGATATCGTCTGTGATGGGAGAGGCTTTGTGATTCCAGTCTTATTTTCAACTTATTTTCAATTTATTTTCCAGTGCTTAGAACAGTGCTTGGCACAGAGTAAGTGTTTAACAAACACCATTATTATTATTATTATTAAGTAGTTTGGCCTAGTGGATAGAACTCATTCCTGGGAATTAGAAGGACCTGTGTTTCAATCCCGGGCCCTCCACTTGTCTGCTATGTGACCTTGGGTAAGTCATGTAAGTTTTCTGGACCTCAGTTACCTCATCTGTAAAATGGGGATTAAGACTGTGAGCCCCATGTGGGACATGGACTGTGTTCATCCTCATTAGCTTGTATTTACCCCAGCACTTAGAATAGTGCCTGGCACATAGTAAGCACTCATGAATACCATAAAAAATAAATGAAGCCAAACAAAACATAACAAAAAATTAAAGAAGCTGCATGGTCTAGTGGAAAGAGCAGGGGCCTGGGAGTGAGAGGATCTGGGTTCTAATCCTGACTCTGCCAATAGTTGCTGTGCGACCTAGGGAAAGTCACTTAACTTATCTCTGCTTCAGTTGTACTCTCCCAAGCACTAAATACGGTACTCTGCACATAGTGAGCACTCAGTAAATATCCCTGATTGATCGACTGATTTCCTCCACCATAAAATGGGATTAAATACCTGTCGTGCCTCCTAATTCAAGGATTTAAGACTGTTGAGCCCCATCCGGGACAGGGATGATGTCCGAATTAATTAACTTGTATCTACCCCAGTGCTTAGATCAGTGTTTGACTCATAGTAAGTGCTTATCTAATACTATAAATAAAAATTCATAAAATAAAATAATAATTTTCTCCTCTTGAGACTGCAACAGTTCAAGTTCAACAGCAGCAAAGACAAAAGCATATTTCCTCTCCTCTCTCTATTAGAAACAGGAGCTGGTGTACCCTCTAGACTCTAAGCTCACTGTGGTCAGAGAATGTGTCTGTTTATTATATTGTGCTCCCAAGTGCTTAGCACAGTTCCTGAACACAGTAAACGCTCAATAAATATGATTGACCGACTGACTGACCCCTGCTTCAAGCAGAAAATCTCTTCCTAGGAGGCAGCAGCTTGAACTAATATTTTTTCTTTTTTCACTGGATGCATGCCCAAGAATATTCATTCATTCATTCATTCAATCATATTTATTGAGCACTTACTGTGTGCAGAGCACTTTACTGAATGCTTGGAAAGTACAATTCGGCAGCAGATAGAGACAATCCCTACCCAACAATGGGCTCGCAGTCTGAGATACAGGAGGAGTGGATTATTCTGGACCAGGCTGAGAACAGGAGAATCACAAGGAAAATAGGTCTACAATCTTGCCCCGTACCAATTCTCAAAATAATAATAATAATAATAATAATAATGATAGCATTTATTAAGCGCTTACTATGTGCAAAGCACTGTTCTAAGCGCTGGGGAGGTTACAAGGTGATGAGGTTGTCCCACTGGGGGCTCACAGTCTTAATCCCCATTTTACAGATGAGGGAACTGAGGCCCAGAGAAGTTAAGTGACTTGCCCAAGGTCACACAGCAGGCATGTGGCGGAGTCGGGATTTGAACCCATGACCTCTGACTCCAAAGCCCGTGCTCTTTCCACTGAGCCATGCTGCTTGCCTATATGAACCTTTGTGCCGTCCTTAGTCTGCTCCATGCAGGGCCCATATATGTGCATATGGTGGGTAGAAGGAATGTATTCTTTCTTCTCTTTCACTTAAACGCCCATATTGGCATCCCTACGCAGATTTGAGATAACCCTTTCTCCTCCACTTTATGGAGCGGAATTGGGCTCATTAAAAATTCCCGCTTAATGTGGAACACTATCTCTAATAAATCTGAGGAAACTAGCTTTCCTGGACAAAAAAACAAAACAAAAGACAAAACTGATTAAGGTCATTCATCTTTAATTAAGTTGTCAGTTAGAAAAGGGTGTGTTTGGGTATCTTTATATGGAGGCATTCCTGCCAAGACAAGACATAGTAGAGCATGATTTGGATTGAATGCAATGGAAGAACAGGGGAACCCAGGGTCATAATGAGGCTCAGAATGTGTTACATGACAATGAGACTTGTATCTCGGCTCCACTACAATGTTGGCAGGCACTGATTACCATTGCCCAGGAAACTAATTACAACATTGCTATGATTGTTCCTTCTATACTGAGCTTTAAGCTGTTGTTAATTGGCTCCCAATATCATGCTAATGAACAAGAGACTTGCCAATGAAAGTTCCAGAGAAACAACTGGTTGAAAGGAGTTTCGAGAGGCATTTTCATTTTATACAACTTCTTAAATTTCACCCTGCATAACAGGAGCCATGTACTACTTCAAGGTTCAGATGCAAGATTCCTCAGTCATTCTTGACCATAATAATAATAATAATTAATCATTATGGTATTTGTTAAGTTCTTACTATGTGCCAGGGGCTGTTCTAAGCGCTGGAGTAGATGCAAGATAATAGGGTTGGCACAGTCACTGTCCCACATAGGACACACAGTCTTAATTCCCATTTTTAAAGATGAGGGAACTGAGGACTAGAGAAGTGAAGTGACTTGCCCAAGGTCATGCAGCAGAAAAGGGGTGGGGAGCCGGGATTAGGACACATGACCTTCTGACTGCCAGGCCCCTGCTTTATCCACTAGGCCAAGCTGTTTCTCTAAAAACAAAGGATAACTGTGAAAAGCCAACTTCCATGACCAGGAATTGAACCTGGGCCTCTGCGATGAAAGCGCCAAACGGTAACCACTATACCACCAGAGAGCTGAAGCCTGATCATCATCATACTTGCTATTTCGATTACTTTCAAACCATCAATCAATCATATCTGTTGAGCATTTACTGTGTGCAAAGCACAGTACTAAGCATTTGGGAGAGTATAATATAACAGGGTTGGTAGCTTATGACCTTGGTTTCACAGACTCCGTCCTCTCCTGGTTCTCCTCATCTCTCCGGTCGTTCATTCTCAGTCTCTTTTTCAGGCTCCTCCTCCCGCTCCCATCCCCTTACTGTGGGGGTTCCCCAAGGTTCAGTGCTTTGTCCCCTTCTGTTCTCGATCTACAAGCACTCCCTTGGTGACCTCATTCGCTCCCACGGCTTCAATGATCATCTCTACGCTGATGACACCCAGATCTACATCTCTGCCCCTGCTCTCTCCCCCTCTCTCCAGCCTCGCATCTCCTCCTGCCTTCAGGACATCTCCAT
This sequence comes from Tachyglossus aculeatus, assembly GCF_015852505.1. Lineage (NCBI taxonomy): Eukaryota > Metazoa > Chordata > Mammalia > Monotremata > Tachyglossidae > Tachyglossus > Tachyglossus aculeatus. The sequence goes on from NC_052066.1 coordinate 85,281,086, forward strand.
CTGGATGTCTGCCCGCCACCTCAAACTCAACATGTCCGAGACTGAACTCCTTGTCTTCCCTCCCAAACCCTGCCCTCTCCCTGACTTCCTATCTCTGTTGACGGCACTACCATCCTTCCCGTCTCACAAGCCCACAACCTTGGTGTCATCCTCAACTCCGCTCTCTCATTCACCCCTCACATCCAAGCCGTCACCAAAACCTGTCGGTCTCAGCTCCGCAACATTGCCAAGATCCACCCTTTCCTCTCCATTCAAACCGCTACCCTGCTCGTTCAGGCTCTCATCTTATCCCGTCTGGACTACTGCACCAGCCTTCTCTCTGATCTCCCATCTTCTTGTCTCTCCCCACTTCAATCCATACTTCATGCTGCTGCCCGGATTGTCTTTTTCCAGAAATGCTCTGGGCATGTTACTCCCCTCATCAAAAATCTCCAGTGGCTACCAATCAATCTGCACATCAGGCAGAAACTCCTCACCCTGGGCTTCAAGGCTCTCCATCACCTCGCCCCCTCCTACCTCACCTCCCTTCTCTCCTTTTCCAGCCCACCCCATACCCTCCAATCCTCTGCCGCTAATCTCCTCACCGTGCCTCACTCTCACCTGTCCCGCCATCGACCCCCGGCCCACGTCATCCCCCGGGCCTCGAATGCCCTCCCTCTGCCCATCCGCCAAGCTAGCTCTCTTCCTCCCTTCAAGGCCCTACTGAGAGCTCACCTCCTCCAGGAGGCCTTCCCAGACTGAGCCCCTTCCTTCCTCTCCCCCTCGTCTCCCTCTCCATCCCCCCATCTTACCTCCTTCCCTTCCCCACAGCACCTGTATATATGTATATATGTTTGTACATATTTATTACTCTCTCCCCAAACTACATTCATTACAACCCAGCCCACACACTTGGCTCCTCTAATACCAACCTACTTACTCTTCTTCACACTCATCTCTCTCACCATCAACACTTGGCTCACACCCTCCTTTCTGCTTGGAATTCCCACCCCTTACACATCAGAAAGACTGGTCAGTCAATCAATGAGCGCCTGAGTGCTTACTGTGCGCAGAACACTGCACCAAGTGTTTGAGGGAGTATAGTGTAACAATATCCCAGCGATTGAAGGGAACACAGTGAATTTACAGTCTAGAAGGGGAGAACAGACTGGGAGCCCATGTGGGATAGAGACTGTGTCCAATCTGATTACCTTGGTAATCAGCAAGCAGCACTTGGTACAATGCCTGATGCATAGCAAGCACTTAGCAAATACCATTAATAACAACAACAGTCTGCCCACCTTCAATGCCCTACTACAATCACAGCAGATCACGGGCCTAGGAGTCATTCATTCATTCAATCGTATTTATTGAGCGCTTACTGTGTGCAGTGCACTGTACTAAGCACTTGGGAAGTACAAGTTGGCAACATATAAAGACAGTCCCTACCCAACAACGGGCTCACAGTCTAGACTAGAATACTAGAATAGTCTAGAATACTAAATACCAGTTTTGCTACATGTTTTCTGTGTGATCTTGGGCAAGTCACTTCATTTCTCTGGTTCTCAGTTACCTCGTCTGTAAAATGAGGATTCAGTCTGTGAGCCCCACGTGGGAGGGGGACTGTATCTTTTAGACTGTGAGCCCACTGCTGGGTAGGGACTGTCTCTATATGTTGCCAACTTGTACTTCCCAAGCGCTTAGTACAGTGCTCTGCACACAGTAAGCGCTCAATAAATACGATTGATGATAATGATGTATCTAACCTGATTTGCTTGTATCCAACCCAGCGCTAAGTACGGTGCCTGGCACATAGTAAGCCCTTCACTAATGCCACAATTATTATTACTAAAATCACAGTGTGGCTTAGTGGCTAGAACATAGCCTGGAAGTCTGAAGGACCTGGGTTCTAATCCTGGCTCTGCCATGTAGCTGCTGTGTGCTTTTGCACAAGTTATAACTTCCCTGTGCCTCAGTTACCTCATCTATAAAATGGGGATTAATACTGTGAGCCCCATGTAGGACATGGACTCTGTCCAACCTGCTTAACTTGTATCTACCACAGTACGTAGAACAGTGCTGGGTGTATAGTAAATACTTAACAAGTACCATAATTATTTTTTATTATTACATCTCCTCCAGGCAGCCTTCTCTGACTACTCTCTTATCTCCCCACACTATTTCATCTCCTACTGCATCATCAATGCACATGGCTTAGTGGAAAGAGTACGGGCTTGGGAGTCAGAGGATGTGGGTTCTAATCCTGCCTCTGCCACTTGTCTGCTGTATGTCCTTGGGCAAGTCACTTAACTTCTCTGTGCCTCAGTTACCTCATCTGTTAAATGTGGATTAAAAGTGTGAGCCCCCATGTGGGACAACTTGATTACCCTGTATCTACCCCAGAACTTAGAACAGTGCTTGGCACATAGTAAACACTTAACAAATAATAATAATAATGACGGCATTTGTTAAGTGCCTACTATGTGCAAAGTAATAATAATAATGATGATGGCATTTTTTAAGTGCTTACTATGTGCAAAGCACTGTTCTAAGCACTGGGGAAGTTACAAGGTGATCAGGTTGTCCCACGTGGGGCTCACAGTCTTCATCCCCATTTGACAGATGAGGTAACTGAGGCACAGAGAAGTTAAGTGACTTGCCCAAAGTCACACAGCTGACAATTGGCAGAGCTGGGATTTGAACCCATGACCTCTGACTCCCAAACCCGCGCTCTTTCCATTGAGCAACACTGCTTCTCTAATACTAACAAATACTATTATTATTATTATTAATAAAGTCTATACTCCCTAAGCACTTACCGTACCGTACCGTACCTCGTTCTCGCCTGTCCCGCCATCGACCCCCGGCCCACGTCATCCCCCGGGCCTGGAATGCCCTCCCTCTGCCCATCCGCCAAGCTAGCCCTCTTCCTCCCTTCAAGGCCCTACTGAGAGCTCACCTCCTCCAGGAGGCCTTCCCAGGCTGAGCCCCTTCCTTCCTCTCCCCCTCGTGCCCCTCTCCATCCCCCCATCTTACCTCCTTCCCTTCCCCACAGCACCTGTATATATGTATATATGTTTGTACATATTTGTTACTCTATTCATTTATTTATTTTACTTGTACATATCTATTCTGTTTATTTTATTTTGTTAGTATGTTTGGTTTTGTTCTCTGTCTCCCCCTTTTAGACTGTGAGCCCACTGTTGGGTAGGGACTGTCTCTATATGTTGCCAACTTGTACTTCCCAAGTGCTTAGTACAGTGCTCTGCACACAGTAAGTGCTCAATAAATACGATTGATGATGATGATGATAAGCACTTAGGTACTTACCCCAGCCCGATGCTAATGTACCTATCATTAAACTGCTATTTTAGACTGTAATCTCACCCTGGGGCCAGGAAACATGACTAAGAACTCTACTGCATTGTATACTCTCCCAGATGCTTAGTACAGCGTTCTGCACACAATAAGCATTTAATAAATACCACTACTTGATTTAAATGTAGCTGCTTTCCCCCTACCTGTAGTTTATTTTACTGTCTGTCTTCTCCCACTAGATTATAAATGCCTTAAGGCAGTCATCATGTCCACTTATGCTACTATACCCTCCCAAGTGCTGAGTGCAGTACTCTGTAAAGAATGGGTGCTCAATAAATATCATCGATTGATAACCCGGCAGTGTATCCAGTTTAAATTGGATGTGCTGTAAAGTCTGATCACATTCTAGTATGGTTTTTAACTTAAATGATCAGCAAGCATATGCAAGCCCTAAAGCTCTTGGTATTAATCTTCGCAGCACTGCTAACTTCAATCAATCAAATCCATGTTACTGACCTGTTTGATGAAGATGATCTCTAGCCAGCTCAAACATGTGCAGGTGGGTATTTGTGATAGGGTTAAAGGAGCCACAGGCAAGGAGAATAACCGGGATCCTGCTTCTCATCTTGTCAGGTGTGTCAAAATCTTGCTCAGCAGCACAATTTGCCTTGTAGTAATAATACCGGTTTCAGTAAACATGTCAGAAATGTTTGCCAAAATCATTCCCACATAATGAAATAGCAAATCAGAATAGTCTTAGAAAAGGCAGAATGGCCTAGTAAATAGAGCACGGTCCAGGGAGCCAGAAGGACCTGGATTCCAATCCCGGCTTCGTTACTTATCTGCTGTGTGACCTTAACTTCTCTGTGCCTCAGTTCCCTCACCTGTAAACTGGAGCTTTAAAATTGAGCCCCATTTGGGTGGGACATGGACTGTGTCCACCCTGATTAGCCTATATCTACCTCAGCACTTAGTACAAGGCCTGGCACACAATGTTGTTGTCATCTATGCTGTCGAGTCTTGTCCAACTCATAGCGACGGCATGGACGCATCTCTCTCAGAATGCCCCACTTTCATCTGCAATCGTTCAGGTAGTGGATCCAGGGAGTTGCTGCTGCTGCTGCTAGAGAAGCAGCATGGCTCAGTGGAAAGAGCATTGACTTTGAAGTCAGAGGTCATGGGTTCAAATCCCAGCTCTGCCAATTGTCAGCTGTGTGACTTTGGGCAAGTCACTTCACTTCTCTGTGCCTCAGTTACCTCATCTGTAAAATGGGGATGAAGAATGTGAGCCCCCTGTGGGACAACCGCTCTCTCGAACACATCAATCTTTCTCAGTATGTCACACCCCACCTCGCCTCCCTTTCCTCCTTACCCAATCTTGATGACCAGTTACTGCTCTCAACTCCACCCTCTCTTCTCAATTCAACTCGCTCGCTCCCCTTTCCCTTCGCTGCTCTTGTACCACTAACCCACCGCCTTGGATCACTGCCACTGTCCGCCTGCTTCTCTCTTATGCTCGAGCTGTTGAATACTGCTGGCCAAAGTCTAAACACCAAGCCAACCTTGTTCACTTTAAGTTTACCCTTTCCCGCCTTAACTCTGCCCTCTTCTCTGCCAGGCAAAACTATTTCTCCTCCCTTATTGACACCCATGTCCGTCATCCCTGTCAGCTGTTCCGGACATTTAACTCCCTTCTCAGGCCCCCTGTTCCTCCCTCTCCTCCATCCCTCACCCCCAATGATTTGGCCTCCTACTTCATTAGTAAAATTAACTCCATCAGGTCTGAGTTCCACAAAGTCACTCCTCCCCCTTCTCCATCCCCCAGTTTTCAACTCTCTCCACTTCCCGGCAGTATCTTCAGATGAGATCTCCTCCCAAGTGCTACCCCATCCACCTGTGCTTCAGACCCCATTCCTTCTCATCTTATGAAATCTCTTGTCCCTTCCCTCCTCCCCTCCTAAACTTCCATCTTCAACCGCTCACTCTCCTCTGGTTCTTTCCCTTCTGCCTTCAAACATGCCCATGTCTCCCCCATCCTAAAAAACCCCTCTCTTGACTCCACCTCCCCTTTTAGTTACCACCCTATCTCCCTCGTACCCTTCCTTTCCAAACTCCTAAAACGAGTCTACACTCGCTGCCTCGAATTCCTTAACACTAACTTTCTCCTTAACCCCTCCAATCTGGCTTCCATCCCCTACACTCCACCAAAACCACCCTCTCAAAGGTCACCAATGACTGCCTTCTTGCCAAACCCAATGGCTCCTACTCAATCCTAATCCTTCTCGACCTCTCAACTGCCTTTGACACTGTGGATCACCCCCTTCTCCTCAACACCCATTGAGCCCATTGTTAGGTAGGGATCGTCTCTATATGTTGCCGACTTGTACTTCCCAAGCATGTAGTACAGTGCTCTGCACAAAGTAAGCACTCAAGAAATACGAGCACCCCTCCCTCCAGGCTCGTATCTCCATCTGCCTTCAGGACACCTCCATCTGGATGTCTGCCCACCATCTAAAACTCAATATGTCCAAGACTGAACTACTTATCTTCCCTCCCAAACCCTGTCCTCTCCCTGACTTTCCCGTCACTGTAGATGGCACTACCATCCATCCCATCTCACAAGCCTGCAACCTTGGTGTCACCCTCGACTCCACTGTCTTGTTCACCCCACACAACCAATCAGTCACCAAAACCTGCCGGTCTCACCTCCACAACATTGCCAAGATCCGCCCTTTCCTCTCCATCCATACTGCTACCCTGCTCGTTCAAGCTCTCTTCCTATCCCATCTGGACTACTGCATCAGCCTTCTCTCTGATCTCCCATCCTCCTGTCTCTCCCCACTTCAGTCTATACTTCATGCTGCTGCCCGGATTGTCTTTGTACAGAAGTGCTCTGGCCGTGTTACTCCCCTCTTCAAAAATCTCCAGTGGCTGCCTGTCAACCTACAAATCAAGCAAAAACTCCTCACCCTGGGCTTCAAGGCTGTCCATCACCTCGCCCCCTTCTACCTCACCTCCCTTCTCTCCTTCTGCAGCCCAGGCCGTACTCTCTGCTCCTCTGCTGCTAACCTCCTCACTGTGCCTCGTTCTCGCCTGTCCTGCTGTTAACCCCCGGTCCATGTCCTTCCCCTGGTCTGGAATGCCCTCCCTCCGCACATCCACCAAGCTAGCTCTCCTCCTCCCTTCAAAGCCCTACTGAGAGCTCACCTCCTCCAGGAGGCCTTCCCAGACTAAGCCCCCTTTTTCCTCTCCTCCTCCGCATCCCCCCCAACCTACCTCTTTCCCCTCCCCACAGCACTTGTATATATTTGTACAGATTTGTACATATTGTATATATTTGTACAGGTTTATACAGATTTATATTTATTTTACTTGTGGATATCTACTCTTCTATTTATTTTGTTAATGATGTGCATATAGCTATGATTCTATTTGTTCTGATGATTTTGACACCTGTCTACATGTTTTGTTTTGTTGTCTGTCTCCCCTTTCTAGACTGTGAACCAACTGTTGCATAGGGGCTGTCTATATGTTGCCAACTTGTACTTCCCAAGCACTTAGTACAGTGCTCTACACACAGTAAGCGCTCAATAAATATGATTGAATGAATGAACCTGATCACCTTGTAACCTTCCCAGTGCTTAGAACAGTGCTTCGCACAGAGTAAGCACTTAATAAATGCCATAAAAAAGAGTTTTCATGGTAAAAATATGGAAGCAGATTACCATTGCTTCCGTGCAGTAAATCCAAGTCCCTGCCCTCCACTCTCCCATGCCGCTGCTGCCACATAGTAAGTGCTTAACAAGTAACAATAAAAAACTCAGAAACTCAGAGAGTATTGCCTAAAAATTAATATAATATAATGAAAGGTTATCTCTTTTGTGTGTTGTGTTTTCAATCACCATTTTCCCTGAATCTTTCCCAAATTACACTCACGACTTTTTCTTTTTTTGGTGCTTGTTAAATGCTCACTATGTGCCAGGCACTGTAGTAAGCCCTGAGGTAGATTTTTTTATGGTGTTTCTTACTATGTGTCAAGCACTGTTCATCAAGCACTGTACACTACTTCATCAAGTCACATGTCAGGTTCAAGGTCAGGAGAACAGGTGTGAAATATATGTTGCTGACTTACACTTCCCAAGTGCTTAGTACAGTGCTCTGCACACAGTAAGTGCTCAATAAATACGATTGAATGAATGATTGAATGAATGAATGAATGAAACTCATCTGAGTTTCATCCTCTGATGAGGATGAAAATAGGGTGACTTCATCTGGAAAATGGGGATTAAGATGTGAGCCCCATGTGGGATAGAGGCTGTGTCCACCCTGGTTAACTGGTATGCACCCCAGTACTTAAAACAATGCTTGGCACATAGTAAGTGCTTGACAAATACCATAATTATTTTAATTTTTATTATTATTAGTGAATTAGAGTCAGAAGGACTTGGATTCTTGTCCTGACGTTTCCACTTGTCTGCTGTGTGACCTTGGGAAAGGCACTTCACTTCTCTGTGCCTCAGTTCTGTCATCTGTAAAATGGGGATTAAGACTGTGAGCCACATGTGGGACAGGGACTGTGTCCAAGTTGATTAGCTTGCATCTACCCCAGGGCTTAGTACAGTGCCTTGTGCATAGTATGTGCTTAACAAATATCATAAAAAAAAAGGCTGGGTCAGAATTAGAACCCAGATCCTCCAACTTTCAAGTCCATGCTCTTTACACTAGGTCACACTGCTATCTAAATGGCAACAGCTGCAGTACAGTATCTGGCATAATAATAATAATAATAGTAATGATTATAGTACTTGTCAAGTGCTTACTATATGCCAAGCACTGTTCTAAGCACTGGGGTAGATACAAGTTAAATTGGACACAGTCCCTACCCCACATGGGGCTCACATTCTTCATCCCCATTTTACAGATGAGGTCACTGAGGTCCGGAGAAGTGAAATGACTTGCCCAATATCAATCAATCAATCAATCGTATTTATTGAGCGCTTACTGTGTGCAGAGCACCGTACTAAGTGCTTGGGAAGTACAAGTTGGCAACATATAGAAACGGTCCCTACCCAGCAACGGGCTCACAGTCTAGAAGGGGGAGACAGACAACAAAACAAAACGTATTAACAAAATAAAATAGAGTAGATATGTACAAGTAAAATGGAGTAATGAATATGTACAAATCATCATCATCATCATCAATCGTATTTATTGAGCGCTTACTGTGTGCAGAGCACGGTACTAAGCGCTTGGGAAGTACAAGTTGGTAACATATAGAGACAGTCCCTACCCAACAGTGGGCTCACAGTCTAAAAGGGGGAGGCAGAGAACAAAACCAAACATACTAACAAAATAAAATAAATAGAATAGACATGTACAAGTAAAATAAATAAATAAATAAGTAGAGTAATAAATATGTACAAACATATATACATATATACAGGTGCTGTGGGGAAGGGAAGGAGGTAAGATGGGGGGGATGGAGAGGGGGACGAGGCGGAGAGGAAGGAAGGGGCTCAGTCTGGGAAGGCGTCCTGGAGGAGGTGAGCTCTCAGTAGGGCCTTGAAGGGAGGAAGAGAGCTAGCTTGGTGGATGGGCAGAGGGAGGGCATTCCAGGCCCGGGGGATGACGTGGGCCGGGGGCAGACGTGTGGTGGAACCAGGATTAGAACCCAGGTAATAGTAATAATAATAATGAATAATTATGGTATTTATTAAGCGCTTGCTATGTGCCAAGCACTGTCCTAAGCACTGGGGTAGCTACAAGGGAATCAGATTGTCCTACGTGGCGTTCACAGCCTTAATCCCCATTTTCCAGATGAGGTGACTGAGGCACAGAGAAGTGAAGTGACTTGCCCAAGGTCACCCAGCTGACAAGTGGCAGAGGTGGGATTAGAAACCACAACCTCTGACTCCCAAGCCACGCTGCTTCCAACTCCCAGGCCCGGGCTCTATCCACTAAGCCACACTGCTATCATCATCATCATCATCATCAATCGTATTTATTGAGCGCTTACTATGTGCAGAGCACTGTACTAAGCGCTTGGGAAGTACAAATTGGCAACATATAGAGACAGTCCCTACCCAACAGTGGGCTCACAGTCTGAAAGGGGGAGACAGAGAACAAAACCAAACATACTAACAAAATAAAATAAATAGAATAGATATGTACAAATAAAATAAATAAATAAATAAATAAATAGAGTAAAAAAATATGTACAAACATATATACATATATACAGGTATATATGCATATATATATGCATATATATATATACATATATACTGCTATGCGGATAAAGGCATGCAGGCATGCAGGCATGCATGTTGGTGATTGAACTATGGCTGGTGGCCACATAGTCTCCTGTGCCACGCTCAGAGATATAGCCCAGGAATTGCCCTGCTTCAATACAGCTGATTTGTCCATCATTTGGCACTGATTTACCCCATGGACTTAAGAAAATCACTTTAGATATCTGTCTCTTCTCATCTCCATCAGTATCGTAATAATAACCGTAGTATTTGTTAAATGCTTACTATGCGCCAAGCACTGTTCTAAGCAGCCGGGGAAGATTCCAGATAATCAGAGCAGACATGGTCCGTATCCCACACAATCTAAGTAGGAGGGGGGAGAATATTGAATCTCCCTTATGCAGATGAGGGAACCGAGGCACAGAGAAGTGATGTGACTTGCCCAAGGTCACACAGCAGACCAGTGGCGGAGCCGGGATTAGAAACCGGGTCCTACGGACGCTAAGGCCCATGTTCTATCCACTAGGCCATACTGCTACTCTTGAAGAGAAGCAGCGTGGCTCAGTGGAAAGAGCATGGGCTTTGAAGTCGGAGGTCATGAGTTCAAATCCCAGCCCTGCCACTGGTCATTCATTCATTCAATCGTATTTATTGAGCGCTTACTGTGTGCAGAGCACTGTACTAAGTGCTTGGGAAGTACAGATTGGTGTACTTGGTGTACAGTAAGCGCTCAGTAAATGATTGAATGAATGGTCAGCTGTGTGACTTTGGGCAAGTCACTTAACTTCTCTGTGCCTCAGTTGCCTCATCTGTAAAATGGGGATTAAGACCGTGAGCCCCCCCGGGGGAAAACCTGATCACCTTGTAACCTCCCCAGCGCTTAGAACAGTGCTTGGCACATAGTAAGTGCTTAATTAATGCCATTATTATATTATAATGAAGGCTTTGAGTTGTGTGTTCTGAGTATATTCCTTTCCTTTGCTTGACACTCCCTAACAGTTGAGCAAGAGAGAATAAAATGTTCAAAGGGTAGCAGATATCTTCATGGAAGGAAGGTTATGCAGTCTAATGAAACATTATATATGTAAAGTGTGCTAAGCTATTCATAAAAATGCACTGGCATTCCTCTATCAGAACAAGGCACCATTTTCAGAGATGTTAAACAAATCATGTCGCAATTGTATTTCAATTTTGCAAAACTAACATTTAGTTTGATTAGAGCACACAGCAATATATCAGAAAAGCTGGAGTTTCTGTCCACTTTTCGAAAGCTACCTGAAATTGCAAAAACGAGTAAAATTGGAATGGCAGTGTCAAGAAGAACTGAGTGTTCAATGGAAGTATAGTGAATAACATTTGATGAAAATCTCTCTTTACTTCCTGTCCCCACCTACCTATCCTGAATAACTCAAGTAGCTAGTGAAAATCTCTTCCACCCACACTTCATTTTAGGCCCAGTATGGCTGGATTATCCAACACGCAAAATGCCTCAGAATTTATTTTAATCGAAGCAGAAGGATTGGCGAAAGTTGTACCTGAATTACCATATTTAGGGATGTTAAGAGAAGCAGCGTGGTTCAGTGGAAAGAGCCCGGGCTTGGGAGTCAGAGGTTGCGGGTTCTAATCCCAGCTCTACTACAATCAATCAATCAATCAATCGTATTTATTGAGCACTTACTGTGTGCAGGGCATATCTATTCTATTTATTTTATTTTGTTAGTATGTTCGGTTTTGTTCTCTGTCTCCCCTGTTTAGATTGTGAGCCCACTGTTGGGTAGGGACCATCTCTATATGTTGCCAACTTGTACTTCCCAAGCACTTAGTACAGTGCTCTGCACACAGTAAGCGCTCAATAAATACGATTGATTGATTGATTGATTGCAGAGCACTGTACTAAGCGCTTGGGAAGTACAAGTTGGCAACACTTAGAGACGGTCCCTACCCAACAGTGGGCTCACAGTCTAGAAGGGTGGGCTCACAGTCTAGAAGTCTACTGTGTGACCTTGGGCAAGTCACTTAACTTCTTTGAGCCTCAGTTACCTCATCTGGAAAATGGGGATGAAGACTGTGAGCCCCACGTGGGACAACCTGATCACTGGGTATCCCCCTGAGCGCTTAGAACAGTGCTTTGCACATAGTAAGCGCTTAACAAATGCCATCATTATTATCATTAAATAGGCTCTCTTCTCCCAGCACCAGGAAAGAAAATATCATGGAACTGTATATCAATCAATCAATCGTATTTATTGAGCGCTTACTGTGTGCAGAGCACTGTACTAAGCGCTTGGGAAGTACAAGTGGGCAACATATAGAGACAGTCCCTACCCAACAGTGGGCTCACTGGTATTGAATGTTCACTGCGTGCAGAGCACTGTATTAACAGCTTGGGAGAGAAGAATACAACAGAGAAACAGCATGGCTTAGTGGTTAGAGTATGGTCTGAGAGTCAGAAGGATCTGAGATCTAATGCCCACTCTGCCACTTGTCTGCTTGCGGCCTTGGGCAAATCACTTCACTTCTCTATGCCTCAGTTATCTCATCTGTAAAATGGGGATTCAGGCTGTGAACTCCATGTGGGACATGGACTGTGCCCATTGTTGGGTAGGGACCGTCTATATGTCGCCAACTTGTACTTCCCAAGTGCTTAGTACAGTGCTCTGCACACAGTAAGTGCTCAATAAATATGACTGAATGAAAGAATGAATAAAACTGACCAGCTTGTATCTACCCCAGTACTTAATACGATGCCTAGTACTTTCCAAGTTCTTTGTACTTTCCAAGCACTGATTTGTACTTTCCAAGCGCTGATTTGTACTTTCCAAGCACTTAGTACAGTGCTCTTCACACGGTAAGCGCTCAATAAATATGATTGAATGAATAGTACAAAGTAATGACTTAATAAAAGTCATCGAAAGAAAAAAAACAAGAGTTGGTAGCTTCATTCCCTGCCCACATTGAGGTTCGGGTATGTCCTTATATCCCCCAATGACTCTAACATGGCCTCCAAAACACAAGAACTTAGTCAAGTGCTCTGCACATAATATGCACTCAATAAATACCATTGATTGACCAGAAATGCCATTGAATTCAATAGCAAAGCACAGAAAAGTGCCATTAGCCAGATGAAGAAGTTGCTGAAACAAACGTTTGGGTCTAATGGATCGAAAAGGGACTTGTGAGTCAGAAGGATCTGGGTTCTAATCTTCTCGGCCATGAGTCTGCTGTGTGACCTTGGGCAAATCACTTTACTTCTCTGTGCCTCAGTTACCTCATCTGTAAAATAGGGATTAAGGCTGTGAGCTCCCTGTGGGACATGGACCAAGTCCAGCCTGATTACCTTGTATCTATCACATAGTAAGCATGTAATCAACACCATTAAAATTTAAAAAAAAAATAGAGACAATACAATAGATCTCTAACCTTTTCCCTTGCCTTCCTCTAGTAAATGGATTTAAAAAAAAGGGACATGGCCAAAGAAGGGAGTGATGCAAGAGGAAGAATAAACAAGAAGGACTGGGTAGTTACTTCTGAAAAATTGGGAGCTGGCTAGATTTGAGATTTATAGCAACTAAGGTTGTTTGGGGTTCAGGGAATTCATTCATTCATTCAATCATATTTATTGAGCGCTTACTGTGTGCAGAGCACCGTATTAAGCACTTGGGAAGTACAAATCAGCAACATATTGAGTGGTCCCTACCCAACAACAGGCTCACAATCTAGAAGGGGGAGAAAGACAACAAAAGCAGTGTGGCTCAGTGGAAAGAGGATGGGCTTGGGAGTCAGAGGTTACGGGTTTTAATCCTGGCTCTGCCGCTTGTCAGCTGTGTGAGTTTGGGCAAGTCACTAAACATCTCTGTGCTTCAGTGACCTCATCTGTAAAATGGGGATTAAGACTGTGAGCCCCATATGCGACAACCTGATCACCTTGTATCTCCCCCAGAGCTTAGAACAGTGCTTTGCACATAGTAAGCGCTTAACAGATATCATTAAAAACAAACAAACAAAAAACAAAGTAAAACAAGTAGACAGGTGTCTACTCAGGGAATGCCGTGAGAGAAGCTTTATACAGGCACTGAGTGGGAGAATAAGACTCAGCAGGTAAACAGCTTTTCTAGGACTGAGTTCAAAGAAAATAGAGGACTCCAATTGTGGAGTTATAAAATTTCATATTCTAATTATTCGCCATCCATCTGAATACTGATTTTTACCTCCAGGCTCGGTTTCTGACTTCTGATTGGTCCTCTCAAAAAAATCAATCTAAAACAGAAGGTATAAGGTTAAATCCTGTCATTCAAGAGAGACTACGATATCCTCAGGGTAAAGTGCTCCCTTTTCCTTTATCTCTGGTAAACTACTCTATTTGTACCAAGGAAACCCAAGAAATGGAAACAACAAGTTATTATGGAAATAAAGTAGATGGCTTTAGGCTGAATGGAAAATCTTTAATGAAAGAGGCTTCTTGACCAGCCTCCTCATCTTAAATACCAAGCTTAGATTTGGGGAATTGAAAACAAGACTAGTCAATATCAACGGAAATCAATTTCACTAGTGCAAGAACTGAAACTTTTCTAAGGTAATACTCTTGTCATTAATTCAAAAAAAATCTTTTTTTTTCTTTTAAACTTTGCTGATTTTTTTTTTTGCTGTTGCTATGGACACATACAGTCACTAAAATTGAGTGCACCAGTAACTGTTTTCTCACATAGTTAGAAACCTCAATCTGTTACCTTAGCTTTCAGATCTATTTATATATACACAACTTGTTCTTTCTATTCAAAGACAATACTCCAGGCAGTAGAGTCCCTGCTTCTGGGGTTGGGGGTGGCTCAAACCCCTGCGAACTATTACAAGTGGGGTGCGCATCATAGGTATTTGTTCAGCTGGTCATTTGCCTCTAAATGGTGCCTGCCATTTTCAACACTGCCCCTGGAATCCGTCATCTTAATAATGATTGGAGTGTCAGAGGAATGCACCCTGTGTTCAAGAACTTTAAAAATGATTCAACCATTCTTCCAGAAGGCATGCATATGTCTATGACCTCGTGGAATTGTTTTGATTTGTTCATTGAAGAAGAAAAACAGTGTCGAACTCTTGGTAGGCTGTAGCCTAGGAAATTTGTGTCCAAACTGATTTTATGTACTCCATTTTATCTTCAGCTGTAGTCATAAGCTAGGAACTATATTTGTTTCTAGGAAATTTCCCTGAAAGGTAGGTGCCACTCCAGTCTATACTTCACTGTGCTGCCCAGGTCATTTTTTCTAGAAAAATGTTCAGTCCATGTTTCCCCACTCCTCAAGAACCTCCAGTGGTTGCCCATCCACCTCTAAATTCATTCAATCATATTTATTGAGCACTTACTGTGTGCACAGCACTGTACTAAGCGCTTGGAAAGTACAATTTGGCAACAGAGACAACCCCTACTTAACAATGGGCTCACAGTCTAGAAGTCCAAATACAACAGAAACTCCTTGCCAACCTCTGTAAAGCACTTAACTACCTTGCCCCCTCCTACCTCACTTCACTACTCTCCTACTACAACCCAGCCTGCACTTTTCACTCCTCTAATTCATTCAATCGTATTTATTGAGCACTTACTGTGTGCAGAGCACTGTACTAAGTGCTTGGCAAGTACAATTCAGCAACAAATAGAGACATTCCATGCCCACAACGGGCTCACAGTCTAGAAGATAAGCTCACTATGCCTACTTAAGCACTGTACCTCGATTTAATCTATCTTGCCATCAACTTCTCACCCACATCCTACTTCCGTCCTGAAACACCCTCCCTCTTCATATCCCACAAATTGCTCTCTCCCATTCAAAGCCTTATTGAAGGCACATCTCCTCCAAGAGGTCTTCCCTGACTAAGCCCTCCTTTCCTCTTCTCCCACTCCTTTCTGCATCACTCTGACTTGCTCACTTTATTCTTCCCCCTTCCCAGCCCCACAGCAGTTATGTCTTTTCTTATCTTGTCTTATGCCGTCGAGTTGTTTGCCGACGCATAGCAACATCATGGACGCACCTCAACCAGAATGCCTCACCTCCATTTTCAATCTTTCTGGTAGTGTATTCACAGAGTTTTCTGGGTGAAAACATGGAAGTAGTTTACCATTGCCTCCTTCTTGGCAGTCAACTTGAGTCTTCGCCCTCGACTCTCTCCCACGCCGCTGCTGCCCAGCACAGGGGAGTTTTGACTTGTAACAGATTGCTTTCCACTCGCTAGCCACTGCCCAAGCTAGGAATGGAGTGGGTAGGCCTCTGCTTGACTCTCCCTCCTGTAGCCTAGACTGGTAGAGTACAGGAAACTCTCCAGGTGTGACCCTGAGAGGGAGCATTTATGTACATATCTGTAATTTATTTATTTATATTACTGTCTGTCTCCTCCTTCGGGTTGTAAGCTGGTTGTGGGCAGGGACTGTCTGTTTATTGTTGTATTGTTCTCTCCCAAGTGCTTAGTACAGTGCTCTGCAAACAGTAAGTGCTCAATAAATGTGATCGATTGATTGATCAACCTGCCCAACAAATGATTTGAACATGTTTTCTAACAGTGCATGAAAGAAAAACCATACACTCTCTCCTCCTCAAAATGCTATCATGGCTTGCTTTTGCTCCTATAGTACTACCCTAGTTTTTCTCCTAACTCTCTGACCAGCCCTTCTCACTTTCATTCACTGGTTCCTCTGTGTCCCATCCTCTTACTGTGGAATTCATTGAATCGCGTTTATTGAGCGCTTACTGTGTGCAAAGCACTGTACTAAGCGCTTGGGAAGTACAAGTCGGCAACATGTAGAGACGGTCCCTACCCAACAATGGGCTCACAGTCTAGAAGGGGGAGACAGACAACATGGCTCAATGGAAAGAGCACGGGCTTTGGAGTCAGAGGTCATAGGTTCAAATCCCGGCTCCGCCAGTTGTCAGCTGTATGACTTTGGGCAAGTCACTTAACTTCTCTGTGCCTCAGTTCCCTCATCTGTAAAATGGGGATTAAGACTGTGAGCCCCCTGTGGGACAACCTTATCACCTTGTAACCTCCCCAGCGCTTAGAACAGTGCTTTGCACACAGTAAGCGCTTAATAAAATACCATTAAAAAACAAAACAAAACAAAACATGTAGACAGGTGTCAAAATCGTCAGAACAAATAGAATTAAAGCTATAAGCACATCATTAACAAAATAAATAGAATAGTAAATACATACAAGTAAAATAAGTAGAGTAATGAATCTGTACAAATATATACAAGTTCTGTGGGGAGGGGAAGGAGGTGGGGGGGTAGGGAGGAGGAGATTAAAAAAGGGGGCTCAGTCTGGGAAGACCTCTTGGAGGAGGTGAGCTCTGAGTAGGGCTTTCTGTTCTAGGTCCTCTACAATTCAATCAACCAAGTAAGGGAATTAATTGAGCACTTACTGTTTGTACAGCACTGCAATAAGAGCTTGGGAGCTCATCTGCTAATATGGCTTCACCTGTGACTCCCAAATCTCTCTATCTAACCTGCAATTCTGCAACTTCTCTAGCTGCCAAGGTATCTCCACTTGGGTGAACTGTCAGCACCTCAGGTTCAACATGTTTTAAAAACAACTCTTGATCTTTCCCCCTAATACCACTCTCCCCCCTAACTTTCCCATCTAAGTTGCCAACACCACCATCTTCCAATCTCACAAAGCCACATGCTAGGTATCATCTTTGACTGTTCACTATCATTCAATTTTCACAATCAGTCAACTGCAAAATCTGGACTGTGTTTTTCCTCCTTCTCTCCTGGATCTGTCCCTCCTTCTCCACCCAAACTCCTGCCACACTGGCACCAGCTGATCTTGTCACAGCTAAACTAATGAATTTACTTCCTCCCTGTCTCTCAGCTTCAGCCTCTCCCCTCTCCAATCCATAATAATAATAATAATGGTATTTGTTAAGTGTTTACTAGAGAAGCAGCATGGCTCAGTGGAAAGAGCCCGGGCTTGGAAGTCAGAGGTCATGGGTTCAAATCCCAACTCCACCAATTGTCAGCTGTGTGACTTTGGGCGAGCCACTCAACTTCTCTGTGCCTCAGTTCCCTCATCTGTAAAATGGAGATGAAGCCTGTGAGCCCCACGTGGGACAACCTGATCACCTTGTATCCTCCCCAGCGCTTAGAACAGTGCTTGGTACATAGTAAATGCTTAACAAATATCATTATTATTATTATCTAAGTACTGGGGTAGATATAAGGTAATCAGGTTGTCCCACATGGGGCTTACAGTCTTAATCCCTATTTTACAGATAATGAAACTGAGGCACAGAGAAGTTAAGTGACTTGACCAATGTCACACAGCTGATAAGTGACGGAGCTGGGATTAGAAGCCATGACCTCTGACTCCCAAGGCCGGGCTCTTTCCACTAAGCCAGACACCACCTCTGCAGGGCCCATCTTTCAGAATGACTGCTCAGGCCCCTCAAAATTATCTCTGGCTTCTTCTGTCTCTTTGCATCAAAAAAAAAATCTCCTCACAAACACCTTTACGGCACAGTGAGCAAGCTGGCCCTAGTCAAGCGCTTAGTACAGTGCCAAACACTTAGAATAGTGCTCTGCACACAGTAAGTGCTCAAAACACAAGATTGAATGAATGAGTGGAGTGTGTAGGCTGGGCTGTCACAGGAAATCAGGTGAGGTAGAAGGGGGCAAGGTGATTGAGAGTTTTGAAGCCATTTGTAAGGAGTTTCTGTTTGATGAGGAGGTGAACCACTCAAAGGGACTGCATTTTTTCAAAAACATGACCTGGGCAGTAGTATGAAGTTTGGCCTGGAGTGGGATAGAGAGGAGATGGGAAGGTCATGGAGGAAGCAGATGTAGTAATTAAGATGGGATAATAATAGTGATAATAATGATAATATTTGCTTATTGCCTACTATATATCAAGCACTGTACTAATTCCTGGAGCAGACAAGATAATCAGGTCCCACATGGGGCTAATTGTCCAAGTTAAGATGGAAAACAGGTACTGAATGACCATTTTGCAGATGAGGGAACTGAGGCACAGAGAAGTGAAGTGACTTACCCAAGGTCACACAGCAGACACATGGTGAAGACAAAATTAGAACCCAGATCCTGCGGCTCTCGGGCCCGTGCTTATTCACTAGCCCATGCTGCTTCTCCCAAGTGCTTGGGTCAGTTTAGTAGTAGTTTGGATGGAGAAGAAAGGACAGATTTTTGCAATGTTGTGAAGGTAGAATTGACCTGATTTGGTGACACATTGAATATGAGGGTTGAATGAGAGGGATGAAAAGACGATAATATCAAGGTTACAGGCTTGTGAAATAGGGAAGATGGTGGTATTCTCTACCATGGTCCGAAGGTTATGGTTTGAGAGGGGGCATATTAACTTTAGATTTTATGCCTTTTATAGCATCGTGGTCTAGTGGGAAGAACATGGGCCCAGGAGTCAGAGGACCTGAGTTCTAATCCCGGCTCTTCCCAGTGCTTTCTGTGAGGCCTGGGGCAAGTCACTTAACTCTTCTGTGCCTCAATTCTCCTGTTCTCAAGCAATCAATCCATCAGTCAATGGTATTTATTGAGTGCTTACTATGTGCAAAGCTGTGTACTAATGAGAGAAGCAGCGTGGCTTAGCGGAAAGAGCCTGGACTTGGGAGTAAGAGGTCGTGGGTTCTAATCCCGACCGCCGCTTGTCAGCTTTGTGACTTTGGGCATGTCGCTTCACTTCTCTTTGCCTCAGTTACCTCATCTGTAAAATGGGGATTAAGACTGTGAGCCCCATGCGGGACAACCTGATTACCGTGTATTCCCCACCCCCGCCCCACCACGCCCAGAGCTTAGAGCAGTGCTTGGCATCTAGTAAGCGTTTAACAAATACCATTATTATTATTATTGACTTATATGGACTTCTGGAAAATGTTCTCTGCCATGTCATTATGTTATCAATCAGTAGAACAGTGTTTGGCACATAGTAAGTGCTTAACAAATACTAACATTATTATTATTATTACTAATCGCTTGGGGAAGTACAATATATTAGAAATAGCAGACACATTCCCTGCCCATAAGGAGCTTGCAGTCTAGATCAAAGACAGACATTAATATGAACAAATAAGTAATTTATAATATATAATTTAAAGATAATGTTCATAAGCGCTGTGGAGTTGGGGATGGGGTGAATAGCAAATGTCCAAAGATTATAGATCCAACCACATAGATGATGTAGAAGGGAGAATGAGCCTGGGAAAAGCGGGCTTAATCAGGGAAGGTCTCTTGGAGGAGAGGAGACCTTAATAATGCTTTGAAGGTGCTCCTCCCTCCTACTTAGACTGTGAGCCCCATGAGGAGCAGGGTCTGTCTAACCTAATTTACTTGTATCTATGCCAACATTTAGAACTTTGTTTGACACATGATCATTGCTTAACAACTACCATAAAAAAAGAAAAAAAAACATTTTTTTCCATTAAGAACTGCCTCTTGAGGACACTAATAATGATGATTTTGGTATTCGTTAAGTGCTTACTATGTGCTATATATCCATCTCCATATCAAACAAAAACTCCTCACCATTGGCTTCACTCCACCACCTTTCCCCCTTGATGTTTGTCTCCCCCCACCCTGCAGACTGTGAGTTCATTGTGGGCAGGGAATGCCACTGTTTATTGTTGTATTATACTTTCCCAAGTGCTTAGTACAGTGCTCTGCACACAGTAAGAGCTTAATGAATATGAATGAATGAATAAATGAAGTGCCATCCACTGTACTAAGTGCTGGAGTAGATACAAGATAATCAGTTTAGGTACAGTTCCTATAAAGGTGAAGGAATTGAAAGGTGAAACTTACAACTTAAAATGGCAAACTTGGCTTCCTAGAGCTCACTAAAGTCCTAAACACACTATTGTCTTCTATAAACAGAACTTATTAAATTACACTGAAGCATTTTCTTTCGAATGGGCATTCAAAGTGTGTCAAGACAGTTTTAGCTGGTTCCTGCTGCTCAAGAAAAATGATAGACGATCATTTAACATGTGGGTTATGGTCCTAAATGATTCTTTTTCTGAATACATGAGCACCAAAATCGCATTACTCTATTTGAATTATGGCACACCAACTTATAAAAGAACATATTAGAGTTATTTTTGTCCTCACTGCTGAATTTACCGTGTTGTTCTGAAACCAGTTTGACACTTAAACTGCCATCCTGAAAGTTTTGCTTCTGGGAGTAAAATGCATTTTGCAAAGCAAACGGGGCTCACACTTTCACACTCCTTCACTCTGCCTCCCACTCTCTTCCTGACTCACTCTCACCAGCCCACTTGTATTCTCACCCACACAAAAACCTTTGTCTCGCTCTCTCTTCTTCCTCTCAAATTTAATGTCAGCAGTTGCCTCGGCCAGTTGGCAAATCCCCCAGGATGGAGAAGGATGCGCTGGGTGAAAAATAACAGTTCTACAGCTGGTTTTGAACTCTGTGGAAGGACTAGTTGGAAATGGCATTATTGAGCATTTACTATGTGCTGTATCAAGTGCTGGGGGAGATATAACACACAGTTCAGACTCAATCCCAGTTCCAAGTAACATGATTC
This sequence comes from Tachyglossus aculeatus, assembly GCF_015852505.1. Taxonomy (NCBI): domain Eukaryota; kingdom Metazoa; phylum Chordata; class Mammalia; order Monotremata; family Tachyglossidae; genus Tachyglossus; species Tachyglossus aculeatus. The sequence goes on from NC_052066.1 coordinate 85,302,187, forward strand.
TAAAACAAGCAGAGAGTTGCACAAATTGAAAAAAAAAAGAAAAATCATTGAATAAGGTGTCAAATGCAATAGAGGCTACAGCTGCAAGTCAAAAATGCTATTTATATGAGCCCAGTGAGGTAATTGGTCTTTTCCGAACTATTTTGGACAGACTGCATTAACTATACCTCATCTCTGTCTCCAAATAACAACTAAAGAAGGACTATTTTTTTCCATTGTTTCTGGAAACAAATGTGGTTTGATCTACACCACAGGCCCTTTACCGCCAGCTCAATCTCTTCGTCTTTAACTTGTGGGTTAGATGGCTATCTGCATGAGTAAAACGAGGTAAAAACCTCATTTACTCCTTAGTCCTTATGATTTCAATCATTCAGCTAAAGGGAAATTCAATTCTTCAGCAAAGGCAGTAAAGAGACATCGAGTGTCTAGGTAATAATAAAAATGGCATTTATTAAGTGCTTACTATGTGCAAAGCACTATTCAAGTGCTGGGGAGGTTTCAAGGTGATCAGGTTGTCCCACAGAGGGCTCACATTCTTCATCCTCATTTTACAGATGAGGTAACTGAGGCACAGAGAAGTTAAGTGACTTGCCCAAAGTCACACAGCTGACAATTGGCAGAGTCGGAATCTGAACTCATGACCTCCGACTCCAAAGCCCGGGCTCTTTCCACTGAGCCACGGTGCTTCTCTACTTCCAAAGAGAGATGAACACTTGGTAAACTGGTGTGGGAAATAGCAGTGCATGAAACTGCCCTAAAACTTTTTTTTTGTTTTCTGAGCTTAACCCTTATGTAAAGTCCTCATGAATCCACTGGAAAAAAGCTTTGATTTTTTTTTCAAGTGAGTTATAATAATAATAATGATTGTATTTGTTAAACGCTCACTATATCAATCGTATTTATTGAGAGCTTACTATGTGAAGAGCACTGTACTAAGCGCTTGGGAAGTACAAATTGGCAACATATAGAGACAGTCCCTACCCAATAGTGGGCTCACAGTCTAAAAGACTGTGCCACATATGCCAAGCACTGTTCTAAGTGCTGAGGTACATACAAAGGTAACCAGGTTGTCCCACATGGGTCTCACAGTCTTAATCCCCATTTTACATATGAGGGAACTGAGGCACAGGGAAGTGAAGTGATTTACCCAAGGTCAAACAGCAGACAAGTGACGGAACTGGGATTAGAACCCATGACCTCTGACTCCCAAGCCCGGGCTCTTTCCACTAAGCCACGCTGCTTTAACCACAGACCTAGCTGCCCCATCCTGACACAACCTGCTTATGGAAGCAATAGTCCAGCATTGCTGAGTTCAGTCACCATTCAGGTCTTGGTTAGGCAAAACAAAATGGCATAGTCATCCCCTCGCCCCCTCCTACCTCACCTCATTTCTCTCCTTCTCCAGCCCAGCCCACACCCTCCGCTCCTCTGCCGCTAACCTCCTCAATGGCCTCGTTCTCGCCTGTCCCGCCATCGACCCCCGGCCCGCATCCTCCCCCTGGCCTGGAATGTCCTCCCTCTGCCCATCCACCAAGCTAGCTCTCTTTCTCCCTTCAAAGCCCTACTGAGAGCTCACCTCCTCCAGGAGGCCTTCCCAGACTGATCTCCCCTTTTTCTCTCCTCCTCCCCATCCCCCCGCCCTACCTCCTTCCCCTCCCCACAGCTCATGTTATATTTGTACAGATTTATTACTCTATTTATTTTACTTGTACATATTTACTAGTCTATTTATTTTGCTAATAATGTGCATATAGCTTTAATTTCATTTTTTCTGACAATTTTGACACCTGTCTACACGTTGTGTTCTGTTGTCTGCCATTCATTCATTCATTCATTCATTCAATCATATTTATTGAGTGCTTACTGTGTGCACAGCACTGTACTAAGCGCTTGGGAAGTACAAGTTGGCAACATATAGAGACAGTCCCTACCCAACAGCGGGCTCACAGTCTAGAAGGGGGAGACAGACAACAAAACAAAACATATTAACAAAATGAAATGAATAGAATAAATACGTACAAATAAAATAAATAAATAAATAGAGTAATAAATACGTACAAACATATATACAGGTGATATACATATATACAGGTGGTATACCCCCTTCCCCTTCTAGCCTGTTGTGAGCCCATTGTGAGCCCATTGTTGGGTAGGGACCGACTCTATATGTTGCCGACTTGTACTTCCCAAGCACTTAGTACAGTGCTCTCCACACAGTAAGTGCTCAATAAATACGATTGAATGAATAGTCATCTCAAATATGGCCTATGATATGATTTCCCTAAATTAGATTACTCATTATTTTTGTCTCGAATAGCCTGCATTGTTATAGATCTATTCTTGAGACAAGAAGTTATGCAAGCTCAAAGTAAACAAAGAAATTCTGTAATGGACATTTTTTTACGGTATTTGTTAAGCACATACTCTGTGCCAGGCACTGTACTAAACCCAGCAGTAGATATAAGATAATTACTTTGGCTATAGCCCATGTCCCACATGATGCTCAGTCTTAATCCACATTTCACAGATGAGGTGACTGAGGCACAGGGAATTAAGTGATTTGCCCAAGGTCACATAGCAGACAAGTGGCAGAACTGAGATTAGAACCCATGTCCTCTGACTTTCAGGCCGATGCTCTTTTCACTGGGCCGTGCTGCTTCCCTGTTTGCATTACTTTCCAACTCAGCACATATTAAATACATATTCATTCAATCATGTTTCTTGAGCACTTACTGTGTGCAGAGCACTGTACTAAGGGCTTGGAAAGTGCAATTCGGCAACATATAGAGACAGTCCCTACCCAACAACGGGCTTACATCTAGAAGAAAAATTGGAGAATACAGGCAACGATCCTGCTATTCCACATCAAAATTGCAGAACTACATTAAAGCAATGTCATTATTAGGTCAGAGCAATGGTCCATCCAGCCCAGGATTGTTTATGAGAGTGGCAATTTGCCCTCCTTGATCTGTGCCCAAACGACTAGGGTTGTGCTATTTAACGTCCCTAACTTTCCCTCTAGTAGCTCTTATGGATAGTTCATTCAGGACTGTATCCAAATCCCTTTTAAATCTGATGATATTTTTGACCAGCCAAACTTTTTGGTGGTAACAAATTCCATATTTTATTTGTGAGATCCATTTTTTTTGGTAGTATAGAAATTGTCATTTCTGTACAGATAAGCAGCATGGTATTAGTGGAAAGAACATGGGCCTGTGAATCAGAAGGGCCCGAGTTCTAATCCCAACTCCACCACTTGTCTGCTGTGTGACCCTGGGCAAGCCACTTCACTTCTCTGTGCCTCAGTTTCCACATCTTTAAAATGAGGATTAAGACTCTGAGCCCCATGTGGGACAGGGATCGTGTCCAACCCGATTATCTTTTATCTACCTCAGCGCTTAGAATAGTGCTTGGCACATAGTAAGTGCATAACAAATACCACAGTTATTATTCTTATTGTTACCATTTTCATGCTTCAATACATGCCACCTCATCCTAATTCTTTGTGGAGAACTCCCTTTAGCTTTGTGTCTACCAACTCTGCTATATTGTTCTCTCCCAATCACTTAGTACAGGGCTCTGTACCAGGAAGCACTCAATAAACATGATTGATGGATTGATAATCTGTAAGATTGCCTTTGGACAGTAAGATTCTTGTGGGAAGGAAACATGTGTACCAACTTAGTTTTATTATACTCTCCCAAGCACACAGTACAGTGCTCTGCACACAGTAAGCAGTCTCTCCCTCTATTCTGTAAACTCCTAATGGGCAGGGATTGTGTCTACCTATTCTATTGCATTCTTCCAAGTGCTTAGTACAGTGCTGTACACACAATAAGCACTCAATAAATACTAAAGATTGATTTATGGATTGATAAGTTGCGAAGGGATGGGTATGGACTTCAAAAGGAGATGGGTGACTTCCTCTTGGGAGATGGCTGGGAAGGATAATAATAATAATTACGGTACTCGTTTAGCACTTACTATGTGCCAGACACTTTCCTAAGTGCTAGGGTGGATACACACAAATTTGGTTGGAAATAATCTCCGTCCCACTTGGGGCTCACAGTCTAGATCCCCATTTTACAGATGAGGTAACTGAGGCCCTGAGAAGTGAAGCATGTCCAGTAGCTCCTTATCTTCCCTCCCAAACCCTATCCTCTTCCTGACTTTCCCGTCACTGTAGATGGCACTACCATCCTTCCCATCTCAAAAGCCCGCAACCTTGGTGTCATCCTCGACTCCACTCTCTCATTCACCCCACACCTCCAATCCGTCACCAAAACCTGCAGCATTGCCAAGATCTGCCCTTTCCTCTCCATCCAAACTGCTACCTTGCTGGTTCAATCTCTCATCCTATCCCGACTGGATTACTGCATCAGCCTTCTCTCTGATCTCCCATCCTCCTGTCTCTCCCAGCTTCAGTCTATACTTCACTCTGCTGCCCAGATTATCCTTTTACAGAAACACTCTGGGCATGTCACCCCCCTCCTCAAGAATCTCCAGTAGTTGCCTGTAAACCTTTGCATGAAGCAAAAACTCCTCACTCTTGGCTTCAAAGCTCTCCATCACCTCGCCCCCTCCTACCTCACCTCCCTTCTCTCCTTCTACAGCCCAGCCCTTACACTCCACTACTCTGCTGCTAACCTCCTCACTGTGCCTCATTTTCATCTGTCCCACTGTCGACCCCCAGCCCACGTCCTTACCCTGGCCTGGAATGCTCTCCTTCCACACATCCACCAAACTAGCTCTCTTCCTCCCTTCAAAGCCCTACTGAGAGCTCATCTCCTCCAGGAGGCCTTCCCAGACTGAGCCCTCCTTTTCCTCTGCTCCTCCCTCCCTTCCCATAGCCCCCCTCCCTCCCTCTGCCCTACCCCCTTCCCCTCCCCACAGCACTTGTGTATATTTGTACATTCATTCTTTCATTCATTCATTCAATCGTACTTATTGAGCGCTTACTCTGTGCAGAGCGCTGTACTATTACACCGTAATTTTCATTTTACAAATGAGGTAACTGAGACACAGAGAAGTTAAATGACTTGTCCAAAGCCACCAGCTGATAGCTATTGTTGCCTGTCTACTTGTTTTGTTTTGTTGTCTGTCTCCCCCTTCTCAACTGTGAGCCCACTGTTGGGTGGGATTGTCTCTGTTGCCGAATTGTACTTTCCAAGAGCTTAGTACAGTGTTCTGCACACAGTAAGTGCTCAATAAATACTATTGAATGAATGAATAAGTGGCAGAGATGGGATTACAACCCATAACCTCTGACTCCCAATCAATCAATCAATCGTATTTATTGAGCACATACTGTGTGCAGAACACTGTACTAAGTACTTGGAAACTACAATTCCGTAACAGATAGAGACAATCCCTACCCAACAATGGGCTCATAGTCTAGAAGAGGGAAGACAGACAACAAAACAAAACAAGTAGACAGGCATCAATAGCATCAAAATAAATAAATAGAATTATAGACATATATATATATATATATGTAAATCTCTTCCTGACCTCCCTAGTCAATGACCCCCCCCGCCTCCCCAACCCTCACATCCATGCTTTCATGGCTTAGTGGATAGAGCATGGGCCTGGGAATCAGAGGTCATGGGTTCTCATCCCGGCTCTGCCACCTGTCTGCTGTGTGACCCTGGGCAAGTCACTTCTCATTCATTCATTCAATTGTATTTCTTGAGCGCTTACTGTGTGCAGAGCACTGTACTAAGTGCTTGGGAAGCACAAATCGGCAACATATAGAGACGGTCCCTACCCAACAATGGGCTCACAGCCTAGAAGGGGGAGACAGAGAACAAAACAAAACAAGTAGACAGGCAACAATAGCTATCAGCTGGTGGCTTTGGACAAGTCACTTAACTTCTCTGTGTCTCAGTTACCTCATTTGTAAAATGGGGATTAAGACTGTGAGCCCCATGTGGGACAACCTGATTACCTTGTATCTACCCCAGTGCTTAGAACAGTGCTTGGCACATAGTAAGTGCTTAACAAATACTATTATTATTATTATTATTATTATTATTATGTCAGATATGAAGAGGGAGGGAGATCCAGGCCGGAGGCAGGATTTGGGCGAGGTGTCAGCAGTGACAGAGATGAGATCAAGGTACAGCGAGTAGATTGGCCTTAGAGGAGTGAAGTGTGTAGTTTGGGTTGTAGTAAGGGAGTAATGAGATAAGGTAGGAGCTGGAGAGGTAATTGAGTGCTTTAAAACCTATGGTAAAGAGTTTCTGTTTGATGTGGAAATGGATGGACAATCACTGGATGTTCTTGAGGAGTTGGGCAACATGAACTGAATGGTTTTGTAAAAAAAACTGAGAAGTGATTTGGAAGTCACTGAAAGCTTCCTAGAAATTCAGCCTTGTTTGTAATCAAAGTAGCTCCTCCTGAGATATCTGAAGCAAATCTGAAACCAGATTGACAAACCCTTCATGGTTTTAGTGGAGGTGCCCATTGTTTCTAGGGAATGTGACTGCTATATTGTTATACTGTGATAATCAATCAATCAATCAATCGTATTTATTGAGCACTTACTGTGTGCAGAGCACTGTACTAAGCGCTTGGGAAGTACAAGCTGGCAACATATAGAGACAGTCCCTACCCAACAGTGGGCTCACAGTCTAGAAGGGGGAGACAGAGAACAAAACCAAACATACTAAGAAAATTAAATAAATAGAATAGATAGGTACAAGTAAAATAAATAAATAAATAAATAAATAGAGTAATAAATACGTACAAACGTATATACATATATACAGGTGCTGTGGGGAAGGGAAGGAGGTAAGATGGGGGGATGGAGCGGGGGACGAAGGGGAGAAGAAGGAAGGGGCTCAGTCTGGGAAGGCCTCCTGGAGGAGGTGAGCTCTCAGTAGGGCCTTGAAGGGAAGAAGAGAGGTAGTTTGGCGGATGGGCAGAGGGAGGGCATTCCAGGCCCAGGGGATGACGTGGGCCGGGGGTCGATGGCGGGACAGGCGAGAACGAGGCACGGTGAGGAGAGTAGCGGCAGAGGAGTGGAGAGTGCGGGCTGGGCTGGAGAAGGAGAGAAGGGAGGTAAGGTAGGAGGGGGCGAGGTGATGGACAGCCTTGAAGCCCAGGGTGAGGAGTTTCTGCCTGATGCGCAGATTGATTGGTAGCCACTGGAGATTTTTGATAATGATGGTATTTGTTAAGCACTTATGTGCCATGCCTGTACTAAGTGCTCTTGTCTTATCTTCTTTTATGCTATCGAGTTGTCTCCAACTGACAGCGACTCCATAGGTGCATCTCTCCCAAAATGCCTTATCTCCATCTGTAATCATTCTGGTAGTGTAACCACAGAGTTTTCTTGGTAAAAATACAAAAGTGGTTTACTGTTGCCTTCTTCCGCATAGTAAATTTGAGTCTCCACCCTTGACTCTCTCCCATGCTGCTGCTGCCCAGTGCAGGTGAGCTTTGACTTGTAGCAGACTGCCTTCCACTCATTAGCCACTGCCCAAGCTAGGAATGGAATGGGTATGTCTCTGAGTGACTCTCCCTCTTGTAGCCAAGACTGGTAGAGTACCAGAAACTCTCCAGATGTGAACCCAAGACGGGGTACTAAGCACTGGGCTAGATAAAAGTTAACTAGGTTGGACATAGACACTATCTTGCACAGGGCTCAGTCTTAAACCCCATTTTACAGTTGAGGGAACTGAGGCACAGAGAAGTTGAGTGACATGCCCAAGGTCATGCAGCAGACAAGTGGTGGAGCTGGAATTAGAACCCAGGTCCTTCTGACTCCCAAATCCGGGCTCTATCCACTAGACTATGCTGCTTCTCAAACATTTAGTACAGTGCTCTGCACACAGTAAGCACTCAAATTTTATTGACTGACTGACTGACTGGAATTTGAGAGCACCCCAGCCTGCTGAATTCAGCCCGCACCCTCCGCTCCTCCACCGCTAATCTCCTCACTGTACCTCGTTCTCGCCTGTCCCGCCATCGACCCCCGGCCCACGTCATCCCCCGGGCCTGGAATGCCCTCCCTCTGCCCCTCCGCCAAGCTAGCTCTCTTCCTCCCTTCAAGGCCCTGCTGAGAGCTCACCTCCTCCAGGAGGCCTTCCCAGACTGAGCCCCTTCCTTCCTCTCCCCCTCGTCCCCCTCTCCATCCCCCCATCTTACCTCCTTCCGTTCCCCACAGCACCTGTATATATGTATATATGGTTGTACATATTTATTACTCTATTTATTTATTTATTTATTTATTTATTTTACTTGTACATTTCTATCCTATTTATTTTATTTTGTTGGTATGTTTGGTTTTGTTCTCTGTCTCCCCCTTTTAGACTGTGAGCCCACTGTTGGGTAGGGACTGTCTCTATGTGTTGCCAATTTGTACTTCCCAAGCGCTTAGTACAGTGCTCTGCACATAGTAAGCGCTCAATAAATATGATTGATTGATTGATTGATTGACTGATCAAAATTGGGTGTAGAGGGAGACATCACTGATAGTTCACAGGAACTAGAGCGTATTTCTCACAGACCAAAGAGAAGAGGTTTAGCACTTGGTTTAATTATGTTGTACTGTACTTTCTCAAGTGCTTTGTACGGTGCTCGGCACATAGTAAATGCTCAATGCATATCATGGATTGGTTGATTGGTTTAGAACCAACCAAGACAAAAATAGTACTTGTTAAGTGCTTACTATGTGCCAAGTACTTTTCTAAGCACTGGGGTAGATACAAGTTAATCAGGTTGGACACAGTCCCTGTCCAACATGGGGCTCATACTCTTAATCCCCATTTTACAGATGAGGTAACTGATGTCCAGATAAATTAAGTGACTTGCCCAAGGTCAAACAGCAGACATGTGGCAGAGCTAGGATTCAAACCCAGGTCCTTCTGATACAGGCCCGTGTTCTATACACTAAACCACACTGCTTAAGCCCTGGTACAACTTGTAATTCCAAGGATAAGGGTAAGCCCAAAGCCCAAAGATGGGAAACACTATTTAAAATCTGGGTTACGAAAAATACTAGAGATTCAGAGCAGAATTCTACGGGCAGAATTCAGGAACTGAGAAGTGGCAAGACACAAGGATTTCAGAGATCTGGAAACAAAATAATAATAGTAATGATGGCATTTGTTAAGTGCTTACTATGTGCAAGTGCTTTGCACTGTTCCAAGCACTGGGGGGGATACAAGGTGATCAGGTTGTCCCACATGGGGCTCACAGTCTTAATCCCCATTTTACAGATGAGGACACTGAGAGTCAGCAGTGTGGCTCAGTGGAAAGAGGACACTCAACTCACTTAACTTGGGCATGTCACTTAAATTCTCTGGGCCTCAGTTACCTCATCTGTAAAATGGGGATTAAAACTGTGAGCCCCCTGTGGGACAACCTGAACACCTTGTGACCTCCCCACTGCTTAGAACAGTGCTTTGCACATTAACAAATACCATTATTATTATTATTATTATTATTATTATTATTGAGTGACTTGCCCAAAGTCACACAGCTGACAAGTGGCGGAGCTGGGATTTGAACCCATGACCTCTGACTCCCAAGCCCGGGCTCTTTCCACTGAGCCACATTGCTTCTCTTTTTTTGTTTGTCTTCTCAAACAAAAATCTGCAAGGGAAGCCAGAGGAACTAAAATAAGGCAGGGGTTGAACGAGTAACTCTGTTCAGGACTCCCTCCCCAGGTTGGGCAGCATTTCATTAGTCTGAGGGAGGATGGCTGTAGGGGCTGTCTTCAAGAAAGCCCACTTGCTAATTTGCCCTTGCTGGGCAATCAACTGTAAGCTCCCTATGGGAAGCAAATGTGTTTGTTATGTTGTTATATTGTACTCTCCCAAATGCTTAGTACAGTTCTTGCCAAACAGTAAGCACTCAATAACTACAACTGGCCTACTAACATCAGTTAATTGAGTATTTATCGAGCACTTAACTGTGTGCAGAGCACTGTACTAAGTGCTTGGGAAGTACAAGTTGGCAACATATAGAGACGGTCCCTACCCAACAGTGGGCTCACAGTCTAGAAGGGGGAGACGGAGAACAAAACAAAGCATATTAACAAAATAAAATAAATAGAATAGATATGTACAAGTAAAATAAATAGAGTAATAAATATGTACAAACATATATACATATATATTACTCTAATCTATTACATCACTCTAAGACATTTCCAGATCCAGTTGCCCAAGGTTCACATAGATGGCAAATAGTGGAGTCAGGATTAGAAGCCAGGCCCTCTAACTCCCAAGTCCATGCTTTTTCCACAGCAATCTGTGGGGGAATTGGACATTAAAACAAATCCCAGATAGAGGAAGCATTCATTCATTCATTCAATCGTATTTATTGAGCGCTTACTGTGTGCAGAGCACTATACTAAGCAGCAGAGGATGTAAATGCTGTGGTACTGCAGGTGGGGTGAATATCAACAGCAGCTTTGGGATTATTCATACCAATTTATCCCTGCACCCTGGGGAAACTAAACTAGGAAGAGCTCTAATCCATCAATCAACCAATCAATCGTATTTATTGAGGGCTTACTGGGTGTAGAGCACTATACAAAGTGTTTAGGAGAGTACAACGGAGAAGCAGAGTAGCTCAGTGGAAAGAGCACAGGCTTGGGAGTCAGAGGTCATGGGTTCTAATCCTGGCTCTGCCACTTAATAATAATGATAATAATGATGGCATTTATTAAGCGCTTACTATGTGCAAAGCACTATTCTAAGTGCTGAGGAAGTTACAGGGTGATCAAGCTGTCCCACAGGGGGCTCACAGTCTTAATCCCCATTTTACAGATGAGGGAACTGAGGCACAGAGAAGGTAAGTGACTTGTCCAAAGTCAAACAGCTGACAATTGGCGGAGCAGGGGTTTGAACCCATGATCTCTGACTCCAAAGCCTGTGGTCTTTCCACTGAGCCACGCTGCTTCTCTTCACTTGTCTGCTGTGTGACTTTGGGCAAGCCACTTAACTTATCTAGGCCTCAGTTACCCCATCTGTAAAATGAGGATTAAGACTGTGAGCCCCACGTGGGACAACCTGATTATCTTGTATCTCCCCCAGTGCTTAGAACAGTGTTTGGCACACAGTAAGCGCTTAACAAATACCATCATCATTATTACTATTATTACAACACAACACTACAAAGGAGAAATTCCCTGCCCATAATGAGTTTACAGTCTCGACCTATTACACTAATCAATTATATCACTCTAATAAATTTTCTGAGCCAGTTGTAACTGTAGATCTGGATCCTAGTACTCAAACAGAAGGCAGTCTTAAAGGAAATTGTCACCTTAGATAGAATTCCGTCATATATGTAGTAACCTAAATCATTCCTATTTTGGGGGGATTTTCAAAACTCTCCCTCTTTTGGCTTTGAAATACCTGCAGTGATTTGATGTGCTACTTGCTCCCTAAGTTACAGCTGGAAGGAAGATTTCCAGAAGCCTGGAGCTTTCAGCTCAGCTGCAATATTCCAGCACACAAGGAATGCTTTAAGAGCAATTACATCAAGTCCCTGATTAAGGGTGTTCTCACCTATCTTACACCCCTTAAAAAAATCATTCATTCATTCAATGATATTTATTGAGCACTTACTGTGTGCAGAGCACTGTACTGATTACCTTGTATTTACTCCAGTACTTAGAACAGTGCTTGGCACATAGTAAGTGCTTAACAAATAACATTATTATTATTATAGCAGAACTCGAGTTGATTCCCATACTAGCTCAGGAGGGTCAAAACATGAAATCACAGGATAGTGGCTGTCATTTACCTGAGTAGTTGGAAGCGTGAAATCACAGGTTAGTAGCGGTGATTTGCCTAATTGGGGTGGTACAGCTAGAAGGATTGTGGAGAAGTGTGGAAGGCTAAAGACTTAAAAGAGCTCAATTATCTTGCCCACTCCTACCTCACCTCACTGCTCTCCTACTACAACCCAGCCCACATACTTCACTCGTCTAATGCCAGCCTGCTCATTGCACCTCGATCCCCCTTCTCGACTGTGAGCCCACTGTTGGGTAGGGACCGTCTCTATATGTTGCCAACTTGTACTTCCCAAGCACTTAGTACAGTGCTCTGCACAGAGTAAGCGCTCAATAAATGTGACTGATTGATTGATTGGTCACGTCTATCTCTCCACCGACTTCTGGCCCACATCCTCCATCTGGTCTGGAACACCCTCCCTCTTCAGAATAATAATAATAATGATGGCATTTATTAAGCGCTTACTACGTGCCAAGCACTGTTCTAAGCTCTGGGGTGGTTACAAGGTGATCAGGTTGTCCCACAGGGGGCTCACAGTCTTAATCCCCATTTTACAGAAGAGGGAACTGAGGAACAGAGAAGTTAAGTGACTTGCCCAAAGTCACACAGCTGACAAGTGGTGGAGCCGGGATTTGAACCCACGACCTCTGACTCCAAAGCCCGGGCTCTTTCCACTGAGCCGCACTGCTTCACATGTGACAGACCATCACTCTCCCCACCTTCAAAGCCTTACTGAAGGCACATTTCCTTTGAGAGGCCTTCCCTGACTAAGCCCTCATTTCCTTTCCTCCCTTTCCCTTCTGTTTCACCCTGACTTGCTCCTTTCATTTGGGTAAGTCACTTCACTTCTCTGGGCCTCAGTTACCTCATCTGTAAAATGGGGATTAAGACTGTGAGCTCCCCGTGGGACAACCTGTTCACCTTGTAACCTCCCCAGCACTTAGAACAGTGCTTTGCACATGTAAGCACTTAATAAATGCCATTATTATTATTATTATTATTATTATTCACTGCCCTCAGCCCCACAGCGCTAATGTACATATCCATGATTTATTTATTTATTTATATTAAAGTCTGCTTCCTCTTCAAGACTTTAAACTGTGCAGTGGAAAGGGCTTGGGAGTCAGAGGACGTGGGTTCTAATCCCTTCTCCTCCACTTGTCTGTTGTGTGACCTTGGGCAAGTCACTTAACTCCTCTGTGTCTCAGTTTCCTTATCTGTAAAAACGGGATTAAAAGTTTGAGCCCCACGTGGGACAACCTGAATACCTTGTATCTACCCCAGCACTTAGAACAGTTCTTGGCACACAGTAAGCACTTAAGAAATACCATAATAATAATAATAATTATTAGAGGGAACATGTCTGCTAATTCTGTTCTATTGTACTCTCCCAAGCACTTAGGATGGTGCTCTGCATACATTAAGTGCTCAATGAATATTGACTGGCTGATCAATTGGTTGACCCTAGGATTACAATAAACTCAGATTTAGGTGGGGAAAATTCCTAACTTGTCAAAGCATGGGTGAATCCTTTGGAAGATTTTAGCTAATGAAATCACCAGAGGCTCACCTCAAATCTCTTCAGCCCTCATCTTCATAGGACTGTAGGGCAAATTATGATCTTTCCTAGTTGCTTAAAAATAATCTTTTTCATCTTGAGGTACTTTAAAAAAAATAATAATAACAATAATAATAATGATGGTATTTGTTAAGTGCTCACTATGTGCCAAGCACCATTCTAAGCTCTGGGGTAGGTACAAAGTAATCAGGTTGTCCCACTTGGGGCTCATGGACTAAATTACCATTTTACAGGTGAGGTAACTGAGTCACAGACAAGTTAAGTGACTTGCCCAAAGTCACACAGAACTCACGACCTCTGACTCCCAAGCCTGTGTTCACATAGTTTTTTTAAATTAAATCTTGCAATAAATGTTGAAAAGACACTCTATTTCCATCTCCACTACCTTCCAGTCACTGAATGCATACAGTTTTATCTCCTAACCGTCAGACTTACGGCTCTCCACCAGCTGACTCTCCCTCACACTTGGTCCATTACTTCTTCCTTCACTGGAGCTCATGGTATTCACATTCTCTGTTCACAGGAGGCTTCACTTACTCCCTCCTTCTGATCCAGATTGCTTTCCTTCCCTACTTTTCTAAAACACCCCACCCCTTCAAACCTATTAAGAAAATGTAACCTCCCTAACCTCACCCTGGGCTTCAAGGCTGTCCATCACCTCGCCCCCTCCTACCTCACCTCCCTTCTCTCCTTCTCCAGCCCAGCCCGCACCCTCCGCTCCTCCGCCGCTAATCTCCTCAGCGTACCTCGTTCTCGCCTGTCCCGCCATCGACCCCCGGCCCACGTCCTCCCCCTGGCCTGGAATGCCCTCCCTCTGCCCACCCGCCAAGCTCGCTCTCTTCCTCCCTTCAAGGCCCTACTGAGAGCTCACCTCCTCCAGGAGGCCTTCCCAGACTGAGCCCCTCCTTCCTCACCCCCTCCTCTCCCTCCCCAGCCCCTCGCCTTACCTCCTTCCCCTCCCTACAGCACCTGTATATATGTATATATGTTTGTACATATTTATTACTCTATTTTATTTGTATATATTTATTCTATTTATTTTATAGTGTTAATATGTTTTGTTTTGTTGTCTGTCTCCCCCTTCTAGACTGTGAGCCCACTGTTGGATAGGGACCGTCTCTGTATGTTGCCAACTTGTATACTTCCCAAGCGTTTAGTACAGTGCTCTGCACACAGTAAGGGCTCAATAAATACAATTGAATGAATGAATGAATCACATTGATCAATCAATTCAATTGATCAATTGAACACTTGTGCACTTGTATGTGCAGATCCCTGTTCTAAGCACTTGGGAGAGTACAATACAACAGAATTAACAGACACATACCCTGCCCACAACATGCTTATGGTCTAGAGATGAGTTTACAGTCTAGAGAAGCAGTGTGGCTCAGTGGAAAGAGCACGGGCTTCGATGTCAGAAGTCATGGTTTCACATCCCGGCTCTGCCAATTGTCAGCTGTGTGACTTTGGGCAAGTAACTTAACTTCTCTGGGCCTCAGTTCCCTCATCTGCAAAATGGGGATTAAGACTGTGAGCCCCCTGTGGGACAACCCCTGTGTAACCTCCCCAGCACTTAGAACAGTGCTTTGCACACAGTAAGCGCTTAAGAAATGCCATCATTATTATTATTATAGAGCCACTCTCCTTACTTCCTCAACTTTTCCTCTTCTCTTTCTCAGCTCATGAAGCTTATGAATATATTTTGTCATTATGCACTTAGAGGAAGGAGTACAGAACTGGGAGTCAGAGGACCTGGGTCTAATCCTGGAGCTGTCATTTGCTGTGTGATCTGGGCAAAGTCATTTCACTTTCTTGTGCCTCAGTTTCCTCATTTATAAATATCTGTACCTCCTCCTACTTAGACTGTGAGTCCCACGAAGGGCAGGGACTGTGTCTAACCTGATTGTTTTGCTCTACCCCAGCATTTAGTACAGTGCTTGTCACAAACTAAGCAACTGGCAAAAACTACCATTATTATCATTATATTATTGGACAGCAATAAATCTACTTGTCTATCCCCCTTTTATAATATTGATAATACCAATTGTGGTATTTGTAAAGTGCTTACTATGTGTCAGGCACTGTACTAAGCACTGGGGTGGATGAATTGTATATTCCAAGCACTCAGTACAGTGCTATACACACAATAAGCTCTCGATAAATATGATTGAATGAATGCAAGCAAATTGGGTTAGACGCATTCCCTGTCCCGCATGGGACTCACAGTCTTAATCCCCATTTTACAAATGAAGCAACTGAAGCACAAAAAAGTAAAGTGACTTGCCCAGGGTCATGTAGCAGACAAATCATCATCATCAATTGTATTTATTGAGCGCTTACTATGTGTAGAGCACTGTACTAAGTGCTTGGGAAGTACAAATTGGCAACATATAGAGACAGTCCCTACCCAACAGTGGGTTCACAGTCTAAAAGGGGGAAAAAGACAAATGGAGGAGCACATCAATCAACCAACCAATAGTATTTATTAAGCACTTACTCTGTGCAGAGCATTGTATTAAGGACTTAGGAAAGTACAATAGAGTTAGTAGACTTGATGGGGAGAGCTTTCATCCTGCCTTACTTTGGTTATCTCCTACTTCAACCTGTGGTCACAACTTCGCTTCTCTAACACCAACCTGCTCACTGTACCTTGCTCTCATCTGCTTCACTGCTAACGCCTTGTCCATGTCCTACTTCTGGCATGGAAATCCCTCCCCATTTCATGTGTAACACACCACCACTTTCCCTATCAATCAATCAGTAGTATTCTTTGAGTGCTTAGTCTGTACAGAAGAGCACTTGGAAAGAGTGCATTATAACAGTGTTGGTTGACACGTCTGTTGCCCACAAGGAACTTACAGTCTAAAGGGAAGATTATGTGGTTGGACACAGTCCCTATCCATTAAAAGGCTTGCAGCCTAAGTAGGAGGGACAACAAATATTTAATCCCCATTTTACAGATGAGGCAATTGAGGCATTAGAACCCAGCTCCCCTAGCTAGCATGTCCATGATTTTTCCACTAGTTCATGCTGCTTTCTGATTCTTTACTTTTAAAGCCATATAAAATCACATCTCCTCCAAGAGGCCTGCCCTGACTAAGCCCTCATTTCCCCTGCATCCGCTCCCTTCTGCACAACCTATGAACTTGGATCTATATCCTTTGAGCAGTTGATACACACCCAACTCTCAATCAAAGCACTTATTTACATATTGTTATATTCTGCTATTTTCTGTATCTGTAATTTATTCCAGTATCTGTTTCTCTCTATAGACTGTAAGTGCCTTTTGGGCAGATATCATGTCTACTAACTGTATTAAATTGCACTTTTCCAAGCACTTAGTACAGTACTCTGCACATAATCTATCAAATGCCCTTAAAAATACATTCATAATTTACCCCAATATAATGTATAATATAATTTACCAAATATATGAAGGGAACAGAAGCCTATTTTTAATCCTTTATACCAAGCAGAAGAATCCAGAATTATAGAAGACTATCCCCATAATTTCTTTTTTAAACAATAATGCTGTGAAAAACTTTCTTGAAAAAATAAAGAATTACCTCTGGGTTAAGATCAGGCTTGGAAAGTTTCATTCCACAACAAATTTCAGAAAGTTGGGAATACTTGTGTTTGTAATAGAAGTTGACACAAAATCCGGCTGGTACTGTTTACCAGAATGAATTCTATGATAAGAAAAAAAAAAGAACACCATTACTTCATAAGTAGCAATAATTTAAAGAAATATATGATGCATTAAGAAAATTAGGGTAGAAAGTCTTGTTAAGCATGCTGTCAGACTAATTAAGGAGTTCTGATTCAGGTTCAGGGAGTCACCGGCCCAATGAAGGACCCATGCAGCTGTCAGAGAATGATATTTCAGTGCTTAGTACAGTGCTAAGCATTTATTACAGTGCTCTGCACACAGTAAGTGCTCAATAAATATGATTGAATGAATATTTGGAGAAAGCAATTTCTTCATTCCCTAGCAGACGGAACTTATTAATTCAATTGTATTTATTGAGTGTTTACTGTGTGCAGAGCACTGTACTAGCTCTTGGAAGGTACTTCAAAAATGCATGTAAAACAAGCAAAGTCCAAGTAATATCCACCCCCAAATCCAATCAATGCTGAAACATATTCCCACGGAATTACAACAATACCCTGCTGACAAGCAATACCTTTAAGCAAACAGTGAGCAACAATTGGAAGCAAACCCACCCCAAAAGACCAACTCACACTCTCACAGGCTTCCGTGGAAGACACCGTTCATTATACTGACTGCCAAGAGTCGCCCCTGCTTACTATCAGTACAGTAATGACTATCTGCAATTCAGCTGAAAGCAATCAATCAATCAATCATCTTTATTAAGCACTTACTGTGTGCAGAGCACTGTACTAAGTGCTTGGGAAGTACAAGTTGGAAACATATAGAGACAGTCCCTACCCAACAGTGGGCTCACAGTCTAGAAGCGGGGAGACAGAGAACAAAACCAAACGTATTAACAAAATAAAATAAATAGAATGGATATGTACAAGTAGTAAGGTTATGTGTGAGAACCTCATAGCCGGAGGGTATTGGGGCTGGGCCTGATCCCATCCTTGGCTGCCATCTGCTCCAGCCTCTCGGGTACAGAGTCAACTAGACGTCCCTACCAAGCCGAGGTGTCGTGATCTGGCAGATCCCGTCCAGGGGTCCCCATCGGGCACGGTCTGGGAGACCTTTAGGCGTAAGCTTCTCCTTTCTGCTTTTATTTTGGGCAGCCCACAGAGGAGGGACAGGACTGATAAAATGTTTAGTTCCTTTTAATCTATGCTGTCATGTGCTGTCTTGGACCATATCAGCAAACCACAGCTTTCTGTTCACAAACTGCAAGTCCTTCGTTCAACAAAACATTTTCCTATACTTAAGCAACTAAAAGTAAATAATTCCTGGAAATCAAGAGATGCTGGGCCTTTCCCCAGATGGAGTCAGTCATGCTAAGCTCCACTTATCCTATTCGTCTCTCTTCGTATGTTTTCTTGCACCAAGCCGGCTTCTACATTCCTGGTCTGTTAACACGCCTCTGCTGATTCCATTCTAATAGCTTCATTTCAGCCTCGGATCTTTGTAAAAACAAATCCAGAAATATCAGAAATTTTCTGAATTTGGCCTCGGTTTCAAAAAAGCAGATTTCTGGAAAAATCTAATAATGATTTGTCATTTTCAAATGAATGGCAGAAATAAAAAAAAATGTGTTCAGAGCACAGTACTAAGTGCTTGGGAAAGTAGAATAGGACCAAAATTACACCCTGTCTGCCCGTAAAGAGTTGATCATCTCATGGTTGAAGAGACCCGGAAAGGAGAGGAAGAAACTGGTAGCAAGCAGTTTTAAGAAGTGAGAGGGGTTGGAGGGCAGAGGCATCTCAAGCTAGAGTGAACAGATTTAGAAAGCAGGGGGAGACCTCCAACTGAGAGGCAGCTGGAAAGGAGGAGAAAGAGGAGATGGACAGTAGCACACTGGCAAGGTGATAGAAAGACTTGGTTGATTAAAGAAACCGTCCTTTGAAATAATATAGTTTTTATCCCCTCTAGATTGCAAACTCCTTGTGAGCAGGGAACGTGTCTATTAGCTCTGCTGTATTGTCCTCTCAAGGGTTGTCCTTGCTCTGTTGTCTCTGCTGTATTGTCCTCTCAGTACAGGGTTCTGCATACACTTAAGTTCCCAATAAATACCACTGATTGATAACACATTGCACCTTTCCACCCAATGTATTTATTTTGACAGTATTGTAAGTAAATATTTTTTATGCTTATTTTCCTCTTAGACTCTCTGTGGACAGCAAACATGACACTGTTCAGCCCAAAGGCCCAGGACAGTGCCTACTCCAAGTGGGTACTCAATAAATGCTTCTACTACTACTATCACTACTACTACTACAATTACTACTAGCACTTCTACAGTATACCCCCTTCATTTTTTACTCTTTACTAAGCCCTCAAATCTGGTCCCCTCTGAAAGGATAAGGATGGGGCCAAAGCAGGATGGAAGAGGGTTTGAAACCAAATTAGCTCCCAAAAAAGAGTAAAACAACGGCCTGCAAATGCTCACAAATGAGCACAATGTAAAGTCAAGACTGGTAGACCATGAATCCCCATAGCTTGGTGGGCTTATTTTCCTCATTAGAGTCTTAACTCTCTGTGGACAGCAAACATGACACTATTCTGCCCAAAGGCCCAGGACGGTGCCTACTCCAAGTGGGTACTCAAAAAATGCTGCTACTACTACTATTTCTACTACTACTACTACTAGCACTTCTACAGTATACCCCCTTCATTTTATACTCTTTACTAAGCCCCCAAATCTGGTCCCCTCTGAAAGGACAAGGATGGGGCCAAAGCAGGATGGAAGAGGGTCTGAAACCAAATTAGCTCCCAAAAAAGAGTAAAAAAATGGCCTGCAAACGCTCACAAATAAGCAAAGTGTAAAATCAAGACTGGCAGACCATGAATCCCCATAGCTTGGTGGGCTGCTCTGATGCAGCACCATTGCTGATGTCTGAAAGGGATTGGTATATCACACCTCATCTCGATTTCATTCAACCACACCAAAACTGGTCCTCAAAGGCACAAGAGCTTTGATATTGATAATGACTATATAGAATTGATACTCTACCATTACAATTTAGAACTTTATATCTTGCTTGAAAATGGAAACTTTACCTTGTCTTACACAATAGAAATATCTTAAAAAAATTTATCTTCTGCCTTAATTCATTCAGTCATATTTATTGAGCCCTTACTGTGTGCAGAGCACTGTACTAAGTGCTTAATCAAATGCCTTGGGGGTTCTATGGCCTGTGGTAACTTAACACTGGAAGAAAGTTGTATAGACATGATTCTCCATTTTGGAGTCAGAAACAATTAATCCCCTCATTAATAATGATGGCATTTGTTAAGTGCTTACTATGTGCAAAGCACTGTTCTAAGCACTGTGGGGATACACAGTGATCAGGTTGTCCCACGTGGGGCTCACAGTCTTAATCCCCATTTTACAGATGAGGTAACTGAGGCTCAGAGAAGTTAAGTGACTTGCCCCAGGTCACACAGCAGACATGTGGGGCCAGGATTCGAACCCATGACCTCTGACTCCAAAGCCTGTGCTCTCTCCACTGAACCACGCTGCTTCTAATAATTAAGCCCTCATTAAGCCCGCTCCAGCAACTCTGATGTCTCCATATGGTCTTATGGAGAAGCAGCATGGCTCAGTGGAAAGAGCACGGGCTTTGGAGTTGGGGTGATGGGTTCGAATCCCAGCTCTGCCAATTGTCAGCTGTGTGACTTTGGGCAAGTCACTTCACATCTCTGGGCCTCAGTTCCCTCATCTGTAAAATGGGGATTAAGACTGTGAGCCCCCCGTGGGACAACCTGATCTCCTTGTAACCTCCCCAGCACTTAGAACAGTGCTTTGCACGTAGGAAGTGCTTAATAAATGCCATTATTATTATTATTATTATTATTAACTGACCAATAGCAATTCAGACTTTTCCCAGCCACCTGTCTCTGGCTAATTTCTTCTGTTTTGGATAGCTTCTAAGATGATTCCAAATTTCAGGCAGGGTGCACAAAGGAATGCAGGGCATTCTCAGACATTAGCCATGAATCCTCCATCAGTCAGGAGACATCCACAAATTCCATATCATTAATCACTTAACCATTAGTAGTTGTTGAGCATCTACAATGTTCAGAGCACAGTACTATGATCTTGGGTGAGTAGAATAGAATGAGTAGATTTGATCCCTAACCTCAAGGAGCTTCCACTCAAAAGGGGTAGATAGACACTAATGTCCATTAAATTGTAAGCTCCTCGAGGGTAGAGGTCATGTATAACAATTCTATTGCATTGTATTTTCCCAAGCACTTAATACAGAGCTCTGCCCACAATAGGCATTCAATAAATATCATTAATTGACTGATACCATAGACCCGCTGCCTTGTCTCACAAGCACAACCTGTCTTTCTTGAGGAGAGTAGTGAAATGCAACAAAAAATATTAATAATTCGCTATTTTTGTTGTTGACAATGAGGCTGGAATTCCAGTGGCTGTTGAAGCAGCAGGTAGAAGAGACAGAGATTGTTTTGCTTTGTTCCCAACTGTCCCGCTAGATAACCGGTGAAGACACAGTGTTCGTTCCACACTCTTTCTCAGACTTTTTAACTGGCTCCTTTTCCATCTTTCACCCCCAAACTGTGAGGGCCTCTTCTACTCTTCTCACTGTTTACTCACTCCCCTCTGCTCCCACAGCTTGCACTACCTCCCCTATATGGATGACTTCCAACTTTGTTTGCAGTAAGCTCCTTGAGGGCAGGAATCAATCAATCAATCAGTCGTATTTATTGAGCACTTACTGTGTGCAAAGCACTGTACTAAGTGCTTGGGAAGTACAAGTTGGCAACATATAGAGACAGTCCCTACCCAACAGTGGGCTCACAGTCTAGAAGGAGGAGACAGAGAACAAAACCAAACATATTAACAAAATAAAATAAATAGAATAGATATGTACAAGTAAAATAAATAAATAGAGTAATAAATACGTACAAACGTATATACAGGTGCTGTGGGGAAGGGAAGGAGGTGGGGATGGAGAGGGAGACGAGGGGGAGAGGAAGGAGGGGGCATCTACCAACATTATTGTACTCTCTCAAGCACTTAGCAACACTACTACTAGTAATAATAATAATTGTGGTATTCATTAAGCATTTACTATGTGCCAGGCACTGCACTAAGCACTGGGATGGATACGAGCAAATCGGATTGGACACAGTCCTTGTCCCACTTGGGGCTCACAGTCTTCATCCTCATTTTACAGATGGGGTAACTGAGGCCCAGAGAAGTGAAGTGACTTGCCCAAGTCAAAGAGAAGACAACTGACAGAGTTGGGATTAGAACCCAAGACCTTCTGATTCCCAGGCCTGTC
Organism: Tachyglossus aculeatus; assembly: GCF_015852505.1. Classification (NCBI taxonomy): domain Eukaryota; kingdom Metazoa; phylum Chordata; class Mammalia; order Monotremata; family Tachyglossidae; genus Tachyglossus; species Tachyglossus aculeatus. The sequence goes on from NC_052066.1 coordinate 85,324,480, forward strand.
CACTACACCATGCTGCTTCATGTAGTCTGCACTCAGTAAAATTCTCACCAAATATCACTGATTGATGACACTCTGCATAATGTGCAAGCAATTGACAAATCAACTTACAGAGTAGTACTTAAATCAGCATTAACTTCTAACCCATACAAACTTCTTACTTAAAATGTCCTCCTTTGCTCTTTTTAAACAAAATGTTTGTCTAATTTGTCTAATACTCTTGAAAAAAATGCATTCACGATGAGAGAAAGCAAGAAGTGAATGCATACATTCACTCTGTTCACAGAACTAAGATGGCTAAAAGGAATGCAAAACGCTGAAGTACTGAATGTTTTCCCTAAACATTTTGGCTAGGAAACATTCTTCTGATATCTTCAAACTGTTGAGCTCTATACAAGGCATTAGCAAACAGAATTACTGGTGCCCACACTTGTATTAGTGAGTATGGTGGAACAAATGTTAGTTTTTCTCAACGTGAGGATTTGCAATCATGTAACCCTCATGTTACAGGAAACCTGTGTGTGTTTTGTAGAATGTTTCATTGTTAAATAGCTCACAGGAAAAGTAACCCCTTTTAAAAGTGATTCTTCAGAAAATGCAAAGAAACTAAAATATTCTTAGGGGTAGCACAGATTTTTAAAAAATATTTTCCTAATTTCTGGAAGTGATAAATGTTAGGTCACCAATCAATCAATCAATGGTACATATTGATGGCTTACTTCGAGTGGAAGACTGAACTAGGCACTTGAGAGAGAATAGTATAGGAGTTGATACGCATATTCTCCACCCACAAGAAGATCACAATCTAGAGGAATGTTTCCATTTACAAATGTGTGATTATCAAACTGGCATTGCACCTACAGATTACCAATTTGTTATTATAGGTATCCAATTCTCTTGGTGAAGGAGGAAAATGAACTGTTTTGAACTGATAAAGAAGTTGGGCTGTAGAAATAGAAAAAAAATGTGAATTCTGCATTTCACAAATTAGAGTAATGAAAAACATTGAAAAATAGACTAGTCCTTAGGGTTAGGCTAGTATAGGTCCATTAGGGCTTTGAAATTCAGTCAGCAACAGATAAAAGATGAGGAAATGCTACTATCAAATGAGCAGCAGAGAAGATCCACTAATTGGCTATTCTGCTGTGTTAGGTGGGTGGATTTTGAAACCCGAGCACTCCCTTATTCTAACTGGACTTTTCTCTTCCTAATAAGAATTTGGAAAGATGGGCCGAGGCAGTAATCAAAATGGGCATCTGTTTGATTGGGGTGCTGGGTCATATTAGGATCAAACCTCCAAAAGGGTCAGAAAGTTTTTCTTGACTACGAAGTACTGCCTTCTCATAAAGAGAGTCAGGACTTAACAATTTGGTGATGCTGCTGTATTATTGCCATGAGAAAGACACCAATATGTGACTGATTAATTTAATGTGATAAATTAAAAATTATCTGAGCTGAGAAATATCTCAAAGTTACAAACTGCAACCTATTTACAACTTAATATATTCCAGTATTCAAAGAATCATGCACAATCAAATATTCTAATGAGATGATGAATTACAACATGCCCCGTTAATACTTGTAGTTTCCAAAGAGGTTTCCCCCAAGTTGAATCATTTTATTAAGCAATCATCTTGTGGTATTCTGGTATTTTAGAGTTTGATGACCTACTTGAAAGATGAAAAGAAAAAGTGCCGCTTCATTAACTGAAGAAATGCTGCAGTCTTTTGGTATAAGCATAGGGATGCCTTTTGAAAGAAAACCCCATCTTCAATTTTTTTGTATACTGAAAAATGTGACTGAGGGAAAAGGTTTATTCACAAACCATGATTTTCCATATGAAGGTTACCAGGCTCCTATATAATTCAGTTAAGAAAGGTGACGCCGCAGTCAATCAATTAATGCCATTTATTGAGCACCTTCTAAGTGTCAGGTACTGTATTTAATACTTGAAATCAATCAGTTATGTTGATTGAGCTCTGTAGCACACTGTATTAAGTACTTGGGAGAGTACAAAGAGTGAGCAGACAAGATCCATGCCCTCAAGGACTTTGCTATCTAATGGAGGATCTTACAATTAGTGGAAGAATTCTTACGATCCAACGGGAAGAATGCAACAGTAGCAAGGCACATATGTTCTCTGCTCCTAACAAACTTACAGTCTATTGAAGAAGAATATGAACAAAAATTACTTGCAGAAAGTGAAACTCAGAGGAAGCACAAGTATAAAGTGGGAAGCAGTACATTCATTCATTAATTCATTCAATTGTATTTATTGAGCGCTTACTGTGTGCAGAACACTGTACTCAGTGCTTGGGGGAGTCCAATACCGCAATAAATAGACACATTTCCCTCCCCAGAATGAGCTTACAGTCTGGGTGGGGGGCGGAGTGTATTCAATACAAATAAATAAATTGCAGATATGTACATAAGTGCTGTGGGGCTGGAAGAGGGGAAGAGCAAAGAGAGCAAATCAGACCATCGCAGAAGGGAGTAGGAGATGAGGAAAGGTGGGGCTTAGTCAGGGAAGGCCTCTTGGAGGAGATGGGCTTACAATAAGGCTTTGAAGGAGGGAAGAATAACATGGGCTAGGGTTCAGGGTTGAGATAGGTGAGACTGAATCACAGTGAGTAGGTTAGCACTTGAGGAATGAAGGGTGTGGGCTGGATTGTAGAAGGAGAGAAGAGAGGTGAGGTAGGAGGAGGTAAGGTAGTGGAGTGCTTTAAAGCCAGTGGTGAGGAGTTTTGTTTGATGCGGAGGTGGATGGACAACAACTGGATTTTTTGAGGTAATAATAATAATGTTGGTATTTGTTAAGCGCTTACTATGTGCAAAGCACTGTTCTAAGCACTGGGGTGGATACAAGATAATCAGGTTGTCCCAAGTGGGGTTCACAGTCTTCATCCCCATTTTACAGATGAGGGAACTGAGGCCCAGAGAAGTTAAGTGAATTGCCCAAAGTCACACAGCTGACAAGTAGCGGAGCCGTGATTTGAACCCACAACCTCTGACTCCAAAGCCCGTGCTCTTTCCACTGAGCCCCGCTGCTTCTCTCCATCAGGACAGAAGAGTAGAAGACATAATTTAATGTACAGATATATATCTATATAAAATATATTTAATACATGTGTACACAAATGCTGAGGTTATGATTAAAGTACAAGAGGAGAAAACTCAAGAAAATGTGAAGAAAAGCATTTAAATACATTGCTGGAATGCTCTAGACTTAGGCTTTCTGTAAAAGTAGACCTACTATATGCAGAGTGCTTGGGAGAGTACAATACAACAGAGTTAGCAGACACATTCCTGGCCCATCGTAACATCGGGGGTTGAACTATCACAGAGTTTCACTTTAAGGAAAAGTCATATTAAACTACTTACCCTGTGTCTGGAGACACATACATCAATCAACCAGTCAGACTGTGTTCACCTCCGAGTAACAGTTTCGTGCTAATTTGAACAAACGCATTTTAAAACGAAAAAATAGAAAATCGGGTTATGGTCTATTAATGGAGTCTTGACTATACTGACAAGACCCTCCTGGAAGCTTTCATTCTGAGAGGTGGACAAAGGCCTCATTGACCCAGTTGGGGTCAGGGTCATCGGTTGCCTAAATTCATTTAGGAGCTTTTATAAATATTTGGGTGAATAGAAAGCACAATGTATTGTGGAACAGGAGGGAAACTTCTTGATCATTTCACAACAGTTTTGACATTGGGCCTTCTTCGCTCATGTACTTTTGTGTCTGAGCCACAGAACACTGCACCGTTGGTGGTAATGTTAATATCAGGCTGACTTTGTCCACTTATAGTTTATCCTTGCATGTTTTAACTCTGCCCTCTCCTATGCTCGGCAAAATTATTTCTCCACCCTTATTTACACCCATGCCCATCAGCCTCGCCAGTTGTTCCAGACATTTAACTCCCTCCTCTGGCCCCCTATCCCCCTGCCTCCCCCATTTCTTGCCCCCAGTGACCTGGCCACCTACTTTATTAAGAAAATTGACACTATTAGGCATGAGCTCCCTAAAATCTCCCCTGCCCCTCCTCAGTCCCTCTCCCTTCCAGCCCCCTCTTCAACTCTCTCATCCATCCCAAGAGTATCTCTATAGGAGATCTCCAGCCTATTCTCAAAATCCACCCCCTCCACCTGAGCATCTGACCCCATTCCTTTGCATCTTATCAAAACTCTCGTCATCTCCCTTCTTACCTCCCTAACAGCCATCTTCAACTGTTCACTCTCCAGTGGCTTCTTCCCCACTGTTTTCAAACATGACAATGTCTCCTCTATCTTAAAAATAATCCCATGACCCAAAGTTTCCCTCCAGTTATTGCCCCATCTCCCTCCTTCTATTCTTCTCCAAATTCCTCAGTGAGTTGCCTACACCTGCTGTCTCAAATTCCTCTCCTCCAACTTTCTCCTTGTCCATCTCCATTCTGGCTTCCATCCTTTTAACTCCACAGAAACAGCCTTCTCAAAGGTCACCACTGATCTCCTTCTTGCCAAATCCAAAGGCTTTTACTCCATCCTAATCCTCCTCAAACTCTTAGCTGCCTTCGACACTGTCACCCCCTTCTCCTGGAAACATTATCCAACCTTGGCTTCACTGACTCTGTCCTCTCCTGGTTCTCCTCATCTCCCTGGCCATTCATTCTCAGTCTCCTTCATGGGCTCCTCCTCTGCCTCCCATCCCCTAACTATGGGGGTCCCTCAAGTTTCACTACTGGGTCCCCTTCTATTCTCCATTTACAATCACTCCCTTGGAGAATTAATTCACTCCCATGGCTTCAACTACCACCTCTATGCATATGATATCCAAATCTATATCTCCAGGCCTGATCTCTGTCCCTCTCTGCAGTCCCACATTTCTTCTTTCCTTCAAGACATCTCTACCTGAATATCCTCCCATCACCTCAAACTCAACATGGCCAAAACAGAACACCTTAGTTTTCCAACGAAACCCTGTCCTCCCTGTGACTTTCCCATCACTGTAGATGGCACCACCATCCTTCCTATCTCACAAGCCCATGACCCGCTAGTTATCCTTGACTCCTCTATCTTATTCAGCCCACATATTCAATTCACCACTAAATCCTGTCTAACCCACCTTCACAAGATCACTTAAATCTGTCCTTACTTCTCCAACCAAACTGCTACCATGCTAATACAATCACTCGTCCTATCCCACCTGGATTACTGCAGCAGCGTTCTTTTTGATCTCCCAGCCTCCTTACTATCCTCACTCCAGTCCATACTTCACACTGCTGCCCGGATCATGTTTCTACAAAAACATTCAGGACATGTCACCCTACCCCTCAAAAAACTACAGCAAGTTGTCCATCCACCTCTGCATCAAACTTAAACTCCTCACCATTGGCTTTAAAGCACTCCATCACATTGCCCCTTCCTACCTCACCTCACTACTCTCCTTCTACAACCCAGCCCACACACTTAGCTCCTTCTCACTGTGCCTCGATCTCACCTATCTCACCATTGATCCCTCACCCATGTCCTGCCTCTGACCTGGAAGGCCCTCCCTTTCCAAATCTGAAAGACAATTATTCTCCCCTCTCCCCCATCAAAGCCTTATTGAAGGCATATCTTCTCCACAGGGCTTTCCCAGACTAAGCCCCTCCTTTCCTCTTCTCCCACTCCCTTCTGCGTCACCCTGATTTAGTTCCTTTAGTTCTTCCCCTCTCCCAGCCCCACAGCACTTATGTACATAGCTGCAATTAATTTATTTGTACTGAGGTCTGTCTTCCCCCACCCTCCTAGACTTTAAGCTTGTTGTGGGCAAGGAATGTCACTCTTTACTGTTGTGTTGTACTTTCCTAAGTGCTTAGTACAGAGCTCTGCACACAGCACTCAATAAATAGGATTGAAAGAATAAATGAATTACTGGGAAAACATCCTAGTTATTAGAATCACTGCCACTCATCACGTGATGCCTCCAGGACATCTTTCACTTGGATCTCAGTCCATCAATGAATTGTATTTATTGAGTGCTTATTGTGTGCAGTGTGCACTGTACTAAGCGCTTGGAGAGTATAATGTAACATAGTTGGTAGACAATTTCCTGGGCCACAATGAGGTTACAGTTAATAATTATAATAATAATAACTATAATAATAATAATGATGGTATTTGTTGGGTGCTTACTATGTGCCAAGCACTGTTTTAAGAGCTGGAGTAAGATACGAGGTAATCAGGTTGGCCCACATGGGGCTTACAGTCTTTATCCCCATTTTATAGATGAGGTAAATGAGGCACAGAAAAGTTAAGTGACTTGCCCAAAGTCACACAGCTGACATATGACGGAGCCAGGTTTAGAACTCACGACCACTGACTCCCAAGCCCGTGCTCTTTCCACTAAGCCATGCTGCTTCTGGAAGTTAGAGGATGTCCCACCAGCACCTCCAACTCAATATGTCTAAAACTACACTTCACATCTTCCCTTCTAAATCCATTCTGAACTTACCCATCTCTATTGATCACACCATCTCCCACCCCATCCCATAAAACAGCAAACTTGGGGTGTCCTCTCCTTCAATGTCTTTCGGCTCCCCCACGCACTCACGGCTAGCTAAATCCTGCCAGCTTTTCCACCATATTTCCTTGACGCATCTCCTTCCTCTCCGCTCAAATAGTTACCACCCTTGTCCAAAACTCTGGTCATAGAATAGATAAGACTGTTGTATCAGACTCCTTGCTGGGCTCAATCATTGGGATCTATGAGCGCTTGCTGTGTGCAGAACACTGTACTAAACTCTTGGGGGGTTAAATTGCAATAGAGTTCATAGACACGCTCCCTGACCATGATGAGCTTACAGTCTACAGGGGGAAACAGACAATAATACAAATAAATAAATTATGAAAGGGATGTAAAGTCTGTGGGGTTGAGGGTGGGGTGAATACCAAGTGCCCAGAGGGTATAGCTCCAGGAGCATAGATGATGCAGAAGGGAGAGGGAGTTGGGGAAAAGAAAGCTTAATCTACACTTAACACTGTCGCTCAGTACACATCTTTCCACTCCCCTCAAAACCTTCAGGGATCAGGAACAGTGTGGCTTATCAGAAAGAGCCCAGGCCTCAGAGTCAGACGTCTAGGGTTCTAATAATAATAATAATAATAATGGTACTTGTTAAGCACTTACTATGTGCAAAGCACTGTTCAAAGCGCTGGAAAACATTAATTTTCTCCTTCGAGCTGGAATCAAACCAGCGACCTAAGGATTCCTATAGCGCAGTCATCTACAGTCTTCCACTCTACCAGCTGAGCTATCGAAGGGAATAATCCTGGCTCTACCTCATAGCTGCTGTATGATCCTAGGTAAATCATTTCACTCTCAGTACCTCAGTTTCCTCAAAATAATAATAATAATGATGGCATTTATTAAGTGCTTACTATGTGCAAAGCAGTGTTCTAAGCGCTGGGGAGGTTACAAGGTGATCAAGTTGTCCCACAGGGGGCTCACGGTCTTAATCCCCATTTTACAGATGAGGTAACTGAGGCCCAGAGAAGTTAAGTGACTTGCCAAAAGTCACACAGCTGACAAGTGGTGGAGCCAGGATTTGAACCCATGACCTCTGACTCCAAAGCCAGTGCTCTTTCCACTGAGCCACGCTGCTTCTCATGAAATGGGGATTCAGTACTTCTCCTTCCTACTTAGAATGTGAACCCTGTGTGGGACAGAGGTGTCCCATCTGCCTATGACATCTACCTTAGCATTTAGTTCAATGCTTGGCATATAGTAAGCATTTAACAAATATTATTATTATTATCACTATTATTGCTTGCCTATTTCTCCTCTGCATCAAGCAGAGGTGCCTTACTTTTGAATTCAAGGCTCCCTACCAACTCTCTCCATTTTATATATCAACTCTCTTCATCCTCCATTCCTGAATTTGCACTCATAACCCTTTAATCAATAGTATTTATTGAGCTTTTACTGTGTGCAAAGCACTGTATTAAGGGCTTATCTTCTAACTCTGTTCCTCTCTTGATCCTTCCCACCAACCCCTTGCACAAACTGTTTTCCCAGGCTGCAACTCCTTCTCCCGCCAAACTGGCCAGACTTCAAAACCCTCTTAAAATCATAGCTCCCCTGAGAAGCTTGATTAAATCACACCACCCAAGTTGTGCCAACCCAATACTCATTTTGAGACATATATTTTATCTACAGTGCTTATGTACATATCAATCATCAATCAATCAATCAATCGTATTTATTGAGTGCTTACTGTGTGCAAAGCACTGTACTAAGCGCTTGGGAAGTACAAGTTGGCAACATATAGAGGCAGTCCCTACCCAACAGTGGGCTCACAGTCTGAAAGGGGAAGACAGAGAACAAAACCAAACATACTAACAAAATAAAATAAATGGAATAGATATGTACAAGTAAAATAAATAAATAAATAGAGTAATAAATATGTACAAATATGTAAATATGTACATATGCATATTTATATTTGTTTTTTAAATAATTTATTTAGCTATTTCATCCTGGTATAGTGTACTACTTCCTGCTATGTCCTTGTCCTTCCTTTTAAATATTTTGTGTCTATATATATCTCCCTCTTTAGATTATCAGCTGCTTTCAGGTCATGTGGGTTTTATGTCTGGTGAACTCTCCCAAGTGCTTTCGTATAGGGCTTGGTATTCAGTAGGTGTTCAATAAATACAATTGATTGGTTAGTAAGTACATTGATTGAGTTTTTTTTAAATGGTATTTGTTAAGTGCTGCATGACAGGCACTGTAATAATAATAATAATAATAAGAAGAAGAATGATGGTACTTGTTAAGCACTTACTATGTTCCAAGCACTGTTCTAAGTGCTCGGGTAGATACAAATTAATCAGGTTGTCCCATGTGGGGCTCACAGTCTTAGTCCCCATTTTGTGGATGAGGTAACTGAGGCCCAGAGAAGTTAAGTGACTTGCCCATAGTCACACAGCTGACAAGTGGCAGAGCTGGGATGAGAACATACAACCTCTGACTCCCAAACCCGTGCTCTTTCCACTAAGCCACACTGCTTCTCTACTAAGCCCTGGGCTAGATACAAGCTAATCAAGTTGGACACAGTCCATGGGCCACTTGAGGCTCACAGTCTTAATCCTCATTTTACAGATGAGGTAACTGAGGCACAGGGAAGTTATATGAGTTGTCCAGGGTCACACGGCAGACAAGTGGCAGAGCCAGGATTACAACCCAGATCCTCTGATTAGCAGGTCCATGTTCTTTCCACTAGGCCATACTGCTTCGTGATACTTCTGCTTAATTCTGGGACTTCCAGCATCCTTCAGGGGTGCCATGATAAGGGAGTTGTAGAAAATATAATAGCCCGCTGTGTAGAAAACATTAGCCACAGCAGATACACATGGGATGGGAAAGTACATTTTTTGTCTTAAAGCATAACAGTTTTAAGGAAATTGACAATGATGAAGATAATAACAGAATTTATTAAGCACTTTCTATGTGGCAAGCATTGTACTAAGCCCTAGGATAGATCATCATCATCAATTGTATTTATTGAGCGCTTACACCCTATCCCACACATGGCTAACTGTCTAATGGGGAGGGAGAACAGGTATTGATCAGTAGAATGCCTGATTTAATCAGATATATTATTTTCATACTAGTAGCTATATGATAAAAACATTTCAAAGTAGATCTTTGCATAGCTTTGTAAGGTTCTCAAACATTCTGTCTTACCTTCAGGGAAAACACTATAAAAAGAAGTCCAAGGTCATTACCATACCCAGTAAGTTGAAAAGCATTAAGCATCTGAGAGCTGCTCTTATGAGTTGGACGTCTTGAGGTTTGGGAAACATGGGAAGAATTTCAAAGCTGAAGAGAGCCAAAGCCATGGAAAAGTGAGTGAATTAAGCCAATGTCCTGAGTTTTTTGATCTCTAACTTTTTTCTAACACTTTATGTAAACTTTTAAAGAGAGCACTGAGGGGTTACTGAAGCAGGTAAGTTGAAATGACATGTTTGGTGCTTCAAAAAGAATGTGACACCAATGGACATTTCAAAAAATGCATTGGAAATTTTTTAATCCTTGTTTCAGCAGAATAAAAATGAAAAAGAAACTGAAAAAGAAACACTTCCCTTTTCTTGGAAGAATTAAACAAAAGAAACAAGCCAATTATCTCCATTTTCTACATTCCTGTATTCATTCATGCAATCATATTTACTGAGAGCTTAATGTGTGCAGAGCACTGTACTAAGCGCTTGGGAAAGTACAACACATCAATGAAAAGTGACATTCCCTGACCGCAATGAGCTTACAATCTAGAGAAGGGGAGACAGACATCAATGTGAATAAATCAAATTACAGCTATGTACCTAAGTGTTGTGGGGCTTGGATGGGGGAAGAGCAAAGGGAGCAAGTTAGGGCGACACAGAAAGGAGAGGGAGATGAGGAAAAGTAGGGTGAGGAAAGGTAGGGCTTAGTCTGGGAAGACCTCCCGGAGGAGATTGTGCCTTCATTGAGGTTTTGGAGGTGGGGAGAGTAATTGTCTGTCAGATTTGAGGAGGGAGGGCATTCCAGGCCAGAGGCAGGATGTGGGCCAGGGGTCGGCGGCGAGACAAAGGAGATCAAGGCACAGTTAGAAGGTTAGAATTAGAGGAGCGAAGGGTGTAGGCTGGGTTGTAGAAGGAGAGAAGCGAGGTGAGGAAGGAGGGGGCAAGGTGACGGAGTGCTTTAAACCGAATGGTGAGGAGTTTTTGTTTGATGCAGAGGTGGATAGGCAACTACTGGAGGTTTTTTTGTGGGGTGAGGTAACATGTCCTGTATGTTTTTTTGAAAAATGATCCAGGCAACAGAATGAAATATGGACTGGAGTGGGGGATGATGCAGTAAACAGGAGAAGCAGCGTGGCTTAGTGGAAAGAGCACAGGTTTGGGAGTCAGAGGTCGTGGGTTCTAATAATGGCTCCATCACTTGTCAGCTGTATGACTTTGGGCAAGTCACTTCACTTCTCTGTATCTCAGTTACCTCATTTGTAAAACGGGGATTAAGACTGTGAGCCCCACATGGGACAAACTGGTTACCTTGTATCTATCCCAGTGCTTAGAACAGTGTTTGGCACATAGTAAGTGCTTAACAAATACCATTGTTATTATTATTATTATTATTAATCCAGGCAGAATAGAATGAGTGATTTTATTTACGTGGTAGGAGTTTGGGTGGAGAGGAAAGAGTGGATTTTAATGATGTTGTTCAAAGCTGCTGGATTAAACAAACAGCAAATGAACTTGTAATGTATCAGGGAAATAGCCATTCACCAGCTGGCAAAAAGGTTTACTCATAGGTAGAATATCCATCAGAGCCTGCACCCCACCACACTTTTCCTGCCTCAAAGAGACTTCACGGTCAAACCTAACTTTTCCCTCTACTCATAAGAAGGAAGATGAGGACAGCCCTGTCTCTCATACATTTTATCCTTCAAAAACACAAGCACCTAAATTAGCTAAGCCTCACAAAGCCTGGTATGTATTGCAATTAACATTCTCTCAGGAAGTCCAGTGCTTTTGTGGTACCAAATGTTTTCGTAGACTTGGAAGTTCTTTCACTGCTTCTGAGGAATCAAATCGAAATTGGATTGTCCCCTGAATTTGCAATCTGCTTACAATTTATGTACTGCCATTTCTCCTTCCTTCTTCAGCAGACACAAAAAATGGCTTGAAACAGCAAATTGTTTATAGAATCATCTTAAAATGTCAGCAAATTATATTGAATGACTTGATTGCGAAAGGATGTTTTGATAAAGAGCTTCCTAAATCTTTAATTGGAAATGGAATGTTTCTGTTTCTGGGAAATATTTACTTCACTAACGACAACTATGCTGAGAAAAGAGTGCACTATACATATTAGTCTTCAAGCTTGACATCAAAGACTTAATCCTGTTTTTGCAAATAAAGCTAACTACTATGTGAAATAATATTTTAAGGTCACTTTAATATAATCAAAACCACAGACAATATCAAATTTTGTAGGAAGGAGAAATATCTAATAATAATTGTGGTAGATAGGGATAATCTGGTCCCACAGTCTAAGTAGTAGGGGGAACAGGCATTGAATCTCTATTTTGCAGATGTGGTACCTGGGACACAGAGAAGTTTAAGTGACTTGCCCATGGTCACACAGCAGGTAGGTGGCAGATCCGTGATTAGAACCCAGATCTTGTGACTCGGAGGACCATGCTCTTTCAACTAAGTCACGCTGCTTTCTAAACTATTTCTAAGGTATTTTTTAATCACCCATATAGGTGATCTCTGATTGCTTAATCATGCTCCCCTTCCATTTGGATAACGGCCTAAATGCAATCAAATCAGAAGTGAAATGTCCACCACACAATTCAGTGTTTCCTTACCGTGTTCTTTTCATCTGCAATTCTTCAAGAATACATCCAAAAATACCTGGAGAAAAATATTATCCTCTTTTTCTCATTCAAGGAATTGACACAGAAAAAAAAGTTTTCTTTTTCAAAAGACAATACAATGGGTTATTAGATCTTGTAAGTGCGAAGCTCTACCATTCCAGAAACTAGTTCCCTCAGTTTTAGGATTTAGAAATGGAAATTAAAAAGTCATCGTTGTTTTCCCACTTACCTTCATGTACATGTTTCTACATATTAAACGCCTACTGATGCATGAAAGAGACAGACCATTTTAATATTTACTTACCTCACAGAAGGGCTGGGAGGTTTAACTGATGGAAAGAATCCTTCCAGAATAAAAATATTGGCTAGGAATCATTACTTGACCTAGTTGTATCTCTTTACTATCGAGTCAAAATTCTCTGATATTCCAGTAACCGCTTCCATGAACTGCTCAGTTTGCTCCTTTTCATGTGTTTATGTGTTTATCAACTAGAGGCTGCAATCCCCTTAGGGGACAGGAGAATCCCAACTGTGTTGTGGAAATTGTGTCACTTACTTCTGCTGGAGTATGTCCACGTGGGCAAATATCACTACCCCTTTAGGTTCAGGGAGACGTGAGTTCTAGAGATTTTTATCTGTGTATGTAATTTATTTTATCTAAGCGCTTAGTACAGTGCTCTGCACATAGTAAGCGCTCAATAAATACGATTGATGGTGTATGTGAATGGCTGATAAATCCATGCATGACCGCCAATCCCTCCCTCACTGTGCACAGGTAAAAACTGTCGCTTGCTCCAGTGTGTTATTGGGGCCAGTTTCATTCATTCATTCATTCAATCATATTTATTGAGCGCTTACAGACCACTGTACTAAGCACTTGGAAAGTACAATTCAGCAACAAATAGATACAATCTCTACCCAACAACGGGCTCACAGTCTAGAACAGCAATGATGGTATTTGTTAAGCGATTACTATGTGCCAAGCACTGTTCTAAGCACTGGGGTAGATACAATAATAATAATAATAATAATAGCATTTATTAAGTGCTTACTATGTGCAAAGCACTGTTCTAAGCTCTGGGGTAGATGCAAGGTAATTAGTTTGTCCCACGTGAGGCTCGCAGTTTTAATCCTCATTTTACAGATGAGGTAACTGAGGCCCAGAGAAGATAAGTGACTTACCCAAGGTCACACAGCTGGCAATTGGCAGAGTCGGGATTTGAACCCATGACCTCTGACTCCAAAGTCTGTGCTCTTTCCACTGAGCCACGTTGTTTCTCTAGGTAATCAGGTTGTCCCACGTGGGGCTCACAGCCTTAATCCCCATTTTACAGATGAGGTAACTGAGGCACAGAGAAGTTACGAGACTTGCCCAAAGTCACACAGCTCAAAGTGGCGGAGCGGGATTAGAACGCACGTCCTCTGACTCCCAAGCCCAGGCTCCACCAGTATGTGGGAAAGGTGGTAGGTTGAAGTAGCTGGGGCAGTATAATGGGGCATCAGTCAATCAGTCAATCACATTTCCTGAGCACTTAATAATAAAAATAATGGTATTTGTTAAGCACTTACTATGTGCGAATCACTGTTCTAAGCACTGGGGCTGATGCAAGGTAATTCGGTTGTCCCACGTGGGGCTCAGAGTCTGAATCCCCATTTTACAGATGAGGTAACTCAGGAACAGAGAGGTTAAGTGACTTGCCCAAAGTCACACAGCTGATAAGTGGCAGAGCTGGGATTAGAACCCACGACCTCTGACTCCCAAGCCATGGTGCTTCTCTGTGTGCAGAGCACTTTACTAACCATCTGAGAGAGTAAAATACAATAATAAACACATTCCCTGCCCATGATGAGCTTACAGTCAATCAATCAATCAAACAATCATATTTATTGAGCACTTACTGTGTGCAGAGCACTGTACTAAGCACTTGGGAAGTACAAGATGGCAACATATAGAGACAGTGCCTACCCAACAGTGTGCTCACAGTCTAAAACAGTGGGCTCTAGAGGGGGAGGCAGACATTAATGTAAATAAATAAATTACAGTTATGTACATAAGTGCTGTGGGGCTGGGAAAGGGGAGCGGGATGAAGGAAGGGAACAAATCGGGGTGACGCAGAAGGGAGTGGGAGAAGAGGGAAGGAGGGCTTAGTCAGGGAAGGCCTCTTGGAGGAGATGTGACTTCAATAAGGCTTTGAAGTGAGGGAGAGGGACTGTGCAAGGTTTGCTTCAGGGCAATCTAATGTCTGACAGGAACGTGTCCACTAACTGTTCTGTTGTACTCTCCCAAAAACTTAGCACAGTGCTCTTCACACAGTAAGTGCTCAGTAAATACGACTGATTGATTGATCGACTGCCGTTGGCCTGGTTGGTTACCCGCTGTGCTTGCCACTGGATTTTGCTTCTCTCCCTCTTGGACTACTTCTCAATCTTCCCTTCTCACTACTTCTCAGATTGATGTGGCTTCAGGCAGTCTCTGAGCTGAAAATGCTCGAGAAACACTCCTTTCCCCCCAGTTCAATTACCTATTCACTTCTCAGAGCAATGAATGGCTCTCCAAAACCAGTGATGGTGCTGGTACATGCTGATGTGTAGGACTAACCCATTTTCCTGCCTGCAAATTGCTCACCACCTCTGTTCCATGCCACTCTTCTCTCGTATTTAGAGGAGTAACAAAATAAAAGTGTTAAATTGACCACTTGTAAGCAGAAACACTCCTCAATTTTCTACTGATGGGACACAAAGACAAATATCCTTCTCGAACAGAGACTTTACAGGTCATAAAATACCACAATGCTAGGGAGAATGTAGCAGTTTATTTACCTCCTCCTCTATAAAATTTTAGAGTAAAGGCCATAAATTAGCCATTTCCTTGTAATTGTGTGGTCCCTTCACTCTGGGACATACCACTCCGTCGCACTTGAACTAACACCTAACATCAATTAGAAAACTGCTTACTGACAGTCTTCCACAATGAGAGACTGCAGTTTCTTCATTGCTCAGACCAGGCCCAGGAGCCTTGAATTCCTCATTGCACCTATGGAATGATCCCCACTCTTCTTACTGCCATAGCAGTTACCTATTTGGTCTACAGTGAGCAGCTAAAATGTCATAACACATTTTGAACTGATTGGAAGCTGGTTGTGGGCAGGGAATATGCCTGCTCATTGTTAAATTCTACTCTCCCAAGCACTTAGTACAGTGCTCTGCACACAGTAAGCGCTCAATAACTATGATTGAATGAATGAATAAGGAAGAATTGGTTTGTAGGATAAAGCTCTGGAAAATACAGTGCTTTTCATTGCATTTTCTTCTTAAACAAAGATGTCTTTTCTCCACCTTTGAAAATCTCAAGATCCAAATTAAATTATTTTCATCCCCTATTCCCTCCAAACATTGGTGCAAAATGAAATACTAAGTTGTTGGGAACACTCTAAACCCAAAAGCACAGACCACAAATACCTTTTTAAGTTGCTCTGGACTAAAGAAATTCACAAAGAAACCATTGCAGGTCCTGTCCTAGTTGTCTCTTGCTCACCACTGCCACTTCCAACAGCTTTTCTTCTCAGGAAAGGCCTGCTCCCAGATCTGGTTAAAGGAATTTTTGTTTGCCCGGCGACTCTCACCCATCTTCCTGTTTACGGTTTGCGGTGCTTCGGTTCACAAGGCTTAACACATTATTCTGTGCAACCCAGCTATGACCCAGGAAGACAAAACCAGGAAGCTGACAAATTATAAACTTCCCAGTTCCCATCCTAGGATTTTTAATCTGCTGTCAGTCCAACGCAGGGCTCTAAACCACCCTCACGCTGGAGTGTCCTGGTGGGAGACTCCTACACACCAAGGAGAGCTACATCTAGGTCAGGGTAAACCCTTTAGGGTAAGCTCATTGAGGGCAGGGAACATGTCTACCAAGTCTGTTATATTATACTCTCCCAAGCACTTAGCACAGTGCTCTGCATGCAGTAATTGCTCAATAAATTCCACTGATTGATTGAATTAAGACTCCAGCCCAACCTAGTCCTATGGACCGTCTCTGTATGTTGCCAACCTGTACTTCCCAAGCACTTAGTACAGTGCTCTGCACACAGTAAGCGCTCAATAAATACGATTGAATGAATGAATACCACTCTTCCCACCTTCAAAACCTTATTAAAGTCACATCTCCTCCAAGAGGTCTCACCCGATTAATTCCTCTTTTCCCTAACTCCCACTCCCTCTTTGCTTAATCTACGCAATGAGGGCTGTAACCTTTGAGCGCTTGATATTCACCCAACTCTCAGCCCCGAAGCTCTTCTGTACACAACATCATATTATTCATTTCTATTAATTTTTTGTCTCTCCATCTAGGCTGCAAGCTCATTGAGTTCTGGGAACACGTCTTCTGACTCTGTTTTATTGGACTCTCCCAAGTGTTTAGTAATAATAATAGTAATAATGGCATTTTTAAGTGCTTACTATGTGCCAAGCACTGTGCTAAGCACTGGGGGGATAAAAGGTCATCATATTGTCCCAGGTGGGGCTCACGGACTTAATCCCCATTTTACAGATGAGGTAACTGAGGCCCAGAGAATGTTGGCATTTATTAAGCGCTTACTATGTGCAAAGCACTGTTCTAAGTGCTGGGGAGGTAACAAGGTGATCAGGATGTCCCACGGGTGGCTCACAGTCTTAATCCCGATTTTACAGATGAGGGAACTGAGACACAGAGAATTTAAGTGACTTGCCCAAAGTCACACAGCTGACAAATGGTGGAGCCGGGATTTGAACCCATGACCTCTGACTCCAAAGCCCGTGCTCTTTCCACTGAGCAACACTGCCTGTGACTTGCCCAAAGTCACACAGCTGACAAGTGGCAGAGCTGGGATTAGAACCCATGATCTCTGACTCCCAAGTCTGCGCTTTTTCTACTGAGCCCCACTGCATGCTCTGCACATAGTAAGTGCTCAATAAATACCACTGATTAATAAAATACTAAACCTCAAAGTACTCACACATGATCTTACCCATTTTTTACTTTTATTAAGGTTTGCCTTGGAAATAAACAGCTTTTAGTCACAAGTGAAGAGAAGGAAGAGTTTCCTTCAGTTTTTTTTCTAATCTCTGAAGAAACAGGCATATTTACCACTTTTTAATATGTCAAAGAATATTTTATGCTGTCCCATTTTCTTCTTAAGTTTCCATTGCTTGCAAAACAACAGCCTGAAACCTTTCTGTGTTTTCTGAATGGCTCTCTAATTAACTATATTTTAGTTCTAATGGATAGCATAGAATAATATCACCTTAAGAACTTTAATATATCTTCTTGCTGTAAAACCATGCTTATTTATATCAAATATTACTAACAAACCCATTGGAATCACCCAAATTCTCCCTTACTGACTTTGTCATTCACCCCAGATAAACCATTTTTCAGATTTGAATTTGCAAAGGATTATAAAATGACATTGCTATAGTTATAAACTGCATCTAATGGAACAAATCAATTAATCAATCAGTGGTATTTATTGAGCCCCTATTGTGTGCAGAGCAACTGTACTAAATGCTAGAGAGAACAATGCAACAGAGTTGATAGGCACATTCTCTAACCACAAGCATCTTACAGTCTAGAAGGGGAAATGATTATTGGAACAATAATTTGTTCCATTTGTGGAGGTTGAATGGTCGTTAAAGTCAATGAGGGTATAGTTCATTATTGGATAAGGAAAAATGAGATAAAAAAAATCCCCCTAAAATTCCAGGTGCTCCAGCTTTATTAAAAAATGAAAGAGGAAGCATCATGTGAATATCCATGCTCTTTAGACCTCTTTGCTTTCACTTAGATATCCCATATCACTGCCTCTGGCTGAGTCTACCTCAAAAAAGTACTGAAAGAAGAGTTGAGACAATTATTTCCCCTGGAATAGAGGTAAACCTTTTTCTTTTTTGGTGGGTAGCTAGGTGAATTTATCCAGTTAGGCTCTTCAAATTCATTGAAAAATTAGTTACCCAAGGAAATTAACCTCTAGGAAATTGGTTATTCATTAGCAATCATTGCTGGAAGGAAAATAAGGACCAAAAATTTGTGAAAACCTCATGATTAAAGCATCCAAATGAGATGCTGATGATTCTGAATGTCACTAACCAAAGGGTTGAAACATACACTGACTTCCACCAGGGTAATCTGAGACACGAACATGCCAAGAGACTCGAATGTCTATTGCAAACAGTACAGTACAGGGACTGTGGTCAGTCTTGCTGGTTTGGTCAAGCCAGCCGTAAATGGGGCAGGGTTAAGTCTGGCCTCCCGTTCCCCACCCCCGGCCAAATCCTTGTCTTTCAATTTATGGCCGAGCAGGGGGAACAGCATGGTGACTTTAACACTGCCACATTTCTGTAGCCCATTAGCGCACAGACACACACACACACACACACACACACACACACACACAGTGAGAACAATTGTTCAATCAATCAATCATTTTTAATTGAATGCTTACTGTGTGCACAGCACCGTACTAAGCACTGGGGAGAGTACACTATAATGGAGTTGGTAGACACGTTTTCTGGCCAAAATGAGCTAACAGTCCAGAGGGAATAGAACCATTAATAATAATAATAATAATAATGGTATTTGTTAAGTGCTTACTATGTGCCAAGCACTTTTCTAAGTACTGGGGGCAGGTGCAAGGTAATCAGGTTGTCCCACATGGGGCTCACAGTCTTAATCCCCATTTTACAGATGAGCTGAGGCAGAGAGAAGTGAAGTGACTTGCCCAAAGTCACACAGCAGACAAGTGGTGGGGCCGGGATTAGAACCCATGACCTCTGACTCCTAAGCCTGGGCTCTTTCCACTAAACCATGCTGCTTCTCTAATATGAATAAATAGATTAAATCATGGGTATGTACCTATGTGCTATAAGGCTCAGGGAGGGGCGAAAAAAGAATGCAAATCCAGGTGCAAGGGCAGTGAAGAAGGGAGTGGCAGAAGAGGAAATGAGGATTAAAGGGGGGAAGGCCTCCTGCAGATGTGATTTCAATAAGGTGGGGAGAGTGGATGTCTGTCAGATATGAAGAAGAAGGGCTTTCCAGGCCAGAGGCAGAACATGGGTGAGTGTTCAGGGTGAAATAAAGAAGATCGACTTACAGTGAGTGGCTTGGCAATAGAGGAGTGAAATTTGTGGACTGAGTTGTAGTAGGAGAGCAGAGAGGTAAGGTAGGAGGGAGCAAGGTGATTGAGTGCTTTAAAGCCAATGGTGAGGAGTTTCTGTTTGATGTGGAGATGGATGGGCAACTACTGGAGTTTCTTGAGGAGGGGGAAACATTGACTGAACGTTTTTCTAGAAAAATGATCTAGGCAAACAGAGTATGGACTGAAATGGGGAGAGACAGGAGGCAGGGAGGCCAGCAAGGAGACTAACGCTGTAAACAAGGAGGGATAGGATAAGTGCTTAGTTTACCATGGCAGTAGTTTGGATGGAGAGGAAAGGTCTGATTTTATAGATTTGTGAAGGTTGAATCGATAGGATTTGGTGACTGATTGAATATGTGGATTGAATGAGATCGATGAGTCGAGGTTAACTCCAAGATTACAGGCTTGTGAGACAGGAAGAATGATGGTGCTGTTTACAGTGATGGGAAAATCAGAGGGAGGATAGAGTTTAAGTGGAGTTCTGTTTTAGACATGTTTTAAGGTGTAGACGGGATATCCAAGTAGAGATGTCCTGAAGGCAGGAAGAAATTCAGGACTGTAGAGAAGGAGAGAAATCAGGGTTGGAGATGTAGATTTGGGAATTAATAATAATAATAATAATGGCATTTATTAAGCACTTACTATGTGCAAAGTACTGTTCTAAGCGCTGGGGAGGTTGCAAGGTGATCACGTTGTCCCACATGGGGCTCACAGTCTTAATCCCCATTTTACAGATGAGGTGAATTGAGGCACAGAGAAGTTAAGTGACTTGCCCAAAGTCACATAGCTGACAAGTGGTGGAGCCAGGATTTGAACCCATGATCTCTCACTCCAAAGCCCGTGCTCTTTCCACTGAGCCACACTGCTTCTCTAATTATCCACATAGAGATGGTAGTTGAGTGAATGAGTGAATGATGGGAGTGAATGAGTTCTTCAAGGGAGTGGGTGTAGATGGAGAATGGAAGGGGACCCAGAACTGAGCCAGGAGGGACTCCCACAGTTAGGGGATGGGAAGCAGAGGCAGTGGAGGAGCCTGCAAAAGAGACTGTTAATGGGCGGCCAGAGAGGTAGTAGGAGAACCAGGAGTAGACAGTGTCAATGAAGCCAGAGTTGGATAATGTATCCCTGAGAAGGAGGTGGTCAGAAGTGTTGTATGCCTGTTTTCTCCCTTCTAGACTGTGAGCCCGTTGTGGCAGGGATTATCGCTACTTGTTGCTGAATTGTACTTCCCAAGCTCTTAGTACAGTGCTCTATCAATCAATCAATTGTATTTATTGAGCACTTACTGTGTGCAGAGCACTGTACTAAGCATTTGGGAAGTACAAGCTGGCAACATATAGAGACGGTCCCTGCCCAACAGTGGGCTCACAAACAGTAAGTGCTCAATAAATACGATTGAATGAATTAATGAATAGGCAGCTGAGAGATGGAGGAGGATTAGGATGGGTTAGAGGCCTTTGGATGTGGCAAGAAGGAAATCATTGATGACCTTTGAGAGGGCATCTTCGGTGGAGTGAAGGGGGCAGAAGCCAGATTTGAGTCAGACAAGGAAAATGCACACCCCCTTTCCCAACACCACACCCAAACCTAGCAAAACCTCCTGGAAGGATAGGCCAGGCTCCCTTCTAATCCCAAATTAATCCAAGAAAGAGATGGACACCAATTCCAGAATCTTGGGGCTAATAATAATAATAATAATAATAATAATGATGGCTAATCTCATTCACATAAGACTAGGGAAATTCATCAAGAATGAGATGCAGATATCCATGCTCCAGGGCAGTCTGAGGTCAGAAATGAATTCTATCATTTCCTTATCTGTGCTCTTACTCCTTTTCAATCCAAAACCCAGGAGGAGAGCCTGATTTCTTGCTCTCAGTACAACACAAAGGCCAGAGAAGAGATAGGAGTCAGCCAGAATTGGAGTGAAATTCGGGTTTATGGGCATACGTGTATCTACATGGGATTACTAAAAATGTGGTTGTTGCTCACTTTTCCTCTTTTCCCCACTGCCTATCCTCAAATTCCTCCTCAACGTTTTTTTGTTCTTTCTCTTTAGTTTCTCCAAGTCTGTAGCCTCCCTCTGTCTTTACGGATTTTATCTCCTGCCCCTCTTAAAATAAAAGCAAAAGGAAAAGACTTGGTTGGAACAAGCTTATCTTGTCTTATGCCGTCGAGTCGTTTCCAACCCATAGCGACACATCTCTCCCAGAATCCCTGCTCTCCATCTGCAATCATTCTGATGGTGTATCCATAGTTTTCTTGGAAAAAATAGAGTGTTTTACCATTGCCACTGTCCGCACAGTAAACCTGATTCTCCACTCTCGACTCTCTCCCATGCTGCTGCTGCCCAGCATGGGTGAGTTTTGACTTGTAGCAGATTGTCTTCCACTCCCTAGCATCTGCCCAATCTAGGAATGGAATGGGTATGCCTCTGCTTGACTCTCCTTCCCATAGCCGAGACTGCTAGAGTATTGGAAACTCTCCAGGCATGACCTTGAGAGGGATTGAAACAAGCACAATGGAGTAATTCAGGAAACAAAAATTTCTTGTTATATAATATTGACCCTATTTATCCTTAAGTATATGGATTTATGCTTCCCACTTTGGGGGAGGCGGGGGATTGGGGGATCAGGTCCTTTTACTCTAACTTTGTATCACTCAACACAGCTCCATGCACCTAAAAACATGTTTTATTTTGGACAGGGTGGGAGGAATTCTGGAAGGAATAAGGAAAGCAAGTTGGTGGCAGACATGCAAAAATCAACATTATAACAAGTAAGCAAAAAGCATGAGATTCAATCCCCACTTCTTCAATAATCTATTAACATGACAGATTTTGAAGAGACAAGGCTTTAAATCTGTAATGAATGTAAATGGTTAGGTTTGGAGAACAGCCTTAAAGTTCATAGATCTAAATCTAGTCAACTTTCAGTCATTCAGGTGTTGGTTTTCAATTTGGTGGCACCTCAGACTTTTTGTTTTTCCTCTTATGCCTTGGCCTGGGTTTTGAGTATTGCACAGCTTGTTAGGTGAGTAGGAGAGAAGGGAAAATAATTCAATCAATTATGTTACGTGGCACTACTCCCTTCAAAATAGATCACAAGTGCTACGTGGGACAGGGACTGTGTCCAACCTGATTATCTTGCATCTACCCCAATATAGCATATTGTTTAGCACAAAGTGTGTGCTTAATAAATACCTTACTCATTAATAAATGCCATAATTATTATGAAAATTGTTCCAGCTCTAAGAAGTTTAGGAAGAAGATTGCTCAAAATTAGCAGCCTAAAAAGAATGCCCTAAATTATCTGTGAATTTCAATCATTGTTTTTCTCCATTGTTTTTGATAATTCTGAAGGGGCTGAAAAAGCATAGGTGTTCCCTACCTTTAACTTTACTAAAGAACCTACCAAAACTGAGAGGAAGAATCAAGTTCATATTACTGGCACAACAAAAAATGTGATGTTCTGCACTGTCAGTCAATCAATCAATCAGTGGTATTCATTGGAGAACGGTATTCATTCAGAAAAGCAGCATGATTCAGTGGAAATAGCAGGGGCTTGGGAGCCAGAGGCCACGGGTTCTAATCCCGACTCTGTCACTCTTCAGCTGTGTGACTTTGGGCAAGTCACTTCACTTCTCTGGGCTTCAGTTCCCTCATCTGTAAAATGGAGATGAAGACTGTGAGCCCCACATGGGACAACCTGATCACCTGGTATCCCCCTCAGCGCTTAGAACGGTGCTTCGCACATAGCAAGTGCTTAACAAATGCCATCATTATTATTGGAGATTATTATGGGCCGAGCATTGGACTAAGTGCTTAGGAGAGTATAATACAACAGAATTAGCAGACATGTCTCCCTGCCTTACAGACAAAGCAATGCCAGATCCGGACTCCGGTGCAGCTTAAAGAGACGTGTATTGACATTCATACGCTCAAACTCAATACTGTACACAATTTAAGGAACATCTCAACAAGGGTGAAAAGACCCTGCAGCTTGCAGGGTGCCTAACTTAGCACCTGTAAAGAGATGCACCGAGTTCCCTACCAGCTGCTACTGTCGTAGAGCATTACCTTGGGACTGATAAATTTAAATGAAACAAGAAGTTTCAAGGGCCTGGGCTTTGCAATCTCAAAAGAAGTTCTAAATCAATCAATCAATCAATCGTATTTATTGAGCGCTTACTGTGTGCAGAGCACTGTACTAAGCGTTTGGGAAGTACAAGTTGGCAACATAAAGGCACAAAGGCATCAGCAGCGTGGCTCGGCGGAAAGAGCCCGGGCTTGGATGTCAGAGGTCGTGGGTTCTAATCCCGACTCCGCCACTTGTCAGCTGTGTGAATTCGGGCAAGTCACTTAACTTCTCTGTGCCTGAGTTCCTTCATCTGTAAAATGGGGATTAAGACTGTGAGCCCCACGTGGGCAACCTGATTACCTTATATCTCCCTCCAGCGCCTAGAACAGTGCTTGGCACATAGTAAGCACTTAACAAATATTATTATTATTATTATTATTATTATTATTATTATTATTATTCTCATTCTCAAGGGATCAGCAAGGGCACTCACCAACCCTCTGGTTAGCGCCACCTAGTGGCCGCTGATGGGGTTGTGCTTTAGCCAACGCGCATCAATCAAAAAGAGGAACAAATCTGAAACCAACAGCTAGATGATACAGAGAGCAACTGGAGAATTAATTTTACACTAAAATAGTGTCCGAGGTATTTAACATTGCTAGGAACGACTCTTCAAACAAGTCGGGTTCCGTGCTGTGCAATAACATTTGGAAAAAACATTCAACGTCCTGTATACGTTACTCAAAAATAACTACTTCTTCACGGAAACTATCTTCACAAAATGCTGTTTTTGTTTTCATTCATTCAGTCGTATTTATTGAGCGCTTACTGTGTGCAGAGCATTGTCCTAAGCGCTTGGGAAGTACAATTCAGCAACAGAGATAATCCCTGCCTGTGAGCCCACTGTTAGGTAGGGACCGTCTCTATATGTTGCCAACTTGCATTTCCCAAGCGCTTAGTACAGTGCTCTGCACACAGTAAGGACTCAATAAATACGATTGAATAAATGAACGGGCTCACAGCCTAGAATAGGGGAGACAGTCATCAAAACAAGTAAACAGGCATCAGTAGCATCATTACAAATGAGTAGAATTATAGATGTATATACACCATTAGTAAAAATAAATATAATTATAAATATGTACATATATACACAAATGCTTTGGGGCGGGAAGGGGGGTAGAGCAAAGGGAGTGACTCGGGGTGATGGGGAGGGGTGGGGAGGGAGAGCAGTTTTCTGTTTAGTAGTATTTGTTAAGCATTTATAATGTACCATCATCAACAGTGTTTTCACTGAGTACTTACTATGTGCAGAGCACTCTGCTAAGTGTTGGACCAGACATTGTACTAAGTGCTAGGGTAGATACAAGCCAATCAGGTTGGACACAGACCCTGTCCCATGTGGGGCTCACAGTCCTAATTTTACAGATGAGGTTATTGAGGCACAGAGAAGTTAAGTTTGTACATATTTATTACTCTATTTATTTATTTATTTATTTTACTTGTACGTATCTATTCTATTTATTTTATTTTGTTAGTATGTTTGGTTTTGTTCTCTGTCTCCCCCTTTTAGACTGTGAGCCCACTGTTGGGTAGGAACTTTATATGTTGCCAACTTGTACTTCCCAAGCACTTAGTACAGTGCTCTGCACACTGTAAGCACTCAATAAATATGATTGATTGATTGATTGATTAAGTGACTTGCCCAAGGTCACAACACTGTACTGGGTGCTAGGATAGATTAATTCATTCATTATTCATCCAATCATATTTATTGAGCGCTTACTGTATGCAGAGCACTGTACTAAGCGCTTAGAAAGTACAATTCAGCAGCAGATAGAGACTTTCCCTACCCAGCAATGTACAAGCCAATCAGGTTGGACACCGACCCGTCCAGATAGGGCTCACAGTCTTAATCCCCATTTTATAGATGAGGTTACTGAGGCACAGAGAAGTTAAGTGACTTGCCCAAAGTCACACAGCAGAGACAAGGCCAAGTTGCATGCAGCATTTCCAGAATCCTCAGTCCCTTTCTCTAATCGAAACAACCATCTCACTTGTTGAGGCACTTGTCATATCTTGTCATAACTAGCCTACTGCATCAGTCTCCTCGATGATCTCCCAACCCCCGATTTCTTCCCTCTCCAGTTCATACTTCACTCAAATGATTGGGTCACTTTTCTAAAACATCATTTTGCATACCTCCCCACTCCTCAAGAGCCTCCTGCCCAATCCTTTCATTCATTCATTCATTCATTCATTCATTCATTCAGCCAGTCAATAGTATTTATTGAGTGCTCACTGTATACAGATCACTGTAATAATAACAATAATGATGGCATTTGTTAAGCACTTACTATGTGCCAAGCACCGTTCTAAGCACTAGGGTAGGTACAAGGTAATCAGGTTATCCCCTGTGAGGCTCACAGTCTTCACCCCATTTTACAGATGAGGGAACTGAGGCACAGAGAAGTGAAGTGACTTGCCCAAAGTCACACAGCTGACAAGTGGCGGAGCCGGGATTAGAACCCACGACCTCTGACTCCCAAGCCCGGGCTCTTGCCAGGGAGCCATGCTGCTTCTCAGTGCTTGGCAAAGTACAGTACGATAAAGAGTTACATCCCCTGCCCACAACGAGCTCACAGTCTAGAGTGGGGCAAACATATATCAATACAAATAAATAAAATTACAGATATCATCATCAATCGTATTTATTGAGCGCTTACTGTGTGCAGAGCACTGTACTAAGCGCTTGGGAAGTACAAGTTGGCAACATATAGAGACAGTCCCTACCCAACAGTGGGCTCACAGTCTAAAAGATATGTACATAAGTTCTTTGGGGCTGGGGTTGCAAGGAAAGGGAGCAAGTCAGGGTGATACAGAAGGGAGTGGAAGAAGAGGGAAAGTGGGGCTTAATCTAGGAATAATAATAATAATAATAATTATGGCATTTATTAAGCACTTACTATGTGCAAAACACTGTTCTAAGCACTGGGGAGGTTACAAGGTGATCAAGTCATCCCACGGGGGGCTCACAGCTTTAATTCCCATTTTACAGATGAGGTAACTGAGGTACAGAGAAGTTAAGTGACTTGCCCAAAGTCACACAGCAGACAATTGAAGGCCTCTTGGAGGAGATGTGCCTTCGATAAGGCTTTGAAGAGGGGAGGAGTAAACATCTGTTGGATGTGAGGAGGGAGGGCGTTTGAGGCCAGAGGCAGGATGTGGCCCTGGTGTTGGCTGCAAGACAGGTGAGATCAGGGCACAGTGAGAAGATTAGCACCATTCATTCATTCATTCATTCATTCAATCGTATTTATTGAGTGCTTACTGTGTGTAGAGCACTGTACTAAGCGCTTGGGAAGTACAAGTTGGCAACATATAGAGACAGTCCCTACCCAACAGCAGGCTAACAGGTGTGAAGTATGAGGGCTGGTAGTGAAAGGAGAGACACGAGTGAGTACTGTGATTAAGGTAGTGAGAAAGGGCTGGCCTGGCACTTGGGGATAAAAGGAACTCATTTTAGGCAGAGAATGTCACTTTTTATTGTTGTATTCATTCATTCATTCAATGGTATTTATTGAGCGCTTACTGTGTGCAGAGCACTGTACTAAGCGCTTGGGAAGTACAAGTATGGCAACATATTGAGACGGTCCCTACCCAACAGTGGGCTCAATCGATCAATCGTATTTATTGAGCGCTTACTGTGTGCAGAGCACTGTACTAAGCGCTTGGGAAGTACAAGTTGGCAACATATAGAGACAGTCCCTACCCAACAGTGGGCTCAATCAGTCGTATTTATTGAGCACTTACCATGTGCAGAGCACTGTATTAAGCGCTTGGGAAGTCCAAGTTGGCAACATATAGAGACGGTCCCTACCCAACAGTGGGCTCACAGTCTAGAAGGTGGGCTCACTGTCTAGAAGACTTTCCCAAGACTTTCATACTTTCCCAAGCACTTAGTATTAGTGCTTTGCTCACAGAAAGCGCTTAATAAATACCATTGAATGAATGAATGAATGAGTGAGTACATAGACTGTGAACTCCATGCGGGACAGGAACTGTGCTTAACTTAACTAACTTGTAGCTACCCCAGTGCTTAGAGCACCACTTGACACATAGTAAGCACATAATAAACTTAGCCCCAGACTAAGACCCTCTTTTTCCCAAACTAAGCCCCCCTCTTTCTACAGCTCCCCCCACCTCACCCCGACTCACTCCCTTTGCTCTATCCCCTCTCCCTGCCCCACAGCATTTGTGTATACATGTACATATCAATAGTTCTATTTATTTATATTAGCACCTGTTTTACTTAATAATAATAATAGCATTTATTAAGCACTTACTATGTGCAAAGCACCATTCTAAGCACTGGGGAGGTTACAAGGGAATGCGTGGAATGCCCTCCCTCTGCCCATCCGCCAAGCTAGCTCTCTTCCTCCCTTCAAGGCCCTGCTGAGAGCTCACCTCCTCCAGGAGGCCTTCCCAGACTGAGCCCCTTATTTCCTCTCCCCCTCGTCCCCCTCTCCATCTCCCCTGTCTTACCTCCTTCCCTTCCCCACAGCACCTGTATATATGTATATATGGTTGCACATATTTATTACTCTATATTTATTTATTTATTTATTTTACTTGTACAATTCTATCCTACTTATTTTATTTTGTTGGTATGTTTGGTTCTGTTCTCTGTCTCCCCCTTTTAGACTGTGAGCCCACTGTTGGGTAGGGACTGTCTCTATGTGATGCCAATTTGTACTTCCCAAGCGCTTAGTACAGTGCTCTGCACATAGTAAGCGCTCAATAAATACGATTGATTGATTGATTGATTACAAGATGATCAGGTTGTCCCACGTGGGGCTCACAGTCTTAATCCCCATTTTACAGATGAGGGAACTGAGGCACAGAGAAGTTAAGTGACTTGCCCAAAGTCACACAGCTGACAAGTGGCAGAGCCGGGATTTGTACCCATGACCTCTGAATCCAAAGTCCTTGCTCTTTCCACTGAGGCACACTGTTTTTCTACTTGTTCTGATGTGTATATATGTCTCTAATTCTATTTATTTCTATTGATTTATTGATGCCTGTTTACTTGTTTTGAAGTCTGTCTCCCCCTTCTAGACTGTGAGCCCATTTTGGGCAGAGATTGCTCTCTTTGTTGCTGAATTGTACTTTCCAAGCGCTTAGTACAGTGCCCTGCATACAGTAAGTGCTCAATAAATACGATTGAATGAATGAATGAACAAATACCATAATTAATATTATTCGGTACTCAAAACACCCTCCTGTCCCCCAGCATTTATGTACATATCTTTATATTCTATACTTCATCCTAGCTGTAATTTACGTCAGTGTGTTTCCCTTGCTAGATTCTATACTCCTGGAGGGATGGGATCGTGTCTACTTGTTCTATTGACTCCTCAAAGCATTTACAGTAGGCATTCAGTGAATACTATTGACAGATTAAACTGAAAGTTTAGTTCAAAAAACTTCAGTCCAAACCATAATATAAAATATTAAAAAGCTAGCAGAATGGAATAATATGTGTAATGGTTAAACTTTGACAGAACTATTCGGATAAAGATGCTTGGGTGGGGACCGTCTCTTTGTGTTGCTGACATCTACTTCCCAAGTGCTTAGTACGGTGCTCTGCACACAGTAAGCGCTCAATAAATGATTGAATGAATAAATGAGTTGCACTTAAATCTGACTTTACCATCATTCTACACCTCCACAGGAGGAGATCTTTTTGCAGACAATGATCCATTAGCTCTACCTATGTCTCCTGATGATCACTCAATCAGTAAAGTAGTTCTAGCTCTGATTAATATATATTTTAAAGGGTGACTAGAACAGGCCTCATTCTAGTTTAAAAACATAAAACAACCTCCCCAAGCAATTTCAATAATTTAGAATGGAGTTCTCAGCCTCGCATTTCAGCTTCAAAGAACAAGATCACAACTGGTTGCCTGAAAATAAAAGTCTTGATCAAATATTTAGGATTTCACTTATTTTCATTTTCAGTCTATTTTTATTTCAATTCTCTATTTTTCTTAAGCCTTCAGTGCCTCTACTAAGTTTAAAATTTCATGGATTATTAAATGTTCTTTTCCTGGACCACAAAGTCAGGTAGAGCTGTTTTACCATGACACTATAGGGCCACAGGTCTCATCAATCAATCAATCAATCGTATTTATTGAGTGCTTACTATGTGCAGAGCACTGTACTAAGCGCTTGGGAAGTACAAATTGGCATCACATTGGTCTCATCACCAATCCCCTCATCCCCTTTTTATTTATAGAGCGGGAGCTCCCGGAGGGAGAGTGACCATGTTTAATCTCCAGCTTTTCTAGTCTTTCCAAGTGCTTAGTATAGTGCTCTGCACATAGTAAGTGCTTAAAAGAGAGAAGCAGCGTGGCTCAGTGGAAAGAGCCCGGGCTTTGGAGTCAGAGGTCATGGGTTCAAGTCCCGGCTCTGCTGTCAGCTGTGTGACTTTGGGCAAGTCACTTCACTTCCCTGGGCCTCAGTTCCCTCATCTGTAAAATGGGGATTAAGACTGTGAGCCCCCCGTGGGACAACCTGATCACCTTGCAACCTTCTCAGCGCTTAGAACAGTGCTTTGCAAATAGTAAGTACCTAATAAATCCCATTATTATTATTATTATTATTATTATTATTATTAAAAAATACTCCTCCTCCTCAAAAGGCTAATGTCGAGGCAGTTCAATAAAATATCCATAATAGCAGCACTAATGATGATGTTTCAGTGGTATAAACTCAGAAGAGGGCATTTCTGGAGACCTGTCAATATATGCAAAATGTGTGTGTTATGTGTGTGTATGTATGTATAATAAGAATGAATAGTGATATTTGTTAAGTGCTTACTATATGCCAAGCACTATGGTAGTTATAGTACAGTCAGATCAGACAGTCTCTGTCCCACGTGGAACTGACAGTCTAAAGGGATGAAGAGGCATTTAATCCCCACTTCACAGATGAAGAAATAGAGGCACAGAGCATTCAAATGACTTGTCCAAAACCACCTAGCAGGCAAATGGCAGGTTAAGATGAGAACCCAGGTCAATCAGTCAATCAATCGTATTTATTGAGCGCTTACTGTGTGCAGAGCACTGTACTAAGCTCCCAGTCTCTGTGTTCTTTCCTCCATGCCAGGCTGCTTTTAACCAGCAAGGTAGCAGTTTGGATGGAGAGGAAAGGGCAGATCTTGGCAATGCTGCAGGTTTTGGTGACGGATTGGATGTGTGGGGTGAACAAGAGAGTGGAGTTGAGGGTGACACCAAGGTTGCAGGCTTTTGAGATGGGAAAGATGGTAGTGCTATCTACAGTGACGGGAAAGTCAGGAAGAGGATAGGGTTTGGGAGGGAAGATAAGGAGCTCAGTCTTGGACATGCTTCACTTCTCAGGGCCTCAGTTACCTCATCTGTAAAATGTGGATCGAGACTGTGAGCCCCAAGTGGGACAGAGATTATTTCCAACCCAATTTGCATGTATCCGCCCTAGCACTTAGGAAAGTGTCTGGCACATAGTAAGTGCTAAACGAATACCATAATTATTATTATTATCCTTCCCAGCCATGTCCCAAGAGGAAGTCACCCATCTCCTTTTGAAGTCCATACCCATCCCCTTGCAATTTATCAATCCATAAATCAATCTTTGGTATTTATTGAGTGCTTATTGTGTGTAGAGCACTGTACTAAGCGCTTGGAAGAATGCAATAGTATAGGTAGACACAATTCCTTCCCATTAGAGTTTACAGCCTAGAGAGAGAGAGAGTGCTTACTGTGTGCAGAGCACTGTACTGTGTGCATGGGAGAGTACAATAAAACTAAGCTGGTAGACATGTTTCCTGCCCACAAGAATCTTACACTCCAGAGGCAAACTTACAGTTTATCAATCAATCAATCAATCATTCATATTTATTGAGTGCTTCCTGTGTACGGAGCACTGTACTAAGTGATTGGGAGAGTACAATATAGCAGAGTTGGTAGACACAAGGCTAACGGGAGTTCTCCACAAAGAATGAGGATGAGGGGGCATGTATTGAAGCATGAAAATGGTAATAATAATAATAATAATAACTGTGGTATTTGTTATGCACTTATGTGCCAAGCACTATACTAAGCACTGAGGTAGATAAAAGATAATCGGGTTGGACACGATCCCTGTCCCACATGGGGCTCAGAGTCTTAATCCTCATTTTAAAGATGTGGGAACTGAGGAACAGAGAAGTGAAGTGACTTGCCCAGGGTCACACAGCAGACAAGTGGTGGAGTTGGGACTAGAACTCGGGTCCTTCTGATTCACAGGCCCATGTTGTTTCCACTAATACCATGCTGCTTATCTGTACAGAAATGATAATTTCTATACTACCAAAAAAAATGGATCTCACAAATAAAATATGGAATTTGTTACCACCAAAAACTTTGGCTGGTCAAAAATATCAGCAGATTTAAAAGGGATTTGGTTACAATCCTGAATGAACTGTCCATAAGAGCTACTAGAGGGAAAGTTAGGGACGTTAAATACCACATCCCTAGTCATTTGGGCACAGATCAAGAAGGGCAAATTGTCACTCTCATAAACAATCCTGGCCTGGATGTCCCATTGATACGATTGAATGAATGAATGAATCAATGAATCAGACTAAGAGTGTGGCCTAGTGGAAAGGACATGGGCCTGGGAGTTAAAGGAACGTGGTTCTAATTCTGACTTCACCACTCACCTGCTGTGTGACATTGGGCAAGTCACTTAACTTCTTTGTGCCTCAGTTTCCTCGACTGTAAAATATGATTAAACCCTTCTCCCTCCTATTTATTCATTCATCAATTCAATTGCATTTACTGAGTGCTATGTGTGCACAGCACTGTGATAAGCACCTAGAAGAATAGAATACAAACACATTCCTGTCCACAGCAAGCTTATAGTCTCGAGCAGGGGAGACAGGTGTAATATAAATGAGCCCACTGTTGGGTAGGGACCGTCTCTATATGTTGCCAACTTGTACTTCCCAAGCGCTTAGTACAGTCCTCTGCACACAGTAAGCACTCAATAAATATGATTGAATGAATGAATTTAAATAAATAAATTACAGATATGTACATAAAGCTGTGGGGCAGGGAGGGGGAATTCATTCATTCATTCATTCAATAGTATTTATTGAGTGCTTACTGTGCGTGCAGAGCACTGGACTAAGCACTTGGAAAGTACAATTTGGCAACAAATACAGATAATCCCTACCCCACAATGGGTCACAGTCTAGAAGGATGAACAAAGGGAATAAATCAGGGCAACATAGAAGGGAGTGGGAGAAGAGGAAATGGGGGGGGCTTAGTCATGGGAGACCTTTTGGGGGACATGTGCCCTTAATAAGGTTTTGAAGTGGGGCAGATCATTGTCAGACTTGAGGAGTGAGAGTATTCTAGGTCAGAGGTAGGATATAATAATAATAATAATAATGGCATTTATTAAGCACTTACTATGTGCAAAGCACTGTTCTAAGAGCTGGGGAGGTTACAAGGTGATCAGGTTGTCCCACGTGGGGCTCACAGTCTTCATCCCCCTTTTACAGATGAGGTAACTGAGACCCAGAGAAGTTAAGCGACTTGCCCAAAGTCACACAGCTGACAATTGGCGGAGCCGGGATTTGAACCCATGACCTCTGACTCCAAAGCCCACACTCTTTTCCACTGAGCCACGCTGCTTCTCTTAATGATGTGGGTGAGGGGTCAGCACTGAGGGAGACAAAACTGAGGTGTGACCCCTATGTGGAACCAGGACTACGTTCAACCTGATTAGCTTGTATCTACCCCAGAACTCCCCTCTCAGGGTCGCACCTGTAAAGTTTCCAGTACTCTACCAGTCTCGACTACAAGAGGGAGAGTCGAGCAGAGGCCTGTCCATTTCATTCCATTCCTAGCTTTGGCAGTGGCTGTCAAGTGGAAGGCAATCTGCTACAATAATGATAATAATAATGGTATTTGTTAAGCGCTTACTATGTGCTAAGCACTGTTCTAAGTGCTGGGGGGACTACAAGGTAATTAAGACTGTGAGCCCCACCTGGGACATTATTTGGCCTTACCATATATATAGGTAATTTAGAAACAAATGATCTTGACTTACTGACATCATCTGCTATTCTCTTTTAAGAAGGACCATCAGTAAAATGAAACCCTGAAATAGGTACATTTGTCTTCAGAAAGAATACCTAGGCCTTGCTTTGGTCAGGATGTTTTCTGAGGGGAATTGTCCTGGTTCATTCTCAAGTGGACAAGTTGAACAGGTGGAATTAATATTGTGTAGCAAGCCCCCTGAGATCCGCGATTCATAACACAATCATTTTGAATGCGTAAACACATGGCATATTGAGTGAGAAATATATTTGGTCCTGTTGTAAATTGCACTGTCTTAGGATCTGCTAGTGTTCAGGCTAACCACAGGACACACTTCAGTCTTTCCTTTATCTGGGACTATGCTTTTGATTAGAAAATGGAAGGGCATTTTGAGAGCAAGGGGGAAAAAAACCAACAAAAGTCAGTTTCTTAAATGTAAACCGCCATGCAAGAAATGATCAATGAGCTCCTTTGATTTATTATATTGACCTCTGGCATTATGTCTTCAGTGGGTCAGATTCAATTTTGTTATATGCTGTTGATGTTAATGAAATCACGAAAGTTAAGTGTAGGAGTACAACATGTATTGCTACCATAATTGATCCTTTGAAAGGAGAAGTATCTACTTTAAAATAAAAGAAAATAATTTCCCTCATCCGATGATAGGAATATAATTTTCCAATTGATGCAGAACCTGCAGTATTTGTAATTATCTCCCTCAGTCTTCAATTCAACATAATTTCTCCCTTTTACCCTGTTCCTCATAGATAAACTCTTTTCAGAATGCTGAAAGCTAAACAGAATAATTTACTAACAGAAGAAAAGCATCTTACCACATTATGATATAGTTGACTCTGAAAATTGAAAACTCTGCATAATTAAATCCTTAATATAGCTGGCATGTAAGCATAAGAAAATCTTAGTCAAAATGTAGTGGTTATCCATGGTAGCCTGAAACTATATCTCCTTCATATAAAGCATCTCTCTGGATTTGCAAGGCCGAACAAAGAAAGGAAGTATCTGGTTGGATAATTATCAAGTGTAGTAAATCAACAGGAATGTGTAATAA
Source organism: Tachyglossus aculeatus (assembly GCF_015852505.1). Taxonomy (NCBI): domain Eukaryota; kingdom Metazoa; phylum Chordata; class Mammalia; order Monotremata; family Tachyglossidae; genus Tachyglossus; species Tachyglossus aculeatus. Next base: position 85,359,307 of record NC_052066.1, read on the forward strand.
TCTGAGGCAAATAATGGAGAAATAGAGAGGCTGCTGACCAAAATATGAAAAAGATACTTTAAAAGATCAACTGTCTCTGAAAATTGAACAGTTGCGGTCTGAGGATTTTTTTTTTTTTTTCCAAAAACAGCGGGGTGAAGTCTGTAGAAATGTCTGGAAGATGACATCTAGGTTGTAGGGAAGCTAGCAGAGAATCTAATTAAGGCTATAGTTCTTTTCCCCAATTTTAGTCTGGCAGTAACTAAGGGAGCAGTTTTCAGGTTGAAGGCCCAGGTTATGTAATTCTTGGGTACCCAGCTCAGGGAAAATGTGAAAATATGTAAAATAAATTATTGAAATGAAGAACTGAGCTTCAGATTTTCTTTTATTTTGTGAATAAGGAAAAAACCCCATTGTACACGTACCTTATTATAATCTTTTAAATCAACTTTATGATGAACAATATGAATAATAGAATTGGGTCATTGTCATTATGTTTGAGAAAATACCCAAATCAGAAAATTGATAGAGGCAATTTACTGCTCCTGAGAAGCATCGTGGCCTAGTGGAACACACAGAGGGTTGGGAGTCAGGACTGTGCTTGGCACATAGTAAGCGCTTAATCAATCAATCAATCATATTTATTGAGCGCTTACTGTGTGCAGAGCACTGTACTAAGCGCTTGAGAAGTACAAATTGGGAACACATAGAGACAGTCCCTACCCAACTGTGGGCTCACAGTCTAAAAGACATAGTAAGCGCTTAACAAATACTACCACCTCCGTTCCAGGCTCTACCACTTGCCTGCTGGGTGATGCTGTTAAATATTTCTATGCCTCTGTTTCCTCATCTGTAAAATGGAGATTAAATATCTATTCTTCCTCCCCTTCACTGTAAGCCCCAAGTAGGACAAGTACTGTGTCTGATCTGATTGTATCATACCTACCCTTGGACTTAGCACATAACTTTGGATGTAGTAAATTCTGAACAAATACCATTACTATTCTTATCAGGGCAAGGAATAAAGGTTTGAATTCCAAGAAGCCGTCTGTGTACTTTGTATCCCTTCCCCAATAGCTGAAATTTTTGATCTCCATTTGAGGTTGAATCTGGGAGAGTAATTGGGATGTCCAGAGTAAGGACATCTCAGAGGAAGGACACCTGCACGTCTAACCCCATCCCTTCACACCCTGCCAAAACACTTGCCCCATCCCTGAGGTGAGGTGAGCTCTCGGCAGGGCTTTGAGATCTACACCTTCAGCCTTGATCTCTCTCCCTCGCTGCAGTCTTGCATTTCCTTCTGCTTTTAAGACATGTCTAATTTGATGTCCTGCCATCACCTCAAAGTTAACATGTACAAAACAGAACTCCACCTCTTCCCACACAAACCCTGTCCTCCCCATGACTTTCTTATCAGGGTACCCCCATCCTTTCTGTTTCCCAAGCCCTTAACGTTGGTATCATCCTTGACTCCTCTCTCTCATTCAACCCACATATATTAAATCTATCACTAAATCCTGTCAGTTGCACCTTCACAACAATGCTAAAAATCCATTCTTTCCTCTGCATCCCAAGTGCTTTTACGATAATCCAATCACTTATCCTATCCCACCACAATTACTATATCAGCCACCTTCCTGACCTCTCTGCCCCCTGTCTCTCCCTGCTCCAGTCCATACTTCACTCTGCTGCCTGGACCATTTTTCTAGAAAAACATTCAGAACATGCTTTCCTACTCCTCAAGAACCTCCAGGAATTGCCTATTCACATCCGCATCAAACAGAAACTCCTGACCATTGGCTTTAAAGCACTCAGTCACCTTGCCCCCTCCTACCTCACCTTGCTACTCTTCTATTACAGCCCAGCCCTCACACTTTATTCCTCTAATGCCAACCTGCTCACTGTAATTCCATCTTATCTATTTCACCACCGACCTCCCGCCCACATTCATTCATTCATATTTATTGAGTGCTTACTGTGTGCAGGGCACCGTACTAAGCCCTTGGGAAGTACAAGTTGGCAACATATAGAGACGGTCCCTATCCAACAGCAGGCTCGCAGTCTAGAAGGGGGAGATAGACAACAAAACAAAACATATTAACAAGATAAAATAGAATAGTAAATATGTACAAGTAAAATAGAGTAATAAATATGTACAAACATATGTACATATATACGCTTAGAACAGTGAGCCCTTAGAGCTCTTAGAACAGTGAGCCCGTTGTTGGGTAGGGACCATCTCCATATGTTGCCAATTTGTACTTCCCAAGCGCTTAGCTCAGTGCTCTTCACACAGTAAATGCTCAACAAATACGATTGAATGAACGAATGAATGAATATACAGAACCTCCGTTCTGCAGAGGAGGGAACAGAGGGAACTGAGGCACAGAGAAGTTAAGTGACTTGCCCAAGATCACACCGCAGGCAAGGGGCAGAGCCTGGATTAGGCACAAGTCCTCTGACACCCAGTCTCTTGCTCTTTCCACATCCTCCCTCTGATCTGGAATGCCCGCACTTCTCACATCCAACATACAATTACTCTCTCCCCTTCAAAGCCTCATTGAAGGCACATCTTGTCCAAGAGGTCTTCCCTGACTAAGCCCTCATTTTCTCTTTTCCCACTACCTTTTGTGTCACCCTGACTTTTGACACTACCAGGTGTGTTCTCCTGAAAATCTTCCCTGCCCCTCTTCAGTCCCTTCCCTCTCCTGCCCCTTCAATTCTCCCATCTTTCCCAAAACTATCTGTAGAGGAAATCTCCTGTCTTCTCCCAAAATCCACCTCCTCCACCTGTGCATCTGACCCCATTCCTTTGCACCTCATCAAAACACTTTCCCTTTCTCTTCTTCCCTCCCTAACTACCGTCTTCAACTGTTCACTCTCAAGTCACTTCTTCCCCACTGCTTTTAAACATGCCCATATCTCCCCTATCCTAAAAAAACCCCTCCCTTGACTCCACAGTTCTCTCCAGTTATCACCCCATTTCCCTCCTACCATTCCTCTCCAAAATCCTTGAGCGAGTTGTCTACACCCACTCCTTCAAGTTCCTCTCCTCCAATTCTCTCCTTGACCCCCTCCAATTTAACTTCTGTCCCCTTCGCTCCACAGAAACCACCCTCTCAAAGCTCACTAATGATCTCCTCCTCACCAAATCTAATGGCCTCTATTCCATCCTAATCCTCCTCAACCTCTCAGCTGCTTTTGACACTGCTGACCACTCACCTTCTGGAAACATTATGCAACCTCAGCTTCACTGACACTGTCCTCTTCTGGTTCTCCCCCATCTCTCTGGCCTCTCATTCTCATTCTCTTTTGCGGGCTCCTCTTCTGCCTCCCGTCCCTTAGCTTCTTTTCTCCATCTACACCCACTCTCTTGGAAAATTCATTCACTCACATGGCCTTAACATCACCTCTATGCTGATGATACCCAAATCTACATCTCCAGCCCTGATCTCTCCCCCTCTCTGCAGTCTCACAGTTCCTCCTGCCTTCAGGACATCTCTACTTGGATGCCTTATTGTCACCTCAAACGATATAATTAAAACTGAACTTCTTATTTTCCCACCCAAACCCTGCCCTCCTGCTCACTTTCACATCACTGTTGGTAGCACCACCCACCCTTCCTGTCTCACAAGCCTGTAATCTGCTTGGCATTATCCTTGACTTCCCTCTCTTGTTCCACCTACGTAATAATAATAATAATAACAATGATGGTATTTGTTAGGTGCTTACTATGTGCCAAGCACTGTTCTAAATGCTGGGGTAGATATAAAGTAATGAGGTCGTCTGTGAGCCCCAGTCTTACTCCCCATTTTACAGATGAGGTAACTGAGGCACAGAGAAGTTAAGCAACTTGCCCAAAGTCACACAGCTGATAAGAGGCAGAGCTAGGATTAGAACCCACGACCTCTGACTCCAAAGCCCGTGCTCTTTCTGCTAAGCCATGCTGCTTCTCAGGGACATAATCAAGCCATCATTAATCCTATCAGTTCTACCTTCACAACATCGCTGAAATCTGCCCCTTCCTCTCCATCCAAACTGCTACCAAATTAATGCAAGCACGAATCCTATTTCGCCTTGACTATTGTAACAGCCTCCTTGCTGACCTCCCTGCCTTCCTGTCTCTCCCCACTCCAGTCCATACTTGATTCTGCTTTCTGAATCATCTTCCTTCAAGAATGGTTCAGACCATGTTTCTCCACTCCTCAAAAAACTCCTCTTGCCCATCCACCTCCACATCAGACAAAAACTCACCATGGGCTTTAAAGCACTTTACCACCTTGCCCCCTCCTAACTCAGCTTGCTACTCTTCTACTAAAAGTCAGCCTGCACACTTTGTTCTTCTAATACTAACCTTCTCATAGTACCTTGATCACATCTATCTCACCACCACCCTCTAGCCCACATCTTACCTCTGGCCTGGAATGCCCTTCCTCCTCATATTAGACAGATAATTGCTCTCCCCCACTTCAAGCCTTATTGAAGGCACATCTCCTCCAAATAGCCTTCATTAAGCCCTCCTCTCCTCTTGCCCACTCCCTTCTGTGCCGTTCTTATTGCTCCTTCATTCATCCCCTTCCCATCCCCACAGCACATATGTGTATATCTGCATATATCTGTAATTTATGTATTTATTGATTGATTTGCTTATATGAATGTCTGTTTCCCCCTCTAGATTGTGAGCTCATTATGGGCAGGGATATATCTGTTTCTTGTTATATTGTACTCTCCCAAGAGCTCAGTACAGTGCTTTGCAACCAGTAAGTGCTCAATAAATATGATTCAATGAATGAATGAATAACTTCCTCCCTTTTCCACCCTGCCCCCAACCCCACAGTACTTATGTACATATCTGTAATTTATTTATATTAATGTCTGTCTCACCCTCTAGCCTGTAAACTAGTTGTGGGCAGGGAATGTCTCCGTTATATTGTTGTGTTGTACTCTCCCAAGTGCTTAGTACAGTGCCCTGCACACAGTAAGTACTCAATCAATTTGAATAATTGACTGACGGATTGATTGATTAGGGTGTCAAGATTATCCCCAAACCACCCAAATTTTCTCCAGGTTAAACAACCCCAATTTCTTAAAGGACTTTTTCATTCTCTTTGATTTGTCAATTGTGCTGAGACCCCTTATGGTTTTGGCAAGTCTTTTTAAAGTTGTAGCTTACAAAACTGTAGTGCTGTCTTAAGAACTTAACTAAAGAAGAGTCCAGTGGAAGGATTCCTATATTATTCTTGCACACCATTCTACATTTCAGTTCCAAGTTTGCTTATTTAATGACAGCATTATAATACTGATGCATATCATAGTTAATAGTCATGGTATTTGTTGAGCGTTTACTACATGGGCCTTACTGTCTAAGAAGAATGGAGTAGGATTTAATCCCTATTTTACAGATGAGCAAACTGAAGCCCAGAGAATGGGAAGCAGCGTGGCTCAGTGGAAAGAGCCCGGGCTTGAGGGTCAGAGGTCATGGGTTCTAATCCCGACTCCGCCACTTGTCAGCTGTGTGACTTTGGGCAAGTCACTTAACTTCTCTGTGCCTCAGTGACCTCAACTGTAAAATGGGGATTAAGACTGTGAGCCCCACATGGGACAACCTGATCACCTTGTATCCACGCAGCACTTAGAACAGTGCTTTGCACATAGTAAGCACTTAACAAATACCATTATTATTATTATTATTATTATTATTATTATTATTATTAAAGTGACTCGTCCAAGATCGAGGGGCAGAGCAGGGATCAGAACACAGGTCCTCTGATTCTCAGTCCCATGTTCTTTCCATTAGGCCAAAATGTTTCTCCAGATTCAACTTACCTTTGGTTTGACTGTATTTGTTCTATCCTGGCCCTCTGGGCAGTGTATTAGTTTGCCTGGCTGAATAAAAAAATTGAATCGAAGTGTTCAAAGCAAAATGTCTTCTCTTATTTTACTCTCCCAAGCACATAGTGTGGTGCTGTGTGCAAAGTGGATGCTCAATGAATACTACTGAAGGATTGAAATCAGTGAGCCTTCTTCTAATAAGTCCTAAAATACAAGAGCATGAAGTCCCTTGATAGAAATAATGGATAATAAACTCAGCATAAATATGATACTACCTTGAGCAATAGAGTTAATTTGTGATACATATGTCTTTGGGTCACTTAATCAAACTATTCGAAGAGATGGTTAAGTTTAGGAATTTTAACTATACAGATGGATAAGTCACTGAATTATGACTTATTGAATTATTAAGGGGAAGCAGCATGGCTCAGTGGAAAGAACACGGGCTTTGGAGTCAGAGGTCATGGGTTCAAATCCCAGCTCCACCACTTGTCAGCTGTGTGACTTTGGGCAAGTCACTTAACTTCTCTGTGCCTCAGTTCCCTCATCTGTAAAATGGGGATTAAGACTGTGAGCCCCCATGGGACAACCTCATCACCTTGTAACCTCCCCAGTGCTTAGAACAGTGCATTGCACATAGTAAGTGCTTAATAAATGCTATCATTATTATTATTATTATTATGATTATTAATTATCTAACAAGGTCAGAAGAATGACTTTGCTGTCAAGATTCCCCCTCTAGGTGTGCATTACTATCCACACTGATGGTGGAATTGTCTAAAATAAACTCATTATGGCAGGGATTGTGTCTACCAACTGTGTTGTAAGGTACTCTTCCAAGAGTTTAGTGAGTGCTCTGCACACAGTAACCGCTTAATGAATATGATTGATTGATTGATTAGAATCTTCTGTAGAAAAACACAGTCGAGCCTCGGGCTTATCACTGCTGGCATTTTTTTTATGGTATTTGTTAAGCACTTACTAGGTGCCAAGCACTGTTCTAAGCGCTGGGGTAGATACAGATTGTCCCACTTGGGGCTCACAGTCTTAATCCCCATTTTAATAATAATAATAATAATAATCACAGTACTTTTTTTTGCGCTTACTATGTACCAAGCACTGTTCTAAGTGCCGGGGTAGATACAGGTTGTCCCATTTGGGGCTCACAGTCTTAATCCCAATTTTAATAATAATAATAATTAAGGTATTTCTTAAGCGCTTACTATGTGCCAAGCACTGTTCTAAGCACTGAGGTAGACACAAGGTAATAATAATGATGGCATTTATTAAGTGCTTACTATGTGCAAAGCACTGTTCTAAGCGCTGGGGAGGTTACAAGTTATTCAAGTTGTCCCATGGGGGGCTCACAGTCTTAACCCCCATTTTACAGATGAGGTAACTGAGGCCCAGAGAAGTGAAGTGACTTGCCCAAAGTCACACAGCAGACAATTGGCAGAGCCGGGATTTGAACCCATGACCTCTGACTCCCAAGTCCGTGCTCTTTTCCACTGAGCCACACTGCTTCTCTAATCACAAGGTAATCTGATCACAAGGTAATCAGGTTGTCCCATGTGGGGCTTACAGTCTTACTCCACATTTTACAGATGAGGTAACTGAGGCACAGAGAAGTTAAGTGGCTTGCCCCAGGTCACACAGCAGACAGGGGGCAGAGCCAGGAATAGAACCCACAACCCCTGACTCCCAAGCCCATGCTCTTTCCACTAAGCCACGCTGCTTCCCAGCCATGCTACTTCTCATTTTACAGATGAGGTAACTGAGGCACAGAGAAGTTAAGTGACTTGTCCAAAGTCTCACAGCCGTTAAGTGGCGGAACCGGGATTAGAAGCCATGATCTTTGATTCCTAAGCCCGGGCTCTTTCCACTAAGCCACGCTACTCCTCTTCAACCTATCAATGGTGTAGCACTGTACTAAGCACTTGGGAGAGGGCAATAGAATAAAGCAAAAACTGCTCACTATTGGCCTCAAAGCTCTCCATTACCTTGCTCCCCCACCCCACTTCACCTCCTTTCTCGCCTTCTACAGCTCAGCTCGCACACCCTGCTCCTCTGGTGCTAACCTCCTCACTGTGACTTGTTCTCGCCTGTCCCACCATCGACCCCTGACCCACGTCCTACCTCTAGCCTGGAATGCCCTCCCTCCTCAAATTCACCAAACTAGCACACTTCCCCCCTTCAAAGCCCTACTGAGAGCTCACCTCCTCCAGAAGGCCTTCCCAGACTAAGCTCCCCTTTTCCTCGGCTCCTCACTCGGAGCTGGACTCACTCCCTTTAATCTACCCCTTTCCCCTCCCCACAGCAGTTGTGTATATATGTACATATTCATAATTTTAAGTCCATTTATTTTTCTTAATGTTGTGTGTATATCTATAATTCTATTTATTTATAAAGACGTTACTGATGTCTGTTTACTTGTTTTGATGTCTGTCTCCCCCCTTCTAGACTGTGAGCCCACTGTTGGGTAGGGACTGTCTCTATATGTCTATACTATCTATACTGTCTCCAGACTGAGCCCCTTCTTTCCTCTCCCCCTCATCCCCCTCTCCATCCCCCACATCTTACCTCCTTCCCTTCCCCACAGCACCTGTATATATGTATATATGTTTGTACATATTTATTACTCTATTTATTTATTTATTTTACTTGCTTCTATCTATTCTATTTATTTTATTTTGTCAGTATGTTTATTTATTTATTTATTTATTTTTATTTTACTTATTATTATTATTATTATTATTATTCTTATTATTACTCTCTCCCCGTCATCCCCCTCTCCATCCCCCCACATCTTACCTCCTTCCCTTCCCCACAGCACCTGTATATATGTATATATGTTTGCACATATTTATTACTCTATTTATTTATTTATTTTACTTGCTTCTATCTATTCTATTTATTTTATTTTGTTAGTATGTTTGGTTTTCTTCTCTGTCTTCCCCTTCTAGACTGTGAGCCCACTGTTGGGTAGGGACTGTCTCTATATGTTGCCAGCTTGTACTTCCCAAGCGCTTAATACAGTGCTCTGCACACAGTAAGCGCTCAATAAATACAATTGATTGAATTGATTGATATATGTTGCCAACTTGTACTTCCCAAGCGCTTAGTACAGTGCTCTGCACACAGTAAGTGCTCAATAAATACGATTGATTGATTGATTGATTGTTGCTGAATTTTACTTTCCAAGCGCTTAGTACAGTGCTCTGCACACAGTAAGTGCTCAATAAATGTGATTGAATTGAATAAGGAGACACAATCCTTGACCTCAAGTAGCTTCCAATCTACTGTGGAAGATAGACATTAAAATATTTCACAAGAAGGGGAAGCCACCAATCCTAAGGCTATAAACATAAGTGCTGTTGGGGTAGAGTGAGTAAGTGCTTAGATGGTAGGATTCAGTCAACAGTTGATACAGGAGAGAACAAATAGGGTGGGGAGATCAGAGATTAGTCAGGGAAGGCCTCCTGGAGGAGAAGTGATTTTAGCAAGGTTTTGATGGTGGAGAAAATGTTGGTTTGTTGGATGTGAAGTAGCGTGGCTCAGTGGAAAGAGCCCGGGCTTTGGAGTCAGAGGTCATGGGTTCAAATCCCAGCTCCGCCAACAGTCAGCTGTGTGCCTTTGGGCAAGTCACTTCACTTCTCTGTGCCTCAGTTCCCTCATCTGTAAAATGGGGATTAAAACTGTGAGCCCCCGGGGGACAACCTGATCACCCTGTCACCTCCCCAGCGCTTAGAACAGTGCTTTGCACGTAGTAAGCGCTTAATAAATGCTATTATTATTATTATTATTATGTGAAGGGGAGAGGAGGAGGGAGGGAGTGGCCGAGGGCTTGACGGCGAAAGAGATGAGAGCGAGGCACCGTGAATAGGTTGGCATTAGAGGAGAGAAGTGCATCAGCTGGGTTGAAATGGGAGAGGGAAGAGAACTGATTGAGTGTCTTACCACCAATTGGAAGTTTTGCCAGATGTGTGTAAGACCGAGGCATGAGGTACATAGCCACCATAGACCAAGAAGGTGAAGGCTAGCCCTAGTTGATGATGATGGCATTTGTAAGTGCTTACTATGTGCAAAGCACTGTTCTAAGCGCTGGGGGAGGTTACAAGGTGATCGAGTTGTCCCACAGGAGGCTCACAGTTTTAATCCCCATTTTGCAGACGAGGTAACCGAGGCACAGAGAAGTGAAGTGACTTGCCCAAAGTCACACAGCTGACAGTTGGCAGAGCCGGGATTTGAACCCATGATCTCTGACTGCAAAGCCCGCGCTCTTTCCACTGAGCCACGCTGCTTCTCCCTAGTTGCTGTGCAAGACTTAAAGCCACTTTTCAGCTGGTGTGCCTCTTCTTGGCTGTGGCAGTAGGTTTGTCTTCAGAGGACTGAGAAGCAGCCAGGCAGATCTGATACCGTGAAAATAATAATAATGGTATCTGTTAAGCACTTACTACGTGCCGGGCACTGGTCTAAGCACTGGGGTCAATACAAGATAATCGGGTTGGACACAGTCCCTTTCCCACATAGGACTCACAGTCTTAATCCCCGTTTTACAGATAATAATAATGATGGCATTTATTAAGCACTTACTATGTGCAAAGCACTGTTTCAAGCGCTGGGGAGGTTACAAGGCGATCAGGTTGTCCCACGGGGGGCTCACAGTCTTAATCGCCATTTTACAGATGAGGTAACTGAGGCCCAGAGAAGTGAAGTGACTTGCAAAGGACACACAGCAGACAACGTGTCGGAGCCGGGATTAAAACCCATGGCTTTCTAACTCCCGGGCCCATGCTCTGATGTCCTGTCTCATGCAAGACAAGTTCCTCAGTATTAATGTCAGTGGAGAACATTTTGAGGTTGGCCTTCAGTTTATCCTTGTACGTGTTCCTCTGAAAGACAAAGGAATCATTGTAAGAACTCACTGAAGCAGTATCCAAAAATTCTGCATCCCAGCTGAAAGCATAGAGTCAACTGCAGAGGACAGACGAGCATGGTGTCATGCTATCAGGAAAAGAGCAGCTCTTTTTGAGCAAAAGCTATGTAAAGAACAAGAGATAATAATAATAATAATAATAATAATAATAATAATAATAATAATAATGGCATTTATTAAGCGCTTACTATGTGCAGAGCACTGTTCTAAGCGCTGGGGAATTTACAAGGAGATCAGGTTGTCCCACGTGGGGCTCACAGTCTTCATCCCCATTTTACAGATGAGGGAACTGAGGCCCAGAGAAGTGAAGTGACTTGCCCAAAGTCACACAGCTGACAAGTGGTGGAGCCGGGATTTGAACCCATGACCTCTGACTCCAAAGCCCGGGCTTTTTCCACTGAGCCACACTGCTTCTCTGTTAAGGAAGCAAAGGGAAAACAGCACAAAGATGAACTATGACAGTGCAACAAGGTACCATGTGGCTGAGTGGAAAGAGCTGGGAGTCAGAGGATGAGGGGTCTAATCCTGATTCTGCCACACGTCTGCTGTGAGACCTTGGGCAAAGCACTTCACTCTTCTGTGCCTCAGTTCCCTCATCTGTAAAATGGGGATGAAGACTGTGAGCCTCACGTGGGACAGGGTCGGTGTCCAACCCGATTATCTTGTCTACCCCAGAGTTTAGGACAGTGCTTAGCACATAGTAAGTGCTTAACAAATGCTATTATTATTATTATTATTATCATTATTATTACAGTCTTTTGTGTGCACAGTGTGTCCTGGCCTGTGGGTCTGACATCAGCCTTTGCAGTTCTCTGTCCACCCCTGGAATATGTTTCAGTATTCAGCGCTTAGTACAGTGCTCTGCACACAGTAAGCGCTCAAAAAATATGACTGACTGAATGATTGGAATGAACTGGTCAACCCGGCTCTGCCACCTGTCAGCTGTGTGGCTTTCGGCAAGGCACTTCACTTCTCCGGGCCTCAGTGACCTCATCTGTAAAATGGGGATGAAGACTGTGAGCCCCATGTGGGACAACCTGATCACCTTGTATCCTCCCCAGCGCTTAGAGCTCTCCACACAGTAATCGCTCAATAAATACAATTGAATGAATGAATGAACAGTGCTTTGCACATAGTAAGTGCTTAACAAATGCCATCATTATTATTAATTCCCATTTTACAGGTGAGGGAACTGAGACACCGAGAAGTGAAGTGATTTGCCCAAAGTCACCCAGCTGACAATTGGTGGAGCCGGGGTTTGAACCCATGACCTCTGACTCCAAAGCCTGGGCTCTTTCCACTGAGCCAAGCTGCTTCTCTGACTGTGAGCCCATTGTTGGGTAGGGACCGTCGCTATATGTTGCCGACTTGTACTTCCCAAGCGCTTAGTACAGTGCTGTGCACACAGTAAGCACTCAATAAATATGACTGACAATGAATGAATGAATGGTCACTTTGTCAAGTAAGATACTAGAATTACTACAGCAGAATCATGACAACTACTAGATTTCTATTATCACATCAGCATAGGTTCAGCTACAAGAGTCAACTCCAGCTGAAATCTACGGGATTTATTTTAGCTCAGTGCTGAATGTAATGAACAAGAATAGTTGCAGAACTAAACCTTTGTTCAGTGAATTTGAGGGAATAAAAATCATCCTAAAATCATATTTATACCACTGGCCTGGTATTTATTTTCTCTCCCAAAGAATTGCTAGGGTTTCATTGTAGGGATGTTTTATATAATAATATGTGGCCAATATTATGCACCATTTAAACTGAATTTGCAGGGTCTCCAAAATTCATGAATTGCAATCAATAAAAGGGAGGCAGTGACTACACAAAAGATAGGAGAGTTCTCTTCTCCTTTGCAAGGCAGAGAAGTCAAGATGTATGAATTCTGCAACATCTGCTTTGCCATTCAGCTTATCTCAACTTTTTTTAACAGGGAACGGTACCACTATAGCGCTGAGTTATAAAGGTGTTCCTGTTAGTTAATTTTACAGTAAGCAAATGTGGAAGCTGGTTTAAGGACCCACATGTTGTCAATCAATCAATCAATTGTATTTATTGAGTGCTTACTGTGTGCAGAGCACTGTACTAAGTGCTTGTACTAAGCATGTTGTGATATGTTACTTCTCACTTAGAAAGGACAAAATGCAGTTTTACCTCCCATCACAAATCACGTATAAAGGATTACTGTGCTAGAATTATTTTGTTTGGGCGCATAGCGCTTGGCATGAATAATATAAAGAAAATAGGTCTGAATAAAGCATGCGGCCCTTGTAACATGGTGAGATCACATCTGTAATCCACTGTACATTCATGCTGATGCTCAAAGGTGAATTAGTTTGAAACAGAAATGCATCAACACTCTATTGAACAGTCAATTATTAAACACATAATGGAATCTGTGGTTAGCAAGGCATGCTAAGGATGTGCAAGGTCTGCAAAATTGCTATCAGCAAAGCACAACTTGCAATTTTGAAAAAATTGGACAATTTTGTAGTATTAGAATGAAAGACAAAAATAAGTTTTCTTTCAGGGGACTATTACATTTTCCATCTATATTGTTTGCACATTCTTGTATGCTTAGATTTTACTGCACTTTTATAGTGACAACTAAATTTAATTCCTTCAATCAATCAATTAGTGGTATTATCTGAGAGGTTATGGAGACAGTGCACTATATTAAGGAACTGGATGAATTCAAGACAAACAAAACTCATGTTCCCTGCCCTCAAGGAGCTCACCATCTATCTTCTCCCAGTGAACATATTTTATGGTATTTTTAAGCACTTACTATGTGCCGGGCACTGTACTGGAGTGCTGGAGTAGATACAGGATAATCAAGTTGGACACAGCCCATGTCCCACATGGGGCTCACAGTCTTAATCCCCATTTAACAGATGAGGTAACTGAGGCACAGGTAAGTTAAGTGACTTACCCAAGGTCACACAGTAGACAAGTGGTGGAGGTGGGATTAGAACCCAGATCCTTCTGACTCCTAAACTATTTCAGTAGGCTACAGTGAAAAGCAGCATGAAGCAGCAGAAGCAGCATGGCTTAGTGGAAACAGCATGGGCTTTGGAGTCAGAGGTCATGGGTTCGAATCCTGGCTCAGCCACATGTCTGCTGTGTGACCTTGGGCAAGTCACATAACTTCTCTGAGTCTCAGTTACCTCAGCTGTAAAATGGGGATTAAGACTGTGAGCCCCACGTGGGACAACCTGATCACCTTGTATCCGCCTCAGTGCTTAGAATAGTGCCTCGCACATATTAAGCGCTTAACAAACACCATTATTATTACAGTGCTTTTCCATGGTTGTACTGTTATAGGGCTTTGCATACTATACGGACATAATGTAGATGATTATGTCTTTGTCTTTGAGCATATCGTCTATTTGCCAGAGTAGTGGATATCAGTGCCTTCTTCCAGCTTTATTTGTCAAATGAGAATTTCTGACCATATCTCTTAAGGTTCCTTCCAGCTCTAAAATCCTTCATTCTACCATTCTAGAGTAACAACTTTCTGGCTTGCTAATACCCAACTCATCGTTTTAGATTTGCTACTGGTCAGTTAGGAATGGATTTCACTGAGAAAATTACTAATAGTGTTGATTGAGCACTTACCCAGTATTGACTCTCTCTCTAGCCTGGAACTCCCTCTGCCTTTGTATCTGAGAGGCCACCACTCTCTCCATCTTCGAAACCCTACTAATATTGTAACACCCCAGTCCCAGACCACTTATATAAAAATCTGTAATTTGTTTTAATGCCTGTCTCCACATCTTCACTGCAAGCTCCTCCTGGGCAGAATCACCAACTCTGCCAACTCTGTGGTATTATACTTTCCCAAGTGCTTAGTGCAGTGTTCTGCACAAAGTAAGCACTCAATAAATGCTATTGATTGATGATGATGGAATGATAGCTCCTCCAGAAAGTCTTCCCTGACTAAACTTTCATTTCTCCCCACCCTATCTCCCCTCCCCTCAGTGTCACCTATGTCCTTGAGTCCCTATCTTCTGAGCACTTTCATACTGGAGAAGCAGCATGGCATAGTGGATTGAGCATGGGCCTGACAGATAGAAGGTCATGGGTTCTAATTATGGCTTCACCACCTGTCTGCTGGAGTGACCTTGGTTTAGTCACTTCATTTCCTCTGTGCCATGGTGCTAGTCTTATCTTAAGATGTCGAGTCATCTCCAACCCATAGCAACACCATGGACACATCTCTCCCAGAATGCCCCCATCTCCATCTGCAATCGTTCTGACTTCAGGACATCTCCATCTGGATGTCTGCCAAACAACTAAAACTCAACATGTCCAAGACTGAACTCCTTGTCTTCCCTCCCAAACCCTGCCCTCTCCCTGACTTTCATCATCATCATCATCAATCGTATTTATTGAGCGCTTACTATGTGCAGAGCACTGTACTAAGTGCTTGGGAAGTACAAATTGGCTACATATAGAGACAGTCCTTACCCAACAGTGGGCTCACAGTCTAAAAGGGGGAGATAGAGAACAAAACCAAACATACTAACAAAATAAAATAAATAGAATAGATATGTACAAATAAATAAATAAATAAACAAATAAATAGAGTAAAAAATATGTACAAACATATATACAGGTGCTGTGGGGAAGGGAAGGAGGTAAGATTGGGGGGATGGAGAGGGGGACGAGGGGGAGAGGAAGGAAGGGGCTCAGTCTGGGAAGGCCTCCCATCTCTGTCTCCACATCTTCACTGCAAGACTTTCCCATCTCTGTTGACGGCACTACCATCCTTCCCGTCTCACAAGCCCATAACCTTGGTGTCATCCTCGACTCCGCTCTCTCATTCACCCCTCACATCCAAACCGTCACCAAAACCCACCGGTCTCAGCTTTGTAACATTGCCAAGATCCGCCCTTTCCTCTCCATCCATACCGCTACCCTGGTCGTTCAAGCTCTCATCCTATCCCGTCTGGACTACTGCACCAGCCTTCTCTCTGATCTCCCATCCTCGTGTCTCTCCCCACTTCAATCCATGCTTCATGCTGCTGCTGTCTTTGTCCAGAAACGCTCTGGGCATGATACTCCCCTCCTCAAAAATCTCCAGTGGCTACCAATCAATCTGTGCATCAGGCAGAAACGCCTCACCCTCGACTTCAAAGCTGTCCACCCCCTTACCCCCTCCTACCTCACCTCCCTTCTTTCCTTCTCCAGCCCAGCCCGCATCCTCCTCTCCTTTGCCGCTAACCTCCTCACTGTGCCTCGTTCTCGCCTGTCCCGCCATCGACCCCCGGCCCACATCATCCCCCGGGCCTGGAATGTTCTCCCTCTGCCCATCCACCAAGCTAGCTCTCTTCCTCCCTTCAAGGCCCTACTGAGAGCTCACCTCCTCCAGGAGGCCTTCCCAGACTGAGCCCCTTCCTTCCTCTCCCCCTCGTCCCCTTCTCCATCCCCCCATCTTACCTCCTTCCCTTCCCCACAGCACCTGTATGTATGTATATATGTTTGTATGTATTTATTACTCTATTTATTTATCTTACTTGTACATATCTATTCTATTTATTTTATTTTGTTAGTGTGTTTGGTTTTGTTCTCTGTCTCCCCCTTCTAGACTGTGAGCCCGCTGATGGGTAGGAACTGTCTCTATGTGTTGCCGACTTGTACCTTCCAAGCGTTTAGTACAGTGCTCTGCACACAGTAGGCACTCAATAAATACGATTGATTGATTGATTGATATCTGTCTAGTTTTCTAGGTAAAAATCCAGAAGTGGTTTACCATTGCCTCCTTCCACACAGTAAACTTGAGTTTCCTCCCTCAACTGACTCCCATGCTGCTGCTGCCCAGCACAAGGAAGTTTTGACTTGTAGCAGATTGCCTTCCACTCACTAGCCACTGGCTAAGCTAGGAATGGAATGACTCTCCCTCTCGTAGTTGAGACTGGTAGAGTACTGAAAACTTTTCAGGTGTAAATCTGAGAGGAGATGCCTGAGTTACCTTGTCTGTAAAATGGGGCTTGAGACTGTGAGCCCCACAAAGGACAGGGACTCTGCCTAAATCAACTTGCTTGTATCCACCCAAGTGCTTAGTACAAAAAAAAATAATAACGATGATGGTATTTGTTAAGTGCTTACTATGTGCAAAGCACTGTTCTAAGCACTGGGGGGATACAAGGTGATCAGGTTGTCCCACGTGGGGCTCACAGTCTGAATCCCCATTTGACAGATGAGGGAACTGAGGCCCAGAGAAGTTAAGTGGCTTGCCCAAGGTCACACAGCTGACAAGTGGCAGAGCTGGGATTCGAACCCATGACCTCTGACTTCCAAGCCCAGGCTCTTTCCACTGAGCCATGCTGCTTCTCAATGCCTGGCACATCATAAGTGCTTAACAAATATTGTCATTATTATTAATCTGAACCCACCCCAACTCCCACAGCACTTGTATATACATATATATGTATATGTACATACATATATATATATATATATACATTGTTATACTCTGTTGCTTCTTCTATCAATCATTCAGTCAGTGGCATTTATTGAGCACTTACTGTGTGCAGAGTGCTGTACTAAGCATTTGGGTGAGAAATGTACAATAGAGTTGGCAGACGCGTTTCCTGCCCACAAGGAGTTTACATTCTAAAGGGAGGTGCTGTAATTTATTTCAGTGTCCATCTTTGTTACTAAATTGTAAGCTCCTTTAGAGCAGTGATCATGTCTACCAACTCTGTTGTTTTCTCCCAAGTGCTCAGTATATAGCACTCTCCACATAGTAAGCAGTCAATGAATATCAGTGATTAATTGACTGATTGAAGTGCTTGGGAGTGGACCAAAGATTTGGTGGACGTGATGTACCGCCTTTATGGAGGTACATCAATATTACCTCCTTTAACCATTCTTTGAATAGAATTTCAAATATTTTAAATGTTTATATAAACCATTCATATACCATTAACCATTCCTTTAACCCCTCCTTGGATAAAATTTCAAATATTTGAAACACTTATATAAACTCCTGCAGCAGAGCACTGTACCAAGTGCTTGGTAGAGGACAATAATGTAGTCGTTCAGTTGGTCAGTCATGTTTCTTAAGCCACCACTGCATAGACGACATTGCATTAAGTTCTTGGGAAAGTGCACTGGACGTAGAAGACACAATGCCTGCCCTTAGGGAGATTTCAATTTAATGGACGAGAAAGGCATGAAATAATTAACAGATAAGGGGAGGAAGAAAATGGAAAGATGGACATGCGGTTAAGTTTTGGCTTAGATAACAATGTGCAAATCAGTGTGTATAAAGTTGTATAGTGGTTATGAGTTTATAAGTGGTGAGGTGGCAGTTGGAAGGATTTGAGCTGGGGAAAAGAGCAGTTATTCAGAATGCCTTCCAAAGAAGGTTGGATTTCCAAAGGGCTTTGAAAATGGGGAGACTTGTGATTTGCCAGATTTGGTGCGGGAGAGAGTTCCAGGCAGGAGGAAGGGTGTAAACAAGAAGTTTGGGGATGGGCAAGGGGAGAATGAAACAAAATGAAAAGTTTAGTTTGGTAAATACATTGAATATGACCTAAAGTATAATGGGAGAAGAGAGGGTTGATAAGTAAGAGGGAGAGTGCTGATGGAGTTCCTTAAAGCCGAGGAGTTTCTGCTTGATCCTGAGAGGAATACTCAGTCAGTCAGTTGCAGTTATTGAGCATTTACTGTATGCAGAGCACTGTACTAAGCACTTGGGAGAGTACGATATAAAACTATAACAGATACATTCCCTGCTCACAACAAGCTTACAGTCTAGAGGGGGAGCCAGAAATTACTACAAGTAAATAAAATTACAGATATGTACATAAGTGCCACGGGCCTGGGGAGCAGGATAAATAAGGGGAGCAAGTCAAGGCAGTGCTGAAGGGAGCGGGAGAAGAGTAAAGGAGGAATTAATCTGGGAAGGCCTCTTGGAGGAGATGTACCATCATTAAGGCTAATGAAGATATTTGAGGAATGAACTGTGTCAAGCACTGTAGAAAAATGAACCAGGCAGCTGAGTTAAGAAATGGAAAAGAAAGAGGCTGGAGGTAGGCCAAGATCCAAGATCTGCCAAGATCCGCACTTTCCTCTCCATCCAAACTGCTACCCTGCTCGTTCAAGCTCTCATCCTATCACATCTGGATTACTGTATCAGCCTCCTCTCCTATCTCCCATCCTCCTGTCTCTCTCCACTTCAATTCATACTTCACGCCGCTGCCCGGATTGTCTTTGTTCAGAAATGCTCTGGGCATGTTACTCCCCTCCTCAAAAATCTCCAGTGGCTACCAATCAACCTACGCATCAGGCAGAAACTTCTCACCCTTGGCTTCAAGGCTGTCCATCACCTCGCCCCTTCCTACCTCACCTCCCTTCTCTCCTTCTCCAGCCCAGCCCGCACCCTCCGCTCCTCTGCCGCTAATCTTCTCACCGTGCCTCATTCTCGCCTGTCCCGCCGTCGACCCCCGGCCCACATCCTCCACCGGGCCTGGAATGCCCTCCCTCCGCACATCCACCAAGCTAGCTCTCTTCCTCCCTTCAAAGCCCTACTGAGAGCTCACCTCCTCCAGGAGGCCTTCCCAGACTGAGCCCCCTCCTTCCTCTCCCCCTCCTTCCCCTCCCCATCCCCCCCACCTTACCTCCTTCCCTTCCCCACAGCACCTGTATATATGTATATATGTTTGTACGTATTTATTACTCTATTTTATTTGTACACATTTATTCTAATTATTTTATTTTGTTAATATGTTTTGTTTTGTTCTCTGTCTCCCTCTTCTAGACTGTGAGCCTACTGTTGGGTAGGGACTGTCTCTATATGTTGCCAACTTGTACTTCCCAAGTGCTTAGTACAGTGCTCTGCACACAGTAAGTGCTCAATAAATACGACTGAATGAATGAATGAAAGTAGGGAAACCAGTGAAGAGGCTGAAACAGGAGACTAGCTGGGAAATGATGAGAGCCTGGATCCAAGGTATGGGCCTTGGATGAAGAATAAGAGGTGGATCTGGGAAATACTGGGGAGAGAAAACCTTCAGGATTTGGCTACAGACATTATGTTAGAGTTAAAAGAATGGAAGCAATCAGTCAATGGCATTTATTGAGTGATTGCTATGTGCAAATAATAATAAGCTCCTACTATGTGTCCAACACTCTTCTAAGCACTGGGGTAGATACAAGGTAATCAGGTTTGACACAGTCACTGTCCCACATGGGACTCACAGTCTTAATCCCCATTTTACGGATGAGGTAACTGAGGCCCAGAGAAGTTAGATGACTTGCCCAAGCTCACGTAGCAGACTCACACAGCAAAGCACTGTACTCAGTTCTTGAGAGAGTACTGTAGAGCAGAATCAGTGGACACAAACCCTGCCCGTAATGAGCTTACAGTCTAGAGTGGGAGACAGACAGTAATATAAATGAATTATACAACAGATATAATAATTAAATAACTATATACATAATTCAGATATAGCTATTTATCATATAGGGTACATTCATCTCACTGCATAGCTTCTAGTACACTACCATGATCTGCACTACACTTATTTGATGATTTAATCATGATACCTAAACACAAACATTTGATATACTTGCATGAAGTCCTTGAAATCCTGAATGTGCCAGAAAAGCTCAATAGTCCAAAAGTCATTCATTCATTCAGTCGTATTTATTGAGTGCTTACTCTGTGCAGAGCACTGTACTAAGCGCTTGGAAAGTACAATTGGGCAACAGATAGAGACAATCCCTACCCAACAACTGGTTCACAGTCTAGAAGGGGGAGACAGACAACAAAACAAAACAAGTAGGCATCAGTAGCATCAAAACAGATGAATAGAATTATAGATATATACACATCATCATCATCATCATCAACAATCATATTTATTGAGCACTTACTATGTGCAGAGCACTGTACTAAGCGCTTGGGAAGTACAAATTGGCAACATATAGAGACAGTCCCTACCCAACAGTGGGCTCACAGTCTAAAAGGGGGAGACAGAGAACAAAACCAAACATACTAACAAAATTAAATAAATAGAATAGATATGTACAAGTAAAATAAATAAATAAATAGAGTAATAAATATGTACAAACATATATACATATATACAGGTGCTGTGGGGAAGGGAAGGAGGTAAGAAGGGGGGGATGGCGAGGGGGACGAGGGGGAGAGGAAGGAAGGGGCTCAGTCTGGGCCCCTTAACACATTACACATACACATTACATACACACACATACACACACATTACACATACACTTACATACACTTACACATTACACATCATTAATAACATTAATAGAATAATAAAAATGTGGTTGATAACAATATTTTGTTTTGAAAACTGAAACATCAAGGCATCATGCTAACGGTGTTACTTGCACCTTTCCTTTCAGCGACCAAGAGAATTGAGGGAGGGAAGAATTGGAAAGAAGAACAAAAGGAGTCTCTGAATATCCTGAAGTAAACATACTGCAAGACCCAGAATGCTTCAGTAACTAAATTGAATGTGTCCTCAGTGTGCTTCTGCCTGCACATGGAATTATATCATTTAGAGGGAGCAAGAACAACAGGGGTCCTTAGAAGATGATAATAATAATAATTATTATTATTATGGCATTTGTTAAGAACTTACTACATGCCAGGCACTGTACTAAGCACTGGGGTGGATACAAGCAAATTGGGTTGGACACAGTCCCTGTCCCACATGCGGCTCACAGTCTTAATCCCCATTTTAGAGATGAGGTAATTGAGGCACAGAGAAGTGAAGTGACTCGCATAAGGTCACACAGCAGGCAAGTGGCATCAGAACCCAAGACCTTCCAACTTCCAGGCCCGTGCTCTATCCACAGTGGCATGATGGTCCAGTTTAGGTAAAACAACCCCAATTATTAGGGAGCTGCATGTTTTTCTTAAATGGCCAACTCAGATACTGTGCCAGCTGAAGTGGAATATGTGATTTGCTTAATGGTATGTCATCGTCAGTTCCATGCAGTGTTAGGATTCCAGAAGTCCTACCTTTGGGAATCTTAATAATTTGGAATGCAAAAGTAAGAAAGATCAAAGATGCTTCATCAATCAGTTGATGGTTTCATTGTGCCCTTAGTATGTGCAGAGCACTGTACTAAGCGCTTGGGAGAGTACAACAGAATTAACAGACACTTTTCCTGCCCCTAATGAGCTGACAGTCTCATTTTTGGTGAAAATTGAAATAGCATTTGGATGAACTGATTGCTGCTGGGGTTTGAGCCTCTTTCTTCTTTCTCCTCAACCCCAATAATGTGCTATTGGAGAGAGGGTTTTTGCCACAGTACAATTCCTGCTAGACCTACTAAAGCTTCTGCTCTCTTTTACCACCTGTGTGCCAATTCAAGTGATTATTTTTTAAAATCAAATATTACAAATCCCAGTGCCAACTTGCCACTTAAATTAAAAACTGGGATCTCCTAGGTAAGGTTATAACAAACAAAGAACTGATTAAAAGGAGGCTTCGGTAGACTTGGGAAGGAAATGGGGTCTGAATGAAGCATCATGTGCCTATTTGGGTTTTTTCCTTCAAAAATTATTGTAAAGAGAAACAGCTCTGTAGGGATCTGACAATGTAAGAGAAGGAGAAGAAGACCCTCTTTAAAGAAATTAGTTTGTGCTGCTACTGGACTGAGGTGAAACGAATGAAATTTAAGTTTCAGCGTGTTGGGAATAGAGCCAATAAATGGACCCTCCACTAGGATCATCAATCATCAGAGGTATTTTCAGTCATATATTATGTTTGACATGATAGATACAGTCACTATCTACTTCTTGCACAGAGTTGTTGTAATGATTAGAAAGCAAATTACTTAGAAATGAGTATAACAACGTGTTCTCTACTACAGTTCTGGTTCATCCCTTGTGGGCAGAGACTGTATTTGCCGACTTCGCTGTATTGTAGACTCCCAAGTACTTAGTACAGTGCTCTATACATATTCATTCATTCATTCATTCAATCATATTTACTGAGCACTTACAGTGTGCAGAGCACTATACTAAGCACGTGGGAAGTACAAGTCGGCAACATATAGAGATGGTCCCTATTCGACAATGGGCTCACAGTCTAGAAGGGGGAGAAGTAGTATTCAATAAATATCACTGATTGATGAACAAATACCATTAAAATAAACTGAAATTAAACTTTCCTGCTTCAAGGAGGCTAGTGATACAAGATTATCAAGTAGTTACTAGAAGACAGATTTGCTTAATTATTGATTTTTTTGGGTCACAATCCAGCATTATAGGGTGGAAGCACTTATGTTAATATCTGCCTTCCTCTCTAGACTGTAAACTCATTGTGGGCAGGGAATATGTCCACCAACTCTGTATAGTGTACTATCTCAAATGCTTAGTGCAGGGCTCTACACACAGTAAGCACTAAATACCACTGAATCATTGGAATGATTGGTTTTCACAATTGCTTCCTTGTGTTCCTTGATTGGTCAGAAGGCATATCTGATTAACACCTGCCTAAACGATGGCTCTAAAATGTTAATTTTGTCTGCCTGCTGCAATCTCTGTTTGCATAAGGTTGACATTAACGTTATTTATTCATTAATTCAATCAATAATAACAATAATAATGGTATTTGTTAAGTGCTTACTATGTGCAAAGCACTGTTTTAAGTGCTGGGGGAATATAGGGTGATCAGGTTGTCCCACGTGGGGCTCACAGTCTTAATCCCCATTTTACAGACGAGGTAACTGAGGCCCAGAGAAGTTAAGTGATTTGCCCAAAGTCACACAGCTGACGACAATTGGCAGAGCCAGGATTTGAACTCACGACCTCTGACTCCAAAGCCCATGCTCTTTCCACTGAGCCATGCTGCTTCTCTATCATATTTATGGAGCACTTACTGTGTGCAGAGCACTGTATTACACACTTGGGAGAGTACAAAACAACAATAAACAGACACATTCCCTGCCCACATGAGCTTACAGTCTAGAAGGGGAGGAGATAGACATCAATACAAATAAATAAACTCACATATACATATAAGTGTTGTGGGGCTGGGAGTGGGAGTGGGGTAAGTCAGAGAGACACAGAAGGGAGTGAGAGAAGAGGAAAGTTCATTCTGGGCAAAAATAAGGAATTCTCTACAGGAAAATTATCTTCAAAAAATACACTTTCTCCAGGCATAAAAGGCCTTAAAGTGTATATCCTAGAAAGGAAAAAACAACAACAGGAAAGTTATGTAATTTGCCCAAGTCATACACTGAGTTAATGAAAGAGCTAGAAGAACAAATCTACCTGAGATGCCCTAATCTCTACCTTCTCTCAGTATCAACAGAAATAATGAAGATTTCTCTTAACAAATGCTACTTGAAAAGTATAATTTTGGGTTTTAAGTTCTTGAGTTTTGAGCAGTAGGTTAATTCACGGGTAAATTCAGGATAAACTAAAAAGTGCTTAGGGTCTAGTGGAAAGGGCAGAGGCCTTCGAGTCAGAGGACCTGGGTTCTAATTCCCTCTCCATCAATTGCTTGCTGTGTGACTTTAGGCAAGTCACTGAATTTTTCTGTGCCTCATTTACCTCAACTTTAAATTGGGGATGATGTAAATAATAATAATAATAATAATAATAATAATGGCATTTATTACGTGCTTACTATGTGCAAAGCACTGTTCTAAGCACTGCGGAGGTTACAAAGTGATCAGGTTGTCCCACGGGGGGCTCACAGTCTTAATTCCCATTTTACAGATGAGGTAACTGAGGCCCAGAGAAGTGAAGTGACTTGCCCAAAGTCATACAGCCAACAATTGGCGGAGCAGGAATTTGAACCCATGACCTCTGACTCCAATGACCAGGCTCTTTTCCACGGAGCCACGCTGATTCTCTAGTAGTGGATGTAGTGGATAAAGCAGCGTGGCTCAATGAAGGGCACAGGCTTTGGAGTCAGAGGTCATGGGTTTGAAACCCGGCTTCGCCACATGTCTGCTGTGTGACATTGGGCAAGTCACTTAACTTCTCTGAGCCTCAATTACCTCATCTGTAAAATGGGGATTAAGACTGTGAGCCCCACGTGGGACAACCTGATCACCTTGAATCCCCCCAGCACTTAGAACAGTGCTTTGCACATAGTAAGCGCTTAACAAATGCCATTATTACTATTATTATTATTATTACCTGGGAGTTAGAAAGCCATGGGTTCTAATCCCTGTTCTGCCACTTGTCTGCTCTGTGATCTTGGGCAAGTCACTTCACTTCTCCGAGCTTCATTTACCTCATCTCTAAAATGGGGATTGAAACTATGTGCCCTACATGGGACAGGGATTTTGTCCAACCCGACTTGTTTGTATCCACCCCAGCGCTTAATGTAGTGCCTGGCACAGAGTAAGCATTTAACAAATACCATTATTATTATTATTATTAGACTGTGAGCCCCATGTGGGATCGGAACTGTATCCATCTTGCTTATGTTGCATCTACTGCAGTTTTTTAAACAGTGCTTGACACACAGCAAGCCAATACAAATACCTTGATAATGTGTCTCTGAGCTAGTGGCTTTTCAAAAGGCATTGCCCACAGGTAGCTTATAGTCCAATTTGGAGGCCAATACAAAGGAAGTGTTTGAACCAAATGCAAGAGGGCCACAGGATCCACCTGGTAGAGTGGTCTGCAAAAGTAGGTGCTCAGTAAGTAGGAATGATAGGATAATTATGGAATAGTTTGGGGGCAAATTTTTGAGTTTATGTAGAGGTACTATCAAATTCTTCAAGAGGTTAAAAGAATGTATGAAAGTAGAGGGGCTGGAGAGGTGGGATGACAGATGACCAGCAGAGTAAGAGTTAAAGGAGCTGGGAAGGAGTTTAGAGGGAGGCTGATAAGGAATTACCTTTGTTCTGCCATGTAGGTAGACTGAAGCTACATGGGCATTGGGCTCTTGGATCCTTCTAGATTCTAAGATCATAGTGGGCAGGGAATGTGTCTGTTTGTCATTATATTGTACTCTCCCAAGACCTTAGTACAGTGCTCTGCGTACAGCAAGCGCTCAATCAATGCAACTGATTGCCTGACTCTCCTCTTATCAATAATAATAATGACTTACATCATCCTGGCACTTACAGTGTTCCAGGCACTGTCCTAAGCACTGGGATGGATACAGGCAAATCGGGTTGGATTCAGGCCCTGTCCCACGTGGGGCTCACAGTCTCAAGCCCCATTTTACAGATGAGGTAACTGAGGCACAAAGAAGTGAAGTGACTTGCCCAAGGTCACACAGCGGACAAGTGGCAGAGCCAGGATTAGGACCCATGACCTTCTGACTCCAGGCCCATGAGCTATCCACTATCCTATGCTGCTTCCCTTCTCCGGTATGCTCTGTCCTAGCTCAGTCTTGATTTAGGGGTGTTCTAGTGAACAAAAAAGTAGTCATCAGTGTGCTACTTGAATCACAATGTGGTTTTCCAACGAAGTGCAACAAGGCAGATATGATGTTAACAGCACAACAGAGGAAAACCAGTCAATCAATCAATAGTATTTATTGAGTGCTTACTCTGTGCAGAACACTATTCTAAGCACTTGGCAAAGTACAGTGCAACAGAGTTGGTAAACATGTCCCTTGTCCCAAAGGAGCTCACAGCCTGGAGGAAAAATTCAGTTAGCAACACCAAGACCTCTATGCTATGTTCACTGACCTTACAAAAGAATTTAGTGCCATCAACAGGCCAGGACTCCAGAAAGTGTTAGGTAAATCCCTCTGTCCTGAGAAATTCAACAACATTCTCAGGTTCCTGAATGATGGAACGGTTGTCAAAGTCAGAGATGAAGTGGGTAAGTAGCCCCTGGAAGATATTAGGCTTCACCAAGTCTTTTCGGGAGGGAGATTAAAATTTGGGCTGCTTCACTGAATCACCATAGATGGAGATCCAAATCAGCTACCCCATATTTAGGACTACTAAACATAGGCATGGAATTAGGAATTCCATCCTGGATCCAATTGTTGCACCAGCAACAGTGGCTGAATGAGACTCCAACCAAGGGTGGTCTAGTGGTCAGAGCATGAGCCTGGGATTCAGAAGGACCTGGGTTCTAATCCCAACTCCTCCACTTGTCTGCTGTGTGATCTTGGGCAAGTCCCTTAACTTCTCTGTGTCTCAGCTACCTCATCTGTAAAATGGGGTTAAGATTGTGAGCCCATCTGCGACATTGACTGTGTCCAACTTGATTAGCTTGCTTATGCCCCAGTGTTGAGTACAGTGTCTGGCACTTACTGTAAGTGCTTAACAGATGTCATTAAAAAGAAAGGAGAGGGAGATTAAAAATGAAAATAAGGTATTGGTTATACAAACCAGGATGTTGTACTGAAGAAAACAACTACTATAATAAAGGAAATTAATAGTTCTTGTCAGAAGCTTGATGCTCCTTAGTTACAAATATTCGTGCCTCCTGACCTGATTCCTCTCACGGGTGAGCGATCGTTGTTGCTACCCAGCTTGGCTGGTCCACCTCAGGCTCCTGCTGCTTGTTCATTCATTCAATCGTATTTATTGAGTGCTTACTGTGTGTAGAGCACTATACTAAGTGCTTGTTGATGACGGTGGCAGCATTAGGGCAGGCAGCACATGCCAGGGCAGCTCGCTATTGGGGAATGGTACAGGTGGTCTCCAGGGGGACCCAAATGGGGAGAAAAATCAGCTCCAGCCCAACTTGCCATCTGCTGAGGTTGAGGAATCTACTCCATCAGAGGTAGTTAAACGTAACCTATTCAGCAATTTGTTTTGCAGGATTCATGTGTCATCCTGCCTAGAGATAAAAGCCCAGACTAGATTCTCTCTCGAAGTCACACTGAACAATTATCTCAAACCCCGAATGGGAGTTCCTTAACTGGCTGTATTTTACCAAACCCTTTGTCAGCCTCTCTGAAAAACCACGTGGTCTGCTGGAGTGAGTCATTCAGAGCAATTAGTATCAAAACTGTACTGAATTTCAAACCTACTCATTTTTGCTACTTTGTATATGTCTATTCTCCACCTAGAGAGATCAGTTAGCTCACGTACAAACTCCAACGTCGCTGAATTCACCTGTCAAGGTCTGCGTGAAACTTTCTCATGTCTAAAAGGGCCTCTTAGTCAAAAACATTGTTAATGCTATTTTTTAAAAAGTCCCATTTACAGTGAAATTGTGCCAGATATGCAGTCTACAGACGAATACTATGTGATCATTTCTTTTAAGATTGGAGGTCTCTGTGAGGGAAACAGGACAGATTTGCTGGGGGTGGGTGTATATGACAAAGAGCAGGTGAGGAGGTTGTGGTCTGATAGAGGAATTTCAGATTGTACAGTAGACTAGAGACAAATCAAATGTGTGCCCAGGCAGTGAGTATGCAATGTGGGATGAAGCAGGAGGTCATGCAGATGATGCAAATGATCCCCAAATCAACATCTCCAGCCCTGATCTCTCTCCCTCTCAGCAGTCTTACATTTCCTCCTGACTTCAGGACATCTCTACTTGGGTGTCCTCCCATCACCTCAAGGTTAACACGTCCAAAACAGAGCTCCTTATCTTCTCACCCAAACCCTGCTCTCCCCTTAACTTTCTCATCATAGTAGATGGCACCACCATCCTTCCTGTCTCACAAGCCCATAAACTTCTCACAAGCCTGTAAACTTGGGGCTTTATCCTTGACTCCTCTCTCTCATTCAACCCACATACTCAATCCATCACTAAATCCTTTTGGTTCCACCTTCACAACATTGCCAAAATCCAACCTTTCTTCTCCATCTAAACTGCTATCACATTAATTTAAACATTTATTCTACCTTACCTTGATTACTGCATCAGCATCCTTGCTAACCTCCCAGTCTCCTATCTCTCCGCATTCCAGTCCATACTTCACTCTGCTTCCCGGATCGTTTTTCTACAAAAACATTCAGGCCATGTTTCCCCACTCCTCAAGAACCACCAGTGGTTGCCCATCCACCTCCAACTCAAACAGAAATTCCTCACCACTGGCTTTAAAGCATTCAATAACCTTGGCCCCTCCTACAACACCTCACTAGTCTCCTATTTCAACCAAGCCCTCACACTCTGCTCCTATAATACTGACTTTCTCACTGCACCTCAATCTCATCTATCTTGCTGCTCAAGATATCATCTATCTTTTGCCCATGTCCTGCTCTGGCCTGGAATACCTTCCCTCCTCATATCCAACAGACAATTACTCTCCCCAACTTCAAAGACTTATTGAAGGCACATCTCCCCTAAGAGTCCTTTCCTGAATAATTCCTTTTTTCATTTTCTTCAACTCCGTTGTACATCTCCCTGACTTGTTCCCTTTCCTCATCACCCCCACCCAGGTCCACATCACTTATATGCCTATCTGTAATTTATTTATTTATATTAATGCCTATCTCCCCCTGTAGACTGTAATGCTGACTGTGGGCAGGGAGTGAGTCTGTTACAGTGTTATATTGTACTCTTACAAATGCTCAGTACAGTGCTCTACACACAGTAAGCACTGAATAAATACAAATGACTGACTGACTATTTCTCTCACCTTAAATTTTTAGTTTTTGCATAGAGAAATTTACTCTCATGAGTGCAGGTTACAGTCCTGTAAAATTTTTCACTTATGTTAATTAAAAACACTTGGGATTAAATTTGGGCTACTAGTGAAAAAGACTAGGAACTTCTAAGTCAGATCAATTTGACAACGTCTGGAACTCAATTATTTTTTTTCTTTCTCCTGGATCTGGGTAGGACTCAGTAAGTTTGGAACTAGACAGAGACAAGGTCAAAACCAGGATTTTGACCTGAATTATTTCATTCTTTGTTCCTAAACCCTGAGTTTCTTCCTTCAGCAAGTTCCTACATGCCAGAGTTATAGGTATTCAAAATGTTTAGAAATTTTCACTCTGTAATTGGTAGTCATAAGCAGTGTGTCACCGGTCAAGTTCTGGATGGTGATTAAAATGTGTGGATGTGCATGATTTTTAAATAAACCTATTCTCACTTTGTGTTCTATGGGCCAGGCTGGATTGCCACAGAGCTGAAGTCCAGGTGAAGCTTGAACACCCCACAATGCGGCCCTCATCACTTCTGTTGTCTGTGCCAAGATCCTCCCTCAAACATGGCCAGATGGAGTAAGCTTCTCCCTGCCAATTATTCCCCATTCCATAGCAGAACTTCCTCTCTCTGATGCTCTGGCCTACTGCCAGGGACAATCCTGGCAGGTGAAACCACCATCACTCATTCATTTATTCATTAAATCATATCTGTTGAGTTCCTACTGTGTGCAGAGCACTATACTAAGCACTTGGGAGATTACAATACCTTAAATAGATACATGCCTTGCCCACAGTGAGCTTACAGTCTAGAGGGGAGGAGACAGAGATCATCACAAATGAATTACAGATATTTACACAAGTGCTGTGGGACTGGGAGGGGGGAAGAACAAAGGGAGTAAGTCAGGGTGATGCAGAAGGGAGTGGGAGATGAGGAAAGTGGGGGCTTAGTCTGGGAAGGCCTCTTGGAGGAGATGTGCCTTCGAAAAGGCTTTGAAGATGGGGAGACTAATTGTTAGATTTGAGGAGGGAGGACATTCCAGGCCAGAGGAATCAATCAATCAATCAATCAATCGTATTTATTGAGCACTTACTATGTGCAGAGCACTGTACTAAGCACTTGGGAAGTACAAATTGGCAACATATAGAGACAGTCCCTACCCAACAGTGGGCTCACAGTCTAAAAGGGGGAGACAGAGAACAGAACCAAACATACCAACAAAATAAAATAAATACGATAGAAATGTACAAGTAAAATAAATAAATAGAGTAATAAATATGTACAACCATATATACATATATACAGGTGCTGTGGGGAAGGGAAGGAGGTAAGATGGGGGGGATGGAGAGGGGGACGAGGGGGAGAGGAAGGAAGGGGCTCAGTCTGGGAAGGCCTCCTGGAGGAGGTGAGCTCTCAATAGGGCCTTGAAGGGAGGAAGAGAGCGAGCTTGGCGGAGGGGCAGAGGGAGGGCATTCCAGGCCCGGGGAATGACGTGGGCCGGGGGTCGACGGCGGGACAGGCGAGAACGAGGTACAGTGAGGAGATTAGCGGTGGAGGAGCGGAGAGTGCGGACTGGGCTGTAGAAGGAGAGAAGGGAGGTGAGGTAGGAGGGGGCGAGGTGATGGACAGCCTTGAAGCCCAGGGTGAGGAGTTTCTGCCTGATGCGCAGATTGATTGGTAGCCATTGGAGGTTTTTGAGGAGGGGAGTAATATGCCCAGAGCGTTTCTGGACAAAGATAATCCGGGCAGCAGCATGAAGTATGGATTGAAGTGGAGAGAGACACGAGGATGGGAGATCAGAGAGAAGGCTAGTGCAGTAGTCCAGACGGGATAGGATGAGAGCTTGAATTAGCAGGGTAGAGGTTTGGATGGAGAGGAAAGGGCGGATCTTGGCAATGTTGCGGAGCTGAGACTGGCAGGTTTTGGTGACGGCTTGGATGTGAGGGGTGAATGAGAGAGCGGAGTCGAGGATGACACCAAGGTTGCGGGCTTGTGAGATGGGAAGGATGGTAGTGCCGTCAACAGAGATGGGAAAGTCAGGGAGAGGAAGGACATGGGCTAGGGTTCAGTGGTGAGATAGGCGAGATCGAGGCACAGTGAGAAGGTTAGCGCTAGAAGAGCGAAGTGTGCAATCTGCGTTGTTGAAGGAGAGTAGTGAGGTGAGGTAGGAGGGGGTAAGGTGCTGGAATGCCTTAAACATTGGAATGCCAATGTTGAGAAGATATTGTTTGATGTGGAGGTCGATGGACAACCACTAGAGTTTTTCAGGAGCGGGGTGACATGTCCTGAATGTTTTTGTAGAAAAATGATTTGGGCAGCCAAGTGAAGCATGGACTGTAGAAGGGAGACAAAGGAAGCTGGGAGGTCAGCAAGGAGGCTGATGCAGTAATCCAGTCGGGATAGGATAAATGATTGTATTAATGGGGTAGCAATTTGGATGGAGAGGAAAGGGTGGATTTTAGCAATATCGTGAAGGTGGGACAGACAGAATTTAGTAATGGATTGAATATGTGTGTTGAAAGAGAGAGAGGAGTCAAGGTAATGCCACTAAGGAGAAGGAGGTGAGGCAATGGGAGGAGAAGGGCATTGTTTGGATGCTCTGGGGGAGGTTATCGGGGAGACGAAGGGTTGGCACCTTTAAGGAATGAGACAATGGAGTCTAAAAGTTGGCTGTTCCTAATGGAGCCTACTCGGGCCATGCTTGTTGGGGTCTTCCTGCCCACAGGCAGCACCTATATCTCTTTCAAATAATAATTAATAATACTATTTATGGTATTTAATAAGCTTACCTTGTGCCGGATACTCTTCTAAACACTGGGGTGAATACAAGCAAATTGGGTTGGACACAATCCCTGTCCTGCATGGGGCTCACAGTCTCAATCCCCATTTTACAGATGAGGTAACTAAGGCAGAGAGAAGTGAAGTGACTTACCCAAGGTCACCCAGCAGACAAGTGGGGGAGCTGGGATTAGAAACCATGACCTTCCCACTCCCAGGCCTGTGCTATAGCCACTAGGTCAGGACAGTTGCTTCCCAGGGAACTTCTGCAAATTCCTGACTTAGGGGAAAAAGTGAAGAAGCACAAACTGGGCTGGAAACTATTGCTTTCCCCCCTCCCAAATCAAGAATTTAGAGATACTCCCAAGGAAGCAGCAGCATTAAGCTGGAAAGTTGTCCTCAGTCCGATGGGGTTGCTGGTTTTAAAAGAGCCAAGACCTGATCTACCGTTCTTCACTGAGGCCTTCAGGGAAGAAAAGTTGGGAGTCAGGGGAGTTGTCTTTCTCTTCAGCCCTCCAACCTACCAGATGTGGTTTGTTCTACTCAGAAGGCCTTGGGCAGCTACCCACGGCCTGCCCACCAAGAACTCAGTCCAGAGAGAAAGAGAAATCTTCTGGGGGGCCAAGTATGCTGTGAGAGGAGCTTAGATGTCTCAGGACTCAGATATGCTTCCTCTCACATCTTGGGTCTCGTTGTGACATGCCAAGTTTGGGGAGGGAAAGAAAATTCTGGAGATTCTTTAGCTCTCTCTTGCTTTGTTTTTGCTTCCACAGAATGTCACAAGCTACATGATGTGATCATGTCATATACCATGTGTGGCCCTCATGAAATAGTTTAGCTCTAAACCCAGTGGGGATAGATAATAGTAATAATGATGATGGTATTTGTTAAGTGCTTACTATGTACAAAGCTTTGTTCTGTTCTGGCTACCAATCAATCTGTGCATCAGGCAGAAACTCCTCACCCTGGGCTTCAAGGCTGTCCATCACCTCGCCCCCTCCTACCTCACCTCCCTTCTCTCCTTCTACAGCCCAGCCTGCACCCTCCGCTCCTTCGCCACTAATCTCCTCACCGTACCTCGTTCTCACCTGTGCCACCATCGACCCCCGGCCCACGTCATCCCCCTGGCCTGGAATGCCCTCCCTCTGCCCATCCGCCAAGCTAGCTCTCTTCCTCCCTTCAAGGCCCTATTGAGAGCTCACCTCCTCCAGGAGGCCTTCCCAGATTGAGTCCCTTCCCTCCTCTCCCCCTCGTCCCCCTCTCCATCCCCCCCTCTTACCTCCTTCCCTTCCCCACAGCACCTGTATATATGTATATATGCTTGTACATATTTATTACTCTATTTATTTATTTATTTTACTTGTACATATCTATTCTATTTATTTTATTAGTATGTTTGGTTTTGTTCTCTGTCTCCCCCTTTTAGACCGTGAGCCCACTGTTGGGTAGGGACCATCTCTATATGTTGCCAATTTGTACTTCCCAAGCACTTAGTACAGTGTTCTGCACATAGTAAGCGCTCAATAAATATGATTGATGATGATGATGATGATGATGATGATGATGACAAGGTGATCAGGTTGTCCCACATGGGGCTCACAATCTTAATCCCCATTTTACAGATGAGATAACCGAGGCACAGAGAAGTTAAGTGACCTGCCCAAAGTCACACATCCGATAAGTGGCAGAGCTGGGATTAGAACCCATGACCTCTGACTCCCAAACCTGTGCTTTTTCCACTGAGTCACACTGCTTCTCTGGATCTAATATAGGATGCATTTTCCTCACTGTGCATGTATCAACTGTCGTATTGGATTGGGGAGGGACCAAATCCTTCCCTCACAGAATACTCACATCTAGAAAAGTTGATTTGACATAGTAAATACTGAAATTAATTTTTTTTTCATTTTTGACATTGTCTCAATCAGTGTTATTTATTGAGCCCTTACAATGTACAGAACACTGTACTAAGGACTTGGGAAAATACAGTACAACGGAGTTGGTAGACAGATTCCCTGCTCATAACAAGTTTAGGTTCTAGACGGTAAGACAGGCATTAATATGAATAAATTATTTATAGATATGTACATACGTTCTGGGGGGTTGAGAGTGGATGAGTACCTAATGCCCAAAGGGCATAGAGCCAAGTGTGTAAGAGCCAGGGAACAGGGTTAAATGGGGAAAGCCTGTTATAGGAGATGTGTGATCTTAATAAGGCTTTGAAGCTGTGGAGAGTGGTGCTCTGGCATGCATAAAGGGGGAGGAAGTTCCAGGCAACAGGAAGGATGTGGGAAAGGGCTCAATGACAAGGTAGATGAGATCAGGGCACACAGAGCAAGTTGGCATTTTTCATTTACTCATTCAATTGGATTTATTAAGTGTTTACTTGTGTGCAAAGCACTGTACTAAGCACTTGGGAGAGTACAAAATAACGACAAACAGACACATTCCATGCCCACAACGAGCTCACAGTCTAGCGGGGGAGATAGATATTGATATAAATAAATGGATAAATAAGTTACAGATATACACATATGTGCTGTGGGGATGGGAGGGAAGATGAATAAAGGAGCAAGTAAGGGTGGCAAAGAAGGGAGTGGGAGGAGAGAAGGGTTGAGTCAGGGAAGCCTTCTTGGAGAAGATTCATTCATTCAATCATATTTATTGAGTGCTTACTGTGTGCAGAGCACTGTACAAAGTGCTTGGGAAGTACAAGTTGGCAACATATAGAGACAGTTCCTACCCAACAACAGGCTCATAGTCTAGAAGGGAGAGACAAACGACAAAAAAAAAACCATGTGGACAGGTGTCAAGTCATCAGAACAAATAGAATTAAAGCTAAATGCACATCATTAACAAAATAAATAGAATAGTAATGTGGCTCAGTGGAAAGAGCCCGGGCTTTGGAGTCAGAGGTCATGGGTTCAAATCCCAGCTCCGCCACTTGTCAGCTGTGTGACTTTGGGCAAGTCACTTCACTTCTCTGGGCCTCAGTTACCTCATCTGTAAAATGGGGATTAAGACTGTGAGCCCCACGTGGGGCAACCTGATCACCTTGTAAACTCCCCAGTGCTTAGAACAGTGCTTAGACTGTGAGCCCACTATTGGGTAGGGACTGTCTCTATATGTTGCCAACTTGTACTTCCCAAGCGCTTAGTACAGTGCTCTGCACACAGTAAGCACTCAATAAATATGGTTGATTGACTGATTGCTTTGCACACAGTAAGCACTTAATAAATGCCATTATTATTATTATTATATGTACAAGTAAAATAAATAGAGTAATAAATCTGTACAAACATATATGCATGTGCTGTGGGGAGGGGAAGGAGGTAGGGCGGGGGGGATGGGGAGGAGGAGAGGGAAAAGGGGGTTCAGTCTGGAAAGGCCTCTTGGAGGAGGTGAGCTCTCTGTAGGGCTTTTAAGGGAGGAAGAGAGCTAGCTTGGTGGATGTGTGGAGGGAGGGCATTCCAGGCCAGGGGAACGATGTGGGCCCAGGGTCGATGGCAGAACAGGAGAGAACAAGGTACAGTGAGGAGGTTAGCGACAGAGGAGCAGAGGGGGTAGGCTAGGCTGTAGAAGGAGAGAAGGGACGTGAAGTAGGAGGAGTTGAGGTGATGGAGAGCCTTGAAGCCAAGAGTGAGGAGCTTTTGCCTGATGTGTAGGTTGACAGACAGCCACTGGAGATTTTTGAGGAGGGGAGTAACATGCCCAGAACATTTCTGCCCAAAGATGATTTGGGCAGAAGTGTGAAGAATAGACTGAAGTGGGGAGAGACAGGAGGATGGGAGATCAGAGAGGAGACTGATGCAGTAATCCATTCGGGATAAGATGAGAGATTGAACCAGCAAGGTAGCGGTTTGGATGGAGAGGAAAGGGCGGATCTTGGCGATGTTGCAGAGGTGAGACCGGCAGGTTTTGGTGACGAATTGGATGTGAGGGGTGAACGAGAGAGTGGAGTTGAGGATGACACCAAGGTTGCGGGCTTGTGATATGGGAAGGATGATAGTGTTGTCTACAGTGATGGGAAAGTCAGGGAGAGGGAAGGGTTTGGGAGGGAAGATAAGGAGTTCAGTCTTGGACATATTGAGTTTTAGATGGAGGGCAGACATCCAGATGGAGGTGTCCTGGAGGCAGGAGGAGACACGAGCCTGAAGGGAGGGGCAGAGAGAAGGAGTTGGGTGTCATCAGCGTAGAGATGACAGTTGAAGCCATGGGAGCGAATGAGTTCACCAAGGGAGTGAGTGTAGATAGAGAACAGAAGAGGACCAAGAACTGACCCTTGAGGAACCCCTACAGTAAGAGGCTGGGAGGTGGAGGAGGAGCCCGCAAAGGAGACTGAGAATGAATGGCTGGAGAGATAAGAGGAGAACCAGAAGCCTTCAATAAGATTTTGAACTGGGGAAGAGCAATTATCTGTTTGATAGGAGGAAGGGTGGTGTTCCAGGCTAGGGGAGAGTTGTGGGAGAGAGTTCAGTGGTGAGATATATGAGATCAGGGTACAGTGAGAAGGTTAGCATTAGAGGAATGAAGTGTGTGGGCTGGCTTGTAATAGGAGAGCAGCAAGTTGAGGTAGACTGTGAGCCCACTGTTGGGTATTGACTGTCTCTATATGTTGCCAACTTGTACTTCCCAAGTGCTTAGTACAGTGCTCTGGACACAGTAAGTGCTCAATAAATAGGATTGATTGATTGATCGATTGATTGATTAGGAGGAGGCAAGATGATGAAGTGCTTTAAAGCCAAAGATGAGGAGTTTTTGTTTGATGTGGAGGTGGATGAGCAACCACTGGAGTTTCTTGGGGAGTGGGGAAACACGGTCTGAATGTTTTTGAAGGAAAATGATCCAGGCAGCAGAATGTTGTATGGACTAGAGTGGGGAGGTCCGCAAGGAGGCTGCTAGAATAATCAAGTCCAGTTAGGGTAAGTGCTTGCATTAATGCACTAGAGGATTGAAGTGATTGGACTGGGCTGAAGTAGGAGATCAGCGAGGTAAAGTAGGAGGGGTCAAGGTGATTGAGTACTTTAAAACTGATAGAAAAGATAGAGAAGCCAGCATGGTTTAATGGAAAGCACACGGGCTTGGGAGTCAGAAGTCATGGGCTCTAATCCCAGCTCTGCCACTTGTCAGCTGTGTGACTTTGGGCAAATCACTTCACTTCTCGGTGCCTCAGTTACCTCATCTTTAAAATGGGGATTAAGGCTGTGAGCCCCATGTGGTACAACCTGATGGTCTTGTATCCACCAGTGCCTAGAACAGTGCTTGGCACAGAGTAAGCACTTAAGAAATGCCATTATTATTATTATTATTATTATTATTATCATTATTATTATGTAGTGGTGAATGGGAAGCCACTGGAAGGTAGTGAAGAGTAGGGAGATGTGGATTGAATGGTTTTGTAGAAAAATGAACTGTGCAGCACAGGGAAGTATGGGCTGGAATAGGGAGAGTTAGGAAAATGGGAGGTCAGAAAGGAGGCAATAAACATACTGCATCTAATCCTTGCCCCTTTAAATTACCAATCACAAGTGTTTATCACTAGGGCAGATATCACCAATTAGAAATTTGTTTCCCCATTGGATTTCTTAAATCACCTTTTGTCTATGTGTACCTTCATTCAGAGAGGGAAGCTGAGGGGATCCTACAGCCTCCATCACTTAATATTTCATAATTAATTTATTACTCTATTTCTATTATTTATTTCTATTTGTTCTGATGACTTGACGCTTGTCCACATGTTTTGCATTGCTGTCTGTCTCTTCCTTCTAGACTGTGAGCCTGTTGTCGGGTAGGGATCGTCTCTATATGTTGCCAACTTGTACTTCCCAAGCACTTAGTGCTCTGCACACAGTAAGTGCTCAATAAATATGATTCAATGAATGCAGAGCCCTGTACTAAGCGCTTGAGAGAGTACAATACAACAGAGTTGGTAGATGCATACCCTGCCCACAATGACTCTTAATTAGGTCTTTCAATTGAACTCCTTCTGTATGATGGTCCTGAGGTTTAAAAGGCTTTACTGATTCAAATAACAAAAATATTGTGACTACAGCAAGAGAAACTTAAAACTAGTTGCTAGAGTAATAAAAACTTTGTGTGAAACATCCATTTTGGAAGTGGTATAGTTGTCGCCTGCATCACCTCAGATGAATATATTTTTTTTCCCTTTCCCAATTTGCCACAAACTTTTTCCAGTTTAGCCAAACAGAGAACTTCTCCAGCACTGCCCTAGGGTTCTTTGTGATCTCAAAGGAGTCTACTTTTAGCCTCCCCAAACTTCCAGAGGTAACTGTTTCATTTTAATTACAATCCCAAGACTTCCCTTGAGTCTGTCTTGTTGGTTGCACTTACAATAAATATAAATTGAGATTCTGAATCCTAAAAGGAGAGCAATCACTTTTCATAGTCCTGCTTTTCTGTCTTCAAATGTTCTTAAAAATTCCTTAGATATCTTGTTAAACCACCCTAAGAATATGAAGCCTTACACTATTTTCAGTAGTTATTGATTTCTTTTCCCAAATTCCTCCCTGAGATCAATATGTTGAGGGGAAAAAGCACTAAATATATTTATCATATTATCTTCCTTCCCTGAACTTCTTTCAACCTTGAAAGAGTCTTTGCGTCCTTACTGAATGTTCCAAATATGCTATTTATCAAGCAATCTACTAGTGCAGTAACCATATCCAAGACTTTTGCATGAGGGTAGCAACTCTTAAGACCCAAGATTTTCTGGGAGTGTTTTTGGAAAATTAGTGAAGTTTGATTTGGAGCTGTTCCAGTGTGTGAAAAGTTTAACTTCTTCAAAAAATGCTACAGAACTTAGTGAACTCTCTTTATGTGCAGATTACCACATTAAATGTTGAGGGGAATTATAAAGGCAGAACAAGACTATGGCTCCTGCCTTCAAAAAGCTTCTCCTCTAGTTGAGTAGCAGGGGATTAGAACTTCTTTTGATCTCTAAATATTTGCTAATGCTTATAAAATGAATGGAGGCAAATTGGATTAATTTGGGAAGGCTTCAGAGAGGAAGTTGTCTTTTTTACATAGATTTGAAAATATTCCTCCACTCATTGTCTTCTATAATGTGTGTGGATCCATGCAAGGCCACCCAGGGTCATGCAGGTGAGGTGATAGGGAATGAAAGGGACTAGGTTCATATTACAGGGAAGCTGGAAAGTCTCTAGAAATGAGGGAGTGAGATAAATGTCAGAAGAGGGACAGTGGGAGACCCTTCCAAGGTAGGGCCTGGTCATTATGTCAGGATCTTGTCTTTCAAGCTTTTCTCTTTACCTTTTAAATATGCAACTGAGCACCACTTCTTGCATCTACCAATCAATTGTATTTACTGAGAACTTTTGTATGGGAAGAGCACTATACTAAATGCTTGGGAGAGTGCAATAAAAACAGAATTGGTAGATGTATTCCCAGCCCACAAGGAGCTTAAAGATACATACGTAAGTACTGTGAGGCTAAAGGTGGGGTGAAAAAAAATAAAAATAAGGGTTAAAATCCAAATGCAAGAGTTAACACAGAAGGGAGAGGGAGTAGGGGAAGTAAGGGCTTGGCTAGGGAAGGCCTTTTGGAGGAGATGTGATTTATATAAGACTTTTAAGTTGGTGAGAATGATCTACTGTCAGATATGAGGGGGAGGGAGTCCAGGCCAGAAGGAGGACATGGTCAAAGTGTCAACAGAAAGATACATGAGATTGAGGTCCAGTGAGTAAGTTGGTCTTAGAGGAGTGAAGTGAACATATCGGGTTCAGAGGTAAGAAGTCAGAGGTAACATAAGAGGGGGCCAGGTAATTGAGTGCTTTATAGTCAATGCTAAGGAATTTCTGTTTGATGTGGAGAACA
Organism: Tachyglossus aculeatus; assembly: GCF_015852505.1. Lineage (NCBI taxonomy): Eukaryota > Metazoa > Chordata > Mammalia > Monotremata > Tachyglossidae > Tachyglossus > Tachyglossus aculeatus. Next base: position 85,399,227 of record NC_052066.1, read on the forward strand.
GGCAACCCCTGGAGGTTCTTGAAGAGTGGGGAAACATGGATTGAATGGATTTTAGGAAAATGATCCAGTCACAAGAGGGAAATATGGGTGGAGTGGGGAGAGGCAGGTGACAGGGAGGCTGTTGCAGTAATCAAGGCAGGATAGGATAAGTCCTTGGATCAGCATAGCAGTAGTTTACATGGAGAGGAAAGGACAGATTTTAATGATGTCATGAAGGCACATCCTACAGGATTTGGTGATGGACTGAATATGTGGGTTGAATAAGATAAGTCAAGGATAATGACAAGAATATAGGCTTGTGTGATGGGCAATGGAGGTGCTGCTTTACAGTGATGGGAAAGTCAAGAGGAAGAGGGTGTTTGGGTGAGAATATAAGGAATTCTGTTTTAGACATGTCAAGTTCGAGATGACAGGAGGACATCCAAATAGAGATGTCCTGATGGCAGGAGAAAATATACGATGGCAGAGAAGGAGCAAGATCAAGGCTGGAGATGTAGATTTGGGAATCATCCACATAGAGATGGTTGGTGAAGCCATGGGAGTGAATGAGTTCTCCAAGGGAGTGGGTATAGATGGAGAATAGGAGGGGACCCAGAACGGAGCCCTGAAGAACTTCCACAGTTAGGAAAGAAACTGAGAATGAGTGGCCGGAGATAGGAAAAGACCAGGAGAAGAAGGTGACAGGGAAGTCAAGGTTAGATAATGTTTCCAGGAGAAGAAGGTGGTCCACAGTGTTGACGGCACCTAAGCAGTAGAGGAGGATTAGGATGGAGTAAAGGCCAACTGGATTTGACAAGAATGAGATCATTTGTGACCTTTGAGAGGGTTGTTTTTGGGGGTTTTTTTTGAGTGAAAGGGGTGGCAGTCAGATAGGAAGGGGTCAAGGAGAGAATTGGAGGAGCAGAACTTGAGACATCTGATGTAGCAAACTCCTAAAGGAGTTTGGAGGGGAATGATAGGAGGGAGATGGGGAGAATAAATGCATTCTCATAGTCACAAATGCCCCTTCCCAAAGGTCTAATCACCTGTCCAAAGAGTTTCCCTTGATTCCTGGCCAGTGGATTTTGTTTTTCCATGTACTGTTGCTAGGGAAAATAGGGAGGCAAAACCCTACTATTGTTGTTCCGTTTTTTTTCTGTTCTAAGAAATGATGATGATGATGGCATTTGTTAAGTGCTTACTGTGTGCAAAGCACTGTTCTAAGCACTGGGGGGAATACTAGGTGATCAGGTTGTCCCACGTGGGGCTCACAGTCATCATCCCCATTTTACAGCTGAGGTAACTGAGGCTCCGAGAAGTTAAGTGACTTACCCAAGGTCACACAGCAGACATGTGGCAGAGTTGGGATTCGAACCCATGACATCTGATTCCAAAGCCCGTGCTCTTTCCACTGAGCCACGCTGCTGTCAGGGCAACATCACTCATGCCATTACCTACTTTTACCAAACTCTTTTCCCCAACACTACTTTTTACTTAATTTTCTTGATGCTTTCCTTACCTTTTAACCCATATGCTTCCATTAAGGTTGCCTTCGTATCTAATGAGTTTTTCCTGATGAAGTGATACACCTCTTGACACTCTACCATCCATGCCATCCCACCCACTCAAAAAAGGTGTTGTTTATGGTGTTTGTTAACCACTTACTATGTGCCAGGCACTGTACTAAATGTTCAGGTAGATAGAAGCTACTTAGGTTGGACAGAGTCCAACATGCACAGAGCTCACAATCTTAATCCCCTTTTACAGATAAGGTAACTGAGGCACAGCAAAGTTAAGTGACTTGCCCAAGGTCACACAGCAGACAAGTATCAGAGCAGGAATTAGAACCCAGATCCTTCTGATTCCCAGGCCATACTTCTTCCCCATTTAAAATAAACCTGAGTCCATCTGAGGTTTGGTTATTTTTTTCATCTAGTGCTAAGCAAGCAAAAGGCATTTGGTCGTGTTAATTTAGATTAGAGTCCTCTGGATAGTAACCCCATCTTCTTTTAAGATTTTACAACCTGACTTTCCCAGCTCATAGTCAGTCTCCAAGCAGTAATTTTGCAGTCACTTCCAAAGCTTCATCTGAAGAGCCAGTGCTTCACATAATTTACAAGACGTGTACCTTATTTTTGACCACTTCTGTAATACAGAGTTGGTAGCAACATTAATACTTCTGACATTTGTTTAATGCTCGGCACCGATTAAGCACTCTAGTCAGAGTTGGGGAAAGGTACAAGGATAGTGATTCAGAACTGATCCTTGGCCCTAATAGTACTTACAGTATAAAAGGTTGGAAAATGATGGACAGAGAAAGGAGCAGACCCACTGGGAAAGAATTAACAGGACAGTCAGTTAATTATGATTGAGCATTTGGGAGAGTACATTTATTTTTTTCAAGGTATTTGTTAAGCACTCCCTGTCCCATAAGAGGCTCACAGTCTTAATCCACATTTTACAGATGAGGTAATCAAGGCACATAGAAGTTAAATGACTTGCCCAAGGTCACAGAGCAGACAAGCGGTGGAGATGGGATTAGAACCCATTACCTTCTGACTCCCAGGCCTGTGGTCTATCCACTAGGCCTTTGCCGTTTCTTTAATAATAATAATAATAATGTTGGTATTTGTTAAGCGCTTACTATGTGCCAAGCACTGTTCTAAATTCTGGGGTAGCTACAGGGTAATCAGGTTGTCCCACGTGGGGCAAACAGTCTTTATCCCCATTTTACAGATGAGGTTACTGAAGCACAGAGAAGTGAAGTGAGTTGCCCAAAGTCACACAGCTGACAAGTGGAGGAACTGGGATTAGAACCCATGACCTCTGATTCCCAAACCTGGGCTCTTTCCACTAAGCCACACTGGAGAAGAGCACAATAGAGGTGAAAGACTGCAAGGAGGTTGCAGTTCAACCAGGAGAGACAAAAAAAAATCTATTTCAGAGTGGGAGAAACAACCCAGTTTGAAGTTACGTACAGGGAGGGGATAGTGATTAGTATTTAAGTGCTTAGAAGGTAAGAACACAAGGGCATAGGTGATGTAATAGAGGGAGATAGAATGGGAAGATGAACATTTAGTTAGGGAAAGTTTCCTGGAGGAGATATGACTTATACGGGCTTTGAAAGTGGGGAGAGAGTAATCTGGTGTATGTGAAGGGGGAGGGAGTTCCAAGTAAGAGGGTGGGATTAAGCAAGAAGTCAACAGATAAAGGGGCAGAGTAAGTAGGCTGGCATTAGAGGAACAAAACGTGGGCTGACGTACTGGCAGATGAGTGAGGTGTAACCTCGTTGTGGGCAGGGAATGTCTTCCAACTCTGTTATACTGTACTCTTCCAATAATAATAATAATAATGATGGCATTTGTTAAGCGCTTACTATGTGCAAAGCACTGCACTAAGCTCTGGGAAGGTAACAAGGTGATCAGGTTGTCCCACAGGGGGCTCACAGTCTTAATTCCCATTTTACAGGTAAGGTAACTGAGGCACAGAGAAGTTAAGTGACTTGCCCAAAGTCACACAGCTGACAATTGGCGGAGCCGGGATTTGAACCCATGACCTCTGACTCCAAAGCCCGGGCTCTTTCCACTGAGCCACGCTGCTTCTTAGTGCTTAGTTCTTCCAAGTGCTTAGTACTGTGCTCTACACAGAGTAAGGGCTCAATAAATTCCTTTGATCGATTAAGTCAGGAGGAACAGGGTCAGTCTGTTGGAAGGGAACAGTCTTCAGGGTCCTTGAAGCTCCAGTCAGGGCCATCCTTGTTTTCAACATTCAATCAATTGCATTTATTGAGCGCTTACTGTGTGCAGAGAAATATTCCCAATATTCTAACATTTGAGAAGCTGGGCTTCTTTTTGCCCCATTCCCACAGGTTTGTTCTTCTCCCTAGTGATGCTATCATAATAATATATATACCTGGAATAATGTTCTGTACCAGAATTTTCTATTTTATGCTATTGTTTGCAGTGAACAGCAGGAGGTATGAACTTTAGAAAACTTCCCTTTTTCTCCCCACCTTTACAGGCAGACCCATGTAAACAAATACGTGTCAAGTTATCAATCAATTTATTGAATGCTTACTCTGTGAACAGCACTATACTGAGTGGTTGGGGGAATAAAATTATGTCACTTGGCCACGGCAAATGGTTTGACCAAAATACAGCCAGGGCTCTCCTAGTAAATAAATTCCATTTCCATTACTAAGGATAACTGAATAGCAAGTCCTCAAGTTATTCCATTAGGATATTTTCAGCACACCATCAGCAGTAGAAGTACAGATTACTATTGGCTAGACATACTTGAAATGATGCTGCCAAATGTCTTCTGAAAATCTTGGCTGCCTGAAATTTATCACTTTGTAAGCCTTTCCCCAGTGGGCTTCCATTTGTTACATTAAAGTGGAAAAACAGGCCCATGGTCGTACTATAGAATATTTGTTTTCTATATCTTACTGAATCAGTCACTCACATCATTATGCACATCACTAACTCAGTCAGGTTGGTACAGAAAACACATCCATCTTTCTATAGAAAAGCAATATGAGGAAAATCAAAATGCACTCTCAAGTTTAATAGTCAGTTTTTCTGTGTTCTTGATGCAACCACATCTGCCCATACAGCTAAAATAGCTGTTGGTAGACTCATCTTTCAAATATGAAGAACGCTATCCCAGGGCATAAAGGAAGAAATGTTGAGAGTTTGATTTATGCTTCTTCATGTATGTATTGAGGCTGCTTATGAATGATATAACAACTGAACAAATTTGGATAGCAATCACATTCTTTAATTTCGACAGATTGGGATGGTGGGGAAAGATTTTGATTAAAAACAAAACAGTAGCTCACTCTTCCACTCTCGTTAACCGTCATTCAAATCAGAAAAATCTAGAGCCACTCATTAACTAAAGCAGAGCTTAATTTTACACAATCCAAATATCAATTTTCTTTTTCTCTTTACATATTCTCCAATATCCAGTAGGCCTTAGTACAAGAAAGAGACAGAAATATTTCTGTCAGGAATAATCTATTGGTAAGGCAGGATTTAAATAGCCGCTATTGAGGCAAACTCTAAAAGAAGAACATGCCATTCCATGGAAGCACTAACTAAAGAGGTACGTGGGTAGAGATACTATAATTACACCTCAAGTTTTTTTAATGATGAGAGAGAATCCCCAACTCCTTTGACAAACAAAAGCAAGTAGCACAAGTGAAGCTTGACATACTTTACAAATCATGCAACGGTGCCTTCATTCTCTAGATAAAAATGGGAGAGGGAGTTCCTCAGGGCAAAGCAGTCTCCAGAGGAATAACAAAAGCAGAAATAGATGCATTTATTTTTAAAATGCTTGCGTGTCTCAAAGACCACACATATCTCCTGACATTCCGTGGTGTTATTCACTTCTGACTCCTTGTATCTGCAAGTGAAAGCTTTGCATAGGAGCATTTTGAGTGATTCTGTGCCACTTGGGAAAATGTCTTATAACTGTAAAAAAATTCAGACCTTTTTAAAAAACCTTTACACGTAAAGAAATGATCAGAATAGCAGTTACTTAAAATTAAGCCCCTTCTATTTCTTAGTAACATGGTTATCGAACAGGTGAAATGCGTAAAAGGTATGTAACAGACACGCAAACAAATCCTCTATTGATATTTAATTTGAAGAAATGGAAAAACAAAGGTAATTTTCACATATGCATCTGTCGCACCCAGGGTAGGCTTTGTCTGGGTATCCAGATCGCAGGACTCAGGATAATGGAGACCCATCAGTGTCTGCAGATGTGGTTGCAGCTACAACAGCAAGTTTATTGGAAAAGTTGCAACAAAGAAAAGCAGTAAGCAATTAATCAAGGATCTCCAGTTGATCACCAGAACCTCCTGGTTAGCACAGACCCCGGGAAATCCATCAGGGGAAATATCTCCAGAGGGATGTATCTGACCACACTGTGGACCACCCCCTTCTCCTCAACACGCTATCTGACCTTGGCTTCACAGACTCCGAATTCTCCTGGTTCTCCTCTTACCTCTCCGGTCGTTCATTCTCAGTATCTTTTGCAGGCTCCTCCTCCCCCTCCCATCCTCTTACTGTGGGGGTTCCCCAAGGTTCAGTGCTTGGTCCCCTTCTTTTCTCGATCTACACGCACTCCCTTGGTGGCCTCATTCGGTCCCACGGCTTCAACTATCATCTCTACGCTGATGACACCCAGATCTACATCTCTGCCCCTGCTCTCTCCCCCTCTCTCCAGGCTCGCATCTCCTCCTGCCTTCAGGACATCTCCATCTGGATGTCCACCCGCCACCTAAAGCTCAACATGTCGAAGACTGAACTCCTTGTCTTCCCTCCCAAACCTTGCCCTCTCCCTGACTTTCCCATCTCTGTTGACGGCACTACCATCCTTCCCGTCTCACAAGCCCGCAACCTTGGTGTCATCCTCGACTCCACTCTCTCATTCACCCCTCACATCCAAGCCGTCACCAAAACCTGCCAGTCTCAGCTCCGCAATATTGCCAAGATCTGCCCTTTCCTCTCCATCCATACCGCTACCCTGCTCATTCAAGCTCTCATCCTATCCCGTCTGGACTACTGCATCAGCCTTCTCTCTGATCTCCCATCCTCGTGTCTCTCTCCACTTCAATCCATACTTCATGCTGCTGCCTGGATTATCTTTGTCCAGAAACGCTCTGGGCATATTACTCCCCTCCTCAAAAATCTCCAGTGGCTACCAATCAATCTGTGCATCAGGCAGAAACTCCTCACCCTGGGCTTCAAGGCTGTCCATCCCCTCGCCCCCTCCTACCTCACCTCCCTTCTCTCCTTCTCCAGCCCAGCCCGCACCCTCCGCTCCTCCGCCGCTAATCTCCTCACCGTACCTCGTTCTCGCCTGTCCCGCCATCGACCCCCGGCCCACGTCATCCCCCGGGCCTGGAATGCCCTCCCTCTGCCCATCCGCCAAGCTAGCTCTCTTCCTCCCTTCAAGGCCCTACTGAGAACTTACCTCCTCCAGGAGGCCTTCCCAGACTGAGCCCTTTCCTTCCTCTCCCCCTCGTCCCCCTCTCCATCCCCCCCATCTTTCCTCCTTCCCTTCCCCACAGCACCTGTATATATGTATATATGTTTGTACATATTTATTACTCTATTTATTTTACTTGTACATATCTATTCTATTTATTTTATTTTGTTAGTATGTTTGGTTTTGTTCTCTGTCTCCCCCTTTTAGACTGTGAGCCCACTGTTGGGTAGGGACCGTCTCTATATGTTGCCAATTTGTACTTCCCAAGCGCTTAATACAGTGTTCTGCACATAGTAAGCGCTCAATAAATATGATTGATGGTGATGATGATCTGACAATAGGAAACTGCAAAACCTAACTGCAGTTCAGGAAAGGGGAATACTCACAAAAGCCATCAATACCCGACGAGCTGGAGTTCCTGCAGCTCCTGCATTTCGTCACAGAGTCCCTCATATGTCTCCAAGAGTCGAGTGCGGGCCGACCACTCACCCTCCCATGGGGTGTCCCCTGATACACCCCAATGCGAGTCCACAGGAGCCTGATAGACCGTTGTCGGGGGAAGTGGATCTTTGAGAGCCGAGTCGTAGTACTTTCTGATTGTCTACTGAAGAGGGTCCCCCAACTTTGAGGAACTCAGAAACTGGGCCCCCTATCTTTGAGGAATTCAGAAACCGCAGGAACAGAACGTTTAACCACACGGGCAGGTGGTTTAACAAGCCCACGGAGCCATGCCTACGTGTTCCTTGTGGGGTCCTGAAATGGTGTCCTCTCTGTAAAATGGAGTCAGTCATGTCAGACTAACATTCCACCTGGTCGTTCTTGGTGCCGCCAATCCCCTTTTAGGAATGTGTTCTGGGTGGAGATGTCCTGCCTTCCCCGTCATTCTATGGGCTATCTTGATCACAATATGAGGGGTAGATATTCCCAGAGGCACAGAAACCTTACCATCTGGCCCTGCTGTTTGCCCTAGGCCTGCCACGGAGACCAAGGGAGCTGGGTCCTCATCACGGCAGGGGTCTATATACACTCCCCTCTCCTCCTGAGTGTGCTCTTCATCTGGGTCCAGGGAGGAGTGCAGGGTTAGGATTAGTGTCATGCTAGGGCTGGTGGGTATTCCATGCCCTCTTGAGTAGGACAAAGTATTGAGCTCTTTATGTCAGCAAAGCTACTAACAGTTTTGGTTATGGGCGTGCAAATTAGGGAAAGACCCAGGAGCACAAAACAGATCTCCCCTGAAGAAACAGAAACAGTAGCCAAAATATCCACTCCTTCAACCTGGTCACCCTGAGGGCATCACACCTCTCCTTCCACCAAGAGTTCTCTCACCTCTACTGTATGGCCAGACCATGGAAGCAGGGGGCCGGGCACTCCCGGCCATGAGTGTCTCTGGTTTCCACTCAGGACCAGTGTTGGTCCTGGATTAAGTGAGTGTTTCTCCTCCCCAGCAGAGAGCCCTGTTTGGTCTTTTCCCTTCACATTTGGGGTCCAAATGCACCGACATCTGAGGAAATGAAAACCTAGCTACAAGCATGGAAGGACGGCAATGATTTGGACTACAGATTCTGTCCTGTCTCATGCCGTCAAGTCGTCTCCGACCCATAGCGATGCCATGGACAAATCTCTCCCAGAATGCCCCACCTCCATCTGCAATCGTTCCGGTAGTATATCCATGGAGTTTTCTTGGTAAAAATACAGAAGCGGTTTACCACTGCCCAAATCCCTGGCTAACAAAGTATTTCAGCCTAATCCTATTCCAGTTAACCCTTAATAGCCATTGTGAGACCTGGGATTTTAGGTCTCCTGTCAAATACGGAGATGTCCCACTCTCGGGTCTTTTCCCCAAGAAATCTGTGCAACCCAGTAGTCCTCCCATTATCTAACATAGATTTTTCAGGCTTTCCTTTAATTCTGATTCAATTATCATTCCAAAATTTTTCTCCTTCCAATCTTGATATTACCTTTATACCCAGAATAACATTTCTTTATACCAATTTTTTATATTCCAATTTATTCAAAATTATATAGCGTGGTTTAGTGGAAAGAGCCCGGGCTTGGGAGTCAGAGCTCATGGGTTCTAATCCTGGCTCTGCTATTTGTCAGCTGCGTGACTTTGGGCAAGTCACTTCACGTCTCTGAGCCTCAGTTACCTCATCTGCAAAATGGGGATGAAGCCTGTGGGACATCCTGATTACCTTGTATCTACCCCAGTGCTTAGAACAGTGCTTTACACATAGTAAGCACTTAATAAATGCAATCATTATTATTATATAATAAAGGAACACAAGTTTTCTTACTTTTTTTCCCTTTTGGCCCACTGTCAGTTCCATGGTGAATGACAAGTATTACCAGCTGAATATAAAGATAACAGTCTGTATTCAACTTGCATAGTACTTCTTTTATCAAATCAGCAAAATTTACAGCTAAAGCAGTAGACTTTCTGATATGGTAGTTAAATCATCAACCCTTACAGGTATTCCTAGCCAGAAAAAGCAATTGCAAATTGCTCTTCTCCCATTTACCTCCTTTACTTAGGAGTTAAGAATTAACTTTTCCAACAATGAGATCCCTACTTCACAATAAAGTTAGATAACCATTTGTTTGAGGGAAGCCCCTTCTATTAAACATATTTTTTCTTTTGAGCTTCTAAACTGATAGCTCCAGCTCTGTAAAGTGGTTTCTTTTTTTGTTGTTTGTTTGTTTGTTTTATTCCCAATAAGGCCCTGAAAAAAGTTGGTTAGGTTCCCTGTGCCAATTCCTCAGTTGCAGATTCCCTGCAACTAACTCTGTGATATGAAGAATTGCTGAGAGAAGGGAAACACATTAAAAACATTAGACCAATAAGACGATTCTCAACCCGTGGAGCTACTCAAATTCTGTTAGGAATTTCTTCCCAAAATTTACAACGTGCAGTTTCACAACACTGGCCAGTCCATCTTAACATAACCCAGTCTATGCACTCACAATCTTAGGCAGACACTAGGGTACACCCAATAACACCCATTCACAGACTCTTTTTGACACTTAAAACAGAAACGATATGTTATCCCGTCACCATCAGGAACTTTTCTGCATTTACTTAGAGAAGCAGTGTTGCTCAGTGGAAAGAGCGAGGACTTTGGAGTCAGAGGATATGGGTTCAAATCCCAGCTCTGCCAATTGTCAGCTGCGTGACTTTGGGCAAGTCACTTAACTTCTCTTTCCCTCAGTTCCCTTATCTGTAAAATGGGGATTAAGACTCTGAGCCCCCCGTGGGACAACCTGATCACCTTGTAACCGCCCCAGCGCTTAGAACAGTGCTTTGCACATGGTAAGCACTTAATAAATGCCATCATTATTATTATTATAAAGGAATCTCTTCTTCTGGGGATGAACGTAATCAGGTTACAGTATGAATTGTCTCTGTCAAACAAACACGGGTTTCTCATGAAATGCTGGTTTGGTGCCTGCAATTTAAACTTGGTTAGGGATGATTTAAACGTATACATTTATATGTTTAAACATTTAAACATATGAGAAGCAGCGTGGCTCAGTGGAAAGATCCCGGGCTTTGGAGTCAGAGGTCATGGGTTCAAATCCCAGCTCTGCCAATTGTCAGCTGTGTGACTTTGGGCAAGTCACTTAACTTCTTTGTGCCTCAGTTACCTCATCTGTAAAATTGGGATTAAGGCTGTGAGCCCCACATGGGACAACCTGATCACCTTGTAACCTCCCCAGCGCTTTGTACATAGTAAGCACTTAATAAATGCCATAATAATAATAATAATATGCATCAATCCCATCGGTTCCCCAGGGGTAACTCCAATTCCCACATTTCCGGATGTCAACAACATGCTGTCCTGCCAAGTGTTGGGAACCCATTTATCATCCCACCAAGAGGATATCCATCTTTGTTCAATAAATAAGGGTGTCCATTTACCAGGATTCTGGGATCCCAATCCCATCGCCAATAGTGTCCCACCCAGGGTAGTATACATCTGGGTATTGAGATCACACCCAGTAGTGACGGCAAATGTGGTTGCAGCCACAACAGCAATTTTATTGTAAAAGTTGCAACAAAGAAAAACAGGAACCAATTAATTAAGGATCTCTGGGAACTCCTGGTTAGCCCAGATCCAGGGCACTCCATTATGGGAAATATCTCCAACGGGATGCATCTGACAATAGGGAACCACAAAACCTAACTGCAGTTCAGGGAAGGGAAATACTCCCAGGAAACATCAAAAACGGACGAGCCAGAGTCCCTGCACCTCATGCAATTTGTCACGGAGTCCCCCGGGCATCCCCGAGAGTCAAGTCTGGCCAGTTTAGCAAGCCTAGGGGGCCATACCTACGTGTCCTTTTTGGGGTCCTGAAGTGGTGGCCTCTTTCTCTAAAGTGGAGTCAGTCATATCAGGCTAACAGCATCTGAGAATGTATACTCTGACAGTATGGTATCTTGTCAGGCTTTCAAATGGCAAGTGCAGTTCAGAATGTTCTTCAAGTCTAAATTTGAGGAAAATTCAGGATAGCGTATCAGCATTAATAACCCAGGTAAAGTCCTTTCCCTATGAGACCATCATTCAATTCAATCGTATTTGCTGAGCACTTACTGTGTACAGAGCACTGTACTAAGCGCTTGGGAAGTACAAGTCAGCAACATATAGAGACGGTCCCTACCCAACAACAGGCTCACAGTCTAGTGACCCCATTCCCTCTCATCTCATGAAATCTCTCGCTCCATCCCTTCTCCCCTCCTTAACTTCCATCTTCAACCGATCACTCTCCACTGGTTCCTTCCCCTCTGCCTTCAAACATGCCCATATCTCTCCCATCCTAAAAAAACCCTCTCTTGACCCCACCTCACCTTCTAGTTATCGCCCCATATCCATCCTACCATTGCTTTCCAAACTCCTTGAACGAGTTGTCTACATGCACTGCCTCGAATTCCTCAACACCAACTCTCTCCTCGACCCCCTCCAGTCTGGCTTCCGTCCCCTACATTCCATGGAAACTGCCCTCTCAAAGGTCACCAATGACCTCCTGCTTGCCAAATCCAATGGCTCCTACTCTATCCTAATCCTCCTCGACCTCTCAGCTGCCTTCGACACTGTGGACCACCCCCTTCTTCTCAACACGCTATCCGACCTTAGCTTCACAGACTCTGTCCTCTCCTGGTTCTCCTCTTATCTCTCCGGTCGTTCATTCTCAGTCTCTTTTGCAGGCTCCTCCTCCCCCTCCCATCCCCTTACTGTGGGGCTTCCCCAAGGTTCAGTGCTTGGTCCCCTTCTGTTCTCGATCTACACGCACTCCCTTGGTGACTTCATTCGCTCCCAAGGCTTCAACTATCATCTCTACACTGATGACACCCAGATCTACATCTCTGCCCCTGCTCTCTACCCCTCTCTCCAGGCTCGCATCTCCTCCTGCCTTCAGGACATCTGCATCTGGAAGTCTGCCCGCCACCTAAAACTCAACATGTCCAAGACCAAACTCCTTGTCTTCCCTCCCAAACCCTGCCCTCTCCCTGACTTTCCCATCTCTGTTGATGGCACTACCATCCTTCCCGTCTCACAAGCCCGCAACCTTGGTGTCATCCTCGACTCCACTCTTTCATTCACCCCTCACATCCAAGCCGTCACCAAAACCTGCCGGTCTCAGCTCTGCAACATTGCCAAGATCTGCCCTTTCCTCTCCATCCATACCGCTACCCTGCTCATTCAAGCTCTCATCCTACCCCGTCTGGACTACTGCATCGGCCTTCTCTCTGATCTCCCATCCTCGTCTCTCCCCACTTCAATCCATACTTGAGGCCGCTGCCCGGATTGTCTTTGTCCAGAAACGCTCTGGGCATGTTATTCCCCTCCTCAAAAATCTCCAGTGGCTACCAATCAATCTGCGCATCAGGCAGAAACTCCTCACCCTGGGCTTCAAGGCTGCCCATCCCCTCATCCCCTCCTACCTCACCTCCCTTCTCTCCTTCTACAGCCCAGCCCACACCCTCTGCTCCTCTGCCGCTAATCTCCTCACCGTACCTCATTCTCGCCTGTCCCGCCATCGACCCCCGGCCCACGTCATCCCCCTGGCCTCGAATGCCCTCCCTCTGCCCATCCGCCAAGCTAGCTCTCTTCCTCCCTTCAAGGCCCTACTGAGAGCTCACCTCCTCCAGGAGGCCTTCCCAGACTGAGCCCCTTCCTTCCTTTCCCCCTCTCCATCCCCCCATCTTACTTCCTTCCCTTCCCCACAGCACCTGTATATATGTATATATGTTTGTACTTATTTATTACTCTATTTATTTATCTTACTTGTACATATCTATTCTATTTATTTTATTTTGTTAGTATGTTTGATTTTGTTCTCTGTCTCCCACTTCTAGACTGTGAACCCGCTGTTGGGTAGGGACTGTGTCTTTGTGTTGCCGACTTGTACTTCCCAAGTGCTTAGTACAGTGCTCTGCTCACAGTAAGTGCTCAATAAATACGATTGATTGAGACAGACAACAAAACATGTAGACAGGTGGAAGTCCTGCCCAGTGTCTGTTTACCCCCTTCCTCCCCCATACTCTTTTTCTTTAGATTCTGAGTTCATTGAGGATTAAGACCTGTATAGGAATCAATATCTTTGAATTTCACCATTTATTTCAGTGCTTTGCACATTGTCATCCAGCGCTTAGAACAGTGCTTTGCACATAGTAAGCACTTAATAAATGTCATTATTATTATTATCACTTTATGAATCCCCTTTCTACTACTAGAGAAGAAGCGTGGCTCAGTGGAAAAGAGCATGAGCTTTAGAGTCCGAGGTCATGGGTTCAAATCCCACCTCTGCTACTTACCTGTATGACTTTGGGTGTCACTTCACTTCTCTGTGCCTCAGTTCCCTCATCTGTGAAATGGGTATTAATTATAATAATGGCATTTATTAAGCACTTATGTACAAAGCACTGTTCTAAGCGCTGGGGAGGTTACAAGGTGATCAGGTTGTCCCACGGCGGGCTCACAGTTTTAATCCCCATTTTACAGATGAGGTAACTGAGGCTCATAGAAGTTAAGTGACCTGCCCAAAGTCACACAGCTAAGAGTTGGCAGAGCAGGGATTTGAACCCATGACCTCTGGCTCCAAAGTCCATGCTCTATCCACTGAGCCACGCTGCTCTGACTGACTATTAAGACTGTGAGCCCCACGTGGGACATCCTGATCACCTTGTATTTCCTCCCCCCATTGCTTAGAACAGTGCTTTTCACATAGTAAGCACTTAATAAATGCCATCATTATTATTAGTAGTAGTATTGATAGAGAAACAGCATGGCTCAGTGAAAAGAGCACGGGCTTTGGAGTCAGAGGTCATGGGTTCAAATCCCTGCTCCGCCAACTCTCAGCTGTATGACTTTGGGCAAGTCACTTAACTTCTCTGTTCTGAGGCATAGAGAAGTTAAGTGACTTGCTTAAGGTCACAGAGCAGGCAAACGATGGTGCTAGGATTAGAACCCAGGACCTTTGCACATAGGTCCTTTGACAGTGCTTTGCACATAGCGCTTAGAAAAGCAGCATGGCTCACTGGAAAGAGCACGGGCTTTGGAGTCAGAGGTCATGGGTTCGAATCCTGGCTCTGCCACATGTCTTTATATATACATATATGTTTGTACATATTTAGAACTATTTATTTATTTATTTTACTTGTACATATCTATTCTATTTTGTTAATATGTTTGGTTTTGTTCTCTGTCTCCCCCTTCCAGACTGTGAGCCCACTGCTGGGTAAAGACCGTCTCTATATGTTGCCAACTTGTACTTCCCAAGCGCTCAGTACAGTGCTCTGCACACAGTAAGCGCTCAATAAATACGATTGATTGATTGATGTCTGCTGTGTGACCTTGGGCAAGTCACTTAACTTCTCTGAGCCTGTTACCTCATCTGTAAAATGGGGATTAAGTCTGTGAGCCCCCCGGGGGACAACCTGATCACCTTGTATCCCCCCCAAGCGCTTAGAACAGTGCTTTGCACATAGTAAGCACTTAATAAATGCCATTATTATTACTGTTAATAATAATAATAATAAATGTCATCATTATTATTAGTACTATGGAAGTTGTAGCAATACTTCGATTGGCCCAGCAGAGGAGAGTGCCACAAACCCAAGAGAAGCCTAACAGCGTCCCACCATCAGGGAACCTGGGACCAGCATTGGGAATTCCGATTTCCATCTGTTTGGGCAGTTTTATGACATAAAACAAATAACAAATTGTCCCTTCTTGAGGTATTAAACGGATTTATGGGAGCCTGCTGAATAGAAGCGAGGATTTTCCTAGTTTAATGCTGACTTCCCACAGAGTACCAAAACACTTCATAAAAGAACAATCTGTTTGCTTCCAATTCGGAGGAATAGCTTTCTGCTTCCAAGAACGTACTGGAATCTGGAACTGCCTTACCCCACTTCACCAAAAAAACGTTGGGGAAGCAGCTGAGAAGCAGCATGGCCAAGTAGCCGCAGTGCTTAGAACAGTGCTTTGCGCATAGGAGCACAGAGAAGCGGTGGGGCTCAGTGGAAAGAGCCCGGGCTTTGGAATCAGAGGTTCAAATCCCGACTCCGCCAATTGTCAGCTGTGTGACTTTGGGCAAGTCACTTAACTTCTCTGGGCCTCAGTTCCCTCATCTGTAAAATGGGGATTAAGACTGTGAGCCCCCTGTGGGACAACCTGATCACCTTGTAACCTCCCCGGTGTTTAGAACAGTGCTTTGCACATAGTAAGTGCTTAATGAATGCCATTATTATTATTACTTCACTTCTCCGAGCCTCAGTTACCTCATCTGTAAAATGGGGATTAAGACTGTGAGCCCCCCATGGGACAACCTGATCACCGTGTATTCCCCAGTGCTTAGAACAGTGCTTTGCCCATAGTAAGCTCTTAACAAATGCCATCATCATTATTAGTAGTAAGAGCTTAATAAATACTATCATTATTATTATAGAGCATGGGACTGGGAGTCAGAAGGACCTGGGTTCTAATCCTAGCTCCATCGTTTGCCTGCTCTTTGACCTTGAGCATGTCACTTAACTTCTCTATGCCTCAGTTACTTCATCTGTCAAATGGGGATCAACACTGTGAGACACTTGCGGGACACGGACTAGGTCCAACCCAACTAGCTTGTATCTACTTCACTGCTTAATACAGTGCCTGGAACATAGTAAGTACCTAACAAGAATTATTAAGTGTAGTAGAGCACTGTTCAAATTGGTAGATTTCAGATTCCTTGGGCTACAGAATTTCAAATGAGAAACTGAGACATAGAAGCATAGACAGAGAAGCAGTGTGGCTCAATGGAAAGAGTTCGGGCTTTGGAGTCAGAGGTCGTGGGTTCAAATCCCAGCTCCGCCAATTGTCAGCTGTGTGACTTTGGGCAAGTCACTTTACTTCTCTGGGCCTCACTTCCTTCATCTGGAAAATGGGGATTAAGACTGTGAGCCCCCCCATGGGACAACCTGATCATCTTATATCCCCCCCCCAGAGCTTAGAACAGTGCTTTGCACGTTGTAAGTGCTTAACAAATACCATCATTATTATCATTACATAACGGGAGATGTCAGTTTTGCAATATGTCTTCTTCAGGTCTGAGTAATCCATTATTACAGAGCTTTCATTCCTTTTACTAAGGATGTTACCTAAAATGGGTTTATTATTAATAATAATAATAATAGTTATGGTATTTCTTAAGCACTTACTATGTGCCAAGCACTGTTCTAAGCACTGGGGGAAGATACAAGGTACATTATAGCAAGATGGATTTAAGTCATAATACTAATTGTAGTTTTTGTTAAGCGTTCACTGTGAGCCAGGCACTGTACTAAGTGCTGGGGTGGATACAAGTAAATTGTGTTGGACAGAGGCCCTGTCACAGACAGAGCTCACAGTCTTAATCTCCATTTTACAGATGAGGGAACTGAGGCCCAGAGAAGTGAAGTGACTTGCCCAAGTTTACACAGCAGACAAATGGTGGACTCACAGGCCCTAACCCTAACCACTAGCCCATAGAGAAGCAGTGTGGCTCAATGGAAAGAGCCCAGGCTTTGGAGTCAGAGGTCATGGGTTCTAATCCTGGCTCCACCGCGTCAGCTCTGTGACCTTGGGCAAGTCACTTCACTTATCTGGGCCTCAGTTACCTCATCTGTAATAATGGGGATGGAGTCTGTGAGCCCCACATGGGACAACCTGATCACCTTGCAAACCCCCCCACAGCGCTTAAAACAGTGCTTTGCACATAGTAAACATTTAATAAATGCCATTATTATTATTATTGTTATTTTTTTTTGCTATAGGAGCAATTCCTCACACGAAGCGTTGGTAAGAGTAGGAACTTTCATTGAAGATGTGTAATTTGGACCCTTGAAGAACTTGGAAAACTAGAGAGATAACTGTATTGAATTTGATCAAGGCTGACTGAAGACAGGGGAATGCATTAGATAACCTTTAGGGATCCTTTTCAGCTCCATTATGAAAATTCTGAGGGGCTGGCCATATCATCTTGGAGTAAGCTCAGGATCATGATAAACTTCTCAGATAAACCCATTTACTTGTGGAAGTGCCTAAGGAGGCCTACTGATGAGGTCAAGGGCTTTCATCATTTGATTTTGTATTACCATCCTAATGCTTGGTTCCACTCAAATGACTAGACAAGATTATCAACACTGATATCCTAGATCACAGTCAACTCATCCTTATCAGCATTTAGGTAGTATTTAGGTGGGGGCGGGAGGGTGTAGGGGGGTGGGACTCGTGTGAAGGATGTGCCGAAGTAAGACTCCTAAACCACTACATGGTGAGCCGAAAAGGGCCTCAGGAATGGCAGAATAAACTATTTAAAGACATAAAAACCCAAAGTCTCAAACAACATGAATGTTAATAGACTGTTAGGACCCCATTGCAGGAGAGAGCACAGCTTGGCAGGCAACGTTTGGGAGAAGGGAAGTTGTTCTTGAGCCAAAGAGATAGGGACCCCAAGAGACAATTTCAAAGCAAATAGGCTTGACAAGGTTGATAAGGGTTTATATATATATATATATATATATAGTGTGGCATGGACTGTTAATTGGATATCAGTTTCTTCAGCCACATATGCACATCAATAGAATTTCTCCATCAGACACATCATCTTGCAAAATGAAGGGCTGTGTAATCTTTTTCCTCTATCGCTCTCTTGCTACACAGTTTCTATTTGTTCACTTCTTGATTACTTATTGACCTAGACTAATTTATTTCAAGTCTTGTGGAGGCTAATTTACAAAGACCATCCAAATTCCCAAAATTTAATCATATAGGGCAATATCTTAGATTTCCCCAAACTTACACTGTTTACATCATAATGGCAGCTGGCTTTATCATA
Organism: Tachyglossus aculeatus; assembly: GCF_015852505.1. Classification (NCBI taxonomy): domain Eukaryota; kingdom Metazoa; phylum Chordata; class Mammalia; order Monotremata; family Tachyglossidae; genus Tachyglossus; species Tachyglossus aculeatus. The sequence goes on from NC_052066.1 coordinate 85,417,563, forward strand.
TTAGCAAATTACTGTCATAATTCTGAAGCTCTTGGACTCCCTTGAGGTATGACGCATTCAATTATGCTTAGTTCAGTACTGTCATTCAGTAAACAAATGTTAGGTTGATAGTTATAGGAAAGCTCCAATTTTCAGAAGAGTTGTTATTACTTCTTTCTTCAGTTAGATTTCTCCCAAGCAGCCTCTCCATGGTATGCATTTTCCATTGGTGTAGATGAATAAGTGAAAACACCCAGTTTTAAGTAGGGGCAGGCTCACATTTTAATCAGCACAGCAGGCATTCAACCTCCCTGTGCTTCTCTTTTCAACTTTATTCTACTGTGGAAATACCAAATCTGTTCTTGCCAACTGAGTATGGTTTCCTCAAACTGAGTATGGTTTCCTCAAAAAGAAACACACAAGGAAAGCATCTACTGGAACTGTTTTGGGGACTCATTCATTCAATTGTATTTATTAAGCACTTACTGTGTGCAGAGCACTGTACTAAGCACTTGGGAAGTAGAAGTTGGCAACATATAGAGACAGTCCCTACCCAACAATGGGCTCACAGTCTAGAAGAATGCTCTTATGAGCATTCTCTCACCAGGTATGGAGCCCCCAACATCTATCGACAACTGCTGGTGATATACATAATCCAAGATGACCCAGAGACAAAAAAACAGAGTCCAAGATAAGTAGGGTGTCACATTAGAAGTGCCTCAGTTCTGGCTAAAGAGGTTCATTCATTCATTTTTAGTGAGCACTTACTGTGTGAAGAGCACTGTACTAAGTGCTGGGAAAGTACAATTTAGCAATAGAGACAATCCCTGCTCACAACGAGTTTACAGTCTAGAGGGGAGAGGCAGACATCAAAACAAGTAAACAGGCAACAATGTAAATAAATGGAATTATAAATACATACATATATACATAAGTGCTGTGGGGCGGGGAGGGGGGAGAGCAAAGGGAATGACTTGAGGTGATGGGGAAGGGAAGGGGAGCTGAGGAAAAGGGAGCTTAGTTTGGGAAGGCCTCTTGGAAAGGGGTACTCCTCCAGTAGGGCTTTGAAGGGGGGAAATAGTGGCAGTTTGGAAGATTTGAGGAGGGAGGGCGTTCCAGGCCAGGGATGTGGGCCAGGGGTAGGCGGTGAGACAGGCGAGATTGAGGCACCTTGAGAAGGTTAGCATCAGAGGAGCGGAGTGTGTGGGCTGGGATGTAGAAAGAGAGAAGAGAGGTGAGATAAGAGAGGGCAAAGTGATGGAGAACTTTAAAACCAATAGTGAGGAGTTTTTGTTTGATACAGAGGTGGGTAGGCAACCACTGGAGATTTTTGAGGAGGGGAGTGACGTACCCTGAACATTTTTGTGGAAAGATAATCCAGGCTTGATTTTTATTGTCTCTTCCTTGCTCTCTGCTCTCCTCCTTTGTTCAGTGCTCAATGATCCAGCTCCCAGGTTGCAGCAGCAGGACCCTAGGAATCATCTAGGGGAATTTTTCCACTCTGTACTCTATCCCGGTTCTCTGTTTAAAATGTGAGTAAGCAGCGTGGCTGGTAAAAGACAACAGCTGGGGTCCCTGACTCCTATGGTACTTGGATAATCTGAGGCTGCCTGTAGATCAGGGTAGACTAATAAAATGGGTTTCACCTGGGCCAGATGATTTCTGAGGTAGGAAGTCATTAGGGAAACAGCGTGGCTTAGTGGATAGAGCATGGGCCTTGAAATCAGAGGAACCTGGGCTCTAATCCTGGCTCTGCCACTTGCCTGCTGTGTCACTTTGGACAAGTCGCTTCACTTCTCTGGGCCTCAGTTACCTCATCTGTAAAATGGGGATTAAGACTGGGAGCCCCATTTGGGACAGGGACTGTGTCCAACCTGATGTTTTTGTACCCACCCCAGGGCATAGAATAGTCCTTGGCACATAGTAAGTGCTTAATGAATGCCATCATTATTATTATTATTATTAACAAGTACCATTATTATTGGTGGTAGACAGCAGTCCCCAACTTTCTTCAGGGGTCCCAAACCCGGGTCCATTCCATTCGGGATTCCCTGTCAGGCCCTGCACACAGTGGAAATTTCCCAAGTCATCCAGCTTCTCTGGCAGGCCTAGGTACAGTGTGTCAAATTCTAGTGAGTGTGCAGTAAATATTATTACTAGTCCTATTACATTGAGAGTTGGGTGGTTCTCAAAACTCTATACCCTGGAATGAGGCCCTGAGGTAGATAGTGGGAGGGGGGTGGTCCATCCCAGTGGCTTCTGCACTGGAGGCAAGGTTGTGCCTAGTGACCCAGTTACTTCCCCAAACTGTGCTGCCCAAGGCTACAGTACGTGCTAAATAAATACAATTCAATAAATATGGCTGAATGAATGGACAAGGTGGGGAGTAGGAGAGGCACATATGAATTTTATCCCATCCACCTTCTCTGTGTTAATCCACTGCAGGCATCCTCTGGAGGGAAAAATCAGTGTCATAAAACACAATGAAAAATAGGCGGTTGGTTTAAACCCTGACATAGCAGGGTAGTAATGAGAATAAGTGAAAATTTACTTTCATAAAAATGCTTATAAAGTTGCATTGCACATTCTGTTATTCCATATTGAATCAATACATGAGGTATGTTTGATTCTTTCATATTTTAAATGCATTTAAGGTTAGTGAGTGGAATTATGCGGGGGACAGAGGCATCTTAAGCAACAGTGATTTGTGTGTTTACAAAGCTTTTGCTGCATGCAACCCCACCAAGCCACATGGGACTAGGTCATTCTTACAACCCAAATTCCTTCAGGTTATTTAAAGTTATGTTCAAGACTTGAAAAATATGAGGTTATTCTCCCAACCCTATTATATCAGCAGCAGTTCAGACACAGAGGGCCTAAAAAAGTGTTACCTGAGGAGGTGGCTAACAGAGAATCCAGACATTTTCTGTCCACTAAGGCAAGTTCTCCCTCTCAGGTCGCATCTGGAGAGATTCCAGTACTCTACCCATCTTGACTACGGGAGGGAGAGTCAAGCAGAGGCCTATCCATTCCTAGCTTGGGCAGTGGCTAGCGAGTGGACGGCAATCTGCTAAAAGTCAAAACTCACCTGTGTTGGGCAGCAGTGGATGGGAGAGAGTCAAGGGTGGAGACTCCAGTTGACCGTGCATAAAGAGGAAAGAATAAACCACTTCCATATTTTTACCAAGAAAACTCTATGGATCCACTACCAGAACAATTGCAGATGGAGGTGGGGCTTTCTGGGAGAGATGTGTCCGTGGTGTCGCTATGGGTCGGAAATGACTCGACGGCATAAGACAAAATAAGACAAGGCAAGTTCATCAGGGTAAGAAGAGTTTTGTTTTTTTAAATGATGTTTGCTAAGCACTTCTTATGTGCCAAATACTGTTCTAACTGCTGGGGTAGATACAAGCTAATTAGGTTGGACCCAATCCCTGCCCCACAAGGAGGAGGGAGAACAGAAGAACTGCAGCACAAAGAAGTGAAGTGACTTGCACAAGGCCATACAGAAAGTGTTTAGCAGAAGTGGAATTAGAACCCCGATCCTCTGACTCCTAAGCCGGTGCTCTTTCCATTAGACCACCCTTCCCCTTGTAGTTCCTCACTAATCAGTAAAAGGGAAGACAATGCAGCAGGCATTATTCCCGGAAGCCCACAGCAGGGCTTCTTTAGAAAGATGCTCCAGTAACCCTGGGAAAAAAATAGAATAGCATCTTTCAACACAGGCAATCACTGAAAAAGATTCACTTAAATAGCAATTGAACGAACTGTAGGGAACAAAAAACCATATGTTAATGAAGCCTTCAGTAATGAGCACTATTCAGACTGTCCAAATTAATGGGACTGGAGGTTAGAAGAACATTCACTGACAATGAAACACTAAATTAGTTTGTGTAAACAGTTCCTGAGGGAAAACACATCTCCATAAGAGATAGGATGGAGGGTGATGACCACAGGCTGCTAGAAAGTTAGCCTCTACTGGAGCCCTCTTCTAATAACTACATCAGTTTGGAATGATTCCCCAAAGTCTAGCACTTAGGTTTCAAAATATCATCCTGAGAGGAGATAGCAGTAATGAATGTTGCCTATGATAGAGAAATAAAGGAAGAACTTACTACCTTCCTAGAGCAAGACTCAAATGGACAGTGGTCAAACAATGGAAAATATAGGCTCAGTGATTCCTGCTCCTATGCGTAGTCTATCTCTGCTGCTATTAGATTTTTATCTCTGCACTCAGAGGACCCAGGAGTGATGGAGAAACCTAAAACTCAGCTATACCCAGGAATATCAGAAACTCTCTCTTTGTTTTATAAGGTTTTACTTACCCGCTATTCAGTTTTATGATTTGCTGTGGCCAAAGTAGAGACATTTTTCTAGTGGCATTTGTTAAGTATTTACTATGTGCCAGGCACTGTACTAAGTGCTGGAGTAAATTCAAGATAATTAGGTCTGATACGGTCCCTGTCCCACATGGGGCTCGTGGTCTAAGTAAGAGAAAAAACAGAAAACACCTCTCTACATGTTTTGTTTTGTTGTCTGTCTCCCCCTTCTAGACTGTGAGTCCGTTATTGTGTAGGAACCATCCCTATATGTTGCCAATTTGTATTTCCCAAGCGCTCAGTACAGTGCTCTGCACACAGTAAGCGCTCAATAAATACTATTGAATGAATGAATTAATTAATTAATGAACAGGTATTGAAGCCCCATTTTACAGATGAAGAGAACTGAGGCATAGAGAAGTTAAGTGATTTTCCCAAGGTCACACAGCAGGCAAGTGGTGGAGCTGGAATTAGAACCCAGGTCCTCCAACTCCCAAGTCTGAGCTCTTTCCACTATGCCTCCTTGTTGCAAAATTGAAAACTTAACCAGATAGCTCACACCCTTGCCTCTTTTCTCTATTCATAGAAGCAGCATGGCTCAGTGGAAAGAGCACGGGCTTTGGAGTCAGAGGTCATGAGATCGAATCCTGACTGCCAATTGTCAGCTGTGTGACTTTGGGAAAGTCACTTAACTTCTCTGTACCTCAGTTATCTCATTTGTAAAAATGGGGATTAAAACTTTGAGCCCCCCATGGGACAACCTGATCACTTTGTAACCTCCCCAGCACTTAGAGCAGTGCTTTGCACATAGTAAACACGTAATAAATGCCATTATTGTTGTTATTATTATTATTTCCTGTTGCTTCCTGCCTTCTTACATCTGGCAGACCACTGCTCTCCCTATCTGAAATTCCATTTTCTCAGGGTAGATTTCCTCAATTAATTTCTCATTACCCCATCTTATAAAATCCCAACTGCCTCTTGAGCACTTCTGTGCACTGGAATGCACACACCCCTCCCCAGAGCACTTCTACTTAACCTCCTATCTGTAATTGAATTTTGTGTCTATCATCCCTGCTAGATTGTAAGCACGTTGAAGGCAGGAAGCACATCCAATAATTGTACTCTCCCAAATGGTAGGTTTAGTGCTCTGCACAGAGTAAATACTCAGTGGATAGTACGGATTGACCGAACATGGTCTCAGTAAAGGACAATTACAGCCTGCAGTGCTGATGGCAGCACTGGCTGCTTCTGCTAAAAAGGAGGAGACGGATTTTTTTTTATGATATTTGGTAAGTACTTACTGTTTGCCAGGCACATACTAAGTACTGTGGTAGATACAAGTTAATCAACTTGGGCAAAGTCACTGTCTCATTCATTCATTCATATTCATTGAGCGCTTACTGTGTGCAGAGCACTGTACTAAGCGCTTGGGAAGTACAATTCAACAGATAGAGACAATCCTTACCCAACAACGGGCTCCCAATGTAGAAGCAGGGAGACAGACATCAAAACAAGTATTCAGGCATCAATATAAATCAGTAGACCGCGAATTTCTCTAGAAATTCTAGAAAAAACTTGAATGAATCATAGAGTGGGGGAAGAAAGTTTCTCACACGAACATTATTCATTTAGTCGTATTTATTGAGCACTTACTGTGTGCAGAGCACTGTACTAAGCGCTTGGAAAGTACAATTCAACAGATAGAGACAATCCTTACCCAACAACAGGCTCCCAGTCTAGAAGCGGGGAGACAGACATCAGAACAAGTAAACAGGCATCAATATAACACATAGGGCTTACAATCTTAATTCCCATTTTACAGATGAGGTCATTTTAGGCCCACAGAAGTAAATTGGCTTGCCCAAGGTCACCCAGCAGACATATGGTGGAGCCTGGATTAGACCCCAGGTCTTTCTGACTCCCAAGCCTGTACTTTATCCAGTAGGCTGCACTCCTCTTGAAAGCTACTGTCACCTCTATCTCTTCTCTGTGTGAGCTGTCATTGCTATTCACACGGGAGCCCTAAAATGCCCCCTCCCACCACCCCAATTATAAGCAGAGCCTTAGAAAATACTGCCTTGGCAAATTGAGTGGTGAGTCAGAGCTCTGAAAATCATATCCTCCCACATAATGTGGGACTTTTTTGGGGAATGATATTTGTTAAGTCCTTACTATGTGCCAGGCACTATACTAAAGCACAGGGATAAATGAAAGCTAATCGGTTTGGACAGTCCATGTCCCACATTTATTTAAAACACAAGCCTGGGAGTCATATGGTCATGGTTCTAATGCCATCTCCACCATATGTTTGCTGTGTGACCTTGGAGAAGTCACTTTACTTGTCTGTGCCTTAGTTACCTCATATGTAAAGTGGAGATTGAGATTGTGAGCTCCACATGGGAAAAGGACTGTAATCCTCCTGATTTGCTTTTATCCACCCCAGTGCTTAATACAGTGCCTGGCACATAGTAAGCACTTACCAGATACCACAATTATTATTATTATTATTCATTCATTCATATTTATTGAGCATCTACTGTGTGCAGAGCACTGTACTAAGTGCTTGGGAGAGTACAATACAACAATAAGCAGAGACATTCCCTGCCCACAAAAATTTTACAGTCTAGAGAGGGGTCACATGGGGTTCACAGTTTTAATCCCCTTTTTATAGATGAGATAACTGAGGCACAGAGAAGTGAAGTGGCTTGCCCAAGGTCAAACAGCAGACAAGTGGCAGAGGCAGTATTAGAACCCAGGTCCTCTAACTCCCAGACTTGAGCTGAATCCTCTAGTCTGTGCTGCTTCTCAACTTCTGGTCACTACATGCAATTGTCCACCAATTGTCAGCTGTGTGACTTTGGGCAAGTCACTTCACTTCTCCGGGCCTCAGTTCCCTCATCTGTAAAATGGGGATGAAGACTGTGAGCCCCCTGTGGGACAACCTGATCACCTTGTCACCTCCCCAGCGCTTAGAACAGTGTTTTGCACATAGTAAACGCTTAATAAATGCCATTAACAAAAAAAGGAACACTTTCATATTGCTTCAGGCCCTTTTAGGAAGGTGTAGGCATTGGCTCTTACCAGCAGAAGTGGGCCATATCAGCCAGACATTCCAGGAAAATATCCTGTCGAAATCTATCTTTCTAGCTGCAGTTGGAACAAACTTTCGGTTGCTATATTTGATCTCACATAGGCACCCAAAATACCTGAAGGGGGAAAATTTCTGTAATTTTTTTACTCTCAGGGAAAACCTGTTTGAGCCTGCTGGTCATGTCCAGCTGTTAGCAAGTTTCAAAATACGCAAGGGATGGAGTACCGAGAAGGATGGATACTGAATTAGAAAACAGCAAGGGAAATGAAAAAGAAGGGGGGAAGCTAGGACCGCACCTACAACATGAATCAGATTTTCCTGAACCTAATTCTTCAGTAATAGTTTATAATCCTCTTCACATGGCAAGTAATTAATCTAGCATTCTATAGTTAGGAAAGTAACATCCTCTCTACACCAAGACTGAATTTCTGCCCTACTGAACTTTCCAGGAGAGATTTCTGCTTTAGAACCACTTCTTTTGGGGGCAAATTTGAAATAAGAAGCAAGATAGTCTAGTGGATAGAGAACACGCATGGGAGTCATAAGGACCTGGGTTCTAAACCTGTCTCCACCACTTGTCTGCTGTGTGACCTTGAACAAGTCACTTCACTTCTCTCTACCTCAGTTACCTCATCTGTAAAATGGGGACTAAGACTGTGAGCCCCAGGTGGGACATGAACTGGGTCCAACTGGATTAGCTTGTATCTACGTCAGCGTTTAGTACAGTGCCTGGCACATAGAAAGCACTTAACAAATACCATTATAAAAAAGGTCCAGTGAAAAATCTCATGCTGAGGGTCTGGTCTTGGGATGGGGTAGACATAACTTTCCATTTAAGGGAGCTCCCACCACTGGACATGATGTTAAGGACACCATATGACCTTGCTTATCAGATTAGCTTCCGATCATTATTCCCATCCATCCACCTTGCTTCTGTTTGGGAACCTTTTTTTTCTTAATGGTATTTAAGTGCTTACTCCATGCCAAGCACTGTAAATCCAACAGACGATGACTCTCTCCACCTTCAAAACCTTATTGAAGGCACATCTCTTCCAAGAGGCCTTCCCTGACTAAATCCTCATTTCCTCTTCTTCCACTCCCTTCTGTGTTACCCTTGCACTTCATTCATTCATTCAATCGTATTTATTGAGCACTTACTGTGTGCAGAGCACTGTACTAAGCACTTGGGAAGTACAGCACTTGGATTTCCTCCCTTTAGTCACCCCTCTCTCAACCCCACAGCACTTATGTGCATCTCCCGAATTTATTTATTTATATTGATGTCTGTCTCACCCTCTAGACTGTAGCTCCTTGTGGGCAGGAAATAATAATAATAATAATAATAATAGCATTTATTAAGTGCTTACTATGTGCAAAACACTGTTCTAAGCCTGGGGAGGCTGTAAGGTGATCAGGTTGTCCCGGGGGGGGCTCACAGTCTTCATCCCCATTCTACAGAAAAGGGAACTGAGGCTCAGAGAAGCGAAGCAACTTGCCCAAAGTCACCTAGCTGGCAAGTGGCGGAGCTGGGACTTGAACCCATGTACCTACTAACTCTGTTGTACTCTTCCAAGTGTTTAGTACAGTGCTCTATACACGGTAAGCACTCAATGAATATAATTGATTGATTATAGATACAAGATACTCAGGTTGGACACAGTCTCTGTCCCATGTGGGGCTCACAGATGAAGTTACTGAAGCACAGATGAGTTAAATGGCTTGCCCGAGGTCATACAGCATGCTAGTGTCACATTAAGTGCTTAGTACAGTGCTCTGCACACAGTAAACACTCAATAAATACAATTGAATTAATTAGAACCCAGGTCCTCTGACTCATAAGCCCATGCTCTTTTCATTGAGAAGCAGCGTGGCTCAGTGGAAAGAGCCTGGGCTTTGGAGTCAGAGGTCATGGGTTCAAATCCCAGCTCTGCCAATTGTCAGCTGTGTGACTTTGGGCAAGTCACTTAACTTCTCTGTGCCTCAGTTACCTCATTTTTAAAATGGGGATTAAGACTGTGAACCCCCTGTGGGACAACCTGATCACCTTGTTACCTCCCCAGTGCTTAGAACAGTGCTTTGCACATAGTAAGTGCTTAATAAATGCCATCACTATTATTAGGGAAGACTGCCTCTCGGTGTCTCCCCAAAATCTTTGGAATACCCCTAGATTCCAGACTGGATCTGAGAAGATTGCAGAGGGAAGTCCAGAGCTGCTAACAGCCTTGGCTGGTGTTTGCCCTTCAGGTAGACAGACTCCTGGGCCAATTAGTAGACATGCACTAGACAGCCCACTTCACAGACCCACTGTGAAGTCTTCTCAGACCCCATTCTGTGTTCTCAAGGTGAGCCCCATTAAATTGTCACAGAAACTGTAGTTCCAGTTGATTTGAAATGAGTTTTAAATCTCAGTGGTCATCAAACAGCAGGCAATATCCGCTCAGATGCTTCTTATTCAATTCAGACTGCCATACAGTTTGCCTGTTGTCATCTTGAAACTGAAACTGTTGTGCAGAGTCCTGTTAGTGAAGCAGAGATTTGATATCACCAGAGATTTAAGAAGTGTCATGGTAATGTTCCACCTGTTCAACAGGAAACAGAAACTTTTCCTTAAATCACATTTGGCTTTTTAATGCCTAACTGTAACTTACTCTAGAAACAGAATTGAAAGGAGAGACAATGTCCATCCATTGATCAATCAGTGGTATTTGTTGGACACCTAATGACTGTTGGGCCCTGAACTACAAATAATAATTAAACAATTGTGATATTTGTTAGGCACTTACTGTGTGCCAACTGCTCTACTAAGTGCCGAGATAGATACAAAATAACCACATCAGACACAGTCCCTGTTCTACAAGAGTCTCACAGTATAAGAGGGAAAATAGGTATGGGATCCCCATTTTACAGATGAGGCTACTGAGGCACAGAGAAGTTCAGGGACTTGCCCATGGAAATAAGCAAATGGGACAGCTGAGATTAGTAATCAGATTTTCTGACTCATGGGCCCAAGCTCTTTCCACTAGAACAAGCTGCACCTAAGCGCAAAGTACTAAGCACTTGTAAGACCTTTTTCTGATCATCCAGATTGTCCAATTCCAAAAATAATTGTAGTATTTGTTAAGCTCTTACTACATACCAAATGCTATACTAAGTGTTGGGGTAAATTCAAGATAATCAGGTCCCACATGAGGCTCACGGTCTGAGTAGGAGGGAGGACAGGTATTGAATCCCCATTTTACAGATGAGGTAGCTGAGGCACAGAGAAGTTAAGTCACTTGGCTAAGGTCACACAGAAGGCAAGTGGCAGAGCTAGGATTAGAACCTAGTTCCTCTGACTCCCAAACCCATGCTCTTTCCACTAGGCCATGCTGCTTTCACTAAAACTTAAATAGAGAGCACGTAGATACGGTGCAGGACAATTTTACATAAGAAGAATTAATAGAAAATGCTGAAAAACAGTAATGTACCTGTTATGTTGGCATGTGATCGTCTGGCATTTTCAAGATCCATGTTTTTTATAAAACCACTGTAGAAGTGTTCTCATTTGGGAAGGGGTAAAGCAATTTAGTCAGTTACATAAAGAGAGGCAGTAATGGAGCTGTGATTTGAACACATAATTATTCTGCTTCCAAGCTCTAGCCTATGCCCAAAATGAAACATCCGGGACTCATTTTCATCTTGAAAGTGTTTAATATAGTTTTCTACACAGAGTAAATACTACTGATGTTGTGAGGCAATCCGTTTCCTCGAAAAGTACTAACTATAAGTCCACACATATATTTACATGTATACATGCATGTATGTATATATGTATATAATGCAGATATTCATCTTATAATTCACAGCCACCTTGTGGCGGGGCATAAGTCACAACTGTGACATCAGGGGAAGGTTTTGCTAGGGAAAAAAAAAAGCTTTTTGAAATGGGAAATTAGGTTTGCCACAAGTTTCCATAGGGATTGTCAATTTCTGAAAAGTCCTTACCTTTTCAAACTTAGTAAAAAGTCAAATCAGGGATTTCTCTAGTGTTGTTGAGTTTCTGTCATCTTTCTACCTCCATCACAAAGCCTCATCATGGGCCAACCCTGGGGAGAAGTAAGTATTCCCCTGTGAGCCCATTCTTGGGTAGGGACCATCTCTATGTGTTGCCGATTTGTACTTCCCAAGCATGTAGTATACTGCTCTACACACAGTAAGCGCTCAATAAATACTATTGAATGAATGAATGAATGAATCACTGGCATTTATTGAGCACTTACTGTGTACAGAGCCCTGTTAAACTATTAAACTATTAACATAGTTCAGATTTTATCCCTGTAGTAAGTGCTTGGGAGAGTACAATAGAACAGAGTTGGTAGACATGTTCCCTGCCCAGACATGCGAGGAAAATGCCAACCAGTTTTCTCTAAATATTCTGTTGGTTTATTAAAGTGAAATCCAAATATTTCACTGCTGACAATTAAGCTTATTAATACATGCTGCCAAGGGTCAGTGTGATGAGTATTGGCAACATTCTCTTTCAGTACATGGTGGGACAGTATATTTAGGAAGGAAGAGAAGCTACATTTTCAATAATCTTTTTTTTGTGTTAAAACACTCTTCCTAAATTTGCATCAACATGCAATTTTAACTAGCATGAGGACTGTAATTGTTTTGGTTAACTATATGACCTCCACCCCCATTCTCGAGTGGGCTTCAGTCCTCATCCTATTCATTCATTCATTCAATTGTATTTATTGAGTGCTTACTGTGTGCAGAGCACTGTACTAAGCGCTTGGGAAGTACAAGTCGGCAACATATAGAGACGGTCCCTACCCAACAATGGGCTCACAGTCTGGAAGGGGGAGACAGACAACAAAACAAAACATGTAGACAGGTGTCAAAATCATCAGAACAAATAGAATTAAGGCTATATGCACATCATTAACAAAATAAATAGAATAGTAAATATGTACAAGTAAAATAAATAGAGTAATAAATCCTACCAATTCCATGTTCTTCCAATGGATCACAAACTAATCTTTAATGCTTTGTGTTCCCCCAAAATTTCTAGAAATCACGGGGAACTGAGTGTGAAGACTTCCCTCCTTCCCCAAAGTAAAAATATGAACTTCACATATTCCTTTCTGAAACTCATTCCTTGTCTCCTCCTAATAATAATTAATAGTTGTGGCATTTAAGGACCTGCTATGTGCTGGTCATTCAATTAATGGTATTTCTTGAGTAGCTTTTGCATTAAGCACTTGGGAGAGTACAAAACAGTTGTTACATATACATTCTCTGCCTACAAGGGGCTCTCAGTCTCAGTCTAGAGGGGAGACAGACATTATTATAAATAAATAAATTACAAATATGTACTTAAGCAGTGCAGTGCTGGAAAGGGGGAATAAACAGAGCAAATCCAAGGGCAAGGGAGATGCAGAAGGGAGTGGGAGAAGGGGAAATGAGAATTTAGTCAGGGAAGGCCTCTTGGAGGAGATATGCCTTCAATAAGGCTTTGAAGGTGGGGAGGGTAATTATCTGGGATATGAAGAGGGAGGGATGTCCACGCCAGAAGCAGAATGGGGGCGAGAGGTCATCAGAGAGATAGACAAAGATCAGGTACAGTGAGCAGGTTGACATTAGAAGAGCAAAGTGCGTGGGCTGGATTGTTGTAAGAGAGCAGCAAGGTAAGGTGAGAGGGGGCAAGATGATTGAGTGTTATAAAGAGTTTCTTATTGAAGGTTCTTGTGGTGGGAGATGTGGATTGAATGTTTTATTTAGAAAAATGATCCAGGCAGCAGAGTGAAGTAAGCCCTGAAGTTGGGAGAGACTGGAAGCAGGGAGACCAGTAAGCAGGAGGATACAATAGTCAAGGCAAAATATACAGGCTTGGTTAAGTGTAGTAGCAGTTGGGATGAAGAGGAAGGGGCAGATTTTAGCAATGCTGTGAAGGTAGAACCAACAGGACTGGTGACCGATTAAATATGCCGGTTGAATTAGAGAGATGATTCAAGGATAATGAAAGTTTAAGGGCTTGTGAGACGGGGGGATGGTGGTGGTGTGTAAAGTGATGGGAAAGGAGGAGGACAGGGTTTGGATGGGAACAAAAGGAGTTCTGTTTTGGACATGTAAAGTTTGAGGTGTCGGTAGTTGGCAGAACAACCAAATAGAGATGTTCTGAAGGCAGATAAAAAAGAGAGATTTCAGAGGAGAGAGGTCTGGGCTGGACAGAGAGATTTGGGAATCATCCACAGAGATGGCAATTGAAGCTATGAGAGTGAATGAGTTCTCCAAGGGAGTCTGTGTAGATGGAGAAGAGCAGGGGATGCAGAATTGAGTCATAATGGGCTCCCATATTTAAAAGGTGAAAGGCTGAGGAGGAGTCTGCATAAGAGAATGAGAAAGAATCCCCACAGAGATGGGAGGAGAACCAGCAGAGGGAAGTGTTAGTGAAGCCAAGTTGGATAATGTTTCAAGGAATAGGGGGTGATCCTCAGTGTTGAAGGCAGCTGATAGATCAAGGGGGTTTAGGGTAGGGTAGAATACAAAATGCTGAGGTAGATACAAGGTAATCAGGTCTAAAACTGTTCCTGTTCCCCATGGAGCTCAGTCTACTTAGGAGGGAGAACAGATATTGAATCTCCATTTTACAAAAGAGGGAAAAGGCATAGAGAAGTTAAGTGACTTTCCCGAAGTCACACAGCAGACAAGTGATGGAGCCGGGATTAGAATCCAGGTCCCTTGACTCCCACGCCTGTGCTCTTTCCACTAGGCCATGCTACTTCTCTTCTTGGGCTGGAATGGGAGGTAGCCATTTTAGTTCTTCTTAAAACAAATATTCAATACTCTGCAAAATTTCATGAGCCCCATTTTATTTCTTCTTGAAACAAATATTTGATACTCTGCAAAATTTCATGAGCATTACAGTTAAGCCATTGGAGAATGAATGACTTTTATAAAACCAAACATCTTCAGAGTTTAAGCGGAATGAACTTAAATGTAGGCTATTGTGCACTGCACACAGAGATGAAAGCCTTGCTAATCATAATGTTTCCATGTCAATGACCAATTAATATTGAAGAATTAAATGAGAAAACATTCTTAAATCTGTAAGACATGATTTCCAGCCTTAAGTGAACACATTATTGATATGTGGTAATATATCAGAAGTGATTATCCACCTTGCTTCAGGTGATTGATCCAAAGCCACAGCTGGTTCTGTGGTTAAATAGCTGATGAACTCAAAGAAGCTGGAGGCAATGATTGTTTCAAATTCAGGTGACTTAGTGCTGCTATAAAATCTATTGATCTCCTACCCATCAATTCATCTCACTTTAAGAATGATGTAAAATGAACATATATACTGCATTTCTTGGTGAATCAATTAAAAATTTAATGGCTTCTCAAGGCACGGCTTTTACAGTCTTATGTTAAAGAATACCTAACACTAGAACTGAATTATTTTCTTAATGGAATAGAAACCAATGAAAGGACTGTGCAAGCGATTCTTTTGTCTTTCAGAGTTCTCTGAATTGATTGAGGACTGGTGGTTTCAACCGCTGATTGCAGAGCTAGATTAGCCCTAGGTTAGTATAGGGACTACTTCTGGCCCCTCATCTCTACCCCACTCCCACTCCCTCTTACTTAGACTCTGAGCCCCATGAGTCTAACCTGATTATTGAATACAATTGAATAAATGAATTATCTTGTCTCTACCTCAGCACTTAGTACAGTGCTAGGCATACAGTAAGCACCTAACAATTATTATTTTCATTTCTATTAGAAGCAGCGTGGTATAGTGGATAGATCACAGGCCTGAGAGTCAGAAGGTCATGGCTTTTAATCCTGACTCTGCCACTTGTCTGCTGTGTGACTTTGGGCAAATCAGTTAACCTCCCTGTGCCTCAGTTACCTCATCTGTGAAATGGGGATTAAAACTGTGAGCCCCACGTGGGACAGGGACTGTGACCAACCTGATTTGCTTGTATCCACCCTACCACTGGATATACTGCCTGGCACATAGTACACACTTAACAAACACCATTATTATTGTTATTATTATACCATAATTATTATTATCATTATTGTTATTATTGTTATTTCTAAGGCTCCCCACTGGTAGAATAGCTCCAGTAGACCGATGAAGGCCATGTTGAGCCAAGTGGTTCATGAAGGTCTATTACTTCTGCCATGACTCCAGCAGTCTCTAAGCCAAAGAGTCACTTGAAGCCTGGACAAAGCAAGGAACTTCCCCTCCCCAAATCTGTAGATAGGAGAGACTTCCATCTGTCTTTTCTCAGGGTTGCTGATATCCTTAGTTTTACTCAGGGAGCTGGATTTGGTTATGCAATTGTGTGCAAGTCTGAATTTCCTGATTGGCCTGGGAGCTAGCCTACTTGACGGTTGCCGCCTGGGAATGCTGGGACTCTGGGACTGTACTCAGGCTTCCAGAGTTGTGGCAGGATGGCAAGATCAAAGATCAAAGTCTCAAAGCACTCTTCCAGCAGATAGAGTCACTGACGTAAGGGTTCATGAGGCAGGGGTGGACTAGTAATATCCCTTTTATTATTCTTGTTTGCACTATATTCGCTTCCCACATATTCTCTCCTCTTGTTACATTCTGTTACAAACAGGTACTTCCATGGAAATAATAATAATAATTATGGTACTTGTTAAACACTTATCTACGTGCCTAGCACTTTCCTAAGGGTTGGGGTTGATACCGGTTAATCAGGTTGGACACATATCCTGTCCCACATGGGGATCACACTCTTAATTTCTGTGAGTCCCCCGTGGGACAACCTGATCACCTTGTAACCTCCCCAGCAGTTAGAACAGTGCTTTGCACATAGTAAGCGCTTAATAAATGCCATCTAAAAAAAAAATTTTCCATTTTACAGATGAGGTAGCTGTGGCCCAGAGAAGTTAAATGATTTGATCAAGGTCACACAGCAGACATGTGGCAGAGTCAAGATTAGAACCCAGGTCCTTTTGACTTCTACCCCACTCTCAAAATGTTCACCTGCCCCTTGCAAATTTATCCACTATGGACACGTTGGCATTAACAGTGACCACAATTTAGTGATGAACAGGCATACCTCAGGTTATAATAACCCCATGTTGAAATCGAGCTTTCGTAAAGTTGAGAAAGGCAATAATCTCTTTGTAAAGTTGCTTCTAAAGCAATCAGTCTTGAGGAATTCACCAACATGAAGATCTTTGTCCATAAAGTTTAATTAGTTTCATGGTACCATATCATAGTATTAATAATGATGGCATTTATAAAACACTCGCTATGTGCAAAACACTGTTCTAAGTGCTGGGGAGGTTACAAGGTGATCAGGTTGTCCCACAGGGGGCTCACAGTCTTAATCCCCATTTTACAGATGAGGTAACTGAGGCATAGAGAAGTGAAGTGACTTGCCCAAATTCACACGGCTGACAATTGGCAGAGCCGGAATTTGAACCCCTGACCTCTGACTCCAAAGTCCAGGCTCTTTCCACTGAACCACACTGATAACCTTCCTTGTTTGAAGACCAAAAATCCAGTAATAGGAATAGGCTAGCTGGAGATTGTTAGTAAATTATTTACTGATCCTAAGGCCTCAAAATTCCCTCAGTTCACTTAAAACTTAAGGCATTGCTGAATTAGAAATCCAGGAATTTCCCAGTGCTATAATTCACAAACATATTACCTAGAGCTCTGTTAGAAATTCCAGCATGAAATGATTGTGTGTAATTTAGTGGTTTAAATAGCCACAATTAGATTTCAAAGATAATTTATTTTATTTTACATCTCCCTTGCAGCCTGAATTGCACGTTTAAAAAAAGTACATTCAGAAGTGTATATATATATATATATATATATATATGAAAATGAACATGAAACTATAGCCACAGAGGAGGCTTGTGTTAATGCATGCAAAATGTCTAATGCTGACATGGTTTTTAGTTTTACAGAGGGCTGAGGAAAGTTTCTCTTTCTCATTTTCATACTAATGAGATTAAGCTCTTACTATGTGATATGTACTCTGCTAAATTACATGATAAATACAAAAAGGTCAAGTTACACACAGTCATTTTCCCATTGAGGATCATAATCAAAGAGAGAAGGGGAATGAGTATTTCATCCCCATTTACAGATGAGGAACCTGAGACACAGATAAGCCATGCAGCTTCCCAATAGTGATTCTTGCTGGAAGTTTAAAGACAATTACATTATAGTCTAGATATTCTTTGCTAACAGTCTCCCCACCTTCAGAGCCTTGTGAAAATCACATCTTCTCCAAGATGCCTTCCCCTACTCCATCTCCTTGTGTGTCACCTTTACATTTGGATTTATACCCTTCTTATTTAAATAGCATTTGTGAAGGGATGATGATGATGGTATTTGTTAAGCGCTTACTATGTGCGAAGCACTGTTCTAAGCACTGGGGAGAATACAAGGTGATCAGGTTGTCCCACGTGGGGCTCACAGTCTTAATCCTGTTTTAGTAGCTGAGGTATCTGAGGCACAGAGAAGTTAGGTGACTTGCCCAAAGTCACACAGCTGACAAGTTGTGGAGTCAGGATTAGAACCCATGACCTCTGACTCCCAAGCCCGTGCTCTTTCCAGTGAGCCACACTGCTTCTCTCTTTCTATATTTCAAGTGCTTAGTACAGTGCTCTGCACACAGTAAGTGCTCAATAAATACGATTGATTGATTGATAGGTTCTCTCTGTGCCAAGCACTGAACTAAGCTCTGGGGTGGATACAAGCGAATCAGGTTGGACACAGTCCCTGCCCCAAGTGGGGCTCCCAATCTTACAGGTGAGGAAGCCGAGGCATGGAGGCACAGAGAAGATAAGTGACTTGCCCAAGGTCATGCAGCAGAAAAGTGGAGGAGCCAGGATTAGAGCCGAGGTCCTTCTTACTCCCAGGCCTATGCTCTATCCACTAGACCACATTGCTCACTCTTATTCACCCCACCCTCAGCCCCACAGCACTTATGTACGTATTTGCAATTTATTTAAATGTCTGTCTCCCCCTCTAGACTGTAAGGTGCATGTAGGAAGGAAACATGTCTATTGATTCTGTTACTCTGTAATAATATTAATAATGGTATTGGTTCATTCATTCATTCATTCGATCGTATTTATTGAGTGCTTACTGTGTGCAGAGCACTGTACTAAGCACTTGGAACGTACAATTCGGCAACAGAGGCAATCCGTACCCAACAATGGGCTCACAGTCGAGAAGGGGGAGAAAGACAACAAAACAAAACCAGTAGACAGGCATCAATACTATCAAAATAGATAAATAGAATTATAGATATATACACATCATTAATTCGTTCAATCGTATTTATTGAGCACTTACTGTGTGCAGAGCACTGTACTAAGCGCTTGGGAAGTACATGTTGGTAACATATAGAGACAGTACCTACCCAACAGTGGGATCACAGTCTAGAAGTCTATTTTATTAATAAAATAAATAGAGTAATAAATATGTACAAATACACACAAGTGCTGTGGCGGGGGGGGGGGGCGATGGGAGTAGTGCTTACCATGTGCCAGGTACTGTTCTAAGCTCTGGGGTAGATACAAGGTAATCAAATGCAGTCCTTGTCCCACATGAGGCTCACAGTCTTAATCCCATTTTACAAATGAGTTAAAGGAGGCCCAGAGAAGTAAAGGGACTTGACGAAGGTCACACAGCAGACAAGTGGCGGAGCCAGGATTTTAGAACCCATGGTCTTCTGACTCCCAGGGACGTGCTCTAACCACTAAACCATACTGTACTCTCCCAAGAGCTTAGTTCAGTGCTCTACGCACAGCAAGTGCTCAATAAATATGACTGATTGATCAGAAATTGGCTTATGAAGATGAAAAATTGAACCACGTCTTTGAGTATGAGTCTGTCTGCAATGCCATGTTTCTAGGTTCGGAGACTTCTATTGTGTGAGAGCATAATCCTTTTAATGTATCTTGACTTCCTGTCTTGAAATCCAATACCCTCATAAAACCAGTGTTTCAAGGGTTTGATATACATTTATTGTGGGTAATAGAGGCAGAATTGAGTGTTGCTAAAATATCCATGTCCATCCCTGTTTATGATGCTGCACATAACCCAGGTGGCCAACTAGTAAAATTATTGTATTTTACAATGGTTTAGAATACCTCATAAATGCGTTTTATTAAGGATGCTTAATTTTAACTAGGACTTCAAATTGTGGGGCATCTAAATGTCACGATTCTTGGAATATTTATCGAACTTCCCGTTTAAGAGAAATGGGCACGATAAAGAGACCACCCAATATCAGTAACTCGGACTAGAGTTTTGAAAAGATGGAAAGGATATGGTCTTGCTCGTCAGAGTTTTGGAAAAGTGTAGCCATCAATAGATACTAGAGCTTGTGTTTTTAGATTTCCCTAAGAATGTCTTATTCACTAAATAATGTCCAGCTCAATCATTGAGCCTATGTAAGAAAATCAGTTGGCATCCGTTTGTTGAAACCTCGCTAGAGCTTGCATTGAGATAGCATCCCCTGGGACTCCTCTCTGCCAGGGAATGTAGGAAAAGGAATTTCTGTCACTATCTACAGTCTCTCCTTTTCTCAGGCTTATGTTTAGGGAAAGATGAAAATCAACTGACCATCCTTATAGTACTGCTTTTTGAGGCACCGCCCCTCTCTTCCTGCCCCATTAATGCCCTTTTAATAGTAGTAATTATGGTATTTGTTAAAGTCTTATTATGTGCCAGGCACTAAGTGCTGGGGTGGATACATGCAAATCAGGTTGGAAACAGTCTGTGTCCCATGTGGGGCTCAGAGTTTCAATCACCCTTTTACAGATGAGGTAACTGTGACACAGAGAAGTGAAGTGACTTTCCCACGGTCACACAGCAGACATATGGCGGAGATGGGATTAGAACCAAAGACATTTTGACTCTTAGGCCCATGCTCTATCCACTACACCATGCTGCCAAGCAGAAAGAGAGGAAGAAGACATGTTCCAATGCACTCTACCCTACTAGGACTTGTCAAATTGCATATGAGATTCAAATAGGATATCAGGGCCAGAAAGAACCTTAAGAAACCATCTACCCCATCCCCCTGCCTGTAGAAAGGCCCGTACTTAAGCTCTTCTTTGCAGTGATGTCTAGTATGTTTTTTCATACTTCTGTAGAGACAAATTTGACAGCTTCCATTGACAACACATTTCAAGGTTTTCAATCTTACTGTCAAGAATGTCCTTAACCATTCAGGTGGAGTAAAGAAAGCTATTCAACACATGAGAGTTGGTGAATGGCAATCTGAGTAGGATGTCAAGAATAGAATTTGCAGTAAATAAATAACTTTGTGTACCCGTGTATCCACAAATGTGTGAACTTCTATCATAATTAGGGTACTAGAGAATGAAGGTGAAATGAGGAGATGGTTCCACTTTTCCAAAGGGGAAGACACGATGTGATCACAGAACTGCAGATCCTCTCCTTGAAGCTGAGTTTGAGCCTGCTTCAGAGAGAGATTTCATACAGATGACTGAAATGTCAGAAAATTGCTCTAATTCTGTAAAATCTGGGTCAAGATACAACAAATATAAATCAACCATTCTTATGAAACTGGTCTGTGTTAGACCTTCTAGACTGTGGGCCCGCTGTTGGGTAGGGACCGTTTCTATATGTTGCCAACTTGTACTTCCCAAGCACTTAGTACAGTGCTCTGCACACAGTAAGAGCTCAATATTCATTCATTCAATCGTATTTATTGAGCACTTACTGTGTGCACAGCACTGTACTAAGTGCTTGGGAAGTACAAGTTGGCAACATATAGAGATGGTCCCTACCCAACAGTGGGCTCACAGTCTAGAAGGGGGAGACAGAGAACAAAACAAAACATATTAACAAAATAAAATAAGTAGAATAAATACGATTGAATGAATGAATGTTTAATGGACCACCTTGCATGATTCAAAGGTTTTGAATCTCTACACTAGTGAAATGGAAATATCTATTTCACTGGGCTATTCCTTGATAGGTAGAGCAGAAAAAAAAATGTGTGGAATGAATAGCTAAAGTTTCTGGTGGCACTAGGAGTGGAAAATGGAACAGTGGTGGGAGGAGGATAGACAGGCTTAGGGGCATAATAATAACAACAATAATAACAATAATTGTGGCATTTGTTAAGCACTTATTCTATGTCAAGCACTGTACTAAGTGCTGGGCTAGATTCGAGATAATCTAGTCCCATATGGGGCTCACAGTTCATATCGGAGGGAGAATAAGTATTGAATCATCATGTTGCAGAAGAATAAACTAAAGCACAGAGAAGGTAAGTGGCTTGCCCAAGGTCACACAGCAGATAGGTGGCAAAGCCGGGACCAGAACCCAGGTTCTCTGACTCCCAGGACCATTCATTTTCCATTAGGGTAACTCTACTTCCCACACTGCATAGAACTGATTGAATCACAGGATTAAACCAGTGCTAAATTTGTAAGGTTTTATTCAAGAGGACTTGAGACACAGAGCTGTAGCTACAAGGAATGATTGGTGACTGTCCTGCAACATTCAGAATGTCCTCATTTAAAAAAAAATGAGAAATAAAACACACACACAAGAGAAACCGTATGTCCCAGTGGAAAGAGCAGGGGCCTAAGAGTCAGAGGATCTAGGTTCTAATCCGGGTTTCACCACTTGTGGTCTTCGTGGCTGTGCCTCAGTTACCTCATCTGTAAAAAGGGAATTGAGACTGTGAACCCTGTGTGGGATAATAATAATAATAATAATGATAGCATTTATTAAGCACTTACTATGTGCAAAGCACTGTTCTAAGTGCTAGGGAGGTTACAAGGTGACCAGGTTGTCCCACGGGGTGCTCACAGTCTTCATCCCCACTTTACGGATGAGGTAACTGAGGCCCAAGAAGTGACTTACCCAAAGTCACACAGCTGACAATTGGTGGAGCCGGGATTTGAACACATGACCTCTAACTCCAAAGCCTGGGCTCTTTCAACTGAGCCACGCTGCTTTTCCAGAGACTTCTCCTGGGATAGGGACTGTGTCCAGCCCAATTATCTTGTATCTACCCCAGCACTTAGGACAGTGCTTGGCACAGACTAAGTGCTTAACAAATACCATTAAAAAAAAGTGGAGGAGACCACGGGACAGTGCAGGAACTTCAGCTTGGGAATATATAAGAAGGAGAAACTGTTGGTTTGAGGACAGATTAGCCAAGTTTAGCATGCCAGCTGAGCCTTAACCAGTCCCCAAATTGTTCTGCAGATGGGAGAGCCCTGCTGCCGATCCAGTAGACAGAGCGTGGCTCGACACATCAGGAGCTCTAGTTCCAGTCTGCCCGCAGCGGGCCAATGTGGAAAAAGACTTCTGGTGTGCAATTTGCAATGTGCTGCCCCCTTACTTGTTCATTGCACTCGAAGACCTAATGGAAACATGACTGGAAGGGGTGAGAGAGTGCGAGAGGTGCTGCACAAACTACTAGTGGTCTACTGGGCAAGACATGGGGCCTGGGAGTGAGAAGGATCTGAGTTCTAATTCTGCCTTTGCCACATCGGCTGTGACCTTGGGCAAGTCCCTTAACTTATCTGTGCCTCAGTGCCCTCATCTGTTAAATGGGGATTAAGACTGTGAGCCCCATGTGGGACAGGGACTGTGTCCTACCCAGTTACCTCACAGAATCTCACAGCATCTCACTTCATTCATGCTTGAGTCTTATCTCTGTCACTCTTGCCTTACATACCTAAGCTCAGTGTGGGTCAGGAACATGTCTGCTAACTGTCATATTGTGCTCTCCACATAGCAAGTGCTCAATAGATACCGTTGACTGATTGACACCTAATGGACTCGATGTCAAGTCCACTCAATTCTGTCCCTAAAGTTTTTCATCCTTCTCAACAAATCTATGTAGAGTTGTCATATTGGGCTTAGGTGCAGTAGGGTTTAGAGGAAAACGCATGGCCTAGTGAATAGAGAACAGGCCCGGGAGTCAGCAGGATTTGGGTTCTAATCCTTTCTCCACTACTTGACTGCTGTGTGACCATGGGCAAGTCACTTCACTTCTCTGGGCCTAAGATACCTCATCTGTAAAATGGGGATGAAGACTGTGAACCTCATGTGGGATAGGGACTGTGTCCAACCTGACCCCAGAACTAGAACACTGCTTGACATATAGTCAATCAATCAATCAATCGTATTTATTGAGCGCTTACTGTGTGCAGAGCACTGTACTAAGCACTTGGGAAGTACAAGTTGGAAAATTGTACCTTATATCTACTCCAGCATTTAGAACAGTGCCTGGCGCAAAGTAAGTGCTTAACAAATACTACAATTATAATCCATTCATCTGTTTAGGTTCTTGGTTCTGAGGTCTCTGGTCTAGTGCTCCTCATTCCTGACAGGAGACTCCATCCATCATCACACAAACCAGACCTGCTCCCAGGATCAGAGAGAAGGACAAGGCAGAGCAAATGCAGCTCCAGCCCATAAAGATAGACAAGGCCCTGAGCCTGGCCGACCCATGGAGTAGAAGCCCTAGGTGGACCAGCTGGGATCAATGCCCGGTGATTATTCTTTCATTCCACAAATCCATGAAAGACTGCCCAGACTAAACAGAACGCCAGTGTTTAAGGGAAACCTACAGTCACCCATCACTGAGTCAGTGGAAGATGAGAATCCTAGAGGAGTACAACGCTTTTGTGTTTACTTGTCATTATTTCAGGAGATGAAAAGCAGTCCTGGCAGCCAGAGACAGACGGAGGAAGCTGTGGGTAGCTTGGTCAGAGCAGCCGAAATAGCTATAAATGAAGATAGCTAGAAAATAGGCAGCAGTGTTTTCCTAGCAGGGGCTGGGTTGGTAAGCATTTCACAGGCAGACTAGAGCGGGTGAGCAAATAAATAACAATGTAGAGCAGGATAAGGGGGCAGAAGGCAGAAGGCAGAGCCCAGGCCCAGTCTAAGATGTTATTTCGGGCCGCACTGAGAGACGAGCAATTGGGTCAAAGAGACAGTCGGTCAAACTGGGATAAATTAATTCTTAACCTGAGCAGAAAAGTCAAGGAAAGCTGCAGTAGGATGATAGGAGAAGTTAGAGGATATGCAGACAGCTTTTAATTATCTATCTAATTGAGAAGCAGCATGGTCTGGTGCAAAGAGCATGAGAGTAGGAGTCAGAGGATCTGGGTTCTAATCCTTACTCTGCCAACAGCTTGCTGGGTGACTTTGGGCAAGTCACTTACCTTCTTTGTACCTCAGTTTTCTCAACTGTAAAATGAGGATTAAATCCTACTACTTCCTACTTCTAGACTGTGAGCCCACTGTTGGGTAGGGACCGTCTCTATATGTTGCCAACTTGTACTTCCTAAGCGCTTAGTACAGTGCTCTGCACACAGTAAGCACTCAATAAATACAATTGATTGATTGATTAAAGATCTAAGTGCATAGGCCATGCAGAAGGGAGAGGGAGTAGGGGAAATGAGGGCTTAGGAAATGTTTCTTTGAGAAGATGTGATTTTATCAAGACTTGGAAGGTGGAGAGAATGGTGGTCTGTCATATGTGAAGGAGGAGGGAGTTCCAGACCAGAGGGAGGATGTGGGCAAGGGATGAGCAATGAGATATATGAGATCTAGTCAATCAATCATATTTTTTGAGTGTTCACTGGGTGCAGAGCACTGCACTAAGTGTTTGGGAGAGCTCAAAATAGCAAAGTTGGTAGATATGTTCCCTGTCCTAGGGGCCTGCACTCTAGAGGAAGATGTGAAGTACGATGAGTAGGTGGGAGATAGAGGAGCAAAGTGTGTGGACTGGGTTGTAGACGGGGGAGAGCTGATGGAGTGTTTTTAAAGCCAATGCTAAGGAGTTTCTATTTGATGTGGAGGTGGCAGATTTTGAGAGGAGGAAGGAAATCTTCTCTTGAGATACTGCTGGGAACAATGGGAGAGTTGAAGAAGGGGCAGGAGAAGAGAGGGACTGAAGAGGAGCAGGGGAGATTTTAGGGAAATCATACCTGATGGTTTCAATTTTATCAGTAAAGTAAGTGGCCAGGTCATTAGGGGCAAGAGATGGGGTAGGAGGACTGGGGTTTGTGGGAAGAGTTAAAAGACTGAAACATCTAATGTGAGCACTGCGCATGGGAATCGATAAGGATGGAGAAATATTGTTGCCTGGAGGAGGAGAGGCCAGAGTTAAAAATGTGTTTTTAGGAGGAAAATGCTGAGCAGCCACATCTACAGTGACCAGAAAATAGGAACTCTCCTCTGATTGAACCATGAGAGACTTCAGGTGGGCACTGGGACTAATAATAATTATTATTATAATGATTATTATAATAATAGGAATAGCATTTGTTAAGTGCTTACTATGTACTAAGCAATGGAATTGATAGAAAAATAATCAGATTGGAACAACCCTGTCCCACAGGTGGCTCATAGTCTAAATAGGAGGAAGTAGATTTTAATCCCCATTTTACAGATAAGGAAACTGAGACAGAGAAGTTATAATGATTATACTAATGGTATTTCAAACACTTACTATGTGCTAAGGTCTGGAATAGATTAGAAATCAACAGGTCAGAAACAGTCCCTGTCCCAAATGGAGCTCACAGTCTAGTGGGAAGGAGAACAGTTATTGAATCCCCATTTTATAGATGAGGTAATTGAGACACAGAGAAATTAAGTGACTTACCCAAGGTCACACAGCAGGCAAGCCCAGATGAGCTCTCGGGTCCTTGGGAACAATAACTTGACTGTCATGGGTTTAAGAAAAATAAAGATGGACTAAAACTACCTAGGGGTTATGGAAATACCATCTCTAGGGATCGTTACGGAAAGAATAAAGTCATCTGTCCTAGATGATTTATACATCCATTTTCTGGAGGCAGAGGCCTGGGCCAAATGACCTCTCTAATTATTTTCCAACTCTATGACTATATCCCTTTCACAGTTGGAAAACCTAAGGTGCAGAAAAGGTCAATGACTTGAATAAGGCACGCAGCTTTGTATAAATAAGAGCAGAATTCAGAATTATAGTCTGCATAGTATTCTCTGTCCACCAGAGAAGCAGCATGGCTTAGTGGAAAGGGCATGGGCTTGGGAGTCAGAGGTCTTGGGTTCTAATTCTGACTCTGCCACTTAGCTGTGTGACTTTGGGCAAGTCACTTAACTTCTCTGTGTCTCAGTTACCTCAGCTATTAAATGGGGATTAAGACTGTGAGCCCCATGAGGGACAACCTGGTAACCTTGTATCTACCCCAGCACTTAGAAGAGTGCTTGGCACATAGTAAGTGCTTAAAAAATATCATTATTATTATTATGTCATGTTGGATAGTACATATAATTTTTTATAGTTTTCAGAACCAGCCATACTTTAAAAAAGTACATTTAAATTCTAACAATTTTTCAGATTTATTATAGCTTAAATATGTTTCCCTGTAACTTAAATGTCACCAATTCTGCATGCTGAAAGTCTCTTTAAGATTCAACTTGCTTTATAAAGCTGTCTCCTCTACAGCTCAATCAGAGCTTGCAACAAAAAGTGCCAATGAAAGTTTGTTTTCTTATCTTCCAACAGCTGAAATTCTTTGGCAACTTGCATGAAAAAGGGAAACATAATTGATGCATTGACAATATTTACCATGAAAACCTTTCAGCGTAGTAAACTATAGCAAGATGTCTCTGACTGCCAAGTCTTGAAGTAAAAGGAAGGAAAATAGAGCAGGATAATTAAATTAATGTTAAAAACAAACAGTGTATTTTGGAAATGTTAGAATCTGGGGAGTATATCAACAACAGGAGCAATTAGCTAGAACTATATGTTGTATGTGATCTGCCCATTCAATTACTATTCATTTTAATGTCCCTCTGAATAATGGTGTGGTGTGAAAAAAGTTAATAATAATAATAATAATAATGGCATTTATTAAGCGCTTACCATGTGCAAAGGGATCATAAAAGACGAAATTTATCGAAGTCTGCAGGATGAGAGAAGTCACAACCTCTGATCTACCAGGGTCTTTCTCCACATGACTATAAGGACTGGAAAAAGCTATTCAGTAATAATAATGATAATAATTATGGTATTTATTAAGCACTTCCTGTGTGCAAAGCGCTATCCTAAGCGCTCCCCCTCCCTCCTCCCCCTCCTCCTCCCCATCCCCCTCGCCCTGCCTCCTTCCCCTCCCCACAGCACCTGTATATATACTTGTACAGATTTATTACTCTATTTATTTTCCTTGTACATATTTGCTATTCTATTTATTTTATTTTGTTAATATGTTTTGTTATGTTGTCTGTCTCCCCCTTCTAGTCTGTGAGCCCACTGTTGGGTAGGGACCGTCTCTATATGTTGCCAACTTGTACTTCCCAAGCGCTTAGAACAGTGCTATACACACAGTAAGTGCTCAATAAATACGATTGAATGAATGAATGAATATCCTAAACTCTGGGGTAATACAGGGTAACCAGGTTGTCCCACATGGGGGTCGCAGACTTAAACCCCATTAGATGAGGTAACTAAGGCACGGAGAAGTTAAGTGATTTGCTCAACGTCACACAGCAGACAAGTGGTAGAGTCGGGATTAGAACCCACGTCCTCTGACTTTCAAGCCTATGCTCTTGCCATTAGCCCATGCTGCTTCTCATAACAAGTCTCTGGATAAACACAGAATACACACTGAGGTGGCAGAACTCTGTTCTGCTGGAGAGACAGTGGAATATCTGCTCTTTACAAACCTAGGATAATATGACCCCTGCAAGCTAATCACAACTATTTGATTAGAAAAGAATAAATAAGTCATTTAAGAGAACAGGGTAGTCCCCAAATCACTGTACCTCGCTCTTGTCTACCTCACCATCGACCCAGTGTCCATATTCTCCCTCTGACTTGAAAATCCCTCCCCCTTCATATAACAATAATAATATTTCTCCTCCCTTATTGACACCCATGCCCATCACCCCCGCCAGCTCTTCCGTACATTCAACTCCCTTCTCAGGCCCCCGGTTCCTCCCCCTCCTCCTTCCCTCACCCCCAACGATCTGGCCTCCTACTTCATTAACAAAATTAAATCCATCAGGTCCGACCTCCCCAAAGTCTCTTCCCCCCTTTCTCCAACCCCCCGGCTCTCAACACTCTCTGCTACTCTCCCATCCTTCCCAGCGGTATCCTCAGAGGAACTCTCCTCCCTCCTCTCAAGTGCTACTCCGGCCACCTGTGCTTCTGACCCCATTCCCTCTCATCTTATGAAATCTCTCGCTCCATCCCTTCTTCCCTCCTTAACTTCCATCTTCAACCGCTCACTCTCCACTGGTTCCTTCCCCTCTGCCTTCAAACATGCCCATGTCTCTCCCATCCTAAAAAAACCCTCTCTTGACCCCACCTCACCTTCTAGTTATCGTCCCATATCCCTCCTACCATTCCTTTCCAAACTCCTTGAACGAGTTGTCTACACGCGCTGCCTAGAATTCCTCAACAACAACTCTCTCCTCGACCCCCTCCAGTCTGGCTTCCGTCCCCTTCATTCCACGGAAACTGCGCTCTCAAAGGTCACCAATGACCTCCTGCTTGCCAAATCCAACGGCTCATACTCTGTCCTAATCCTCCTCGACCTCTCAGCTGCCTTTGACATTGTGGACCACCCCCTTCTCCTCAACACGTTATCTGACCTTGGCTTCACAGACTCCGTCCTCTCCTGGTTCTCCTCTTATCTCTCCGGTCGTTCTTTCTCAGTCTCTTTTGCAGGCTCCTCCTCCCCCTCCCATCCTCTTGCTGTGGGGGTTCCCCAAGGTTCAGTGCTTGGTCCCCTTCTGTTCTCAATCTACACTCACTCCCTTGGTGACCTCATTCGCTCCCACGGCTTCAACTATCATCTCTACGCTGATGACACCCAGATCTACATCTCTGCCCCTGCTCTCTCCCCCTCCCTCCAGGCTCGCATCTCCTCCTGCCTTCAGGACATCTCCATCTGGATGTCCGCCCGCCACCTAAAGCTCAACATGTCGAAGACTGAGCTCCTTGTCTTCCCTCCCAAACCTTGTCCTCTCCCTGACTTTCCCATCTCTGTTGACGGCACTACCATCCTTCCCGTCTCACAAGCCCGCAACCTTGGTGTCATCCTCGACTCCGCTCTCTCATTCACCCCTCACATCCAAGCCGTCACCAAAACCTGCCGGTCTCAGCTCCGCAACATTGCCAAGATCCGCCCTTTCCTCTCCATCCAAACCGCTACCCTGCTAATTCAAGCTCTCATCCTATCCCGTCTGGACTACTGCACTAGCCTTCTCTCTGATCTCCCATCCTCGCGTCTCTCTCCACTTCAATCCATACTTCATGCTGCTGCCCGGATTATCTTTGTCCAGAAACGCTCTGGACATATCACTCCCCTCCTCAAAAACCTCCAATGGCTACCGATCAATCTGCGCATCAAGCAGAAACTCCTCACCCTGGGCTTCAAGGCTGTCCATCCCCTCGCCCCCTCCTACCTCACCTCCCTTCTCTCCTTCTACTGCCCAGCCCGCACCCTCCGCTCCTCCACCACTAATCTCCTCACTGTACCTCGCTCTCGCCTGTCCCGCCATCGACCCCCGGCCCACGTCATCCCCCGGGCCTGGAATGCCCTCCCTCTGCCCCTCCGCCAAGCTAGCTCTCTTCCTCCCTTCAAGGCCCTGCTGAGAGCTCACCTCCTCCAGGAGGCCTTCCCAGACTGAGCCCCTTCTTTCCTCTCCCCCTCGTCCCCCTCTCCATCCTCCCGTCTTACCTCCTTCCCTTCCCCACAGCACCTGTATATATGTATATATGGTTGTACATATTTATTACTCTATTTATCTATTTATTTATTTATTTTACTTGTACATTTCTATCCTACTTATTTTATTTTGTTGGTATGTTTGGTTCTGTTCTCTGTCTCCCCCTTTTAGACTGTGAGCCCACTGTTGGGTAGGGACTGTCTCTATGTGATGCCAATTTGTACTTCCCAAGTGCTTAGTACAGTGCTCTGCACATAGTAAGTGCTCAATAAATACGATTGATTGATTGATTGATTGATTGATTATTAATAATAATAATAATAATAATAATAATAATGGCATTTATTAAGCGCTTACTATGTGCAAAGTACTGTTCTAAGCACTGGGGAGGTTACAAGGTGATCAGGTTGTCCCACGGGGGGCTCACAGTTTTAATCCCCATTTTACAGATGAGGTAACTGAGGCACAGAGAAGTTGTGACTTGCCCAAATCACACAGCTGACAATTGGCAGAGCAGAGATTTGAACCCATGACCGCTGACTCCAAAGCCTGTGCTCTTTCCATTGAGCCACACTGCTTCTCTATATGACAGGATCACTACTCTCTCCAACTGAAAAATCTTATGGAAGTCACATTTCCTCCAAGAGGCCTTCCCCACTTAACCCGTACTCCCCTACTCCCTCTGTCTTCTGTGTTGCCTATGTCATTGGGTCTATACCCTTTAAGCATTTGATATTCACCCCAGACTCAGCTCCACAGCACTTTTACAGATGAGGTAACTGAGGCCCAGAGAAGAGAAGTGACTTACTCCAGGTCACACAGCAGGCTCAGGTGGAGGTAGGATTACAACTCAGATCCTCTGACTCCCAGGCTGTGCTCTTTCCACTAAGCCACTCTGTTTTCCATAGCATATGTTTGGTGTTTATTATTATTATTATTATTATTATTATTAATTATTATAATTATAATTATAATTATATTATTAATAATTAATATATTAATATTATATATAATATTATATATTATATAATATATAATACAATAATAATTAATATTATTAAATAATAATAATAATAATAATGGCATTTATTAAGCACTTAACTATGTGCAAAGCACTGTTCTAAGCACTGGGGAGGTTACAAGGTGATGAGGTTGGCCCACAGGGGGCTCACAATTTTAATCCCCATTTTGCAGATGAGGTAACTGAGGTACAGAGAAGTGAAGTGACTTGCCCAAAGTCACACACCTGACAATTGGTGGAGCCGGGATTTGAAGCCATGACCTCTGACTCCAAAGCCCGTGCTTTTTCCTCTGAGCCACGCATCTTCCTGTTATCTATGTTCCTCTCATGTTCTGTCTAGAGAAAGTATGATACAAGGAGGAATTTTTGAAGCTTGGGGACTGAGTTAATTCCAGAATCTCATCACTGGTGATCCCATTTGCCATTTGATGGAAAATAGAACACTTGATCGAAGCGCTATAAAAGTTAGTTAAAGGGTCGTCTTTCCCAGCCCCCTGCATCCAGACAATTGGATGCAGAGATCACCTAGGACAGATTTCTCTCTCTTTGGTAAATCTAGGTGTTACTGCTATATAGATCTTTAATTTCATCTGTATCTTGATGTTAGTACCCCCCTGTCAGTCTCCAGAGGACATTTTGATTTTCTACCTCTCTGCTAGCCTTGCAAGTATGCCGAGTAACTGTTGAAAGAGCCTTCAGGAAACTCAAATCCTGAAGGTGATGCATTGGCATCCTGGTAATAGACACATCCCATACACATTCACACACGTACATACATTGCTGTTAATTTCGGTAAAAATGCCTATTTGTTTCACAACAGCTTGAGCCATTGCTCGACCAGCCGTCTAGAACGTGACAATGTTATGTTTCGTTAAAGAAATGCAATTAAAAATGCTGCAAGATAACCCAATGAAAGTGAGGCCACCATCTATGAATTCATACAAGCTGTGGGGCCATGTATCTGCATATTAAAAGGGCACTTCCACTGTGACTGAATTTTTACTCCCTCATTAAAGAAAGGATTGATTTGCAGTCTAGAGAGTACAAATCTTTTTATGTGTATTCATTTATTTAACCCCTTGATGAGATGCCAGCAGAATCAGGTAATAAACACTGAAGAACAAATAACCGACCATCTAATCAAAAAAAAAAAAACAAGAAAAAAATTCAAGTGCAAAGCCTAATCAGGCAATCATTACATATACTAGGAATTTTTATTCTCATAGAGTGAAAGCTATCACTTCCTTGAATTAATGAAAATAGATATAGGAGAAAGGGATATCCCTAAGGAAGAAAAAGAACGGGTTCAGAAAGCAAAGGTCCAGGGCAAGGCTTCTTGGTGAGCCTACAGCTGTGGAAAGCAGCTTGGTCGAGTGGATTGACTCTGGGCATGGGAGTCAGAAGATCCTGGGTTCTAATCCCAGTTCTGCCACTTTTCTGCTGTGTGACCTCAGACACGTCACATCACTTCTCGGAGCCTCAATTACCTCATCTGTAAAATGAGGATTAAGACTGTAAGAGCCCCATTTTACAGATGAGGATTAAGACTGTAAGCCCCTTGTGGGATGGAGACTGTATCTAAAATAATAATAAATAATAATAATGGCATTTATTAAGTGCTTACTATGTGCAAAGCACTGTTCTAAGCGCTGGGGAGGTAACAAGGTGATTAAATTGTCCCGCGGGGTCTCACAGTCTTAATCCCCATTTTTACAGATGAGGTAACTGAGGTACAGAGGAGTTAAGTGACTTCCCCAAAGTCACACAGCTGACAATTGGCAGAGCCAGGATTTGAACCAACAACCTCTAACTCCAAAGCCTAGGCTCTTTCCACTGAGCCACGCTGCTTCTCTAAAATGATTAGCTCGTACCAACCCCAGCATTTGGAACAGTGCTTGGCACACAGTAAGCACTTAAAAAGTACCTTCATTATTACACAGATGCCACTTGCCTGTCTAAAGTCCTCATCAGATTACACTTTTCCACTGTGAGGCGCTTAGTACAGTGCTTTCCACACAGTAAGTGCTCAATAAATATGATTGAATGGATGACTGGATTAGGGACGTAGAACATGAGCCAAAAGAGAGGAGTTTATGGGACTAAACTGGTGGACAAAATTGTCATGGCCCTTGCACGCCTAGAACACATCCCCAGTGTCAAGTTAGGATAGGACAGGATCAGCTGTATGACTTTGGGCAAGTCACTTAACTTCTCTGGGCCTCAGTTCCCTCATCTGTAAAATGGGGATTAAGACTGTGAGCCCCCCGTGGGACAACCTGATCTCCTTGTAATCTCCCCAGCACTTAGTACAGTGCTTTGCATATAGTAAGTGCTTAATAAATGCCATCATTATTATTATTATTATGAAATGCTACTCCTGATTTTCAATGGCCAGAGAGGGATGGTGGAGAAGTAAGTGAAAGGCATAAGCACCCACAGAAGCACTGGGTTTGAGCTAGTGGGACCCCAAAGGACAACTCTTTAACTCGTGGTGGACAGGGAATGGGACTACCAATTGTTGTATTGGACTCTCCCAAACGCTTGGTACAGTGTTCTATCTATTTATATTGATGCCTGTTTACTTGTTTTGATGCATATATATATATATATATATATATATATATATATATATATATATATATAATTCTATTTATTTACATTGATGTCTGTTTACTTGTTTTAATGTCTGTCTCCCCTCTTCTAGACTGTAAATTCAGTGTGGGCAGGGATTGTCTCTATTACTGAATTGTACTTTCCAAGGGCTTGGTACAGTGCTCTGTACACAGCAAGTGCTCGATAAACATGATTGAATGAATTGAATGAATGAATGAATGTTCAGCACACAATACACACTCAAACATCATTAACTGACAGGTCTAATTCTCCTCCAGCATCATCATGAAAAAGCATCTCATGTTCAGAACACTGAACTGGGGCATACGAAACCACTAGCGTCCACAGTAGAAGAGTGATAAAAATGAAATGAAGAGATGGGAAATAGGTCATCCAAGGAAAGGATAAAGGAACTAAGGTGGTTTGCTTTAGAGAGGAACAGGCAATGGGAGTGAGTTAATAATTGTCTTCAGGCCAAGGAAACTTTTACAGCATGGCTCAGGGGAAAGAGCATGGGCTTTGGAGTCAGAGGTCATGGGTTCAAACCCTGACTCCACCGCTTGTCAGCTGTGTGACTTTGGACAAGTCACTTAACTTCTTTGTGCCTCAGTTCCCTCATCTGTACAATGGGGATTAAGACTGTGAGCCACCGTGGGACAACCTGATCACCTCGTAACTTCCCCAGTGCTTAGAACAGTGCTTTGCACATAGTAAGTGCTTAATAAGTGCCATTATTGTTATTAGTATTCATTTTAAATGGTGAGGTTGTTGACCAGGTGTTCTGCATGTCCATGGGGACCTGAAGAAGAGGAAATTGACTTAAATCAAATCAGGAGCTTGGTCTTAAGGGAAGCTTTCTAGATGATCCTCTAGACTGTGAGCCCATTGTTCGGTAGGGACCGTCTCTGTATGTCGCCAACTTGTACTTCCCAAGTGCTTAGTACAGTGCTCTGCACACAGGCTCAATAAATGCGATTGAATGAATGAATGAATGAATGAATGATCACAAGCAGCATGACCTAGTGGAAAGAGTCTGGGAGACAAGGGACCTGGGTTCTAATCCTGACTCCACCACATAATAATAATAATGGCATTTGTTAAGTGCTTACTATGTGCAAAGCACTGTTCTAAGTGCTGGGGGATACAAGGTGATCAGGCTGTCCCGCGTGGGGTGCACAGTCATCATCCCCATTTTACAGATGAGGTAACTGAGGCTCCGAGAAGTTAAGTGACTTGCCCAAGGTCACACAGCAGACATGTGACAGAGCCGGGATTTGAACCCATGACCTCTGACTCCAAAGCCCATGCTCTTTCCACTGAGCCACGCTGGTGTGTGATCTTGGGCAAGTCACTTAACATCTCTGTGCCTCAGTTGCATCATCTGTGGTTGGTAGGGTTAAGAAATGAGGAACCCCATGTGGGACAGAGACTGTGTCCAACCCAAATGACATATACATCCCCCAGTGCATAGTACAGAGCCTGGCGATTGGTAAGCACGTAAAAAGTTCCATAATTATTAATTATCATCAGAGTGATGAAATGAAGGAATAGGTCACCAAAGGAGGTTCATTCATTCAGCTAATTGTATTTATTGAGCACTTACTGTGTGCAGAGCACTGTACTAAGCACTTGGGAAGTACAAGTTGGCAACATATAGAGATGGTCCTTACCCAATTACAGGCTCACAGTCAGGGTCAGGGGTAGGACGTGGGCCGGGGGTCGACGGTGGGACAGGTGAGAACGAGGCACAGTGAGGAGGTTAGCAGCAGAGGAGTGGAGTGTGTGGACTGGGCTGTAGAAGGAGAGAAAGAAGGTGAGGTAGGAGAGGGCGACGTGATGGAGAGCTTTGAAGGAAATAGTGAGGAGTTTTTGTTTGTTACGAAGGTTGATAGGCAACCACTGAAGATTTTTGAGGAGGGGAGTGACATGCCCAGAGCATTTCTATAGAAAGATAATCCGGGCAGCAGAGGGAAGTATAGACTGAAGTGGGGAGAGACAGGAGGATGGGAGGTCAGAAAGGAGGCTGATGCAGTAATCCCGTCGGGATAGGGTGAGAGATTGTACTAACAAGGTAGTGATTTGGATGGAGAGGAAAGGGCAGATCTTGGCGATGTTGGGAAGATGAGACTGGCAGGTTTTGGTGATGGATTGGATATGTGGGGTGAATGAGAGAGCGGAGTTAAGGACGACATCGAGGTTGCTGGCTTGTGAGGCAAGAAGGATGGTAGTGCCATCCATAGTGATGGGAAAGTCAGGGAGAGGATGGGGTTTGGGAGGGAAGATAAGGAGCTCAATCTTGGAAATATTGAGTTTTAGGTGGTGGCCGGACATCCAGGTGGAGATGTCCTGAAGGCAGGAGGAGATGCGAACCTGGAGGGAAGTAGAGAGAACAGGGGAGGACATGTAGATTTGCGTATCACTCCATCACCTTACTCCTCTCCTACCTCACCTCACTCCTTTCCTTCTACAACCCAGCCCGCACACATCATTCCTCTAGTATTAAGTTTCTCACTGTGCCTCAATCTCACCTGTCTCACCACCTACTCCTAACCCAAGTCCTACCTCTGGCCAGGAAATGTCCTCCTTCCTCAAATCTGACACAAGCACCCTCCCTTCCAAGCCTTATTGAAGGCACATCTCCTCCAAGAGGCCTTCCCAGACCAAGAGCCACTTTTCCTCATCTCCCAATCCCTTCTGCATCACCGTGACTGCTCACTTTGCTCTCCCCTGGTCCCAGTCCCACAGCCCTCATGTACATGTCTGTAGTTCTATTTATTTGTATTGAAGTCTGTCTGACAAAGTCTGGCATTAGGTTGCTCTTCCTGCTGCTGTGAAACTTTTCTGAACCAAGTGTTTAGGATGCAATATTCTATTGCTAACTATTCATAATTTATAGTTTC
The DNA here is from genome assembly GCF_015852505.1 of Tachyglossus aculeatus. NCBI lineage: Eukaryota > Metazoa > Chordata > Mammalia > Monotremata > Tachyglossidae > Tachyglossus > Tachyglossus aculeatus. Next base: position 85,454,203 of record NC_052066.1, read on the forward strand.
ACTTGAAAATGAAATTCATGAAATTTTTCATTGAGGAATATTAGACAATATTAGACACATTTTTAGACATTACCAGAAATAGGTCATCTCATGCCAGCAACTGTAGAAAGGAAACAAAAAGATATCACATTAAATAAGATCAGTTTGGTAAAGATCTAACATTTGAAAATGTTAACTTCTCTCCAGAACTGTAATTTCACATTTTATCAACAGAGAAGTTGAAAGCCTACATCTCCTAATGCAAAGCATCTTTCAACACTATTAACATAATAAGAACAAATTGGGCAATGATTACGCATGAAACAGGATAGATTGTACCCTGGAAACGTAACATCTAACAGATTGTAAAAGGGGATATTACTTGCTTTATTTCCCCCAATATGCCATTTTAGAGGTGATAGCTCTATTTATTTATTTATTTTACTTGTACATATTTATTCTATTTATTTTATTCTGTTAATATGGTTTGTTTTGTTCTCTGTCTCCCCCTTCTAGACTGTGAGCCCACTGTTGGGTAGGGACCGTCTCTATATGTTGCCAACTTGTACTTCCCAAGTGCTTAGTACGGTGCTCTGCACACAGTAAGCGCTCAATAAATACGATTGAATGAATGAATGAATAGCTGTTGGCTCAGTAGGGAAGATGCTCCATGGCTTAGTCAAATGCCAATGATGAGGTTCCCAAAGATAATTATATTGAAACGGGAAGTTTCGATGTCAGGGTAGACCCCAATGGAGCCACTGGTGCATTTTCTCTTGTCTTATGCTGTTGCATCGTCTTTGACCCATAGCTACTCCGTGGATACATCTCTCTTAGAACACCCCACCTCCATCTGCAATCGCTGTGGTAGTGTAGCTGTAGAGTTTTCTTGGTAAAAATATGGAAGTGGTTTACCATTGCCTCTTTCCGCGCAGTAAACTTGAGTCTCCACCCTCGACTCTCTTCCGCGCCGCTGCTGCCCAGTACATTGCCTTCCACTTGCTAGCCACTGGCCAAGCTAGAAATGGAGTGGATATGCCTCTACTTGACTCTCCCTCCCATAGCCGAGACTGGTAGAGTACTGGAAATTCTCCAACTGCCACCCTGAGAGGGGGACATTTTCTCTACAGACCGGCTTTACCCTGAGGTACTGAAATTCCAGAAGGGTTATAGCTGTGTGCTATCATCTTTACTGTTGATGACCACTCTTATCAAACTCTTGTTAGATGTTTATTTCATTAACTGAAATGACCATTGGAACAATGCTCTGTACATTGTTCCAGTGAAATATGTCTCCATTTTATAGCCCATTTATCAAACTTTTATGAAGTATGAATAATGTATATGCTTCATGCACTGGGCACACTATAAAATTGCTGGGATATAATTTTTCCAAATAATATTTCATTCTTGCCTCTCAGAATGACAGAAAATGAAAGTGATAGTGTAGGCAAAGCTAAATCATATGAGAGAAAATAAAAGACTAGCTTACGTGAAACATTTTTTCCCTGGCAGATTACATTCTCATTGAGGCGATTTTCTGAGCATGGAGAGCCTAAAGTGTCGAATTCAAAACCCAAAGGGATGACCTCTGTCATTTGTAAAGTCACTCCATTTAAAATGATTCAGCATCTACCAAAGCATTATTGGTAGCAACATGTTTTCTAGCTCATATTAAAACTTCCATTTCTCCCCTCCCAGCTTCTTAAATAGCAAGAGATTTTATGGATCCTTTAATGAAACATACATTTAGGTTTCTCCAAGATGAATATAGGATTCTTTATGTACATCCAGGGCAAATGTGCTGTACCATATTAAGTACTAATTAATCTTTTCTCCTTCCTTTCCTCAAATAGTGCATCCAACAATAGAAGAGCTCAAAGGCCCCCAGATGAGACAGCTTTAACCTCAAATATATATTTATAATTGACAGAGTGAAATAAAAATTTTCCATAGAAAAGAAGTCCCAATATGGCTCCAATCCATAGTCAGATGAATAAGGATGAATATGAACTTCATTCTCCTATCCAGAAAAGCACTCTGGATTGCATTTTTGTTGTGGATTGCTACTACTTGTGGAAGTTGCATTTTTAGAAGCAAAGAGTATTTTTCCCCCATAGGCAAGAAAGCCAATGAAACTCTCAGACTCTTTACATCCTTCAAGAAAAGTGGAATTTTACTTCAAGCAAAGTAAAACAATCATCTTTTGTTTCCTTTTTTTCCCAGTCGCTCAAAGGTGCACATTAAAAACACAGTTTCCTTGATCCTTACAGCTTTCCTAGGAGATGGGCAGATATTGTTGTCTCTTTTTCTGATGAAGATAAGTTCTGAAAGAAAAGTGACTTTTTAAGGTCAGATGATAAAGCCAAAGGAAATCAATTCAGTCAGTGCATCTAAATAAGAACAACTCATTTTGGCTTGAAACCCTCATGAATGTAACCTAAAGTTCTGGATGGGGGCAAGGATTGCTGGGGATTGAGGACAATTTCTCATCAAGTTTTCAGGGTTAGGTTTTTCCTCCTTTGGGATATATATATATGTGTGTGTGTGTGTGTGTGTGTGTGTGTGTGTGTGTGTGTGTGTGTGTGCATTCATCTCATCTAAGCAAGCACTTGGAGAGCAAGGACCACGACTGCAGCGTGGCTCATTGGAAAGAGCACGGGCTTGGGAGACAGAGGTCGTGGGTTCTAATTCTGGTTCTGCCACTTGTCAGCTATGTGACTTTGGGCAAGTCACATAACTTCTCTGTGCCTCAGTTACCTCATCTGTAAAATGGGGATTAACACTGTTAGCCTCATGTGGGACAACCTGATTACCTTGTATCCTCCCCACCCAGTGCTTAGAAGAGTGCTTGGCACATAAGAAGTGTTTAACAAATGCCATCTTCATCATCATCATGACTGGGCTCAAGCAGTGGAAATACACAGAGATTTGTGCTGCATCAACCACACTGGCGGCACTCAAAGAATGTTTGTTCATGAGGATAAAAACACATTGATTGCTTTAAGAATATTAATAGTTCATGGGTGCCCTGCCCTAAATATAAGACCTGCAGTGAAGTAGTTTTTACTATTTAGAGCCTAGCACATAGTAAAGTGCTTAACAAAAAAACATAAAAAATGTATAATTTGTATTCTAGGGTCAGGATTAGTAAACATACTACATTTATGGTCCACAAGCATGCATGATCAAGTTTACTTAGCATTTATGCATTTTAACAGAAAACCTTGTCAGTGAACTAAAACACAGCACAGTTTTTGTCTCAAGCAATATATTGCCTTACATCTGAATAGTTTATGTCATGAACAGATGGCAGTGCATCTCTACATACAAAAAATATGTGTTTACATTTATTATACACTATTCAGAGAACCCCAGGCAGATTCATAAACTTCATTCTTATACCGAGAAGATCTGGGATTCCCCTAAGAACACAAATCCTAAAGGAAATGCAGACTACTACATCAATCAATCACAATTATTGAATGCTTACTGTGTGCCAAACACTGTACTAAGTACTTGGGAGAGTACAATAATATAACAGGAGCATTCCCTGCTCAAAATGAGTTTACAATCTAGAGGATAATAATAATAATAATGGTATTTATTGAGTGCTTAGTACTTAGCCAGGCACGTACTAAGCACTGGGGTGAATTCAAGTAAATTGGGTTGGACACAGTCCCTATCCCATGTGGGACTTACAGTCTCAATCCCCATTTTACAGATGAGGTGACTGAGGCACAGAAAAGTGAAGTGACTTGCCTAAGGTCACCCAGCAGACAAGTGGCCGAGCCGGGATTAGAACCCACGACCTCCTGATTCCCATGCCCTTGCTCTATCCACTACACCATGGGTCTACTTACTTGGGCCATGATCATTATTAACCCCCAAAGCCTTTAGTAAATTATGAGTGAGATGTCTGTAAAATGTAAGCTGTCACAGCATTTGTATGGTTATGGAGAAGCAGTGTGACTCAGTGGAAAGAGCCCAGGCTTTGGAGTCAGAGGTCAGGGGTTCAAATCCAAGCTCTGTCAATTGTCAGCTGTGTGATTTTGGGCAAGTTACTTAACTTCTCTGTGCCTCAGTTACCTCATCATTAAAATGGGGAGTAAGATTGTGAGCCCCCCATGGGACAAGCTGATCACCTCGTAGCTACCCCAGCGCTTAGAACAGTGCTTTGCATGTAGTAAGTACTGAATAAATGCCATAATAATAATAATTAATAATAATACAAACAGAGGGTATAGTCTTCAGTCTTCACCAGAATTTACAAAGGCAGTACCAGAACATCTCAGAGGTGGCCAGGTTTCTTTGGGGAATAGGCATGGCTTTGAAAAAGGAAGAAAAACAGAACATTTGTTCTTAAGGCCCTGCCCATCATCCAATTTCACAACTGTCTCTCCTTCTGCTTCTTGATTCTTTTTTTAATTCCAATAAACTCAACTTGAATCAGTTTGCACATATGAATTTAAGGAGCTAACATTATTCACTGCGCCCCAGAGTTTCCCACAGCCTAGAAATAGGAATATGAGAACAAAATCAGTGTCAAACTGGATTAGACCAGTGGTCCATCCAGTCCAGAATTCTCCCACTGACAGTGGCAACAAAGGATGTCTGGAGGAATAGTGCGGTGGTTGCTCTCCTTAAATTCTATCTGCAGAGTTGGAGCTCTATTTTCTATGCTCCCAAACTTTTCTTTGTGCTAACTTATTGTGGTCTGATAATCCTTGACTTATCCACACTATTCCAACATCCCATTAATGGATCTCATTTGTGAATTCATCAAAGCCCTTCATAAATCTTAGAGATGTTTCAGCCTCCGTAAATTCCAGTGATAATCCTTTCAGCTCCTCTTGTGGGAAGAAATGTTTCCAGGTGCATTGATATACCATTCTCAGGTATTGAGGATTGAATGGGGTGTCTCACATTCTGGTAAAGTAGGATTTGCTGAGCATTAATTCCATGTTCCCCTGCTCACCTGTTTCATGATTTTGTAAATTTTACAAACTTCTCTTCTCATTGTTTATCTTCCCAGATTCCTTCTTTCCAGTTGAAAGAATGCATTCAGAACATAGGCTTATTCACGTAAAATTTTGATCCTTAATATTTATTGGGGTCTTACTGTGTGAAGAGCACTATTCTAAGGGCATGGACAACATAATAAGTAGACATAATTCCTGCTTTCAAGGAGCTTACAGTCTAGTCGAAGAGATGGATATTGAAATGAATTACCCATAAGGGAAACAACAGCATTTAAAGATATGTGCCTAAGTTTTGTAGAGGTTGGGATGGGTGAATATTAAATTGCTTAGTGGGTGCACAGCCAAATGCACAGGCAGCACAGAAGTTGGGGGAAATAGGGTCAGAATGTGAGAGGTAAATCAGGGTAGGCTTACTGGAAACAGTATAATTTAAGTAGGGCTTTGGAGATGGGGAGAGTGGTGGTCTGTCAGATATGATAAGAGAAGCAGCGTGCCTTAGTGAAAAGAGCACAGGCTTGAGAGTCAGAAGTCATGGGTTCTAATCCTGACTCAGCCACTTGTCTACTGTGTGACTTTGGGCAAGTCACTTAACTTCCCTATACCTCAGTTACCTCATCCGTAAAAGGGGGATTAAAACTGTGAGCCCCACGAGGGACAACCTGATTACCTTGTATCTACCCCAGTGCTTAGAACAGTGCTTGGCACAATGTAAGAGCATGACGAATCCCATCATCATCATATCAAGGGGAAATTCCAGGTAGGTTGGAGTACAAGCGGAAAGGGTCAATGGGGAGAGAGATGAGGTTGAGGCATAGAAAGTAGGTTGGTGTTAGAGGAATGAAGTGTGCAGACTGGGCTGAAGGAGAGGGATAAGGTTAATTAGGATCCATCATTCAATAGTTATTGAATGCCTACTCCTTGCAGAGTATTGTAGTAAGTGCTTGGGAGTGTACAATACATCAGAGTTGGAAGACATGTTCCCTGCCCACAGGAGCTTATGGTTTAGAGGGGAGACAGGCATTAAGATATAATAAGGATATCTACATGAGTAGTGTGGTTATGAGATAAATAAAGGATGCAAATCCAAGTGCAAGGGTGATGCAGAAGAGAGAGAGAGAATTGGGAAAATGATGGCTGAGTCAAGGAAGGCCTCTTGGAGGAGGTGTGTTTTTAATTAGGCTTTGAAGGTGGGGAGAGTGGTCTTCCATCATTTCTGAAGGGGGAGATAGTTCCAGAACAGAGGTAGGATATGAGTGAGGGGTTGGTGGTGAGATAGGTGAAATCGAGTTACAGAGAGTAAGTTGGCATTAGAGGAATGAAGTGGGTGGGTTGAGGTGTAGTAAGAGAAAAGAATGTCTAAGATTAGAGGGGACAAAGTGATTGAGTACTTCAAAGGCAATGTTAAGGAGTTTGTGTTTGCTGTGGAGGTAATTAGGTAACCACTGGAGGTTCTTGAGGAATGGGGTTACATCAATCAATCAATCAATCATATTTATTGAGCGCTTACTGTGTGCAGAGCACTGTACTAAGCGCTTGGGAAGTACAAGCTGGTAACATATAGAGACAGTCCCTACACAACAGTGGGCTCACAGTCTAGAAGGGGGAGACAGAGAACAAAACCAAACATACTAACAAAATAAAATAAATAGAATAGATAGGTACAAGTAAAATAAATAAATAAATAGAGTAATAAATATGTACAAACATATATACATATATACAGGTGCGGTGGGGAAGGGAAGGAGGTAAGATGCGGGGGATGGAGAGGGGAACGAGAGGGAGAGGAAGGAAGGGGCTCAGTCTTGGAAGGTCTCCTGGAGGAGATGAGCTCTCAGTAGGCCCTTGAAGGGCTTACTCACCACTTTTGTTTAAAAAAAAATCCAGGCAGCAGAGTGATGTATGGACTGGAGTAGGGAGAGACAGGAAGCGGAAAGGTCAGCAAGGAGGCTGATGTGATAATCAAGGCAGGATAGGATAAATGCTTGAATCAACGTGGTTGCAGTTTGGATAGAAAGGAGAGTGTGGGGTTTAGCAATGTGATGAAGGTAGAACCAACAGGATTTGGTAACAGATTGAATATGTGGGTTGAATAAAAGAGACGAGTCTAATATAATGCTAAGGTTAGAAGCTTGTGAGGCAGAGAGAATGGTAGTTCTGTCAACAGTGATCAGGGAGGACAAGGTTTGGGTGGGAAAGTGAGGAGTTTTGTTTTGGATGTGTTAAGTTTAAGGTGTTGGTAAGACACTGTCACCCATTCCCTGGGGGAAGTGTTCAAGGATGAGTGCTGTGAGAGTGAGAGACTGAAGCCAGAAAGGCTGAGTCATGCAAGATTTATTCCATGTGGCAAATTGAACTTCTCTTTCAGGAGGAATACCGTTATTTAGTTACTTGCACGTGGCAAAGCTCCTAACTTCTGCCCCACGAACGATAACCACTCGGAAGGAATACACTTATGCAGTCAGCATGGTCCCCACCTTCTAGCAGCTGGTGGATCTAGGAAGGAGACACCGGTTGTCTCCAGGGGCTACCTCTCAAACTATCCAGGGGCTACCTTTCAAACAACCCCAGCAATTGAGCTCTCTCTGGGAATATTCACTTCTCCAAGCTCCAGTGAGAAGGGGTGATCACTCAGAAACACATGGAGTCTGATAGAGTGGGAAGTCCAGACTCTGGGAAGTGACTCGCCAAGTTGGTGTGATGGAGTTCCAACCTACTACCAAAAGTTTGTTGAGACCCCTCCCCATATATACCTTGCTATTGCCTAATCCGCTTCCCTTTTGTTGGCCATATTTTGGAGGAAAATTATTGTGTGACAAGATCCTTCAGAATTTACTCATTTTGCTCTAATGCCTTATTGCTCACCCAGCCTTCTAGAGTAGGTAGCAACAAGAGGTATGTTGTGTGTATGTTTAGCCAACTGCTTCTTATAACTCACTACCAGCTCCTCAGGCTAACCTGAGGAGGTTACAGTCCATACCTTGGGTCTTGTCTACCGTGCTTTCCGGACTTTGCTCCACATCACACCACCCTTCCAGCGGGAGGAGAGCCATGCCATGGTGACTTGTCCTAATCCTCGGGCGTGAGCGTGGGCCATCATCCATGTACAGATGGTAGTTGAAGCTGTGGGAGCGAATAAGGTCCCCAAGAGAGTAGGTGTAGATGGAAAAGAGATAGGGATGTTTGAGGGGAGCCCCATGGGAGTCAGAGGAGGAGCTGAAGGAAGAGACTGAGAAAGATTGACCAGACAGATTAGGAGGAAAACCAGGAGATGGCAGTTTCCAAGAAACCAAGATTAGCTAGCAGTTCCAGGAGAAGGGGGTAGTAGTCCACAGTTCTGAAGGCAGGAGTGAGGTCTAGGAGAAATAAGCATGGCCTAGTGGATAGAACATGAACCTGGGAGTCAGAAGCTCCACCACTTATCTACTGTGTGAACTTGGGCAAATCGCTTCATTTCTCTGTGCCTCAGTTACCTCATCTGTAAAATGAGAATTAAGACTGCTAGCCTTATGTGGGACAGGGACTGTGTCCTACTCAATTACCTTGTCTCTATCCCAGCACTCAATACAGTGCTTGGAACATAGTAAGCACTTAACAAATGCCACAGTGACTATCAGTATTATTATTATTATAAATAAGATGGAGTACTGGACATTGGATCCGTCAAGAAGGAGGTCATTGGTGATTTTGGAGAGGTCAGTTTCGTTGGAGTAGAGCAGGTAGAAACCAGATTGCAGGGGGTTAAGGAGAAAGTTGAAGGAGGAGGAAGTGGAAGCTGCAGGGGTGAATAACTGGAGGAGTTTGGAAAGAAATAGTGGGAGAGGAATGGGGAGTTAACTAGAGGGGTGAGATCAAGTGAGGGTTTCTTTGGACTATGTTTAGGTAGAGATGTTTGAAAGCAGCAGGGGAGGAGTCATTGGAGAGTGAGCAGTCAGGAAAGGAAAAAGGGTGGAGGCAAGTGTTTTAATAAGTGTGAAGAGGTGGTGTTTGAGACTCAGGTGGAGAGGTAGATTTCAAAAGGAGGCAGGAAATTAATTGACATATGGTAGAGAAGGATGAGAGAGTCAACGGGAGTGGTGCAGAAGAGATTTTAGTGAATTCATGCTTGATTCTATCAACTTTGCAAATGAAATAGATGACAATGTCATCGGGGCAAGAAATGGGGAAGGTGAGAAGACAAGTGGTTAAAAGTCAAACAGTTAGGATGGGCAGTGGCCTTGGGAGACAATACGGAAGAAGAAATATTGTTGCTGGACAGAGGAGAGAGCAGAATTCAAGCCAGTGAGTATGAATTTGAGATGGATGCAGTCAGCCTGATCTGTGGATTTCTGCCAGGAGCCTTCTGCAGATTGAGCACAGGAGTTTAGGAAGCATACTGAGAAGACGATCCAGGGCTGCAGGTTAGTTGTAAGAGATCGGCGGAAGGGCAGGGGAGTGAGGGGGTTTAGTCCAGTGGAGACGGTGGAGTTGAAGGCATGGATTTGTGCATCCATTTGGGAAGTGAAACTAACTGGGGCATTATAACATGAGAAAATTGGACAGGATCAAAATATCAAAGCTCTCAGTGGTGGGGCAGATCTGCTTAGTAGGAAGGAAGGCAGTTGTAGTCAGAGACTGGAACTTTCAGAGTTGGCACTGGAAAAGACTGAACATGACTAGAGATAATGAGAGCAAGCATTTGTGCAAGTCGTCAAGTGGGTGAAGTAGTGTGGAGTGGAAGGCTGGTGGAGTTGAAGAACGGGAGGAAGTGGGTGGATGGAGAATTCTCAGATATGCCATGTGGGTTTTGAAGGCCTTGAGGGTCAGTGTAAGGATGCAGAAGGAGACAGACCAGGAGGAAGGACTCCAAGTGATTCAGAGAGTTGGAGTTAAGGTCTGGTTGATGGTAGGTGATGGTGACAGGTAATTGTAGTGGATGGTAGAGTTGGATGTTAGGGGCTTCAAAGGAGGAGAAAGAGCTGGGTAGAGGGGTTGGGATGGTATGAAAAATGCCTGGTGGTGCAAAGAACAGACTGACTTCTTCCTTTCCTGGTGAATCGTGGGAAGTGGAAGAAAAGAGCTTTCCTTAGGAGAGAGTGGAGGAGGAGACAGTCTCTCACCCTGCCCAAGTGAAGAGACAGACTGTATCTTCTTTGTAAAAATAGTCGGGGTGGCATGTGGATTTGAAAGTGTTTGAGACTCAATTTAATGCACTCAGAACTGAGTTATTTGAGAAATCACCATCACCATCACCAGAAGCTCGAAAGGTACACAGTTATCTGCAGCTTTGCTTCAGCCCAGATCATCTTAGACTTGCCTGCCAGATTTTTTTCTTCTACTACATTTTCTCAACTTGACCTTTGATTTTCACATAGGGATTTTCTCTTCCAAAATGTTATGCTTCAGATTTGTTCAAATCCTTTTGATTAGAGCCTCTCCGCAGCATCTCTCTCATTGAACTGACAAATTCTCAGATATTGACAAATATCTCCAAAAGAGACTTCTTTCACTTTTAATATGTGAGGAGTCCAATCTTCACCCTTGAATAGGGAAAAACCTGAGTTGTTTCAAGCTGGCGGAGGCTTCTGTCTGTTGCCCTATTGGCTGCTGACTTTCTACAGGCTTCATCGGTAGCTCAGTGCTGAGATGGGAGGATGCAGCGCAAGGTCAGTAGGAGGAAGAACAGTCAGTCTGTTCTTGGGGTGATTATAGTGTCAGTGTGGCTGCAGTCATTAATAATAATGGTGGTATTTGTTGAGCGCTTACTATGTGCAAAGCACTGTTCTAAGCGCTGCGGGGGAGGGCTACAAGGTGATCAGGTTGTCCCACTTGGGGCTCACAGTCTTAATCCCCATTTTACAGATGAGGTAACTGAGGCACAGAGAAGTTAAGTGGCTTGCCCAAGGTCATACAGCTGACAGGTGGTGGATCCGGGATTCGAACCCATGACCTCTGACTCCCAAGCCCTCACTCTTTCCACTGAGCCATGCTGCTTCCATGCTCTTTCTCTGGCAACTCTCTTGCCTGTGAGTGCATAAGGAAGATGCAGACAGGGTGAATCTCTGTGTAACATAGGTATAAAAGCCAACTCTTCCCTCAGGGAAGTGTCTAAGGATAATCATAATAATTGTGGTATTTATTAAACACTTACTATGTGCGAAGCACTCTTCCAGCTGTTGGGGTAGATACAAGGTAATCGGTTTGGACACAGTCCCTGTCCCTCATGGGGCTCACAGTCCTAATCAACATTTTACGATGAGGTAACTGAGGGGCAGAGAAATGAAGTGACTTGCCCAGGATCACACAGCAGACAGGAGACAGTCAGGATTAGAACTCAGGTCCTTCTGACTCCCAGGCCTGTGTTTTATCCACTGTGCCACGCTGTGAAGGGACTGATTTTTTTTTTTCCCAGGAAGACAGAGTGGTTGGTTGACATGTTGGAATGATTCAAATTTTAGTCCCTATTTTAGTGAATAATCCACTCAGACAATCTATTAGATAAGAAGAATGCCTCACATTTTCTTCCTGCCTTCCGCACACTTACCAGTTTGTAGTGAAAACACATCTGGGGCTGATGAGAGCTGTTACCTGAAGATAATATGGAGAGATACGTGGAAAGAGCACGGGCTTTGGAGTCAGAGCTCAAGGGTTCAAATCCCAGCTCTGCCAGTTGTCAGCTGTGTGACTTTGGGCAAGTCACAACTTCTCTGTGCTTCAGTTCCCTCATCTGTATAAATGAGGATTAAGACCGTGAGCCCCCTGTGGGACAACCTGATCACCTTGTGCTGTGGGGAAGGGAAGGAGGTAAGATGAGGGGGATGGAGAGGGGATGAGATGCAAAGATGCCACTAGCATGAATTCCAATGTGCAGCATTTCTGAGCTGATTCCCTCGTATCCACTCTGCCCTGGGCTTGGCACATAGTAAGTACCTAATAAATACTATGGTAATCTTAGGTTTTTGTATATATGTGTATATGTTTGTACATATTTATTACTCTATTTATTTATTTATTTTACTTGTACATATCTATTCTATTTATTTTATTTTGTTAGTAAGTTTGGTTTTGTTCTCTACCTCCCCCTTTTAGACTGTGAGCCCACTATTGGGTAGGGACTGTCTCTATATGTTGCTAACTTGTACTTCCCAAGTGCTTAGTACAGTGCTCTGCACACAGTAAGCGCTCAATAAATACGATTGATGATGATGATCCTAGCTTTCTCCCATGTTGATTTGTGTCAAAAAAATATGCTCAATCCATGAAGACCCCCACACTAATTGAAGATCTACAGTGAACCGGATTTACATGCCTTTAAACCCAGACTAATTTTTTACAAGCCCCAACCACCCTGGGATATAATTTTTTCTTGGCCTCTTTACATTTATTCTTTTCCCTGATACATTCATTGGTATGAAGGCATTACGCAGGAAAACACAATTTGAGGCGCTCTTCATCTCAGTCCCAGTAAGCCTTACAAGTTTATCCTTATCAGTGTTCCTAGCTACCAGGCCCAGAATAATTGGCTCATTTAGACAATGAAAGTCAGAAGGAATGTGATCTCTGACTCTACCTTTTTAGGACAGAAATTAGGAAGAGCAATTGATAAACCAATTATTGAGTAATTACCAAGATGTTTTAAAATTTGACATAAATCAAAAGGCTGAGAAACATGAGGCTGTTCTGGGTGGGGAGGAAATGGAGGAGGTTGGCAAAAAGGTTAAAGATAACAGGAAACTAATCTGGTTTCCTTCTCACTCTTCTCACTAAGGCAAGATTAAACCATCATACGGTGAAGCTGAGAAACACCAGCTTGAAATGAAAAGCCAGGGCATTGCTTCATTTCTGGAGAATACCACTCCTGGATCTTATTGCTGTCAAGGTTCATTGGAACAAGTCATTTTATGGAAGGGTTAGAGGCTTTGCCTAACCCAGCAAATTGTAATGTTTTTTGTAGCTACAGAGGCTAAGCACTGTCACAGGAGAAATGAACTCCATTTTTTTTTTGTCTTGCAGGGATTGGTTCTTCATTTCTTACAGCAATTGAGCATGATCTAAATTCTTTATGAGGGGCATTACCTTTCTCTGAATTATTTGGTACTAATAATCACTGTAAGAAACAACCTGGGTACTCAGCTTGAATTAGTGCAAAGTTTCTCCGATAGACACTGAAGAAAAGAGTCCATTGGTTGTTCAGTTCCTACCCTGCAGCAGTACAGGAGAACCTTTTTCTTACTACCAGATAGGTAGCTTTACAGGATTAGCTCTAAATATTTAGTGCTTTTTTTCTAATGATCTTCCCAGCATCTGGTATAGATCTGTCTTGGCTGGCAGGAGGTGAAAAGTGATTTCATTTTTAGCAGCGGGTGGGGAATGGAAACCAGTCCAGTGAGTTCTAATTCTTGAGTAGAATGATTTATACCATGAAGGTACCCAGCCCTAGTGTACAATGCAAATACATCCAGAAGACACTCTCTAAGAATGACAGATGCCTAGAGGTCTCCCAATGGAAAAGGCTTAATTTTGTTTTTATGCTCATTCTCCCTTTTTATTTGAGTTATAGAGAGATAAAGGAGGAACTGGAAATCAGGCTCTCTGTCAAAGGCAAATAAACAAAATTATTTTTCAAAAGAATGACAGTGCATAAATCCATTGGGTAAGAAATAAATAAATGAGTCCCGTACTATTAGTTGTCCTCTAGAAATATGAAACCATCAATTTGATATGTTTCTGTAAATCCATGCTTCTTCAGCCTAGCTTTACTTTTTCGTAATTTCAGAATTTTCATGAGAGCAAAAATGACGAGAGTAGAAAATCCTCCTCTTGGATCCTTCCCTGACCTGCTCCTCCAGTAGATTGGAAACTCCTTGAGGGCAGGTGATGTGTTTACCAACTCGATAATATTGTACTCTGTCAAGTACATAGTACTATAACCTGCACACAGCAAGTAATAACTGTCATTGGCAAATTCTACAACTAGAAATGCTAGTATTTAATAGGAAGAAAGATACTTTGGGCGTCCTCTCTACTCATAGTAGTGCTTCTGCTAGAAAACTGGTTAGGGTTATAACTCTGCTTGGGAGGAAGGGTGTGGAAAAATTGCTGGATCTAGAGGAAAAAATCATCTTCCAGCTGGAACTTAATTTTCAAGAACATAGAGACAAATCCAGAATGGGTGAAAATGAAAGAGTTGGGAATCCAACCAATCAATCAATCAATCAATCATATTTATTGAGCACTTACTGTGTGCAGAGCACTGTACTAGGTGCTTGGGAAGTACAAGTTGGCAACATATAGAGATGGTCTCTACCCAACAGTGGGCTCACAGTCTAAAAGGGGGAGACACAGGGATAGACACACCCAAGACTCCTTAGAGTTATTTGCAGGTTAGAAACTATGGTTGGAAGAATCAAGATGAGCTCCCTTCCCTCACTCCCGTGCTCTCCCAGTGTGCTTGAAGACATGGAGCAACAATAAAAACTAATAATTGTGGTTTTTGTTAAGCTCTTACTATTGTCCAAGCACTTCACTAAGCCCTGGGGTAGATACAGACGTACACTGATTAGAAACAGTCCCTGTCCCACATATGGTCACTATCCAAGGAGGAGAACATGTATTGAATCCCCATTTTACAGATGAGGAAATGGAGGGACAGAGCAGCTAAGCAACTTGCCCAAGGTTATGCAGCTGGCAAGCAGTTACTAGTTACTAGTGCCCCACTGGATGAAATGTGCCATGCTAATCTCTTGGGTTGTACAAAACAAAACAAGTGACAAGTTCCCATTCCACAAGGATCTTATTCCCTTAAAGGACTTTGATTTTGCACCCCACCATCACAACGCTTATGTACATATCCACCTATAATTAATGCCAATGTTTCGGTCCCCTTCCAGTCGGAAAACTCCTTGTGGCCAGGGATTGGATCTACCTACTCTCGTGTGTTGCATTTTTCCAAGCTCTTAGTACAGTGTCCTGCTCCCAGCAAGTGCTTAAGAAATACAATGGGTAATGACACTCTTTTGGTGTGCATGGTGGGGGTGACGTTGGAGGAACACAGGGGGAGACAGGCATTAAATTATTTACAAATAAGTAAGCAAAGTAAATCAATTCAGTGCATAGCTGAATATACAGGTATGCAGTTAGCAATTGAATATCAAACAGAAGTACTGAAAACGGATCTATAATAAGGACATTAGTGCAGCAGGGGGCTGCAGTTCCCAGAAACAACAGTATCAGTAACCTTCATTCTCTCTACTTCATTCCAAAAGCCATGTAAACTTGTGTTCACTTGCATCTTTCTGTAGATTCCCCAAGTCAAAAGGCTTCTGTTAGATAGTGGGGTCACATCCAGTTTCTTGGGTGAGGGCCACTCTCTCAACCTCTTCTAGTTAGGATAGGGAAAGGAATTACAGGAAAGGTAAGGGAGAAATAATAATAATAATAATGATGGCATTTATTAAGCGCTTACTATGTGCAAAGCACTGTTCTAAGTGCTTGAGAGGTTACAAGGTGATCAGGTTGTCCCTTAGGGGGCTCACAGTCTTAATCCCCATTTTACAGATGAGGTAACTGAGGCACAGAGAAGTTAAGTGGCTTGCCCAAAGTCACAGAGCTGACAAGTGGCAGAGTTGGGATTTGAACGCCTGAGAAAATTTATGACCCGGGGAGCAAAGGGGTTGATTTGCCTCCTGAAGAAGCAGTGTGGCCCCGCAGAAAGCACAGAGGTCTGATAGTCAGAGAACCTGGGTTCTAATCCAGTTCTGCCACCTGCCTGCTGTGTGACCTTGGGCAAGTCTCTGTGCCTCAGTTTCTTCAACTGTGAAATGGGGATTTAATACCCGCTCTCTTTCCTTCTTAGACTGTGAGCCTGATTAACTTATATCATCCCCAGTGCTTAGAACGGTGCATACCATACAGTAAGCACTTAAGAAATACCATAATTTACCTACATCTCACAGAGGAAACTGGAATTTTCTGGGGGAATATTGTCTTCTCTGATAGGATTGGATCAATCAATCAATCATACTTATTTACTTACCGTGTACAGAGCATTCATTCTTTCAATCATATTTATTGAGTGCTTCCTGTGTGCAGAGCACTGTACTAAGCGCTTAGCACTGTACTAAGCCCTAGTACAAAATAACAGAGCTGGTAGGCACATTCACTGCCCAAAATGAGCTTACAGTCTTGAAGGGGAGATGGACATTAAAATAAAATTGCAGATATACACCATGGGGCAGAGGATGGGAATTAAAATGAAAAGTACAAATCCAAGTGCAAGAGTGACACAGAAAAGAGAGAGCCTTCAGGAACTGGGATGTAGTTGGGGAAGGTCTCTTGGAGGAAATGTGATTTTTAATAAGGCTTCAAAGGTGGGGAGAGTGATCGTCTGTCAGATCTCAAGTGGGAGAGACTTCCAGGCCAGAGGCAGGACATGGGTGGTGAGATAGATGAGTTCGAAGTATAAAGTTGGTGTTGGAAGAGTAAAGTGAATGTGCAGAATTGTAGTACAAATCGAGGTGAGATAGGAGGTGGCAAGTAGATTGAGTGCTTTAAAGCCTTTGGATGGGCTGTTTAACGTTCTGTTTAACATGAGGTGGGATGGGCAACCACTAAAGGTTCTTAAATAATAATAATGATAGTATTTATTAAGCACTTACTATGTGTAAAGCACTGTTCTAAGCACTGGGGAGGATACAAGGTGATCAGGTTGTCCCATGGTGGGCTCACAATCTTAATCCCCATTTTACAGATGAGGGAATTGAGGCTCAGAGAAGTGAAGTGACTTGTCCAAAGTCACACAGCTGACAAGTGGTGGAGCCGGGATTTGAACCGATGACCTCTGACTCCAAAGCCGGGCTTAAAGAGTGGGGAAGCGTGGATTAAACATTTTGCTTTAGAAAAATGACCCAAGCAACAGAGTGACGTATGGGGTGGACTGGGGGAAGACAGGAGGCAGACAGGTCAGGAAGGAGTTTGATCTGTAATCAAGACAACATAGGATAAGTGTTTGGATTAATGTGGTAGCAGTTTGGATGAAAAGGAGAGGGAAGATTTTAACAATGTTGTGCAGGTTGAACAGGCGGGATTTGGTGAGATTGAATATGTGGGTTGAATGAAAGAGACTGTGTGAGGATAATTCCAAGGTTAGAGGCTTGTGAGAAATAGAGGGTGATGGGGTTGTCTACAGTTATGGGAAAGTCAGAGGGGGGACGGTGGATGGGAAGATGAGTTCTTTTTTAGACATGTTAAATATGAGGTGTTGAAAGCACATCCAGGCCGAAGTGTCCTGAAGGCAGGAGGAAAGATGAGACTGCAGAGTCAGAGAGAGATCGGGACTGGAGCTCTAGATTTAGGAATCATCCACATGACATGGTAGTTAAAGCCATGGGATTGAATGAGTTCTCCAAGGGAGTGAATGGAAAGTTGCAGCTACCCGCTGAGGTGGGACTAAATTTTTAAAGTGATTACCCAAAGGCAAAATCAATCTGTTGGTTTTTGCCTACTCCCCATCACTCCCTGTGAGGGTTCCTGCTCCAGCTTTTGCTCTGACTTACAGTGTGTTTTCTCTGCCTAACCAATTTGTAGGGTAGAATGGGACAGGGAAATAAGAATTTACTTTTGGTGTTGCAATTGCGCCATATTCCTAAATTGAAGCATAGGTGAAAGAGCTCATGTGGTTTAGTTTGCAGTCTTTAAATTGAGACTATGAGCTTTGCTTATCTCTTCAGTGATCCAGTAGCAAATCTCAGGCTCTGAATCTCTATTTAAATCTTCCTTCTGCATTGTATTATTGACTAAGCCATTGATGTTGACCTATTCGGTCTGAGAACTAGTTTGATCTATGCTTACCAGGACTTTTATAATGGTAATATCAGGATCCTGGCCAACATATCAACCTGCTTTTCCTTTTGGGGTTCACGGGGAGTAGAAGGGGGTTCGTATGTTTCAGATTGCTCTTCTTTCCATTATCAGCAACAAGAAAGCCACAGTTTCATAAAGCATATGCTTATGAATCTAACAGAACTATTCTTCATGATCAATCTAGAGCTCAGCTACTTATGGAGGGGAAGGAGGGTAGACAGAGGGGTGAGTGTCGTCAGGAGGCTGGCAAATTTAGGGAGAGTCTTACATGATTTTCTAAATGGAGGCAGATTTCTGATTATTGCCATTGCAGACATGACTCAAAGTAATTCACTCATTCATTCATTCAATCATATTTATTGAGTGCTTAATGTGTGCAGTGCACTGTACTAAGCACTTAGGAAAGAACAATACAACAATAAAGCAGTACATCCCCTGCCCCCAATGAGCTTACAATCTTGAGTGGAGGGGGATTCTCATTTATCCCCCAACATTAAATGAATTAATCAATCGGTGACATTCACTGAGCACTTACTGTGTGCAGAACACTGTACTAAGCACCTGGGAGATTATACTATAATAGAGTTGGTAGACGTATCCCGTCCCACAAGGAAATCACAGTCTAGAGGGGGAGACAGGCATTTAAATAAATTAAAAATAGGGGAAATATCAGAGTTTAGGGATCTATAAGCTCCTAGGGGGCAGGGACTGTGTCTATCTACTTGATTGTATTATGCTCTCCCGAAGTGTTTAGCACAATGTTTTGCTAAAGTAAGCACTCAATAAATACCATTGGTTTATTCAAGTGTACATAAATGCCATGGAACTGGAGATGGTAAATATCAAGTGCTTAGTGGGTACAGATTGAAGAGCATAGCTGATGCAGAAAGGAAGTCAAATAGGGGAAATGAGGGCTTAGTCAGGAACCACTTTGCCCATCTCTCATCTATCTCATTCAACCCACACTTCAATCCGTCACAAAATTTTGTTGGTTCTGTCTTCACACCATCTCTAGAATCTGTCCTTTCCTTTCCATCCATACTGCTATCGTATTGATCAAAGCAAACATCATATCATACGTAGACTACTGCATCATCCTCCTTCTTTCATTCATTCCTTCATTCAATCGTATTTATTGAGTGCTTACTGTGTGCAGAGCACTGTACTAAGTGCTTGGGAAATACAAGTTGGCAACAGAGAGAGCCGATCCCTACCTAAGAATGGGCTCACAGTCTAGAAGGGGGAGACAGACAACAAAACAAAACACGTGGACAGTTGTAAAGTGCTCAGAACAAATAGAATTAAAGCTAAATGCACGTCATTAACAAAATAAATAGAATAGTAAATATGTACAAGTAAAATAAATAGAGTAATAAATCTCTACAAACATATATACAGGTGCAGTGGGGAGGGGAAGGAGGTGGGGGGGATGGGGAGGAGGAGAGGAAAAAGGGGGCTCAGTTTGGGAGGGCCTCCTGGAGGAGGTGAGCTCTCTTGTCCTGATTTCTCTCCTCTCTCCAGCCCATACTTCACTCTACTGCCTGGATCATTTTCCTAATTTAAAAAACACAACAACTTTCAGTCCATATCTCTCCACTCCTCAAAAATCTCTGGTGGTTTCCTATCCACCTCTATATCAAACAGAAACTCCTTCCCATTGGCTTACGGTACCCTATCAGCTTTCCCCCTCCTTCCTTACCTCCCTGATCTCTACTATAATAGGAGATAACACTCTGTTCCTCAGTCCCAAGATAGTCTCGATACCTCAATCTTAACTACCCCACCACTGATCTCCTGTGTATGTCCTCCCTCTGGCCTGAAACTCCCTCCTTCTTTATAGCTGACAATCCACCGCTCTCCCCACCATCAAGACCCTCATAAAATCACATCTCCTCCAAGTAGCTTTCCCTGGTTAAGCCCTCATTTCCCCTAGCCATCCTCCCCTCTGTGTCTTCTATGTACTGGACTGTGCTCCCTTCCAGCATTTTGATATTTCACCCATCTCACAGCACATATGCACATATCCACCACAGGAAATCCACTGGCAGGCACCCCTTGGACGCCTACTATGGCAAGCATGACCCTGGGAAATTAACATGGCCCTGGGAAACCAGCGAGGAAGGGAAGGGGACTGTTTCCAGACATCAGTCAGCAGTTCTATGAGAAAAGAAAGAAATTAGATGGCAGGTCTCACAAACTCTGTAGAGCAATGTCTCTGGTGTCCTTGGCCCTAGACCCCTCATTTGGCTCTGAAAGCCCCCATGTGCCACCTCTGGACATCTCATCAAGTGGACAGGCACCTGGTCACCAAAACCTGTGCCAGGCTCTGGGGTCAGAGGGTCTGAGCAGACAGGTGCATCCTGGCCACTGCCAGAGATTTTGGCAAGATTGGTCACTTGACCCATCTAGTTTTAGGCTTCTTGGACTCAGCGGGATTGAGGGAAGTCTGGAGACAGAGGCCAGCTGGGCTGGCTTATTCCCCAACTCGCTCATTCATTCATTCATTCACTCTCATTCATTCAGTCAGTCACCCAGTCATTCATCTAACCATTTATTCATTTGCCCAATCATTCAGTCGATCATCCATCCATTCATTCATCAGTTTTGTTTGAAAGTCTACTGTGCAGAGGGCAGTACTGAACACCTGAAGGCTTAAGTACTTCAATTAATAATAATAATTAAGGTATCTGTTAAGCCAGGCACTGTACTCAGGTAATTGGGTTGGATGCAGTCCCTGTCCTACCTAGGGTTCACAGTCTTAATCCCCATTTTCCAGATTAGGTAACTGAGACACAGAGAAGCAAAGTCATTTGCCCAATGTCTCCCAGAAGACAAGTGGCAGAGCCAGGATTAGGACCCAGATCCTTTTGAATCCCCAGCCCATGCTCTACCCTATGTAAGACAGCAACTGTGTGTCCGACCTAATTATCTTGTATCTGCCCCAGTGCTTAGTATGGGGCTTGACACATAGGATGTATCCTTAAAATTTATTATTTTTACTGTCTAATTTATTTCATTGCCTGTATCCTCATGTTCACTGTAAGCTCCTTTTTGAGCATGGATCATGTCTACCAATTCTGTTGTATTGTGCTTAATACAGTGCTCTACACACAGTAAGTGTTCAATAAATACCAATGACTGATTTATTGATGATATCTTTATATGCTATTATTTTCCGTAGCTGTAATTTATTTTATTGTCTTTCCCCTCCTGTAGACTCTAAACTCCTTGAGGGCAGGAATTGTGTCTACCAACTCTATTGTAGTATATCATTCAATCAATCATATTTATTGAATGCTTACTATATGCCAAACACTGTACTAAGCACTTAGGAGACTACAGTACAACAAAATTAGATGACATGTTCCCTGCCCATAATGAGATTAGTCTAGAGGGGGAGACAGACATTAATATGTACCCTCTCTGTACGTAATACAGTGCTCCACACAAAGTAAGCACCTGATAAATATCATTCATTGATTGATTAACATTGACATTATGTTTTTCTTCATCAAGATAATCAAGTTTTTTCAGGTTTCTCACCTATATAATTTTAATTTGAAAGTAAAGAAAGGAGAGGGGGGAAATCCTGAACTGAAAACTTCTGCCTCTGGAATTCCTCAGTCAATGCTTTGAGATCTCCTGACCATTTCATACTTCATATCCCAGCCCGGACCTCTCTCTTTTCCTGCAAACTCAGATTTCCTCCTGGCTTCAAGACATATCTACTTGGTTGTACCACCAACACCTCAAATTAAACATGTCCAAAGCAGAACTCCTTATCTTCCCATGAAGACCCTGTCCTCCTCCAGTCTTTCCCATCAGTGTAGACACCACTATCCTCCCTATCTCACAAGCCCATAACCTTGGGATTATCCTTGACTCATCCCTCCCATTCCATCATTCTCATTCAGTCTTCAAATTCTAATAATAATAGTAATAATAATGTAATTTGTTAAGTGTTTACTATGTTCCAGGCACTGTACTAAATGCTGGGACTTTAATCATGTTGGGACATAGTCCCTGTCTCACATGGGACTCACGGTCTCAATTGTCATTTTACAGATGAGGTAACTGAGGCAAAGGGAAGTAAAGTGACTTGACAAAGGTCGCACAGCAGGCAACTGGCAGAGCAGGGATTAATTGTCAGTTCGACCTTCACAACATTGCTAAAATGTGCCTTATCCTCTCCATCCAAACTGCTAATAATAATAAAAACTGTGATATTTGTTAAGCACTTAATATGTGCCAGGCACTGTATTAAATGCTGGGGTGGATACAAGTAAATCGGGTTGGTCACAGACCCTGTCCCTTATGAGGCTCACAATGTTAATCCCCATTTTACAAATGAGGTAAATTTATCCTATCCCGCCTTGTATGCTGTGCCTGTCTACTCTCTGACCTCCTGGTCTCCTGTCTCTCTGCACCCCAATTCATACTTCATTCTCCTGCACGGATCTTTATCAACAAAAATGCTCAGTCCATGTCTCCCCCACCCTTAAAGACCTCCAGTGCTGTCAGTCTACCTCTACATCAAACAGAAACTCCTTACCAACGGCTTTAAAGCCCTCAATCAGCTCACCCCATTTTACCTCACCTCACTAGTCTCCTATTCCAGCCCAGCTCACACACTCCACTCCTCTAGCTCTTACTCACTGGGCCCCGATCGCATCTATCTTACCATTGACCCCTTTCCACGTCCTCCCCCTAGCCTGGAACTCCCTCTTGCTCCTTGTACACCAAATCACCAGATCGCTCCACCTTCAAAGCTTCTAAGGTCACATCTCCTCCAAGAGGTCTTCCCTGATTAAGCCCTGAGTTCCTCTGCTTGTTTTTCCTTTTGCATCTTCTATGCACTTCTATCTGTGACCTTGGACATATGATATTCACCCCAACCCCAATGCACTTATGTACAGATATTAGAATTATATATTATAAATGACATTCATATTTATGTCTGTCTCCCCCCTCTAGACTGCAAGCTTGTTATGGGTAGAGAATGTATCTGCTAATCCTGTTGTACTCACTGCTTAGTACAGTGTCCTGCACATAGTAAATGTTCAATAAATATGATTAACTGATAAAAAGAAATGCTTAGGGATTTCTTGAGTCTTTATGCAAATAAATGGCTACCAACCAAAGCCAGTGAAAGATCGTGATCAAAAACCCAGAATAAATACTGTTGGGTCAGAATCTGAAATATTAAAAGATATATTTGATGAAAATTTAAATATGTGATAGCCTTTGGTAGAAAGAGGCTGACTTCAGGCAATAATTATTTCAGATTTACTTTCTGAATTCGGGGTCAGTAACAGATGAGAGTTTGGTACATTTGTACTCTGTGCAACCAAAGCTTTTGGGTTTTATTTCTGATGCCCTACTAAGGATTTCACCCAATCTCCCCTTTTGCTCAGTACCTGAGCCCTGCATATCATTATTCTGAAATGATGAATCAGATATTGGTAACCAAGCCAAGCTGCTTTCCACTAAGGATTCCTACACTAAGACATGCAGTTAGTGTCTGCTCACTCTGACAACCCTAACATTTTTAAACTGGCCAGAGGAGAGCTTCCTTTTAATCAATCAATTAATGAATGGTAGTTGTTGAACATTTGCTGGGTTCAAAGCATTGTACTAAACACTTGGGAAAGTATAATATAGCACACTTGGTAGACATGCTCCTGCTCACAAAGATTTTACCCAGCGAAGATACTGGTCCCCTATTTCTATCAATAAATCAATCAGTGTTATGCATTGAGCACTTATTTGTGCAGAACACAGTACTAAGCTCTGGGGAGAGTACAGTATAACAATCAGTAGATATGTTCCCTGCACAAAAAGAGCTTACAGCCTAAAGGGGGAGGCAGATATTAATATAAATAAATATATTAAGGATTTGTACATTAGTTCCGTGAGGCTGAGGGAGGGGCGAATAAAGGGAACAAATCCAAATACAAGGTTGACGCAGAAGGGAGAGGGAGAAGAGGAAATGATGGCTTAGGGAAATTTCTAGGAAATGTGCTTTTAATAAGGTTTTGAAGGTGGAGTGATGATCTGTTATATATGAAGGGGGAGGGAGTTCCAGCCCAGAGGCAGGATGTGGATGACGAGATAGATGTGACCAAAGGAGAGTGAGTAGATGGACATTACAGGAGTGAAGTTTGTGGGCTGGATTGTAATAGGAAAACGGACTTAAAGTGGGTAGGGACGAGGTGATTGAGTGCTTTAAAGCACATGGTAAAGAGTTTTTGGTTTATGTGGAGGTTGATAGACAGCCACTGTAGGATCTTGAGGAGCTGTGAAACATGGCCCAAACGTTTTTATAGAAAAATGATCTGGGCAGCAGAATGAAGTATGGTCTGAAGTGGGAAGAGACAGGAAGCAGGGAAGTCAGCGAGGAAGCTGATGCAGTAATCAAGGCGGGATAGGATAAGTGCTTGGATTAACATGGTAACAGCTTGCATGGAGAGGAAAGAGTGGATTTTAGCAATGTTTTGGAGGTAGAGCTGGCAGGATTCGGTGGCAGATTGACTATGTGGGTTGAAATGAGAGAGATAAGTCAAGCTACTCATGCTACCTCTACTTTATCTCAAAGCTTATGTCTCACCCATGTCCTGCCTCTGGCCTGGAACATCCTCCTTCTTCATATCTGACAAAGGCTTTCTTTCCCTATTTACTTTTTATTAATGTCTCTCTCCCCCTCTAGACTGTAAACTCATTGTGGGCAGAGAACACGTCACTATCTCTGTTAAATTGTACTCACCTAAGCACTTAATCCAGTGTTCTGTAGACAATAAATTCTCAATAAATATGATTGGTTGATCGAAGATAACACCAAGATTATGGGCTTAAGAGACAGGGATGATGATGGTGCTGTCTATAGCAGTGGAAAGTGTTGGTTGACCTCCTTCCCCTCCCCACGGCACCTGTATATATGTTTGTACAGATTTATTACTCTATTTATTTTACTTGTACATATTTACTATTCTATTTATTTTGTTAATGATGTGCATCAAGCTTTACTTCTATTTATTCTGATGACTTGACACCTGTCCACATGTTTTGTTTTGTTGTCTGTCTCCCCCTTCTAGATTGTGAGCCCATTGTTCGGTAGGGACTGTCTCTATATGTTGCCAACTTGTACTTCCCAAGTGCTTAGTACAGTGCTCTGCACACAGTAAGCGCTCAATAAATACAATTGAAAGAATGAATGAATGAATGAATTAGAAGAGTTCTATTTTGGACTTGTTAAGTTTAAGATGTCTGTGGGACTTCCAAGTAGAGATGACCTTAACTCAGAAGGAAATGAGAGACTGCAGAGAAGGAGCAAGAGAGATGGAGATGGAGGTGGAGATTTGGAAATCATCTGCATAGAGACGGTGGTTGAAGCCATGGGAGTGAATGAGTTCTCTAAAGGATTAGGTGTAGACTGTAAGCTTGTTGTGGGCAGGGAATGTGTCTGCTCTACTATCATATTGTACTCTACCAAGTGCTTAGTAAAGTACTCTGCACACAGTAAGTGTTCAGTAAATACAACTGCCTGACTGAAAATAGAAGTGGACCAGAGACCCAGACCTGAACCTTGAGAGACTCCCACAGATAGGAGGTGGGAGGCAGAGGAGGAGCCTGCAAAACAGATTGAAAATGAGTGTCCAGAGACAGGAGGAGAACCAAGGTTGGATAATGTTCCCAGGAGAAGGAGGTGCCAAAGACAGCTGAGAGGTTGGGGTGGATTAGGATAAAATTGTTATATTTGGCAAGAAGATCATTGGTTACCTTAAAGGGGCTATTTCTGTGAAATGAAGGGGGTGGAAACAAGATTGAAGGGGATAAAGCACAGAAATGGAGGAGAGGAAATAGTGGCAGTGGATATTAACAACTGTCTCAAGGAGTTTGAAGAGGAACGGTAGGAGAGAG
This sequence comes from Tachyglossus aculeatus, assembly GCF_015852505.1. Taxonomy (NCBI): domain Eukaryota; kingdom Metazoa; phylum Chordata; class Mammalia; order Monotremata; family Tachyglossidae; genus Tachyglossus; species Tachyglossus aculeatus. The sequence continues at coordinate 85,479,918 of NC_052066.1, forward strand.
ATTGGGCGATAGCTGGACAATTTATCCCCATATTGGGGAAAGGAATCCTCAGTGAGGGGAGTGAAGGTGGAATTTACCACAGTGCTTTTCTCTGCAGGGATGGATGGGTCTGAGAGCACTTGGCAGCAGCTTTTATTCCCAGAGCTGATGGAGCATTTGGAGAGTAGAGCTCCTTCAGTGGCTGTTACCATGGTTTTCTTCTCAGAGATGATGGAGGGGGCCAAGAGTGCACAAACTGAACAATTTACTAATGTTTGGAGGGATGTGGTGACTCCTTAATTTTTCATCCACCTTCATGGTTAAAGATATCCATTCTAACATTCTTATTTTCCCTCAAATAATCCAACTTGAATTAACTGAACATGAAAGGATCTAAAGCTTTCTAATCATTTCCATAGCCCGATTTCTCTCCTTTCGTTGCTCATTATCATGAATGACCAATAACTCAATTATTGAAACTCTTCTAGAACTTACCAATACTGTTGCAACAACATTACAAACCTAAATAACTTCACTTTCAATCATTTGAAAGGAATTGCAGTGTTTGTTTTTCAGTTAAAAGCCATTTGAGCCAGGACAGATGGATATTTTTCTATAACAATACCCTCACCTGGCATAACTTCTGATTGGCTCAGGAAACTGTCTTATTAACAGTTGCTGTTTGATGATACTGTTCCACTTCATTAAACAATAATAATAATAATAATAATAACAATAATGGTATTTGTTAAGTGCATACTATGTGCCAGACAATGTACTAAGTGCTGGGGTGGATACAAGCAAATCGGGTTGGACATGGTCCCTGTCCCAGGTGGGGCTCACAGTCTCAATCCCCATTTTACAGATGAGGCAACTGCGGCCCAGAGAAGTGAAGTGATTTGCCCAAGGTCACACAGCAGAAAAATGGTTGAGGTGGTATCAGAACCCATGATGTTCGTACTCCCAGGCCCTTGTTCTATTTACTACATAAATGTTACCAAATTCATAATTTACTACTTTCATACTAGCTCTATTCATTATGCTGAGAGGTCAAATCCTGCATAGGTGAGTTACCGTTACTTAGGCTTGTAGTCTTAACATTTCATTCAATCAGTTAGTCAGTCAATCATATTTATTGCGTGCTTACTGTGTGTAGATTACTGTACTAAGCATTTGGGAGAGTATAATATAATGATAAATGGACAAATTCTCTGCCCACAGTGATCTTATAGTCTAGAGACAGGGGAGACACAAATTAATCATCATCATCAATCGTATTTATTGAGCGCTTACTATGTGCAGAGCACTGTACTAAGCGCTTGGGAAGTACAAATTGGCAACATATAGAGACAGTCCCTACCCAACAGTGGGCTCACAGTCTAAAAAGTTCATATAAATTACACATAGTCAATCAATAGTTTTTAATGAAAATCTACTAAATGCTTGGGAGAGCTCCCTGTCCACAGGGAGCCTACTGTCTAGCCGAGAAAAAAAGACCTTTAAATAGTATACATATGAGGAAAAAGGAAAGGAGGATATACCTACTAATTAGTCCTTAAGTAATAGGGTGTTAAATATGTACATAAGTAATAGTGCTGTTGGAATTGCAACGCGTTTACTTTATGCCAAGCACTTTCCTTAATACTGAGATAGATAAGATCATCAGATGAGACACAGTGTTACAGTTATGTCAATCAATTGATAGTATTTATTGAGTGCTTACTGTGTCAAGGACTATACTAGGCACTTGGGAGAGTACAGTACAGTACAATTGGTACACATGATCCCTGCCCACAAGGAGCTTCACAATCTGTAGGGAAAGACAGACATTAAAATAAAATGCTCTAAGGGGATGGAAAATTATAGAGATAGGTATATACGTTCCGTGGGGCTGGAGGAATGGAGTGAATATCAAGTTCTTAAGGGATACAGATCCAACTGCATAGGAAATATAGAAGGGCCTAGTCAGGGAAGACCTCTTGAAGGAGGTGTGGTTTTATTAGTGCTTTGAAGGTGAGGAGGGTGGTGGTCTGTTGGACACTACCACTGTGGTGCCTGGATTTCACTTGAAATCAATCCCATCACTTTCTTCCTTCTCACATGTCCCCCTTTACTGACATTCAAATGTTCAGGCCCTTTTTCTCTGAGTATTCCCTCAGAAAACACACATTCCCTCTCTCCCTCCTTCTCTGGATATCTCCCTCTCTCCAAGTATCTCTATTTACACAGTTCCATATATATCTGCAGAGAAGGAAAGGAGTAAAAAATTATATATATATATATAATTATACATATATATATATAATTATACATATATATATATATATATATATATAATTTTTTACTCCTTTCCTTCTCTGCAGATAATTTCTCTTTCCTGTGGGCTTCACATTTTATCTCTGCCAGAAAGAAGAGTCTGGCTGTGACTGACACTCCTGCTATTAGTAGGAGTTTGCTCTTATTTGCTGTTATCTGCTAGAGATTTGGAGGGATTTGTACCCTAGATTACAGTACTTAAATTTAGATTATGGGAACAAGAGAAGCCCTTTGGGCTAAGGGGAGGGACTGCCTTGTTTGGTTAAACAAAACAGCTCTCACTATAACTCTGATTTTTAGCACCAAGGAAAAGTAGCTCCAGAAAATTACAAAAACCTCATCCTGTTTGCTTTCTAGTCTGATCTCACACAATCTAGATGGTCAGAAAGCATCACCTTCTGCCACTCTGGGTGGTCACAGGACAAGGGGCCAGAAGGTGACTTGGAAAGAAGTGTATCAATTAGGCACCTGAATGAACAAATAACAGGGGTTCTGGGCATCAGCTCTGAGTTTAAGAGTACTGGTATGATGTTCCAAAGATATTAAGTTTGTTTTAGGGGGGCATGTGAATTTGTTGCCAATCTTCATGTGTTTTTAGTGAAAACTCTGGTAAAAATACCTATTTGCAGGGGAAGAAAATCATTCCAAAAACATATTTTTCCTAGCAGATACTCAATTTTCAACCCAATAGCCCTAGTGGATAGAACACGGGCCTGGGATTCGGAAGGATCTGTGTTCTAATCCCAACTTCAACACTTGTCTGCTGTTTGACCTTGGGCAAGTCACTTCTCTGTGCCTCAGTTACCTCATCTGTAAAATGTGGGACAGGCACTGTGTCCAACCCCATTTGTCTGTATCCACCCTTGCTTGGTACAGAGCCTGACACACAGTAAATGCTTAACAAATGCCACCATTATTATTATTACCATTATCATACTATTAGTTTTCTGTTAATCATTCTTGAAAAGATTGCTTATTGTTCCACTCATCCTTACTTACTCTTTAAAAGGCAATTTATTTCTCTCTTTAAAAATTCACGGTCCTCACTACACCATATATCATGCCCAAGAATGGAATTTCATACCCACAAAATGTAATAGGTGTTCCTTTCTCAAAAAGCTTTCACCATTTGACATACTTCATGTTGCATCATTGTTCTGTGGGAGTCCTTTCTACATCCTAAACTCCAGTGATGCGCATTTTCAGAATAAAAAGGAAGCCATGTGGTCCTACTGCTGTAGAGAGCCCAGTTGATAATAAGCATGATTTGTGCTACAGCAGGGAATGGAAATTAGACTGGTTGTCCCAAACTAGTGCTGTTTCGGAGAAGACTGGTTAATTGTACATTTTCATTCTTTTCATTTTGATTCCTCTTTGTCCACTCCTCAGATTCTCCAAATAACATTCATTCCAGATATATTTCGAGTAACCATCTGTTTTCTTGGCAGGCTATACTTGCCTAGTTTGTCTATATATTTGTTTTAGGGGTTTTAATAAATTGACTCCAATCCCTAGGTTGGTTACTGTGAGGGCCACCCAAACATTTTTGATGAAATGAGAGAGAGCACGGCAATGTCTGCCAGAGGCAGCCACACAGAATTTCTCTCTCCACAGCCTCAGATTTCACTCATGACCCCCGGCCAGTCATCGTCTTTCACCAGCTGTTGACTTCATGGGGACCATTTGAGAGAGTGTGGATGATCTGGGGCAATCCACCACCACTCCCAGAAAAGCAAATTCAGTTCCAGTCCTTCTGGTAATCATATAGTCTCTGAACCTTAAACTGAAATGCCAAGTCCAATATTGTAGTCTTAATTGCTGAAAAGACCACAGAACTTTTTGACAGCATCATTTCAAGGAATACCTGTTCACTGTGATGGGATATGGAGCTAGGAAATGTGGCCTAGTATTTTGACATGCATTCTGTTTGGAAGAGGCTGCCAGCCCACGTTAAATAGGTAAGGATAAATCTCACTGTCAACCGGGTCATTTTCAAATACAAAGATCAGCTTTTAGGGAAGTCCCTGCTTAGTAGAGTGCTTGGCACATACTAAGAGCTTAGCAAATACTATTATTATTACTACTATTACTAAAAACAATGATAATAAAAATCTAGATAGTATGCTTTCTCTACAAAATCATTCATCACCAAAAATATTCAGTTCATGTCTCCCCACACCTCAAGGACCTGCAATGACTGCCCATACACCCCCGCAACAAACAAAAACTCCTTACCACTGGCTTCAAAGCACTCAATAAATTTGCTCCACCTTACCTCATCTCACTAATCACCTGCTAAAGCCCAACCCACACAATCTGCTCCTCTAGTGCCAGCTTGCCCACTGTGCCCCGATCTCATCTATCTCACTGCTGACCCCTTTCCCACATCATCCCCCTAACCCAGAATTTCCTCCCCTTCCATTTATGCCAGCCCACCACTCTCTCCACCTTCAAAGCATTGTTAAAGTCACATCTCCTCCGAGAGGTCTTCCCCAATTAAGCCCTCTTTTCTCTGGCTCACTCTCCCTTCTGTGTCATCTATGCAGTTCAATCTGTGACTTTTGGACATTTTATATTCACCCTACCCCCAGCCCCACAGCCCTTATGTTCATATCTTTAAATCATATATCATCAATTACTTATTCATATTAAAGCCTGTCTTCCCCTCTAGACTGTAAGCTTGTTATGGGCAGGGAACATGTCTGCTAATTCTATTGCATTGTACTCTGCCATACACACATGAACCTCAACAGGAAGAATAGAACCTCTGACTCCAAGAAAATAATAATGGTGATGATAATAATGATAATAATAATAATAATAGTAACAATAGCAATAATAATGATCACTGTGTTAAGTTCTTGCTATGTGCCAAGCACTGTAATAAATGCTGGAATAGATACAAGATAATAAGATAAAACACAGTCTCGATCCCACGGCACTTATAGTCCAAGAGGGAGAAGGCATAAACAAGTGTTGATATTTTGACTTATTTTCTAAAGAAGCTTAGTTAGTTGCTAAAGGAAAAAACACCAGAGGAGCAGCATGGCTCAGTGGAAAGAGCCCAGGCTGGGGAGCCAAATGTCATGGGCTCTAATCTTGGCTCTGCCACTTGTCAGCTGTGTGACCTTGGGCAAGTCACTTAACTTCTCTGGGCCTCAGTTCCCTCATCTGTAAAATGGGGTTGAAGACTGTGAGCCCCACGTGAGATAGTCTGATTACCTTGTATCTACCGCAGCACTTAGAAGAGTGCTTGGCACATAGTAAGTGCTTAACAAATACCAACATTATTATTTTTATTGGCTAAAACTCCTAGATTGTAAGGTCACTGTAAGTGGGGAAAATGTCTACCAACTCTGCTATACTGTACTCTGTCAATTGTGAAAATTGTATTAGTTCTTCTTATATGCAATACATGTTTTCATTTCAAGTTCCATCCTGCAGAGTACCTGATTTCAGAGATCTGGATGATAATTACAGTAGTAATTACGGTATTTGCTAAGCACTTACTATGTGCCAAATACTGTTGCAAGCACTCAGGCAGATACCATGTAATCAGATTGGACACATACTATCCCACATGGGGCGCACAGTCAGAAGATGAGGGATTTAATCTCTGTTTTACAGTTGGGGAAACTGAGGCACAGAGAAGTTAAGTCCTTGCCTGAGTCCTTATTTTGCCCAGCAGGCAGTTGGTGGAGCTGGGATTAGAGCCCAGGGATATTTTGTGAAATTTTAGCTGGTGCCAGAATATCCTGGCAAAATCCCTCCTAATAATAGTAATAATATTAATAATAATGGTATTTCTTATGTGCTTACTATGTACTAAGCATTAGACAATGTGCTGGAGTTGATACAAGAAAAGCAGGTTAGACACAGTCCCCGTCACTCATCAGGCTCACAGTCTAAGTAGGAGGGAGAAGTGGTATTGGATCCCATTTTTCAGATGAGGAAACTGAAGCCCAGAGAAGTTAAATAACTTGCCCTAGGTCACACAGCAGGCTGGTGGCAGAGCTGGAGTATAACCCAAATCCTCTAACTCCTAGGTCTGAACTTTTTCCTTGGGGCACCACTGATTACCAACAAAAGCTACAGCAGTTGGCATGTAAAACCTTGCATTACTCAGGATGCAACAGGCCTGGTTCTTCTGATTTTATGTTAAGAGAAGCAGTGTGGCTCAGTGGAAAGAGCACAGGCTTTGGAGTCAGAGGTCATGGGTTCAAATTTTCAGCTCTGCCAGCTGTCAGCTGTGTGACTTTGGGCAAGTCACTTAACTTCTCTGTGCCTCAGTTACCTCATCTATAAAATGGGGATTAACACTGTGAGGCCCCTGTGGGACAACCTGATTGCCTTGCAACCTCCGCAGTGCTTACAACAGTGTTTTGCACATAGTAAGTACTTAATAAATGCCATTATTATTATTATTATGTTCTGTGTTTCCAGCTGTTGCTAACCCCCAAAAGCAGGTTCAAGTCTTCCTTCCAAGCAGAACTGCAAACTTCAGGGAGGCCCTGGTAACCTACTAAGTACCTTCTGGTTTTGTGATAGTTTATAAATATATACATATTCATATACATGTAAATATGTATTCTTTTTCTGTTTGAATGCAATGCCTCCAATGGGGTCATCCATGTCTTATTAGAGCACAGTTGGTTCAGGCCTCCTCTCTCAGAATTTGGCACCAGCTTTTCCAGAACCAGCTCTACATTCACGGGGTGCAGGGCAGCCGGGTCTGTTAAATAGCGTGGCTTAGTGGATAGAGCACAGGCTTGAGAGTCAGAAGGTTTTGGCTTCTAATCCCTCCTCAGACACTTATCTGCTGTGTGACCTTGGGCAAGTCACTTCACTTCTCTGGACCTCAGTTACCGTATCTGTAAAATGGGGATGGAGACTGTGAGCCCCATGTGGGACAAGGACTGTGTCCAACCCAATTAGCTTGTATCCACCCCAGCACTTAGTACAGTACCTGGAGTATAGTAAGCAATTAACAAATACTTCAATTTTATTATTATTAAAATCCAAGAGGGCAGAGCAGGTGCTACTTGCTTCTGTTGTGTTTTCTCAAGGGTTTAGTACAGTTTTCTGCACTGTGCCAGTGCTCAGAAAATATCAATGATTGATTTATTGCCCAAAGACATAATGCACCCCGAAATGGTAGGAATTTTTTTAAGCACTTACTATGTGTCAAACACTGTTCATTCATTCAATCATATTTATTGAGCGCTTACTGTGTGCAGAGCACTGTACTAAGAGCTTGGGAAGTACAAGTTGGCAACATATAGAGACGGTCCCTACCTAACAGTGGGCACTGTTCTAAGCACTGTGGTAGGTACAAATTAGTTAGGTCAGACACAGTCCCTGTCTCGTAAGGGGCTCATGGTCTAAGTAGGAGGTCTTTAGTCCCCATTTTACAATTGGGGAAACTGAGACACAGAGAAGTCAAGTGACTTGCCTAAGGTCACACAGGAAGTAATTGTCAGAGCTGGTATTAGAGCCCTGGTTCCGCTATTCCCAGGCCGGTACTTTTTCCACTAGGCCATGCTGCTTCTGTAGGCCATGTGATGTATGTGTGACCAACAATGCCATAGGGAATCTCCAGTACAAAGGAGTCTATTGTTTCTGTGACCTTCACCTGCCACTGTATTGCTAGGCAACCATTTCAAGACTGTGTAGTGTATGTTCCACAAACCTAAAATGGCCACAGCTGGGCATAGGGCCCCCAAAATTTTCAAGAAGCCGAATGACAAAGTGGATATGGCATGGGCGTGGGAATCAGAAGATCATGCGTTCTAATCCTGACTCCACCACTTGTCTGCTATGTGACCTTGGACAAGTCACTTCACTTCTCCTTGCCTCAGTTACCTCATATGTTAAATGGGGATTGAGACTGTGAGCCCCACATGGAACAGGGACCGTGTCTAACTCAATTTGGTTGTATCCACCCGAGCACTTAGTACAAGGACTGGCTGTGTGACCTTGGACAAGTCAGTTCATTTCTCTGTGCCTCGGTTACCTCCTCTTTAAATTGGGGATTGAGACTGTGAGTCCCATGTGAGACAGGGACTGTGTCCAACTCAATTTGCTTGTATCCCCCCCCAGCACTTAATACAGTGTCTGGCATATAATAAGTGCTTAACAAATACCGTCATTACCTGTCTTGGGAGAGATACTTTGGGCTGCAATTCTCAGTTCCTGGGAATGCATTTTCCATTCTTGCACACCCCTCCTGGCCATATTCATTAGTTCCAGATGAGAAAGGAACTACCTAGACCTCTTAGCTACCATGAAAGTCTTCACCTTATGAAATGGGGGTTTACCGAAGTTGGCAAGCACTTTGAATGATCTCCAGGCTTTGATCACTGCACACCACTGATCATCGTCACTATTCACTAACTTTTGTCATTTTGTTCCTAGTTGCCTTTCATTACTGCTGGCTGAGGTGCCATATAAGCCCCAATTGTCCTCATCAAATCTTTAATCTCTTTGATTACGTCCTCCCTCTCTTTCTTCCTACCTACCCCTCTGTGTCTATTTGGGTTCTCTTCAAGCTAACCATAATCTCTTCCACTCCCATCTACTTACTGTACCTTAGCCAAACTGTTTATTTTCTTCTCCTTTTTTAAAATTTTCTTCCACTTGCATCTTGAATCCTTTTGTTTGCCACATGGTGTGGTGAATTTTGTGTCAGGATAAAACACCTTATGCTTGGGGGCCTCAAAGAACTTCTAGTACCCAGAGCATGTTCATTGACTGCAATCAAGAGGCGCCATATTTTACATTGTTCAAAAATCATAGGATTCCCCCCTCAGTTTATACAACCTGTCCAAAATGGTAAATGAAAGTGAAGAGAGATAATGAAATAATCAGTCACAAATTCCATTTTCTTCTAGACTGTGAGCCCAGTGTTGGGTAGGGACCATCTCTATAAGTTGCCAACTTGTACTGCCCAAGCACTTAGTACAGTGATCTGCACACAGTAAGCGCTCGATAAATATGATTGAATGAATGACTGCAATTAAGAGGCACCATATTTTACATTTTTCAAAAATCATAGGATTCCCCCCTCAGTTTATACAACCTGTCCAAAATCGTAAATGAAAGTGAAGAGAGATAATGAAATAATCAGTCACAAATTCCATTTTCTTCTCATTCCATCAGCAGCTGCTGTAGCCCAATTAAGCTCAACAGTTCACAGGAGGGTACTTGCACTCAATTTTCCTAAACAAACCCACTGAATTCCAAATGCTTAGGATTTTAGCACAAAGGCACATAGTCTTCCTCCAGGGCATTTTAAAAATATTATTTTAAGTCCTTTAAAGGCAGTTAATTTAAGTAGTTGTATTATCTACATACATATATGGTGTATGTATATATAGTTGCCCTTCATATTCAAAGGCTTCAAAGGCAATATCACTGATGATAAAACCTACCTCTGAATGCAGCTGTGAAGCCTGATATAGGAAAGGCAGACTAGATCAGACTGCATATCCACAAAGACAGTTATTTATTCTAATATGACTATCGTTCCCTCGTCCCCCCTCCCCCCCTCGTCCCCCTCTCCATCCCCCCATCTTACCTCCTTCCCTTCCCCACAGCACCTGCATATATGTATATGTTTGCACATATTTATTACTCTAGTTATTTATTTATTTATTTTACTTGTACATATCTATTCTATTTTATTTTGTTAATATGTTTGGTTTTGTTCTCTGTCTCCCCCTTCTAGGCTGTGAGCCCAGTGTTGGGTAGGGACTGTCTCTATATGTTGCCAACTTGTACTTCCCAAGCACTTAGTACAGCGCTCTGCACACAGTAAGTGCTCAATAAATATGATTGATTGATTGATTGTTTGCGATGTCTGGAACTGTTTTTTATTCTTTTGCCTCGTTATCAAAAGATTCTCTTACAGCTGCTATTCATAAGGAGTTACTCTTTTCTAGACTGGAGGTGCAAAACTGATCTGCTGCAGTTATATTTCAGCATTGAGCTGCATTAGCCACAGTGTCTGAAGCTGGGCTTTTACTGCTTTCTTAAAGCTTTCCCTCTAACCCCTTTGCTTTCATTTATCCTATTTCTGCTCGCTGCACAGGAAACCTGCAGGTATTCCATGGTCATCCATCCTTTTCACATGCCCCACCAGAGAAGCTGAATTGAGGCAGGTGCTAGTTTCAAGTCTAGGAGTCTTCTAGACTGTGAGCCCACTGTTGGGTAGGGGCCGTCTCTATATGTTGCCAACTTGTACTTCCCAAGTGCTGAGTACAGTGCTCTGCACACAGTAAGCAAGCGCTCAATAAATACGATTGAATGAATAGGAGACTGACTTCCTCTCAGGTCTTTGTTAGCGGTCCTATTTGCCACTTGCTGTTAAGTGTGGCCCCAAAGTGACACTGATGGAATTGTTCAAGGAGCTGGATGTGGGGTTCGGGAAGCCCCAGATCTCACATTCAATATGAAGCAGCATGAGAAGCAGCATGATTCAGTGAACAGAGCACAGGCCTGGGAGTTAGAAGAACAGGGGTTCTAATCCCAGCTCCGCCACTCATCTGCTGTATGACACTAGGCAAGTCACTTCACTTCTCTGTGCCTCAGTTACCTCATCTGTAAAATGGGGATGAAGAGTGTGAACCCCATCTGGGACAAGGACTGTGTCCAACATGCTTAAATTGTATCTATCCCAGTGCTTAGAATAGTGCTTGGCACATTGTAAGTGCTTAACATGTACCATAATTATTATTATTATTATTAATAGAAGACTTGACAACATTACAGCTCTATAAACCTTCACTTCGATCCGGAGCTCTATGCCAAGATGCTACAACAAATATCGGATAGTTTCCCTAATTCATTCATTCAATCATATTTATTGAGCACTTACTGTGTGCAGAGCACTGTACTAAGTGCTTGGGAAGTATAAGTACAAGTACCCTAATGGAGGTAGTGATTAAAAAAAAAAAATCATCAGTATATTATTTACAGTCTTTGTTTGCCCTGTACAGTTTGGATAAACACCTCAAACGTGGGGAGTTCATTGGACTTATTTTAGATCACAAATTTGGAAGATACTTCGTTCCCAACACTTTTATCAACTGTCTAGCAATTGAAAAACCTTCAAAGGTTTAAACTGAATGGTGAGTTCAAATTAAGTCTCCCATATTTTGGGAGCTTAACCTAACATGGAGGTTAAAAAAAGTGGCGTTAAGTTTTCCACAGTTCTTCTCTCTTTTCTGATTCTCCGACACGCTCAACTTTTCATCACCTTTTTTTCTGGTAGAGGAGGGGTTTTTGCCAAGCTTTTGTCAAATTTGCCTTCACTGGGCTTTCTTAAGCAGTATGATCCCCTCTTTAGAAGATTATGTATTTCTGTTTCCTCTTCCTTATAGTCTCTGCTGCAAAACCCAGGACCTTCTTTACTTGTTTGCAGGTAACCCAGAAAATGTTTTCTGGCCCAGGATTGTTAAACTTTAGGTAAGATCTACACTTGCAAATCATTTGGGTGATTCCACTCCAAAACTGCTTTCAATTCTCCGTTTCACTTGTGGCTATATAACAAGCCCAGTCAGAGTGTCTAGAATCCCTCCCTGCATCCCCAACAGTGGTCTTGGGCAGAAAAAGTAGGTCAAAGTCATTTTGCATTTTACCTTGAGGAAGACTAATAGGAACATTTCCAGGTCATCTTAACCTGCAGATTTCTAGGCAGAGATGAGTCTGCATGGAAAAAACAACTGCCAAGGGTAGGCACTGCTGCTACTAAGCACAGTGTCAGGAAAAAAAAATTTTTCCAGTGCCCAAGCACCATCATCCCACTAGAAACTGGTATATGAAGTACTCCTACACATTCAGTGGCTATTCCCACTCCCCATTAAGGGATCATTAACTTCTAGACTGTGAACCCATTGAGGGCAGGGATTGTCTCTATTTGTTGCTGAATTGTACTTCCCAAGCATGTAGTACAGTGCTCTGCACACAGTAAGTGCTCAATAAATACAATCCAATGAATGAATGAATAATAATAATAATAACGGCATTTATTAAGCGCTTACTATGTGCAAAGCACTGTTCTAAGCACTGGGGAGGATACAAGGTAATCAGGTTGTCCCATGGGGGGGCTCACAGTCTTAACCCCCATTTTTCAGATGAGGTAGCTGAGGCACAGAGAAGTGAAGTGACTTGCCTAAAGTCACACAGCTGACAGTTGGTGGAGTGGGATTTGAACCCATGACCTCTGATTTCAAAGCCCGTGCTCTTTCCACTGAGCCACGCTGCTTCTCTCGATTGAATGGGAGCCAGTCGGATCCAGTTGCTCCCAACTTCCCTCACTGGTTTTCATGCCTGCCCATCCAGTTCACTGATTTATAGGAAAGGGACTAAAATTATGGACAAAAGTCAAGGCAGAAGCAATTGCTGTAGATATAAATCCGATGACTCACATTTCAGTGGGGTCTTTCCTCATGACATCAGGGGAAGGTTTATATAAATAGAACAGCTTTCACTGGCCTATGGTGAGGACCAGCATTCAGTGCAATGCAAAAGCAGTCATCATTAGATCATCCTTTGCCTTTGATTCAAGGGCATTATATCAAATCAGGCCACTCCAATGCCACAGCTAGAGTCTGAGGACCCAGAAAAGAAATACAACATCTGAACATGATTTTAATAGTTCTTATTGTCCAAGCTATTTATCAGGAGTGACACTTTACTAAGGAAGGCTTTTGATGCATTGTACTAGGCTGGGTTACTTGACTGCTTATTTGACCATGTATCTAAGCTGATATTTTCCTCACTTCAAATCAATGCAGGGTCTAAATGTGAAATTAGCTCTTTTCTCCAATAGTCATCAACTTCACTGTAATATAAATCATCAGTACAGTGAGTAATTAAATAGATGATAGCCATTGTTGGTCAGTAGAGTACTATACCTTGGAAGCATCTGCAGGAACAAAATCTAGTCACAATAGCAGAGTTTTCTCTGTGTACTGCTTTATTATTTAAATTTATTTATTAGTTATTTATTCATTTATTTATTATTTAAGTGTTTAAGTAGAGAAGCAGCGTGGCTTAATGGAAAGAGCTCAGGCTTTGGAGTCAGAGGTCATGGTTTCAAATCCCAGCTCTGCCAACTGTCAGCTGTGTGACTTTGGGCCAGTCACTTCACTTCTCTGTGCCTCCATTATCTCACCTGTAAAATGGGGATGAAGACTGTGAGCCCCCCGTGGGACAACCTGATCACCTTGTAACCTCCCCAGCGCTTAGAACAGTGCTTTGCATATAGTAAGTGCTTAATAAATGCCATTATTATCATTATTATTATTATTATTATTACTCCCTATTTGGTGTCCCTTGGGGAAAGAATGATGAAAAGGTAATATTGGTAAGAATTGGCCAGAAGGTTAAATAAAACACAGTAAAATAGTGAGAAGGGAAACTAATTTTGAAAGGTTCTAATATTCATCATTAAACCTAACTGAGTCATATTTATTGGCCCGCTCTAAGATTGTCACGAAAGGGTTGTAAAACGGGACCTAAGTGAAAGGTTACAGTAATTGAAGTTGTTTAGCCGGGAGACGATAAGGTAATAGTTGGCTTAGTGGCTGTTTTAAGCATATCAAAGAATTTCTATGTGGAGTCTGGTATATAACAGTTAACCTTTTCTCAAGTGCAGATGAAGGTACAAAGAAGAATTAATGCTTTTGTAGGAATCATCAATACAGAAAATACCCATATGTAGATATGCTATTAATAGAGAAGCAGTGTGGGCTAGTGGAAAGAGCACGGGCCTAGGAGTTGGAGGGCTGAGATTCTAATCCTGGCTGTGTGACCTTAGGCAAGTCACAAATTCTTTGGACCTCTGTTACCTCATCTGTAAAATGAGGATTAAGCCTGTTTGCCCCCATGTGGAACAGGGACCGTGTCCAACCTGATTATCTAATATCTACCCCAGTGCTTAGTATAGTGCCTGACCCACAGTAAGTACTTAACCAATGCCATAAAAATAATTAATAGCACATTTAGTGAACATCTACTCTGTGCAGACCCAGGTAATAATAATAATAATAATAATAATAATAACGAGATTTGTTAAGCTCTTACTATATGCACTATGTACGCTGTTCTAAATGCTGGGGAGAATACAAGGTGATCACGCTGTCCCACGTGGGGCTCACAGTCTTAATTCCCATTTTACAGATGAGGTAACTGAGGCTTAGACTTGCTCAAGATCACACAGCAGACATGTGGGGGAGCCGGGATTAGAACCCATGACCTCTGACTCTCAAGCCCATGCTCTTTCTACTGAGCCATGCTGCTTCTCAAGTAGTAAGAGCTCAGTGAAGTTCAGTAGAGTTGGATGAATTTTTGCACTCAGAGAAATGCAATATAAAGAGGTATTTATATATGAAATAAATGGCAGAAGAAGATAATATAAAGATGGCTACAAGGATGAAAAACTGCTTAAAAAGTAGATAAATCAAATACCGTCAAGTAATTTCCAATCCATAGTGACTTTATGAACATTTTCCATTGACATTTCTTCGTACAAAGTACGGAAGTGGTTTACCATTGCCTTCTTCTGCACAGTAAAACCTTAAGTGTCTGCCGTTGTCTTTGATCAACACTTTGATCAATCGATCAATCAATCGTATTTACTGAGCACTTACTGTGTGCAGAGCACTGTACTAAGCGCTTTGGAAGTACAAGTTGGCAACATATAGAGGATGATCACTTGATCATCCTCCTTTGACTCTTTCCCATGTGGCTGCTGCCCAGCACAGGTGAATCAGCTTTTGTCTGACTTTGGCTTAGACTTTTCTATTATTGGTAACCCTGGTGAGAGAATGTCTCTCAGTGGCATAGCCTTAATCTAGAGTAAATTCTATGAGTACTAATTAGGAATCAAATGCAATTCTATGCAAAGAAAAATCTATTCATGATAAACTAAAATGATAAGAAAAATAGTTTCCAGCCATTCTCCCCAAGTTACCCCAAGGTTGGGGAAATTTGGAAATGGAATTTTACTGCTGCAACTGGATATTTTGGTTAAAGCACAAGGAAATAACTTGACTACTAGTTGGACACTGGAACAGGTTTCCAAGATAATTTCTTGAGAGGTCTGTATAAAAAACCAAAACACCTTAGTGTGCCTCAGACAAGTAAATATGATCGTGTTTCAAATCAGGAAGAGGGCAAAAAGGTATCTAAAGTTTCTTTAATTAATTAGTGGCATCTATTGAGTGCTTACTGTGTACCGAGCCCTACGTGAGCACTTTTGTTCACCAGGAGACCATGGTCCCACAAAGCTGGATTTGTTGAAGAAACAGTGCCAAGCACCCCTTGAAAACATTCAATATGATGGAATTGATTTTAAGATCCATAACAGCATTTTTTTTATTAACGCCAATGTTCTTGGTTATTCTCTATAAAACATACTTACTGATGGAGATCAAGTGGAAGGCGAATGCTAGCAAATATCCTGCTGAAGCATGTGTTTTTTTCAGGAAGATATTACTCAGAGACTAGCTCACTTTGCAAGCGAATCTCCAGGGCAAGGTGCAAATTAAGCTCTTATTAAACTGTGACTGGGACCTCTATTATGGCTTGCTAGGTTCCCAGTCTTCTTTCTGCAGGTGATTTATATCTTCTCCAATTTCACTGACAAGACCATTTGAAAAATGACTGATATATTAAATTAATGATCTATATAAAGCACAGAGGCCAGCTGGTTATTAAATGCTATTTAGGGGAAGGCTTCAGAAACATATTGAAGGGGCTACGGGTGAATAAAATTTGCTTAGCAATGCTGTATTATTCCATATCTGCAGTGTATTCTTGGCTTTCTCCTATTTAAGATAGCACAAGAAAATGATTTCAGATCATTTACAAGATCATTCTGAATCAACTTAATCCTTCAAAAGGCTAATGCAGTTCTCTTTATAGCTTTACATGAAGGTTCCTTGACAGAAGAAAAATAATAAAGCAGGGTAGTTGGGATTCCAGAGAGGAAACCAAGGCAACACAGGATCTAAAATCCCTCAAGTGAAACTGAAGTGGATTGGTTACTGCCTGGGGAAATGTCTAGAGAAACAACAGGTGTGTAAAGTGTATAGAAAATGAAAAGAAACGTGCTTTGCAAAATGCAGTTACTGCAGTCTATCATATGCAAGTTGCTTATGATATATTGTATTTATCTTCCAAGCTTGTTTTAAGTAAAAACTCTTGGTTATCCAGATGGCCTTCAAAGATCAATAATACCTTCCTCACTTTAAATTGGCTGGATATGGAAATCAGGATTCCCAGTTTGCATATTTAGCATTCATCTACAAGACCTGACATCAAAACTGCCATTTATCTCTTATTGGGCACATGGTAACTAGCCTGATCAATCAATCAATACTTGAAAATGTGTCATTTTTTATGGTACACTATATGCCAGGCATTGTTCTAAATGCTAGAGTGGATGCAGGCAAACTGTATTGGACACAGTCCCTGTCCCCACATGGGACTCACAGTTTTAATCTCCCTTTTACAGATGAGGTACCTGAGGCACAGAGAAGTGAAATGACTTGCCCAAGGTCACCCAGCAGCCAAGTAGCAGAACCGGGATTAGAACCCAGATCTTCTCTGACTCCAGGGCCTGTACTCTGAAAGACCTGAACTAAAATCAATCAATTAATCCACAGTATTTATTAAGCACTTACTATGTGCAGAGCACTATACTAAGCACTTGGGAGAGTACAACACAACAGAATTAGCAGATACATTCCCTGCCTATAATGAGCTAAAATCTGAGGAAAATCACAGCAACCAGAAATTCTCAAAGATGAGATAATTTCCCAGGATCATCATCATCAATATCATTCTCAATGGTTAATGTATTTATTGAGTGTCTATTTTTATGCAAACCACTGGAGTTGGTGCTCGTAAAGATTTCCAAGAAAAGAAGTTAGCATGATCCCTGTCTTCAAGGGGTTTACCATCTAATGTGAGCTTGTTATGGGCAGGGAATGTGTCTATTTGCTGTTATACTCTCCCAAGTGCTTAGTACAGTGCTTGGCACTCAGTAAGCTCTCAATAAATATGACTGAATGAATGAATAAATAATAAGGGAAGTATCAGAAATACAAGGATTAGGAAGTCAAGACAAATGCAAGGGGTATAAAATGTAGGGGCACAAATAACAGGATATATAAATAGGATTTACAGTTCCATATTCTGGTGCTGGGGTAACTAGGAGGACTGGTATGAATGAGATCAGGAAGAAAAGTAAACTAGGTTTTTTATTTGCCTAACCCTTCGTTTAATGGGTTCTTGACTGCCTGAATCATTTACACTCAAGACGATTGTCATCATTTTTTTTCCATTTAACAAAGGCCTGATAAGGTCACTCCTTATTGGATCCATATTTCACATTGCATACAATTGATAAAGGATGGTTTAAATATCACTGTTCATTTCTTTCACCTGTTTCTTTCTTTCCTCCCTAGTTCTGACAATATCATCGATTCTATAGGAGCATAGGGGTTTTGGACAGGCATAACCCAGTACATTCAGAACCAAAGCAGTAACTGAAGTAAAAATCAACATCAAAAAAGAAAAATGAGAGGATCAAGAACCCTGGTCATGCCCAGAGAAATGACAGAATGCAGGAGATCTGTGCTTACAAGTTCAAGGTTATAATCTCCATTAGGCAGCATCTCTCCTTCCTCTCAGAACAATTATCATTTTGCACAGAAAAAACGGAGCCCTGAGGGGGAATGGTTTCCACTCACTCTGTGTGGCACCAAAGTCTTAGATTCTGACATTGTATACCACCTGTTTTTCACAGGCTTAATTGCTGTTCATTGTTTGAACTGATAAAGAGGAAAAAAAGGGTTTGAGACAGAAGCACCACACTGAGTAGTTAAAGGGCCTTCAGGTGCACACAGGAACTGGCATAGCAACTAGTACTAGGTTGTACTCATCACGTTTATTTCCAAGTAAGCGATATTCAGCATTAAAATCTGAAATAAAGAAAAAGGATGAGCAGGTTTATTGTTATGGAAAAAATGATCTCTTTACCACCCTTTTGCTTTACCCAGTTAAGGTGAGACTCATCCTTCTATCACCAACAAATATCTATGGGGTGGGGGTGCTCTCTTATCAAAATCTTCAGTCATGGAGAGAAATTCAATCAAACTAATCAATGACATTTATTGAACACATAGTGTGCAGAGCACTGGACTAAACACTTGAGAAAGTACAATAAAATAGAGTTGGAAGATACGATATGGGAGAAGCAGCATGGCTTAGTGGAAAGAGCCCGGGCTTTGGAGTCAGAGGTCGTGGGTTCAAATCCCGGCTCCGCCAACTGACAGCTGTGTGACTTTAGGCAAGTCACTTAACTTCTCTGGGCCTCAGTTCCCTTATCTGTAAAATGGGGATGAAGACTGTGAGCCCCCCGTGGGACAAGCTGATCACCTTGTAACCTCCCCAGCGCTTAGAACAGTGCTTTGCACATAGTAAGCGCTTAACAAATACCATCATCATCATCATAATCATGATCCCTGTCCACAAGGAACTTGAATCAATCATATTTATTGAGCACTTACTATGTGCAGAGCACTGTACTAAGCGCTTAGGAGGGTACAATATAGCAGAGTTGGTAGACACATTTTTCTGCCCACAGTGAGTTTAGAGTCTAGAAGAGCAGACAAACATTAATATGAATAAATAAATTATGGTTATGTACATATGTGTTGTGGGGCTGAGGAAGAGGTTGGGGGAATAGACATTAATTTGAACTATATATACATATTTTATATATATTTATAACAATACAGAATTTAAGGAAATTTATGAAAGTGCCATGCTTAGGGTTACCATCAAGTGCTTAAGAGGTTCAGATCCAAGTGCAGAACGGCCCCCTCCCCCAAACTGTTATCCCATTGCAGGCAGGGATTGCCTCTCTTTATTGCTGTATTGTCCTTTCCAAGCGCTCAGTACAGTGCTCTGCGCACAGTAAGCACTCGATAAATATGACCGAATGAATTGAATGAATAAATAAATGGCACAGAAGAGAGATGAATAGGGGCAATGAGGCTTAGTCAGAGAAAGCCACTTGGAGATTATTTTCTTGGAGGTTATTATTAAAGATGCAGCATGGCTTAGTGGAAAAAGCACGGGCTTGGGAGTCAGAGGTCGTGGGTTCTAATCCCGGCTCCGCCACTTGTCAGCTGTTTGACTTTGGGCAAGTCACTTAATTTCTCTGGGCCTCAGTTATGTCATTTGTAAAATGGGGATTAAGACCCCACGCGGGAAAACCTGATGACCGTGTTTCTAGAGAATCAATCAATCATATTTATTGAGTGCTTACTGTGTGCAGAGCACTGTACTAAGCGCTTGGGAAATACAAGTTGACAACATCAACGTGGCTCAGTGGAAAAGAGCCTGGGCTTTGGAGTCAGAGGTCATGGGTTCAAATACCAGCTCCGCCACTTGTGAGCTGTGTGACTTTGGGAAAATCACTTAACTTCTCCGTGCCTCAGTTCCCTCACCTGTAAAATGGGGATGAAGACTGTGAGCCCCCCGTGGGACAACCCGATCACCTTGTAACCTCCCCAGCGCTTAGAACAGTGCTTTGCACATAGTAAGTACTTAATAAATGCCATCATTATTATTACCCCCGCACTTAGAACAGTGCTTGGCACATAGTAAGTCCTTAACAAGTACCAACATTATTATTATTATTATTTGATTTTAGTAATACTTCAAAAGTGGGGAGAATGGCGGTCTGTTGGATATGAATGCAGCAGAGTTCCGACCAGAGAGAGGATGAGGGCAAAGGTTCAGAAGCAAGACAGACAAGACCAAGGTACAGTTAGTAACTTGGTATTAGAGGAACAAATTGTGTGGGTTGGGTTGCCATAGGGTAACACCAAGGTAAGGTAGAAAGGGGCAAACTGATTGAGTACCTTAAAGCTGATGGTAAGAAGTTTCTTTTTGATGCATAGACACATGGGAAATCATTGGAAATTTTTGAGAAATGGAGAAACATGGGCTGAATAGCTTTTTTACAATAATAATCCAGGTAGCAGAATGAAGTATTGGCTTGAGAGGCAAGAGGCAGGATGCAGAGAGGTCAGCGAAGAGGCTGATGCAATAGCAAAGGTGGGATATGATAAGTTCTTGGAACATCATGGTAGACGTTTGGATGGAAAGGAAGTAGTGGATTGTAGAAATGTGAAGGTATAATTTATAGGATTTGGTGACATTGACTATGTGAGTTGAGTGAGAGATATGAGTTGAAATTAATGCTTGTGAGACAGGGAGGTGGTTGTGTTATCTACAGAGGTGGGGAAGTCTCAGGAAGGACAGGGTTGGGCTGGGAAGATGAGGATTTCTGTTTTGAACATGTAAAATTTGAGGCACCTTTGGGACATCCAAGTAGAGATGTTCTGAAAACAGGGAAATGTGATGCTGCAGGCAAGGAGAGAGGTTAGGGCTGGAGAGGTAGACTTGGGAATCATCCACGTGGAGATGGTATTTGAAGTTGTGGTAGTGAATGAGTTCCCCAAGGGAGTGGGTGTAGATGGAGAGTAGAAGGGGACCAGAACTGAGCCTTGAGGCAGACCAACGTTAGAGGGTGGGAGGCAAGGGAGATGCCAGCAAAAGGGATTGAGAAGGGTGGGTCAGAGATATAGGAGGAGAACCAGGAGAGGAAAGTGTTGGTAAAGCCAAAGTTGCATAATGTTACCAGAAGAAGGGGGTGATCTATTCATTCATTCATTCAATTATATTTATTGAGCATTGTGTGCAGAGCACTGTACTAAGCACTTGGGAAAGTACAATACAACAGTAATCAGTGACATTTCCTGCCCACGGTGAGCTTACAGTCTAGAGGGGAGGGGAGACAGACATCAATGCAAATAAATAAAATTACAGCTATGTATATACTTGCTGTGGTGCTGGGAGGTGGGAAGAGTTTAGGGAGCAAGTAACGGTGTTGCAGAAGGGAGTGGGAGATGAGTAAAAGTGGGGCTTAGTATGGGAAGGCCTCTTGGAGATGTGCCTTCAGTAAGGCTTTGAAGCAGGGGAGAATGGTTGTCTGATGCATTAGAGGAGTGAGGGCATTCCAGGCCAGAGGAAGGATGTAGGCCAGGGGCCTGCAGTGAGACAGGTGAGATAGAAGCACAGCGGGAAGGTTAACAATTGAGGAGCGAAGTGTGTGGGCTGGGTTGTAGAAGGCGAGAAGCGAGTTAAGGTAGGAGGGGGAAAGGTGATGAAGTGTATTAAAGCCAGTGGTGAAGAGTTTAACACGGAGGTGGATGGGCAACCACGTGAGTTTTTTGAGGAGTGGGGTGACTTGTCCTGAACTTTTTTGTAGGAAAATGATCCAGACAGCAGAGTGAAGTTTGGACTGTAGTTGGGGGAGACAGGAGTCTGGGAGGTTTAGGAATCCAGGCGGTATAGGATGAGTAACTGTATTAACATGGTAGCAGTTTGGATGGAGAGGAAAGGGTGGATTTTAGCTATGTTGTGAAGGTGGGCCAGACAGGATTTGGTGACGGATTGAATATGCTGGTTGAATGAGAGAGAGGAGTCAAGGATAACACCAAGGTTACAGGCTTGTGAGACAGGTAGGATGGTGACGTGGTCTACAGTGATGTGAAAGTCAGGGGGAGGACAGAGTTTGGGTGGAAACATAAGGAGCACTGTTTTGGATATGTTAAATTTGAAGTGACGGGGCAATCTACAGTGTCGAGGGCAGTGGAGAGGTCAAGAAGGACTAGGATGGAGTAGAATCTATTGCAATCAAGCGCTTAGTACAGTGCTATGCACACAGTAAGTGCTCAATAAATACGATTGAATGAATGAATGAATCTCCAGTGGCTGCCTGTCAACCTATGAATCAAGCAAAAACTCCTCACTCTCAACTTCAAGGCTGTCCATCACCTCGCCCCTTCCTACCTCACCTCCCTTCTCTCCTTCTCCAGCCCAGCCCGCCCCTCCGCTCCTCTGCCGCTAACCTCCTCACTGTACTTCACTCTCACCTGTCCCGCCGTCGACCCCCGGCCCACATCCTTCCCCTGGCCTTGAATGCCTTCCCTCCACACATCCGCCAAGCTAGCTCTCTTCCTCCTTTCAAAGCCCTAATGAGAGCTCACCTCCTCCAGGAGGCCTTCTCAGACTGAGCCCCCTTTTTTCGCTCCTCTTCCCCATCCCCCCAGCCCTATCTCCTTCCCCTCCCCACAGCACCTGCATATGTATTTGTACAGATTTATTACTTCATTTGTTTTACTTGTACATACTTACTATTTATTTTG
The DNA here is from genome assembly GCF_015852505.1 of Tachyglossus aculeatus. Taxonomy (NCBI): domain Eukaryota; kingdom Metazoa; phylum Chordata; class Mammalia; order Monotremata; family Tachyglossidae; genus Tachyglossus; species Tachyglossus aculeatus. The sequence goes on from NC_052066.1 coordinate 85,502,507, forward strand.
TTAATGATGTGCATAGAGCTTTAATTCTATTTGTTCTGACGATTTTGACACCTGTCTACATTTTGTTCTGTTGCCTGTCTCCCACTTCTAGACTGTGAACCCGTTGTTGGGTAGGGACCGTCTCTATATGTTGCCAACTTGTACTTCCCAAGCACTTAGTACAGTGCTCTGCACACAGTAAGCGCTCAATAAATATGATTGAATGAATGAATGAATGAATTTGATAAAAGGGAAGTCATTCCTGACCTTAGAGAGGGCGGTTTCCATGGGCTGAAGAGGGTGAAAGCCCAGTTTTAGGGGGTTGAGAAGAAGAAGTGTACACAGTGGGTTTAAACAACTTGCTTGAGGAGTTTGGAGAGAAATGATAGGAGGGATATAAGTGATAACTGGAGAGGGACTTATCATCAATGGAGGTTTTTTTGTTTTAGATGAGGGGAAACATGGGCATTTTTAAAAGCAGTGGGAGAGAAGCCTTTGGAGAGTGAGTAGTTGAAGATGGCAGTCAGGAAGGGAAGAAAGGAAGGACAAGTATTTTGATAAGGTCTGAAGGGATGGGGCTGGAGGTATAGGTGGAGGGGCTGGATTTTAGAGGGAGAGATCTTCTAATGAGGTACTGCAGGGAAGGATGGGAAAGTCACAGAGCAGGCAGGAGGAAGGTGAAAATGAAGAGGGCAGAGAAGGTTCTGGCCATGCATCTATTTTGAATATAAAAAAATAACCACAAATCAGAGATCCCCAACTTCAGAATTAAGAGGGCAGACAAGACAGCAAGTCACAATTATACTTTTGTTGTCATGATCAAACTGATACACATTCCTTCCCAACTCCCCTCCCACTTGGAATTTATGAGAAAGTATCAGCAGTTCAGTCAGAGAAAATGAATACCAAAATCAATGGATTAACAAATAATTGAGAGAAATCCATTTTCTCATGCAACTTTTAGGTGCAGTAGGAATAAAGCTCTGTTTGATACAACCTAATTAAAAGCAATAATTTTCCCTTTATGGCTCCGTGCATAGACTAGATATGGAGAAATTACACCAACTGCCAATTGAACAGATATGGGGGAATTTGGTACCAAACCAAGAGAAAGACTCCCAGACACCTGAGAAAATAAATAAATAAAATAATAATTATGGCATTATGGAATACAGCAGAGGGCATCTTGGGAAGGCTTGCCTTATATCCCCTGTGCATGGAGGGACCTTTCATATGTGCAGTTGCCATTTATTCTGATTTTGCTGGGGAATTGTGGTCCTGTTAATAGCATCAAAATCCTCAGGGGTGTTTCAGAACTTGAAGAGTGGGCTCAAAAATAGTGGGGAAGAATGACATTTTTAAATCAGTACTTTTCTAAATCTTGTGCTGGACATCTCACCCTCTAGCCTGTACACTCATTGTGGGCATGGGATGTGTCTTTTATATTGTTATATTGTACTCTTTCAAGCCCTCAGCCCGGTGCTCTGCACACAGTAAGCACATTCAATAAATATGATCGACTGACTGACAAGCTACATGGGAATATTGTTATTATGATTATATTTGATAAGTGCTTACATTGTGTCAGGCACTGTTCTAAGCACTAGGATACAGACAAAATAATCAGGTCAGACACAGTTCCTGTCCTACATTGTGGCTCAAAGTTTAAATCTAAGTCTAAATATCTGGCTGTTGAAACAAAGCAAATTGCACTTATCTTGGAAAATTGCATGGGAGGACCAAGATCAAGTCTCACTCACAGAAACAAAATAGAAACCACAGTTGGAACCCATCCTTTTGTCCTCCTGCAGGTCCTATTCAGTTCTCCTCAAACGTATCATCCTTTGCCTTAATCTCCTGCACAAAGGGACATCCTTGGGACAGAAAAGCCTAGAATAACAACAGGAACAGATCTCGTGGACCCCACATCTACTGTACAGTCTTTTCATCCTCTATGGGAAAAGGTCCAGAAAGTGTTTTATCACCTGTTAATGTGTCTGTTTTGAACATCCACCCAGAGAATTGGTGCAATTCTATAAATCTTTAAAAGTGACATGAAATAATAACAGATTAGATTCTTCAAAACTCAGAATGGAAAGACTTTTTTTGTTCGGTAATATTCACCTTTAAAAACACACAGGTTCCCAAGAAGCATTCGTGAGTGAGTTCAACTGAACAAAAAGAGGAGAGGAATAGGTTATGATTTGGGATTTTGAAATTGTGAACTCTCTGTGCTACAGGGATTTTATCTGATCTGATTTTCTTGTATCTATACCAGCACTTAGCACAGGGCTTGACACCTCGTGAGCACTTAATATATACCATAATTTAACTGGAGAGTTTTGATCCTATGGGCAGCTACTCAGCTTTGAGTAAGGAGTTGTGGTCTCTGCTTACATTTGTTGTTGCAGCACACCTATTCAAGGCTGAATTTTAGATGGTATTTTCTATTTCGACAAGAATATTGAGTCTGTTCTCTCTAGCCCTCCCTTATCTTCTGCCTTCCAGTCCTGCATTGTGAGTCGAATAGAAATTTCCATTATGTCAAAGCAGCCTCTCTTAAGGACAAATTCCAAGTTTTTATTATTTTTTGAAGTCCTCCTATGCTGGCAAATATTCCTTGTAAGGCTAAAGCACTAGAATACGCTTTTATTGCAATTATATCTCCTCCCTCTCTGCCCATTTCCCTTAATCATATATAGTAGTCCCTCACTTTTATGGAAGATTAGTGAAAGCCTGATAATAATAATAATAATAATAATAATATTGGCATTTATTAAGCGCTTACTATGTGCAAAGCACTGTTCTAAGCACTGGGGAGGTTATGAGGTGATCAGGTTGTCCCATGGGGGGCTCACAGTCTTAATCTCCATTTTACAGATGAGGGAACTGAGGCACAGAGAAGTGAAGTGACTTGCCCAAAGTCACACAGCTGACAACTGGCGGAGCCGGGGTTTGAACCCATGACCTCCGACTCCAAAGCCCGTGCTCTTTGCACTGAGCCACGCTGCTTCTGATGATGATAATGGTATTTGTTAAGCGCTTACTATGTGCCAAGCACTGTTCTGAGCACTAGGGTAGATACAAGGTAATGAGGTTGTCCCACTTAGGGCTCACAGTCTTAATCCCCACTTTCCAGATGACGTAACTGAGACACAGAGAAGTGAAGTGACTTGGCCAAAGTCACACAGCTGATAGTGATAGAGTCGGAATTCGAACCCACAACATCTGACTCCCAAGCCCTTGTTCTTGCCACCAAGCCAGACTGGTGAATGAGGTAAAGCTTGCAGATGCCATATGTGCCCAATGCCAAAAGTTTATTTAACAATTTATGGCCATCTAGGATTTCCAGGGGATGGCGTGACCTGGTGGCTAGAGCATGGGCTTGGGATCAGAAGGACGTGGGTTCTAATTCCAGCTCCACCACTTGTCTGCTGTGTGACCTTGGGAAAGTCACGTCACTTCTCTGTGCCTCAGTTACTTCATTTGTAAAATGGGGATTAAGACTGGCACCTAGTAAGCATTTAAGAAATATCACAGTTATTATTATTGTTATTATTATGTAATGCACACTGGGAGACTGGAGATTGGAAAACAAAATCCAAACCCTTCAGCTTGGGCAAAGTAACATCTTTGACTTCCTAGATTGCTATATCAGTCAAATTGGTGGCTAGAAATCAGTTGCCTGATTCAGTTTCGTAATGGCTCCTGCTGATTTTTTTCATTTACAGCTTAAGCAGCGTGGCTCAGTGGAAAGAGCACGGGCTTTGGAGTCAGAGATCATGGGTTCAAATTCCAGCTCTGCCAACTGTCAGATGTGTGACTTTGGGCAAGTCACGTCACTTCTCTGTGCCTCAGTTACCTCATCTGTGAAATGGGGATTAAAACTGTGAGCCCCCTGTGGGACAACTTGTAACCTCCCCCAGCACTTAGAACAGTGCTTTGCACATAGTAAGCGCTTAATAAATGCCATCATCATCATCATCAACTGACTGGACCCCTACTCGTAGCTGTGACTGCAGAGTTCTCCAGCCCCAACCCCCAGGCCCTGCTGTGCCTCTTTGGTCACTGCAGTCACAGTTCTGCCTCTTCAGTGGCTGGCCTGTATATATGTATATATGGTTGTACATATTTATTACTCTATTTATTTATTTATTTATTTTACTTGTACATATCTATCCTATTTATTTTATTTTGTTGGTATGTTTGGTTTTGTTCTCTGTCTCCCCCTTTTAGACTGTGAGCCCACTGTTGGGTAGGGACTGTCTCTATGTGTTGCCAATTTGTACTTCCCAAGCACTTAGTACAGTGCTCTGCACATAGTAAGCGCTCAATAAATACGATTGATGATGATGATGATGGCTAGCCACCTTCATCATAATAACAATAATGGTATTTTTTAAGCACTTACTAGGTGTCAAGCACTGTTCCAAGCACTGGTGTAGACACAAGCTAATCAGGTTGGACACAGTTCCAGTCTCTCATGGGGTTTACAGTCTTAATCCCCATTTTACAGACGAGGTAACTGAGGCACAGCTAAATTAAGTGACTTGCGCAAGGTCACACAGAAGATGTGGCAGAGAGGAGATTAGAACCCAGGTCCTTCTAACTCCTAGGCCGATGCTCTATCCACTAGATAATGCTCCTTCTTACCTTAGCGTGTAAATGCCATTAGATTGTCCTTGAGAACTGTCGTTTTGTCTACAAGTGCTTAGTACAGGGCTTTGCACAGAATAAGCCCTCTATACACGTTGTGGTTTGATTTCCTTTTCCCAGGGTGGTCAATCAATCCATCAGCCATATTTATTGAGCACTTACTATGTGCAGAGCGTTGCACTAAACTATTGGAAGAGTACAATACCTCAGAGCTGGTAGACATGTTCCCTACCCACATTCGATTGCAATCTGAAGAAAGAGATAGATATTAAAATAAATTGCGAATTTGTATAGAAGTGCTGTGGGACTGAGGGTGGGGTGAATATCAAATGCTTTAAGGATACAGATCCAAGTGCAAGGGCAGTCCAGAAGGGAGTAAGAGGAATGATGGGTCAATCAGGGAAGGCCTCTTGGAGGAGTCATGATGTAAACAAGGCTGTAAAAGTGAGAAGAGGGGTGAGCAAGGTGGAGGTAGAGGGAGTTCCAGTCCAGAGGCAGGATGTGGGTGAGGGAGAGTTTATATTCTAGGAAATGTACACTGGGAGACTGGAGATTTGAAAGCAAAATTCAATCTTTCCAACTTGGGCAAAATAATATCCTTGCTTTCCTGGACTGCAATATCAGTCTTGTTAGTAGCTGAAAATAATTTGTGCGACTCACTTCTCTAATGACCTATTTACCTGAGATACAGTGAATAGGATGGCACTGGAGGAGTGAAATGTGTGGTCTTAGTTGTAATACGAAATCAGTGAGGTAAGGTAGGAGGGAGAGAGCTGATTGCTTGCTTTAAAGCCAGTGGTCAGGCATTCCGCTGTCCACCTTGTCATCACCAGGGATCTCTGCCCAATGTGATACTATCCAAAAAAACCATCCGTTGACCGCACAAGCCCTTTCAGTTATTGCCCCATCTCCCACCTACCCTTCCTTTCCAAACTCCTGGACCAAGTCGTCCACACTCGCTGCCTTGAGTTCCTCTCCTCCAACCCTCTCCTGGATCCCCTCCAATCTGGCTTCTGTCCCCTCCACTCCACTGAAACTGCTCTCTCAGAGATTATCAATAACCCCCTTCTTGCCAAATGCAATGGCTCCTACTCTATCCTAATCCTCCTTGACCTCTAAGATGCCTTTGGCACTGCTGACAATCCCCTTCTCCTCAACACATTATCCAACCTTGGCTTCACTGACTCCATCCTCTCCTGGTTCTCCTCATCTCTCTGGCCATTCATTCTCAATCTCCATCGAGGGCTCCTCCTCCCCCTCCCATCCTCTAACTGTAGGAGTTCCTCAAGGCTCAGTTCTTGGTCCCCTTCTGTTCTCCATCTATTGGCGAACTCATTCACTCCCACGGGTTCAACTGTCATCTCTACGCAGATAATGGAGTGATACCCAAATCTACACGTCCTCTCCTGTTCTCTCTACCTTCCTCCAGGCTCAGTGGAAAAAGCACGGGCTTTGGAGTCAGAGCTCATGGGTTCAAATCCCAGCTCTGCCAATTGTCAGCTGTGTGACTTTGGGCAAGTCACTTAACTTCTCTGTGCCTCAGTTCCTTCATCTGTAAAATGGGGGTTAAGACTGTGAGCCCTCCATGGAACAACCTGATCACCTTGTAACCACCCCAGCGGTTGGAACAGTGCTTTGCACATAGTAAGTGCCTAATAAATGCCATTATTATGATGGTGATTATTATTATTCCCCCCTGCCTTCAGGACAGCTCCACCTGGATATCCTCCTGCCACCTAAAACTCAGCATATCCAAGACTGAGCTCCTTATCTTCCCTCCCAAACCTTGTCCTCTCTCTGACTTTCCCATCACCAGCCCACATACTTGGTGTCATCCTTTACTCCACTCTCTCATTCATCCCACACAACCAATCCATCACCAAAACCTGCCGGTCTCATAGCATCGCCAAAATCCACCCTTTCCTCTCCATCCAAACCACTACCTTGTTAATACAATCACTCATCATATTCTGACTGGATTACTGCATCAGCCTCCTTTCTGATCTCCCAACCTCCTGTTTTTCCCCACTTCAGTTCTTTCTCGACTTCAGTGTATACTTCACACTGCTGCTCGGTTTCTCTTTCTAGAGAAATGCTCTGGGCATGTCACCCCCCTCCTCAAAAATCTCCAGTGGATTGCCTATCAACCTCCATATCAAGCAAAACTCCTCACTATTGGCTTCAAAGCTCTCCATCACCTTGCCCCCTCCTACCTCAACTTACTTCTCTCCTTCTACAACCCAGCCCACACACTCCATTCCTCTGATGCTAACCTTCTCACTGTGCCTCATTCTGGCCTGGCCTGTAGTCAACCCTTGGCCCATGTCCTACCTCTGGCCTGGAATGCCCTACCTCCTCACATCTGCCAAACTAGCACACTTCCCCCCTTCAAAGCCCTACTGAAAGCTCACCTCCTCCAGGAGGTCTTCCCAGACTAAGCCCCCCTTTTCCTCTGCTCCTCTTCCCCTCACCATCGCCCCAACTCCCTTCCTCTACTCTACCCCCTCTCCACCTCACAGCACTTATGTACATATTCATTATTTTATTTATGTTATTAATGATGTGTATATGTCTACAATTCCTTTATTTATATTGCTGCTATTGATGTGTGTTTACTTGTTTTGATGTCTGTCTCCCCCCATGTAGACTATGAGCCTGTTGTTGGGTAGGGATTGTCTCTATTTATTGCTGAAATGTACTTTCCAAGTGCTTAATAATAATAATAATGATGATGATGATATTTGTTAAGCACTTCCTATGAGGCAAGCACTGCTCTAAGTGCTGGGGGAGATACAAGGTAAGCAGGTTGTCCCACATGGGGCTCACAATCTCAAACCTCATTTTACAGATGAGGTAACTGAGGCTCAGAGAAGTTAAGTGACTTGCCCAAAGTCACACAGCTGACAAGTGACAGAGCCAGGATTAGAACCCACTCCCTGGCCCATGCTCTTTCCACTGAGCCATGCTGCTTCCCTAGTACAGTGCTCTGCACATAGTAAGTGCTCAATAAATATGATTGATTGAATGAATGAAATTTAGCCTGTCACCAAAACTCTTTTTCTGCGGTTGCTCAAAAGTGGCATCTCCTGTCAGCAGAGACAACAGTTCTCTTCCTCTACTCATTCTTTTTGTCTGGGCCTTACCTTCCCTACCCATCTTTGGGATTTCTTCCATAGCCATTCCACAGTGGTTATCTGCTTAACCCTGCCCATATGTGTCACTGACCTTTTGACCATTGAATGATTTCCAGTAGTTACACCAATCCCCATGGTTAAAGGAATGAGCTAAGTTCTTCTCAGGACCAAACTTCCCACATGGCAGTAAATTGGGTTCCTATGGAAAAATGACAACTTTTTCAGGCCTCAGGGGAACCACCTGGTGCCACGATACTTAAAACCAAACCCTACTTCTTATGTAACTTCACCTTTATCTGCTTCAGTGAATAGTTGGATTGCGAAGAGGGACAACCCGACATCAAAATGTAAGATTACTTCATCCTGACTAAATGCATGCCAATTAATGGAATTTCAAATGTGGGTCATTGGGAGTCTTTAGACTAGGACTTCTGTTTGGTATTTACAGGCAACAGGGTTGGTTATATGTTCCATTTCCATATGTTCTATATGTTTCATCGAGAAGCAGCATGGCTCAGTGGAAAAAGCCTGGGCTTTGGAGTCAGAGGTTCAAATCCCAGCTCCGCCACTTGTCAGCTGTGTGACTTTGGACAAGTCACTTCACTTCTCTGGGCCTCAGTTACCTCATTTGTAGAATGGGGATTAAGACTGTAAGCCCCCTGTGGGACAACCTGATCACCTTGTAACCTCCCCAGCACTTAGAACAGTGCTTTGCATATAGTAAGCACTTAATAAATGCCATCATTATTATTTATTATTATTATTATTTGCTAAGGTGGAGATGAAGGAGTTACCTTGTTTTGTTTTGTTTTTTCTCACCATCAATGCCCCATGTGTAGTCAACCGAGGCTAGGATTTCCTAGATGTGGCTATTTTTTAACATAACATCTGCTATCCCCGGAATCAGTTTAACTTTTAAACTATCTACTTTCTGTGCTAGTCTGAGACTTACTGCAGAAATGAACACCTGAGTGTCTTAAATTATTCGTGCAATAATCCACCTCCCGGAGTGGTCTTATTCCTCTTACAAAATAACTCTGTGCCATAGCTAGGGAGGATTTTTTTGTTTCTTAATTTTTGCTGGAAGGAGATGAGTCTGGAGGCTTAGAATGTGGAACAGATGGCAGTGCAGGAGTCTTGCCTGCAAAGTCAGCTGTGCTTTGGGGTTCGCATAGCTTAGACTGCCCCTTTGGAATGCAGAGGAGTCAATCGTATTCCTTTCAGGGTTCTTTTCGAATAGCCGGTAGTGATTCTTTTATGCAACCACCAAAATAGCAGTTGTTATTTTCACTTTCACATAATATCAGCGTCACATAAACTGCTGGATCTACTTTCTCAGTGTGAACCTAGGTAATCAGATGCTCTCTAGCAGCTGTGTTTCTGTGGGATGTTACTGTAAATATCTCCAATAATTGAGTGTTTTCTGGTCTTCAGTTTACAAAGTCATTTGCAAGAGAGTGCTGAATAAAATGAACAGTCATTAAACCACTGAGGAGCATTCTTATCCTCTGCTCCTTAATTATGTGCAAAGGAAATAGCTAACCCACCCGTTGGTGGAATTTGCGCCTGGAAGATGTAACATAGAAAAGTTCAGAAATTCAACCTGATGTATCTGCAGTAGTTGTAGCTCTTCCATGTAGTGGAATATGCTTCTTCTGTATCTGTATTTTGGTTTCTATGCCTCAATATATAAATGTGCAGTGATATATTTTCCATGGGAACAGTCCTTGAGTTTCCTTATCTCCCTGGAATAGGAAAGTCACCTGTAACAATGGATTCATGTAGCACCTTGCATTTCATTTCTTTGATTTTCCTTTGGTAAAAGAAAACTAAAAAAGTGGAACTGAAATGAATTCTTAATGAAATTCAAACAGAGAGGAGTACTCTAATTCACATACCTGACCTCTCATCTTAAAAAGAGTTGATCAATATGGTTTAGTGCATTAGGAAAGAACTGAGCCCTTCTTTTCTCTTCTCTGTCGCCCTGGCTTGCTCCCTTTATTCATCCCCCCTCCCAGCCCCACAACACTTATGTACGTATCTATAATTTGTTTAATTATATTAATGTCTGTGTCTCCCTCTAAACTGTAAGCTCGTCGTGAGCAGGAAATGTGTCTGTTCATTGTTATACTGTATTCTCCCGAGCATTTAGTGCAGTGCTCTGCACATAGTAAGCACTCAATAAATACGACTGAATGAATGAGAGAAAAGAACTAGAAATCTGGAAATGGATGTACTGTCTATCCTCCTCTCCATTACTGACTTCATGGACCCGACGTTGGTCTGGTGGCTAGAGCACTTATCTGGGAATATGCAGTCCTGGATTCTAGTCCTAGGGTTGCCTGGGGCCCTTGTAGTCGGCCCTCTGTTTGGTCACATTCTCGCCTCTTCCATTTGCCTCTGTCCCTCCTTGCCTTGGGAGTGTCTCTGTGAGCTGCTTTATCACTGCTAGAGGCTGGGCTTCAGAGTCGGAACAATGAGTTTGACCACACAGCTGAACCGCATATAAAATCCAGTGAACGCCCCAGCACATCATGAACTACAGTTCCAAAAATCACTTTCTAGTGAATATTTGCCACTGCATCCCCCTGAGTTTCTGTGTTTCAGTGCCTCCTGCAGTCAAATGGAAATGATAAAGCTTTAGTTTAACTTCTGCAAAGGTCACACTTCACCTGAAAAGGCATTTTAAAAATTCAAAAAATTGTTATTCAATCCCAGATTTTCACTTCTCTTATGTCCTTTTTTATGGTATTTGTTAAACTCTTAACTTACTCTGTGCCAGACACTGTTCTAAACGCGGGAGTAGATGCTAGTGAAAAGTAGTCAGGTTGAACACAGTCCCTGTCCCACATAGGGCTCCCAGTGTTAATCCCCATTTTGCAGATGAGGTACCTGGGGCCCAGAGAAGTGAAGTGACTTGCCCAAGGACACACAGCAGACACTTGGCAGAGGCAGGATTAGGCTCAGGCCCATGATCTATCCAGTAGGCCAAGCTGCTTCTCGTCATCTTGTAGTTCTTGTCCCACAAGGTGACAAGAAAAAAGGAGTCAAAATGTTGAAGTAAAGCAGGAGGTGTCCATAATGTTTTTGTAATTTTGTACCAGCTTTCTGAGTTTACTGTTTGAAACCTCCATCAGTGGCAGAGTTTTAAAGATCTCGGATGCTGCCTTCCTTATGGTGGGAGTGACAGGGATGGGGCATCCTGGCTGAATACACCAATCTTTTACTCTCCCAGATTTAGAAGGGGAAAATGGTCACATCTCTGTCTGTTAGTGCCTTTGGGTGAAGAGGAATAAAGATGCAACTAGATAGAGGAGAGTCCAAGGGCCCCTCCTTCACTGAGGCTCCATTATCTATTTCTTCTTACTTGAGGCCCTTTGAGTTTGTTATCTTCACCCCACAAATGGGATAAGGGGGTGGAGGATGTTGGAAGGTGGCATAGAAGAGTGGACGTTCAAAACTACATTTATTTTTCATTTAAATAATGAAATAGGACATTTTTTTCTCAAGAAACGGTTGCTGTAGATTTGTCTTTTTTTTCCCAAGATCCATCTCCATCACAGAACCACAATGACAGGGATTCAGCTTCAAGTACAAAGCTCTGCACACAGAAGGCCTTCAATATGTACTGCTGATGAAAACGATGAATATGATGGATGATGCAAAGACGTGATGATGGAGACCTTCTGCTACATTGGTGCTTATTTTCCAGAGTATTCATGTTGTCTGAGAATGAATGCAACTGGTCCCCTCCCCTTTATTCATTAAAATATTGAGTCGAGTCCAAAAGATTTGATGAAAATGAAAACCCTGCTCTGTCCACTTTTCACTGAGTGATAGGAGACCTGGGTTCCAGCCCCGTCTTTGTTTCTGAACTTCTGTGTGACCTGGGAAAAGTTGCATAACCTTTCTGAGCTTTAGTTTCCTCCATTATAGGTGGGGAAAAGACACTTGCTTAACATGCCTCCTTTAATATAATGGTAATAATTGAGGTATTTGTTAAGTGCTTATTATGTGCCATGTACTGCTCTAAGCACTGGGGTGGATACAAGCAGATAATAATAATGATGGCATTTGTTAAGTGCTCACTACGTGCCAAGCACTGTTGTAAGCACTGAGGGGGTACAAGGTAGTCAGGTTGTCCCACGTGGGGCTCACACTTTGAATCCCCATTTTACAGATGAGGTAACTGAGGCACAGAGAAGTTAAGTGACTTGCCCAAAGACACACAGTTGACAAGAGGCAGAGTCAGGATTAGAACCAATGACCTCTAACTCCCAACCCCGTGCTCTTCTCACTGAGCCATGCTACTTCTCTAATCAATCAATCAATCGTATTTATTGAGTGCTTACTGTGTGCAGAGCACTGTACTAAGCGCTTGGGAAGTACAAGCTGGCAACATATACAGTCCCTACCCAACAGTGGGCTCACAGTCTAGAAGGATCTAATAGAGGATCTAATAGACAGTCTAATAGGATTGGGTGCAGTCCCTGTCCCATATGGGACTCACAATCTTAAACTCCATTTTATAGATAAGGTAAATGGGGCATGGAGAAGTGAAGTGACTTACCCAAGGTCACACAGCAGACACATGGTGGGAGCCAGATTAAGAACCCAGGTCCTTCTGATTCCCAGGTCCTTCTGATTCCCAGGCCTGTGCTGTATCCACTAGGCCTCGCTGCTTCTCACTAGGCCACGCTGCATAGGGCAGGGACTGGGCCCATTTGGATTACTTTGGATCGACACCTGAGTTTAACAAATGCTTGGCATATATGATTCACTTGATGAATACCGTAAATATTATTATAATTCACTAATGTTCTAATTCATGCTTATTAACATGGAAAATGGGATTGCCCCCTCGTGATCAATGTCATATTGTGGAGGGTGGCAAGAAGCCCTGAACCCTCCACATGAGGAACTTTAACGATGAAATGGCAATTTTCATCACAGATGGTTCTGCCTAAAGCCTGCGGTTTCTCCCCCTTCCTCCTGAATTCATCCAAACCATAATGAACCATTAAAAACTTTTACTGTTGAGGCATTTGAATTTTTGACAACTAAGCTATTGTAATTTTTTATGCATTTATTTTGTTTTCTTTAATGGTATTTAAGTGCTTACTATATGCCAGGCACTGTAATAAGCTCTAGGGTAGATACAAGTTAATCAGATTGGACACAGTCCAATGCCCTACATAGGGCTCCCAGTCTTCATCTCCACTGTATAGATGAGATAATTGAAGCCCAGAGAAGCTAAGTGACTTGCCCAGAGTCACACAACAGATGAGTGTCAGTGCCAGGTCGTTCTGACTTCCAGCCTTGTGGTCTACCCAGTAGGCCATACTGCTTCACATTTGTTACAGTGAAGTATTGAATTCTGAATCGTATTCTGTTCATTTCTCTCTGTATGATAGTCCCTTGCAGTCCAGGAGCTGCCTCTTGCTTGCCTGGGGTTAGTAGAGTGTTTTGCAGAAGGTGAATAATTAATATCATCCTACCTCCTTCCTATTATTCCTGCCAGACTCCCTGAACAGATCTTTTAAATCCATGGCCTCCACTTCCTCTCCTCCGACAACCTCCTTGACTTTCTACAGATAGTAGAAACAGCGTGGCTCAGTGAAAAGAGTACAGGCTTGGGAGTCTGAGTTCATGGGTTTGAATCCCAGCTCTGCCACTTGTCTGCTGTGTGATTTTGGGCAAGTCACTTAACTTCTCTGTGCCTCAGTTACCTCATTTGGAAAATGGGGATCAAGACTGTGAGCCCCACGTGGGACAACCTAATAACCTTGTATTCCCACTCCACTCCCGGTGCTTAGAACAGTGCTTTGCACATAGTAAGCACTTAACAAATACCATTATTATTATTAAAACAGCTTCTTTCCCCCACACTCCACTGAAATGGATCTCTCCAAGGTGAACAGTGACTTTTTCCTCCTCACCAAATCTAATGGACTTTACCTCCTCTTATTCCTCCTTTACCGCTTAGCAAACTTTGACCTGGTGAATTACCTTTTCTCCTGAAAATACTATTAAATCTTGGTGTTTTTTTTCTGACACTATCCTCTCTCCTGATTCTCCTCCTATTTTTCTGGCCACTGCTTCTCAGTTTCTCTGGCAGCTTCTCCTCTGTTTCCCACCCCTTAACTGAGGAAGTCCCTCAAGGTTCAGTTAATGGTCCTCTATTCTATTTCTGTTCATTCATTCATTCATTCAATTGTATTTATTGAGCACTTACTTTGTGCAGAGCACTGTACTAAGCACTTGGGAGGGTACAATAGAACAAATTAGAAGATACATTCCCTGCCCATAACAAGCTTACAGTCTGGGGAAGGGGGAGACCCACATTAGTATAAATAAACTATTACCCCATTCCCTTGGCTCCTCTGCTTCCACTACTTCAACTACCATCCCTACACAGAAGACTCCCTAATCATCATCATCATCATCAATCGTATTTATTGAGCGCTTACTATGTGCAGAGCACTGTACTAAGCGCTTGGGAAGTACAAATTGGCAACACATAGAGACAGTCCCTACCCAACAGTGGGCTCACAGTCTAAAAGGGGGAGACAGAGAACAAAACCAAACATACCAACAAAATAAAATAAATAGGATAGATATGTACAAGTAAAATAAATAAATAAATAGAGTAATAAATATGTACAACCGTATATACATATATACAGGTGCTGTGGGGAAGGGAAGGAGGTAAGATGGGGGGATGGAGAGGGGGAAGAGGGGGAGAGGAAGGAAGGGGCTCAGTCTGGGAAGGCCTCCTGGAGGAGGTGAGCTCTCAGCAGGGCCTTGAAGGGAGGAAGAGAGCTAGCTTGGCGGATGGGCAGAGGGAGGGCATTCCAGGCCCGGGGGATGACGTGGGCCGGGGGTCGATGGCGGGACAGGCGAGAATGAGGTACAGTGAGGAGACTAGCGGTGGAGGAGCGGAGGGTGTGGGCTGGGCAGTAGAAGGAGAGAAGGGAGGTGAGGTAGGAGGGGGCGAGGTGATGGACAGCCTTGAAGCCCAGGGTGAGGAGTTTAATTCTGCCATAATCCCTAATTCTGCCATATTAACTCCAATTTCTCTCCTTTGCAATCTCACATTTCCTCCCACCTTCAGAACTTCTCTACTTGGATGTCTCATCAACACCTCAATCTTAACATATCCAAAAGATAACTCCTCATCTTCCTTACCAAACCCTATCCTCTCCATAACTTTCACACGCTGTTGATAAGACAGCTCCAGAGAACCGTGTGCTGGGTCTCTGAGGGACAGTCCACTTCCCAGTGCCGGTCCCTCCTAAATGTGGAGCCCACCCGATTGGTACGTCCAATGTGGTCGGCCTGGGACCCTTCCCCCAGAGCCACACAGAAAGTTCCACTTCCCTCATTCCTGGTGCTGCCTGCTCATCAGAAGATTGGGCAACTTTGTAATTTAAACTAGGAAGACAGTCAGTCAGGAGTCGCTATGAACTACTCATTCATTGGATTATCTTAAAGGGTTTTGTCTGATTAACATATCATAATGTAATATGTGCCAATTTGTCATGAAACCATTCAAATTACAGCTGAATGTAGAACAAGCTATGGTATCACAGGTGGTATCTGCCACCCTCACATCACTTGGGTGGGTTGACGTTACTCACTAGCGTATGGAGAGTTGCCTGTCGTAGACTGAAATTATTGACATGATAGATAGAAGGAACAAGGAGTCATGAATCAATACTTCTTCTCCCTCCCGTTTAGACTGTGTACCCCAGGGTTTGTGACTGACCTGATTATCTTGTATCTATCTCAACACTCAGTACAGTGTCCAGCACCTACAAAAATACCACAGACATTATTATTACTATGAATCTAGACTGTGAGCCCACTGTTGGGTAGGAACCGTCTCTATATGTTGCCAACTTGTACTTCGCAAGCACTTAGTACAGTTCTCTGCACACAGTAAGCGCTCAATAAATACGATTGAATGAATGAATGAATCAGGGGACCTGACACTCCAAGGGCTCGGCTCCTTCAAGTGAAGTCAGCAGTAAGACCAGGGTTAAATGTGAGCCAAATTGGCACCAGAAAGGATTGAGGCTGAGGAAATAGACTCACTCTGGAATATTAAGGAAGTAAATTGGAATTAGGAAATTGCTTATTACACCCTGACCAGAGAGGCAGAGTGGCCTAATGGAAAGAACATGGGCCTAGGAGTAAAGAGACTGGGGTTCCATCTCTGTCATTGATCTGCTTTGTAGCCTTGGGAAGAGATTGTGTGCCTCAGTTTCTTCATCTGTAAACATGAGCCCCAGGAGTGACATGGAGTATGCCCAATCTGATTTTCTTGTGTCTACCCCAGCCTTTCCCCTCTCAGGATGGCACCTGGAGAGTTTCCAGTACTCTACCAGTCTCAGCTACGGGAGGGAGAGTCAAGCAGAGGCCTACCCATTCTATTCCTAGTTTGGGCAGTGGCTAGTGAGTGGAAGGCAATCTGCTACAAGTCAAAACTCACCCATGCTGGGAGCAGCGGCATGGAAGAGAGTCGAGGGCAGAGACTCATTTACTGTGCAGAAGGAAGCAATAGTAAACCACTTTTGCATTTTTACCAAGAAAACTCTACGGACACACTACCAGAATGATGGCAGATGGAGGTGGGGCTTTCTGGTAGAGCTGTATCCGTTGAGTCTCTATAGGTTGGAAATGTGTCTACTGCATAAGACAATACTTCAGTCTTGGGACAGTACTTTGGAATCTAGTAAATTCTTAAAAGACATCGTTCAAAAGAAGGCATCCCACATCAAATTCATACCACATCATTCATCTTCGTAGCCTGGCCACTGTTCAACCTCTTTAGTCACCGGGAGTCTTGGCTGTGAGCTCGCTATGGGCAGGAAATGTGTCTACTAACTTTGTTAGCATGGCTTAGTGGAATGAGCTCAGGCTTGGGAGTCATAGGCCATGGATTCTAATCCCAGCTCCACCACTTGTCCGCTGTGTGACTTTGGGCAAGCCATTTAACTTCTCTGTACCTCAGTTACCTCATCTGTAAAATAGGGATGAAGACTGCGAGCACCACGTGGGACAATCTGATTACCTTCTATCCACCCCTGCATTTAGAATAGTGCTTGGCACATACTAAGTTCTTAAAAAATACCATAATTATTATATTGTACTCTCCAAAGTGCTCAATACAGTGCTCTACAAATAGGAAGTGCTCAATAAATATGATTGATGGATTGAATAATTCAAAGGCAAAGAGGTATTTCTGTTTCCATCCCCTATTGGAAAAAAGGGAATGCCATTAAGAGGGTAGCTTGAAAGGAAGAAAAAAAGATGCATAATAGCATTTGCTACCAAATTAATTTTTATTTCAGGAAAAGGGAAGACATAATGAATTAAACAAAATCATTTTGTACTGCTACTACTAAATTTCTACTGGTCATTTCCCCCCATTTAATTCTAATTACTAAGTATGAGCATATGCATAGAAGTGGTTTATTTTAATGATAATTGCTTTTCTATTATATCTTGTCTTTTACTATCATACTTATTATTCCTGATTATGAAGTATAATTCTCTTTCATTCACGACAGTTATGCTTAGTGCACCTGTCTATGCTTATATTAGATTCTTAGATTCCTCCATAATCAGATTTATAGCTTTACCCAGAGTTGCAGAGTCGTGTGCCTAAAATGAAATGCCTATTCTTATTTAGAAATGAAAATCTCCATACCATCTATCCTTCCTATCATAGCTCATAAAAATAATTCAGAACTGATCTACCCACTATAATCGATGTGAAAGCCTAGTGTAGGTGGGGAATGAAGGCCAGCATGTCTATCCTATAGTGCTCATTTTTGCAATCTTCAGCTAAAACTCATATATTTGAGCAATAAATTCAAAGGGAAAAATTGAAACTGTTCTGAAATTGCTTGGCTTAATAGGGATTAATTTTTCTCAGCACATGAGAGGAAAAGTACAATGAGTACAAAAGAAAATGAAAAGGAAACAGACGCAATGTCTTGGGACTCACATGTCTCTTTGGAGTCTTTGAAAAAAAAGAATGCTATTTGAAGGGACTGTGAATGAGGCAGAAGTTGGAAGCCAAGTGCAAACTGTTTCCTATATCCTATGTGGTATCTTTCAAATTGATATGGATCAGTGGCTTGCGATGAATTTTCAATTAAGTTGGGCTCATTTCATCCCATCAGGGCCACCTGCTGCACCATGTCTCTAGCCCCACTACAGCTACGGACAGGCAACACTGGGGCCTTTTGCTGTACAAGAGTCGGCGGGAAGGGTTGTGGGACGGAGTTTGGTAATAACAATTGTGGTATTTATTTAGCGCTTACCATGTGCCAGGCACTGTACTAAGCACTGGGGAGGATACAAGTAAATCGGTTGGACACAGTCCCTGTCCCAAATGCGGCTCACGGTCTTCATCCCCATTTTACAGATCAGGTAACTGAGGCACAGTAAAGTGACTTGCCCAAGGTCATACAGCAGACATGTGGCAGAGCCAGGATTAGAACCCAGGACCTTCTGACTTCCAGGCTGTGCTCTATCCACTAAGCCTTGCTGCTTCTCGAGCAGTTCGTAGCAGGCCTCTTCACAGGAGTAGGGGTGAGTTGATGGTAGCCTCTGTGCCATGTCTATTTCCCAACCAGACTTCCAGCAGATTTCCCTGCTTATAGTGATCCTCTCCTCCCTACACTCTCCATTTCTGGAAAAGTGGTCTGGTGCTCAATTGGATCCTCAGGATGACCAGTGCTCACTTTTCTGGGGTTAATGGGGTTAATTCGATCCATAGCTCGAATGCTCTAATAATTGTGTTATTTGTTGGTTATTTGTTAAGTGTTGGGGTAGATACAGTATTCATTCATTCAATCATATTTATTGAGCACTTACTGTGTGCAGAGCACTGTACTAAGTGCTTGGGAAGTACAATTTGGCAACATACAGAGACGGTCCCTACCCAACAGTAGGCTCACAGTTTATTCAGATTGGACTCAGTCCCTGTCCCCCTTGGGGCTCACAGTCTAAGTCTCTAGGGCATAATAATAATAATAATATTTGTTAAGTGCTTACTATGTGCCACACACTGTACTAAGCCCTGGGGTGGATACGAGCAAATCAGGTTGGATGTAGTCCCTGTCCCACGTGGGGCTCAGTGTCTCAATCCCCATTTTACAAATGAGGTTAACCGGCACAGGTAAGTGAAGTGATTTGCCCAAGTTCACACAACTGACAAGCGGTGCAGTGGGGATTAGAACCCATGGACTTCTGTTTCCCAAGTCTGTACTCTATCCACTACAACATGCTGCTTCCTACATGCAGCCACGCTCCTGTTTCCTCCTATACCCGAGCAAGAACATCGAGGACATTGCTGCTCCGTGCAGTGGGCGACATCTGACCTAACCTGGAAGCTCACTGTAGGCAGGCAATGTGTCTGCTATTTAGTTGTATTGTACTCTCCCAAGTGCTTAGTAAAGTGCTCTGCAAACAGTTGCATATGGTTGACTGACTGACTCCATGATTTCTGTGCATGGACTAGCTCTAGGATATTTTCGAGCAACGCAGTTAGAGTTATATTTCTAAGGGATCACCTGGATGTCCGAAAGAAATCAAGATTATGTTGAACTCATCAGAAAGGCATGCTGAAGTCGCCTAGCATGACGTGAAATTAGATAGTATATTTGTTCAGCCCAAAGAAAACAAGCATAGTGGGCATGCATAAATACAATAGCCATTTTTTGATACAGCGCTATGGCCCCGTTTTTAGATTTCTGTTTGGAAAGCACTGAAAAACATGCAAGGCCCCTGTTTGCCCGCCCCTGATATGGATTCCTCTTTTGTCTCAGGAGCCCATTAGTTAGCATTTTTTCCATTACATTACTCAAAGAACACCTACTTTGGCTTGGGGAGCTTTCAGATTGGATTCTTTTAATCTCATTTATTTTAAATGGAAAACACACTGGCCCTTTGCAACATTATGCATTATTTGTCCTACAAATAGATCTTGTAATTTTGCTTTAATTCAAGCAATGGTATTGTGGGCATTTTCCCGAAAGATTTTATAAGAGCAAAGTGGACAGGGATAATGTGCAAAACCAAAGCATGTATAAATAGGAACAGTGAACCAAAAGCCATGTCTTTTGCTCTTAATTCATTTAGAGCAATGAATTGGGGTGTTATTATTATGACTAAGCAGGTGGTGATGTCACTTGGGAAGGAACATTATCTACTCTAAATATACAACTATCCAACACAGCAAATATCTAAATTTACTGGAGTAGACATAAGAGGAATATTTAGTCAGTTTAAACTTAAATCTATTGATGTACTCAGTAGGTTCAGTAATATTAACGATTTCTAGCTCACAGAGCCCAAATAAGTTCCAAAATTGAGTCAATTTAAAATTTTCCATTCAGTCCTGGCATTAACCTGAAATTTTTACAGGCCCAAATAAGCATCTGCTATTTTATCTAAGAATTACCTGTGGCTGAGAGTAACCATGGACATTTTTTACAGTTTTTCTTCCTAAGCCAACACCATTAATAATTTAAATTTAGAAGGAAAATGAGGCCAAACCTGGCCCATGGTGAGCATTACCCAATTCAGTTCTTTCTGCTTTAAAGGTCCAAGGCCTTGAGGGAAAAATAAATGGTTTGAAGCCTTTTGTAGTACCAGGTAGCTTATTCCAAACACCATACCATAGTGTTCCCTTGCGTGTATTTTCTCAGGGGTGGCCTACCGCTTTGTGCCTCTGGCTGCAGACCAAGATGAGCAGAAAGCGACTCTTGAGTACAAAAACAAAACTGATTCAGCGTAGACCAGCAACCACCCAATTTCTGAGAGTTCTTCATTTCTGCACTCCACTTCAGTGCATTTGGCATCCTTCATATTCCTGGATTCTCCTCTTACTTCCATCTGGAGTTAGGTGCCTTCTAAAATGCCAGTTTTCTGAATCGCCATTGTGACTGCAGTTCTGTAAGGCAGAAAATGTTCTTTCAGGCTCCACTCTTCCAAAAAGAGGGAAAAAAGTCCACATAATTGGTCAGGTTTACAATGTCCTTCAGCCTGATTTCTACAGCTCTCTCTGCCTTTTTCCCTTTATTTCATCTCATCTGGTGGTGGTAGGGGAGGGGGGGATCATGATTCCTAAGCAAAAGAGGTTGTCCTTCTTGATAAAAAGACAAGTCCAAGGGGCAGAGCAGCTAGGAGCCGAGTTGCTTTGCAATCAAGTAGTTCTTTAGGCGAAGTGACACCCTGTAGGTGGAAATACCTTGATCCAACATCAGCCACGGGAAGCATGCATGGCCTAGTGAATAGAGCATGGGTCTAGGAATCAGAATATCCTGGCTTCTAATCCTGGCTCTGCCACGTATCTGCTGTGTGACCTATGGGAGGAATACAGACATTAAAATAAATTATGGATATGTATATTTGCTGAGGTTGGGGTGAATAAAGGGTACAAATCCAAGCCCAGGGATGATATGGAAGGGAGACTGAGTAGTGAAAAGAGGGCTTAGTCGGGGAAAACCACTTGAAGGAGTTGTGATTTTAATTAAGCTAATCGTGAGCAGGGAATGTGTCTGTATTGCTATAGTATACTCTCCTAAGTGCTTAATATAATGCTCTGCACACAGAAAGTGCTCAAAAAATATGACTGAATGAATGAATTAAGCTTTAAAGCTGGGTAGAGTGATGATCTGTAGAATATTGAGCTCCCTCTAAGCTGTGAACTCACAGTGGGCAGGGATTGCCACTGTTTATTGTTCTACTGTACTTTCCCATGTGCTTAGTACAGTGCTCTGCACATAGTAAGTGCTTAATAAATATGATCAAACAAATGAATGGGAGGGAATTCCAGGCCAGAGACACGACATAGGAGAGGTGTCAGGGTGAACTAGATGAGATTGAGGTGCAGTGAGAAGGTTGGTGCTACAGGAGTGAAGTTCACTCATTCAATCAATCAATCAATAGTATTTATTGAGCATTTACTGTGTACTAAGCACTTGAAAAGTACAAGTTGGCAACGTATAGAGATGGTCCCTACCCAACAATGGGCTCACAGTCTAGAGGGGGAAGACAGACAACAAAACAAGACATGCTGACAGGTGTCAAGCCATCAGAATAAATAGAAGTAAAGCTAGATGCACATCATTAACAAAATAAATAGAATAGTAAATATGTACAAGTAAAACAAATAGAGTAATAAATCTGTATAATAAATCTGTGAAATGAGAGTGCTGGGTTATAGTAGGAAAACAGATAGGTAAAATAGGAAAAGGCAATGTGATTGTGTGCTTTAAAGCCAATGGAAAAAGTTTCTGTTTGATGTGGAGTTGGTTAGACAGACACTAAAGATTCTTGAGGAGTGAGGAAACCTGGACTGAAGGGTTTCTTTCAGAAAAATGATACAGGCAGCAGAATGAAGTACGGACTGGAGTAAGGAGAGACAGGAGGCACGAAGGTTAGCAAGGAGGCTGATGCCATAGTCAAGGAAGGACAAGATAAATGCTTGGATCAGAATAATAGCAGTTTTGATGGAGAGAAAAGGGCAGATCTTAGGGATGTTGTCAAGATATAACATTATTTATTTGAATCTTTACATGTCACTCTGCCATAATGTGAACCAGCACCTCAATTGGAACCATGATAGACACTAGCCCCAGAGCTCTTGTTTCTTGGTTAGCTGGGCCCTGTTGCTGACTGGAGACGGAGAAAATGAATCTGTTCTCTCCTTGACTAACCTAGCTGGGTTTTGCCACTTGCATTGCAAAGAAGGGATTTAACCCTTTGGGAAATGAAATTTAAGGATCACAATGATGACATTTCAGCAAGAGATCAGCTAGCATCAAGAAGGTACACTCTTTATCCTTACCCTGGCCTGAAGGACAGTCACATTGAACAACCCTGAGTCACTCACTCAATGCAGTAGTTCATCACAAAAGGAGATGCGAGAACCAGAAAGCCTGAGCAGTTATAGGGAAGAGGCCTTGGATTGTTTTTGTAGTGGCAGCAGGACGTGAGAGAGAATTGTATTCAATATGTTCACAGTTAACACAGCTTGCCAAACTGGGTAGCAATAATTTCAGAGCAACAACAATCAGAACTAACAATAATGAACAGCCTCCTTCTAAACACAATTTCCAGATGGTTGTCCCCCTCCAAGTACCTGCTAACTGCTGTTTATCTCCTGGAGAGTTTATTTTTAACATGATTCACTAATTGCTTGTTTGGACTCCTGCAAAAAAAAACAAATAAGTTGGGTCACCAAGCTGCATGAAAACAACAATCCTTTGTTGTATTAAAGTCAGGGGTATCCCTATTATATTCAGGATGATATAAAGCCTTTTTATTTAATGCCAAAAGACATCTTGCACATTTGGCAACTTTTAAATGACTTTAAAAATGTCATCCTGGCTCTCCAGTAATTTGGGCTGAAAGTAGAACAGGCATTTCATTCCTATAAGACAGCGGTGTTCTAGAGAGGAATAGTGATTGCTTTATTTCTTTGTTTCTTACTCCTACCCGCAGCAATTATGAACATATGGGTATTTATTTGTACATTCAATTATTTATTCAGTGACTTCAACTACCATTTCTATGCAGATGACACCCAAATCTGTACCTCCAGCCCTGATCTCTCTCCCTCTTTCCAGTTTCACATCTCCTCCTGCTTTCAAGACATCTGTACTTGGATATCCTCTTGTCACCTCAAACTTAACGTGTCCAAAACAGAGCTCCTTATCTTCGCCACCCAAACCCTATCCTCCCCACGACTTTCCCATCACTGTAGTTGGCACCACCACCCTTCCTGTCTCACTCATTCATTCATTCATTCATTCAATCGTATCAGGCGCTTACTGTGTGCAGAGCACTGTACTAAGTGCACAAGCCCATAAACTTAGCGTAATCCTTGACTCCTCTCTCTCATTCAACCCACATATTCATTCCATCACCAAATCCTGTCAGTCTCACTTACACAACATCGCTAAAATCTGCCCTTTGCTCTCCATTTACTACTACCACTTTAATAAAATCATTCATCCTATTCCTCCTGGATTACTGCATCAGCCTCATTGCTGACTGCCTTTCCCCACTCCAGTCCATACTTCACTCTGCTGTCTGGATCATTTTTCTACAAAAACATTCAGACCAGGTTTCCTCACTCCTCAGGAAACTCCAGTGGTTGCCCATCCACCTCCGCATCAAACAAAACTTCCTCTCCATTGGCTTTAAGGTACTACATCACCTTGCCCCTCCTACCTCACCTCGCTTCTCTCCTTCTACAACCCAGTCCACATATTTCTCTCCTCTAGTGCTAACCTTCTCATTGTGCCTTGTCGCCAACCCCTAGCCCATGTCCTGAATTTGACCTGGAACACCTTCCAACCTCAAATCTCACAACCACTCTCCCCTGCTTCAAAGTCTTATTGAAGGCAAATCTCCTAGAATAAACTTTCCCAGACTAAGCTCCACTTTTCCTCATCTTCTACTCCCTTCTGTGTTGCCCTGACTTGATCCCCTTGCTCTTCCCCCCTCCGAGCCCCAAAGCACTTATGTATATATCTGTAAAATTATTTATCCCTTTGCTTTTCCCCCACCTCCCAGCCCCAAAGCAATTATATACATATCTGTAATTTCATATATTTGGATTGATATCTGTCTCCCCCTCTCTAGACTGTGAGTGCATTGGAGGCAGGGAATGTTACTGTTTATTGTTGTACTGTGGTTTCCCAAGCACTTAATACAGTGTTCTGCACATAGTAAGCACTCAATGAATACAACTGAATGACTGAATGGATGACTTCATCCTGATTTGTGTCCTTGTTCTTTCTCTTTCTCCCACAACTTGTAAATAAACTTTGTCTCTCCCATTAGCTTGTAAGCTCCTTGAGGACAGAATGTGTTCATTTTACTTCTATGCTACTCTCAAAGGAGTAATACAATGCTTGGCACTCAGGTGCTTTATAAATACCATTCACTGATTATTAGATTTTTATAAAGGTGTTCTCCTTAAAATTCCTAGAAGTTTATGAAGCATAAAAGTGCAGCACAGTAAGGTGCTCTCTCATTCACCCCTCACATCCAATCCGTCACCAAAACCTGCCAGTCACACCACCGCAACATCCCCAAGATCCGCCCTTTCCTCTCCATCCAAACCGCTACCCTCCTCGTTCAAGCTCTCATCCTATCCTGACTGGATTACTGCATCAGCCTCCTCTCTGATCTCCCATCCTCCTGTCTCTCCCCACTTCAGTCTATACTTCACGCCACTGCCCGGATCATCTTTGTGCAGAAACGCTCTGGGCATGTTACTCCTCTCCTCAAAAATCTCCAGTGGCTACCAGGCAACCTACGCATCAGGCAAAAACTCCTTACTCTCGGCTTCAAGGCTCTCTATCACCTCGCCCCCTCCTACCTCACCTCCCTTCTTTCCTTCTACAGCCCAGTTGGCACCCTCCACTCCTCTGCCACTAACCTCCTCACTGTGCCTCGTTCTCACCTGTCCCGCCATCGACCCCCAGCCCATGTCTTCCCCCTGGCCTGGAATGCCCTACCTCTGCAAATCCACCAAGCTAGCTCTCTTCCTCCCTTCAAAGCCCTACTGAGAGCTCACCTCCTCCAGGAGGCCTTCCCAGACGGAGCCCCCTTTTTGTCTGCTCCGCCTCCCCCTCCTCGTCCCCCCTGCCCTACCTCCTTCCCTCCCCACAGCACCTGTATATATGTTTGTACAGATTTATTACTCTATTTTACTTGTGATTATTTACTATTCTATTTATTTCATTTTGTTAATATGTTTTGTTTTGTTGACTGTCTCCCCCTTCTAGACTGTGAGCCCATTGTTGGGTAGGGAACGTTTCTATATGTTGCTGACTTCTACTTTCCAAGGGCTTAGTACAGTGCTCCGCACACAGTAAGCACTCAATAAATACTATTGAATGAATGAATGAAGGAAAATAGTTGTCCTCTGAACTCCTCATCTCCTGCTCAGATTCATGTACCAAATAAATCAATGAACTGTAAGAGTGCTTATTGTGTGCAGAGCAATGTACTAAGTGTTTGGGAGAGAACAATACAATAGAGTTGATAGATGTTTTCTTTACCCACAAGGAGTTTACAGTCTACAGGGGGAGACAGACATTAAAATGAATTACGAATATTTATGTAAGTGCTGTGAGGTGAATAGCAAGACAGTGCATGGGTGATACAGAAGGGAGAGAGAGTAGAATGAGAGGAAAATGAGAGTTTACTTGAGGAAGCCCTCTTGGGGGAGATTTAATTTTAATAAGACTTTGAATGTGGGCACAATGGTGGCCTGTTATGTTTGAACTGGAAGGGAGTTCAGCCCAAAGGGAGGATGTGGGCAAGGGGCAGTCGGTGAGAGACATGAGATTAAGGTACTTCCCTTAATGTCAAGTAGTTTCATTCATGCATTCACTCAATTATTTGTATTTATTGAGTGCTTACTGTGTGCAGAGCACTGTACTAAGTGCTTGGAAAATACAATTCAGCAACAGAGACAATCCCTAACCTACAACAGGCTCACAGTCTAGAAGGGGGAAGACAGACAACAAAACGAAACAAGTTAACAGGATCAATAGGATCAATCAATATAATACATAGAATTATAGATAAATGAACATAATTAATAAAATAAATAGAATAATAAATGTGTACATGTATACACAAGTGTTGTGGGGCAGAGAGGGGGTTAGAGCAGAGGGAGAGGGTCAGGGTGATGGGGAGGGGAGGAGGAGCAGAGGAAAAGGGTTGAAAAGGAAAAGGAAAAGGTTGACATTAGACAATGAAAGTGTGTGGGCTGGATTGAAGTGAGACAGGGAAAGCAGACTGAGTGCCTTAAAACTGATGGTAAGGAGTTTCTATTTGAGAGGGAGGTGGTTGGGCAACCGCTGGAGGTTCTTAAAGAGTGAGGAGACATGGGCACTTTTTTTAGTAAAATGATCTGGGTGACAGAGAGAAGTAAGAAGTAGAGAAAGGAGAGACAGGAGGCAGTGCGGTCAGCAAGGAGGCTGATGCAGTATTTAAGGCGATATATAAGGGATTGGATCAGCACTCAAGCACTGTGGATGAAGAGGAAAGGGGAGATTTTAGCAATATTATGAAAGTAGAAGTAACAAGATTTGGTGACATTAAATGTGTGTGTTGAATGAGAGAGATGAATTTCAGTTATGGACTTTGAGATGGGAAAGATAGTGGTGTTTTGTATGGTGGTGTGCACACAGTAAGCGCTCAATAAATACGATTGAATGAATGAATGATGGGAAAGATGGGGAGGACAGGATTTGGGTGGAAAGATGAGGAGTTCTTTTCCTTGGTCTCGAAGCCAGTAAGCCTTATTGGTGGTAGTAGTAGTAGTAGTAGTAGTAGTAGTAGTAGTTGTTGTGAAAGCAACATTGGAGTGTCAACTTGGTGTGATGCACTGTGCTAGGCACTTGGAAAGTTCAAAATAAAGAAGTGACCCATTCCCTGTCTCCAGTATATATTTATAAGCTAATGGAAAATATTGGAATGGTAAAAATGAATATTTCAGAAGATGTAGGTACACATGAGGACTGGGGAGCCTGCAAATAAGTTAAGTGCTATAGATGACTGAAGGGATGGCACACCTTAGGTTCTGGATAATTAATCAGGGAAAGCTTGGAGGAGGTGGTATATCAGTGGTCTTTGAATGTAGGAAGAGCTGTTAGAAGAGGAAGAGAGGGTAGTTCCAGATGATAAGGGCCCTCCCTTTGCCCCCTAGAAGGAGAGGGCAGAACTGAAAATAGGAGCATTGTATCAGGTAAGCAGCATGTCTCCCTGGAAAGACTACTGCACAGGGAGTCAGGAAACCTGGGTTCTGATTCCAGCTCGGCCACCGACATCTCGGCCACCGACATCTTGTGTCATCTTGGGCAAGTCACTTAACCTCTTTGGATCTGCTTCATCATACAGAAAATGGGGAGAAAAAAATACCTTCTCTCCCTACCTCCTAGATGGAGATCCTCATTTTGAACCAGGACAGTGTCTTATTTGATTATATTATATCTACCCCCGTGCTTTGTGCAGTACTTGGCACTAAGCAAATTCATAAAAAAATACACAAATCATCATCTTTTTGGCTAATCTAGTCAATTTTAAAGTATACGGATAAAGTATGTCAAAGTCATCACAGGACAAACCACGCTGGACTCTGGCACTGAACAATGAATAGCCTGAACTGGAGCACTGAGTGAATCAGTAACTAAGGAAAACTGGGAGATATCAGGGGAAATTGACTTTTCTAACAAAGCAGCAGTATCTATTTCTGCAGCACCTGAAGCATCCAAGAAGCCTTTGAGGCTAGCCCAAACGCAATACTATAGCAGTTATTTTGGAAGGTCAAATAGTTTATATCTATGAACCTTCACATCCAAGTGCACCCACTGACTATGGTTCAGACCAGGTAGAAAACATCAACTCTTATGGGCATTCAACCTTTTCAGAGAGAATCATCCCTGAAAGCACCTTGCATTTGATCCATTCTCAGTAGCACCAAGATCTGTCTGCTTCATTCTCTGTGGTAAGTGTTGACCCTCCTCCAGATTCTCCTACCTGCCAAACTTCCAATCCCTTCCACCTCATTTCTCCCATCCTTCCATCACCACACATGTGAGCATCCTGTTGTCCTTTCACTGGCTGCAAATCTTTCAGCTGCTTGCACTCTTCCCGAAGCTTGGGAAGGAGCGCCAGATCCTCTCTGCGTTTACATGGCAATCAGGTAGTATACAGGAGAGTTTACTGCAGCCAGCTGAGCAGGCACAAATCAACCATGCTGTTAGCAAAACACATCTCTATTCCGTGAGATCAAACACTGAATCAAGCAGCAGCGGCAGAATGACATTAAGATGAGCCGCTGGGAATGATCTGACTTGATTTTCTCAAAGCTGATTCACTGTTTGATCTCACTTAAATCCACTTGGTATTGACAAAGGCACATTCAAGGGCAATTGTAGCGAGGGAAAGCAGCAGGCAGGGGTCAAAGATCCAGCACTGAGCATTTTTTTAAAACAAGTCATATAGCTATTTTTTGGAAACTCAGAAAGGAGCCAAGATTCAAGGAACACCTGAAATTTCAAACATGTGTGTCAAAAAAAAACCCAGCCTCTTTTCTTCTTGATAGACCAGGGTTGTCGACACCAAAAGATTAAAGACGATATGTACACTGGCAGAACTCAGCTGTATATCAAACTGGTGCATATGTGAAGGGGACGTGTGACCAGAGTGAGCAGAAAACATAGGAAGCCTATTTCAGGAACCTTCTTATTCATTCATTCAATTGTATTTTTGAGCGCTTACTGTGTGCAGAGCACTGTACTAAGTGCTTGGACTGAGCCCCCCTTTTCCTATCCTCCTCCCCATCCCCCTGCTTCTGCCTTACCTCCTTCATTCATTCATTCAATTGTATTTATTGAGTGCTTACTGTGTGCAGAGCACTGTACTAAGCACTTGGGAAAGTTCCCTCCCCACAGCACTTGTATATATTTGTACAAATTTATCACTCTATTTATTTACTTGTACATATTTACTACTCTATTTTGTTAATGATGTGCATATAGCTATAATTCTTTTTATTCTGACGGTTTTGACACCTGTCTACATCTTCTAGACTGTGAGCCCGCTGTTGGGTAGGGACCATCTCTATATGTCGCCAACTTGTTCTTCCCAAGCGCTTAGTACAGTGCTCTGCACACCGTAAGCGCTCAATAAATACGTTTGAATGAATGAATGAATGTTCTGTTGTCTGTCTCCCCCTTCTCGACTGTGAGCCCATTGGAGGGTAGGGACCGTCTCTATATGTTGCCAACTTGTACTTCCCAAGCACTTAATACAGTGCTCTGCACACAGTAAGTGCTCAATAAATACGATTGAATGAATGAATGAATGAGTGAGTGGAAAGTACAATTCGGCAACAGATAGAGACACTCCCTACCCAACAACGGGCTCACAGTCTAGTATTCATAGAGCACTGTTCTAAGCTCTTGGGAGAGTATAATACAGCAGAATTAGGAGACACATTCCCTGGGATTTGTCTGTTGTCCCAGGCCTGGCTTTTTCTGGAACTCCTGCCTCCTCTGTCATCCCATAGCTAATGAGCTATTTGATGTTCTCCCCCTGCTCTGGCTGTAGGGTAGGGACCATCCGTATATGTTGCTGACTTGCATTTCCCAAGCGCTTAGTTCAGTGCTCTGCACATAGTGTTTTCCACCCTAGCCATGTACTCCAGCAGAAGCGGCACTGACTGCATTTTCCCTAAAGGCTTAGCATAACCAACTCCATTGTGTGCAAGGCTCAACGACAGGATGTGTGAGAAATAGGTACTGCCCTCTCGGAAGATCCTGTAATCGAGGAGAGCTGTCACTTGTCAAATCGGCTGTGCCCAGTCTGAGACGACCCCATCCTGTGTGGGCAATGTCTCCTGATAACATCTCCTGACAACAGGGTGCCACAAAGTTTCAAGTACCCGGGAATCCTTTGTGTAGCTCGGATGGAACCAAAGAAAAGGTAAGAAGGGGCTGGGATCCGGGCTGTTCATCACTCGTACCTCTCGGGAGGCGAACGGGTGAGCAGTCAGCTTTCCTACCTCAACTGCTTTATCTGAACTCAGGCCTCCGAGTCATTTTTCCTATCTGCGTCACCACCTTGGGTTCTGAAACCCTGCAGCCGATTTATGCCGGTTAACTTATTTTTGCCCCCTACGTGTTGATAACAACAGCAAGTGCTCAATAAATACAACTGAATGAATGAATGAATTTATTACCTATTTTTTCTCCTTTCTTGTTACTACATATCTCAGAATCCTCGGAGTATGTAACCTTTTGGGAAGAGGAGAATTTGGTCAATAGGCGCCTAAGAAGAGTTTATCCAATTAGTGAGTCATTCAGAGGTTTGAAAATCCAAGAGGGAAGGAATGAATGGGACCTAGGGGAAAGGGCATGGGGTTGGGAAACAGAGGACCTGGGTTCTAATCCTGACTCCTTCATCTGTTTCCTGTAGTTGCCCATGTACCTCTGTATCATAGCATAGCATAGCATAGAGAAGCAGCGTGGCTCAGTGGAAAGAGCATGGGCTTTGGAGTCAGAGGTCATGGGTTCAAATCCAGTCTCCACCAATTGCCAGCTGTGTGACTTTGGGCAAGTCACTTAACTTCTCTGGGCCTCAGTTACCTCATCTGGAATATGGGGATGAAGACTGTGAGCGCCCCGTGGGACAAGCTGATCACCTTGCAACTTCCCCAGGGCTTAGAACAGTACTTTGCACATAGTAAGTGCTTAATAAATGCTATCATTATTGTTATTATTATTATCAAACAGAAACTCCTTACCATCAGGTTTAAAGCACTCAAACACCTTGCCCCCTCCTACCTCACCTTGCTATTCTCCTATTACAACCCAGCCCACACGCTTTGTTCTTCTAATGCCAACCTACTCACTGTACCTCAGTCTCATCTATCTCTCTGTCAGTCCATGTCCTGCCTCTGGTCTAGAATGCCCTCCCTTTTCACATCCGCCAGGCAATTACTCTGCCCCACTTCAAAGCCTTATTTAAGGTGCATCTCTTCCAAGAAGCCTTCCCAGACTAAACCCTCTTTTCTTTTTCTTCCACTCTCTTCTACATCCCTCTGACTTGCTCCCTTTTGTCACCCGCCTCCCACCCTCCCAGCACTTATGTACATACCTATGGTTAATTTATTCATATTAATGTCTGTTTCTCCCTCTAGACTGTAAACTCATTGTGGGCAGGGAATGTGTCTGTTATATTGCTATTCTGTACTCTCCCAAGTGCTTAGTATAGTACTCTGCACACAGTAAGCACTCAATAAATATGACTGACTGATGGTCTGCTGTGTGCCTTATGGCAAGTCATTTTAACTTCTTTGTACCTCAGTTACCTTATCTGAAAAATGGGGACTAGACTGTAAGCTCTATGTGGGACAGGGACTGTGTCCAGTCTGGTTATCTTGTACCCATCCCAGTGCTTAATACAATGTCTGGCATAAAATAAGCGCTAACAGAGACCACAAAAATGAATTTTCCATCTTTTGCTTCTCCTCCAGCAAGCTTCTCTCCACGATTGATTTGTAAGTATCTAGGCAGGAGTATGAGTTTTCTAGACAGTATTGCTTGTCTCCTCTTAGCTCTTCTCTTTCTAAGTGCATTAAATTAGAAATCCTGTACCTATTACTGCTCCGTGTGACTTGAAAATATCTGGGCCAAGTGTGATTTCTTTCCATGGTGCCTACATCATTATCAGTGATTGACCTTCTTTTGTAAGGCAGCACATAGATTTTTAACTACTACCTTGTGGTGTAGAACTGTGAGATGCTAGCTTTTGACAGAGTATCTTTATTAAGATTTTTTTTTAAATTATACCCTTCAACAGGAACCCTTGGTGGAAATGAAAGATCACAGAATACAATGCATTGAAGTCACAGATAAATAGCCAGGAGATACATTATAAAAACTGGTATTTTAACATTAAAGTCAACATTAATTTACCATCCCATTTTAAAAGGTTGCATTACAGTCTGAAGACCAATTAAGCCAACTCTGTTGGATCTTAGCTAATAGGTAGTTTCGATGCATGGTTCCCCCAGAGAAAATCCCCTGACTCTGGAGACATGATGGTAAAAGCAGCACCAGAGAAATAACACTGGGCTTGAACTATGTAATGCAAAAAAAAGGTTCCATCACCAATTTAGATTCATTTAAGATCCTTTAGTGGTATTCAGGCACTCTTCCAAAATGCTAACAAACACAGACTGGTGGTGTCTTCAGGCATTATTCACAGTTACTAATGAATAACTCCCTTTTGGTTTTTCTGTAGCAGAGTCCAACAAGTGGCTTTGGGAACTCATTAGTGAGTTATTGGCCTCAGTAGAGGTGTAAAGCTGGGAAATGGTAATAGAAACTGGCTTTCTGATCTATGTTGTCTTCTGGGCATAAACAAGACAGAGATCTTAAAAGAAGCAAAATCCCAAACCATGCAGAGGTTGACTGATAAAGGTCATCTCCTTGAAGGGTGGTGGCAAACAGATTGGTGGTCCACACAAATTAGAAAGGCTGATGCAGGATGGATGAATGTGTCCATTTTAGTTTCTAGGAGAAAAAGAATGCAGCTGCTGAAGTTGCCCCAGTTGATGCTCTCAAGTGGTTTTCAATGTCTTTCCCATGGAAAACTCATGGCACTAATCCAGACTGGTATTAAAATGGACAAATGAACTGCATTTGAAATGGAGGTCATAATATCTGTAATAACCACAAATAGTGGAGGAAGCAGTGCTGCCTAGAGGATAGAGCGCAGGCCTGGAAATTGAAGGAACTGAGTCATAATCCCAGCTCTGCCAAGTCACTTAACTAATCTATACCTCGGTTACCTCATCTGTACAATGGGAATTAAGATTGTGAGCCTCATATTGGGCAGAGACTGTGTCCAACCTGATTATCTTGTATCTACCCAGCTCTAAATTAGAATGCCTGGCACAGAGCAAGCACTTAACATATCCCACAAAAAAATTACAACAACAGCAAAAAAAAACCTGGATGAGATTTAGGATTGAAAGGATTACCGTAAAACTACGATAATTCAAACTCAATTTATCAATAGTACCTACTGAGTACTCTGTGCGGACTAAGGTATTAGGCATTTTCTTAATGACATTTATTAAGTGCTTACTATGTGCAAAGCACTGTTCTAAGCACTGGGTACATTACAAGGTGATCAGGTTGTCCCACGTGGGGCTCACAGTCTTAATCCCCATTTCACAGATGAAGTAACTGAGGCACAGAGAAATTAAGTGACTTACCCAAAGTCGCACAGCTGACAATTGGCAGAACCAGTATTCAAACCCATGACCTCTGACTCCAAAGCCCGTGCTCTTTCCATTGAGGCATGCTGCTTCTCTGGCTTTATTAGAGTGCCTGGCACAGAGTAAGCACTTAACATGACAAGCAGCATGGCTCAGTGGAAAGAGCGCAGGCTTTGGAGTCAGAGGTCATGAGTTCAAATCCTGGCTCTGCCAATTGTCCGCTGTGTGACTTTGGGCAAGTCACTTAACTTCTCTGTGCCTCAGTTCCCTCATCTGTAAAATGGGGATTGAGACTGTGAGCCCCACGTGGGACAACCTGATCACCTTGTAAACTCCCCAGCACATAGAACAGTGCTTTGCACATAGTAAGCGCTTAATAAATGCCATTATTATTATTATTCATTATTATATCCCATAAAAAATAACAACAACAATAACAAAAAACCTGGATGAAATTTAGGATTGAAAGGATTACCGTAAAACTACGATAATTCAAACTCACTTAATCAAGAGTACTTACTGAGTACTCTGTGCAGACTTCGGCATTTGGCATATTAGGCATTTGGGAGAACACTATAAAGTAGATATGTTGCCTACCTTTAAGGAGTTTACAATATAGTGTGGGAGACAGATGCTAAAATAAATTAAAGGGAGAAGGAAGAAACAGAGTTTAAAGATATGTACTTGTGTGTTATCTGAGGGAGTATCCTTGTGAATAAGTGTCATAGAAGTACTGATGTGGCAGCATGGTGTGGGGAAATAATAATCAAAATAGTCCCCTTTGAAGAGCTGCAATTTGAAGATGAAGAAAGCTTTGGTCTGTCAGTTGAAAAGGAAGGGAGTTCCATGAAGGAAGAAGGGTGTGGGCAAGAGGTTAATGGCCAGAGAGACAAGAATGAGGCAGTATGCATAAGGTGAGTGTGAGAGGAGCTAAATGTGTGTGCTGGATTGTAATGAAGATGGAGCCTGACTAACTGCAGGGAGAGGCAGATGATTGAGTTCCTTAAAGTTGATAGTTAAGAGTTTCTACTTGATGCTGAGAGGGATGGGAAACCTTTGGAGGGTTTTGAGGAGAAAGGGAGATGTGTAAAAAGCCACGTTTCTGAAGAATGATTCCAGGAAAAGGAATGAAGAAAGTACTGGAGAGGCTGGAGGCAGAGAGCCCTGCCAAGAAGCTGTTGTGATAGTTGAGTTGGTTATGATAAGTGCATGGGAGAGGTCTGGATGGAGAGGAAAGGCTAGATTCAGAAGATTTTGCGAAAACAAAACTGATAGGATTTGACAGCTAAGTGAATATGAAGATTGAAAGAGAGGTGTCAAGAATATTCAGTCAATCAATCATTCAGTAGTGTCTATTGAGCCCTTACTATGTGCAAACTACTGTTATAGTTGCTTGGGAGAGTACAATACAAAAGAATTAACAATTATGTTCCCTGCTCATAATGAGCTTACAGTCTAGAGGGGGAGACACGTATTATTATTCATAATAATAATACTAATTGTGGCATTTGTTAAGCAGTTACTATGTGCCAAGCACTGTACTAAGAGCTGGGCGAGATACAAGCTAATCAGGCTGGAAAAAATCCATGTTTCACATGGGGCTCACAGTCTTAATCCCCATTTTACAAAAGAGGTAAACTGAGACACAGAGAAGTTAAATGACTTGAACACGGTCATAGAGCAGATACGTGGCAGAGCCTGGATGAGAACCCAGGTCTTTCTGTCTCCTAAGCCAGTGTTCTAGCCACTAGGCCATGCTGCTATGAATAAATAAGTAATTTATAATAAATAATTTAAAGGTATGTACATTAGTGCTTTGGATTCATTCATTCAATCATATTTATTGAGCACTTACTGTGTTCAGAGCAGCACTGTACTAAGAACTTGGGATAGTACAGTACAACAACAGTCACATAATAATTATGATAATTATGGTACTCGTTAAGTGCTTACTATGTGCCAAGCACTGTCCTAAGCACTGGGGTAGACACAAGTTAATCAGGTTGGACAGAGTCTCTGTTCCACAAGGGGCTCACATGCTTAATCCCCATTTTACAGATGAGGTAACTGAGGCCCAGAGAAGTGAAGCGACTTGCCCAAGGTCACACAGCAGACATGTGGTGGAGCCAGGATTAGAACCCAGATTCTTCTGACTCCCGGGCCCGGGCTCTATTCTGCCCACAATAGGCTTACAGTCTAGAGTGGGGGGAGACAGACATCAGTACAAATAAATAAAATTACAGATATATACTTCAGTCCTGAGGGGCTGGGAGGTAGAGTACGACCACTGTGTGACCCACCAGCCCACCCAGATCAGGTGAACCATTGTTGCATGGTTGTTATTCAGGAGGCTTTGTGAGAAGCAATGGGAATCTGCTGAAGATTTTGGAGTATAAATTCTCATTGATATCTGTAGAAGATGATACAGGAATCTGTGTGTAGAATTGACTGAAGGAGGGAAAGTCTAGAGGTGGGGAAAATGATAAGGAGGCTGCTGGCAATTAAGGAATCACATTTATTAAGCTCTTACTGCTTACTACTTACTGCTTGTTCAAGCTCTCATCCTATCCCATCTGGACTACTGCATCAGCCTTCTCTCTGATCTCCCATCTTCTTGTCTCTCCCCACTTCAATCCATACTTCATGCTGCTGCCCAGACTGTCTTTGTCCAGAAACGCTCTGGGCATGTTACTCCCCTCTTCAAAAATCTCCAATGGCTACCAATCAATCTGCGCATCAGGCAGAAACTCCTCACCCTGGGCTTCAAGGCTGTCCATCCCCTCGCCCCCTCCTACCACACCTCCCTTCTCTCCTTCTCCAGCCCAGCCCGCACCCTCCGCTCCTTTGCCGCTAACCTCCTCACCGTGCCTCGTTCTCGCCTGTCCCGCCATCGACCCCCGGCCCACGTCATCCCTCTGGCCTGGAATGCCCTCCCTCCGCACATCCGCCAAGCTAGCTTTCTTCCTCCATTCAAGGCCCTACTGAGAGCTCACCTCCTTCAGGAGGCCTTCCCAGACTGAGCCCCCTCCTTCCTCTCCCCCTCGTCCCCCTCTCCATCCCACCGTCTTACCTCCTTCCCTTCCCCACAGCACCTGTATATATGTATATATGTTTGTACATATTTATTACTCTATTTATTTATTTATTTTACTTGTACATATCTATTTTATTTATTTTATTTTGCTAATATGTTTGGTCTTGTTCTCTGTCTCCCCCTTCTAGACTGTGAGCCCACTGTTGGGTAGGGACTGTCTCTATATGTTGCCAACTTGTACTTCCCAAGTGCTTAGTACAGTAAGCTCTGCACACAGTAAGCACTCAATAAATACGATTGATTGATTACTGTGTGCCGAGAATGGTACACTTGGGAAAGCATGCTATAGCAGAGTTGGTAGACACAAGCAGAGTGGCTCAGTGGAAAGAGCATGGGCTTTGGAGTCAGAAGTCATGGGTTCAAATCCAGGCTCCACCAATTGTCAGCTGTGTGACTTTGGGCGAGTCACTTAACTTCTCTGTGCCTCAGATACCTCATCTGTAAAATGGGGATTAAGACTGTGAGCGCCCCGTGGGACAACCTGATCACGTTGTAACCTCCCCAGCACTTAGAACAGTGCTTTGCACATAGTAAGTGCTTAAGAAATTTCATTATTATTATTATTATTTGCTCCCTATAGATAATTTATAGAATAGAGGTGGAGACAGACATTAATATAAATAAATTATGGATATGCAAATAATGGCAAGGTTACAGTCATAAGAGATGGATGATGGATGGTTGTCAATGGTGATGGGAAAATCTGGGGAGGAGAGGATTTGGGAGAGACTATAAATTCACTTTCAGACATGGTGAGATTGGGTTAGCAGTGGGAAACAACATAATCTAGTGGAAAGAGCTCAGGCCCGGGAGTTGGGAGACCAGGGTTCTAATCCCAGCTATGGAATTTACCTGCTCTATGATCCTGTTTGGGCAAGTCAGCTAACCTCTGTGTACCCCACTTTCCTCTTGTGTAAAAGTGGGGTTAAGGTGCCTGTTCTCCCTGCCCATCAATCAGTAATATTGATTGAGCACTGTGTGCAGAACACTGTTCTAAGCATTAGGGATGGTACAATCTGCATTTTACAGATGAAGAAGCTGAGGCATTGATCATATAAGTGACTTGCCCAAGGTCACACAACAAGCAAGTGATGGACCTGGAATTAAAACCCGGGTCCTTTGACTCGCAGACCTGTGCTCTTTCCACTAGCCCAGGCTTGCTTCTCTATATGCTCCCATTTCCCCTATCTGTAATTTACTTTAATGTCTCCCTTCCCATCTAGACTAC
Source organism: Tachyglossus aculeatus (assembly GCF_015852505.1). NCBI lineage: Eukaryota > Metazoa > Chordata > Mammalia > Monotremata > Tachyglossidae > Tachyglossus > Tachyglossus aculeatus. The sequence continues at coordinate 85,540,438 of NC_052066.1, forward strand.
AAGCTCCTTGTGGGCAAGGATCATATCCACTAACACTATTGTAGAGAAGCAGCGTGGCTCAGTGGAAAGAGCATGGGCTTTGCAGTCAGAGGTCACGGGTTCAAATCCTGACTCCACCACTCATCAGCTGTGTGACCTTGGGCAAGTCACTTAACTTCTCTGGGCCTCACTTACCTCATCTGTAAAATGGGGATGATGATTGTGAGCCCCACATGGGACAAGCGGATCACCTTGTAAATTGCCCAGCGCTTAGAACAGTGCTCTGCACATAGTAAGCGCTTAATAAATGCCATTATTATTATTATTATTATTATTGGATTGCATTCTCCCATTTGATAAAGATGATGCTGAGATCATTTGATTTGGCAAGAATGAGGAGGTCATCGGTGTTCTTAGAGTGGCAGGGTGAGCGGAGAGGGCTGAAACCCAGTTGTAGAGGATCAAGAAGGAAATTGAAGAAGAGGAAGTGATGGCAGAGGGTGTAATGATAATCATAATAATAACTGTGGCATTTGTTATGGGCTTTCTATGTGCCAAGAACTGTACTAAGCACCGGGATAGATACAAGATTATCGGGTCTCACATGGGACTCAGTCTAAATAGGAAGGAGAACAGGTATTGAATCCCCATTTTGCAGATGAGGAAACTGAGGCACAGAGAAGTTAAGTGACTTGGTCAAAGTCCCACGGCAGGTAGGTGCCAGAACCAGAATTAGAACTCAGGCCCTTTGGCTCCCAGGCCTGTGTTCTTTCCATTAGAACTGCTGCTTCAATCAGTTCTAACAGTGAGTTCACTGAGTTTGGGCAGGAATGGCAGGAAGGAGATGGGGAGGTTAACTGAGTGGATCAGTGGGTCCAGAGAGGGTTTTTTCTTCTTTTTTTAGGATAGAAAAAGTGAGGGGCATGGGCGGGCACCTCCCTAGTGCCCACCCAGACTCGGGACTGCCGGGCCCTGATCTCAGCTCCAGCCCTGGCCTGCCGCGTGACCCTGGGCAACTCACAAACCCTCTCTGGGCCTCCATTTCCTCACCTGTTCAAGGAGAAAGAGCTCCCTTCCTGTTCTCCCTCCCTCTTGGTTGGTTGTATTTATTGAGCACTTACTGTGTGCAGAGCACTGTACTAGGTGCTTGGGTGATGACAAGAGAACAATAGAACAGATACATTCCTTGTCCACTATGAGCATACCAGTCAGAAGGTTGTGGGTTCTAATCCTGGTTTCAAATCCCGGCTCTGCCAATTGTCAGCTGTGTGACTTTGGGTAGATCACTTAACTTCTCTGTGCCTCAGTTCTCTCATCTGTAAAATGGGGATTAAGACTGTGAGCCGCCCATGGGGCACCCTGATCACCTTTTGTATCCCCCCAGTGCTTAGAACAGTGCTTTCCACACAGTAAGCACTTAACAAATACCATTATTATTATAGAAGACCCTCATATTTGACTTAACAAATACCATTATTATTATTATTATAGAAGACCCTCATATTTGCAGAGGGTAGAGAAGGAGCCATTGGAAAATGAGTGGTGGAATGCGGTGGTCATGGAGAGGAGAAGAGTGAGTGTAAGAGGTTTAATAAATTGCCAAGAGATGGGGTTAGCCATGCAGAGCAGTGAGGTCAGAGGTGCAGCCAGGGAGTAGATTTCAAAATCAGAAGGTCACCCCTTGAGAGATGTTTGGGAAGGATGAGTTAGTGAAGGGGGGAAGGAGAGAGCTAGGGAAGTTAGAGGAAGATTTGGGGGACTTCACCCCTGATGGTTTCAATTTGGTCAACAAAGTAGTTGGCAAGGTCTTCAGAGTTGAGGAGATGTACTTCTCAAAGTAACCATGTGCTTTAGAATGAGGAGGATGAGTCTTTCTTTACTAGAACAATTAGACCATACAGTCTCTCTTCAGTAATTTACTATTACTATTACGAATCAGGCTGGACACTTGAAGTCAATTTCTGAACATCAGTTATGGGCTAAAATGGTGTCATAGACTTCTTATCTTCTCTCATGGAACCCTAGCCCAAGGCAACTCTTAAGGTTTCTAAATGGGGCCTCCTTGTTTGGCAGTGCTGTTTCTCCTTTAACTCTTGGAGTCTCAGCTTACTTGCTCTAATTGACTTCTAATTCAGGCTTTGGAGAGTAGGGTAGGAGCCCCAGTTTGGTTTAATGGGTTCAATTTCTGTTCTACTATTGGAGGTCTGAGGAATACTTAATCTTTTAACTCCCTCTAAACCGCAGTTGCCATCTCTAGAATGGAAGTGGAAAGTTTAATTCTTGTTCACAAAGCTCCTTAGGTCACTAGAGGGAGAGATGTTATTGAAAAGCATTGTAATTATACAGTCAGAAAGCTGCATAGTATTTGGCAGAGCAAATGTTAGAAGCTGTAAAGAAGACTTGCATTATAGCAAGTTCTGTATATTTGCTAGAACAGTTTATTTTTGGGTCTCAGGATAGCTACCAATGTGGTGTATGGCAGACAGAAGAAATCTGCCATTTTGTACTGCATGTAAACCTAAAGCTATTAAAAATCACAATTTAAGAGGCAATTAAGGCTTAAACTTTGTCACGCACTGCTTGACTGGGGTGTTCTAGATATAGATTATAAAGGAAAGGGGTAGATACGATTTTATGCAAATGTTGTGAGGCATTGGATGGCATGTTGATATCTCCAAAAACAATTTTCTTGGGCTGGTTCTCATTTCCCCCTTAGCTGGAAGTGTAGTTCAGTGTTAGTTAAAAGGGAAGGAAACATACTTTAGGGAAGGCAAGGAAAGGTATATTCTAATGGGGGAGTACCATACTCTCTCAATGCTTAATACAGTTCTCTGCACACAGTAAGCACTCAATAAATACCATGGGTTGATTTCATCATCATCATCAATCGAATTTATTGAGTGCTTACTATGTGCAGAGCACTGTACTAAGTGCTTGGGAAGTACAAATTGGCAACATATAGAGACAGTCCCCACCCAACGGTGGGCTCACAGTCTAAAAGGGGGAGACAATTTATTCTAATAGTATGTTGAGTGTTTTTAAAATGGTAGTCAAACCTGAAAAAGAACACAAGGTAAAGGGACTTTGTACTGGCTTCTCATTTTGACCTGTTTGGTTGGCCCAATCCTAAGAATATAGGTCTACTGGGCTGAATGAGGCTTAGCTTGTCTCTGGCCTGAAGGGACCCAGAAAGTCTGGTCCAGCCTAGGATCATCCCCTGTCTAAGAAACCAAGAGAGAGTCCACAAGAGTCCTGGAGGTGAGAGTCCATACTTGAGATTCAGCTCCAGAGCCAGGGAGTAACTATGACCGGCACAGCTGAGAAAGGGTGCCCAAGTTTTGAGTTTAAAGGCCCATTTAAGTGTTTGACTCCTTAACCCCAGAAGTCCTGCCTAACAACGATTGCAACTTTCTGAAATATCTACACTTCCGGAGTCCTGGTTCAGCGCCTAAAGTAAAAGCAACAGGAACACTGAGTAGTTTGCAAACACTACCATGGTTCCAGTTTACTTAGGCCACACAGCGCTTCAAACATCCCCTGCCCCAACATCTCTTGGTTTCTTCCAAACTCAAACACCATTATCAACTCCCAAAGCCAAAACACGGATAATAAGAAGAATAATAATAATAGTGGCATTTATTAAGCACTTACTATGTGCAAAGCACTGTTCTAAGCTCTGGAATGTCACCAATAATAAATGCCGACCCTGGACGATCCGCCTCCACATCAAACAGAAACTCCTCACCATTGATTTTTAAAGCACTAAATCATCTCCGCACATCCACCAAGCTAGCTCTCTTCCTCCCTTCAAGGCCCTACTGAGAGCTCACCTCCTCCAGGAGGCCTTCCCAGACTGAGCCCCCTCCTTCCTCTCCCCCTCCTCCCCCTTTCCATCCCCCCGTATTACCTCCTTCCCTTCCCCACAGCACCTGTATATACGTATGTTTGTACGTATTTATTACTCTATTTATTTTACTTGTACATATTCTATTTATTTTATTTTGTTAATATGTTTTGTTTTGTTCTCTGTCTCCCCCTTCAGACTGTGAGCCCACTGTTGGGTAGGGACCGTCTCTATATGTTGCCAACTTGTACTTCCCAAGCGCTTAGTACAATGCTCTGCACACAGTAAGTGCTCAATAAATACAATTGAATGAATGAATGAATGAATCTTGCCCCCCTTTCCCTTACCTCTCTGCCCTTCTTCTTCAACCCATCCCACACACTTTGCTCCTCTATTGCCAAACTACTCTCTGTACCTAGATCTGGTCTATCTCACCACCAACCTCTCGCCCACATTCTGGTTCTGGTGTGGAACACCGTCCTTCATATCCAACAGATGATAACTCTCCCAGTCTTCAAAACCTTAGAGAAGCAGGGTAGCTTAGTGGAAAGAGCCCAGGCTTGGGAAACAGAGGACGTGGGTTTTAATCCCGGCTACGGTGCTTGTCTGCTGTGTGACCTTGGGCAAGATGCTTAACTTCACTGTGCCTCAGTTACCACATCTGTAAATGGAGATTAAAAGTGTGAGCCCACGTGGGACAACCTGATTACCTTGTATCTACCTCAGTGCTTAGAACAGTGCTTAGCACATAGTAAGTGCTTAATAAATACCATTATTATTGTTATTGAAGGCATATCTCTTCCAAGAGGTCTTCCCTGACTAAGTTAATGTTGGTATTTCTTAAGCACTTACTATGTGCCAAGCACTGTTCTATACACTGCAGGGGAGGGGGGGGAAATGCAAGGTAATCAAGGTTGTCCCACCTAGGGCTCACAGTCTTCATCCCCATTTTCCAGATGAGGGAACTGAGGCCCAGAGAAGTGAAGTGACTTGCCCAAAGTCACACAGCTGACAAGTGGCAGAGCAGGGATTAGAACCCATGACCTCTGACTCCCAAGCCCGGGCTCTTTCCATCGAGCCACACTGCCTCTCATTTTCTTTTCTCCCGTCTTCCATGTCACCCTTGCTCTTGGATTTGCTCCCCTTAGTCACCCCTCCCTCAGCCCCACATCACTTATGTATGTATTCACGAATTATTTTTATTTATATTAGTGTCTGTCTCCTTCTCTAGACTGTAAGCTCATTGTGGGCAGGGAACGTGTCTACCAACTTGTGTATATTGCCCTCTTTCAAGTGCTTAATGCAGTGCTCTGCACACAGTAAGCACTCAATAAATACGATTGCTTGACTGATTGAAGGCTAGATGATCATGCTGAAGCCCAGAAAGAGCGTGGTTTTCTGAGATAATTCCAGATCAGGGTTGCTCAAAATAAGGCTTTCAGAGACTCTTGGACCAAATGGGCCCCAAGGAAGGTGGTGGTGGAAGTGAGGAAAGAAGGAGGGGCTCAAGTTGAATAGCTCTGCCTCTCTCTGCTCTCTTTGCTATTGTCTGTTTCCAAAAAAAACATTTTTACTGCTAATCCCTTCAAGTCAAGTGGATGACTTGACTTGACTTCAGATAGCCAGGAAGGCTGGAAGAGCTGAGATGATGTTTATATTCCTTCAGTTTCTTTCCCCTATTTCCTTACTTAGTTTCCTCAACCATGTTGCCTCTCAGTCTATTACTCCAAGCAGCTGAGAAAGGGGCAGAACAAGAGACCATAGCTTCACTTAGAACTCAAGAAATAAAGATAGAAATTAAGTTTGGACCAACCACTCCATCACTATTCCCCTTCCCAAGGCCATAATGAATTCCTTCCTCCGCTCTTTTCGCTGAAAAATAATATTTAGAGTATTCAAAACTCAATGAATCTAGTTTTTTCATCGTTGACCCACACAGGAGACAATGCATAAAAGAAAATGCATAACAGCTGGTGCCAGCCTACTCCATCATGATACTCTATGCCCCAGCAGGGACATGGCTAGGGGGAACAGGAGAGAGTGAGTGACAATTCACAAGCCTGTAGCTCTGGAACCTATTCCTCAGCACACTTTTTCAGTCCCGAAATCTCAGGATTGATGCTCGTCTGCCATTCCATACTGTGCACTCCATTGTCAGACAGATTAAGTATGACAGGAAGCTGAAGAGAGGATATTTATCAAAGGCATTGAGATGTTGTCCAGAATCCAACTGGTATCTTAATTAATACGTTTATAACTGACCTATCTCTAACTTTAATTCAGGCTTTCCAAAAAAATCCCGTTCCATCAGGTCAGTCACCCGGCTTTTATATAAATTGCTTTAATTTGCTAAAATACATAAAAACTGCCTCCAATATCTAGATCTGAGATTTGGTATAGGCTCTTGTTCCTGCATTTTCATTAAATTGATTAGTTGTTTAATAGGAGAATAGAAAAATTTGATGGCATGGCAGAAAAGCCCAGGGCATATTTGGAATCTCTGCTAAAGAAAGTCGTTAATCTCTGCTGGACACATTTGTAGGAGTCTGGTTTGCAGTAATTCCTTTGTGACATTAAGGTTGGCCTGTTGGTTGTTTGAGATCTTTTTTAGGAAAATACAGTACTTGGGATTTTTTTTTATCTATTCTGAATTTAAGATATCTTGAGTTCGCACTGAAAAGTGATGTCAAAATAGGCGATGTATGTAGGTGGAATAGCTTGGAATCTCTGTGTGTGTGAGTGAATGTGTGTGTGTGTGTGTGTGTGTGTGTGTGTGTGTGTGTGTGTGTGTGTGTGTGCATGCCTGCATCAATATACATTTCTATCTGGGCATGTATGGATGAGGTGTAAGTCAAAAACGATGGATGGGCCTCTGTCTTCTTCTGGCATGTGAAAATCATTGCTAGTTACTTTGCAGTTTGTTGGTCATCTTTGGCCAAGCATATTTCTCCTTAGCTGTGACAATGTGTTTGTCCCCAGAAGACTGAATAATCAAATGGCATATCTGACCCCAAGCTCTAATCACTGACCATGCCCTAATTATATGGCCCTAAGTACGTCTAGGTACTTTTTTCTTCTAGCCACCCTTGTAGTGCGCTCCAGTGCTTACCTTTCTTTAAAAGAGAAAACGATCTTGGGAATCCTTTGATAATTCATTCATCTCAGATGGCCATCCCATTGCAGCTGAACTCTGATCATCATTGCCTCAGTGACGGGGGCCCTACGGCATTGTAGGACCTCATCATCATCATCAATCGTATTTATTGAGCGCTTACTGTGTGTAGAGCACTGTACTAAGTGCTTGGGAAGTACAAGTTGGCAACATATAGAGACAGTCCCTACCCAATAGTGGGCTCACATGTTTGGGATGCGATCTTGCCATTTTATGCCAGCAATTGTTCTTGGACACTGCAGGTGAAACTGGTCAAGTTGATGTATGCTGCCAACTAGCTAATAATAATACTGATCATATTTGTTAAGTGCTTACTACTTGCCAAGCACTGTTCTAAATCCTGGGGTAGATACAAGGTAATCAGGTTGGACACAGTCCCTGACCAAATGTTGGGCACAGTCTTAATCCCCATTTTATAGATGAGTTACTGAGGCACAGAGAAATGAAGTGACTTCCTCCAGGACACAAAACAGACAAATGACAGATCAGGGATTAGAACCCATGACCTTCTGAGTCCCAGGCCCGAGCTTTATCCACAAGGCCACACTGCTCCTCCACATTGTCCTGCCACCCTGCTGTACAGCAATGTTGTAATTACCACAACACGGAAGACATCAGTCTTTGTCCTTAGGCCAATTTTCCAGCTTTCCAAAGGCTGCACTGGCCAGGCCAATGCTTCTTGTGATGAAATCCTCAGCAGCAGCGTTTTGCTAAAGCACACTCCCCAAATAGCAGAATTTCTTGATGACTTCATGGGGTACCTCACTGTTGTCTATCCCTGAAGCAGAAGCGTGGTATAGGTCGAAATGTGAGTTCAGTCTTTTTCAGACTCATTTTCAATCCAAGGCATACAGCAGTTCATGCAAAACATTTAATGAGAAATTGCATGTCTTGAAGAGTGTTTACCTCTAGTGAGCAATTATCTGCAAACAGAAGCTCACAAATGAGAGTCTCTATCACTTTTGTTTATGTGTTGTCACTTCAAATTCAGGATTCCACCATCTAGGTATTCATTCATTTATTCAGTCATATTTATTGAGCGCTTACTGTTTGCAGAGCACTGTACTAAACATTTGTGAAGTACAAGTTGGCAACACATAGAGATGGTCCCTACCCAACAATGGGCTCACAGTCTAGAAGGGGAAGACATACAACAAAACAAAACATGTGGACAGGTGTCAAGTCATCAGAACAAATAGAATTAAAGCTAAATGCACAGGTAGGTAGGTAGAGACATGGATAAATTTTGTATACAATGTTGTCTACAAGCCACAGTCCTCTTAAAGATTCTTCCATTATTGTTTCCATGTACTATAATAACAATAATTGTGGTAATAATAATAACAATGGTAATGATAATAATAATAAATTGTGTCTCCCCACCTCACTCATCTCTTGCCCCTAATGCCCTGGCCACATACTTTATTGAGAAATTTAAACCATCAGGCATTATTTCCCTAAATTTCCCCTGCTCATCTCCAGTCCCTCCTTCCTTCTGCCCCTTCTTTAACTCTCCCATCTTTTCCATAAGTATCTCAAGAGGAGATCTTTTGCCTTGTTTCAAAATCCAACCCCTCCACCTGATTCTCCAATCCCTCTGAGAACTTTATCAAACAGATTGCCCATGTCCTTCTTCCCTCCCTCATTGCCCTCTTCAACTGTTCACCTTCCAATGGCTTTTTCCCCACTGTTTTCAAACATGCTCAAGTCTCTCCTATTCTTAAAAGAACTCTCCCTTGGCCCCAAAGCTCCCTCCAATTATTGCCCCATTTTTTTCCTACCATTCCTCTCCAAACTCCCTGAGCGAGTTGTCAACACCCACTATTTCCACTTCTTTTCCTCAACCCCTTCCAATCCATCTTCCAACCTCTTCACTTCACAGAAACTGACCTCTCAAAGGTTAATTTGAGATAATACTAATTATCTCCTTGCCAAATCCAACAGCCTCTACTCCATCTGAATCCTCCTGGATCTCTCATCTGCCTTAAACACTGTTGACTACCCCTTTCTCCTGGAAACTTTATCCAACCTTGGCTTCACTGACACTCTCCTCTCCTGATTCTCCTCCTTTCTCTCTGGCTGCATATTCTCAGTTTCCTTTCATTCATTCAATCATATTTATTGAACACTTACTGTGTGTAGAGCATTCTACTAAGTGCTTGGGAGAGTACAATACAATAATAAACAGACACATCCCCTGCCCACAATGAGCTTACAGTCTAGAGGGAGGGGAGACAGACATTAATAAATAAATAAATTACAGATGTGTACAAAAGTGCTGTGGGCCTTGGAGGCGGGGAGAACAAAGGGAACAAGTCAGGGCGAGACAGAAGGGAGTGGGAGAAGAGGAAAGGAGGTTTTTGGGAGGGAAGGCCTCTTGGAGGAGATGTGCTGGTCCTCCTCTGCCTCCCACCCCTAACTCAAGGCTCAGTTCTGGGTCTCTTATTCTTCATCTATAACCACTCCCTTTGAGAACACATTCCCTCCCATGGCTTTAACTACCATCTCTATGTAGATGATTCCCAAATCTACATCTCTAGCCCTGACCTCTGAGGCCTCGCATTTCCTCCTGCCTTCTGGACAACCCTAACTGAATGTCCCTCTGACATCTCAAACTTAACATATCCAAAAGAGAACTCCTTATCATCCCACCCAAACCCTGCCTCCCTGTGACTTTCCCACCACTGCAGACAAGACCACCGTCCTTCCTGTCTCACAAACCCATAACCTTATCTTCTACTCATTTTTCTCATTCAACCCACATATTCAATCTATCACCAAATCCTGTCGATTCAACTTTCACAACATGGCTAAAATCTACCTATTCCTCTCCATCTAAACTGCTACCACCTTAATTCAAGCACTAATCCTATCCTGGTTTGATTACTACATCAATCTTCTTGCTGACCTCCCTGACTCCTCTCTCTGTCATTTCAGTTCATACTTCACCGTTGCCCAAACCATTTTTCTATAAAACCATTCAGTGCATGTTCCCCCACTCTTCAAGAACCTCCAGTGATTTCCAGTCCAACACTGCATCAGATGGAACGTCCTTATCATAGGCTTCGAAGGACTCAATCACCTTACCTCACTGATTTCCTACTACAATAGGATAGGATAGGATATGAGAAGCAGCATGGCTCAATGGAAAGAGTGGGGTGAGTTCGAATCCCAGCTCTGCCACTTATCAGCTGTGTGACTTTGGACAAGTCACTTAACTTCTCTGTGCCTCAGTTACCTCATCTGTAAAATGGGGATTAAGACTGTGAGCCCCACATGGGACAACCTGATTATCTTGAATCTCCCCCAGCGCTTAGAACAGTGCTTGGCACATAGTAAGCACTTAACAAATACCAAAGTTATTATCATTATTATTACAATCCAGCCCTCATATATTGCTCTTCTAATGCCAGCCTTCTCACTGTACCTCAGTCTCATCTATCTCTCTACCTCCCTCTCGCCCACATCTTGCCTCTGGCCTGGAACACTCTCCCTCTTCATATCCAACCGACAATATCAATCCCCACCTTCAAGCCTTATTAAAGGCACATCTCCTCCAAGAATCAATCAATCAATCAATTGTATTTATTGAGCGCTTACTGTGTGCAGAGCACTGTACTAAGCACTTGGGAAGTACAAGTTGGCAACATATAGAGACAGTCCCTACCCAACAGTGGGCTCACAGTCTAGAAGGGGGAGACAGAGAACAAAACCAAACATATTAACAAAATAAAATAGAATAGATATGTACAAGTAAAATAAATAAATAAATAATAGAGTAATAAATATGTACAAACATATATACATATATACAGGTGCTGTGGGGAAGGGAAGAAGGTAAGATGGCGTGGATGGAAAGGGGGACAAGGGGGAGAGGAAGGAGGGGGCTCAGTCTGGGAAGGCCTCCTGGAGGAGGTGAGCTCTCAGAAGCCTTCTCTAAGTCATTATTTCCCCTTCTCCCTCCCCCTTAGTGGATAGAGCACAGGCCTGGGAGTCAGAAGGTTGTGAGTTCTAGTCCAGCTAAGGTGCTTGTCTGCTGTGAGACCTTGGGCAAGTCACTTCACTCCTCTGTGCCCCAGTTACCTCATCTATAAAATGCAGAATGGGCCTGTGAGCCTTATGTGAGCCTTAAGCAGCATGGCTCAGTGGAAAGAGCACGGGCTTGGGAGTCAAAGGTCATGGGTTCTAATCCTGGCTCTGCCACTTGTCAGCTGTGTGACTTTGGGCAAGTCACTTAACTTCTCTGAGCCTCAGTTACTTCATCTGTAAAATGGGGATTAAGACTGTGAATCCCACGTGGGACAACCTGATCACCTTGCCTCCCCCTCAGCGCTTAGAACAGCGCTTCGCACAAAGTAAGTGCTTAACAAATGCCATCATTATTATTATGTGGGACAGAGACTGTGTCTAACATGATTTGCTTTTACTCATCCCAGTGCTTAGTACAGTGTCTGGCATACAGTAAATGCCTAACAAATACAAAATTACTGTTATTATTATGCTTGTACTTGGATTTGCACCCTTTACTCACTGCCCCCTTAGCCCCACAGCACGTTTGTACATATTCGTAATTTATTTACATTAACATCTGTATCCCCCTGTAGAATGTAAGCTCACTGTGGGCAGGTAATGTGTCTACTCTTCCAAACAGTAAAGTTCTCTGCACACAGCAAGTGCTCAATAAATATGAATGATTGGTATTTAAGCGTTTACTATGTGTCAAGGACTGTCCCTGCTGGGGTAGAAATAGGATCATCGGATTGAACACATTCCCTTTCCTGGTCCCAGATCCTCACCCTCTGCTTCAAGATTCTTTCCCAGGTTATTCTGAATTAACACTGTAATAATAATAATAGTAATAATGGCATTTATTAAGCGCTTACTATGTGCGAAGCACTGTTCTAAGTGCTGGGAAGTTTACAAGGTGATCACATTATACCACAGACAGCTCACAGTCTTAATCCTCATTTTACAGATGAGGGAGCTGAGGCCCAGAGAAGTGAAGTGACTTGCCCAAAGTCACATAGCTGACAGTTGGCAGAGCCGGGATTTGAACCCATTACCTCTGACTCCAAAGCCTGGGCTCTTTCCACTGAGCCACACTGCTTCACCAGATGAGAGAGAAGGTCTCATCTCTTCCATAGATGAGACCATCCTCCCTGTCTCACAAACCCATAATCTTGGCATTATCTTTGACTCATTTCTCTCATTCAACCCACATACTAAATCTGTCACCAAATCCTGTCAGTTCTACCTTCGCAATATTGCTAAAAGCTGCCACTCTTCTCTGGCCAAACTGCTCTGATCCAAGCATTTATCATATTCTACTTTGACTATTGTGTCTGGCTCCTTGCTGACCTTCCTGACTCTCCTCAATCCAATCTTTACTTCACTCTGTTGCCCGGATCATTGTTCCTAAAAAAAGTTCAGTCCACGTTTTCTCACTCCTCAAGAACCTCCAGTGGTTTGTACAATGCTCTGCACACGGTAAGTGCTCTCCTTCCTCTCCCCCTCCTCCCCCACTCCATCCCCCCACCTTACCTCCTTCCCCTCCCCACAGCACCTGTATATATGTATATATGTTTGTATGTATTTATAACTCTATTTATTTATTTATTTATTTATTATATTTGTACATATTTATTCTATTTATTTTATTTTGTTAATATGTTTTGTTCTCTGTCTCCCCCTTCTAGACTGTGAGCCCACTGTTGGGTAGGGACTGTCTCTATGTGTTGCCAGCTTGTACTTCCCAAGTGCTTAGTACAGTGCTCTGCACACAGTAAGCGCTCAATAAATATGATTGATTGAATGAATGAATAAATGAATAATGATGGCATTTGTTAAGTGCTTACTATGTGCAAAGCACTGTTCTAAGCACTGGGGAGGATACAAGGTGATCAGGTTGTCCCACATGGGGCTCACAGTCTTACTCCCCATTTTACAGATGAGGCAACTGAGGCACAGAGAAGTTAAGTGACTTGCCCAAGGTCACACAGCTGACAAGTGGCGGAGTCAGGATTAGAACCCATGACCCCTGACCCCCCAAGCCCGTGCTCTTTCCACTGAGCCACACTGCTTCTCATCCACCTCTACAGCAAAGAGACACTCCTTACCATAAGGTTTAAAGCACTCAATTAGCTGGTCCCCCCCCTACTGATATAAAACAGTGCTCTGAACACAGTGAACAATGATTGATTGACTGATTGATTGGCTTTGAGTCAGAGTCAGGTCACTCCCTTGTACCTAACTTCACTCATCCTCCACTACAACCAAGTCTACATACTTTGCTACTCTGATGCCAACCTCTACTTACTGCACTTCAATCTTGCTTCTCTCATCATCAACCCATTGCTCATGTCTACCCTCCTACCTGGAACTGTTCCCCCTTCACATCTGACATACCATCACTCTTCCCTACTAAAAATCCTGCTAAAATCTCACCGATTTCCTACTACAATCCAGCCCACACACTTCACTCTTCTAACACCAACCTACTCACTGTACCTCAATCTCATCAATCTCACCACTGAGATAGTTGCTCATTCTATCAATCAGGAGTATTAATGAGTACAGTACCTCAATCTCGTCTATCTCGCCACTGAGATAAATTCATTCAATCATATTTATTGGGCTCTTACAGTGTACAAAACACTGTACTAAGTGCTTAAGACAGTACAATAAAGCAATAAACAGACCTATTCCTGCCCACAACAAGCTCGCATGCTCATTCCATCAATCAAGGGTATTAGTGCACACTTACTCTATGCAGAACACTCTACTAAGCACATAGGAGAGTACAATAGACTAAGTAGCCAGGAACCCTGCCCTTAAGGAGCTTACAATCTTGTGTGGGATTCACACAATAATTATTGGTGAGGGAAGTCAACCTCTAGACTGTGAGCCCACTGTTGGGTAGGGACCGTCTGTCTCTATATTATGCCAACTTGTACTTCCCAAGCGCTTAGTACAGTGCTCTGCACACAGTAAGCGCTCAATAAATACAATTGAATGAATGAATGAACCTGTATAAAGGTATATATTTAAGTGTTATTAGTAAGGATGATTAGCTAAGTGCATAGGTGACACTCCCTCTGGTTTCCCTCTTTTACCTCCACGATGGTATTTATTGAGCACCTTCTGTGTGGAGCACTGTACTAAGTGATTGAGAGAGAACAGTGCAGTACAGTACAGGGTCCCTGCTCTCAAGGAGCTTACAGTCCAGAAGATGAGATAGACATTAAAATAAATTACAAATAGGTGAAGCAGCAGAGTATAAGAATATGTACATAAGCGCTATAGAGCTGGGAGTAGGGTGACAAAGTACATATGTGGTATAGACCCAAATACATAAAAAATGTAGAAGGTAGAGGGAATAGGCTAGGATAATGAGAGGTAAGCCAGGGAAGGCTTCTTGGAGGAGATATGATTTTAGTGGGGCTTTTACAGTGGTGATATGTCAGATATGAAGGGGGAAAGAGTTCCAGGTGGGAAGGAGGACATAAGCAATGGGCTGATGATGAGAGAAGGGAGATTCAAGTGCAGTAAGTAGGTTGGCATTAGAGAAGCAAAGTATGTGGGCTGGGTTGTAGTGGGAGATGAGTGGGGTAAGATATGAGGGAAAGACCTGACTGTGTGACTTAAAGCCAATCAATCATTGCTCACTGTGTTGAGAGCATGTAGTAAACATTTGGTAGAGTACAATATAACAGAGTGGACAGACATGTTCCCTGCCCACAACAAGCTTACAGTAGTGAGAAGTTTCTGCATGATGCAGGGATGGATGGAATGCATTCTAAGTTTGTGAGGAGAGGGGAGATGTGCACAGAATGATTTCTTTTCTTTGAAAATAGATCTAGGCAGCTGAGTGAATTATAGAATCGAGAGGGGAGAGGCTGGAAGCATAGAGGCAAGAGAGAAGACTGATGCAGTAGTTGAAGCTGGATATGGCAAGTGCTTTCATCAGTGCCGTTACAATTTGGATGGAGAGAAATCCTTACTTGTTCCCTTTTTTCATGAATGAACTATTCACTGTTGCCTTTGTTGCCTATGAATTCCTGAATCCAAATCTTCTCTTTCATCTCCCTTGAGCCTGGAGTTCCTGCCTTTCCCTGAAGGTCTGAAACTGAAGATCCTTTGTCCTGGAATCCTGTCTCCTCCACGAAATTTTTCCCGACTCTCTGAAAATGAAGTGTTGTGCCCCAGTCTCCCGTTGCCCAAATCTTCTCCTCAAGCTCCTCACTCCATGCTACTCATGGCTCCCATCCCAGATAACAGTAGTTGCCTGTCCTTTAAATGTCAGGATAAATTAACGTTGTCTGTTTTGCATTGTAAATTCTTATATGGCAGAGGCACGCTAGCTTACTATTTTATACAGCTCACTTACCCTGGCATTGGGCACCTAAGAGAGCCTAACAAATCATTCTCAATGTACACCAGGAAAATGGTTTTCTACATTCTGGTGGCAGTGGAGGAGGACAGGAAAGATTGAGAGAGAGAGAACGTCCATCATGGATTCACTGACTATATTTACAAAGTGCCCTGATGCATGGGCCAAATGAGATGTTCCAGCATCGGCTCTGATATTACATTAAAAATTACATTACATTATAATTTTGCCTGAGTGGTCCATAAACAAACTTTAATTAGGTTTATGCCATGCGGTATGACCTTTTCGACAAACTCATTGTAAAACTAAAACAAGTGCTTCCTATATTTTTTCTTAAAGAGTGTATGAATACAAAAAAGGACCCATTCACAGGAATGTGGCCTCTATATTTTAAAAATCCTGCCCATAATTTTAACTCAGACCTTTGACTTTATTTCCCCACACTAATGTTTAGAAAATGCAAGAGATTATAAACCCAGAAAAGGAATAAAGATGTAATTTGTTAGCTTAAAAATAATCAACCATTCGAGGAGCTGATATATGGTGGTAAGAAATTGGGAGTTGAAAGAAAAGAAGTGATTGGAAAACTTGTCTTTAGTTTTCCAGGTCTGGGTCTGCATGAAGTAAAGGGGAAAGCTGAGCAATTAAATGTCAGTGAACTTGGACAAATCAAATTTCCAATTTGAATAATTCAGACTTGCTCTTTTCCCTTAGCCTGCCCCTCTTCAACCAACTGCTCTCTATTCCCTCTGCCCTGCCTCTTCCTTCATTATTTTACATTTAACTTAATAATCGGTTTGGGGATTTTTGCTCCAAATAGCTCATCTCTCCACTTAGTTGTCTTGGATATTTTTTGAATAACATCCACTATAGAAGTTTTAGCATATAGAATATGCTAAAATCCACCTCTTCACCCAGACAATATGGAAATTCCCATTTCCTTTTTTTTTTCAAATATGAAAATCAGACAGCAGGAACATTTCCTCGGTGCTCAGTCTCACATTCTGAAGTTAGGAAGGTGCATGAGAGTTTTACGATGCCTCTTACTGAGGGAGTTTAGGAAAGCAATTTATCCTTCTATCATATGTATTTAGCAGGTTTTGGGGAGAAATATCTGAAGGGTGTAATGCCCCTCTGAGAGTTATTCCACTAAAGAAATTTGCTTTATATGCAATTTGAGAGAATCTGACAAATATGAGTAAAACGAAAACATAATTACGTATTGTTCAAATGTCCAGAGGCAAAGTGTTAGAGATGAGTAGACATTATTTGATGGTATTTCAGCTTAGCATGGATGATTTGGATGCACGAACTATCTTTGGAAGACACAGACGGTTGTTTTTCCTTAAGGGGCACACATTCCTCCCCCAGCTAATGGGAATGATGTGTGAACATCAAAGGAGTTTGTCACAACTTTGCTCTTCAGCCTGCCAGTCTATGCTACACAGATACTCCTACGCCAATCTGAGAGATCACAGGAAAAAACTCAGCCTTTCAAGTTTTTTCAAGATGGAATTTAAATTTGCTGCTATGTTTTGTCTCAACCACATGAATATTATGATACTATAACACAAACATCACAGGCTGAAAGGATAACAGAGTTGAAGTGATTTCAAGAGATCATCGAGCCTAGTCACCTGCAGTAATGGACTTTTAAATGATATGAATGAAAACAACAATATCTATTATTATTATGGTATTTGTTAAGTGCTGTACTAAACTCTGGAGTAGATACAAAACGATCAGATCATTCATTCATTCATTCAATCGTATTTATTGAGTGCTTACTGTGTGCAGAGTACTGTACTAAACACTTGAGAGGTGCAAGTCGGCAACATATAGAGACTGTCCCTACCCAACAATGGGCTCACAGTTTAGAAGGGGGAGAAAGACAACAAAACAAAACACGTGGACAGTTGTAAAGTGGTCAAAACAAATAGAATTAAAGCTAAATGCACATCTTTAACAAAATGAATAAAATAGTAAATGTGTACAAGTAAAATAAATAGAGTAATAAATCTGTACAAACATATATACAGGTGTTGCGGGGAGGGGAAGGAGGTAGGGTGGGGGAGATGGGGAGGAGGAGAGGAAAAAGGGGGCTCAGTCTGGGAAAGCCTCTTGGAGGAGGTGAGCTCTCAGTAGGGCTTTGAAAGGAGGAAGAGCGCTACCTTGGTGGATGTGTGGAGGGAGGGCATTCCAGGCCAGGGGGAGGATGTGGGCTGGGGGTCGACGGCCAGACAGGTAAGAACGAGGCATAGTGAAGAGGTTAGCGGCAGAGTAGCAGAGGGTGCGGGCCGGTCTGGAGAAGGAGAAAAGGGAGGTGAAGTAGGAGGGGGCGAGGTGATGGACAGCCTTATAGCCGAGGGTGAGGAGTTTTTGCTTGATGCATGTTGACAGGCAGCCACTGGAGATTTTTGAGGAGGGGAGTAACATGCCCAGAGCATTTCTGCACAAAGATGATCCGGGCAGCAGCATGAAGTATAGACTGAAGTGGGGAGAGACAGGAGGATGGGAGATCAGAGAGGAGGCTGATGCAGTAATCCAGTTGGGATAGGATGAGAGATGGAACCAGCAAGGTAGCGGTTTGGATGGAGAGGAAAGAGCAGATTTTGGCAATGTGGATGTGAAACCGGCAGGTTTTGGACACAGATTAGAGATCAGACACCCCCTTTTAGACTGTGAGCCCACTGTTGGGTAGGGACTGTCTCTATATGTTGCCAACTTGTACTTCCCAAGCGCTTAGTACAGTGTTCTGCACACAGTAAGAGCTCAATAAATACGATTAACTGATTGATTAGTTGACCCATGTGGGGTTCCCTGTCTAAGTAGGAGAGAGAGCATTTATTGAATCCTCCTTTTACAGATGAGAAAACTGAGGCACAAAGAATCTAAGGCTCCTGCCCAAGGTCAAACAGTCAGCAGATGGCAGATCAGGGATTAGAACCCAGGTCCTTTGACACCCAGATCAGTGTTCTTTCCACTAGGTCCTGCTACCGTACCTCCTCCCTTCCTACTTTACCTCACTGCTTTCCTAGTAGCAGCAGCATAGCTCAGTGGAAAGAGCCCTGGCTTGGGAGTCAGAGGCCATGGGTTCTAATCCCGGCTCTGCCACTTGTCAGCTGTGTGACTTTGGGCAAGTCACTTAACTCCTCTGGGCCTCAGTTCCCTCATCTGTAAAATGGGGATTAAGACTGTGAGCCCCATGTGGGACAACCTGATTATCTTGTATCCCGCCCAGTGCTTAGAACAGTGCTTGGCACATAGTAAGCACTTAACAAATACCATCGTAATTATTAGTATTATTAGTACAACCCAGTCCACACACTACACTCTTTTACACTACTCACTCTACCACGATCTTGTCCATCTCACTACAGACCTCTCGTTCTCATCCTGCCACTGGCCTGGAATGCCCTCTCTCCTCATACTAGACAGACGATCACACTTCCCACCTTCAAAACCTTATTAAAATTACATTTCCTCCAAGAGGCCTTCCCAGACTAAGTCCTCATTTCCTTTTCTCCCACTGACTTCTGCATCTCCCTCGCACTTATATTTGCACCTTTGACAAGCCTCCCTCAGCGCTTACACACATATCAGTAATTTATTTATGGATATTAATGTCTGTCTCTCTAGACTGTAAGCTCATTATGGGCATGGAACGTGTCTGTCAACTCTGCTCTATTGTACTCTCCCAAGAACTTAGTACAGTGTTCTGCAGACTGCAAGTGCTCAATAAATATGATCGATTGATCGATCCTGCTGCTTGGGTATCCCTCTGCCCTCCTGTCTCAGAAAATGTGACTCTCCCAAAGTGTGACAGCAGGAGTGGGGTGATGTGGAGGAGAGTGGACATTTGGTCAGAGGTCACATGAGGGCAGCAAGATTTGGGACAGAGCATGCTGATTGTCTTTGTAGTTGGAACAGCTATATAATTTAGCAGTGGTAATACCTTGGGAGGTGTTAGTTCAAGAAGGAGTGAGTAATGGCCAGGAAAGTTGCTGCCCCTTAAACTTTTCCTCCCTAGACCTGCATCCTGTTGACAAATAGGGAAATTTAATAAGAAAATCACCGAGGGATGGATAGGTCTATCCCATCCTTTCAAAATGAAAGTAATATCACCAGCATTATAGCTCTGTTGCACTTAACCTCCCTCCAGATTTTGTTCAGAAGTGATGCTCATGCTGAAAGGCTGTCAACTTTTAACATGTCCCCAGAGCTGATGTGGACTGTGTGCCTTGATGTCACAGAGCTCTTGAATGGATTTCCCTCCTTTCACATAAAACATGCAGTTTGGGACAGTCAAGGGTGGAGAAAGCTTCCCAAAGGAACTGGGGTAGAAGAATTCAGAGAACTCCTGGGTGTTCAATCATTCACTTGAAGCTATTACCTTTGCGATTTTGATATTTGCCCTCCCCTCCCCAAACTTCACAGCACTTACATTCTGATCTATAAATTATGCATTATAAATTATTTATTTTTATTAATAAATAATATTAGACTACAAACTTGTTGTGGTCAGGGAACGTGTCTATCAACTCTTTTGTACTGTACTCTCCCAAGTACTTAGTACAGTGCTCTGTACATGGTAAGTGCTCAATAAATACTGTTTATTGATGGATTCACAGGCAAGTGAGATGGGACCTAAATAGGAAGTGATCTGAAATGTAAGAACAGGGGCAGGCTGGTCTATGGAACTGATCCCGGATCAATCAGTCAATCAATCAATCGTATTCATTGAGCGCTTACTGTGTGCAGAGCACTGTACTAAGCACTTGGGAAGTACAAGTTGGCAACATATAGAGACAGTCCCTACCCTACAGTGGGCTCACAGTCTAGAAGGGGGAGACAGAGAACAAAACCAAGCATATTAACAAAATAAAATAACTAGAATAGATATGTACAAGTAAAATAAATAAATAGAGTAATAAATATGTACAAACATATATGCATATATATACAGGTGCTATCAGGAAGGGAAGGAGGTAAGACGGTGGGGATGGAGAGGGGGACGAGGGGGAGAGGAAGGAGGGGCTCAGATCTCTCCCTGCAGTTAGTACAGTGCTCTGCATGAGGTAAGCACTCAATAAATATGATTGATTGATTGACTCCTAGATCAAAGTACTTTCCACATGCCATCTCTTTAAACCTCCCAACCCCTTGGATCAGTGAATCAATCAACTGGATTTATTGAGCATGTATTTTTTTGCAGAAAACTTTACTAAGCACTTGGAAAAGTACAGTACAGTAGAGCTGGTAGACACAATCCCTCCGCACAAGGAGCATACAGTCTAAAAGGGAAGACAAACCTTATAATACTTTACAGATAGGGGAAGTAGTATTTCTAGCTGGGAGTTGAGCCAAATAACTGGTCCTATTCTCAAACTTCCATTTCTGAGAGTAAATCCGATCTCCATCCTGAAACCAGTCCCATGGAGTTACAGGGAGAAGAAGCTTTCTTTGACTGTCTCACGAGGCTCAATCTCTGTAAGGGAGAGTGTGAATAGGCACCTATATATTGGGGGTGTTAATCTTTGTTTCCTGCTCACCATTAAATTTCTGCATGTTGGACAGCTAATTACACAATAATGAAAATGGTGGTATTTGTTTAGCCAATCCTATGTGCCAAGTATGGTACTTAGCATTGGGGTAGATACAAGATAATCAGGCAGGACACAGTCTTTGTCCCACATGAGGCTCACAGTTTTGGGTTTTTTTTTAATTGGTATTTGTTAATTGTTTTTTATGTGCCAGGCACTGTCCTAAGCTTTAGGGTAGATACAACGTTGGCAGGTTGGACACAGTCCCCGTCCTACAAGCACTTAGTATAGGGCTCTGCACACAGGAAGCGCTCAATAAATATGATCGAATGATTGAATGCATGGGGATCTCAGCCTTAATCCCCATTTTACAGATGAGGTAACTGAAGCACAGAGAAGTTAAGTGAGTTGACCAAGGTCACACAGCAGACAAGTCACAGAGTCAGAATTAGAATCCAGATCCTTCTGATTCCCAGACCCGTGATCTACCCACCAGGCAAAGCTGCTTCTTCTACTCTAAGGAGGAGGTAGAAAAGTTATTGGATCCCCATTTTACAGATGAGAAAAACATAGGCTCAGAGAAGAGTTAAGTGACTTTCATTCATTCATCCACTCAACCTTATTTTTTCAGAATTTACTGTGTGCAGAGCACTGTACTACACTTTACATGGAAGAGTACAATATTCATTCATTCAATCATATTTATTTAGCACTTACTATGTGCAGAACACTGTACTAAGCACTTGGAAAAGTACAGTATAACAACAAGCAGTCACATTCCCCATCCACAATAAGCTTACAGTCTAGAAGATAATAATAATAATAATAATAATGACATTTGTTAAGCACTTACTATGTGCAAAGCACTGTTCTAAGAGGTGGGGAACATACAAGGTGATCAGGTTGTCCCAGTTGGAGATCACAGTCTTAATCCCCATTTTACAGATGAGGGAACTGACGCACAGAGAATTTGTGACTTGCCCAAAATCACACTGCTGACAATTGGCAGAGCCGGGATTCGAACCCATGACCTCTGACTCCCAAGCCTGTGCTCTTTCCATTGATCCATGCTGCTTCTCTAAGATAATAGAAAAGAAGATAATAACTTACATAGCAAGCAAATCGTGGAGCCCAGATTAGAAGCCTGGGAGTCCTCTCACTCCCAAGCCCCTTCTCTTTCCACTAAGCAGTGCTGCTCCTCTGCAGTGTAAAGAGGGCTTAGCCCAGCGCTTAGAACAGTGCTTTGCACATAGTAAACGCTTAATAAATGTCAGTATTATTATTATTGCTATTAGGGAAGGCTTTTGAAGGAGATGTGCCTTCAATAAGGCTTTGAACGCAGGGAGAGTAATTGTCTGTCGGATAAGAAGGAAGGTGTTCCAGGCCAGAGGAAGGCTGTGGGCGTGAGGTCCACGGCAAGATAGATTTACAAAGATGCTAAGTAAATGCAGTGATGAGAAAGCTATGTTAGAGAGAGGAGTGTTCTAAATTAAGATTGGGAGAAGAGCTAGCACATTGTATTAGGAGATATTTTTGTTGGGGATATATGGAGTTGAACAAGTCTAAAAGCATTTCGAGTTTCTCAAAATGTCATCCATTGTCAATGAGTGTTTGGATTCCCTTTTTATTTAAGCCCATGGAAATCTAATCTTCACATTTATATCTAATACTTTCATTATCTTGATTTAAGAAACAGGTCATCTTGAAAGCGCTGTATTGGGCATTTAAGGAAATTTTCAAACCTCCCTTTGAACTTCCTGAAGCATATAGAATCTACATCCATTTATATTTTGGGTTATCATAAGCATTTTCCTGCATGTTGGAAAAAAGCCTTAATTACCCAAATTCTTCTTTTTTCATAGCATTGCTTATCAACTGACTTCTTTCAGGGTGAATTATGGAATGAGAGCTTGTATCAAATTTAAGCCCAAGTCACTCTGCTTATGCAGTTCATTGATTGTTTTTTCACATAATGAGCGTGGACAATTGTCAAAGGTTTATGATTCCAAGGCAGGAATCCAGTCTTTCACTTCTACCTAGAAAAGTGCTCTACACACAGCAGGTGCTCAATAAATACCATTGCTTGCTTCCTCTATCCCTAATCTAGTTTACTGTCTGTTTCACACTTAAGACCTTAAGCTCCTTAGGGGCAAGACAACTCACAACTCTGTTGTGTTGAACTTGGCAACTATGCATTTGGATCTGTGACCTTTGGGCATTTTACATTTGCCCACTCTAAACCCAGCAGCCCTTCAGAACATAACTATGAGCCCGCTGTTGGGTAGGGACCGTCTCTATATGTTGCCAACTTGTACTCCCCAAGCGCTTAGTACAGTGCTCTGCACACAGTAAGTGCTCAAGAAATACGATTGAATGAATGAATGAACTATGAATTGTATATCATCATTTTTTTCTACTAATGTCTGTCTCCTCTAGACTGTAAGCTCACTGTAGGCAGGGAATGTGTCTACCAACTCTGTTGTCCTGTACTCTCCAAAGAGCTTAGTACAGTGTTCTGCACAGAGTAAATACTTGATAGGGACTGTGCTGGACATATGCAGGTAAAGAGGGGGTTTGGGGATGGTAGCGGGGAGGGAACCCAGGACTAATTGAGCCTGTTGGGGGCCAAGCTGACTCTAAACTTAGACTCTAAACTTGTCTGTTGTGTGACCTTGGGCAAGTCACTTCCCTTCTCTGGGCCTCAGTTTCCCCATCTGTAGAATGGGGGCTAAGAGCGTGAGCCCCTACGTGGGCCGAGGAACCGTGTCCAACCTCACAAACTTGTATCTACCCCAACGCTTAGCACAGAGTAAGTGCTTAACAAATACCATCATTATTATTATTATTATGTTGCTAACTTGTACTTCCCAAGCGCTTAGTACAGTGCTCTGCACACAGTAAGTGCTCAATAAATACTATTGAATGATAAATACCATTCATTGATTGATTAATGAATTTATTGATTGGACAGGTGACAGAGAGTGTAAGTGGAGACCAAAGCAGAAAGAAAGCTGGTTATGATGAGGGAGAGATGAACCAGTCTGGTAAATTATACCAACCCAAGTGCTTAGTACAGTGCTTTGCACACAGTATGTACAACTGAATGAATGGATGAATGAATGAACCAGCATGGCTACAGAAGGATCAGGCAGGAGGTGGGTGCCGGTGTGGGAAAGGTCGGGAGGACAGGGAACATGTCGGGAGAAGCAGTATGGCATAGTGGATAGAGCACAGGCATGAGAGTCAGAAAGTCGTGGGTTCTAATCCCAATACCACCACCTGTCTGCTGTCATTTCCCTTCTCTGGGCCACAGTTACCTCATCTGTAAAATGGGGATTACCATGTGGGACAGGGACTGTGTCCAACCTGATCACCTTGTATCTACCCAGTGCTTGGCACATGGTAAACACTTAAGAAATAGGACAGTTATTATTACTTTGGAGTCAGAGGTCATGGGTTCAAATCCCAGCTCCGCCAGTTATCAGCTGTGTGACTTTGGGAAAGTCATTTCACTTCTCTGTGCCTCAGTTCCCTCATCAATAAAATGGGGATGAAGACTGTGAGCCCCATGTGGGACAACCTGATCACCTTGTTTTGTTCTCTGTCTCCCCCTTCTAGACTGTGAGCCCACTGTTGGGTAGGGACCGTCTCTATATGTTGCCAACTTGTACTTCCCAAGCGCTTAGTACAGTGCTCTGCACACAGTAAGCACTCAATAAATATGATTGATTGATATCCCCCCAGTGCTTAGAACAGTGCTTTGCACAGAGTAAACGTTTAACAAATACCATCATTATTATTTTTATTATCACTTACTCTCTCATGCTTTCCCATATGCTAGTAGAGTGCTCTGCACAGCACAAGTGCTCAATAAATGAGATTAGTCGACTGAACTCAGATGGGAGGGAAAGAAGGTGGATTTTGCAAGCCAGGAAGCACGGTAGTGAAGTTACTCCCCATGGCCTTCTTTGCAAAGGAGTAAAAGTGAAGGAGAAAAATCACCTACAGGCGAATCTACATGATTCCACCTTATCAAAAAGCTGAAAAGTAAACATCCTCCAAAGAAAATTGTTCTCTTAGATTTCATCTCATTTTTGGACAGAAGTGGTGAAGGCAAACCTTAGAAAAATATCTGATTGATTTTAGGGACTTCTAAACCACCATAGGACTTCAGATTTTCTAGTTTAGACTCATCTTAATTGATACTCTAGAATTTCAAGATTAGGGACAACGCTGCTCTTATCTCAGAGAACCCGCAGAAAGAAAAACCCGAAGTACCCTTTGGGTGTTCTTAACCCAAAGCACACAAGTTGTGTATTCTGGGATTGGTTCATTGTACAGAGTTTCTAACTAAAGTATGAGTAGATTGAAAATGCTGTCCATTTTCAATAGCCTGGATTTTATTGATTTTATATATGCCTCAAGGGCATTAACAGTGTATAACCTTATCATCCTTGTGTTTGCTGCTTTTTTTTTTAAGAAAGTAAACCCCTGGAGGACAGAGACTTTGTTGTTTTAATCAGTACTGCATAGCTCTTAGTAGGATGGAATGGGGCTTGCCATTCAGATGTTTCATAAATAACACTTGATGGCTTGGTGTGGAGCATTAAACTGTAGTTGTAAATATGTATACTCACCAGACCCAACCAAGGGGTAATAAATGAGGTTGTAAAAGCTAACAGAGAAGGAACACTGGCCTTGGTCTGTCATTTTAATAACTTGTACCCAGGGGTGTTGAGACATGAGAGATATATGAACTCTTGAGACAGAATCCAAATTTTCCCCTTCAGAGCACTGTTGAATTTTCATAGCTCTTGTGAAATGCTAGAGCGGCTTAAGAGAAAGCTGTATTCTTGCGGATCGTACCCTCATCCACAATTACGTTTGGAACACACAGTTCAGGCACACTCTGCGTTCTCCAGTGGTTGGTATGGTCTTATGAGTGGTCAGTTACGCACTAATGCAAACTGACACAAAGATGTAGAACTCATAGCTGTCCATCATCTAGGAACGACATCATCGGCACGGTGAATCACACAGTACTGGAGGTAGGAGGCTGATCTTTTAGACTCGGTCTCTGGGGGCTTCGCGTCTCAGTGGTGCTCATTTGTGGCCACATTCATTCATTCATTCAATCGTATTTATTGAGCCCTTACTGTGTGCAGAGCACATCGGCTTTTAACTTTTTATGAAACTATTAAGTTGGGATATTTTACGGCTCCCCATTCATCTGTTTTAATATGTGGATGTTAAAAGCCTCCATGGGTGTCGGAGACTTGCAGCTGTGCAGGCTGTAGATTAGGGAGTGAGGGGGTAAGGAGGAAGGAGAGACACTGGCTCTTTAAACTGCCTTTGTCATCCAGACGCCTCTCGGGTATACAAAAGGAGGAAAATCATATAATAGCAAGAGGAGACAGAGGTGATCAGCGGGAAAATATATGGCGGGGGAGAATCCATGTTGGATAACAATTACATTTTAGGAGTAGGATCCCACGGTAGACTGAACTTGCTTGCAATTCACCCTTGTGAAGAACAGGATGCCAAAAAGGAGGATGGTAGTTGGAGAGGTAGGGTATGGGGGGGATAATGCAATTATTTGAAAACGTTCCCTAGGCATTTGGGTACAGCCATCTCTTTCTTAGACTTGCACACAGACACACATGCATACACATGTACTCCCCTACCCCAGGACATTTTTGCTCTGAATGGAGTAAGTGTTCAATACATATGATTGATTGATTGATTGATTGATTATGTACATGCATTCATAGCTACATTGCCTCCTCCTACCTGGCTTGGGACTGTGGAGGTAGCACTTTTCTGGGTTAGGACTTCTGCTCAGATCCAGCCCCAGAATATCTGTGACCTGGAAAGGGAGCATACCTTTGTAATTCTGGGGTTATCCCCAGGGGTTTGGGTCTATCCAGCACTTAGAACAGTGCTTTGCACATAGTAATCACTTAATAAATGCCATCATTATTATTATCCTGGGTGGGCTTGATGTAAGTTGGTTCAGAATGAAAATTCTAGGCATGCCTTGGAAGAAGTGTTAATTCCTGGGGTGCCTCTGGTCAAAAATAATCCATGCAACAGTGGGGCAGCACCTAGCCTGGGCTACATAGGCATTTACGTCCAAATCCATTATTTATTCATTTATTTATATTAATGTCTGAGTCCCCTTAAGACTGTAAGCTAATTTTTATTTATTTATGGTATTTGTTAAACACTTGCTATGTGCCAGGCACTGTACTAAGCACTGGCTAGATACAAGGTAATCAGGTTGGACATAGTCCCTGTCCCACAGGAGGCTCACAGATTTAATAGTCCCTGTCCCACAGGAGGCTCACAGTCTTAATCCTTATTTTATAAATGGGGCAACTGAGACCCAGAGAAGTTAGGTAACTTGCCCAAGGTCATACAACATACAAGTGGTGGAGCTGGGATTAGAACCGTCTCACAAGCCCGCAAGCTTGGTGTCATCCTTGACTCCACTCTTTCATTCATCCCACACATCCAATCCGTCACCAAAACCAACCAGTCTCACCTCCACAACATCACCAAGATATGCCCTTTCCTCCATCCAAACGGCTACCTTGCTGATTCAATCTCTGATTCTATCCCGACTGGATTATTCCATCAGCCTCCTTTCTGATCTCCCATCCTCCTGTCTCTTCCCACTTCAGTCTATACTTCACTCTGCTGCCTGGATTATCTTTGTACAGAAACGTGCTGAGCATGTCACTCCCCTCCTCAAAAATCTCCAGTGGTTACCTGTCAACCTACTAATCAAACAAAAGCCCCTCACTCTCATATTCAAGGCTGTCCATCACCTCACCCCCTCCTACCTCATCTCCCTTCTCTCCTTCTACAGCCCAGCCCACACCCTCCGCTCCTCTGCTGCTAACCTCCTCACCGTGCCTCCTCCTTCTCGCCTGTCCTGCCGTTGACCCCCGGCCCACATCCTTCCCCTGGCCTGGAATGCCCTCCCTCCACACATCTGCCAAGCTAGCTCTCTTCCCCCCTTCAAAGACCTACTAAGAGCTCACCTCCTCCAGGAGTCCTTCCCAGACTGAGCCCCCTCTTTCCTCTCCTCCTCCCCATCCCAACCGCCCTACGTCCTTCCCATCCTCACAGCACCTGTATATATATATTTGTACAGATTTATTACTCTATTTTACTTGTACATATTTACTACTCTATTTATTTTATTAATGATGCGCATATAGCTATGTGTATTTATTTTGACCATTTTAACATCTGTCTACGTGTTTTGTTTTGTTGTCTGTCTCCCCCTTCTAGACTGTGAGCTCACTGTAGGGTAGGGACTGTCTCTATATGTTGCCAATTTGTACTTCCCAAGCGCTTAGTACAGTGCTCTGCACATAGTAAGCGCTCAATAAATACGATTGATGATGATGATGATGATGATTGATTGATTGAATGAATGAATGAACCCAGGTCCTTCTAGCTGTGAGCAGGAAATGTGTCCACCAACTCTTCTGTACTACACTCTCCTAAGTGTTTAGAATGGTACTCTGCACATATATATCTACAGTTCCACTTTTTTATATTGATGCCTGCTTACTTGATTTGATGGCTGTCTCCCCAACTCAAGACTGTAAGCCCACTGTGGGCAAGGACTGTCGCTTGTTATTGCTGAAATGTACTTTCCAAGCACTTAGTACAATGCTCTGCACACAGTAAGCACTCAGTAAATACAATTAAATGAATGAATACGTGCTCAGTAAATACCATTGACTGATTTGTTGATTGGTTGGCTATAGGGATGCTCTAGCTCCCCAACTGAGACAGTGCTATCAATCAATCAATCAAGTACATTTATTGAGCACTTACTGTGTACAGAGCACTGTACTTAACACGTTAGAGTACAATATTCATTCATTCAATCATATTTATTGAGCACTTACTGTGTGCAAAGAACTGCACTAAGCACTTGAATATAATACAATATATCAAATACATGTGTTATATACATAATATACATAATATATAATACGATATAACCTAGCTGATACTTGTTCCCTGCCCACAGGAGCTTACAGTCTATTGGGAGAGACAGACATACTGTGTCCAACCTAATTGGCTTAGTGGAAAGAACATGGGCCTGGGAGTCAGAGGTCATGGGTTCGAATCCCGGCTCTGCCGCATGTCTGCTGTGTGACCTTGGGCAAGTCTCTTAACTTCTCTGTGACTCAGTTACCTCATCTGTAAAATGGAGATCAAGACTGTGAGCCCCATGAAGGACATGGACTTTGTCCAACCTGATTACCCCAGTGCTTAGAACAGTGCTTGGCACATAGTAAGCATTTAACAAATACCACAGTTATTATTCAGTGCTTATAAGGCTCCAGGAGGCCTTCCCAGACTGAGCCCCTTCCTTCCTCTCCCCCTCCTCCCCCTCCCCATCCCCCCACCTTACCTCCTTCCCCTCCCCACAGCACCTGTATATATGTATATATGTTTGTATGTATTTATTACTATATTAATTTATTTTATTTGTACATATTTATTCTATTAATTTTATTTTGTTAATATGTTTTGTTTTGTTCTCTGTCTCCCCCTTCTAGACTGTGAGCTCAGTGTTGGGTAGGGACCGTCTTGTACTTCCCAAGTGCCTACTTGTACTTCCCAAGTGCTTAGTCCAGTGCTCTGCACACAGTAAGTGCTCAATAAATACGATTGAATGAATGAATGAATGAATAATGGTGCTTGGCACATAATAAGCGCTTAACAAATATCATCATCACTATTATTATTATTATGAAAATAATTTAGGGATTTTATATAAGTGCTTTAGGGCTCTGGGTGGTAAATAAAGGGTACACATATTATGCAGAAGACAGAAGGAGTAGGGGAAATGAGGGCTTAGTCGGGGAAGGCCTCTTGGAGGAGATGTGAGTTCTCCACACATCACACAGAGACCTTATGTCAGACATCTCAAAGCCTGCACCACCACCTAGCCAGCTCTGATCCAGCTCAAAACTGACTCTCTGCGACTGCTTTAGCCTGGACTTTCCCTTTACAGCTGGGTGGAAAAAAGTTCTTCCAGTAACTTTAATGTCAGACTTCAGTGACTGGCCCAGATTTGAGCTGACCTACCTGTGTAGCACCAAAGAACAAAAAATCAATGAGGCTGAAATGCCTTAGCAGTTTCTGAGTAAATAAGGCTTTAGAAAACATTTGTGAAATGACGTTCTGCCTAACCCCTGCACCCATTCCTAAATCGACCAAAGATGCCACTTCCCACTGTGATACCCAAGCACTTTTGACCTTATAGCTTTCAGGAAAATCTCATTTGAACTTCTGAGTTGCAGTGTACACTGGTTTCTACCTGGAAGGTTTTCCAGCTACCCTTTTGGGGATATAATTAAGTCAGCTGTTCTCTCTGAATGGATGTTAGATTACTTCCTTTTGCTGTTTTAGGAAACAATGTGGCATTGAAGTAATAGTTGCAAATGATTGAAAATCACAGGTGGTGAATGTCCAGACTATTGTTTTTCTGTTGATTTGGACCAAAATTGAAATATGTTACTCTCCTCTCTGTTTTGCAATTTGACCATAAAGTTCTGTTCAGGAAGTGGCTGAAGAGAGAAGGAAGAAGAGTGTGTGACATATTATTCAGACAGGGTAAACTGTTGTTTTTTATATGCACAAGTTGCTTAAAGGACTGTCACAGCTAGTAATGAGGACAATGCATTCAGATTGTCCATGCTCACTGTGTAGGCCTTGTTCCTTGTTGGGCTGGTTTGGTGAAAGCTCATTGCTCTAAAACGTAAGTTCGTTGTGGGGAGGGAGCATGTCTGTTGTAACGTACTCTTACAAATGATTAGTACAATGCTCTGCACACAGAAAGTGCTTAACAAATACCACTGATTGACTGACTGATCTAATTTTTACCAAACCCAAACAGGAAGTCTGTTTTTCTCAGTTTTGCTGTCTGCCTGCCTTTTCTTCCAGTTCTGTAGCCACTTGGATGTCATTTCTACTTGACTTTTCTCCCTTCACAACCACAAGACCAAAGCTGTCCCCCCTGTCAAAAACCCTTCTGAAATGCCACTTCTATCTAGCAGAAGGTCTTGATTACTGAATCCACCTCCTTGGGTCAATGTCCTAAATATTCAAACAGGTTGGCTTTCTTAATTTAGATTATCCTTCTCCTGAGATGATTAACTTATACGAAAGTCTTTTCCTTCAAATTTGATGCACCCCATTTATTGATTTGTTTGAGGGCTTATGTGGATTCCTGCATTTGTTTTGCCTTGAATAATGTGTACTTGTCAGAATAGCTTTTGCCCTGTTTTGGTCACTTAGAGTATGACATTTGAGTTGCTCAGTACCTTTGATAGTTTAAGTTTCTAGGGCTCTTTCTCTGGTCCCAGGATACTTTCCATCTTGTATTCCTGTCCAGGCTAGTATAGCTTCAATTTTTCCTTTGTCTTTGTACTTTCCTGGTAAGTTATTTCTTACCTTATTCTTGATGAATGGTTTTTTTCCCCAGTGTGTTTCTGGTGGATAAGATACTTATTTTTTGAAAAGTGCTTTCACTGAAAATACTTTAGGAAATAGCTTTTGATTTTTTTTAATGGTGTTTGTTAAGTGCTTACTTTGTGTCAAGCACTGTTCTAAGCACTAGGGTCAATATAATTATAATTAATCACATCGGACACAGTCCCTGTCCCACATGGAGCTCACATTCTAAGAGGGAGGGAGAACAGGCATTGAATTCTCATTTTACAGTTGAAGAAATGGAGGCACAGAAAAGCTAAGTGACTTGCTAAGGCCACACAGCAAGCAATTGGCAGAGCAGGGATTAGAACCCAGATCCTAGGACACCCAGGCCTGTGCTCTTACCACTAGGCTATGCTGATTGATCACCTGGGATTATGGTCAACTTTAGTTGATGAATTGAAATAAATATAGCAACTACCTACAGCCCAGCCTGCACCCTCCGCTCCTCTGCTGCTAATCTCCTCACCATACCTCATTCTAACCTGTCCCGCCTTTGACCCCCGGCCCACATCATCCCCCTGGCCTGGAATGCCCTCCCTCCCCACATCCGCCAAGCTAGCTCTCTTCCTCCCTTCAAGGCCCTACTGATAGCTCACCTCCTCCAGGAGGCTTTCCCAGACTGAACCCCTTCCTTCCTCTCCCCTTCGTCCCCCTCTCCATCCCCCCTATCTTACTTCCTTCCCTTCCCCACAGCACCTGTATATGTGTATATATGTTTGTACATATTTATTACTCTATTTATTTATTTTACTTGTACATATCTATTCTATTTATTTTATTTTGTTAGTATGTTTGGTTTTGTTCTCTGTCTCCCCCTTTTAGACTGTGAGCCCGCTGTTGGGTAGGGACCGTCTCTATATGTTGCCAACTTGTACTTCCCAAGCGCTTAGTACAGTGCTCTGCACACAGTAAGTGCTCAATAAATACGATTGATGATGATGATAACTACCTGGATAATGATTAAAAGAACACTAACCAACCATTATCTACCCAGGAGATCAGGGCAACCTGAAATTATAGAACTCTGTACTATGGCCAGTGGAAATGGAACTGGGAGTCAGGAGCCCTGGAATACACTCCCAGTACTGCCAGTCCCCGTAAGGATAGTATTGTGAAGTGCTTAATATGTGCCAGGCACTGTACTAATTGCTCGGTTGAATAGAAGCAAATTGAGTTGGACACAGTCCCTGTCCCACTTAGGCATGACATAGTGGATAAAGTACAGGCCTGGGTATCAGGAGGTCATGAGTTCTAATCCCAGCTCTGCCACTTGTCAGCTGTGTGGCCTTGGGTAAGTAACTTCACTTCCCTGGGCCTCAGTCAACCCATCTGTAAAATGAGGATTTAGACTGTGAGCCCCACGGGGCACAGGGACTTTGTCCAACCCGATTTGCCTGTATCCACTTCAGTGCTTAGTAAAGTTCCTGGCACATAGTAAGTAGTGAACAAATATCACAATTACTATTATTACTATTACAACACTAGAAGTCAAGACCCCAAATCTACTCTGCCACCCAGCCATATTGTGATCTCTGGGTCAGTCTTATAACCACCTGTGAACCCCAAGCACTTAGTACAGTGCTCGGCACAGAGTAAGCACTCAATAAATACTACTGAATGAATGAATGAACCCCAATTTTCCCATTTGTGAAATGGGAATCAATGACAGTGTGAGCAAGTATGTTACATCCCTCCTCTGCTGCCCAACCAAGGTGATATCGCCAGAGGCTTGGGAGACACTGGGGTCTACCACGTGTCTCCATCTCCTCCCACTCCAAGTAGTCTATCTCGTCAAGCCCTCCAAGCCATAGGAGAGATCATCATCATCATCAATAGTATTTATTGAGCGCTTACTATATGCAGAGCACTGTACTAAGCGCTTGGGAAGTACAAATTGGCAACATATAGAGACAGTCCCTACCCAACAGTGGGCTCACAGTCTAAAAGGGGGAGACAGAGAACAAAACCAAACATACTAACAGAATAAAATAAATAGATCCAAATCCCCCCTTAGCTTTTACACAGTCAAGAGACTGAGAAGTTGTAGGAATCCCCAGGGAGAAGCAGGGGAATTCTGGCATCCATCCCTAGCCACTGCCCAAGCTAGGAATGGAATGGCTATGCCTCTGCTTCACTCTTCCTCCCATAGTCAAGACTGGCAGAGGACTGGAAACTCTTCGGGTGCAACCCTGAGAGGGGCCACCACATTTTACCTTGCCTTTATCTCCCATTTCCTGCAAACTAATTGCTCACTGTAATTATTGTGATAGTTGTTAATAATGGCATTTATTAAACACTTACTATGTGCAAAGCACTGTTCTAAGCGCTGGGGAGGTTACAAGGTGATCAGGCTGTCCCACCACGGGGGGCTCACAGTCTTCATCCCCATTTTACAGATGAGGTAACTGAGGCATACAGAAGTGAAGTGACTTGCCCAAAGTCACACACAGTTGACAATTGGCGGAGCCAGGATTTGAACCCATGAACTCTGACTCCAAAGCCTGTGCTCTTTCACTGAGCCACACTGCTTCTTGTTGTTGCTTCTAGTTGTTGAACCCTTACTATGTGCCAAGCACTGTGCTAAGCAGGGTGGTAGTAATAATAATAATAATAATGACAATGGCATATATTAAGCGCTTACTATGTACAAAGCACTGTTCAGAGCAGTGGGGAGGTTACAAGGTGATAAGGTTGTCCCATGGGGGGCTCACAGTCTTAATCCCCATTTTACAGATGAGGTGACTGAGGCACAGAGGAGTTAAGTGGCTTGCCCAAAGTCACGCAGCTGACAGTTGGCAGAGCTGGGATTTGAACCCATGGCCTCTGACTCCAAAGCCCATGCTCTTTCCACTGAGCCATGCTGCTAGATATAAGCAGTTTGGAAGCAGTCCTTGTCCTACATGGGGTTCACAATCTAAGGGAGAGGGAGCATTGGTACTCTTTAGAGTGAGAGTCCCACTGGGGACAGAGACTGGCACTTAGTGAGTGCCTAATAGGACGACCATAAAAATACCCATTTTACTGATGAAGAAACTGAGGTACGGAGAACTTAAAAGACTTGTCAAAGGTTACACAACAGGTAAGTGGCAGAACCGGGATAAAAAGCCAGGTCTCCTGTTTCCCAGACCCATGCTCTTTGCACTAGGCCATAGTGGTGAGGTGGCAGTTGGGGAGAGGTGGGATAAGTAAGCAGGCTCGGTTGGATCAGAAAGCATTGGCGGCAGTGGAGTGGTGGAAGAGGATGATACGCAACCTCAAAAATCCCATCCCTGATTTAGAACACGTCGGGAAGATGACTAGCAAGGAGAGGTAATAATAATAATAATGATAGCATTTATTAAGCGCTTACTATGTGCAAAGCACTGTTCTAAGCACTAGGGAGGTTACAAGGTGATGAGGATGTCCCACAGGGGGCTCACAGTCTTAATCCCCATTTTACAGATGAGGGAACTGAGGCCCAGAGAAGTTAAGTGACTTGCCCAAAGTCACACAGCTGACAAGTGGCAGAGTCAAATTTGAACCCATGACCTCTGACTCCAAAGCCCAGGCTCTTTCCACTGAGCCACGCTGCTTCTCAGGTGGTAGGCTGGCAAACTTTGGTGTAGTTGTAATAATAATGAAAAAATAATAATAATACTAAGCACTGGGGCAAATACAACACAAACAGATTGGATGCCATCTCTGTCCCACCTGGGGCTCACAGTATAAGAAGTAGGAAGAATCGATATTTTATCCCCATTTTACAGATGAGGCATCTGAAGCACAGAGAAGTTAAATGACTTGCCCCAGGTCACAGAGCAGGCAAATGGCAGAACTTGTCATTATTAAACAACCAACAATGTTCTGCTGAAGGGATTAGCAATTTTAAAAAAGCGTCCATGTAATGTCATCAATTCAAGAGAAACTCAAGCACACAGCTGATGTATTTTTCACTTTGCGGAGGGGAAAATAATGCCCGTTTGTTAAGATCTAGGTAGACAGGTGTTCACACTACGCTTTATTAACTAACTCATCACCCTGCACGCCAGGAGTCCTTCATAAATGTTTAGTGTAAACTACTTTGATTGCTTTGGTCCACATCGCAAGACACTCCCTAGCTCCGAGTTCCAAATTCATGCAGATTCTGTTCAAGCTTGGCACAGTCCTGAAACAGCAGGGAGGCTTCTGGCCAAGGTCAACTTTCTCTCTCACATAAGCCTCCCCCCTCCAAACCATCAAACACATCATTTCTCCTTCCTCCCTGGCAGGACGTAGCCCTCCCCTCTTTCTCAACTCTTCTATGAAGGATTTCCTCATTAACCCTCCTGATTCCTGACTTTCCAGAAACACACAGCCTTCTCTATATAATAATGATGACATTTATTAAGCGCTTACTATGTGCAAAGCACTGTTCTAAGCGCTGGGGAGGCTACAAGGTGATCAGGTTGCCCCATGGGGGGCTCACAGTCTTCATCCCCATTTTACAGATGAGGGAACTGAGGCCCAGAGAAGTGAAGTGACTTGCCCAAAGTTACCCAGCTGACAATTGGCGGAGCGGGGATTTGAACCCATGACCTCTGACTCCAAATCCCGGGCTCTTTCCACTGAGCCACGCGGCTTCAATGGCATTTATTAAGTGCTTACTATGTGCAAAGCACTGTTCTAAGCACTGAGGAGGATACACGGTGATCAGGTTGTCCCACGGGGGGCTCACAGTCTTCATCCCCATTTTCCAGATGAGGGAACTGAGGCACAGAGAAGTGAAGTGACTGGCCCAAAGTCACACAGCTGACAGTTGGCGGAGCTGGGATTTGAACCCATGACCTCTGACTCCAAAGCCCGGGCTCTTTCCACTGAGCCACGCTGCTTCTCTTGTCTCCTTTAGACTGTAAACTCGTTGCG
Organism: Tachyglossus aculeatus; assembly: GCF_015852505.1. Taxonomy (NCBI): domain Eukaryota; kingdom Metazoa; phylum Chordata; class Mammalia; order Monotremata; family Tachyglossidae; genus Tachyglossus; species Tachyglossus aculeatus. Next base: position 85,576,776 of record NC_052066.1, read on the forward strand.
GGCAGGGGATTTGTCTGTTTATGTTATAACAGAGAAGCAGCGTGGCCTAATAGAAGGAGAATGGGCTTGGGAGTCAGAAATTGTGGATTCTAATCCTGGCTCTGCCAGTTATCAGCTGTGTGGCTTTGGGAAAGTCACTTAACTTCTCTGTGCCTCAGTTACCTCATCTGTAAAATGAGGATTAAGACTGTGAGTCCCACGTAGGACAACCTGAATACCTTATATCTAGCCCAGTGCTTAGAGCAGTACCTGGCACATAGTAACTGCTTAGCAAATACCATTATTATTAGTAGTAGTATTATACTCTCCCAAGAGCTTAGTACAGTTCTCTGTACACAGTAAGCACTCAATAAATATTATTGAATTAATATTTTCTATGCTTCAGACCTCCGTGTATAAATATGGATTTCCTAACTCTTGATTCCCTGGGATAATGGTCAATTTTCTTCTTTATGAATACTAGTGAACATAAAAATTTCCATCAAATATATCCAGCCATTTCCAGCCTGGTAGTTTACATGCCTTTAAAAACTAGCAAAGTAGCAAATGCAAATTCCAAACTGTTCTGCATTTTTTAGCGTTTTTGTTAAGCACCTCTTATGTACCAAGCACTGTACTAAACACTGGGCTGGATACAAGCAAATCAAAGTTGGACACAGTTTCTGTCCCAACTGGGGCTCACAGTCTCAATCCCCTTTTTACAGATGAGGTAACTGAGGCACAGAGAAGTGAAGTGACTTGCACAAGGTCACACAGCAGACAAGTGGCCAAGCTGGAATTAGAACCCAGGAACTTCTGACTCCCAGGGCTGTGCTCTATCCATTAGATTACACTGCTTCTCTTGTTAATATTAATGTGAGATACCATCATCTCATTTCAAGGACACAGTAAAGCAAAGCCTGCGACAATGTTGTATATCAGCTGAAAATTGGACTTCAACTGCCATAGATAAAGCCACCTGGATCACTACAGTCAAGAAAGGAAAAGGACTTTACAGGCAAAATATACATGAAGGTTTTAAAAAAGAGGTCAAAGCTAAAATAGGTCATGGGGCTGCAAACAGCAAATAGTAGTTTCTGCTAACATGGTGTATTCATAATTAATATGAATATTAATTATCTACTAATTCCTCCTTCATTCATTCAGAGAAGCAGCGTGGCTCAGTGGAAAGAGCCCAGGCTTTTGAGTCAGAGGTCGTGGGTTCAAATTCCGGCTCTGCCAACTGTCAGCTGTGTGACTTTGGGCAAGTCGCTTAACTTCTCTGTGCCTCAGTTACCTCATCTGTAAAATGGGGATTAAGACTGTGAGCCCCCCGTGGGACAACCTGATCACCTTGTAACCTCCCCAGCGCTTAGAACAGTGCTTTGCACATAGTAAGGGCTTAATAAATGCCATTATTATTAGTAATAGTAGTAGTAGTAGCCAGAAGACTATAGCTCTAACATCCTGAGCCATCACTAGAATCCAAAGATCCTAAATCTCACCTATAAGTCTAACAGAGGACATTGTGTGTAGCTGCCTGAAAGACCCAGCCTTACCATATATGTAATAATAATAATAATAATAATAATAATAATAATAATGACATTTGCTAAGTGCTTCCTTTGTGCCAGGCACTGTTCTAAGCACTGGGGTGGATACAAGCAAATCGAGTTGGACCCAGTTCCTGTCCCACATGGGGCTCACAGTCTCAATCTCCATTTTATAGATGAGGTAACTGACGCCCAGAGAAGTGAAATGACTTGCCCATGGTCACACAGCAGGCAAGTGGCAGAGCTGGGATTAGAACCCACGACTTTCTGACACCCAGGCCTGTGGTCTATCCACTAAACCATGCTCCTTCTCTGTAGACTCAGTAATCAATCAGTTGATCAGCAGTATTTACTGAGTGCTTACTATATGCAGGGCACTGTACTGAGCGCTTGGGAGAGTTCAGTACAAAGGATTAGCAGATACATTCCCTGCCCATAATGAGCTCGCAATCTAATATCATTTGGTTACTAGTGGTATATAGGGAAAGCCTGCACAGCCACCTCCCGTTTCATGATTTTTAATGGGTGGATTGGCACTGAGTTTGGCATCTTTAAATAATAATAATAATAATAATAATAATGGTATTTGTTAAGCACTTACTATGTGCAAAGCACTGTTCTAAATGCTGGAGAGGTTACAAGGTGATCAGGTCATCCCATGGGGGGCTCACAGTTTTAATCCCCATTTCACAGATTTGGTAACTGAGGCACGGAGAATCAATCAATCAATCAATCATATTTATTAAGCGCTTACTGTTAGCAGAGAACTGTACTAAGTGCTTGGGAAGTACAAGTTGGCAACATATAGAGACAGTCCCTACCCAACAGTGGGCTCACAGTCTAGAAGGGGGAGACAGACAACAAAACCAAACATATTAACAAAATAAAATAGAATAGATATGTACAAGTAAAATAGAGTAATAAATATGTACAAACATATATATATGTACAGGTGCTGTGGGGAAGGGAAGGAGGTAAGACAGTGGGGATGGAAAGGGGGACAAGGGGGAGAGGAACGAAGGGGCTCAGTCTGGGAAGGCCTCCTGGAGGAGGTGAGCTCTTAGTAGGGTCTTGAAAGGAGGAAGAGAGCTAGCTTGGCGGATGTTGGGAGGGAGGGCATTCCAGGCCAGGGGGATGACATGAGCCGGGGGTCGACGGCGGGACGGGCGAGAACGAGGCACGGTGAGGAGATTAGCGGCAGAGGAGCGGAGGGTGCGGGCTGGGCTAGAGAAGGAGAGAAGAGAGGTGAGGTAGGAGGGGGCGAGGGGATGAACAGCCTTAAGTGACTTGCCCAAAGTCACACGGCTGACACGGCTGGGATTTGAACACATGACCTCTGACTCCAAAGCCCATGCTATGTGTTTTGCACATGGTAAGCACTCAATAAATATGATCGAATGAATGAATTAATTTGTTACCAGAGGTTTCCTTTAAAAGCACTTGGAACAGTGCTCTGCACATAGTGACTCCACTGAGCCACGCTGCACATCTCAAACAAATCCAACTGTTTAAACACCTCTGGAGATGAGGATGGAAATGGGTGTGATCACCTAGAGAAAGGGAAGTGGTTAGATGGAAAATATAGTCCTCTTTAGTTAAGGCATATGATGTGCCTTTGGAAATGATGTGCCATTCTCACCCACATCCTACCTCTGGCCTGGAACTCCCTCCTCATTTCAGACAGATAATTTCTCTCCCCACCTTCAAAACCATATTGAAGGCACATCTCCTCCAAGAAGCCCTCCCTGACTAAGCCTTCCTCCCCTCTGCTCCCACTCCCTTCTGTGCCACTCTTACTTCCTCCTTCATTCAGCCTCCCTCCCATCCCCACAGCACATATGTATTTATCTGTATATATCTGTTGTTTATTTATCCATTTATTTATATTAATGTCTCTCTTGCCCTCTAGACTGTAAGCTCATTGTGGGCAGGAATGTGTCCATTTGTTGCTATATTGTACTCTCCCAAATGCTTAGTAAAGTGTTTTGCACATGGTGAGCACTCAATAAATATGATCGAATGAATTAATTAATTTGTTACCAGAGGGTTCCTTTAAAAGCACTTGGAACAGTGTTCTGCAAATAGTAAGGGGTCAATAAATCTGACCCCTTTATAAATAAATTGGCCCATAATAAGGGGCCAATAAATCAATGGACCAGAATAGTTCATTGCACCCAGTGCATGTTCAAATACCATGACTGCTACTGGCCCCAACTCTTGTTTGTTTTTAATGGAGTTCATTAAGTGCTTCCTATGTTCCAAGCACTGTTCTAAGCTCTGGGGTAGATACAAGGTAATCAGGTTAGACACAGTCCCTCTCCCACGTGGTCTCACAGTCTTCATCCCCATTTTACAGATGAAGTAACTGAGGCCATAGCAATAATAATAATAATTATGATATTTGTTAAAAACTTACTATGTGCCAAGCCCTATTCTAAGCAGTGGGGTAGATATAAGGTAATCGGGTTGTCTGACATGGGCCTTAGTTTCCATCCCCATTTTACAAATGGGGTAAATGAGGCACAGAGAAGTTAAGTGACTTGCCCAAAGTCACACAGCTGATAAGTGGTGGAGCTGGGATTAGAACCCACGACCTCTGACTCCCAAGCCCCTGCTCTTTCCACTGACATGCCACTTCTCTTGCTGACTTTCCTAATCTGCCGGCCTGCTACACCACAGCTATCCACCCTTCGCTTGTTAGCACAATTCTTCCATCCCTGCCTCTCTACTTCTCTAGGAGAAACTGGAGCTTGTCCTCCAGAAACCCCCACTCAATCAATCGATCAATGGTATTTATTTATATTCATGTCTTTCTCCCTCTCTAGACTGTAAGATCGTTATGGGCAGAGAATATATCTGCTAGTTCTCCTAAGCGCTTAACAGAGTAAGCATTCTGCATATAGTAAGCATTCAATAAATACCACTGAAGGATTGATTAATTTACCGAGTGCTTACTGTGTGCAGAGCACTGTACTAAACATCTTGCCATCTTGTACTACCCAAGCGCTTAGTACAGTGCTCTGCACACAGTAAGCGCTCAATAAATACGATTGATTGATTGACTGATAAACACTTGGGAGAGTATAGTACAACAGAGACAGTAGACATGTTCCCTGCTAACACTCTCCTACAACTCAGCCCGCACACTTCACACCTCTAAATGCTAACCTTCTCATTGTTCCTCTATCTCATCTATCTCACCACCTACGTTCACACTTCTCCTGGAATTGCTCTCAAATCCAACAAACAATTACTCTCCCACCCTTCAAAGCCTTAATGAAGGCATATCTTCTCCAAGAGGCCTTCCCTGACATAGCCACCCTTTCCCCTTCTCTCACTCCCTTCTGCATCACAGTGAATTGCTCCCTTTGTTCTTCCCCACTCCCAGCACCACAGCACTTGTGTACATATCTGTAATTTATTTATTCATATTAATATTTGTCTCCCCGCTCTAATAATAATAATTATGGTATTTCTCAGGCGCTTACTATGTGCCAAGCACTTTTCTAAGTGCTGGGGTAGATACAATGTAATTAGGTTGGACAAAGTCCCTGTCCCACGTGGGGCTCACAGTCTTAATCTCCCTTTTACAGATGAGATAACTGAGTCACAGAGAAGTCAAGTGATCTGCCCAAGGGCACACAGCAGACAAGTGGAGGATCCGGAATTAGAACCCACATCCTCTGACCCCCAAGCCCTTGCTCTTGCCATTAGACCATGCTGCTTCTAAATTATAAGCTCGTTGTGGGCAGGGTATGTACTGGTTTACAGTTGCATTGTACTCCCCCAAGCATTTAGTACAGTGTTCTGCACACAGTAAATGCCATTGAATGAATGAATGAAAGAGCTTAGACTCCAGCCTGAGTTCCTCCCAAGGGTCTAAGAGGTACCATATCTCTTTCCTGACACCTCAACAGACACAAGAATAAATGTTTTTGGAGTGACCTAAAGAAAAAGCAGTTTTCATTTGTTTTCTTTTTTCTTTCTTCTTCTTTTTTTTCTTTAATCAATAGAATCCTGGCACTGGTAAGAGAAAGAAAAGACAATCTGATTACATTTAGCCAATCCTGCTGGCTGTTTCTTTGTATTTCCCCAGAGCTAGAAGCGGGGAGAAAAGCAATCTTCATGAATATTTTATATATTTTTTAAAAATGTTTAATCAACTCAGTGAATTAAGTAGAGTTGCAATGAACAGATGAGATATTAGATTCTGCAGAGTGAAGACAAGCATTCAAATTAAGAAAACAGCATGATGAGATTGTGCAAGTGGCATCCAAGAACCCTTGATCTAGAGATTTAATGGATGTGAGAGAAGACAAGAAGTAATACATAAAAAAGAAACCCATTAGAGTTGTGGTCGGAGGGAAGAGGTGGCAAAAGAGGTCAAAAGGGCCCACCCAAGGTGAAAAATTCATTTGGCATTGCCCAGTTCCAGTGAAGTTATCACGGAGGGGCAAGAGCCAAAACAGCTGAAAAACAAATACGATAACATCAAGAACCATTAAGACAAAAAGAGCAAAAAGCAATCCTGTAGAGGCACCTTGCCAAGATTTTCTGTGAAGTCAGGATAGCACTGCATCTCCTGTAGCAGGGATCAAAGGCCTTTATTTGCAGAGTGGGGAAAAAAGTCTCATCTTATAAAAAGACATCTGGGTGTGGGGATGAAGGCACTGAATGCCTGAAAGGGGCTGACAACTCCATTGTGAGGCCCCTTCATCACTTCTGACTTAGAATCTCAAAGGAGAGTGGACAGCCTGAAATCAATTCATCTGTACCCTCTGCCAGGCTTGTGACACCCTGCTGGGAGAACTCAGAAAATAAAGAGAGACTTAGTCCTTTCAGCTGTACAGATCCAATCCATCAGTGGTTTTTACTGAGTGCTTACTGTGGGCAAGACCCTCTGCTCAGCACTTGGGAGAGTTCAATACGGTTGGAAGAATCAGTCCCTGTGCTCAAAAACCTCACCACGGTTCACCTTTTGAGAGGGCTAGCAGTCTTAATCCCCATTTTACAGATGAGATCATTGGGGCCCAGAGAAGTGAAGTGACTTGTATGTATGTTTGTACATATTTATTACTCTTTATTTATTTCACTTGTACCTATTTATTCTATTTATTTTATTTTGTTAATGTTTTGTTTTGTAGTCTGTCTCCCCCTTCTAGACTGTGAACCCGCTGTTGGGTAGGGACTGTCTCTATATGTTGCCAACTTGTACTTCCCAAGCGCTTAGTACAGTGCTCTGCACACAGTAAGCACTCAATAAATACGATTGAATGAATGAGTGAATGAATGAGAACCATTTGGAGCTACTTAAAAGTAGGGATTTTTCATTTAATTTTGAATGTATAAAAAATAGGAGGGAATGAATTCTTAATGAAGGCCTTTCATCGAAAAGAAAGGGAGCTATAAATAGCTGCCATATGGGCACTGTTTGGATGGCAGCTTTGAATCTCTTCATTAAATAAACTATGAATAACCGGAGTTGATGTAGATGTTCAGGTTTGTCTAATTAAATAATTTCAGAAAATCTTGAGTAGTCAAAATTGGTATTAGAAAGGGAAATCATTCTGATGCTGAATTGAGAGATTGACTTGCAACACTGAGTAGCTGCACAGTTCTCTCCAAATAATAATAACAATAATGTTGGTATTTGTTAAGTGCTTACTATGTGCAAAGCACTGTTCTAAGCACTGGGGTAGATACAAAGTAATCAGGTTGTCCCACTAGGGGTTCACAATCTTCATCCCCATTTTACAGATGAGGGAACTGAGGCGCAGAGAAGTGAAGTGACTTGCCCAAAGTCACACAGCTGACAAGTGGCGGAGCTGGGATTTGAACCCATGGCCTCTGACTTCAAAGCCCGGGCTCTTTCCACTGAGCCACGCTGCTTCCCAAATCATGTATTGCATGTTGACACCTAACCTAACCAATCATTGAGAAGCAGGGCTGAGATACCGTCATATTGCCATAGTGTTCTTAAAGGTGGCTATAATACTACCTTTTATTTTCTTAATATGGGAAAATTTGTTAATCGTCCCAGTCTCCATGGATCTTGAAAGGAATTCAATCAATCAATCAATCAATCAATCGTATTTATTGAGCGCTTACTATGTGCAGAGCACTGTACTAAGCGCTTGGGAAGTACAAATTGGCAACACATAGAGACAGTCCCTACCCAACAGTGGGCTCACAGTCTAAAAGGGGCTCACAGTCTAAAAGACTAAGACTAGTAAAATAATTATGTTTCAAACGTATTTTCTTTTTAAAACTTGGAATAAAATGTTTATTCATCATTCAGAAATGGCATTGAATGGAATCTATGATTTTTTTTATCATTAATCAATCAATTGCATTTTTTGAGAGCTTGCCATGTGCAGAGCACGGTACTAAGCGCTTGGGAGAATGCACCACAGATGTGTCCCTGCCCAAGACTAAGAGAACAACAAATATATGACAAACCCAGTATTATTATTATGTGTGCTTAGTACAGTGCAAGCGCTTAGTACAGTGCTCTGCATACAGTAAGTGCTCAATAAATACAACTGAATAAAAATGATGGCATTTATTAAGCACTTACTATGTGCAAAGCACTGTTCTAAGTGCTGAGCACTGTTCTAAGCACTGAGCACTGTTCCAAACACTGAGCACTGTTCTAAGCGCTGGATGAATACACACACACACACACACACACACACACACACACACACACACACACACACCCTCCTTTTTGTTCGAAGGAGATTTCCCTGATGATAAAAATTCACCTTTGGGTATGCATGTGACAGAAATAGTTAATGACCCACAGTCCCAACTACATTGTACACACACGACAACTGTCCTTTGCTGTGTTACCATGTTTGCTGTTTGCAACTCCTGAAACTGTTCTAGCTTTGACCTCTTTTTTACAATCCTTATGAATCTTCAGTTTGCAAAGCGCTGTTCCTTTCTTGAATATGGTGTTCCAGGCCACTTTATCTGTGGCAACTGACGCACAGGTTTCAGCTGATATATGACACTGTCTCAGGCTTTGTTTTACTGCGTCCTTAAAAATGTGATGATGGTATCGGTAATGAAACAAGGGTGAGCAAGCACCATTTATGAAATACCAAAGAGACTCAACATGTTTTCCACCAAGTTGAGAATGCTTGTCTTACCCTATTCGGTTGATATTTCCTACAAAGCCATTATTGGAATTGATTTAACTAACATTTCATTACAAGAGACGCAGGATGACCTAGTGGAAAGAGCATGGACCTAGGATTCAGAGAACCTGTGTCCCAACCCTGGCTCCACCATTTGTCCTCTGGATGACCTTGGGCAACTCATTTAAATTTATGCCTCAGTGTCCTTATCTGTAAAATGGAGATTCATTCATTTGTTCAATCAGATTTATTCATTCAATTGTATTTATTGAGTGCTTACTGTGTATAGAGCACTGTACTAAGTGCTTGGAAAGTACAATACAACAGTAATGAGAGACAGTCCCACCCACAATGGGCTCAGATTAAATACCTGTTCTCCCTCTTACTTAGAACTTGAGATCCATTTGGGATGGAGGCTGTGTCTGACCTTATTATCTTGTTTGTACCCTAATGCTTACTCCAGTGCTTGGGACGTAGCATGTGCTTAACAAATACCACAGTTGTTATTATTACTCCTGTCTCCACCCCACCACACCACAGCAGCAAGAACCCTGTGATTGCAAAAGGGCTATATAAGCGCTACTGCTAAATAGTAATAGGCTCTTCTTGAGTGACCATTGAAGGCAATGTTCTGTACCAAGCACTTGGGAAATTCATCACATTCTCAGACACATTCTGCACCACAAGGAGCTTGCACACTAGTGGGGAGATAGACACACACTCATAGAACCAATAGAATCAGAGCAAATAAAATAATTGCTAGCTAAAATGTATAGACTTGCTGCTTGAGGCTTATTTTCTGTTGATCTGTTTGCAAAGTCTGAAGCATTGTAACAGTCTTTAGATGTTGCTTATGAGACTCTGATCTCAGATGTTTGCTCTGCAATAGATGACACTGTCATCTTTATTTGAGGAGCTCACTCAGAGTAATAGTATTTTGCATTTAAATAGTCCTTTACATTTATAAAACATTTCATTCCCAAATATTCTGTGATTGCTTCACCCTAAACTCTGCTGTGGAAATGGAAGATTCAGACTGTATAAACATCCTTACTCTTGCCGGAGGGGTGAGGTGTAATATTTTTCTTCTCAGAGTGATGTAATGTCGGTGAAGCAGCATGCCTCAGTGGAAAGAGCAAGGGTTTAAACGTCAGAGTTCGTGAGTTCTAAACCCAACTTCTCCACTTGTTAGCTGTGTGACTTTGGGCTTGTCACTTAACTTCTCCATGCCTCAGTAATCTCACGTGTAAAATGGGAATTAAGACTGTGAGCCCCATGTGGGACAACCTGATAAACTTGTATTTAACCTTGCATTTATCCCAGAAAGAGCTTAACAAATACCATCATCATCATTAGTAGTAGTAGTATTATAGGCAGACAACTTAGTGAAGTGGAAAAGACAACTCAGTCAACTCAACTCCATCCCAATCCTCCTTGACCTTTCTACTGCCTTGGAAACCGTGGACCAACCCCCTTCTCCTGGAAACAGTATCTAACCTTGGTTTCACTGACATGATCTTGTCCTGGTTCTCCTCCTGTTTCGCTGGCTGTTCCTTCTCTTTTGTTGGCTCTTCCTCTGCCACCCACCCTCTTACTGTGGGTGGGTCCCTCAAGGCTCAGGTCTGGATCCTCCTCCATCTACACCGATTCTCTGGGAGAACTCATTCACTCCCACATCTTCAACTACCACATCTGTGAGGATGATTCTCAAATCTACATCTCCAACCCTGATCTCTCTCCATTGCTGCAGAAGTGGATAGGGCATGGGCCTGGAAATCAGAAGGACCTGAGTTTTAATCCCAGCTCCACCACTTGTCTGCTGTGTGACCTTGAGAAAGTCACTTAGCTCCTCTGTGCCTCAGGTACTGGGAGCCCCATGTTGGGCAGGGACTGTGTCCAATCTGATTAAACTGTATCTACTTCAGCACTTAGAACAGTGATTGACAAGTAGTTCAAAGCTCTCCATCACCTTGCCCCCTGCTACCTCACCTCCCTTCTCTCCTTCTACAGCCCAGCCTGTACGCTTCTCTCCTCTGCTGCTAACCTTCTCAATGTACATCATTCTCACCTGTCCTGCCATTGACCCCCGGCCCATGTCCTACCTCTGGCCTGGAATGCCCTCCCTCCACACAGCCGCCAAACTAGCTCTCTTCCTCCCTTCAAAGCCCTACTGAGAGCTCACCTCCTTAAGGAAGCCTTCCCAGACTGAGCCCCCCTTATCCTCTCCTCCTCCTCCCCTCCCTCTGCCCTACCCACTTCCCCTCCCTGCAGCACTTGTGTATATTTTTATATATGCATTACTCTATTTCATTAATGATGTGTATATGTCTATAATTTCTATTTATTTTGATGGTATTGACACCTGTCTACTTGTTCTGTTTTGCTGTCTGTCTCCCCCTTCTAGACTGTGAGCCCATTGTTGGGTAGGGACTGTAACTGTTGCCAAATTGTACTTTCCAAGTGCTTAGTACAGTACTCTGCACACAGTAAGCACTCAATAAATATGATTGAATGAATGAAAAAGAGCTTAATAAATACCATTATTATTATTATTGTTATTATTATTATTATTATCATCATCATCATCACATTTCCTCCTGCCTTCAAGATATCTCTACTTGGATGTTCTGCCATCACTTCAAACTTAACATGTCCAAAACAAACTCCCTCATCTTCCCGCTGTCCTCCTCTTGACTTTTGTATTACTGTAGACAACAATATCATCCTCCATGCCCTGCAAGCCCATAACTTTGACATTATCCACAACTCATCTCTTTCACTTAACCCACACAATCTGTCACAAAATCCTGTCAGTTTTACCTTCACCGCAGAATCTGCCCTCTCCTCACCATCCCAACTGCTACCATGTTAATCCAAGCACTTACCATTTCCCGCTTCGACTACTGACCTCCCTGCTTCCTGTCCCTCCTCTCTCCAGTCCATATTTCACTCTGCTGCCCAGATCATTTTTCTGAAAAAAAACCAGTTCAGTCCATATCTCGCCACTCCTCAAAAACCTGCAGCGGTTGTTCATCCACCTCTGTTCCAAGCAGAAACCCTTTGCCATCAGCCTTAAAGCATTCAATCAGTTCTCTTCCTCAGAAACATACCTTGTTGAACTCCTAATGCACCCTAATCGACACACTTCACTCCTCTAACACTGACGGACTCTCAATGCCTCAGTATCATCTATTCTGCTGCCAATCTATTGCCCACATCCTTTCTCTGGCCTGAAACTCTTTCCCCCTTCACATCTGCCAGTCCACCACTCTCTTCACCTTCAAAACCCTCCTAAAATTGCTTCTTCTCCAAGAACCCTTCCACAACACATCCCCCATTTCCTCTTCCCATTCTCCCTTCTGGATTGCCTAGGCACTAAGCTGGACAATTTGATAGTCACACTAACGCTTACATGCATAACCTAGTATTCTATTATTTCCCCTATCTGTGCTTTATATTAATGTAAGCCTCCCCTTGTAACTGAAAGGTCCTTATGGGCTGGGATTGTACCTAGCAATTCTATCGGATTGTACTTTTCCAAGTGCTTTGTACAGTGCTCTGCACACAGTAAGCCCTCAACAAATACCACTGATTGATTGAATGATTGATGAGTTTGGTAGTCAAAAGGCCCAGGTTCTAGTCCCAGCTCTGCCACTGACCTGCTGAGTGACTTTGGGCAAGTCATTCCATTTCTCCTTGTCACTGTTTTCTCATCTGTAAAGTTGGAATAAGATCCTGCTTTTCCTCCTTTTTTAGACTGTGAACCCCATGGGGGATAGGAACAGTCTGATTTGATTATATGACACCTACCCAAGTGCTTAGCCTGGCACTTAGCAGCAACTAGATATTTAACAACAACAATAATATTAATAACACTTTATCTCTCCAGCAACAACTCATTTCTACTTTCTTCCTGGTGAGGATGAGTCTTGACCTCAGTTTTGGAAGTCATTTCTAAAGTTACTCCACAAACCCATCAATCAGTAGCATTTATTGAACACTCAAACATTTTTAGAGCACTATACTAAGCACTTGGGTGATTTTAATACAGGTGGAAAATACTCTTCTAACAATCTGAGGAGAGAAAGACACAAAATCATTTGCATACAGGAGAAAAACTGAGACTAGAAAGATATAATAGATGTAATCAGGGCCAGATTAACAATGGAGCTCACTGATCTGAGCCTAGGCTAACTGGACACCTGGAGAGTTAGAGGCACTGCTCTACCTGCTTTCCTTTTTTTGACACCTTCCTTCTCCTTACAGCCATTCTTCTCATTCATTCAATCGTATTTATTGAGTGCTTATTGTGCAGAGCCCTGTTCTAAGTGTTTGGAAAATACAATTCAGCGGTAAAGACAGACAATCCCTGCCCACACCAGGCTTCTCTTTGTGCTCCTCTTCTAGGTAAGTGAGACATCGCCCTTAGGTGCAGTGAAAACCACAACTGTTTAATTGGGTTTCAGCCTGCTTAACTACCAAATCAATCAATCAACCAGTCAGTCAAGAGTAGTTGTTGAGTGCTTACTCTGTGCAGAGCAGAGTACAATACAAAAGTTAGTAATGATAATAATAATGATGGCAATTATTAAGTGCTTACTATGTGCAAAGCACTGTTCTAAGAGCTGGGGAGGTTACAAGGTGATCAGGTTGTCCCACAGGGGGGGCTCAGAGTCTTAATCCCCATTTTTAAAGATGAGGTAACTGAGGCGCAGAGAAGTTAAGTGACTTGCCCAAAGTCACACAGCTGACAATTGGCAGAGGCAGGATTTGAACCCATGACCTCGGACTCCAAAGCTTGTGCTCTTTCCACTGAGCCATGCTGACCTGTTCCCTACCCACAAGGAGATTTACATCTACCCCCTCATAAAAGCCTACACATGCATGCACACACACATACACACACACACGCATACCTCTCACAAACACATTCATCGGGCTCTTTCTGTTCTGCAGCTATAATTCTCACAGGAAAAAATGATAGTAATAATAATAATAGCAATATTATAGTATTCAATATAGTATTCCCCTTCTAGACTGTGATCCCACTGTAAGGACCATTTTTATATGTTGCCAATTTGTACTTCCCAAGCACTTAGTACAGTGCTCTGCACACAGTAAACGCTCAATAAATACGACTGAATGAATGAATGAATGAATCAAGTTGATGATGATGAAGGTATTGGTTAAGCGCCAAGTGCCAAGCACTGTTCTAAGCAGTGGGGTACATACAAGGTTATCAGTTTATTCATTCATTCATTCAATTGTATTTATTGAGCACTTACTGTGTGCAGAGCACTGTACTAAGTGCTTGGGAAGTACAAGTTGGCAACAGGAAGTACAAGTACATATTTATTATATTTTTTATTTTGTTAATATGCTTTGTTTTGTTCTCTGTCTCCCCCTTCTAGACTGCGAGCCCACTGTTGGGTAGGGACCGTCTCTATATGTTGGCCAACTTGTACTTCCCAAGCACTTAATACAGTGCTCTGCACACAGTAAGCACTCAACAAATGCGACAGTGAATGAATGAAGTTGGCTACAAATAGAGACGGTACCCACCCAACAGCGGGCTCACTTTCTACTAAGACACGCGGCTTCTCAGAAATAATACTATGGTATTTGTTAGGCACTTACTATGTGCTGTTCTATGGGCTGTCCTGTTAATAATAATAATAATGATGGCATTTATTAAGCACCTACTACGTGCAAAGCACTGTTTTAAGCGCTGGGGAGGTCACAAGGTGATCAGGTTTTCCCACATGGGGCTCACAGTCTTAATCCCCATTTTACAGATGAGGTAATGGAGGCAGAGAGAAGTTAAGTGAGTTTCCCAAAATCACACAGCTGACAAGTGGTAGAGCCAGGATTAGAACCCACGACCTCTTACTCCCAAGGTTTGCTCATTCCACTAAACCACGCTGCTTCTCCAAGTTCTTACTTACTATCAAGTTCTTACTACGTGCCAAGCACTGTGTAAATGCTGGAGTAGATATAATACCATCAGATCAGAAAAAGTCCCTGTCCCACAGGAGACTCACAGTCTAAGAAAGAAGGCACCCAAGTATTTAATCCCCATTTTACATATGATGAAACTGAGGCACAGAGAAACGGGAAGCAGCGGAGCCTAAGTGAAAAGAGCAGAGCCCTCGAAGCCAAGGGACCTCGGTCCTAATCCTAATTCCACCACTTGCCTGTGTGTGACCTTGGGCAACTCAGTTTACATCATCTGTAAATTGGGGATTAAATATCTGTCCTCCCTACCCCTTAGACTGTGAGCCCAGTGAGGGACAGGGGCCGTGTCCAACCTTATTATCTTATTGAATAAGCGCTGAACAAATACTATTATTATTATTTTTGTTGTTGTTATTGTTGTTATTGATATTATTTGCTCAAGGTCAAAGTGCTCTGTGATTCAACTGGCGGGGCTGGTATTAGAACCTAGGTCTTAGAACTGCCAGATCTGTACTCTTCTCAGTAGGCCATGCTGTTTCTCTGACATCTTGGGTCTCTCTCCTCTGAGTATCCCAGTCTCAGATAACCATACTTTCTTCCCAGGTTTTGGGAAAAGTCTGAGGTCTCCAACTTTCTAATCTTTATGCCTTAATTCCTGAAAACCTACCTCATGGGTAACCTTTCTACATACCGTACCCACAAGACCACAGACCAAGTATGTGTATTTGTAACCTTTTCCACTGTTAAGGTAAACACACTGCCTCTACTTCTCTACTTGCCAGTGTAACTACAGTGGGTAGTTCATTCATCCATTCAACTGTATTTATTGAATGCTTACTGTGTGAAGAGCACTGTACTAAGCGCTTGGGAGAGTACAATACAACAATAAACAAACACACTTTCCCTGCCCATAATAAGCTTATAACCTGGGGTGGGGAGGAGACAGACATCACTACAAATAAATAAATTACAGATATGTACATAAGTGCTGTGGGGCTGGGAGGAGGGAAGAGTAAAGGAAGCAAGTCAGGGGAGAGAAGAAGGGAGTGGAGGAAGAGGAAGGGGGGTTGGCTTAGTCTGGGAAGACCTCTTGGAGATGTGCGTTCAATCATCATCATCATCAATCGTATTTATTGAGCGCTTACTATGTGCAGAGCACTGTACTAAGCGCTTGGGAAGTACAAATTGGCAACATATAGAGACAGTGCCTACCCAACAGTGGGCTCACAGTCTAAAAGGGGGAGACAGAGAACAAAACCAAACATACTAACAAAATAAAATAAATAGAATAGATATGTACAAGTAAAATAAATAAATAAATAAATAAATAAATGAATAAATAAATAGAGTAATAAATATGTACAAATAAATATACAATAAGGCTTTGAAGGGGAGAGAGTAATTATCTGTCAGATTTGAGTAGGGAGGGCATTCCAGGCCAGAGGTAGGACATGGACCAGGGTCTGTGGCTGAGATTGAGGCACATTGAGAAGATTAGCACTTAGAGGAACAAAGTGTGTGTGCGGGCTGGGTTGTAGAAGGAGAGAAGTGAGGTGAGGTAGGAGAGGGAAAGGTGGTGGAGTGCTTTAAAGCCAATGTTCTGAGGCTTTGGCTGTCACCCTGCTATCCTGAGGATCTAAGCCCTCATGTTCCCTGCACTGAGTCTGAGAGAGGGGGAGGCTTTTTGGCAAAGGTCATACCACACCAGAGCCAAATCCAGATCTTGCAATTTCAAGTGTCTGGTTCCTGGTTGGAAGTTTGCAATCTAATCGCAGACTAATGCCTGCCTAAGAAGGAGTTTACAAGGAAAGGAAACTCCTGCTGTAGCCAGTTTTCTCAGAGGGAAATATTTTTGTCTGGTGACAATGACTGATCTTTTAGGGATATTACTGAGTTCTGGCTTCTGATGATTAAATTGAATTCGTTGATCTAATTGTAGTGATTGCTGCTCGACCAGGAGTCGCTTGATTGATGTCCATATTTCTCCTTTGTTCCTGGACTGAGCAGTATTAGGCAGTTTTCATGAAGAGAATCAAGAAGGCAGAGATCGTTCTCGTTCTCTATTATAGTAGGATAATAATAATGATAATAATAATCGTGGTATTTGTGAAGCACTTACTTTGTGCCAGGGAGTGTGAAAGTGCTGGGTTGGAGACAAGTAACATTGGTTTGGACACAGTGCCTGTCCCTCACAAGTCTAGAAGGGGGAGACAGACAACAAAACAAAACATATAGGCAGGTGTCAAAAATTGTCAGAACAAATAGAGCTACAGCCATATGCACATCATCAACAAAATAAATAGAATAATAAATATGTACAAGTAAAATAGAGTAATAAATCTGTACAAATATATACAAGTGCTGTGGGGAGGGGAAGGAGTTAGGGCGGGGGGATGGGGAGGAGGAAAGAAAAAAGGGGGCTCAGTCTGGGAAGGCCTCCTGGAGGAGGTGAGCTGTCAGTAGGGCTTTGAAAGGAGGAAGAGAGCTAGCTTGGCGGATGTGTGGAGGGAGAGCATTCCAGGCCAGGGGAAGGATGTGGGCCGAGGGTCGATGTCAGGAAAGGTGAGAATGAGGTACAGTGAGGAGGTTAGCAGTAGAGGAGCGGAGGGTGCGGGCTGGGCTGGAGAAGGGGAGAAGGGAGGTGAGGTAAGAGGGGATGAGGTGATGGAGAGCCTTGAAGCCGAAAGTGAGGAATTTTTGCTTGATTTGTATCCAAATCTAAGAACAAGGGGAAAAGAAGTACAGGTGATAGACCTATAAGGGGAAAATAAACCAATAAAAGCAGCAAGTCATGATGTCAGATGAGGATAAAAATAAACATAAAATAAAATAAAAGTTGTGCAGTACAGGAGCTAGAAGAGGAGAGTATCAGGCTTTTTGCTGCTTGGAGTTCAACAGTCCCAGCCGCAGCGGCAGCCTTCCTATTCATTCAATCACATTCATTGAGCGCTTACTGTGTGCAGAGCACTGTACTAAGTTCTGCAGAGGTGGAGCTGGAGCAAGGTAGGTCTGGAAGAAGCCCTAGGAAGATGTGGTGGGGGAGGGAGGAAGAGCATGGGGCAGCGGCATTTACCAGTCCAGCACCTGGACTGTCCAGTGATAAGGGAGGCTGAGGCATGCTCTGACAATGCTCTATATCTAAGTTTTAGGAAAGTCTGGAAATTAGAAATGCCCTAAGGTGAAGAGCAGCAGACTCGGAGTGAGGGGACTCACGCTCTATCAATCAATCAATCAATCATATTTACTGAGCACTTACTATGTGCAGAGCACTGTACTAAGCGCTTGGGAAGTACAAGTTGGCAACACATAGAGACGGTCCCTACCCAACAGTGGGCTCTAGTCCCAGCTCTGCCACTAATCTGCCCTGCAACCTTGGGTAGGTCCCTTCTCCACTCTGTGCCTCAGTTTCCTCATCTGCAAAGTGAAGCTAAGATACTCTCTTAAATTGGGAGCCCTTGTAGAATGGATTATCTCCTATCTTCCCCAGCATTTTGCCCAGTTCTTGGAACATAGTACATAGGCAAATAAATAATAATAATCCTGGCATTTATTAAGCACTTACTATGTGCAAAGCATGTTCTAAGCACTGGGAAGGTTACAAGGTGATCAGGTTGTCCCACGGGGGGCTCACAGTCTTAATACCCATTTTACAGATGAGGTAACTGAGGCACAGGGAAGTTGAGTGACTTGCCCAAAGTCACAGAGCTGACAATTGTTACCTCAACTGTAAAATGGGGATTAATACTGTGAGCCTCCTGTGGGACAACCTGATCACTGTGTAACCTTCCCAGCGCTTAGAACAGTGCTTTGCACATAGTAGGCACTTAATAAATGCCATCATTATTATTATTATTATTATTGGAAGAGCTGGGATTTGAACCCATGACCTCTGACTCCAAAGCCCGGGCTCTTTCCACTGAGCCATGCTGCTTCTCTAAAAATGCGAAACCCGAAATGAATAGTATCAAATGGGTCAGGCAGATATGGATGTGATTGAGGGGTTTTCACCATTCCACCACTGTGGTTGATCAGTACCATTTATCGAGCATCCATTTTGGTTTATCAGGATCCATAAACTAGGTGTAGGAAAAAACAGTTGTGCACACATGTTGGGCATCAGTCAAGGAGTGATGCTTACTCTCATATTCTCCAGTTCCTGCGGCAGAGTCAGGTCTCCTGAGTTCTAGTTCAATGCTCTTTCCATGAGGCCGCTGTTAAGGGGGACAGGAAGTGTAGCCACTTTTGAATGCTCTTGAGAGGAACAGGCTCTCTCACCTTTGAATTCCTTACAATCTCACACTTATTCAAAGCCCTACTGAGAGCTCACCTCCTCCAGGAGGCCTTCCCAGACTGAGTCCCCTTTTTCCTCTCCTCCTCCCCGTCGCCCCCCAGCCCTACCTCCTTCCCCTCCCCACAGCACTTGTATATATTTGTACAGATTTATTAGTCTATTTATTTTAGTTGTACATATTTACTTCTCTATTTTATTAATGTTGTGCATATAGCTATAATTCTATTTATTCTGACGGTTTTGACACCTGTCTACATATCTTGTTTTGTTGCCTGTCTCCTGCTTCTAAACTGTGAGCCCGTTGTTGGGTAGGGACCATCTCTATATGTTGCCGACTTGTACTTCCCAAGCGCTTAGTACAGTGCTCTGCACACAGTAAGTGCTCAATAAACACGATTGAATGAAAGAATGAATGAGTAAGTACAGGCCTTCTTTTCTGCAGAATCCACTTTAATCCCTAAATGATGTGAAAAGCAAGAAGAGGATTCTGTTTGGCGCTTCCTACCTCTTGAGGGTGAGGAAAGATCTTAACCCAACATTTCTACTCTTTTTAAGGAAACAACATAGGACACTAAATCACCCTTCCCCCTAATGGAAACAGTGTAGCCTTGTGGTTAGAGCATGAGCCTGAGACTCAGAAGGTCCTGAGTTTTAAACCCAGCTCTGCCACTCGTCTGCTGTGCTACCCTGGGCAAGTCACTTCACTTCTCAGTGTCTCACTTATCTCATTTGTAAAACAAGCATTAAATACAACCTGTGTGCACTTGTGTATATATGTACATGTAGCAAAGCAGCATGGCTCAGTGGCATGGACTTGGGAGTCAGAGGTCTTCATTTGTCTGCTGTGTGACTTTGGGCAAGTCACTTTGCTTCTCTGGGCCTCAGTTCCCTCATCTATAAAATGGGGATTAAGACTGTGAGCCCCATGTGGGACAACTTGATAACCTGATGTCTTCCCCAGCGCTTAGAACAGTGCCTGGCACATAATAAGCGCTAATATTATTATTATGATTATTATTATGTATAATTATACTTCTATTTGTTTTTATTGATGTGTATATACATATAATTCTATTTATTTTTATTAATGATGTGTATATACATATAATTCTATTTATTTATATTGATGCTACTGATGCCTCTTTACTTGTTTTGGTGTCTGACTCCCCCCTTCTAGACTTTGAGCCCATTGTGGGCAGGGATTGCCTCTATTTGTTGCTGAACTGTACTTTCCAAGAGCTTAGTAAAGTGCTCTGCACACAGTAAGCGCTCAGTAAATACGATTGAATGAGTGAATGAATGAACCTGACTAGTTTTTAAAAGTGCCTGCCACATAGTAAACACTTCATTCATTCATTCATTCAATCGTATTTATTGAGCGCTTACTGTGTGCAGATCACTGTACTAAGTGCTTGGGAAGTACAAGTTGGCAACATATAGAGACGGTCCCTACCCAACAATGGGCTCACAGTCTAGAAGGGGGAGACAGAGAACAAAACAAAACATATTAACAAAATAAAATAAATAGAATAAATATGTACAAATAAAATAAATAGAGTAATACATACAAACATATATACATATATACAGGTGCTGTGGGGAGGGGAAGGAGGTAAGGTGGGGGGAATGGAGAAGGAGAGGGGAGAGAGGAAGGAGGGGGAGAGGAAGGAGGGAGCTCAGTTTGGGAAGGCCTCCTGGAGGAGGTGAGCTCTCAGTAGGGCCTTGAACTATACTAATACTTAACTAATACCATTAAAAAAATAAAAATGACACCAAATCCCAGGACTTCCATTCTTTTCGTCCCCAGCCCCTTTGACGCTGCACTGTAGAAAATGTGAAGTGCTTTGACCAGTACTTCTCAAATCGCGGGTCATGATCCTTTTGTGGGGTTGCAGAGAGGGTCCAGAGAAAGAAAAGATAATGAAGTCGAATGCACTCAAATCTTAGGGAGCACTGCCAAATGAGATACACTTGGGTGCTTCGCTCAGCCATAACTCTGGCAAACTGACCATGTTTATTCAAATGCTGGGGAGCATTGGACAGTCTTTGCTGACAGACTTCAGTAAGCTTATTGCCCTCCAGGTTAGTCTTCATTTCCCTCTGGGCCAGAGAATGCTCTGTTCTCCTTCAATTCATTGCAAGAGTCAATTTACCTTATAGCTTTTGGTGTTCTGAGTTTAAAATAAATTTTGTATATTCAAATGTGAGCTAGAGTATGGATTTTTCTGAATTTAGTATGTGTTAATGTGCAGAGAAAATACGTGCCATGAGATACTGCAGAAAATTGACTCTAACCCAGACTTCCCCTTCCTTCTACAACCCTACTATCTTCCTTTCCATTCTTTATGTTTTTCGGATGTCCGAAGACTAGCTAAAAATAACAGTATTCTATTGCTGAGAATTCTTCCTTCACTGACAACAATCAATATTTCTAAACATCACAAATAATCACAATAATGCATGAATTGTTCAATGCCATAGCAACCTCAAAATGTCTCTTCTTGTTTTCAAAACATTCAGAACAATGCCAGATGAGAACTGAGGTGAAACTCATTTAAAGTACAATGCGAGATGAGAACTGGAGTGAAACTCATTTAAAAGAATTAGCACTCATGACTTCAATGGTAGGGCGCGGAGCATACCAGTTGTAACAATAGTAGAAAAATCAATCAATCAATTAATCAGACTTATTGAGGGCTTACTGTGTGCAGAGCACTGTACTATGTGCTTGGGAGAATGCAATATAACAGAGTTGATAGATGCATTCCCTGCCCACAATGAGCTTATAGTCTAAATTCTTCTAGTGGGTCATGGGCCTAGACTTGAATATGAAATTTCTTCGTGGTGACCAAAAATTGTCTCCCAGAGAATTTATTATGCACAAGAATTTCCCATTTCCATTCATTCATTCAATAGTATTTATTGAGCACTTACTGCATGCAGAGCACTGTACCACTAAACCACCTAGTAGACTGCCCTGCACCAAGTGAACACATTCAGTAAATGCTACTTCCACTAATAATAATAATGATAACGGTGGTTTTTGTTAAGCGCTATGTGCCAAGCACTGTTCTAAACACTGAGGTAGATACAAGGTAATCAGGTTGTCCCACGTGGGGCTCACAATCTTAATCCCTATTTTACAGATGGGGAAACTGAGGCACGGAGAAGTTAAGTGACTTGCCCAAAGTCACACAGCTGACAAGTGGTGGAGGTGGGATTAGAACCCAAGACCTCTGACTCCCAAGCCTGGGCTCTTTCCACTTAGCCATGCTGCTTCTCTATTAAAGTAACAGCTGGACTAATGACTTTTGTTTCTCAGTATCAATTGATACTCCTTCCTTCCTCTCCCCCTCCTCCCCCCTCCAATCCCCCCGCCTTACCTCCTTCCCTTCCTTACAGCACCTGTATATATGTATATATGTTTATACGTATTAATTACTCTATTTATTTATTTATTATACTTGTACATATCTATTCTATTTATTTTATCTTGTTAATATGTTTTGTTTTGTTCTCTGTCTCCCCCTTCTAGACTGTGAGCCCACTGTTGGGTAGGGACGGTCTCTATATGTTGCCAACTTGTACTTCCCAAGCGCTTGGTACAGTGCTCTGCACACAGTAAGTGCTCAATAAATATGATTGATTGATTGATTGATTGAGCTACGCTCTGCGTCCCAGTATAATGCCCCAGTACCAGAATATGACTAGTGAACTGAGCCAGAATCAATCTTCTTAGATGGAATGACTCTTACAAGGTCGTTGGGAAACTTTTTTGAAGCCTTCTCTGCTCTCACAAGGAACTAACTGCATATTATGGAGATTATATGGCATTCCTACTTAGAAAAGCCTTTCTAGAGTGGCAGATGCACAGTGCATTTAGGCAGATTTCACGTGAAGTGCAAATTCACAATCCAAATAGCAATGCTTTGCATTCGCAGAGACTTGTTCCAAGCTGTTCCCCGTTCTCTGTAGGCATTACCCCATTAAACCTCTCACTTGGCACTAAGGCAAGGAACCGCTATTACCACATCATTCCCAATCAAAGGAGAATCAACCGATCGATCAATGGTGTTTATTGAGCGCTTGCTGTGTAGAGCACCATACTAAGCACTTGGGAGAGAATTAGCAGTCACCTTCTCTGCCCATAATGAGCTTATACTCCAGAGATAAGGAAGGAAGGGGAATTTTCTTGAGGGCCAAGGTCATGCTTTTTAGCTTCAAGTCAATGGCCCAGCACTAGCAGTGTATGGGTGCTCAGGCAGTACTCTGTCGCTTGTCAGCTGTGTGACCTTGGGCAAGTCACTTGACTTCTCTTTGCCTCAGTTACCTCATCTGTAAAATGGGACTGTGAGCCTCACTGTGGGACAACCTGATCACCTTGTATCCTCCCCAGAGGTTAAAACAGTGCTTTGCACATAGTAAGCGCTTAACAAATGCCATCATTTATTTCTTTTAATCATGGGATTGGCTAGGCTTCTTGCCTAAAACCACCCAGTTTATCTTCGACAGATAAACCCCAAGGCAAGTACTCACCTCCATTTGGAATTTAAAAATCAGACCAGATCATGTTCATTGGGTAGCTCAGTCATGGGAATTTCCATTATGTCCTTAAGTTCCAGTTCAGAGTGGTGGCTTGGGACATGTTTCACTGCTGAGGAAGGCACCAAAAATAATCGGTGTGACCCAGTTAACTGGACCGTTGGCTCAGTATGCTTCTATTCCTTTCTACTTATTACATTTGCATGGGAGGTTGGTAGTTGATTGTCAGGAATTCCTGCACAGTCTCCAGATTTTTCTAACAAATAAGGAACCAGGTCACTGATCTCTCCACGTGAGAAGTGATATGAGTGATAAGTGATAAAAGAAGCAGCATGGCCTAGTGTAAAGAGCACCTGCCTGGGAGTTAGAACACCTGGGTTCTAATCCGGCTCCTCCTCTTTTCTGCTGTGTGACCTTGGGCACATCATTCAACTTCTCTGTGTCTCAGTTACCTCATCTGCAAATTGGGGATTAAGACTGTGAGTCCTATGTGGGACAGAGACTGTGTCCAATCTGTTTATCTTGTACCTATCCCAGCATATCGAACAGTGCTCGGCACGTAGTAAGTAACAAGTAAGTAACAAATACCCTTAAATAAAAAGTGGCCAAGAGATTCAGTCATTCATTCAATAATATTTATTGAGAGCTTACTGTGTGCAGAGCAGTGTACTAAGCGCTTGGGATGGGGAAGATCCTGGCCATGGAGAAGTTTTGGAGAGTTTCGTGGATGGAGCTAATGTCACCTTGACTTGCTCCCTTTGCTCTTCCCCCCTTTCTCCGCTCCATAGCACTTACATATATATCTGTCATTTTATTTAAGGTAAGGAGTTCTGTTTTAGACATGTTAAGTTTGAGATGAGAGGAAGGCATCCAAATAGTGATGTCTTAAACGCAGGAGGAAATGTGAGACTGCAGAGAAGAAGAGAGATCAGGGCTGGAGATGTAGATTTGGGTATCAGCCACATAGGGGGGTGGCCAAGAAGTTAGAGAAGCATCGTGGCTCAGTAGAAAGAGCATGGGCTTTGGAGTCAGAGGTCATGGGTTCAAATCCCAGCTCCGCCAATTGTCAGCTGTGTGACTTTGGGCAAGTCACTTAACTTCTCTGGTCCTCGGTTACCTCATCTGTAAAATAGGGATTAAGACTGTGAGCCCCACGTGGGACAACCTGATCACCTTGTAACCTCTCCAGTGCTTAGAACAGTGCTTTGCACATAGTAAGCGCTTAATAAATGCTATTATTATTATAGAGGTAGTTGAAGCCATGGAAGCGAATTAGTTCTCCAAGGGAGTGGGTTTAGATGGAGAATAGAGGGGGACCTAGAACCGACCCTTGAGGGAACCGCACAGTTGGGAGGTGGAAAGTAGAGGAGGAGCCCACTGAGCGCTCACCTCTTCCAGGAGGCCTTCCCAAACTGAGCCCCCTCCTTCCTCCCCCCTCCTCCCCTCTCCATCCCCCATCTTACCTCCTTCCCTTCCCCACAGCACCTGTATATATGTTTGTACGTATTTATTACTCCATCCTTTTTTTTTCTTGTACATATTTATTCTATTTGTTTTGTTAATATGTTTTGTTCTCTGTCTCTGTCTCCCCCTTCTAGACTGTGAGCCCACTGTTGGGTAGGGACCATCCCTATATGTTGCCAACTTGTACTTACCAAGCACTTAGTACAGTGCTCTGCACACAGTAAGCGCTCAATAAATACAATTGAATGAATGAATGAATGAATGAATGGTCAGAGAGATGGGAGGAGAACGAGGAGAAGACAGTGTCGGTGAAGCTGAGGTTGGATAATGTTTCCAAAGAAAGGGAACAGTTGACAGTGTTGAAGGTAGCTGAGTGGCTGAAGAGGATTAGAATGGAGTAGAGGACATTGGATTTGGCAAGAAGGAGATCATTTATGACCTTTGAGAGGGTAGTTTCCATGGAGAGAAGGGCACAGAAGCCAGATTGGAGGGGAACTTGCGACAGTGGGTGAGACAACTCATTTAAGGAGTTTGGAGAGCAATGGTGGGGGGAGATGGGGTGGCCAAGAAGTTAGAATGTTTGATAGGTCTCTAGGTAACAGACAGAGATTTCTAGAGGGGCTGATACTGACCAAGCTAGTCTCCTGTTATGTTTGCTCTATTGAAATCATGGAATCTTTTCTCTAAACCCAGCTAAGATGTTGGGATGATTTGGTATTCTAGATGTGCTAAAGAATCATTAAAATGCAAAATGTCCTCTAATAGAAAAAAAAATGAGGAATGCAAGTTAATCAGTATTGACTAATAAAAATAAAATAGACAGGTAGTCATCCTAATTATTCTAAAGAACTCAAATACGTAAATGATGGATTAATCAACCTATTGTATTTGAGCGCATGCTGAGGGCAGAGTACTACACTAAGCACTTGAGAGAGTACAATATGGAAGAGTTCCCTACCCACACCGAGCTCACAGTTTAAAGGATGAAAGTAACACTTGCTACACTGTAACTATAAAGAAGCCTGAAATCTTATCTACAAAGACAAATGCTGAGAGGTTTTTTTTTTCTTTCTTGATAAAGGAAAATATTTTAAAATTTAGAAAGCACCCTTTAGTAAATTGCTTTCCTTAAGGAATATAATACCTGGTGGCCTGTAAATCCCTTTTGTAACTAGTCTTCTCCAAGGCAATATTTGTGCTACCTACTACTTGTCAATAATGGAGGAAGCAGTATGGCCTAGTAGTAAGAGCACAGACCTGGGAATCAGAGGGCCTGGGTTTTAATTGCAACTCTACCCCTAGCCTGCTGTATGACCTCAGTCAAAACACTTCACATCTTGGCCTCATTTTCATCATCTGTAAAAAGGGGATATATGATCCCTTCTTGCCCTTATTGTTAGGCTGAAAGGGCTGTGTAAATTGGGGATTAAATATCCATTTTATGTTTTGTTTCAGTTTTTATGGTATTTTCTGAGTGCTTACTATGTGCCAGGCACTGTACAAAGGGCTGGGATAGATAGAAGCTAATCAGGTGGGACACAGTCCCAGTCCCACACGGGTCTCACAGTCTTAATTCCCATTTTGTGGATGATGTAATTGAGGCACAGAGAAATCAAGTGACTTGACCAGGGTCACACAACAGACAAATGGTTGAGCTGGGATTAGAACCCAGGTCCTTCTTTTCATTCATTCATTCAATTATATTTATTGAGTGCTTACTGTGTGCAGAGCACTGTACTAAGCGCTTGAGAAGTACAAGTTGGCAACATAATCCCATGCTCTATCCACTAGGCCATGTTGCTCTCCCTCAGAATGTGAGCCTTATATGGGGCAGAGACTATGTTCAACTTGATTATTTGGTATATACTTCAGTGCTTAGTACAATGTAGCACAATTAAGCACATAGTAAATGCTTAATAAATACCACAACTATTGCCGTTATTAGTCAACTTTTCACCTTCTCCAAAAGCAGTTGATTCTTTCATCTGTTTGATTATGCTTAGTTTGATTTAACAAAGCCTGGACAATTGCTGCATCAGTGTGATTTAAAGAATTCATCCAAGCAATTGAGTTTTAATTTTTTAATGGATAGATCCTTTTTGCTTGACATCTTGTCTAACACTGGTTTACGACTTCACATGCTAAATTTAATTAATATCCATGACTTCATCCAACATTTATGGTCTCAAGTAAAAACTCCAGCAAGTTAACTAAGAACAGACTTGATGAGGTTGGGTGTCCATACAGGGTCTACTAAAATTTTACTGCTTTTCTGAGGGCAAGAGTCAAATGTGGCACCATTTTGGGAAATATGTCCAGTTATTAGGGAATTTCTTCCTATTTCCCTCAAAAACAGTATTTTTGACAATGACAATGACAGTCTCTGTCCCCCATTCTTTCATTCATTCATATTTATTAATAATATTCATAATGATGGCATTTATTAAGTGCTTATTACATGCAAAGCACTATTCTAAGCACTGGGTAGGTTACAAGGTGATGAGGTTGTTCCACAGGAGGCTCACAGTCTTAATCCCCATTTTACAGATGTGGTAATTGAGGCACAGAGAAGTTAAATGACTTGCCCAAAGTCACACAGCTGACAATTTGCAGAGCTGGGATTTGAACCCGTGACTCTGACTCCAACTGTACTAAACACTTGGAAAGTACAAATCAGAAATTAAAAAAGACAATTTCTGCCCACAACTAGTTTATGGTCTAGAAGGCGGGGGGGGACTGCCCCATGGGGCTCTCAGTCAAGAAGGAGAGAAAACAGGTATTGAATCCCCATTTTACAGCTGAGGAAACTGAAGCACAGAGAAGTTAAGTGACTTGCCCAAGATCACACAACCTCCTTGTTTTTACTGCCTGACGAACAGGTCATCCTTGTCATTTGAACAGCTAGTCCCAGATTTCAAGCTCTTCAGGGACAGCTACTTGTAATAAATGTTTTGAACCTACAGTGCCTGTAAAGGTTAATTTTGTAAAGGGAAAATCAAATGTGGGCATTAAGAGTAATCAACTGTGTGCAGAGTACTGTACTAAGTGCTTGGGAAAGTGCAATGCAGTTAGGTTGGTAGACATGATCCCTGTGCACAAGGAGCTTACAGTCTCAAGAGGGAGATAGGCATTAAATTAAATTACAGAGAGGATAAATGGGAGTGTAGTAATATCTACGTACAGAAATGTTGAGGGTTGGGTGAGTATTAAGGCCTTAAGTGGTTCAGATCAAAGGGTAAAGGTGACCCAGGGGACATGTGGGTAGGGTAGCAGCATGGCTTAGTGGAAATCAATCAATCAATCAATCAATCGTATTTATTGAGCGCTTACTATGTGCAGAGCACTGTACTAAGCGCTTGGGAAGTACAAATTGGCAACACATAGAGACAGTCCCTACCCAACAGTGGGCTCACAGTCTAAAAGGGGGAGACAGAGAACAGAACCAAACATACCAACAAAATAAGATAAATAGGATAGAAATGTACAAGTAAAATAAATAAATAAATAGAGTAATATGGAAAGAGCCCGGATTTGGGAGTCAGAGGTTATGGGTTCTAATCCTGCCTCTGCCACTTGTCAGCTGTGTGACTTTGGGCTAGTCACTTCACTTCTCTGTGCCTCAGTTACCTCATCTGTAAAATGGGGATTAAGGCTGTGAGCCCCATATGGGACAACCTGATTACCTTGTACCCCCACAGCACTTAGAGCAGTGCTCCGCACATAGTAAGTGCTTAACAAATGCTATTATTATCATTATTATTATTATTAGGGGAAATGAAGCCTTAGTCAGGAAAGGCCTCTTGGAGTAGATGTAATTTTAAGAGGGCTTTGAAGGTGGTGAGAGTGGTGGTCTGTTGAATATGAAGGGGGAGGGTGTTCCTGATCAGCAGGAAGAAATGGATAAGAGTCGTTGGGGAGACAGATGAGATCGAGGTATAGAGAGTATGTTGATTTTAGAGGAGCAGAGAGTGTGGGTTGGGTTACAGTAGGAGACCAGCAAAGTAAAGCTTGTTGTGGCAGAGAACGTGTCCACCAACTCTGTTATAGTGTACTCTCCAAAGAGCTTAGTACAGTGCTGTGCAAAAAGTAAGTGCTCAATAAATATGATTGGTTGACTGTTAGGAGGAGGAGAGCTGATTGAGAGCCTTAAAGCTGATGGAAATCAGTTGCAACTTGTTGGCAGGATTCTGGCATTCAGTGTTTAAACTTTCAGAGCAGAATACAAAGGAATACAACAGCGAGCTTAGGTATGGTTGAATGGACAATTAAGCAGCTTTGTTTGTTCAATTTAAAATGTTCAGGCCTAAGAATCCTTTAAATCATATGCACAGAGCCACCCTTACATAATCAGAGTCTGCTTCTTCCTGGAGATCATCTGAATGTAGCGTATTCACACCTGATTACCTTATATCTACTCCAGCACTTATAAGAGTGTCTGACATATAAGTGCTGGACAAATATTGTAAAAAAATTGCAAAAAAAACAAAAATCTGAAGTCTGCCTTAGGCATGTTGGTTTACAGTAGCATTATCTGGAGAATTTATCAAGAAGTTACTGGGTCTCAAGCACCAGGCTAAAGTGCTGGAAGGACTACAAGGGCGAGAATTAGATATGGTCCCCAACCTTCAAGGAACTCAAAACCCAAGTATAAAAGGGGAAAGGAGATTGGCGAGGAACACATAAGGAAATTTAAAGCAACATTGCCAAGATCCGCCCTTTCCTCTCCATCCAAACTGCTACCCTGCTCATTCAAGCTCTCATCCTATCCCGTCTGGACTACTGCACCAGCCTTCTCTCTGATCTCCCATCCTCGTGTCTCTCTCCACTTCAATCCATACTTCATGCTGCTGCCCGGATTATCTTTGTCCAGAAACGCTCTGAACTCCCCTCCTCAAAAATCTCCAGTGGCTACCAATCAATCTGCGCATCAGGCAGAAACTCCTCACCCTGGGCTTCAAGGCTGTCCATCACCTCGCCCCCTCCTACCTCACCTCCCTTCTCTCCTTCTACTGCCCAGCCCGCACCCTCCGCTCCTCCGCCGCTAATCTCCTCACTGTACCTCGTTCTCGCCTGTCCCGCCGTCGACCTCCGGCCCACGTCATTCCCCGGGCCTGGAATGCCCTTCCTCTGCCCCTCCGCCAAGCTAGCTCTCTTCCTCCCTTCAAGGCCCTGCTGAGAGCTCACCTCCTCCAGGAGGCCTTCCCAGACTGAGCCCCTTCCTTCCTCTCCCCCTCGTCCCCCTCTCCATCCCCCCATCTTACCTCCTTCCCTTCCCCACAGCACCTGTATATATGTATATATGGTTGTACATATTTATTACTCTATTTATTTATTTATTTATTTATTTATTTATTTTACTTGTACATTTCTATCCTATTTATTTAATTTTGTTGGTATGTTTGGTTCTGTTCCCTGTCTCCCCCTTTTAGACTGTGAGCCCACTGTTGGGTAGGGACTGTCTCTATGTGTTGCCAATTTGTACTTCCCAAGCGCTTAGTACAGTGCTCTGCACATAGTAAGTGCTCAATAAATGCGATTGATTGATTGATTGATTGTAAGAACACAAAAGTAATTTCAAAGACAAGGACAGGAATCAATGGAAAATCTCACAACCCTATCATCCATATTTATTGAGCCTCCTCTGAACACCAAAAGTTGAACTGGGAGCCTGAGTTTGCCAAAGAAATGTAAAAATAAATTGGAAGGAGCCAACAATCTAATGCTGATGCCTGGTCCCTTTACAACTCTGGATCGATACGAACACAAAGTAAGAAGGTGTGTAGGGTTTTGCCAGAGATGGGATGACGTGGTCTTCCCTTGGCCCCTCTTAGAATGTGGGATGGCTGTGACTGGAAGGACACTGGTAGGGAACATGTTTATAGACAAAGTACCCTTAGATTGTTGAGGATACAATGTCAGAGCCCCAGAGACCTGTGGTGAGCCTTATTAGTGACTGTTTGTGATCCCGTGAAAAACTAAAAGAAAAAGACTGGTGAAAGCGCTGATGGGCTCTACCTGAGAGCAGGTGACTGCTGGCCTGTGGGGGTGGAGTGTGGAGGGAGACACGTCCTTCTCTCCCTGCTCCACCTGGTAAAAGGCCTGGAACAATGAATGACTGCTTCATTAACTCCCAGCTGCAACATCTAAGTCAGATAAAAGGCTGTTGCTTTAATTCACAAGGAGGCACACAGGGAAAGCACCTGGAGCAGAAGCATGCAGAGGAGAAGCAAGATGGAAGCACGCCAAGAGCAGCACTCAGAAGCAGTAGAAGGCAGCAGCACTTGGAAGCAGAAAGAAGAAGCATTGGCAGAACGGGCTCCCTTGATCTGCAGACTGTTATTGGACCCTTGGAGGAGTGGAGTGAATGAAAGTGTGTATGTGTCACTCCCTTGCACATTGGTAAAAATTTAGTAAAAATCTTTCCATAATTACCTTGGTGATCAGAGGTGTGGTTTGACTGCACTAAGTGCCACTGAGGCTTCCCCGGTCCAGGAAGGTTCTGGTTCATATAAGCCAGGGGGGCTCGTGACAAGACCACCAAAAATTGCCAGACTGGCCAGTTAAGTAGCCACTCCAATTGTCATCACTCTCTATATTAAGGATTCTTGCTTATTCACTCATTTATTCATTCATTAAATCATTTATTGAGCTATTTGCAGAGCACTATATTTAGTGCTTGGGAGAGTATGATATAGCAATAAACAGACACATTCCCTGCCCACAAAGAGCTTACATCTAGAAGGGTGGAGACAGACATGAATACAAATAAATAAATTATAGATATGTACATAAGTGCTGGTGGGGGGAAGAGCAAAGGGAACAAGTCAGGGAGATGCAGAAGGGACTGGGAGATGAGGAAGGGAGGCCTCAGTCTGGGAAGGCCCCTTGGTGGAGATGTTCTTTCAATAAGGCTTTGAATCTGGGGAGAGTGATAGTCTGTTGGATTTGAGGAGGGAGGGTGTTCCAGACCTGAGGCAGGACAGAACAAAGTCTTCGAGTCAGAAAAACCAGGTTTTCATCCCAGCTCTGCTGTTGCCTTGTGCAAGTCACCTCTCTGGGCCTCAAGTTCCTCATCTGTAAAATGGAGATATGATCCCTACTCTAGCTTTTTCTTAGACAGTGTACCCTGTGTGGGGCAGGGACAACGTGGGATCAGATTATCTAAGGCATAGAGTGCTTAACACTTAATGAATACCATTTTTGTTATATTATTTAGCACTGACAATTTGGAAAGAAACCTTGGACACTGATGGCATAACCCAGCAGCTTCTCTTCTACTTTAGAATGAGCTTGCCCCTCCACTGCGGTGACTTGCGAGTTGCAATTTGCAGGAAGAGGTGAGAATTCATAAATACACAATGTTAATATGCAATAACCAAAAGAGCGTGAAAATAGAAATAAATAATAAGTGGAAGTGGATACGGAAATCAGTAAAATCGCACATAAACCTATGTGTGTGCTATTGGAATAACTGCCTCATTCTAAAAAAAGTACTATCTCCTACATAGTTTATTCATTGCCACTTATTTGCTGCAACATATTCAAAACCTGTCTTAGATTTATTCATTTTTCCAGCTTTCTCTATTTTTTATGACAAGGTTATAAATTATCAACTTGCTCTGATACTGTAGTTATTTCTTAATTCTCTCCTGCACTTATGTCATAGAACATAAAGCAATACAGGGCCCTTAACTTGTAAATAAGTTAAATGATATGTGATGTCAACACCCAATTTATGGATTCTGCTGCCAAAGAGACCCATACCAAGCCATACATGTGGATTTTGATGGGTATGGGTAATATGCTGATATCATCAAGTTTGGGGTAGTGGTAATCTGTTTGCAACTTCAAAACTCATTATTTCTTTATTTGCATTCTGTATTTCAAGGCCATTCAAGAGAAACATAAACTTGAAGTGTAATCACTATAAAATTTGTTAAACTCAGTGCAAACATTTTATCAAGTAATATGTTCTGTAGTCAGAGATTTTTATTTTTGTGGAGCATGTGTTGGTGTGTGTGTGTGTGTGTGTGTGTGTGTATATGTGTGCGTCTGTGTTGGGTGGGGTGGGTGGTTCACTGAAACACTGTTTCACAGCTGCCTCGTTCCTGGGTCACAAGGTAATAATGTCTCCCTGGGAATGGGATTGGTCTGGTACTGGTTGTTTCATCATGAATTAGACTTCTGTGGAGTTTTCATTTCTTAAGACTACTGCCGTAAATGCTGTATCATCATTATGGGGCTTTCTCTTTGACTTTATTTGTGCCATTAAGTATAACCGGCAACATCAAAGGGGTGTATATTTCTTGGAAGGAGATTTCAGCTACAAAATATTTTGTTTTCTGATCTACATAGTACCTCAGTATATCTTCTAAGGGCCTAAAACTTTCATCAGGCAGAGCCCCAAGCATAGCATTATCTACCCCGCACCAATATTCTGTGCTATCTACATAATTTCTTGCAAAAACAAAAAGACCATTCAGAGTAGGAGTTAGTTCAGGTTTATCTGGCTGACAAGTCAGAATGAGCTTCATAAAAGCACTTAGAACTCATAGCAGCTGTTCTCAGTGGCACTCAGCACTACTGAGGGTGTGACAGAGGTGAGAGGAGGGGGCAGTGATCCCACCACAAGCACAGGCTGGCCCAGCTTTGCTTTTAGCCTGGCTCAGAATTATACCCCTTTTAATGAACCATCCAAACCAATCACTCCAGAGGGGCTGGAGCTTAAGCCCCTAACAGCTACTTGCATTTCAAATGAAATGACTCCCTTTCAAATTAAACATTTGCTGTCAACATCCAAAGTGTGTTTTACCTCAGGTTGAGCTGTCTTTGTTTCTCTGAGCCTCAGAGCTAAAGAAATGTCCTCTCTACTTCTAAGGTACCAGGAACTGCCTTATGATTGAATGAATCATCATCAATCGTATTTATTGAGCGCTTACTATGTGCAGAGCACTGTTGAATGAATGACTGCCTGGGTGTCCTCTGTAGCTATCAGCACTCAGAGGCAGACAGTTGGAGGCCACTGGAGTATGAGAAGCCTGTGCTAATCAGCTGGACTCCCTAAGAGCATAGTCAAACCCACGGCTGGTTCATTATCCCTAAGCATCATTTATAATGCATCTCTCTGCTCTCCATTAGAAGACAGTGGTAAAGCACTTCCCTATTTTTACCAAGAAAACTCTAAGGTTACACGACCAGAACAATTGCAGATGGACAGCGGGGCACTCTGGGAGAGACGTGTCCGCGGCATCACTATGGGTAAGAAACGACTCTAGGGCATAAGACAAGACAAGACTGCTCTCCCATAGCCTCTGAGAGTTTCCCATTTCCCCCTGCATCAAACAGAAATTTACAGATCTACCCCTCCAGTCCTTACCTCTCTCTTTCTCTACAGCCTCATTCATTCATTCACTCAATCACATTTACTGAGCACTTAATGTGTACAAAGCACTGTACTAAGCAGTGGGGAAAGTACAATATAACAATAAAGAGACACATTCCCTGTCCACAGTGAGCTAACAGTCTAGAGGGGGAGAGAGACATTAATATAAATAAATAAATGACAGATATGTACATAAGTGTTATGGTGCTGGCGGGGGGCGGGGGGGGGTGTTGAATAAAGGGAGCAAGTCAGGGTGACACAGAAGGGAGTGGCAGAAGAGGAAATGAAGGTTTAGTCAGGGAAGGCCTCTTGGAGGAGATGTGCCTTCAATAAGACTTTGAAAGGGAGGATGATTCCAGCACTTACTATATCCCACCTTGATTAGAGAAAGCATCAGCCTCCTCACTTACTTCCCTGCCTCATCTCTCACTTCTTCGTTCATATTTCTCTCAGCTGCCCAGATCCTTTTTCTGAAAAGCCATTTAGCCCATATTTCCTCACTCCTCAAAAACCTCCAGTGGTTGCCCAACTACCTCCATACCATACAGAAATTCCTCATATTGGCTTTAAAGCACCCATTGAGCTCTCTCCCTCTGACCTTCCCTCGCTGATTTCTTACTACAACCCAGGCCGCATGCTTCCTTCCTCAAACAACAAGCTACACTTTGTGCCTCCAGCTCATCTGTCCCATTGCCAAATCCTTTCCAGCGACCTCCCTCTGGCCTGGAACTCTCTCTTCCTTCTTATTTGATAGTCCACCATGCTCCCTACATTCAAAATCCTCCTTCAAAAGGCCTTCCTTGACGAAGTCCCCATATCTCCTGCATGCCTTCCCCTCTGGGCTGCCTATGCACTTCACTTATGTATATATCCTTATAATCCACTATTTCATTCATTTATTCAGTTGTATTTATTGAGCTCTTACTGTGTGCAGATCACTCTACTAAGTTCTTGGGAAAGTACAGTGCAGCAATAAAAACAATTCCTGCCCAGAACAAGCTCACAGTCTATTTCCCCTATCATTTATTTTAACATTAGTCTCCTTCTGTAGACTGTAAGCTCCCTGTGGGTGGTGATTGTACTTGCCACCTCTATTGTATTAGGAAGGAAGGGAGAGGAGGGAGAGTGAAGAGAAAGAGAGTGCGCAGGGTAGAGGCAGGAGAGAGAGTCCAGAGTCTTTCTTGCCGTATTTTTAGTGTGAGAGCAGCTATGGCATCTGGCCCAGGATAGACCACCTGGGCCAAGGCTGCTGCCAAGGATAGTGGCCTTGGCCCTCGCTACTGCCCAGAGACCCTGAGGCTGAGTCTCACAGGACAGGACAAGCTGCTGCAGCAGGTCCTGAAGACTCATGTCCCCCTTGTCCCTGCATCATCCAATAAGCTGTCCAGGAAAGATCAGGCCCAAGTGGACCCTCGGTTCTTTCTCACTGGGCTCAGAACCTGCTGGCAAAAAGGCCCAGGGTCTGGGGTTGAGGATAGTTTGAAAACCGACTGAAAGCAAATGGCAAGAAGCTTTACAGCTCTTCCGGGGCCTCGAGAAGTGCTTCCTGGAAAGGTATTTGTCCATATCAATTACATTTATTCTAACTTAGAGGGAGATCTGAATTTTTCAAGGGGGATTGGATCTGCTTTAAAACATCAAAATCCTTTTGGCTCAATTCAGTCAGAGATCCAGATTTAAATCTATTGGCCCAAAAGATTCAGAATTTTTAATAATAATAATGATGGCATTTGTTAAGTGCTCACTATGGGCAAAGCACTGTTCTAAGTGCTGGCACTGTTCCTGGATGTTTATTCGTTTAAGAGGCAAGAGATTTAGCCCTCTGGACTGTAAGCTTATTATGGGCAGGTAATGTATCTGCTAATTCTGCTTAGTACAGTGCTCTGCACAGATTAAGCACTCAATCAATACCATTGATTGATGGTATTTATTCATTGATCCCTGGCACCTCTGGACATCCTCTCAGTGGTGCACCTGGAGAGTTTCCAGTATTCTACCAGTCACAATTACAGGAGGGAGAGTCAAGCAGAGGCCTACCCATTCCAATACTAGCTTGGGCAGTAGCTAGTAAGCAGGAGACAATCTGCTACAAGTCAAAACTCACCTGTGCTGGCCAGCAGCAACATTGGAGAGAGTCGAGGGCAGAGATTCAGGTTTACTGTGCAGAAGGAGGTAATGGTAAACCACTTCTGCATTTTTACCAAGAAAACTCTACGGATACCCTAACGGGATGATTGCAGATGGAAGTGGGGCATTTTGGGAGAGGTGTGTTTATGGTGTCGCTATGGGTTGGACATGACGCGATAGCATAACAACCACCTCTGGACGTAATGGTTCAGAGCCCTAACACCTCTTTCATTTTGCAAAAAGGACTAAAGGGGTGGGAGGTCAATTTAGCATACACCCCTAAGAGTTGTAGACCAGGTTTCAGACTGAAACACAAAAATAGGCTTCACAGTGTAGGAGTGGTTTTCATAATATTCGAGACATGGCAATCAGGAGGAAAGTAGGAGATTCCACTTAAAGAAAATTATAAGGTTAAATTTTCCCACCAGTGAGGGAGAATGCTTCTATGAGACAATCTGATGGATGTTAGCATATATTTTTACTTGAAATGTTGGTGACTCTGCTAGTAAGCTCTCAATAAATATCATTGATTGATTGATCATATTTATGGTTAAGGTAATTTGGCTTTTGGTGTATCACTCTCTGATGAAATGGGAAATAGAATGGTCTAGTGGAAAGAGCACAGTTTTGTGAATCAGAGTTCTAATCCAGGCTCTGCTGCTTGTCTGCAGTGTGACCTTGGGTAAGTCATTTAAATTCTCTGCGCCTCAGTTACTTCATCTTTAATATAGGGATTAAGACTGTGAAGCCCCTTTGACACATGGACTGTAACCAACCTGATTAGCTTGTATCTACTTCAGCACACAGCACAGAGCCTGACACATAATAAATGCTTAACAATACCATTAAAAAAATAATAATCACTCTTCCAGTTGCTAATGTAGTCTCTTAATAATTAATCATATTTAGAATAATTTATAATAATAATAATTTAAAAAGATACATTTATCTTTATAAACAGAGAGCCACACAAAAACCAGACTATAAGCTACTTGTGGGCAAGGAAAATGTCTACCAAGGGCAGGAGAAGATGTGAGCCTGAAGAGAAGGACTGGAGATGTGAGACTGAGGAGAAGGGCTGGAGAAGTAGATTTGGGAATCATCTTCAAAGAGATGGTGGTTGAAGCCATGGGAATGAATGAGTTCTCTGAGGGAACAGGAATTAATGGAGAATAGACTGAGCCCCAAAATTAAGCTTCGAGGCACCCCCAACTGTCAGAGGGTGGGAGGCGGAGGAGGAATCTGCAATGGATACTGAAAAGGAGTGGTCAGAGAGATAGGAAGAGAACCAGGACATGACAGTGTCAGTGAAGCCTAGGTGAATAATGTTTCAAGGAGAAGAGGGTAGTCAACACTACCTAAGGCAGCTGAGAGGTATAGGAGGATAGAATGGAGTAGTTGCCATCAGAAGACGGAACAAACTTAGGGAAACTAAACAAAAACAATTTCTAGGACATAAATCCTATCAACTATAAGGACATCTTGACATTTGTCTCTTCCTCATTTCACTATGTTGACCTGAGACTGGCTCAAAGGGGTTGTGACTAGCAGCTAGCTATATTGGTGGTCTCTAACAAAGGATTAAATCTAGTAGGATAAATATTTTAAAAATCACTTTGCTTTCTTCAGTGTAGGCAAAACCTCGAATGGCCCACCTGTCACTGGCATGTGAAAGATGATAGTTTGGGGTCCTTTTTAAACACTATTTTCATATGTTCACAATAGTTTGTCAGTCAATCATATTTATTGAGCAATCAGTGTGTGCAGAGCACTTGGGTGCTTGGGAGAGTACAATATAACTGACACATAACTGAGGCACAGAGATGATAAGTGACTTGCCCAAAGTCACACAGTTGATCAGTGGCAGAGCCGGGATTAGAACCCATGACCTCTGACTCCCAAGCCTGTGCTGTTTCCACTAAGCCACGCTGCTTCTCTGTGTAATGTCATTTGAGCGGTAGTTTATAGTGTTTTTCCAGTTGCTTCAGGTGCTAAAAAGAATGGCTATCAATGGGGAACCAGTTAAGTGGGTGGGCAAGTCCTGCAGGACTGGGGTGGGTGGTCTCTGACCTTCCAGAGAGGATTAAGTCTTGGGAGGGTGGGAGTGGGGGGAGACTCAAGGAACTGTGTTTTGACAGATGCTCCTTGGTTATTTTAAGCCCAGGCTGTACCAACAGCTGTTCTTGCCCTAGAGACAATAACCAGGTTCTTGGACTGGGCAGTTCAACCTCAAAGGCATATCTTGTCTTTGAGGTTCCAAAGGCAGTCTCAGCTTTCTAGAGCAGTAAGCTTTTAAAAACGATATTTTCAGGGAGAGTCAGAAGGTTGAAGGGGATTTCAGAGAGAGAATATGGGGTAGTGATGGAGGAAGGCAGGAAAAAAGGAGAAAGAAGGGAGGACATTTCGGGTGAATGTTTCATTGCATAGGTGGGGTTTTGACAGTGTGTTTCCATGGCTAATAAATAAAGTGATATGCCATATTTAAAATGCATTTGGAAGATATTTCCTGAGGTGAATAGTCTGTGCATTAGACCTGAGAATGTCAAAAATCCTTTCCTCCCTATTCTAATTAACATTTCTCACTGAGAAATAAAGGCAAATATTTTTTAAAAAAGAAAAAATAAAGAACAGTATACTTCAACTGTTTAAATCACATGAAGGTCCTTATAGTTCAAGAAACCAGTATCTCAAAATAATGGGTATTTAATAGAATTTTGACCAGAGATCAAATGATTCTTTCCTGATTTTCTTTTTTTTTTACTGGTGCTTAAGTAAGGTAAACAGAAAAAATAGCATCTGCAGACGACATAGCTACTCCAAATGCCTGTCCCCCTCAGCTAAAAGTTTAGGTTCACAGCAGGAGTAATTGAACCTATGGAATAGAAACACACCCTTCAGTGGAAGCAAACCTTCCCATTAGTGCTACTTTAGGAAAAGGGCAAGTAAGATATTGTCTTCTGCCTTGCAAAGGAACCCAAGGGGTTACTTATCCAGGGAGAGGTTTAACAATTGTCTATAACATGATTAGTATGGTTTTGGGAGGATAAGCCTCGGTGTTTGCCAATATGGCTTCCCTTTGCTCCTTTAGGGACATACTGATTTGTTATTCACTGTTATAAAGAAGGAACCTTTTCCATTTCAAGTGAGTAACTTTTACTGTGCATCCACTACATACAGAGAACACTCCCTGGTTGCTAGGAGGAGCTGCAAAGAAAGAATAAGACACTATCCCTGCTCTCAAGCTTACAGTAGTTTGGACGAGGCATTTTTTCTGCCATTCCTCCTCGATGGAATACTCTCTCTTGTCAGCCCTGCCAAACCACGTCCCTCCTCTCCTTTAAAAACCCTCCTAAATAATCCTCTCCAAGAGAATTATTTGATTAACACCTACATCTCTCTGATCATACCACCCCACCAATCACCCTAGCAATCATCCTCTTTCTATTAGTATGTTAGTTCTTTATCATAATTATCTGATATAATTTTTATCCTATTTCATCATAACATTTGTATCTGCTTGGCTCCTATGTAACATTTTACGTTTCTCAAGGACATATTTTTTTTTTTTACTTCTTTTGACTGTCCCACAAACAATCAGTACAGTTCACCCAGAAGCTGAATAAATGTGGAGGAGGGAGGATAGAGTCAGATAGCATAAAAATAACAGACCTTAGTAAGAAATGGGAAGGATAAAAGTTGTGTGGTGTTCACAGAATGACTAGAGGGGGGATTTTATGGAAGAAGTGAATCTTGGTATCATAATGAGGATTACTGGAGAGTGTTCCAGTTTAGGGGGAGGTATGTTTACTGGTTTGGCAATGAGGGGATGTGGGGAAGAGGTGGGAAAACTGAAATGGGGAGCAGTAACTGGTGTTAGAGAAGGCCAGTGCAAACCAGCTGTGGTAAAGAGTCAAAGCGTCTAAGGGAAATGACATCAAAATCACCCTTAAGAAAGAGAATTCCTGTGGCTGCAGCACTAGAATGGAAGAAGTTGGAAGGCTGGGAGCCCTGGAGGAGGATGCCAAGAGGTTACTAAGGCCAGGATTAGAGTCTTTGTATGTTGGCTGAGGAAATAGACTGAAGGGGCAGAACTCAGAAGTTACAGAAAGAAAAACTTGCCCAGTTCTTGCTCACCTCCTTCTTCCTGCCTAGAATTTTCTCCTGCTTCAATTATTTCAGATCACTGTTCTCCTCATCTTCAAAGCCCTTCTAAAGTCCCACCCCCTCTAGGAGATATTCACCAATTAATTTTTCTTCTCCTCATTTCATAATGGCTCAACTATCACCTCTGCACTTTGGTCACCTCTCTACTTATGCCCTCACAATGACTTTAGCACTTCTGTTCATACTGATTTTCAAACCCTACTATTTAAGCCTCTTCACTTCCACATATCCATTTTTATATGATCTTCCTCTTTCTGTCTACCTTATTCTGTGTTTGTGTCCCTTACTAGACTGAAAGCTCCTTGGAAGCAGAAATTGTGTCCTCTAACTCTATTATTCCCTTGCAGGTGTTATGCTCTGAACATAGTAAGCACTTAATATATACTATTGATCTAGTATATGTATGCTTCAGGGGAAGAATTGCCAAAATTCAGACAAGCAGCATGGCCTAGAGGAAAGAGCACTGGCCTTGGAGTCGAAAGACCTAGGTTTTAATCCCAACTCTGCTACTTGTCTACTGTGTGACCTTGGGCAAGTCACTTAAATTATCTGTGCCTCAGTTGTCTCATCAGTAAAATGGGGATAAAATTCTACTCCTCTTTTTTTGTTTTTTAATGGCATTTGTTAAGCGCTTACTATGTGCAGAGCACTGTTCTAAGCACTGGGGGTGGATACAAGGTGATCAAGTTGTCCCACATGGGGCTCAC
The DNA here is from genome assembly GCF_015852505.1 of Tachyglossus aculeatus. Taxonomy (NCBI): domain Eukaryota; kingdom Metazoa; phylum Chordata; class Mammalia; order Monotremata; family Tachyglossidae; genus Tachyglossus; species Tachyglossus aculeatus. The sequence continues at coordinate 85,618,082 of NC_052066.1, forward strand.
AGTCTTAATCCCCATTTTACAGATGAGGTAGCTGAGTCTCAGAGAAGTTAAGTGACTTGCCCAAGGTCACACAGCAGACATGTGGAAGAGCCGGCATTTGAACTCATGACCTCTGACTCCAAAGCCCGTGCTCTTCTCCACTGAGCCACGCTGCTCCTCAATGTCCGTATGTCTTAGACTGGGAGCCCTATGTCGGACAGGGACTGTGTCCAACCTGATTATCCTGAATCTCCTCCAATGCTGAGTAGGGTATTTGGCACAGATGAAGCACTTAACAAATACAGTAATTAATTAATCGATTGATTTAGCAGATGACTAGATGTGAGGCCTGATTACAGAGAGGAGTCAGAGGTTTGGGGGCATATGGGGCAGGGAAGATGGTGGGGTGGAGGAGCCATATGTGAAAGTTAGAAGGAAGAATTTCCCCTTGGATTGACAAGACACCTCTGTTCTCAGTACACGGAGGCTGCAGGATTCATGTCACTGTGAAAACGTAACCTCTGGCTGGGAAGCTGTGGGAGAATTGCTGGGGCCTGGGCTCATCAATAGAAGCAGAGCACAGGCCTGGGAGACAGATGACCTGGGCTCTAATCCCGGCTTCACTGCTTGTCTGCTGTGAGACCTTGGACAAGTCATTAACTTCTCTGTGCCTCAGTTACCTCATCTGTAATATGGAGATTAAGACTGTGAGCCTCACGTGGGACAGGGACTGTGATCAACCTAATTATCTTGTTTCTACCCCAGGGGTTAGTACAGTGCCTGGCACATAGTAGTAAGTGCTTAACAAATATCATAAAAAGAAAAGAAAACAAAACAAAAAAACAGAGGCCGGGAAAGCTGAAGGATGGGGGGAAGGGTGGCAACACAGTGATGGCTAATTCAGGCCCTGCCCCATCCTCAGTCGCCTATTAGTATAATATAATAATAATAATAATAATGGCATTTGTTAAGCACTTACTATGTGTGAAGCACTGTTCTAAGCACTGGGTGGGGGGGATATAAGGTGATCAGGTTGTCCCACGTAGGGCTCACAGTCTTAATCCCCATTTTACAGATGAGGTAACTTAGGCACAGAGAAGTTAAGTGACTTGCCCAAGGTCACACAGCTGACAAGTGGCGGAACCAGGATTAGAACCCATGACCTCTGGCTCCCAAGCCTGTGCTCTTTCCACTGAGCCATGCTGCTTCTCTTCTTATATCAACTAGAGCTCCACCTAGGTACCACCAAGCACCTCAAAATTGAGTATTCGTTATCAGGTCCAAATGCATAATATGCCTTTGGTCTCAACACTAAGCCAATGCACTGGTAATTAATGATGGCATTTGTTAAGCACTTACTATGTGTGAAGCACTGTTCTAAGCACTGGGGGGGTTACAAGGTGATCAGGTTGTCCCACATGGGGCTCACAATCTTAATCCCCATTTTACAGATGAGGTAACTGAGGCCCAGCGAAGTTAAGTGACTTGCCCAAAGTCACACAGCTGACAAGTGGCAGAGTCGAGATTAGAACCCATGACCTCTGGCTCCCAAGCCCGGGCTCTTCCCACTGAGCCACGCTGCTTCGCTGATATAAAATGAATTCATTTGAACAAAGCATACTTTACTGAAATTTCTCCACACCTCTGTCTTTAGGTTTCTCTCATTTTACATGGATTTTTTTCGTCTTTTCTTCCTTGTTGCATGTTTTTGGTTTTAATGACATAAAATTCCCAAAACTAAGACATTCTCAGGGCTTTCATGGTCTGAAATCTTCTTTGAACTCAGTAGTACTGATTTTGTTTGAAACAAATTCAGTTTTTTTCCAAAACTCTATCAGGATGCATCCCCTAAATTGAGCGACAAGTCTCTTAGTAAATAATTAGTGAGCACCAGCCAAATATTAACTACAGTGCCAAGCATGTGGTACCTGAATTAGGAAGGACTCATCTACTGGCTTGGTTGAGGGCAGGATGCTTTGAGGATTGGGTAAGCCACAGGGGTCCCAGAAAACGGGGTCGATTCTTACTGATAATAATGACTTTAGTATTTGTTAAGTGCTTACTATGTGCCAATAACTTTACTAAGCACTGGAATATGCTTAGTCCCTGTCCCACATAGTCCCTGTCCCACATGGGGCTCACAGTCTAAGTAGGATGGACAATACATTTTGATTCCCCATTTATGGATGAGGAAACTGAGGCATGGGAAAGTTAAGTGATCGGTCCAAGGTCACGCAGCAAGCAAATGACAGAGCTGGGATTAGAACCCAGATCCTCTGATCCCAGGCATTCTCTTTCCACTAGGACACACTGCTTTCCAATACTGGCAATCCAATATTTGAGATATTGCAAACTTGGTCTGGAGGGGCCTAAATTTTCTAATCAAGGACAGAATGTGGAAATAAAAATGAATTATTTAAAAATGTCCCTTAAAATCCCGGTTCCAGAAATGGCTTATGGTTTAAGGCCATTCTTATTTTCTCTCAAACAATTTAGTCTTCCTAGAGGCTTTCACCTTCATGTGCACCTGCCTGCAGTGCCATCACTCTGAGAGTTATCATCTCCTGAAGGGAGTGCTTTTGGTCATGTTGCAGCACAGGAAATATTAATTTACAGAGGCTATAATCTAATACCTCTAGATATGACCTTACTGAAATATTTTGGTAAGAGCTTTTGTATGGATTAATAGGTAAAATGTGTCACCTAACAGTCTTTCGGAGCTTGATTTACTGTTTCATCTATGTGGATTTTTTTTTCTCTTTGAGGGAGCAATGTTTAAGTGGAAAGGAGGATGGGAAATCAGAACAGGATAAGTTGGGCTGCTGGCAATCATGGAAGCTATTTGACAGACAGAGAGAGGGAGGGCCACGGCCTCCTAGATTTTGACCTAGACCTCACGCAAAGCCTAATGCCACATTTTGAGAACCAGGCACTCCCACTAATCCATTGCCCCTTCCCACGGCTCCTGATCCTGGGTTAAAAATATGCCTGGTGGTGTAGCGGAGGGGAGCACACATGGAGGAGGAAGGGAAGCATGAGCCTGCTGGGAGGGTGGCCACTGGTTCTCAAGGAGCACAGCAGCACAAGGGGAAGCCCTTTTGGGTGCATCAAGTATCAGAGATTGAGTTCTGCAACGGTCTTTTCTGTCACACCATCAGTGTGACAGAATACCACCATCAGTGGTGTCCTTGAATATGAAGAACAACTATTAATAATTATAATTATAATTATGGCACTTGTTAAGCCCCCCTCTCAGGATCACACCTGGAGAGTTTCCAGTACACTCCCAGTCTCAGCTAGGGGAGGGAGAGTCAAGCAGAGGCCCACCCATTCCATTCCTAACTTGGGCAGTGGCTAGCAAGTGGAAGGCAATCTGCTACGTCAAAATTCCCCTGTGCTGGGCAGCAGCAGCATGGGAGGGAATTGAAGGTGAGACTCAAGTTTATTACATGGAAAAAGGCAATGGAAAACCACTTCTGTATTTTTACCAAGAAAACTCTTTGGATCCTCTACCAGAACAATGGCAGGTGGAGGTGGGGAATTCTGGGAGAGATACGTCCATGGAGTTGCTATGGGTCGGAGACTACTCGACAGCATGACAAGACAAGACTTACAAAGTACTTGCTGTGTGCCAAGAACTATTCTAAGCACCGGGGTAGATACAAGCTAACCAGGTTGGACACAGTTCCTGTCCCACATGGGGCTCACACACTTATCCTCATTTTTACGATTGATGTAACTGTGGCCCGGAGAAGTTAAGTGACTTGCCCAAGATAACACAGCAGACATGTGGCAGAGCTGGGATTAAAACCCAGGTCCTTCTGTTGCCAAGGCCTGCGCTCTATCCATGAAGCCACTCTTCAATTACACATATGTCCACATGGTCTTAGTTCAAAGCTTTCCCATCACCGTTTATGGCACTACCACGCTTCCCGTCTCAAAAGCCCACAAACTTCGTGTCATTCTTGACTCAGCTCTCTCATTCGCCCCACACATCCAGTCTGTCACCAAAACCTGCCGGTCTCACCTCCACAACATTGCCAAGATCTGCCCTTTCCTCTCCATCCAAACTGCTACCACGTTAGTATAATCTCTCATCCTACCCCTACTGGATTACTGTATCAGCATCCTTTCTGATCTCCCAACATCCTGTCTCTCCCCACTTCAGCCTATACTTCACTCTGCTGCCCTGATTATCTTTCTACAGAAACGATCTGGGCAGGTCACCCCATCCTCAAAAATCTCCAGTGGTTGCCTATCAACCTCCATATCAAACAAAAAATCCTTCCTATTGGCTTCAAAGCTTTCCACCACCTTGCCCCTTTCTTACCTCACCTCTCTTCTCTCCTTCTACATCCCAGCCCCCACACTCTGCTCCTCTGGTGCTAACCTTCTCACTGATTCTCACCTGTCACTGTCGACCTCTGGCCCATGTTCTACTTCTGGCATGGAATTATTTCCCTCCTCAAATCCACCAATCACACTCCCTCCCTCCCCTTCAAAGCCCTACTGAAGGCTCACCTCCTCCTGGAGGCCTTCCCAGACTAAGACCCCCCTTTTCTCTGCTCCTCCTCCCCTCCCCATCACCCCAATTCACTCCCTTTTCTCTACCCTGCTCCCCCCACACTACACTTGGGTATATATGTACATATTTATAATTCTATTTATTTATATTAATGATGTGCATATATCTATAATTGTATTTATTTATATTGATTCTATTAATGCCTGTTTACTTGTTTTGATGCCTGTCTCCCCCCTTCTAGACTGTGAGTCTGCTGTGGGCAGAGATTGTCTCTATTTTTTTGCTGAATGGTACTTTCCAATTGCTTACTGAACACAGTAAGTGCTCAAAAAATACGATTGAATGAATGAATGAATGGAGGCCATTGGGGTATCTGTGATAATGATGATGATGATATTTGTTAAGCACTTTCTATGTATCAAGCACTGTTCTAAGCTCTGGGGTAGATACAAGCTAATCAGGTTGGACACAGTCTCTATCCCACATGGGGTTCACAGTCTTAATCCCATTTTACAGTTGAGGTAACTGAGGCACAGAGAAGTGAAGTGACTTGCCCAAGGTCTCACAGCAGACAAGTGGCAGAGCCAGGATTAGAACCCAGCTCTTTCTGATTCCCAGGTCCATGTTATATCCACTTCCCTCCAACCCCCTGAGCCAGTGAGTCCAGGGTAGACTTCCTCCATGCCTATTCATGACATTGGGCGAGACCCCCCCTTATCTGAATTCATAGCTACAGTCACTTGAGCTATTGGGAAGTCGTGAAAGAGTGTGAAATGAAACTATGAGTCAAATCCACTTTTACATTCGAGGCTCTGGCTGGGTGAATTAGTTCTGTACTTCATAACTACAACTGATTATCTTTGCTGTGCATTGAGCTGAAGGCCACAGACCTGCTAGAAGCTTTTGTCTATATTGAGAAGCTGCCTATGGGTTTCTTTTTGGAATCTGGGTAGAGCAATGAAACCGAGGCAACGCACTTTGCATAGCTCTTGAAGACAGGACATTTCATGGTTTTCTACCCACCAGCTCCAGGCTACATCAGCGTGGCTCAGTGGAAAGAGCACGGGCTTTGGAGTCAGAGGTCATCGGTTCAAATCCCGGCTCCGCCCCTTGTCAACTGTGTGATTTTCCGCAAGTCACTTAACTTCTCTGTGCCTCAGTTCACTCATCTGTAAAATGGGGATTAAGACTGTGAGCCCGCTGTGGGACAACCTGATCACCTTGTAACTCCCCAGCACTTAGAACAGTGCTTTGCACATAGTAAGCACTTAATAAATGCCATTATTATTATCATTATCAGACCAAGAATGACCTCCTGAACTAACTTGGTGCCCAATTCCACCTTCCGATATCAGCATTCTGAAATTAGGTCTGTCCCCACTGAACATTATAAGCATGGAATATGGAATACACCTAGTTCTCCTATTATGAAACCTTAAGGAGTGCTTACTTTGACCTTTTTGCTTTCTTTATGGCATTTGATGAGTGCTTACTATGTGCCAGGCACTGTACTAAGAGCTGGGATAGATACAAGCTAACCAGGTTGGGCACAGTCCCTGTCCCACATGGGGCTCACAGAGAAGTTTAGTGATTTGACCAAGGTCACTCAATAGACAAGTGGCAGAGCTGAGATTAAGAACCAGGGCCCTTATGAAGCCTAGGCCCATGCTCTCTAAACTGGATTTACTCACATAACCCCCTGCCACAAATAGTATATGATCTGTATAGTATAGTATATTGAGAAGCAGCGTGGCTCAGTGGAAAGAGCCCGGACTTTGGAGTCAGAGGTCATGGGTTCAAATCCCCGCTCCGCCACTTGTCAGCTGTGTGACTCTGGGCAAGTCGCTTCACTTCTCTGTGCCTCAGTTACCTCATCTGGAAAATGGGGATTAAAACTGTGAGCCCCCCGTGGGACAACCTAATCACCTTGTAACCTCCCCAGCGCTTAGAACAGTGCTTTGCACGTAGTAAGCGCTTAATGAATGCCATTATTATTATTATTATGCCTACCCCAGCAGTAATTGCAGGGCTTGGCACAGAGTAAGCTCTTAGCAATTACCGACTTTATTATTACCAGCATTAATATTATCATAATTATTTAATAAAAGAGGTACATTGTCAGAAGACCCTCCTCTGATTCCCTAAATGTATACAAGTCAAAACACCTATTTAAATCATGTGATAAATAAGCTGAGTCTCTCAGCAGTAAGAAAGCTTACAGTGTAGGCCGTGGACACTAGGAGCTGGGAAATGTACATGAGTGACTTGGGGAAAACTGGAGCGGTGAAGGTTGATCTGTCAATCAATAGCTGGAGAGAACAATACACTTGGTAGTAGTTAGCCTTAATAATACTAATACTACTGTGTGCAGGAAACTGTTCTGAGTACTGGGAAAAGAGTATAAAAGTGGGAATAGACACAGACCCCGTCCCTCGAGGGGCTCACAATTCTTGCTCTCATGGAGCTTACAATCCAGAAGGAGAGACAGACACTAAAATGAAGCACTGGGAGGAGGAATAATAGAGTAGGAAGACACATACTTAAGTGTTATGGAGGGGTGTGAGTTCCCAAGTGCTTAGCTGATGTGGAAGTGCCAAAGTCACATTTGCAGGTGATATGGGGTGGGAAGACTAGAGGTTAATCAGGGAAGGTTTCCCAAAGAAGGCCTTTCAAAAGGGATTGTAAAAGGGATAGAGCAGGGAGGGAATGTGTGTTCCAGGCAGGAAGGAAGGTATGATCAGGGAGTCATTAGTGAGACAAAAATATGAGATCCAGTGAGTAGGAAATTGGCCGGAGGGGAACAAAATATATGAGCTGGGGTACAGTGGGAGGGGGCAGTTTCCCCTCTCCCCGCCACCTCACCCCAACTTGCTCCCTTTGCTCTACCCCTTCTCCCACTGCCAAGGCACTTGTGTATATATGTACATATTTATAATTCTATTTATTTGTATTACTGCCTGTTTTATTTGTTCTGATGTGTATATATCTCTCTAATTCTATTTATTGATACTGATACTATTGATGCCTGTTTACCTGTTTTGATGTCCATCTCCCCACTTCTAGACTGTGAGCCTGTTGTGGGCAGGGACTGTCTGTCTTTTGTTGCTGAATTGCACTTTCCAAGTGTGTAGTACAGGACTCTGCACACAGTAAGTGCTCAATGAGTACATTTGAATGAATGAATAATAATAATAATAATAATAATGGCATTTATTAAGCTCTTACTACATGCAAAGCACTGCACTAAGCACTGGGGAGGTTACAAGGTGATCAGGTTGTCACACAGGGAACTCACAGTCTTAATCTCCATTTTACAGATGAGGTAACTGAGGCCCAGAGAAGTGAAATGACTTGCCTAAAGTCACCCAGTTGACTATTGGTGAGGCCAGGATTTGAACCCATGACCTCTGGCTCCAGATCCCATGCTCTTTCAACTGAGCCATGCTGCTTCTCTGAATCAGAGGAGTGAGGATAAATAGGGGGCAAAGAGTTTGAGTGTCTTAAAGCCAATGGACAGGAGGAATGGACAACAATTGGAGTTGTTTTAGGAGTAGAGAAACATATGTGGAACTGTGTTTCAAAAAATGATCTGAGCAAGCAAAGTGAAGAATAGACTGGAAAGGGGCGAGGATGCAGGCAGGGAGAACAGTAAGGAGATGGATGTAATGGTCAAGCTGGGATAAAACAAGTTCCGAGACCAGTACGATGGCAGTGTGAATGAATGAAGAGAAAGGGGTAGATTCTGGAAATATCATGGAGGAACAATCGAGAGAATTTGTCAACACACCCACTATGGGGATTAAAAGTAGGAGAGAAGACTAAGGCTATAGCCTTGAGGTCTGGGGAGGGTGGTGGTATTGCAAACTCTGATGGGAAACTTAAGGAGAAGAGAGGATTTGGGAGGCAAGTTGTAGACTAAGCTTGTCATGGACAGAGAATATGTCTATCATCTTTGTTATATCATATTTTTCCAAATGCTAAGATCAGTGTTCTGCACAGAGTAAGTGCTCAGTAAATATGATTGATTAATAAATCTTAAGTTTTAGGCATGTTGCGCTTGAGGTATCAGTGGGATAAGTCTGTAGAGGTGTTATGTGCATATCCCAGACTGAGCCCCTTCCTTCCTCTCCCCCTCGTCCCCCTCTCCATCCCCCCATCTTACCTCCTTCCCTTCCCCACAGCACCTGTATATATGTATATATGGTTGTACATATTTATTACTCTATTTATTTATTTATTTATTTATTTATTTATTTTACTTGTACATTTCTATCCTACTTATTTTATTTTGTTGGTATGTTTGGTTCTGTTCTCTGTCTCCCCCTTTTAGACTGTGAGCCCACTGTTGGGTAGGGACTGTCTCTATGTGTTGCCAATTTGTACTTCCCAAGTGCTTAGTACAGTGCTCTGCACATAGTAAGCGCTCAATAAATACGATTGATTGATTGATATCTGTAAATTACATATTTCAAATTATTTGTTTAAATTAATGTGTGATTCCCCCTCTAGATTAAGCTCGTTGTGGGCAGGGAAAGCATCTACCAACTCTGTTGTACTATACTCTCTCAAGTGCTTAGTGCAGTGCTCTGCGCGCAGTAAGCACTCAATAAATACCACTGATGATAACTGATGAGATGTTCTGGAGGTTGAAGGAGATTCAAGGTTGCTGAGAAGGTGAGTGTTAGTGATTAATGAAGTAGATGATTGGAAGCTCACCCGTTCAGGAGTGAATATTGATTGCCAAGGAAAGAGCCCCGAAGTAAACCGGGAGGGACACCCAACATTTGGCGAGTGGGAAGTAGAGGAAGTACCAGCGAAAAAGACTAGAAAGGAGAATAAGGAGAAAATAATTTCAGACAAACCAAGGTTAGATAGGATTTTAGAACAGTGCTCCAGCGCTTAGAACAGTGTTCGGCACATAGTAAGTGCTTAACAAATAATAAAAAATAGGATTTCCAGGAGGAGGCAGTGACTAAGGCAGCCAAGGTTGATGAGGTTTAGGACCAAGAAGTGTCTGTTAGATTTAGCAAGAAGATCATCGGTCACCTTGAGGAGAGAGATCTCTGTGGAAAGACAGGGAAGAAAGCCAGATTGTAAAGGGTCAGAGAAAGTATAGAGGAAAGGAAGCGTCTTTTTCAACAGTCCTTCGGGCCTGGCAGATCAGGAGCTTTGGAGGTGGATCTTCTACAGTCCTTGGTATTAGTTGGCTTTCTCATTCTTAGGCTAAAGCTGTTCCAGTCTTTTCTAGACCCTTATTACACTAGACTCATGCTGCTGACTCTGCTCATATTTGTGTTGCTAGATATACCAAGCTGCTGACTGTGCTGGAAGGATTGGCTTTTGGCTCAAAATTCTCTGATATTTTAATATTTATAAATGTTTTCTCCATTTTCATTCTGTCAAGAGCTGATGAGTTACACATTTGAAAGCGTATGGGCACACCTGAAGGCAGTTGCAATTACAATTCCTTTAAATTCCAGAAAAAATGGCAAACGTAATGAGCTCTGTCAATCCATCGGTCAAGATGATGGGACTCAAAACCCTCCATATGAAACTTCTTCCTGAGACTAGACTAAGAGTTTTTACTTCATTCTGGAGTGCTGCAGGCTGAGTGGCGAAATAATTGAAGCCTTCAAAATCATGAAGGCTGTGGAAAGGGAAAACACAGAATTGTAATTTACTAAATTCCAACAACAATTTATCCTACCTCCTTTCTATTTCCCCGTGGATACCAAGAAGGGTCAACACAGGTGGGTACCAAGAAGCAGAATGGCATAGTGAGAAGCAGCATGGTGTCATGGTTAGAGCACAGGCCTATGAGTTCTAATCTTGGCTCTGCCACTTATCTGCTGTGTGACCTTGGGTGAGTCACTTCACTTCTCTGAACCTCAGTTACCTCATCTGTAAAATGGGGATTTAGACTGTGAGACCCATGTGGGACAACCTGGTCACCTTGTATCCCCCCCAGCACTTTGAACAGTGCTTCACACATAGTAAGCGCTTAACAAATGCCATCATTATTATTATTTTGGGACTTTTTTGACAGCTATTACCTGTCAGAAATATTTCAAGCTATATAATAATAATGATGATGATGGCATTTGTTAAGCATTTACTATGTGCGAAGCACTGTTCTAAGTGAGAGAACACTTACAAAATTGTGCAGGCTGCCTTGTTCCTAGATAAACTCAGGGCAGAGCTGGAAATACATTCAGAATAGAGCTGGTTACCCCCTGGTGCAAAGGCCAGTAATGTAAAGTATTAGAATTAATACTGGTTGTCCTCAGTGGCCTGAAGAGACTCAGTAAGAAATGGATCGAGAGCAGGCTTTTGAAGGCTGCAAAGCAGTCGTTCCAAGCATACTAAGCAGTACAGAAGAATATTTAGAGGTGGAAGAATGAGGAAAGAATAACAGAGAAGGATCTTGACTGGAAGTTATCAGGGGAAACGTATAGCCAAGGTAGATAGTCCCCAAAGCCAACACTGTGAACACTGAATTACTGGAAACACAAGGTTTGGGGCTTTACATACTACACATTATTTAGCGTTCTTTTAAGGGTAAGATTAGGCCATTATCAAAACTGCCATCTATTGTTAGAAAGGAAAAGTGAAGAAAAATACTACAAAAATTATAAGAAATTTAAAACAAATGTAAATTCCAAGATGACAATCAGTCAGCAAGGTACCAATATGGGTATCCTGAGGCACCAGGTGAACAAGCTGTAAAGTCTTCTCCACCTGGGGAATCCACCTTTTGGGAAGAGGGATCCTTGAGGATGTTCATTTTCCTGGTTCAATCATTCAGTGGTATTTATTGAGTGCTTACTGTGAGCAGAGCACTGTACTAAGCACTTGGGAGAGTACAATATAACAGACTTGGTTCCCTGCCTATAAGGAGTTTACAGTCTAGGAGTGGAGACTGGCATTAAAATAAATTATAGGTCCGGGAAACAACTAAGTAAAGAATATGTACTTAAGTGCTGCGGTGGGGGAAGGAAGGGAGGATGAGAACCTCAGTGCTTACTGGGTATGGACTCAAGTGCCTGGGTTTTACAGTAAGGGAGAGGGTGATGATGATGATGTTGATATTTGTTAAGCACTTACTATGTGTCAAGCACTGTTCTATGCACTGGGATAGATACAAGGTAATTAGGTTGCCCCACTTAGGGCTCACAGTTTTGATCCCCATTTTACAGACGAGGAAACTGAGACACAGAGAAGTTTAGTGACTTGCCCAAAGTCGCACAGCTGACAAGTGGTGAAGCTGGGATTAGAACCCTTAACCTCTGACTTCCAAACCTGTGCTCTTTTGTGGGGAGATCTGAGATTAGTCAGGGAAGGCTGCCTGGAAGAGATAAAGAGGGCCCTTATAGATGGCCAAGTGAATAATCTGTAGGAAGTAAAGGAAAAGGGAATTCCAGGTAAAAGAAAGATGACAACAAGGCATGGTGAGTAGGTTGGTATTAGAAGAATAATGTTTCTGGGTTGCAGTAGGAGTGCAGCAGAGACATTTAACCTGTAGCAGATTCCACTGGAAGGGATATAGATGGTCCCATTAGTAACCCTAAAGACTGACTAAGCTCACTAAATTAACTTGGAACAAACTCAGATGCCTGTAGAAAATTATCAGTAGGCAATTTGGGGTAGGTGGAGAATAGATACAAAACTGTTCCCCTTCCTTTCTGTAGCACATATATATTTATCTAATTGCTAACCATTCATTTATTTGTTTGTCAATTTGGTATTTTTTAGTATTTCTATACCATTACTCTTTTACATATTATGTAAGTGCTTAGTACAGGGTTTTATACACAGTAAGCACTCAATAAGTACAATTAATAATATATACTTGGAGATCTGTGTCACTTAGTCTCCCCCCGTCAGCACAACAGTTACAATCTGGTTTCTCCCTCATAATCCTTCCTATCTCACAAGCCCATAACCTTGACATTAGCCTCAACTTACCTCTCTCATTCAACCCATGCATTCATTGTCACCAAATCCTATCAGTTCTACTTTCACACCATCTCTAGAATTCTTCCTGTCTTCTCCTTCCAAACTGCTATCGTGCTGCTTGAAGCACTTGTCATTTCTCTTCTTGACTCTCCTCACTGAACCTTCTACCTTCTGTCTCTGGAAGTCCATATTCACTCTGCTGCCTGGATCATTTGCCTGGAAAATTTCTCAGTCCCCACTCCTCAAAAACCTTCAATAACCCTCTGTGTCAAACATAAACTCCTTATCATTGGCTTTAAGCATCAATTTCATTCTCTCCCTCCTACCCTACATTGCTGGTCTCCTATTCATTCATTCATTCAATCATATTTATTGAGTGATTACTGTGTGCAGAGCGCTGTATTAAGCACTTGGGAAGTACAAGTCGGCAACATATAGAAAGGGTCCCTACCCAACAATGGGCTCACAGCCTAGAAGGGGGAGACAGACAACAAAACAAAACATGTAGACAGGTGTCAGAATCATCAGAATAAATAGAATTATAGCTATATGTACATCATTATCAAAATGAATGGAATAGTAAATATGTACAAGTAAAATAAATAGAGTAATAAATCTGTACAAATATATACAAGTGCTGTGGGGAGGGGAAGGAGGTAGGGTAGGGGGATGGGGAGGAGGAAACGAAAAAGGGTGCTCAGTCTGGGAAGGCCTGCTGGAGGTGGTGAGCTGTCAGTAGGGCTTTGAAGGGAGGAAGAGAGCTAGCTTGGCGGATGTGTGTAGGGAGGGCATTCCAGGCCAGGGGGAGGAAGTGGGCCGGGGGTCGACGGCGGGACAGGTGAGGACGAGGCCCAGTGAGGAGGTTAGCAGCAGAGGAGCAGAGAGTGCGGGCTGGGCTGTAGAAGGAGAGAAGGGAGGTGAGGTAGGAGAGGGTGAGGTGATGGAGAGACTTGAAGCTGAGAGTGAGGAGTTTTTGCTTGATTCATAGGTTGACAGGCAACCACTGGAGATTTTTGAGGAGGGGAGTGACATGCCCAGAGTGTTTCTGTACAAAGATAATCCGGGCAGCAGAGTGAAGTATAGATTGAAGCAGGGAGAGAGTCTCCTACTCCAACTCAGCCTGCTCACACCACTCCTCCAATACCAACAGAGAAGTGGCATGGCCTAGGAGTTAGAACATGGGCCTGGGAGTAAGAAGGACCTGGGTTTTAATAATAATAATAATAATCGTTAAATGTTTACTAGTCCCAGGCACTGTACTAAGCACTGGTGTGGGTACAAGCAAATCGGGTTGAACATTGTGCCTGTCCCATGTGGACATCACAGTCTCAATCCCCAATTTACAAATGAGGTAACTGAGGCACAGGGAAATGAAGTGACTTCCCCAATGTCACACAGCAGACAGTACTTTCCAAGTACTTAGTACATTGCTCTGCACACAGTAAGTGCTCCATAAATATGATTGAATGAATGAATGAAGTGACAGAGTCAGGATTAGAACTCATGAACTTCTGACTCCCGGGCCAGTGCGCTAACCACTAAGCCATACTGCTTCTCTAAGCCCGGCTCTGCCATTTGTCTGCCGTGTGTGACCTTGAGACAGTCACTTAACTACTGTGCCTCAGTTATCTCAGGTGTAAAATATGGGGATTAAAGACTGTGAGTCCTATGTGGGACAGGGACTGTCCAACCCAATTAACTTGTATCTACCCCAGTGCTTAGTACAGTGCCTGGCACATAATAAGCACTTAGAAAATACCACTAAAATGAAGCAAAACAAAAAAACAAAATAAAAAAAACCCTGCTATCTCTCCCTCGATCTTGTCTATCCTGCCATTGATCCCTTCCTCTGGCCTGGAACTCCCTCCTCTTTCATATTTGATAGTTTACCTCTCTTTCCACCTTCAAAACATCCCTAACATCACATCTCCTCCAAAAGACCTTTCCTGCCTAAACCCTCATTTCCCCTAACCTGGCATCACCTGTCCACTTGGCTGTGTACCCCTTAAGCACTTTAATACTCAGCCCAGCCTAAATCATTTATGTACATATCCTTATACTCTACTATTTCCCCTATCTGTAATTTAGCCTGTGAACTCCTTGTGGGTAGGGATTATATGATGACAACGGTATTTGTTAAGCGCTTACTATGTGCCAAGCACTGTTCTAAGCACTGGGGTAGATACAAAGTAATCAGGTTGTCCCACGTGAGGCTCAGAGTCTTAATCCCCATTTTACAAATGAGGCAACTGAGCCACAGAGAAGTTAAGTGACTTTCCCAAAGTCACACAGCAGACAAGTGGCGGAGTCAAAATTAGAACCCATGACCTTTGACTCCCAAGCCTGTGCTCTTTCCACTGAGACACACTGCTTCTCATATGTCTACCAACTGTATTGCATTTTTTCTTTACCAATTTCTCAATAAACACCATTGACTGACATAATTAATCTCCCCATGTTACTGGATTTCAGGGCAATCAATCAGTGGTATTTATAAAGCCCTTACTTTGTGCAGAGCACTGAACTTTTTTTTAATGGTACTTTGTAAGTACTTACTATGTTCCAGGAATGGTAATAAGCATGGGAACAAAATATTTGAGAAGTACAAAACAGTGTGTAGATATGATTCCTGCTTTCATGGGAGAGTGGGAGCTGGACATTAAAATACATTAAAAGTAAGGGAAGTAACCAAGTATGAGGCTCATGTTCCTAAGTGGCGTTGGGGTGGGGATAGGATAAATTCCTAACTGCAAGTGTGAGTCAGTAGGAAAGGGAAACAGGGTGGGGAGATGAGATATTTTGGGGTCCTGGATTAATTTCACCTCGACATTATGTGGCCAACCTGCCTGATTGATTTTCCAGTAGACTCCTGGTTTATTCAGCTCCTGCCTCCTCTCTTCCATAGTCAAGGTCATTTGCTTAATTAAGCCTCCTATTTCCTGGCTTCATTTCCATTTGAAGGAACAGTTAGACAGGGATCCTAAGAAAGTACAGTACAAGAACCTAATCTACATTTTTTCCAAGAACAAAGGTGAGGAAAAAACAGTAAGGTGCTCACAGGAATTACCCTACAACTTAGATTCTAAACAGGGCAGTCTATCAATGAATGCTACTTATTGAGCGCTTATTATGTGCAGAGCACTGAACTAAGCACTTGGGAGAGTAAAATACAGCAGAATTAGCAGACATGCCTCTAAGCAGAATTAGAACCCAGGCCCTCTGATTCCCAAGCCTGTTCTCTTTTCACTGTTCTTTCTCCTCACAGCATCCTCTGATCTCTCTGATCCCCCCTTCTTAGCCTAGGCCATTTTACCCAATTCAGACACCCTACTTAATTTAAACTCATTTGATTTACAAATCTACACCCTCAACTCCACCCTCTGAGCTGAACTTGATTCCCTCCCATCTCTTCACTGTATTGATCTTGGCCCTGAGCCCTCAACCCCTGGATCTTCTCCACAGCATGCTTCCTCTGCCAATGTGCTCCTCCCCAGAGTACTGTTGGTGAAAATTGAGGTGCCACGTTGGCTTTGTCCCCTTTGAACTCATCTTTACTTGCTATAACCCTGACCTCCTATCAGCTCTTAGAACAGTGCTTGGTGCATAGTAAGCACTTAATAAATGCTATCATTATTATTATTACTCAGCAACAATAATTCTCTTTCCTTGTCAACTCCCCAGCTCAGTGCCCTTACCAACTCTTCAGGACTTTTAACTCCCTCCTGAAACTCACAGTATCCCCAAGTTCCTGGTGACATTGCCAACTATTTGTTGATAAAACAGAGACCGTCAGGTGTGAGCTCCCAAAAACCTCTCTCCTACCTAACTTTCTCACTCCCAATCCCACATCCACCTTATAATAATTGTGGTGTTGGTAAAGCACCTACTATGCTCCGGGCACTATTAAACGCTGGAGTGGATACAAGCAAATTGGGTTGGACACAGTCTCTGTCCCTTGGGGGGCTCACAGTCTTAGTCTCCATTTTTAGATGAGGTAACTGGGGTCCAGAGGTGTGAAGTGTCTTGCCCAAGGCCACACAGCAGACAAGTGGCAGAGCAAGGATTAGAATACAGGTCCTTTTTACTACCAGGTCTGTGCTCTATCCCTCAGCAATACTTCTTCCAATTCACCCAGTCATGTATTCATCCTTCTCTTGTCTTGTCTTATGCTGCTGAGTTGTCTTCGATCCATAGTGACACATCTCTCCCAGAATGTCCCACCTCCATCTGCTATCGCTCTGGTAGGTTACCCGGAGTTTTCTTGGTAAAAATGTGGAAGTGGTTTACCATCTCCTCCTTCCACGCAATAAACTTGGGTCTCCACCCTCAACTATCTCCCACACCACTGCTGCCTGGCACAGGGGGAGTTTTGATTGCCTCCAACTCCCTAGCATCTGCCCAACCTAGGAATGGAATGGGTATCCCTCTGCTTGACTCTCCCTCACATAGTTGAGACGGGTAGAGAACTGGAAACTCTCCAGGTATGACCCAGTAAATATGATTGAAGGAATGAATGACCCTGAGGGGGGATTCATCCTTCTCAGCCACCTCTTATTATGAAGTGAGCAGCCTGGTTTCAGAGTTTACCCCCTCTACCTGAGGTTTCAACCCTACCCCTTATCACCTACTAAGAGTACATCTTGTCTCCCTGAAAGCCATCTTCAACCACTCATTCTCTGATGGTGTATCTTCTCTGTCTTCAAATGTACCCATATCTCCACTATCCTAAAAAAAGTCCATCTAGCCATCATCCCATCTCCCCAATCCTGTTCCTGACCAAACTCCTCTAATGAAGAATCAGCATGGCCTAGTAAGAAGCAGCATAGCTTAGTGGACAGAGCTTGGGCCTGGGAGTAAGAAGGACCTGAGTTCTAATCCTGGCCCCGCCACTTGTCTGCTGTATGACCTCAGGCATGTCACTTAACTTCTCTGTGCCTCAGTTACCTCACCTGCAAAATGGGGATTAAGACTGTGATCTCCATGTGGAATATGGATTTTGTCCAACTTGATATGCTTGTCTCTACCCCAAAATTTAATACAGTGCTTGGTGCATAGTAAGTACTTAATACCGTAAAAACTGGGTTTATATATTTACAGGATCCACTTCCTCTCATCCAGTTCCCCTCTTGGTTTCCATTTGGTTTCCATCTCATTCACTTCACTGAGTTCATTCCCTTTGAGGTCACCAATAAGTACCATGGAGGAAATGCACTTGCATAGACAGAGATCCTCCTGGACTGATCTTCTAGATCAGAGATCTTCTAGACTGTGAGCCCACTGTTGGGTAGGGTCTGTCTCTACATGTTGCCAACTTGTACTTCCCAAGCGCTTAGTACAGTGTTCTGCACACAGTAAGTGCTCAATAAATATGATTGATTGATTGATTGACTGACTGAAAATTCCCACTATTGATTATTTTTGAGGGGGCTTTACAGAATGACTATTGCCTTTTTCTAATCTCCTAGAGCTCAATTTTGACACTGCTAGTGAAAGGGGAACAGTATTGCAGGAGGAGTCATGGTGTCATTCAGCACACGTTCTCCCCACTCCTCTAAAACCTCCGGTAGTTACCCTTTCCTCTCTGCATCAAGTAGAAACTTTAGGCACTTTATCAGCCTTCTCCATCCTACTTATCTCTCACTATACACAACTTATTCTTCATCTTCAAGCCAACCTCCTCACTGTGCCTGATGATTCTCAAAAGATTTTTTTGCTCAGGCCCACCCCCTTGCCTGGAACTGTCTCTCTCCCCTTATCAGTCAGTCAGTGAGTTGCATTTATTGAGTGCTTACACTGCAGAGAACTGTACTCAACACTTGAAAAAATTCAATAGAATCAATACTAATAATAATGATAATAGTATTATCATTAGTATTAGGAGGCCTTCCCAGACTGAGCCCCCTCCTTCCTCTCCCCCTCCTGCCCCACCCCCTCACCTTACCTCCTTCCCCTCTCCACAGCACCTGTATACTGATATATATGTTTGTATGTATTTATTACTCTATTTATGTATTTATTTTATTCGTACATATTTATTCTACTTATTTTATTTTGTTAATATGTTTTGTTTTGTTGTCTGTCTCCCCCTTCTAGACTGTGAGCCCGCTGTTGGATAGGGACCGTCTCTATGTGTTGCCAACTTGTACTTCCCAAGTGCTTAGTACAGTGCTCTGCACACAGTAAGCGCTCAATAAATACGATTGAATGAATGAATGAATAATAGTAGTGGTATTTGTTAAGCACAGACTCTATGCCAAGCTGTACTAAGCTCTGGGGTAGATGCGAGATAATCAGGTTGAATGTCGTCCCTGCCCCACTTAGGACTCACTATCAAGTTGGAAGGAGAACAGGTACTGAATCACCATTTTACATATGAGGAAAATGAGGCACAGAGAAGTTAAGTGAATTATCCAAGGTCACGTCGCAGACAAATGGCAGAGTCAGGATGAGAACCCAAGTCTTCTGACTCTCAGGCATTTGCTCTTTCCACCTGTTCATGCTGCTTCTCAAATAGACCCCAACTTTCCCAGTTTCCAAAACCCTTCTGAAAGCACATCTTTTCTAGGAGGCCTTTCTGGATTAAAGTCTAATATTCCCAATTTATATTCCTCTACTCCATTAGTCAACCCTTTCACACCACATAAGCATCTAGATGCTAACAACAACGATGACAAAAACATAATAATAATAATAATAATAATAATGCCATTTTTAAGTGCTTACTATGTGCAAAGCACTGTTCTAAGCACTGGGGAGGTTACAATGGGATCAGGTTGTCCCGCAGGGAGCTCATAGTCTTCATCCCCATTTTACAGATGAGGGAACTCAGGCACAGAGAAGTTAAGTGACTTGCCCAAAGTCACACAGCTGACAATTGGCAGAGTGGGGACTTGAACCCATGACCTCTGACTCCAAAGCCCGTGCTCTTTCCACTGAGCCACGCTGCTTCTCCATCCTATAGCACTTATATAGGTAACATAGATGCAGAGAGGTCAGTAAGGAGACATTCAGTAATCAAGGTGGAAAGGATAAGTGCTTGGATTAATGTGGTAGCAGTGTGGCTGGAGAGAAAAGGGTGGATTTCAGTGATGTTGTGAAGGTTGAACCGACCGGATTTGGTGACAGATTGAGTATGTGGATGGAATGAGAGAGATGAGTCTAGGATAAGGCCTAGGTTACAGGCTTGTGAGACAGGGAGGATGGTGGTGCTGTCCACAGTGATGGGAAAGTCATGGGGAGGATAGGGTTTGGGTGGGAAGATGAGGACTTTTGTTTTGGACATGTTCAATTTCAAGTGTAGGTGGGACATCCAAGAGGCGATGTCCTGAAGGCAGGACAAAAAACATGACTGCAGAGAATGAGAAAGTTCAGGGCTGGAGATGTAGACATAGGAATCATCCATATGAGATGGTAGTTGAAGCCATGGAAGCAAATGAGTTCTCCATGGGAGTGGGTGTAGACGGAGAATAGATGGGGACCCAGAATGCCCCTTTCCCATCCTTTTTCAAGCCACATGGAAAGAGAACAGGCCAAAAAGTCAGAGGAGCTGGGTTCTAATTTAGAGTCTGTAGCTTGTCTGCCATATGACCTTGGGCAAGTGACTTAATTTCTCTTTGACTCAGTTTCCTCATCTACCAAAATGGGGGTTAAATTCCTATTCTCCCTCACACTTAGACTGTGAGCCCCATTTAAGAATGGAACTCTATCTGACCTGATTATCCTATAACGCCTACTCTTCCACACACCGTTATATACTCCTCTTCAGAGTCCTTTTTAGATTAATCTAATCTGCCTTTTGTCCATATCTGCCTTTTGTCACTCTAGGCACTCCTCTTACATCCAGGAAGTTATCTACCATCCTCACTCAAACCCCAGCTCCACAATACTTATGTGCACAACGTTATACTCTGCCACTTTCCCTATCTGTCATGTATTTTAATATTGTTCTTCCCCACTAGACTGTTACTTCCATGAGTACAGGGATCATTCTACCAAATTTCTTGATCCCGGCTCCACTTCACTTCTCTGTGCCTCAGTTACCTCATCTGTAAAATGGGGATTGAAACTGTGAACCCCAGGTGGGTCAGGGACTGTATCCAATCCAATTTGCTTATATCCACCCCAGCGCCTAGTACAGTGCCTGTCACATAGAACTTAGGAAATATTACAGCTATTAACATTATTATTGTTGTTATTACTGTCTCAAGAACTTAATACAGTGATCTGCACACTGTAAGTGTTCAATAAATACCATTAATTGTTGTTTGATTGATTTGGGGCCTTTTCAGCCCTGCTTGAAAACTCTTCCAATTTGATAAAGTGCCGTATTAGTGAAGCTGGGAGCATAGGACAAAAATTTTGGGGGTAGAAACAATGGTTTCACCCCAGCATGGAAACACATCCAGGCAATGACCTCCATCATCTCCATAGCACTGGAAAACTCTGTGAATGTTCTATATTTGCATTTAGTTCCAAATCCCCCCATTAGATTGAAAAAAATCACCAAAAGCTGGGACCAGAACTCGTCATTTCCTTTAAAACTTCCCTCAGGCCCAATATAGTGCTGTGCACAAATTAGGCAACCTAAATATAGTGTTGAATGGACTATTGGATGAATGAGTCAATAAGGAAACTATCATTTCTGTGATGATGCTTCTTTTAATATAGTTTTACACTTGAGGCATTTTAATCTCACCATTCTCTCTCTTCTACACATATATTCAACAACTCTTGGCTTCATGTAAAGCAAGTGAAACCCAAGTTCGTATTACTAATAACAATAATAATAATTGTGGTATTCGTTAAGTGCTTACTATATGCCAGGCACTGTATTAAATGCTGGGGTGGATACAAGCTAAATCAGGTTGAGCATGGTCCCTGCTCTACAAGGGGCTCACAGTGTTAATCCTTGTTCTAAAGATAAGGTAACTGGGGCCCAGAGAAGTGAAGTGACTTTCCCAAGGCCACACATCAGACAAATGGCAGAGTCAGAATTAGAACCCAGGTCCATTTGATTCCCAGGCCTGTGCTTTATCCACTAGGTCATCCAATTTTGTCATTAGTGACTGTGTTCAGTGAAGACCTAATAGAACTCAAATCAATTGTAAGAAAACAACAACAACAGGGAGGAGGCTTTTGAAACCAAGAGCAGTGCATGCCCTGTGACTTTGTCAAATAAACAATTCCCATAATCAATCAATTAATGGTATTTATTAAGCAATCACTGTGTGCAGAGCATATAATGATAATAATAATTATTATTTTTATTATGGTACTTGTATGCACTTACTACGTGCCAAGTACTGTTCTAAGTGCTGGGGTAGATACGAGTTAGGTTGGACACAGTCCCTGCCCCACATGAGGCTTACAGTCTTAATCCCCATTTTACAGATTAGGTGACTGAGGTCCAGAGAACTCAAATGATTTGCCCAAAGTCACACAGCAGACATATGGCAGAGTCAGAATTAGAACCCTTGACCTTTTGACTCCCAGGCCTAGGGTCCATCTACTAGGCCATGCTGCTTCTCAAGTATATTATACTAAGTACTTTGGAGCATACAGTAGAACAGAGCGGGTAGACACATTCCCTGCCAACAAGGAAACCATCCAAACCGCTACTTTGCTGGTTCAGTCTCTCATCCTATCCCGACTGGACACCTTGGTGTCATCCTTGACTCCGCTCTCTCGTTCACCCCTCACATCCAATCCGTCACCAAATCCTGCTGGTCTCATCTCCACAACATTGCCAAGATCCGCCCTTTCCTCTCCATCCAAACCACTACCCTAGTCGTTCAATCTCTCATCCTATCCCGACTGGATTACTGCATCAGCCTCCTCTCCGATCTCCCATCCTCCTGTCTCTCCCCACTTCAATCCATTCTTCATGGCTCTGCCCAGATTGTCTTTGTCCAAAAATGCTCTGGGCGTGTTGCTCCCCTCCTCAAAAATCTCCAGTGGCAACCAATCAATTTGCGCATCTGGCAGAAACTCCTCACCCTCGGCTTCAAGGCTGTCCATCACCTCGCCCCCTCCTACCTCACCTCTCTTCTCTCCTTCTACAGCCCAGCCTGCACCCTCCGCTCCTCTGCCACTAATCTCATCACCGTGCCTCGTTCTCGCCTGTCCTGCCGTCGACCCCTGGCCCACGTCATCCCCCTGGCCTGGAATGCCCTCCCTCTGCCCATCTGCCAAGCTAGCTCTCTTCCTCCTTTCAAGGCCCTACTGAGAGCTCACCTTCTCCAGGAGGCCTTCCCAGACTGAGCCCCCTTTCCTCTCCCCCTCCTTCCTCTCCCCATCTCCCCCGCCTTACCTCCTTCCCCTCCCCACAGCACCTCTATATGTGTATATATGTTTGTACGTATTTATTACTCCATTTACTTATTTTACTTGTACATATTTATTCTATTTATTTCATTTGGTTTATATGTTTTGTTTTGTTGTCTGTCTCCCCCTTCTCGACTGTGAGCCCCTGTTGGGTAGGGACCATCTCTATATGTTGCAAACTTGTACTTCCCGAGCGCTTAGTACAGTGCTCTGCACACAGTAAGTGCTCAATAAATATGATTGAATGAATGAATGACTGGACTACTGCATCAGCCTCCTCTCTGATCTCTCGTCCTCCTGTCTCTCCCCACTTCGGTCTATACTTCACTCTGCTGCCCAGATTATCTTTGTACAGAAACGCTCCCTACGTTACTCCCCTCCTCAAAAATCTCCAGTGGTTGCCTGTCAACCTACAAATCAAGCAAAAACTCCTCATTCTCAGCTTCAAGGCTGTCCATCACCTCGCCCCCTCCTACCTCACCTCCCTTCACTCCTTCTACAGCCCACCCTGTACCCTCCGCTATTCTGCCACTAGCCTCCTCACTGTACCTCGTTCTCACCTGTCCTGCCGTCGACCCCCGACCCACGTCCTTCCCCTGGCTTGGTATGTCCGCCCTCCACACATCCACCAAACTAGCTTTCTTCCTCCCTTCAAAGCCCTACTGAGAGCTCACCTCCTCCAGGAGGCCTTCCCAGACTGAGCCGCTTTTGTTCTGTCCTCCTCCCCATCCCCCCCCCGCCCTTCCTCCTTCTCCTCCCCACAGCAGTTGTATATATTTGTACAGATTTATTACTCTATTTTACTTGTACATATTTGCTATTCTATTTATTTTGTTAATGATGTGCATATATCTTTAATTCTATTTGTTCTGATGATTTTGACACCTGTCTACATGTTTTGTTTTGTTGTCTGTCTCCGTCTTCTAGACTGTGAGCCTGTTGTTGGGTAGGTACTGTCTCTATATGTTGCCGACTTGTACTTCCCAAGTGCTTAGTACAGTGTTCTTCACACAGTAAATGCTCAATAAATACTATTGAATGAATGAATGAATAAACGAGCTTACAGTCTAGAGGGGGGAGATAGTCATTGAGGTAAATAAATATATTCCAGACATGTATGTAAGTGCTGTAGGGCTGTCTTTAAGGTGAATATCAACTATGTTGTCAACTTGTACTTCCCAAGAGCTTAGTACAGTGCTCTGCACACAGTAAGCGCTCAATAAATACAATTGAATGAATGAATATCAAGTACTTACAGGGTACAGATCTAAGTGCCAAAGTGATGCAAAAGAGAGAGAGAGAGAGCAGTGGAAAAGAGGGTTTTATCAGAGAAGTTCTCTTGGACTTGTGATTTTAATAAGGCTTTGTTGATGCAAAGAGTGGTGGTCTAGCATATATAAAGGGGGACCAAGATACAGGTCAGAGGCAGGATGTGGTGATGAGTTGGCAGTGAGATAGATGACACTGAGGAACAGTGAATAAGTTGGCTTTACTGGAGCAAAGTGTGCAGAATGAATTGTAGTCAGAAATCAGTAAGGTAAGGTAGGAGAGGGTGAGCTCACTGAATGCTTTAAAGTCGATGGTAAAGAGTTTCTGTTTAATATGAAGGTGGATAATCTGGGCAGCAGACCCTGAAGGTGTTTTGAGGAGTGGAGAGATGTGGACTGAATGTTCTCTTACAAAAATGATCCAGGCAGAAGGGAGAGACAGGAGCTGGGGAGGTCAGCAAGGAAGCTGATGCAGTAATTAAGGCAGGATATGATAAGTGCTTAGATCAGCATAGTAGCAATTTGGATGGAGAGAAACGAGTGGATTTTAGCGATGCAGTGGAAGCATGTAGAACCAACAGGCTTTGGTGACAGATTGAATATGTGGGTTGAATGAGAAAGATGAGTCAAGGATATTGCCAGAGTCGCAGGCTTAGTGGAAAGAGCACAATTTGGGAGTCAGAGACCCTGAGTTCTAATCTCAGCTCCACCACCTGTCTGCTGTGTGACCTTGGGAAACTCATTTAACTTATCTTGGCCTCAGTTACCTCACTTGTAAAATGGAGATTAAAGCTGTGAATACCATGTGGTAAATGGACTGTGTCCTTCGTGATTATATTTTATCTACCCCAGCACTTATTACAGTGCCTGGCAAATAGTAATCACTTCACAAATACATGCAAAAAGGATGGAGTAGAAGCTGTTGGATTTGGATTGGGCAAGAAGGTCATTGGTGAACACAGAGAAGGCATTGAAGGGGGCAGAAACTAGATTGGAGAGGGCCAAGGGTGGGGAGGGGTTGGATGGGAGTGAGCTGAAGAGGTCTGCGATGTTAGGGAGGGGGCTAAAGCGGGGTGGGGAGTGTGTTGAGTGGGAGTGGACTGAGAAGACGTGGAGCAACTAGAATGTTCAAGACAGAAAGTCTAGAACTGTAGCAGCCGATCTTGAGCACCCCTCTAGCTGTAAACTCGTTGTGGATGGGGAATATGTTTGTTTATTGTTATACCGTACTCTCCCAAGCATTTAGTACAGTGCTCCGCACACAGTAAGTGCTCAATGAATATGATTGAATGAATGAATTAGCACCCAGAGGCAAAATAGATTTACAAAGGCATAAGGAACACAGGTTCCTAAAGACTAAGTGAACCTGGCAGCTCCCAGTGGGGGGATTCCCAGAGGGACTGTCTCAACCCATAGCAATAATTGAAAGTGCCACAATGAATAATAATAATAATGACATTTGTTAAGCGCTTACTATGTTCCAAGCACTGTTCTAAGTGTTGGGGGGGATACAAGGAAATCAGGTTGTCCCACATGGGGCTCACAGTCTTAATCCCCATTTTCCAGATGAGGTAACTGAGGCATAGAGAAGTTAAGTGAATTGCCCAAAGTCACACAGCTGACAAGTGGAGGAGCTGGGATTGGAACCCATGAGCTCTGACTCCAAAGCCTGGGCTCTTTCCACTGAGCCACGCTGCTTCTCTGAATGAATCCAGTAGAAGGAGCCCGAGCTTTGGAGTCAGAGGTCATGGGTTCAAATCCCGGCTCCACCACTTCTCAGCTGTGTGACTTTGGGCAAGCCACTTAACTCCTCTGAGCCTCAGCTACCTCATCTGGAAAATGGGGGTGATGACTGTAAGCCCCCCACGGGACAATCTGATCACCTTGTAACCTCCCCAGTGCTTAGAACAGTGCTTTGCACATAGTAAGTGCTTAATAAATGTCATAAATAAACTTCTTGAAGCAGTGTGGCCTAGTAGATAGAGTACAGGCCTGAGAGTCAGAAAGACCTGGATTCTAATCCTGGCTCTGCCACTTATCTGCTCTGTGGCCTCGGGCAAGTCACTTAATTTATCTGTGCCTCAGTTCCCTCATCTGTCAAATCGGGATTAAGACTGTGAGCCCCATGTGAGACATAGACTGTGTCCAAACTGATTACCATGTATCTACCCCAGTGCTTAGTACAGTGCCTAGCATATAGTAAGAACTTAAATACCATAACAAAAAAAAGGCAGAAATGAATGTTGGGGAACTCATGGCCATTAATCTAAAGACACTCTCTTTCCCCTTCCTCTATAGTTCGGACTTGTGCCATATTAGGGAAGGTCCGATGCGGACGGAGGAGGAAGACATGTATCCTCCGTACGATTTCCAAAGAAGGGGAAATATTTCATGGGTAGCCTCCCAGATTTCCTCCATCGACAGTGGACTAGGAACTTCAGTGCCTGAAATCAGAGGGTGTAAACCAGGAGAGAATAGGACCAGCCTTAGCCTTCCACAGGATCAGATTCAAACTCTCTGGCAAGTCTGGGACTATAGGAGCCCAGTAAAGCCTTAGGCCAAGTATGTTACCCTCTCATGGGAGCTTTCACACACTCCCCTACCTCTCTGCATGCACAACCCCTCCTATCCCAGCCACACTGCAGGCAAAGAGTACAGTGTGCTCCTGAGAGGACCATGGTGGTCTGCTGAAGGTGTTGGAAGGTTGCCCTCTAAAACATCTGCGGTGCCCAAAGATTTGTAAACCTCAGCCAGGATGCAGTACTGCCCAAATGGTCCTCCTTCAAGTTTCTCAAGCTCAGATCATTGGCAACCCCTGTCCCCATTTAATCAATCAAGGGTAGTCAATGAGACCCTATTAAAGGCAGATCACTGTACAAAGTGCTTAGGAGAATGCAAATAGAAAAAGAAACTCTCCTGCCCATAGGGAACTTTCAGTCTTTTGTTTACTTAGCAATGCTGTAAATGGAATACCTTAAAAGTAAATATAAATGGGGGTCATAAAGCTAATGGCTTCCTCTAAAATTAGGAGATAAGACATAAAATAATATCTTCTCCATTCCAGTTTTGAGTCAGTCACAAAAATCCTCAGAATGCTTACTGAGGTCTTACTCAACATGAACCCTGTTGTCAGCTTCCATGTTGGTTTTCTTGGAAGCTCTGAATTTAATAATTTATTTAATTAATAATAGTAATTGTTATTATTATGATGATGTTTGTTAAGCACTTAATACCAATAAATCAATCAGAGGTATTTATTGATCATTTACTGTTTGCAGAGCACTGTACTACGCTCTTGGAAGAGAAGCAGCAGAGCCTACTGAATTCAACAGGGGCTTGGAAATCACAAGGACCTAGGTTCTAATCCAGGCTCCGCCACTTGTCTGCTGTGTGATCTTGGGCAAGTCACTTTACTTTTCTGTGTCTCAGTTGTCTCATCTGTAAAAAGGGGATTAAGACTGTGAGCCTCAGGTGGGTCATGGACTGTGTTCAACCTGATTACCTTGTATCTACCCCAGTATCTGGTACATAGTAAGCGCTAACAAATACCATTTAAAAAAAAAGAATTGGTAGGCGTTTCCTCCCCAGAAGGGCTTACTATGGGCCAAACAATGTACTAAATGCTGAGATAGATACAAGACAATCAGGTTGGACACAGTCCCTGTCCCACAGCCTGAGGAGAGAGAATATCATCATCATCATCAATCGTATTTATTGAGCGCTTACTATGTGCAGAGCACTGTACTAAGCGCTTGGGAAGTACAAATTGGCAACATATAGAGACAGTCCCTATCCAACAGTGGGCTCACAGTCTAAAAGGGGGAGACAGAGAACAAAACCAAACATACTAACAAAATAAAATAAATAGAATAGATATGTACAAGTAGAATAAATAATTAGAGTAATAAATATGTACAAACATATATACATATATACAGGTGCTGTGGGGAAGGGAAGGAGGTAAGATGGGGGGGATGAAGAGGGGGACGAGGGGGAGAGGAAGGAAGGGGCTCAGTCTGGGAAGGCCTCCTGGAGGAGGTGAGCTCTCAGCAGGGCCTTGAAGGGAGGAAGAGAGCTAGCTTGGCGGATGTTGGGATGGAGGGCATTCCAGGCCCGGGGGATGACGTGGGCTGGGGGTCAATGGCGGGACAGGAGAGAACAAGGCACCTAAATCTTAAACGAGGCACCTAAATCCCTTTTTACAGATGAAGAAACTGAGGCACAGTGAAGCTAAACGATTTTCTCACATTCATTCACACAAAAGGTAAGCGGCCCAACTGGAATTTGATCCCAGGTCCTCTGACTCCCAGGACCTTAATCTTTCCATAAGGCAAGAATGTTCTGGTATCAAACCAGTCATTTGGCTGGTTTGAGATATTCACCTATGCTGGGCAGCAGCGGCATGGAAAAGAGTCGAGGGCGGAGACTCAAGTTGATGGGCAGAAGGAGGCAATGGTAAACCACTTCTGTATTTTTACCAAGAAAACTCTAAGGACATGCCAACAGAACGATTGCAGATGGAGGTGGGGCATTCTGAGAGAGATGTGTCCATGGCGTCGCTATGGGTCAGATACGATTCGACAGCGTAAGTCAGCAACAACAGAATTTGCTTAAAGTTTAAAAATGTAAAATAGATACTGAGGCAGAAAATTTAAAAACTTAAAAAAATGAAGGCTATTAGGTATGTAGAAATGTATGTAGAACCTTCATGCTAATAAAAGTGGGATTTTCTCCTATTTAGATTGAGCCCCATGTGGGACAGGGACAATGCCCAACCTGACCCTTTTGTCTCTACCCTAGCACTTCGAACAATGATGGCACACTGTAAGCACTTAAATACCACCATTTTTATTCTTATTCATCAACACTGTTATTCTGGGATGTGCATCCAGCTTGTGGAGTATTCAGGAGCTCTGCTTCTTTTACTTCTTCCTAATACTGGCTTGTTCATTTCACTACTCATTAACAAATCCACCAGAGGTAAGGCAGTGGAAAGTAAGGGTGGTGAAATTCACATTAATATGCTTTTCTATTTGATAGACATTCTGTTTAAAGATTTGTAAGGAGGAGGAAATGTTGTGTGTGTGTTTAGGGATTGTCAAAATGAATATTTCTGTAACAACTTTGGTATTTGGATCAAACTGTCGAGTTGCTGTCTTGTACTCTGTTATTAGGAAGGATGTACTTTCAAATGCTACTTTCAAATGCTCCTGGTTCTGAAATAAACAACTCATGTTCCTATACCAAAAAAACCCCAAAACCCCAAAACAAAAAATATGGATAATAATATAGTAATACTAATAATGATGATAATTGTGGCATTTGTTAAGCACTTAATATGTGTCAGGCTGGGGTGAATACAAGCAAATTGGTTTGGACTCAGTCCGTGTTCCACATGAGGATTACAATCATAATCCCCATTTTACAGATGAAGTAACTAAGGCACCGAGAAGTAGAGTGTCTTGCCCAAGATCACACAGTAGACAAGTGGCAGATACAGGATTCGAACACAAGACCGCCTGATGCCTAGGCTCATGCGCTAGGACATAATAGGAAGCGATTCAAGATACTGAATAATGACTTTGTGGGTTCCTCTTATTTAGTTTGTGACCATGACTACAAACAAGCACTATTTTAGTGCCAAGGTGTGGTTGTGTTTATTAATCCCTTTGGGTTGTAAAATGATGCTACCACGAGTGAGATTTTATTAATAAGTGTGGCTCGTACATTTGACCAGTACTTCCTAATTCTGCTGTAGTGTTCTTGCCAAAATTCATGCCAAAACATGTGTTCTGGCAGATCTACTGAGAGCTCACCTCCTCCAGGAGGCCTTCCCAGACTGAGCCCCCTCCTTCCTCTCCCCCTCCTCCCCCTCTCCATCCCTCCTGCCTTACCTCCTTCCCTTCCCCACAGCACCTGTATATATGTATATATGTTTGTATGCATTTATTACTCTATTTTACTTGTACATATCTATTCTATTCATTTTATTTTGTTAATATGTTTTGTTTTGTTCTATTTCCCCCTTCTAGACTGTGAGCCCACTGTTGGGTAGGGACCGTCTCTATCTGTTGCCAACTTGTACTTCCCAAGCGCTTAGTACAGTGCTCTGCACACAGTAGGCACTCAATAAATACGATTGATTGATTGATCTAAGTGTAATGCTTTCATCCCCTGCTCTCTCCCCCTCCCTCCAGGCTCGCATCTCCTCCTGCCATCAGGACATCTCCATCTGGATGTCTGCCCACCACCTCAAACTCAACATGTCCAAGACTGAACTCCTTGTCTTCCCTCCCAAACCCTGCCTTCTCCCTGACTTTCCTATCACTGTTGACGACACTACCATCCTTCCCGTCTCACAAGCCCACAACCTTGGTGTCATCCTCGACTCCGCTCTCTCATTCACCCCTCACATCCAAGCCATCACCAAAACCTGCCAGTCTCAATTCCGCAACATTGCCAAGCTCCGCCCTCTCCTCTCCATCCAAACTGCTACCCTGCTCATTCAAGCTCTCATCCTATCCCGTCTGGACTACTGCACCAGCCTCCTCTCTGATCTCCCATCCTCGTGTCTCTCCCCACTTCAATCCATACTTCATGCCACTGCCCAGATTGTCTTTGTCCAGAAACGCTCTGGGCATGTTACTCCCCTCCTCAAAAATCTCCAGTGGCTACCAATCAATCTGCGCATCAGGCAGAAACTCCTCACCCTGGGCTTCAAGGCTGTCCATCACCTCGCCCCCTCCTACCTCCCCTCCCTTCTGTCCTTCTCCAGCCCAGCCCGCACCCTCCGCTCCTCTGCCACTAATCTCCTCACCGGGCCTCGTTCTCGCCTGTCCCGCCCTCGACCCCCGGCCCACGTCATCCCCTGGGCCTGGAATGCCCTCCCTCTGCCCATCCGCCAAGCTAGCTCTCTTCCTCCCTTCAAGGCCCTACTGAGAGCTCACCTCCTCCAGGAGGCCTTCCCAGACTGAGCCCCCTCCTTCTTCTCCCCCTTGTCCCTCTCTCCATTGCCCCCATTTTACCTCCTTCCCCCCAACAACACCTGTATATATGTTTGTACATATTTATTACTCTATTTTAGTTGTACATATCTATTCTATTTATTTTATTTTGTTATTATGTTTTGTTTTGTTCTCTGTCTCCCCCTTCTAGACTGTGAGCCCACTGTTGGGTAGGGACTGTATCCATATGTTGCCAACTTGTACTTCCCAAGCACTTAGTACAGTGCTCGGCACACAGTAAGTGCTCAATAAATGCGATTGATGATGATGATGATGTCCAGGGAATCTGAGTTGTAATCAATCATTGGTATTTATTGAGTGCTTACAATGTTTACAAAAGTAATGAGAATGGTCTGCCAGATCAGGAAAATTGATTGAATTCACATGCCTATTTGTTGGAGAACCTGACTTGCCAGTTGATGTTAGGGTGGCTCACGAGTGATGAGTGATGCAACCATTTAATAAGCCAGATGTAAAGCTGGTTTAGATCTGAGTTTCTGCCATTGGGTACCAACACTACTACTACCACCACCATTTTGTAGATCATCAGATTTTGTTTTATCTTGGTGACACAATTTGTCTGTTCAACTCACAAAGGACGTACCAGCTCTTTTGTATTCAAATTGCTATTTTGTAACTATGTAAGCCTAGTGGACAATGTACTGCTTAGGTGGTGGAATTCACTGCCAACAATCAGCTCTGCATTAACTAAGGATTGATTATTTGGTTTTGTGTAGAGTTTTCCTGATGTGGTCTGTAATATAATCTCATTCTTCAGGCATTTTCAGCAAACTACAACAGTGAAGCCAAGTGCTGCAGAGGATACAATCTTGATCCACCTTTCATGTTCGAGGACATGACAAGGAACTTCTCTCTTTTTCTCTCTCCTCCCCTTTCTCTCCTCTCTCTATCCTCTCCCTTTCCCCCTTCTCTCTCTACCCCTCTCTCTTTCTCTCTCTCCCCTCTCTCTTTCTCTTTCCCCTTTCCTCTCTCCCTCTCCCCCTTCTCTCCTTTCTTTTTCTCTTCCCCCTTTCTCTCCTCTCTCTTTCTCCCTTTTTCTCTCCCCCTTCTTCCCCTCTCTCTATTCTGCCACCCTCACCCCCTTTTCTCCCTTCTCTCTCTTCCCTCTCCCCTCTTTTTCTCCTTTATCTTTTTCTCTCTCCCCCCTCTTTCTCTCCTCTTTATATCCTCTCCCCCTCCCCCTTCTCTCTCTTCCAGTGGAAAGAACCCAGGACATCATGGGTTCTAATCCCGGCTCTGCCACTTGTCAGCTGTATGACCTTGGGCAAGTCACTTTACTTCTCTATGCCTCAGGTCCCTCATCTGTAAAATGGGGATTGAGACTGTGAGCCTCACATGGGACAATCTGATTACCTTGTATCTACCCCAGCACTTAGAACAGTGCTTGACACATAGTAAGCGCTTAATAAATACCATTATTATTATTATTACTATTACCTTGGAGAATCATGCAGAGAATGTTTTTATCACATGGGGAGACAGCAAGCCAGGATCAGCTGTATGTGGATGATGATGCTCTAGAGGTATCTACCCAAGAATGTATGCAGGTAATTCTAATTGCTTATTGGAGTCCACAGAAGTAGCTACATGGGACCTAATAAATAGAGCACGGGACTGGAAGTCAGAAAGTCCTGGGTTCTAATCTCGGCTCCTCTACTTGTCTGCTGTGTGACCTGAGGCAAGTCACTTCACTTCTCTGTACCTCAATTACATCATCTGTAAAATGGGGATCAAGACTGTGAGCTCAATGTAGGATATGGACTGTGTCCAACCTGATTAGCTTGTATCTACCCCAATGCTTAGTAGAGCTCCTGACACATAGTAAGCTCTTAACAAATAGCATTACAAAAGAAAAAAAATGGGATAATGATAGTGCAAGAACAACAAAGAAAGGAGTGGGAGGAGAGGAAAAGATGGCTTAGTTGGAGAAGGCCTCTTGGAGATGTGCCTTTAATAAGGCTTTGAAAGCTCAGGGAGAGTAATTGTCAGATGGATGGTGGGCGGGGGGACGGGGGTGTGTGGGGGGGTGAGTGTTCCTGGCCATAGAAGAGTTGTAGGTGAGAGGTTGATGTTCAGTGAGAAGGTTAGAATTGGAGGAGCAAAGTGTGTGGGCTGAATTGTAGTAGGGGAACAGCGAGTTGAGGTAGGTGGGGAGAAGGAGATTGAGTTCTTTAAAGCCAATGGTGAGTTTTTGTTTGATGCGGAGGTTGGATGGGCAACCACTGGAGTTTCTCGAGGAGTGAGGGAACACTGTCTGAACGTTTTTGTAGAAAAACAACCTGGCAGCAGAGTGAAGCATAAGACTGCAGTGGGAAGAAACAGGAGGCAGGAAGGTCAACAAGAAGGTTGGTACAGTAATTAAAGCAGGATAGGATAAGTGATTTGATTAATGTGGTAGCAGTTTGAATGGAGAGGTAAGGGCAGATTTTAGCGATGTTGGGGAGTTGGACCAACGGGATTTAATGTTGGATTGAAGATGTTGGTTGAATGAGAAAGAGGAGTCAAGGATGACCCTGTACTGTGGACTAGGTATATACCTGAATGCTGGGATAAGGTGGTGACTTCATTGCCATAGATATAACCAATATGCCTCACCTCTGGGATCCTCTCTTTGGCCATCCTGGGTCACACTCCAAAATAATACAAGAACCCTTCCACACTGGCCCACTATTATCCTCCAGAACTGCAATGATTCTACACTGCCAGAGGCTTTTGAACTAATCCAGGAGGAGTTTTGAACATACAATATGGAGAAAAAGGGTCATGGTTTGGGCTGTATTCCAAGGACAACAATTTGCAGTTGAATCAAAAGTGTGATTCCACATCAGGGTTATTTTAGAAGCACTCTGTTGCAGGTTTCCAGAATATGCAGATGGTGATTAGCATAAATTATTCACATGGAGGTCAATTCTTCATAAAAATGTAGCATTTGAGAGGAATGTCTTCTTCTCTCTCAATAAAGTCACCTAGAACCACCTCTCATAAACTCACCCCATAACTTAATTGGGAACTGTGGACTTGCAAGAGGAGGGGAAGAAGATGATAAATTACTGTTGGATTATGAAATTATTGAAAGTATGATCCCTATCTATTTATTAATATGTAGATCAAGATTGGGAAGCAATGTGGGTAAAGCACAGTCAGAAGACCTGGGTTCTAATTCTGACTCCATCACCTGTCTGCTGTGTGACTTTGGGCAAGTCACAATTTCTCAGGGCCTCAGTTACCTCATCTATAAAATAGGATTTAAGACTGGTAGCCCCGTGCGGGATATAGACTGTGTCCAACCGATTTGCCTTATATCTTGGCCCAGTGCTTATTACAATGTCTAATACATAGTAAGACCTTAACCAATACCATTTTATATGAAATAATAATAATTGAATAATAAATCAAGTCTATCTTTTCCCCCAAATGCTCTGCATCCTTGGGGTGTTTAAAAATCCTTGTTGACTGACAAATGGGTTGACTGATTGAATAGATGTTATCTTATTGATATCATGTGGATTGTTCTGAATGTCATAAAGAATATGCTACTTTTACAATTCTTCCACTGTAAACATTTGTAATGATTTTAATGCTCAGATTCTCCAATCTTCGGAATCATTCAAGCCACGCTGATGGGCTAATCCTCAAGTATTTCCTGGCTTTGGTTCAGTGATAATGTAGTTTGTGTTTGGAGTCACTAATTGAACATCTCTGAATCCATTGGAAAAATAAGTATGGTTGGATTAGCTCACAATGACAGGGCAAGTTGTGTGTTTGTGTATGTCTGTGTATGTCTGTGTCTGTGTGTATGTGTGTATGTCTGTGCTGGTTTGAACTCTAATGGTGGACCAAATTGTTTTAATACTTAAGCAACTGCAAATTAAATGACAGAAGGTGGTCTTTCCTAATAGATAAATTTGACATTTTCAGTGGCCTCCAAATAAAAAGGTCAAGCTATTAAAAAAGAAAAATAGAATTGTCATAACAAAATCAATGGATGATCCCTTGAGTGTTCCCTCTGAATCTTATTATTTTCTGTGGTATGTTCTAAGTGCGTCATTAGTTCTTAGAAGGAAGAGAATTCTGATCCTAGCAAACAGGGGTAGCCCAGACCTTCCAAGATGCTTGTGAGTTGGTTTCTTTTATCTGCCCACCTTCTTCTGAAGTACCCTTTGTTGCTTGAAATAGGAAGGAAAAGAGCAAGGGCCAGGAATTTCTTTGGTCTGTTTGCAAGAATCACTTTAAGTCTTTTTCCAATTAAAAAAATATGAACTGGGAAGCACTGGAAAATGGAAAAAAGCTCCCAGATATTTCTGCAAAGACCAATCTGTTCCCGTGTGAAGTCCAATCTGCTTCATTCATACTTCACAAATGCTGCTATGTATATGGTACAATTTCCACAATCATCTCACTTTAATTTGTTGTGACGATTTTTTCTGACACTTACTGAGCGCACTTTTTGGGTCAACCTCTGAACTATGTGCTGGGTAACAAATCAGGCCATTGATTCTGATTAAGATCCCAGCCCTGACCCACAGAGTGGTTCTCAATCTAAAGGCTGGGTGGAGGACAGATGCCCTGGGAAATAAATAACTGGGCAAATGGATTTATTGATTTATTTATTTCATGGCATTTGTTAAGCACTTACTTTGTGCCAGGTACTCTTCGAGGTGCATGGGTAGATACAAGATAATCAGCTGGACACAGTCCATATCCCACATGGGACTCACAGTCTTAATCTTCATTTTACAGATGAGGTAACTGTGGCACAGAGAAATTAAGTGACTTGTCTAAGGTCAAACAGCAGACAGGTGGCAGAGCCAGAATTACAAACCAAATTTTTTTTTTGTTTTCTTTTCGTTTTTTTTTTTATGGTATTTCTTAAGTACTTACCATGTGCCAGGCACTGTACTAAGCCCTGGGGTAGATACAAGGTTGTCAGGTTGGACACAGTCCCTGCCCTGCATGGGGCTCATAACCTTAATCCTTATTTACAGATGAAGGAACTGAGGACCAGAATAGCAAATTCACTTACCAAAGGCCACCCAGCAGACAAGTGTACTTGTACTTCCAAAGCACTTATTACAGTGCTCTGCACACAGTAAGCGCTCAATAAATATGAATGAATGAAGTGCCGGAGCCAGGATTAAAACCCGGATGCTTCTAACTCCCAGGCCCGTGCTCTTTCTACTAGCCCAAGTTGCTTCTCTTTATTAAAAGAAAAGATGGTGCAATAACAACAACAAGAGGAACAGCAGTACATCCATCTCTGCTGGGAAGGACCAGTTCTCATTCCCTTCAACATCCCCATCAGGCTTATCCTGGGTCTAACCAATCACAACCCTCTCAGTGTTTTGGGGGGGTTTTTTTCTTGGCATTTATTAAGCACTTACTATGTGCAAAGCACTGTTCTAAGCGCTGAGGAGGTTACTAGGTGATGATGTTGTCCCACGGGGGGCTCACAGTCTTAATTCCCATTTTCCAGATGAGGTAACTGGGGCACAGAGAAGTTAAGTGACTTGCCCAAAGTCACACAGCTGACAATTGGCAGGGCCGGGATTTGAACCCATGACCTCTGACTCCAAAGCCCGTGCTCTTTTTCACTGAGCCACACTGCTTCTCTCTGTTCTGCTCCTACGGGTTAGATTTTCTCCCCAGCAATGCCGAGAGAGAAGGAAATTGGGAGGCATGCAGTCTCTGGCAGACAGGTGGTGGAATCATTCATTCATTCATTCATTCATATTGAGCACTTACTGTGTGCAATGCACTGTACTAAGCACTTGGGAAGTACAAGTTGGCAACATATAGAGATGGTCCCTACCCAACAGCAGGCTCACAGTCTAGAAGGGGGAGACAGAGGAGAAAACAAAACATATTAACAAAATAAAATGAATAGAATAAATATGTAGAAATAAAATAAATAAATAAATGGAGTAATAAATATGTACAAACACATATACATATATACAGGTGCTGTGGAGAGGGGAAGGAGGTAAGGCTGGGGAGGGGGAGGAGAGGGAGAGGAAGGAGGAAAGGCCTCCTGGAGGAGGTGAGCTCTCAGTAGGGCTTTGAAGGGAGGAAGAGAGCTAGCTTGGAGGATGTGCAGACGGAGGGTATTCCAGGCCAGGGGGATGACATGGGCTGGGGGTCAGCAGCGGGACAGGTGAGAACGAGTCACAGTGAGGAGCTTAGCGGCAAAAGAGCGGAGGGTGCAGGCTGGGCTGTAGAAGGAGAGAAGGGAAGTGAGGTAGGAGGGGACGAGGTGATGGACAGCCTTGAAGCCGAGGGTGAGGAGTTTTTGCCTGAATCGGGATTAAAATCCATGACCTTCTGATTTCCAGGCCTGTGCTCTATCCACTATGCCATGCTGCTTCTCTAAAGAGAAGGGGTGTAAGTAAAGTTCTATAAGCTTCCAGACCACTAACTTTGTGGCCTAGTGGATAGATCATGGGCCTGGGAATCTAATTCCGGATCCTCCTCTTGTCTGCTGTGTGACTTTGGGCAAGTCACTTCACTTCTCTGTGTCTCAGTTCCAACATCGGTAAAATGGGGATTAAGACTGTGAGCCCTATGTGGGACATGGACTGTGTCCAACCTAATTATTTTATATCTAATAAACAGAAAAGCAGCATGGCATAGTGGATAGAGCATGGGCCTGGAAGCCAGAAGGTCATGGGTTCTAGTCACGGCTCCACAATTGTCTGCCTTGTGGCCTTAGGCAAGCCACTTCACTTCTCTGTGCCTCAGTTACCTCATCTGGAAAATGGGGATTAAGAGTGTGGGCCCTATGCGGGACAGCTACTGTGTCCAACCCGATTTGCTTATAACCACCCCTGCACTTAGTACAGTGCCTGGCATATAGTAAGCGCTTAAGAAATACTGTAATTATTATTAGTGTTGTTATCTACTCCAATGCTTAAAACAGTAACGCTTAACAAATACCATAAAAAAATTACTGGAGTGGATGGGAGGGAAACTTAAAAATGTACCCTCATCCACTTCTTCATGAGCCAAAGGGCCACGAGTGGGTATGAGAATAGGAGGAGGGGTACTAAATATCAAGTGCTTCCAAGACTAATGCTAACTCTAACCATGACACCCCAACACCTAGATAGTAAGCTCACTGTGGGCAGAGAACGTCTATTCATTCTATCATACTCTCCCAAGCGCTTAATACGGTGTTCTGTACACAGAAGGCACTCAGTCTTTTAGACTGTGAGCCCGCTGTTGGGTAGGGACTGTCTCTATATGTTGCCAACTTGTACTTCCCAAGTGCTTAGTACAGTGCTCTGCACACAGTAAGCGCTCAATAAATACGATTGATTAAAATGTATGCCATTGATTGATCGATGGATGAATCAGTTGTGGCATTAGGGCCCTATAGAGCCTGTATGGTTCTGGCTACCAAAGTCAATTCAGGGTCCCCTCAAAATGAGGGTTCCAGACACTCACCTGTATCTGACCTCTGCTAAGACTTTACATCCTAAGATTCTTTTATTAGATTGTAAAATCCTTGAGGACAGAGATTATGCTGACTAATTTCCCCGTTTTACTCCCAAACCCATGTCACTTCAACCCATCGGTCACCTCTAGTCCTTGCATATTTATTTATTTTTGCTCTCTCTGAGCCTATATGTATATTTGTATGCTAATTAAAATCATTTTATGTATTCTGATTAACTCACTTTAAATTATTTGTATGTCTGTTCTCCTGCTCCCTGTGAGTAAGGAATGTGCCTCATATGTTGTACTATCCTAAGAATTTATCATTTTTATTATTTATAGTGATAATTACGTTTTCGTTTGACTGTCTACTACATGCCAAGCATTGTACTAAGCTCTGGAGTAGATACAGGATAATCTGATAAGACACGGTCTCTGCCCCGTAGTTCATTGCACCTTGGGGGAAGTCAATAAATAATTATATTACTCTCCAACTACTCCTGTTACTACTAATTATATGATATGTGCTCAAGCTCTTAGTACAGTGCCCTGTACATAGTAGGTGCTGAAGAAACACCTGTATATTGATTCTGATACCATCTCCATTCCCGTGTTTCACTTAGTGCTTCTGAGGCTGCCATCTTCCTTATTTATGGGTAGTTTTAGTAGTGGATCTGGCCACCATCACCCTAATTTGAAAAAACAAACAAACAAGCCAAAAAACTAATAACAGGGAAATGGGGGGAGGTTGGAGAAAAAGAAAGTTCAGTAATCCCAGGATGGGAGATATAGTTCTTGAGCTATGGGGTGTAGTTTCATCAAGCTACTCATAAAGCATTGTGAAGAACACTCTCAGTGAAAAAGAAAGTGCCTGAACAATCAGTCCAAGTCTTTACTGAGCACCCATGGGATGACAAGGTTTCAAATGGCATCTTTTAATATGATTTTACCTTTGTCTCCATATTATCTGCCCAGCCACGTCTGCTCTTTCTGTGTGTTGTGTCCATCCCCAGTGTGCAATATCATTTCTTTCAATAGGTTACATGAAAAGGACAAGTAGAAAAAAAAACCTGTTTAATTATTTCACATTGCTATGGCTTGGTATTCCCTGTAATAATTATCTTCACTTTCTAATATCTATCTCTCATTACAGTGAACATTGACATGTGGATTACCATGATAACCAAAATTAAGCACCAGAAAGTAGGAGTGAATGAATTACTAAAGTATATTCATGACACTCCTACAGCGCAATAATCTGACAGTGTCACTTGTGCAATATAATGTGAAACTGAAATCTAAAGGTGGCTTTTTATCATAGCCTGGTGTAGAATAAATCTTTAATTACCAACATTTTTAACACTTTTTGCCTAAAAGATCTGGAGAGCTAGAAATAGCACAGACTCAAAACCTAGGAATTTTTTGTAAAATAACCATGGTATTCTCACATATTTTTCATGGGCCTGAGTTGTTAAATGGATAGTCTGATTTTACATAACACATTTAGGAGCTTTTATTTTCACGTTACAGGGTTTTTTCCCCCTCTTTCATATTGCACTTTATGTACCTTCCCCTAATCATCCTCTCTTCAATTTGTTGGGGCCAAAAGCCTATAAAGATGTGGATTCTTGACTGAGTGCTGTGATAATGCTCCACAATGCAATAAACCCACGGATGAGATGGATTATTTATATTTTGGTGAAATGAATTCACCATATACAATATTAGTTAATGCTTGATTTGTTGGATTGAATAGTTAAAACATTTTGATAAACTTGTAAAATGTCTTGTGTGGGTTCCAGAAGTAGACTACTTTCTAGCAACTGGAGAAAAGAATGAAAGGAATGAAATGGGAGAAAGAATTAAGAGAGATAATGGTGGATGCAGGAATTCAGGTTGAAAGAGGGTGGAAGGAGTGAAATCTTGAGCAGGGTCAGAGCATCATTGTTCAACAGCATCTGATGTGTACTTCTTCACAGTCTTGCAGGGATCTTGGGCAAATCACTTAACTTCTATGAGCCTCAGCTTCCTCATCTGTAAATAAGGGATTCAATACCTGTTCTCCCTCCTAATTGAGACCCTGAGCCCCATACGGGATAGGGACTGTGTCTGATCTGCATCTTGATTCTGTCCCAGCACTTAGTAGAGTGCTTGGATCATACTAAGAGTTTATTTGCCACAGTTATTATTATTATTATTATTACTAATAAAAATAATAATTCGACCACCAAGGTCTATCCAAAACACATAGTAAAAACACCCACTATAGCAGATCTGACTATGTTTAGAGAATAATGCTTATCCAAAGGGTCAAAATAATTTTATACTTTTGGATAATTTCATTCAAGCTCAAATAATTTTGGGAATAATCTCCCTGAAAATTAAGGATGGGGTACATATTATCCCCGTTTCCACAGAATGATTAAGAATAGGTGAAACCCAGGTCCAGAGGCTATTGGGATTATCAAACTTCTATATTTTTTAGGCTACTAATAGCAGTCAGACAAGGCAAAGCCAAACATGAAAACTGTGAGATGGGTAGGGAGGAGGACTCAATTAATCAATCATATTTATTGAGCACTTACCATGTGCAGAGCACTATACTAAATGTGTAGGAGAATACAATATAACAGACACATTCCCTGCCCGCAATGAGCTTACAGTCTAGAGGACTGTAAGGCCCTACTGAGAGCTCAACTCCTCCAGGAGGCCTTCCCAGACTGAGCCCCCTCCTTCCTCTCCCCCTCTCCCCCCTCCATCCTCCCCACCTTACTTCCTTCCCTTCCCCACAGCACCTGTATATATGTATATGTTTGTACGTATTTATTACTCTATTGTACTTGTACATATTCTACTTATTTTATTTTGTTAATATGTTTTGTTTTGTTCTCTGTCTCCCCCTTCTAGACTGAGAGCTCACTGTTGGGTAGGGACCATCTCTATATGTTGCCAATTTGTACTTCCCAAGTGCTTAGTACAGTGCTCTGCACACAGTAAGCGCTCAATAAATTCGATTGAATGAATGAATGAAATAGAGAGACAGACACTAATACAAATGAAT
Organism: Tachyglossus aculeatus; assembly: GCF_015852505.1. Classification (NCBI taxonomy): domain Eukaryota; kingdom Metazoa; phylum Chordata; class Mammalia; order Monotremata; family Tachyglossidae; genus Tachyglossus; species Tachyglossus aculeatus. Next base: position 85,659,650 of record NC_052066.1, read on the forward strand.
TACAGATATGTATATAAGTGCTGTGGGGCTAGGAGGGGCGATTAATACAGGGAGCAAATCAGAGAGAAGCAGAAGGGAGTGGGAGGGAAGGAAATGACTTAGGGAAGACCTTTTGGAGGTGATGTGTCTTCAATAGGGCTTTGAAGGGAGGGAGAGTAATTGTCTGTCAGATATGAAGAGGGAGGGCATTCCAGGCCAGAGACCGGACATGGGCGGGAAGCCATCGGCAGCATAGATGAGATTGAGGTCCAGTGAATAGGTTGGCATTAGAGAAGCAAAGAGTGCAGGCTGGATTGTAGTAGTACAGTAGTGAGGTGAGGTAGGAGAAGCAGTGTGGCTTAGTGGAAAGAGCATGGGCTTGAGAGTCAGAGGTCATAGGTTCTGATCCTGGCTCCTCCACGTGTCAGCTGTGACTTTGGGCCAGTCACTTAATTTCTGTGTGCCTCAACTACCTCATCTGTAAAATGAGGATTAAGACTGTGAATCCCACATGGGACAACGTGATAACCTTGTACCTATCCCAGCTCTAAGAACTGTGCTTGGCACGTAGTAAGCGCTTAACCAATACCATTATTATTATTACTATTATTATTATTATTATTATTGTTATGAAGGGGGCCAGGGGGCTGACTCTTTTAAAGCTGATGGTAAGGAGTTACTGTTTGATGAGGAGATGGATGAACAACCATTGGAGGTTCTTGAGGAGTGGGGAAACATGGACTGAACATTTTTGTGGAAAAATGATCTGGGTAACAGAGTGAAGTATGGACTGGAGAGCGGGGAGACTGCAAGAAGCCTGATATAGTAATCAAAGCAGCATAGGATAAGTGCTTGAGTTAACATGGTAACAGTTTGGATGAGAGGAAAGAGCTCTAATCATCTTACTGGATAAAACTATAGATAGGAAAGGAGCAGGGGTCAAGTGCCAGCTATCCAATGGGAAACTTCTGTGGCAATCAGCTACTAGTTGGTTCAATTAATCTTTTTCCCCTATACCCAGGGCAGATGACAGATTTGCACATCAGTACCGCTATGGGTCTCCACCTGGAAGAAACTTTTCTACCTTACAGTCTAAAGCCACATAATTGAGTTATGAGGTGGGTGTTTCAACTGGAATAGTGTGATATATCAGTGGTTCTCCTTGGTCCATGTTGAAAAATACTAATATCTTGTGCTTCTAGGAGGTCAGAATTATAGTCAATCTATCAGTCAATAATAGTAATAACGATGATGGTATTTGTTAAGCGTTTACTATATGCCAGGTTCTGTACTCAGCGCTAATAATAATGGTGATGGTATTTGTTAAGCGCTTACTATATGCCAGGTTCTGTACTCAGCGCTAATAATAATGGTGATGGTATTTGTTAAGTGCTTACTATATGCCACATTCTGTACTCAGCGCTAATAATAATGGTGATGGTATTTGTTAAGCGCTTACTATATGCCAGGTTCTGTACTCAGTGCTAATGATAATGGTATTTGTTAATAATAATAATAATAATGGTATTTAAGTGCCATGTGCCAAGCACCGATCTAAGCGCTGGGGTAGATACCAGGTAAGCAAGTTGTCCCACGTGGGGCTCACAGTCTTAATCCCCATTTTTCAGATGAGGGAACTGAGGCACAGAGAAGTGAAGTGACTTGCCCAAAGTTACACAGCTGACAAGTGGCGGAGTCTGGATTAGAACCCGTGACCCCTGACTCCAAAGCCCGTGCTCTTTGCACTGAGCCACGCTGCTTCTAAGTGCTTACTATGCTTAAGCACTTACTATGTGCCTGGCACTGTTCTATGTATCCCGGTTCCCCCAGTTGTCTGCCGTGTGGACTCGGGCAAGTCACTTCTCTGGACTTTAGTTACCTCATCTGTAAAATGGGGATTAAGTCTGCTGTGTGGCCTTGGGCAAGACACTTCTCTTGACCTCAGTTACCTCATCTATAAATTGGAGATTGTCTGCTGTGTGGCCTTGGGTAAGTCAGTTCTCTGGACCTCAGTTGCATCATCTTGAAATTGGGGATTGAGTCTGCTGTGTGGCCTTGGGGAATTCACCTAACTTCTCTGTGCCCCAGTTACCTCCTCTGTAAAATGGGGATGAAGACTGTGAGCCCCATGTGGAACAGGGACTGTCCAACCCGATTTACTTGTGTCCACCCCAACGGTTAGTGTGGTGCCTGGCACATAGTAAGATTGTTAATATGTTTTGTTTTGTTGTCTGTCTCCCCCTTCTAGACTGTGAGCCCACTGTTGGGTAGGGACCATCTCTCTATGTTGCCAACTTGTACTTCCCAAGTGCTTAGTACAGTGCTCTGCACACAGTAAGCACTCAATAAATACGACTGACTGAATGAATGAATAATATATACCAAATGCCTCCTATGTGCTGAGCACTATAAATCAGTAAATCCATTGATGGTCCTTACGGAGCCCTAGCTGTATACACAACACTGTACTAAATGCTTGGGGGAATACAATACAATAAAATTGGTAGTCAAAACCCTTGCCTGTATGGAGCTCACAATCTAGTGGGGGAGACAGATATTAAATAAATTACAGATACAGGAAACAACAGAGGAAAAGGATGTGCACATAAGTGCTGTGGGAAAAACTATACTTTGTGTAGGAAAGTGGGATTTGAATTCAAGTGTCCATTACGGAACTCTCAAATTTAGTCCTCCTCTCTGCTATAGGTGCTCCTAATACTGTGCTTTAGCCAACCCAGGCAGATGGCTATCTAGCTTAATCTTTAAAATCCCCATTAAATCCCCTCCACCCCCATTTTGAAGGAGAGATCAGGAGATGATTAGTACATAGGCCATATTAACTCCATTTTTCCACCATAGGGATGGTATCTGGCTCTCTTGGGATACTATGAATTGATAATCTTACATCCTTGAAATAAAATTAGCTTCACCCAATGCCTGAAAATCATGGAAAAAACAGGATTTCTCCTTTGAACCTGTCTTTTCTACACCATAATTAAGAATTTCCCATAATTTATTAACATGATGGTGGGTCTGGAAACATCTGTAAGACTCTCCACAGTTTTGCCCAGCTTACTTGGGTTTTTCAACACTGTACGGAGTGTTCTTCATTGAATCGATATACTGGGAAATTGAAAAGCATTTTGTAGTAGTTCATCTCCAATATCTCACTAAGGCTGGGCAGTCATGAAATAGGAACAAAATGGGAATTATGGACAGCCACATCCCTCTGAGTAAGCCAGTGCTGAGGAATGATTGGAATGCAAGGTTCAAAAAACCTAGCTAAGTGGCACTAGACTTGGCAGATATTGCCCACTGAAACCTTGCTTTAAGGTTTCTGGTGTGGGCAGGGGTTGTCTCTCTTTATTGCTGACTTGCATTTTCCAAGCACTTAGTACAGTGCTCTGCACACAGTAAGAGCTCAATAAATTGAATGAATGAATAAAAGAAATAACATTAATGTGTAGAAAAAAGTAGTATACCAGGCAGCGCAAGAATACTAACAGTAACATTTATTAAGCACTTACTGTGTTCTAAGCATCAGAACAAATACATGAAAATCATATCAGATGCAGCTTACAGTCTAAAAGGGAGAACAGGCGAGAAGCAGCGTGGCTCAGTGGAAAGACCCCGGGCTTTGGAGTCAGAGGTCATGGGTTCAAATCCCAGTTCCGCCAACTGTCAGCTGTGTGACTTTGGGCAAGTCGCTTCACTGTGCCTCAGTTACCTCATCTGTAAAATAGGGATGAAGACTGTGAGGCCCCCACGGGACAATCTGATCATCTTGTAATTTCCCCAGGGCTTAGAACAGTGCTTTACACATAGTAAGCGCTTAATAAATGTCATCATCATTATTATTATTATTATTATCATTATTATCATCATCATTATTATTATCATTATTATTATTTGCACCATGAGAAGCAGCATGGCATAGTGGATAGACCAAGGGTTTGGGAGTCAGAAGGTCTTGGGTTCTAATCCCAGTTCTGCCACTTGCCTGCTGACCTTGGGCAAATCACTTCTCTGTGCCTCAGTTACGTTATCTGTAAAATGGAGACTGAGACTGTGAGCCCCATGTGGGATGGGGCCTGGGTCCAACCCAATTTGCTTGTGCCCACCCTAGCGCTTAGTACAGTGACTGGCTCATAGTAAGCACTCCTCAAATACCATAATTATCATTATTATTATTATTTTACAGGTGAAGGAACTGAGGTACAGAATGATTAAGCAACTTGGTCAAGGTCACGGAGGAGGCCAGTGGCAGAGCTGGACTAAAATCAGAGTTACCTAACTCCCACATCCATACTCTTTCCACTCTGTAGAAAGAGCCCGGGCTTTGGAGTCAGATGTCATGGGTTCAAATCCCAACTCCGCCAATTGTCAGCTGTGTGACTTTGGGCAAGTCACTTAACTTCTCTGTGCCTCAGTTCCCTCATCTGTAAAATGGGGATTAAGACTGTGAGCCCCCCGTGGGACAACCTGATCACCTTGTAACCTCCCCAGCACTTAGAACAATGCTTTGCACATAGTAAGCGCTAAATAAATGCCATTGTTATTATTATTATTATTATTAGACCACACTGTTGCTCACAGTTCCCTGTATGCTGTGGAATGTGATGCCACTATAATCACATGATCAAAGTAAAAATGGATTTCTCCCTGGTTTTGAGGTCATGGATTAGCTCCTCCCTTACCTAAGCTAAACTCTCAAGGCTAGCGTGAGCCATAACCAACTAGAGCTGGAAACAAGACTACAGACTGTGAGCTCATCATGGGCAGAGATTGTCTCTCTTTATTGTTGTATTGTACTTTCACAATCGCTTAGTACAGTGCTGTGCACATAGTAAGTGCTCAATAAATACAACTGAATGACTGAATGAATGAATGAGACACCCAGCTGCCTACTGAAATCCAACACAGTAATGATAGCCCTGGTTTACTCTGACTGGCACAGAAGAGCCAAAGCAAGCCATGGGTGAAGGGGTTTGTCTAGATTGCTCTTTTATACATTGCCTTGAATAAGTCATAGGTATGAAATTTGGTGTTTTTCCAAATTTGTTGCTTTGAAAGTTAGTAAAATTGTTCTACTATCCCAAATTGATTTAAAGTAAAAAAAAAAAAAACTAAATAAATAGACTAAGGATAAAAATAAAGGGACACTGTGAATGCCTTTTCAGCATAAGGAAATGTTTTTTCAAATTATCTGTGAAAAGTCTCAGTGTGCTGCTAAGGCATTAGGAAGGAGACTAGGAGGCAGAAATGAAAATCTGAGTTTTAAAATGGGAAAGAATATTGTTGCCATTTAGATATTTCCTCTATCAATGTAAAAAGTGTGAAATAAAAACAGACCTACTCAAGAAACAAAGTTCTTGGAGACAACTAAGCTAGAATTTTGAAGTACGATTTTTGGCCAGTTTAATTTGATACTTTCTGTCAAAACAACGAACAGATCAAACAGGGCTTGGAAATGAACTAAAATGACCAGTTGTGATTGTACTGGGAGTAGCATTTTGATGGTTGAAGCACTTGACCTTGTCTCTCCCGTAGTGCTTAGAACAGTGCTTGGCACATAGTAAGCACTTAAATACCATCATTATTATTACTGCAATAAAGTAAAATATCAATATTAACAGCATTATTGAACACCTACATCCACAACATGAGGCCTCCACCTAACCCTGGGAAGAGTGGAGGCTGTTTTAGTTGTTGCCGTGGCTATAAATATGCCTTAAACTCTGAGCCCTGAGGAGCCTGAAATTCTGCTCCCCCAGCTACAGTCTTGTCTTGAGCCATCAAATCGTTTCCCACCCATCGCGACACCCGGATCACATCTCTCTCAGAACGCCCCTGTTATCCACTTGTGATCATTCCGGTAGTGTATCCATAGAATTTTCTTGGTAAAAATGCAGAAGCGGTTTACCATTGCCTCCTTCCAGGCAGTAAACTATAGTCTCCACCCTCAACTCTCTCCCATGCCCCTGCTGCCCAGCATGGGTGAGTTTTGACTTGCAGCAGATTGCCTTCCACTCACTAGCTAGGATTGGAATGGATATGCCTCTGCTTGACTCTCCCTCCCATAGCCCAGACTGGTAGAGTACTGGAAACTCTCCAGGTGTGACTGATCTTGTTTTTATTTTCTATATTTGTCTGTTATGTTTGTTTCATCATTTCTGATGTGTCAGCCTCCAGTCCCTTCAGCCAGTTTATGCCCTTAGATTGTGAACCCTACCAAGGCACAGAAATTATATTTAATTTTCACTTGTGTAAAATCCCAAATCTTAGTACAGAGCTCTGTACTCAGTAAGTGCTTAGTAAATAGTATTACTACTACAGCAACTCTGTGCAGAGCACTGTACTAGGCAATCAATCAGTGGAATTTTTAAGAAAAATTCCAAAGAGGCTAAGGACAGGATCCTTGTCATCAAACAACTTTCAATCTAATGCATAGCAGACATTAATTGACGTATTGCAGGGTTAAATGAGAAAAATCTAGATCATGTGTTTTTAAACAAATACGAAATCAATCCATCAGTTGTATTTATTGAGAGCTTACTGTATGCATAGCATTCATTTATTCAAGCGTATTTATTGAGCGCTTACCATGTGCAGAGCACTGTACTAAGCGCTTGGGAAGTACAAGTTGGCAACATATAGAGATGGTCCCTACGCAACAGTGGGCTCACAGTCTAGAAGGGGGAACAGACTGAACTAAACTGAACTGTCTGAACTGAACAGTCTGAACTGGAAGGGGGAATAGCACTAAACTAAGTGCTCGGGAGAGTAGAAAACAAGCGACATGGAGAAATTCATGAGTGATAAGATAGCTGATGGATTGGTCTGCCTGTGAAAGTATGGAGTGAAATCAAATGAATGCCTCTTAGAACAGGCAGAATTTCGGGTCGGTGTTATTGACATTCATTGTTAGCTGTTATTGAGCCTTATTAAGACAATAAAAGTGGCATGCATGGTATTTGCGATCATAAAATTGGGAAGTTACAAATACCAGCATACCAGCAAATACCAGTTTCATAGGAACATTATAGAAACTTTAGAAAGCAGGACATATTGGACTAGGAGTAGCCAAGTAAAGTTCACCTTGGAAAAATGCAAGCTAAGCTATCTGGGGAGGTAGAGCAGAGACCTTAAATAGAGCAAACAGAAAAGCAATCTTTCTGAAAGGGACCTGGGACTGGAATTAGGTACAAAGTGGCCATGTCTGCATGGAGGACAGGGTACAGTTCGGAAGGAAATTTCAAGAAGGAAAACTTCTCTCGACCCACCTATTCACAGGGCAGAGCTATCTTTTAGTGCATTAGCAGAGATTATGTTGGGCAAACTCAGAAATTTTGGGATGCTGTTTACCATTCCTGCCACCTCTGAGATGACCCTGGGAATTATAGTCAGCCTGACTGCCTGATGGACAGGATTTGGGTCTATTTCAACTCATGCTTTTTCTCCTCATCCCACTGCTACCATTAATGTAGGAATCCCTCATCCAGAAACTTAGGCAGAGGGAATGATGGAGCCATAATGAGTAAATAACCCTATCCAGGCAGCAGATTTCAACTGGATAGATTCCATTTGAGAAGCAGCATGGCTTAGCGGAAAGAGCCCGGGCTTTGGAGTCAGAGGTCGTGGGTTCAAATCCCAGCTCCACAACTTGTCAGCTGTGTGACTTTGGGCAAGTCACTTAACTTCCCTGTGCCTCAGTTACCTCATCTGTAAAATCAAAATTAAGACTGTGAGCACCATAAGGGATAACCTGATAACCTTGTATCTACCCTAGTGCTTAGAACACACATCAGGCAAAAACTCCTCACCCTCGGCTTCAAGGCTGTCCATCACCTCGCCCCCTCCTACCTCACCTCCCTTCTCTCCTTCTCCAGCCCAGCCTGCACCCTCCACTACTCTGCCGCTAGTCTCCGCACTGTGCTTCGTTCTCGCCTATCCCGCCGTCAACCCCCGGCCCACGTCATCCCCATGGCCTGGAATGCCCTCCCTCCGCACATCCGCCAAGCTAGCTCTCTTCCTCCCTTCAGAGCCCTACTGAGAGCTCACCTCCTCCAGCAGGCCTTCCCAGACTGAGCCCCCTCCTTCCTCTCCCCCTCCTCCCACTCCCCATCCCCCCACCTTACCTCCTTCCCCTCCCCACAGCACCTGTATATATGTATATATGTTTGACGTATTTATTACTCTCTTTATTTATTTTGTTTGTACGTATTTATTCTATTTATTTTATTTTGTTAATGAGTTTTGTTTTGTTCTCTGTCTCCCCCTTCTAGACTGTGAGCCCGCTGTTGGGTAGGGACCGTCTCTATATGTTGCCAACTTGTACTTCCCAAGCGCTTAGTACAGTGCTCTGCACACAGTAAGCGCTCAATAAATATGATCGAAGGAATGAATGAAATGCTTGGCACATAGTAAGTGCTTAACAAATACCATCCTTATTGTTATTATTATTATTATTGTTATTATTCCAAACCAATCAGATTCATGGAGAAAAAATACCGAGTCTGCAGAGCCACAAGACAATGCTTATTGTGTATTTACCATGTGCAGAGCACTGAACTAAGCACTTGAGAGATGACAGTACAACAGAGTTAGTAGGCACATTTTCTGCCCACAGTGAGCTTACTATCTAGAGGAAGAAATGGACAATAGTAAATATAATTTACAATACATAATGTAATGGAAAAAAAGCAGTAAAATCCTCTGTCTCTAGCTGGCTAAAGAGGCCATCTTCAATAAAGCCAGAAACATCTAAGTTCTTTAGGTTTATTCGTTTTATTTTCACACTGAGGATTTGGGTGTATGTATATTTGTATTTACATGTATGTGAGTGTGTGTGTTTGCTCCATGGACACTCAGATGTTAGATTATCATCCTGAAGATTTATCTATACAGAAAAGGCCAGCAGAATGTAAGATTGCTGACACACAAGCAGTGAACCCAATGTAAGTTTTCTTCTTCAGAATTTGATAAGATCAAAACCTGAAATCTAAATTCAGAGTTTGCTACCTTAGTATCAGCAAGATGTGGAAAGTAAACAGAGGAAACTTGGATATGAATAAGGACAAGTTGGAGGGACTGAGTCATAGAGGTGGATTTAGAGTTGAGCCTATAGGGGGAGGCTAATGGTGAGAGCAAGGTGTTGCCTTTTAAACACTAAAGGGAAATTAAAAAAAAACAACTTTAAGGTGCTGCAAAGTAGTGATGGAATGAGACGAAGAGGATGATGTAGATTCTTAACGAGACTACAGGAATGTGTGACAGGCCATACAGAGGTTTGCCACAGGAGGTAAAGAATAATAAAATCCTCTGATTACTCATAAAGCAGCATAGTTTATTGGAAAAAGTTCAGGTCTGGGCATCAGGGGGTCTGAGTTCTAATCCCAGCTCTCACTTATCTGCTGTGTGACCTTGGATAAGTTATTTAACTTCTCAGTTTCCCATCTGTTCTCCCTTCCACATAGTCCCTATCCCAAAGGGGGCTCACAATCTGAGTCCAACTTGATTATCTTGTTATCCACCTCAGTGCCTAGTAGGAGTGCACATGCCATTTAACAAATTTAACCATATAAAAAAAAATCTGGGTAACTGAAAAAAATGAAACTATAGGGCAGTGACAATAAAATGGATGGCCTAGAAAACAGGAATCAAAGTAAAAGTATAAGAGTTTCCCTGATTTTCATAGAAGCATTTAATAATTCGCAAACCAGGGTCTCGAGGTATTCCTCCTCCTTGCAGACCCTAACAAGGCTGCACCACTGTTCTTCCTTGGTCTGCCGCAGTTAGAAAATTCTTCTGGGTGTCTTCCTTATGGGCAGCCTGGCTAACCAGCCATCTAATGATTTTGCTTCATAAAATTTGAAATCACTCTCAAATTGATTATTCTCTAAAATAATATTCATCCCAAATCGCAATCTGGAGGCCAGAGGCACACATGTGATCAGCACACTGGCTGGTGATAAAGATTTGCTGAAATGATCACTCCTGGTTTGATTTGGCTTATTTCTAAAATAAACTCGAAATTAGAAACAGATTATTGGTTCTTTAATTTTCTTTTCTGATTTTTCTTTGTAGTTATTGTGGAAAAGTGACAGGGCGGGAGCCAGTTACTCAACTGAATGTGCGTAAACTTGGGCTCAAATTGTGTTTTCATTGGAGCTGAGGCTTCCATGGAAGATTGTGGAGGTTTCTGAGGAGATCACGGAGACAATCTGGCAAATTCTGGAATGTTGCTTGCTGGCAGCCTGAGAGTCCTGATTAAGACCACAGGTGCATAGAACGATCCAATATTTTCCACCACATTTGAAAGTCCAACATTAACTAATGTTAGAAATGGTAATAGAAAAGTAGTGTGGCCTAGTAGATAAAGTGTGGGCCTAGGAGGTAAGGGATTAAGACCCCAGCTTCACTTACCTACTGTGTGACCTTGGTCAAATTGCTTAATTTCTCTGTGCCTCAGTTTTGTCATCCATAAAATGGGTATTAAATACCTACTGTCTCCTCCCCTTAGGCTGTGAGCCGCAAGTGGGCGGGGACTGTCACTGGTCTAATTGCACTGTATCTACTCCAGTGCTTGGCATATAGCAAGTGTAACAAATGTCACATTTATTATTAATTCTTAGTATTATTAACAATAATAGAATATGTTTAGCATGTATTTTAGTTTAGATACTGAGGAGAAGGAAAAGCAAAATGCAGAACAAGTAAGCGAGAATCACCCCATGAAGCTAAAACTAATTCTAGCTAAAATTTCTAACTAAAAACTAAAAACTAAAGCTAAAACTTGTTCCAATTCTGGCTCTGCCACTTTTCGCTGGTGTGAACTTTGGCAAAACACTTAACTTCTCTGTGCCTCAGTTTCTTCACCTACAAAATAGGGATTAATACTTGCTCCGTCCCTTCTCCCCTCCTTAACTTCCATCTTCAACCGCTCACTCTCCATTGGTTCCTTCCCCTCTGCCTTCAAACATGCTCATGTCTCTCCCATCCTAAAAAAACCCTCTCTTGACCCCACCTCACCTTCTAGTTATCGCCCCATCTCCCTTCTACCATTCCTTTCCAAACTCCTTGAACGAGTTGTCTACATGTGCTGCCTTGAATTCCTCAACACCAACTCTCTCCTCGACCCCCTCCAGTCTGGCTTCCGTCCCCTACATTCCACAGAAACTGCCCTCTCAAAGGTCACCAATGACATCCTGCTTGCCAAATTCAACGACTCATACTCTACCCTAATCCTCCTCGACCTCTCAGCTGCTTTCGACTGTGAACCACCCCCTTCTCCTCAACACGCTATCCAACCTTGGCTTCACAGACTCTGTCCTCTCCTGGTTCTCCTCTTATCTCTCCGGTAGTTCATTCTCAGTCTCTTTTGCAGGCATCTCCTCCCCCTCCCACCCCCTTACTGTAGGGGTTCCTCAAGGTTCAGTGCTGGGTCCCCTTCTGTTCTCGATCTACACTCACTCCCTTGGTGACCTCATTCGCTCCCACAGCTTCAACTATCATCTTTACGCTGATGACACCCAGATCTACATCTCTGCCCCTGCTCTCTCCCCTTCTCTTCAGGCTCGCAACTCCTCCTGCCTTCACGGTATCTCCATCTGGATGTCTGCCCACCACCTAAAACTCAACATGTCCAAGACTGAACTCCTTGTCTTCCCTCCCAAACCCTGCCCTCTCCCTGACTTTCCCATCACTGTTGATGGCACTATCATCCTTCCCATCTCACAAGCCCGCAACCTTGGTGTCATCCTCGACTCCGCTCTTTCATTCACCCCTCACATCCAAGCTGGTCTCAGCTCCGCAACATTGCCAAGATCTGCCCTTTCCTCTCCATCCAAACCGCGACCCTGCTCGTTCAAGCTCTCATCCTATCCCATCTGGACTACTGCATCAGCCTCCTCTCCAATCTCCCATCCTCTTGTCTCTCCCCACTTCAATCCATACTTCAAGCCGCTGCCCGGATTGTCTTTGTCCAGAAACGCTCGGGGCATGTTACTCCCCTCCTCAAAAATCTCCAGTGGCTACCAATCAACCTATGCCTCAGGCAGAAACTCCTCACCCTCGGCTTCAAGGCTCTCCATCCCCTCACCCCCTCCTACCTCACCTCCCTTCTCTCCTTCTACAGCCCAGCCCGCACCCTCCTCTCCTCTGCCGCTTATCTCCTCACCGTGCCTCTTTCTTGCCTGTCCCGCCGTCGACCCCCGGCCCATGTCATCCCCCTGGCCTGGAATGCCCTCCTTCCACACATCTGCCACTTCCTCCCTTCAAGGCCCTACTGAGAGTTCACCTCCTCCAGGAGGCCTTCCCAGACTGAGCCCCCTCCTTCCTCTCCCCCTCCTCTCCCTCTCCATCCCCCCGCCTTACCTCCTTCCCTTCCCCACAGCACCTGTATATATGCATATATGTTTGTACATATTTATTACTCTATTTATTTATTTTACTTGTACATATCTATTCTATTTATTTTATTTTGTTAATAAGTTTTGTTTTGTTCTCTGTCTCCCCCTTCTAGACTGTGAGCCCACTATTGGGTAAGGACCGTCTCTATATGTTGCCAACTTGTACTTCCCAAGTGCTTAGTACAGTGCTCTGCACACAGTAAGTGCTCAATAAATGTGACTGATTGATTAGCCCTATGTGGGACAGGGAATATGTATGACCTGATTATCTTGTATCTACCCCAGTGCTTAGTACAGTGCCTGGTCTCACAAGCCCGCAACCTTGGTGTCATCCTTGACTCCTCTCTCTCATTCACCCGACACAGCCAATCTGTCACTAAAGCCTGCCGGTCTCACCTTCACAACATCGCCAAGATCCACTCTTTCCTCTCTATTCAAACAGCTGCCATGTAAGTACAATCACTCATCCTATACCTACTGGATTACTGCATCAGCCTCCTTTCTGACATCCCAACCTCCTGACCTCTTCCCACTTCCGTCCATACTTCGCTCTGCTGCCGGATTATCTTTCTACAGAAACGTTCAGGGCATGTCACCCCCCTTCTCAAAAATCCCCAGTGGTTGCCCATCAACTGTGGTATCAAACAACAACTCCTTACTATTGGCTTCAGAGCTCTCCATCACCTTGACCCTTCTTACCTCTTCTCCCCTTCTAGATCTCAGCCCAAACACTCTGCTTCTCTGGTGCTAAGCCTGTCTTGCCGCCAACCCCTGGCCGTCATCCTCTGTCCTGAAATGCCCTCCGTCCTCATATTGGCCAAACAATCACTCTTCCCCCCTTCAAAGCCCTACTCAGTTACTTCATCTATAAAACTGGGATTAAGACTGTGAGCCCTATGTGGGACATAGACTGTATCCAAACTGATTGCCTTGTATCTACCCCAGTACTTTTTAGTCTAAGACGTGCAATGAAGAGGGCTATATAGTGGTGTTTGGGAGGCCAGGAATAATAATGAAAACAATAATTATGGTGTTTGCCAAGAATTTACTAAGTGCCAAGTACTGTACTAATCCCTGGGTAGATACCACATAATCAGGTTTGCAGTTATTTTGTTTTTTTTTTTATTTTTGACTAACTGCAACAGGATTCATGCACATGTTTCCCTTCTCAAAAACACCGTCCTGGGAATACCCGAGCCAGCCATGTGATAGAAGAAACAAAAGGCTTTTTCAGGGACTCACTGTTTACATGATTTTGGAATTATTATTTTCTCTCCTAGTTAAATTTAGCTGGGATCAGTCTCTAAATTATTACCATAATTACTATTGTCAACATTATTGTTATTATCATTATTATTATTGTAGTCATTAAACACTGTACTAAGCACTGAGTTATCTAGAAGATAACCAGGTCAATATAGCCCCATTCCCAAATGGGGATCACAGTCTAAGTGAGAAGGAGAACAGGAATTTAGCCCCATTTTTATAAATGAGAAAACTGAGGCAAAGAAAATTTAAGTGACTTGTCTGAAGTCCCACAGCAGGCAAGAGGCAGAACTGGGATTTGAACTCAGGTCTTCTGATCAAAGAAAATATCAAAGACTGTATAATGCAGCTCAGTTCAGAACAAATGTCATGTGTGTGTGGTGGGTGGGGAAGAAAGGAGGATGAGGTACCAAGAACAGAGAAGGACAAGGAGTAAGTTTTGGGGGCAAGCATTAGCACTGTATGCCTAATTGTTGATAATGGTATTTGTTAAGCGCTTACTGTGTGTCAAGCACTGTTCTAAGTGCTGGGATAGATACAAATTCATCAGGTTGGACACAGTCTTTGTCCCACATGGGGCTCATAGTCTTAATCACCATTTTACAGATGTAGGTACTGAGGCCCAGCTAAGTTAAGTAACCTGCCCAATGTCACCCAGGAGACAAATGGTGAAGCAGCGTGGCTCAGTGGAAAGAGCACGGGCTTTGGAGTCAGAAGTCATGGGTTCAAATCCCGGCTCTGCCAATTGTCAGCTGTGTGACTTTGGGCAAGTCACTTCACTTCTCTGTGAACAGAGCTCTGCTCTAAGCACTGGTGTAGATACAAGTTAAATAGGTTGGACCCAGTCTCTGTCCCACATGGGGCTAACAGTTTCAATCTCCATTTTACAGATGAGGCAAATGAGTCCCAGAGAAAAGTGTGTGTGTGTGTGTGTGTGTGTGTGCACGTGCGTGTGTGTACACACATAAGTGTGCTTTCAGAAAGCTTTCAAAGTGGGGAAGAATTGTGTTCCTGGAGATTTGAAGGGAGAAGGACCTATAGACTGGTTGGAGAGGCACAGTGTAGGGTGGTAATACAAATAAGCCATGCCACGTTCGACACCACCACCTAGCAGTTGTATGTGGCTCAATGACACAAGAGAGATCAACCCGAGCTCTGAGCCATAAAAAACATGGTCCTGCCCCTTTTCTAGGAGCAAACAGCTCCAGAGATGGACAAATTGCTCTTCTTGGATTTACACAAGATTGGTGCAATATTTTGTTGTTCTTATACTGCAGCTTGCAAACCATCTGCCCTAGGCCTCTTGTAACAGTAGGATTTTAGAAGAGCTTTGAAGAAGGGGAGGAATATGTGGACAGGGAAGATTTGTGAAGGAATAGATCTCCAGACAGGGAGAACTGTGGGAGCAAGGGGAGAGAGCTGGGAGAATCGAGAGCGAGGAATAATTAGAAGGTTTCCAGTTGCAGATAGATTTTAGCCAGGTTTGCTTACCTGTTGTGCATATAATAGTATTCACTGTTCAGTTTGAAATGAAAATGAATAGTGATGGGAATAAAGCAGATATGGAATGACCTGACTGAAAAAAAGCTTTGATCTCTCTTCCCCACAAGAAACCTACCCACTAGATAGTCTTGTCAATAATATCTCTAAGGAAAGAAATAAATAGTATTTGCCTAGAACCTAACAAATGAATAGGTACACTAAAACTGCCCAGTATACTAAGGAGTAACTTGAGGAATGATAATTATTAATCATGGGAACACCTGATACTTTCATTTTATGAATGATAGCATTTCTATAGCACTTTATTTATTGCATTTAGATGAGTAAGAGGATTAAATTGCAGCCACAGAAATTTATGTCCAACCTCAGAAAGCATTCTGAATTTAAGAAATAGCTCCAGGAAGGAAATGGAATAGTAGTTGAATTAATTGAACACTGACTGTTTGGGGAAAAAAAATACATTGGTGAAACGTTCTCTGCCCAAATGCAGCTTGCACTAAGAATGTGGATTTTGTTCGAAAATGTGGTGCCATATTTTGTGAATTTACCCTGTAATTTGAACCTCAAATTCTCTGTGGATAGGAGTGGAGTTGGCTGGACCTCAGTTCTGAGAGCCACTGGTAAGGTTGGGGGGGGGGGGGGAGAGAGGGGGAGAGGGAGGTGGAGAGAGAGAGTGAGAGAGAGAGAGAGAGAGTTTGTGTGTGTGTGTGTGTGTGTGGTGTGTGTGTGTGTGTGTGTGTGTGTGTACATGATGGGAGGAGCTCTTGGCTGGTCCCCCAAACCTGAAGTTTAGTTTTCTTTCCTACTTTGGAGAGCTTGGACTTGCCACAGAGACAGGCCATGTAGGAGAACTTGGCAAATGGCAAACAACTCAACCGCTCTGCCTCCCACTTTTTATGGTACTTGTTAAGTGCTTACTATTTGTCAACCACTGTTCTAAGCACTAGGATAGGTACAAGTTAATTAGGTCAGACAGAGACCCTGTCTAAGTAGGAGGGAGTCAGAGTTTAAGTAGGAGGGTGAAGGATTGAATCCCCATTTTCCTGGTGAGGAAACTGAGGCCACAGAAGTTAAGTAACTTGCCCCAGATCACACAGCGGACACATGGCAGGGCCAAGATTAGAACCCAGGTCCTCTGATTGAGCCCTAACCCTTGGAAACAACTGTTTTGTCCATGTCTCCCCAATCCTCAAGAACCTCCAGTGGCTGCCCAGGTACCGTCGCATCAAAGAGAACCTCCTTAGCATCAGCTATAAGCACTCAATCACCTTGCCCCTCCTACCTGATTTCTTACTACAACCCAGCTTGCTCCTTTAATGCCAGTTTACTCACAATACCTCAATCTTTTCTGTCTTGCTGTCACCCTCTCACCCACATCCTTCCTTTGGCCTGTAACTCCTTTCCTCTTCAAATGTGGCAGATGATCATTCTCCTCTCCTTCAGAACCGTATTAAAGGCCTCTCCTCTGAGAGGCCATCCCTCACTAAGAACTAATTTGTGCTTCTCCGACTACCTTCTGCATCACCTTGGATTTGTACCGTTTGTTCACTCCACCCTCAATCAATCAATTGTATTTATTGAGCTCTTACTGTACTCAGAGCACTGTACTAAGCACTTGGGAGAGCACAATCTAACAAGACTGGTAGACGCCGTTCCCTGCTGACAGTGAGCTTACAGTGTAGAGGGGGATGCAGACATTAAGATAAATAAAAAAAATATGGAATTGCACATAAGTGCTGTGGGGTTGAATTGAGGGTGCAGATCCTTCAATTACAGCATTTATGTGTGTAGCCATAATTTATTTATATTAATATCTGACTCCCTCTCTAGCCTATAAGCTTGTTATGGGCAGGGAACATTCTGCTAATTCTGTTGTATTGTACTCTCCCAAGCATTTAGTCCAGTGCTCTGCATATAGTAAGTAATCAATGAATACCAAATGATTGATTGCACACAGTAAGTGCTCAATAAATCCTATTGATTGATTGATTGACTGATTCAGGTGATTAATGTGGGAAATTTCATACTTCTAAAGAAACTACACCTTTGTGTCTTGTCTTTTGTTGTCGAGTCATCTCCGACCCATTGCAATGCCATGGACACACCTCTCCCAGAACACCCCACTTCCATCTGCAATCGTTCCGGTAGTGTATCCATAGAGTTTTCCTGATCAAAATATGGAAGTGGTTTACCATTGCCTTCATTTGCACAGTAAACTTGAGTATCCACCCTCGACCCTCTCCCACACCGCTGCTGCCCAGCACAGGTGAGTTTTGACTTGTAGCAGATTGCCTTCCACTCGCTAGCCACTGCCCAAGCTAGGGAATGGGTAGGCCCTCTGCTTGACTCTCCCTCCCGTAGATGAGAGTGGTAGAGTACACCTTTATAATATCCAGATGTCATCCAGAGGGGCCCCTCTCAACAGCCTTTCCTCTCACCAATATTCCTAATTAGGAGATGGGGCTGAAGGGCCTTTTCTGGTGAGGTTAACGAAGAATTACCAGTGAACTCCCTCCAGACTCAAGCCCCAGGATACAGTTACAGCTGTGAGCATAAGCAAAGCCCGTCCAAACCTTCTTGGAGTTGGAGCCTGGAGGGAGTCCTCTGGGAACTCTCACTTAATCCTGATTTATATGTCACTATGGCTTAAGCCAATATGACTCATACTGCCCGTTGACTTATAGCATAGAAAATAAGTGTATCTCCAACTGTTCTAAGTGACCTAGTCATGTTAATGTGGAGGGGTACAGTTATGCCCTTTGGATATTCTGTCTCCCCTGTTACTCTCCCCCATTCCCCACAAAACAGAAACCTCCTCCATGCCCCCCCCCCCAAATATACACACACACACACACACACACACACACACACTCTGGAACTGGCTCTTCCCATTGTTTATTTTATGGTACTTGTTAGTGCTGTGTGGTAAGAGCTGAGGTAAATACAAGTTTATAAGATAGGATACAGTCCCTGTCCTGTCTGGGACTTACAGTTTAAGTAGAAGGGAGGAGGATTTATCCCCATTTTACAGTTGAGGAAACAGACACAGAGAAATTAAACGACTGGCCCAAGTTCACACAGCGAGCAATTGACAGATCCAGGATTAGAATACAGATTTGTTTCAGCATGGCAAAATAAGAGTCAAATTTGGGTGGAGTGGAAGCAGTAGATAGGACATATATGGTAAAAGAGGCTGTTGGAGTGTTGCAAATTAACTGGTGAACCTCCAGCCCCATTCATCAGAGGAAAAACAGCAGAGCTATCAAGTGGCACAGAGCAGTATTACCTAAAAGATCCTATTTGATGCTATTGATGCCTGTCTACTTGTCTTGTTTTGTCACCTGTGTCCCCCTTCTAGGCTGTGAGACCATTGTTGGTTAGGAATTGTCTCTATCTGTTGTTGAATTATACTTTACAAGCACTCAGTACTGTGCTCTGCACACAGTAAGTGCTCAATAAATACGATTGAATGAATGAATGAATGAATAAAAGAGGAACTAAGTACTTGCTATGTCATCCTGCCTTGGTCCCTTTAGTCATCCCCTCTTCCAGCCCCACAACATTTATGTACATATCTGTAATTTATTTATATTAATGTCTGTCTCCTCTTCTAAACTGTAAGCTGGTTGTGGGCAGGGAATGTGTCTATTATATTATGTTGTTCTCTCTCAGGTGCTTAGTACAGTGCTCTTCACATAATAATTGCTCAATAAATATGATTGACTGAATGACTCTCTACTCTAGGGTGTCTTAAGGGTTCAGTGGATACCAACACCTAAGATTCTCCAAAGAGACTATTGTTGCTGACATTTTCAACCCAGTAATAACAAAAATTATGATTTTGTTAAGCTCTTACTATGTGCCAAGCACTGTACTATGCACCGGGGGGATACATGCAAATTGGGTTGTAGGAAGTCCCTGCACAACACGGGACTCATAGTCTCAATCCCCATTTTACAACGATGTAACTCAGACCCAAAGAAGTTAAGTGACTTGCCCAAGGTCACACAGCAGACATGTGGTGGAGCCAGGATTAGAATGAGTGCTGCTCTTCCCCATTCAGAATGATGAACTACAGAGTCAACTTTAAGCAACTGAAAGTCTAATCACAGTATTCTCACTGTCCCAGTGGACTGTCTGACTATATTTTTCCTCCTCTTGGCTATACAATAATGATAACTTCCTAACAATTTTGATTTTCTTCGCACCACTAATTAGCTCTTTGTGCTTCCTATGTAAATTGGACTTTCACATGACATCTTTATATCCTGGGCTCATTTTCTTGTTGGGTCTTGTTTCTGCCCTAGGTCTGCAATTGTTTTTATTACTGGTGGAGGAAGGCCTTGGAGATAAAAATCTATGGCCTTTGATGTGATTTTCTGTTTTCTGGAGTACAATATTTGATTAGCTCCCATTTACGGAGTTTGTATCCATCATTCCAGCAGTGCCACAATTTAGTCTCCAGATGAAAAAAAAATTGCAAATACAATTACAAAGTCTCTATTTCTGCTCCTCCCTCACTATATTGGATCTGTAATGCAGCAATGTATTTAAGTATGTATGTACACTCAGGCTCCAGTGAAGGGTGAAATAATTAACATGTTCAGCAAACAGCAATTAACTCTGGAAACACTTGCAATCAGGCAGTGAACATCAGTGCATCATGATAAGAAACGTATCTTTTATGCCTTATGAAAAGAATCTCATGTAACAGGAATCTTGAGGGGAAAATAAGACTCTGCTCTGAATTTCAACATGAGAAGGAGCAAAAGCAATCAACAATTGCTTTTTGATCATAATCTCTGTGACTGTGGGAAGCTCAAACAGGCTTTAGGGCCTAGTTGAAGCCTGCTCCCACATAGGTCCCATTCCTGTGCACACAGGCCTGCTCGGAGGCAGGGGAAAGGAATGTAAAGTTATTTTCAAACTTTGTAATTCTCTGAGAGGGTTGTGGTGCCCCTTTTTCTAGGAAGGCATTCAAACTTGAAATGCAATAATGGGGAAGGTTAGAATTATTACAGAAATTTCACCCTGATCACCTGGGTCTCTTACCTCTGGCGGTTTGTGCATGAGAGCTATTTTCTTTGTGTTGCCTTTTGTGAGATGGATAAAACAATGACTCCTGAGAGAGACTGTGGTAGTTGAATTTATACCTAGACTTAAGTAGTGGTCTAGTCCTATCCATTCATTTTGTCTGTGATTGTGCAGTAAGCCTATGGGTAATGTACACTGCCTGGCCTGAGATATGGATTCAGCAATTTTTATTTATTCATTGAAAATAAATCATAAAAATACATTAGACACAGTGTGGCACCGAAACAGAATCCTGAATTATGTGACTTCTGGTGGCACATATTTCTTCAAGACTTATCATGTAAGTATTACGTGAACCAATCAATTGTTTTATTGCTCAGGGCCTTCAAGGCAAGCTTTTTGGCTATCAGCTGTTTTAAACTCATGTGAGATTTTGCCCGAATCCCCAGTTCGGCTTTTTTTTTAAAAAGTTTCTTTTCAAAGATGGCGTAGTTCTTTTTGCTGCAAAGTAAGGTATCTGGTCTAAACTTTTGAAACTGCAACAAATTAGAGCACATGAAGCTGGAGGGAGGTGATGGAGGAGTAAGGAAAGGGGCGAAGAAGCCATAACACCAATAATAAGGGAGCTAAAATACATTTCAATAATATCTCACGTAGCATTGCCTTTATATTTTTGGGAAACAACACGCCTTTAAAAATGAAGGAATTATTGGGTATTGAGAGGATAGGATCTCCAAATCCCAGGCTTTTTTTGCCTTAAAAACATGGAAAATGCAGCATTTAAATATCACCCCCTTAATGTACCTGCAAAAATAGAAGTTGCGAGTGCCCCTTCCTCTTTTCCCCAATCTCTATTTTCTTTACCTAATTCTCTCACTCCTCAAAACTCTACTCCTGTTTCATCTTTCTCCAGCTTCACAGCTTCTTTCCAACAGGAAGTTTCCTACCTTCTTCTTAAACCCATCTGGCATTTCTGACCCTCTTCCCTTTTACCTCCTAAAATCTTTCACTCATACTCTTCTCCCCATCTTCACTTCCATTTTTTTCTATAAAAAATATCACTTTATTACACTTTTAATTTTTTTTTTTTACAAAAAATTCAGTCCACATTCCCCACTCCTCAAGAACTTCCATGATAGCCCACCCATCCCCCTATCACACAGACACTCCTTTCCATCAGCCTTACAGCTCTCAATCATTTTGCCCCCTCCTAGGAAGCAGCATGGCATAGTAGATAAAACAATGGCTTTGGAATCAGACGGTTATGAGTTCTAATTCTGGCTCCACCTCATGTCTGCTGTGTGAACTTGGGCAAATCACTTCACTTCTCTGGACCTCAGTTACCTCATCTATAAAATGGGGATCGAGACTGTGAGCCCCACGTGGAACAGGGACTGTGTCAACCCGATTTGCTTGTAACCACCGCAGCATTTAATACAGTGCTGGCACATAAGCATAATACCACAATTATTATTATTACCTTACCTCACTGCTCTTCTACTACAGCCCAGCTAATATACTTGACTACTCTAATGCTAGCCTTCTTACTCTACCTCAGTCTCATCCATCTTGCCACCAACCTCTCACCCACATCCTGCCTTTGGACAGGCACAACCTCCATCTTTATATCTGACCACTTTATTTATTTTTGACCATGTAGCTGTAACTATTTTTTATGTTCATCACCCCACTGGAGTTCCTTGGTCCCCCTACCTGTAATTTATTTTAATGCCAGTCTCCCCCACTAGATTACAAGCTCTTTGAGGGCAGTGACTCTATTGTACCATACTCTCCCAAGCAGCTAGTACAGTTCCCTATATACACTAAGTGCTCAATAGATACAATTGATTCATTGATTGTGGGCAGGGAATGTGTCATTTCATTATTCGGTATTTCCCAAGTGCCTAGAACCTTGTAATGCACCAAATGGGTATTCAATATATGCTACCACTAGTACTTAATCACCTCTACCCCAGACAATTGTTCCTGATACCTTAGTTATGTCCTGTCTTTCAACTCTGAATATTACTCCTTAGGGTGTTACTGCTGGGATGGTCTGGACAGATAGGCTAGTTGAGCCAAGTAGAAGTTGAGAAGAGACTTTCAACTCCCTCCCTATCCTCCTAGAACCAGAAGAATTGGCTCTGGGGCAACAATGAGCAGGGCTTTGTGTTCAGTCCGTAGGTTTAGGTCATCCAGAGCAGGAGCCCAACAAGCCTTTGGACAAATTAGTATTCAAACAGCCTTTGATATTGCTTTTAGATATAAATTGTTTTCCTCCACTTCTTGCTTCCATCTTTGTCTCTCAAGGTATCATTGTTCTCTAATCAGGCTTTATGACCCAAGCCAGCTGGTTGGTAGTGAGAAACTATCTCATGCTAAAGGTTTAATGTCTTTAACTTAAAAAAAAGTTTTTTCCTCAAATTAACTTCCTTGAATTTGACATATCTAACCACATATTCTGGTGTTTGGTAGTTGTATGTAAACCGCGTTTTGATGAATTAGTGACTTCTGAAAATGTTTGCCGTTTGAAGTTTCAGCATGTATCCTAATGAATTCCTCAAATTAACTGACCTTGAATTTGACTAATCGAACCACATATTCTGGTGCTTGGTTAGATGCATATAAACTATATTTTGATGAATTAGTAACTTCTGAAAATGTATGCTGGGTGAAGTTTTAGCATGTGTCAGTGAATTCCTCAAATTATTTGTTAAGTGCTTACTATGTGCTAGGCACGGTACTAAGCACTGGAGTGGACACAAGCAAATTGGGTTGGACACAGTCCCTGTCCCATGTGGGGCTCACAGTCCCAATCCCCATTATACAGATGAGGTAACTGAGGCATAAAGAAATAAAGTGACTTGCTAAGGTCACAAAGAGAAGTGGCGTGGCTTAGTGAAAAGAGCATGGGCTTGGGAGACAGAGGTAGTGGGTTCTAATCCCAGCTCTGACACTTGTTAGCTGTGTGACTTTGGGTAAATCACTTCACTTCTCTTTGCCTCAGTTATCTCATCTGTAAAATGGGGATTAAGACTGTGAGCCCCATGTGGGACAACCTGATTACCTTGAATCTACCCCAGTGCTTAGAACAGTGCTTGGCACATAGTAAGTGCTTAACAAATACCATCAGCATCATCGAAGTGGTGGAGCTGGAATTAGAACCTATGTCTTTCTGATTCCCAGGCCTGTGCTCTATCCACTATGCTATGCTGCTAATTTACCAAACCACATATTCTGGTATTTGGTAGATGCATGTAAACTAAGTCTTGATGAATTAGTGACTTCTGAAAGTGTATGCTGAGTGAAATTTTAGCATGTATCCTAGTGAAGCATTCTTTGATTCTAGCTGGGCAGGGACAGCTTTTGTGATTTTACATAGTTAATAATTATAATAATAATTATGGTACTTAAGGATTTACTATGTGCCAAGCACTGTGTGCAAGACCATGTTGCTAATATTTGTAGGATCTTCTATTTTTTCTATTATAGTTATTTCTCAACAGAATAACTTTTTTATATATGTGATTTGTATTAGCTCATATTATTGTCTTCCCTTCTGGACTGTGAGCTCCTTGTGGTACGGGTATAGGAATACCAACTCTGTTGCACTTTACTCTCCCAAGCACTTAGTATAGTATTGTGCACATAGTAAGTACTCAAATACCATTAATAGATTGTTTGATATAATTACAATAAAAATGTTATTTGTTAAGCACTTACTATGTGCCCAAGCATTGTACTAAGCATTGAAGTAGCTACAAGGTAACCAGTTTGAACAGAGTCCACACAGTAAAGTATTAAGATTTACAGTGCCATGGACAGAATTATGGTTTGGAGGGGGAGTTCAATGCATAACAATCTGTCTTGTTTCAAACATTTATGTACAAATCACATCCTTAAAGAACAGTCAATAACTTATTCCAGCATGCATGCTATTATGGGCATCTCATCTTCTAAATCAAGAAGAGTTCTTAGTTTATGAAGACGATGATACTAACAGTGAGATTAATTCATTCAATCATATTTATTGAGCACTTACTGTGTGCAGTACACTGTACTAAGTGCTTGGAGAGTACAATTCGGCAACAGAGACAATTCCTACCCAACAACGGGCTCACAGTCTAGAAGGGGAAGACAGACAACAAAACAAGACACCCAACCATTCATTTAAGGGAAGCTGAAAAGACTGATGGGCAACTGATATGCTCTGGACAGGAGTGGACGTGTGAAGATATCTTAGTGAGCTTATTCTATACAATGGAAACAAGTAATGCATAACCAATGAGTAACAGCATAGTCTATTGGAAAAAACACTGTCTCGGAAATCAGAGGACCTGGGTTCTAATTCCAGCTCTGTCAATTGTCTACTTTATGACCTTGGGCAAGTCACTTAACTTTTCTGTAACTTGTTACCTCACCTGTAAATTGAAGATTAAAGCTGCGAGCCTCATGTGGAACGTGGACTGTTGTCCAACTTGATTATCCATATCTACTCCAGTGCTTAGTTCAGTGCCTGGCACAAACTGCTTAACAAATACCATAAACAAACAAAAATGCTATTTTTACAAACCTTTGTCTGTAGCCATAGTTTCTGAAAAACCTCAGCAGTTTCGTTAAGGTGCATTTGTGAAATAAATGTTTATAAATCTCTGAAGTAAAATAGTGTTCAAGTGTTTTTGAACTACACATATGTGGAAAAAGAATTTGTGTTCCATCTTCAAATACCATTCAGTCTTTTCCTGTAGGACCCCATATGGCAAAATTTGGAAACTTTGTTCCTAAGTGACCCTGAACAGTAACTGCTTGTGTTGTCCAAATTTGGAGAGATGATTAGTAATAACCAAAAAGAAACCAATTGAAATCAGAAAATATTAAGTGAGATGGACACAAGAACATATAATCCAAGGCACTCATGATGACAAGTCAGTGAGAACGTGTATGTTCTGTGAATGAACCATTTTATAAATAGGACGAGGCATAAAACTGACCTTAGACCCTCTTATTGACATTCATATTGTGCAAGGTGGCAGAGATGATAGTAATTTTAATGAGAGCTCTATACTGAGTTTTTAAGTAGACAGAAGTTAGAGGGAAAAACAGGAATATTAGGTCTGAGAATTATTAAATTTATGCGTGGATACTAGGTCTCTAATTGGATATTAGAGGGAAAGTTAGGATGTTAGATGGGGCATTCATAACTATGAGAACTGTTGTCAAGATGGCATTATCAAATGTCTTCCAAGTATCTTTTGTTGTTACTGTCAGAGACAGAATGTTGGGTTCAGTGAACCACTTGTCTGATCGAGAAAGCTGTTTTTGATATTCTAGCAATGCTTCAGTATTGCTTTAGGAAAATATTCACCAATGACCCCATTTTTGCCAAACGTAACAGACTCTGCTGATTACAATCCTCCTCGGCTGCTTCGGACACTGTGGATCAATCCATTCTCTGGAAATTTCCATCCAACCTGGGTTTTTCTGACAGTTCTCCTTTTGTTCCTTTCCTTCCTTTCTGGTCAATCCATTTCAATTTATTGTATTAGCTTTTCTGCTTTCCCCTTATTAATCATAGGTACCCATCATTTATTAAATCACATTAACTGAGTGCCTACTGTGTACAGAGCCCTGCACTAAGTGCTTGGAAAAGTACAATACAGCAACACAGAATGAAAATCCCTGCCTGCAAAGAGCTCCTAAGGGGGTGGGGGGGTGAGGGGCAGGTATCAGTACAAATAAACAGACATCAATGTAAATAAAGTTACAGACATAGATATATATCTATATATATATAGATATATCTCTATATAGAGATATATCTATATATATAGATATATCTCTCTATATAGAGATATATCTCTATATAGAGATATATATAGATATAGATATATGTATAGATATATCTATAGATCTATCTATCTATATCTATATAGATAGATAGATCTATATATAGATAGATATAGATATCTATATCTATATATCTATAGATATATATCTATATCTGTAACTTTATTCATATTGATTTAAATACCAGCGTGACTCAGTGGAAAGAGCATGGGCTTGGGAGTCAGAGGTCATGGGTTCTAATCCCAGCTCTGCCACTTGTCAGCTGCGTGACTTTGGGCAAGTCACTTCAGCGTGGCTCAGTGGAAAGAGCCAGGGCTTTGGAGTCAGAGGTCATGGGTTCGAATCCCAGCTCCGCCACATGTCTGCTGTGTGACCTTGGGCAAGTCACTTCACTTCTCAGAGCCTCAGTTACCTCATCTGTAAAATGGGGATGAAGACTGTGAGCCTCACATGGGACAACCTGATCACCTTGCATACCCCCCAGCGCTTAGAACAGTGCTTTGCACACAGTAAGCGCTTAACAAATGCCATCATCATTATTATTATTCTCTGCCTCAGTGACCTCATCTGTAAAATGGGGATTAAGACTGTGAGCCCCATGTGGGACAACCTGACTACCTTGTATCCCCCCAGTGCTTAGAACAGTGCTTAGCACATAACATTTAACAAATGCCATCATTATTATATATGTGTGTATATATATGTAATATATACACAGTTACATAATACACACACATATACAATATACACATATATAATATACACATATATAATAATACACATTTATTCATTCAATCGTATTGATCACTTACTGTGTGCAGAGCACTGTACTAAGCTCTTGGGAAGTACAAGTTGGCAACATAGAGATGGTCATCATCATCATCATCAATCGTATTTATTGAGTGCTTACTATGTGCAGAGCACTGTACTAAGCGCTTGGGAAGTACATATTGGCAACATATAGAGACAGTCCCTACCCAACAGTGGGCTCACAGTCTAAAAGGGGGAGACAGAGAACAAAACCAAACATACTAACAAAATAAAATAAATAGAATAGATATGTACAAGTAAAATAAATAGTCCCAACAGTGGGCTCACAGTCTAGATATATGTATATATATGTGTGTGTGTTATGAGTTGGAGAGAGAGGGGAAGAGCAATGGGAGCAAGTCAGGGCAATGCAGAAGGGAGTGGGAGATGAGGAAAAATGGGGCTTAGTCTGCTAAGGCCTTTTGGAGGAGATGTGCCTTCAGTAAAGCTTTGAAGTGGGGAGAGTAATTGTCTGTCAGATCTGAGGAGGGAGGGCATTCCAGGCCAGAGGTAGAATGTGACCCAGGAGTCAGCAGTGAGATAGGGAAGATGGAGGCACGGTGAGAAGGTTAGCACCAGAGGAGTGAAGTGTATGGGTTGGATTGTAGAAGAAGAGATGAGAGGTGAGGTAGAAGGGGCAAGGTGTTGGACTGCTTTAAAGCCAGTGATGAGGTGGAGGTGGATAGGAAACCACTGGAGACTTTTGGAGACGGGGAAGGGGAGGTTGACATTTCCTGAATGTTTCTATAGAAAGATGATCCAGTAAGCTGAGTGAAGAATGGACTGGAGTGGAGAGAGGCAGGAGGTTGGGAGATCGACAAGGAGGCTGATGCAGTCATCTAGGTGGGATAGGATGAGTGATTGCAGTTTGGATGGAAAGGAAAGGACAGATTTTTCCATGTTAAGGCTCAGTCCTAGTCCACTTGTAGTCTCAATCTACATTCACTCTCTTGGGGAGCTCATCTGCTCCCATGGTTTCAACCACCACTTCCGTGTGAATGACTCCCAAATATATCTTGCTAGTCCCAACTCATGCCCTTCTCTGCAATCTCACATTTCCTCCATCATCGAGAAGGATGTCCTGCAAGCATCACAAGCATGGCATAACTTGAACCTTAAGAAATCCTTAAGAAATCCTCTCTTCCACCTAATTTTTCCATGATATCATTCTGCACATGCACATCCACATTTAGTGTTTGACCATTCATCTCAGGATAACAATGATAATAACTGTGTTATCTGTTAAGTGCTTACTATGTGCTAAGAGCTGGGGTGTGTGCAGGATAATCAGATCAGACTCAGTCCCTGTCCTACAAGGAGTACATTGCTTAAGGGGAGGGTAGAGCTTAGACTGTAAGCTCGCTGTGGGCAGGGACTGTGTCTGTTATACTATACTCTCCCAAGTGCTTAGTATAATGCTTTGCACACAGTAAGTGCTCAATGACTGATCTTCATTCATTCATTCAATCGTATTTATTGAGCGTTTACTGTGTGCAGAGCACTGTACTAAGCGCTTGGGAAGTAGTAGTTGGCAACATATAGAGATGGTCCTTACCCAACAGCGGGCTCACAGACTAGAAGGGGTAGACAGACAACAAAACAAAATAAATAGAATAAATATGTACAAGTAAAATAAATAGAGTAATAAATATGTACAAACATATATACATATATACAGTTGCGGTGGAGAGGGAAAGGAGGGGGCTCAGTCTGGGAAGGCCTCCTGGAGGAGGTGAGATCGTCACTTTACAGATGAGGAGCCTGATTTATTTATATTAATGGCCATCTCCCCTTCTCTTGGGCAGGGAACTTGCCTGTTAATTCTGTTGTCTTGCACTCTCCCTCCCAAGAACTTAGTACAGTGTTCTGCACATAATAAGCCCTCAATAAATACCATTGATTGATTGAAGAACAAAGAAATGAAGCACCATACCCAAAATCCCACAGCAGGCACATCATCATAATAATAATGATGGCATTTATTAAGAGCTTACTGTGTGTGAAGCACTGTTCTAAGCCCTGGGGACGTTACAAGGTGATCGGATTGTCCCACATGGGGCTCAAAGTCTTCATCCCCATTTTACAGATGAGGTAACAGGCACAGAGAAGCTAAGTTACTTACCCAAAGTCACACAGCTGACAAGTGACGGAGCACGATTTGAACCCATGACCTCTGACTCCAAAGCCCGGGGGTCTTTCCACTGAGCCACGCTGCTTCTCTTGGTGGAGCTAGGATTAGGTTTCAGCTCTCCTGACTTCCAGCCCAGTGCTCTTTCTACTAACCTCTCTCCTTCTTAAGGAGGAACTCCTGACACTCAGCTTTAAGGCACATAATCAATTTTCTCTCTTACTTTTCCTTGGATTGATCTATATCTTCATTTTACACCTGGAGAAATATGCAATTCCACCTTTAGGTAAACATGGTCTTTTCTATATGTTGCTAACTTGTACTTCCCAAGCGCTTAGTACAGTGCTCTGCACACAGTAAGCACTCAACAAATACAATTGATTGATTGATTTTAAGCAGAGCTCGATATAAAGTTCAGGAGGTTCTATATAAACTGATGTAAAAGAACACCCTACTGATTCAGGACTTTGTGCACTCTATTAGTATTAAGGCTGCCAAGTGACCTCAAGGAATATATAATCATAGGAGGAATCAATCAATCCCTGGTATTTATTAAACACTTAAAGGGAGCAGAACACTATACTAAGTGCTTGGGAGAGTGAAACACAAAAGAGTCAGTAGACACATTCCCTGCACACAAGGAGCAGCATAGCCTAATGGAAAGAACTTGTCCCTGGGAGTTGGAGGGCCTGGATTCTAATCCTGGTTCTGTCAATTGTTTGTTGTGTGACCTTGGGCAAGGCACTTAACTTCTCTGTGCCTCAGTTCCCTCAACTGTAAAATGGGGATTAAATGACTGTTCTCCCCTCTACTTAGACTCTGAATCTCATATGGGACAGGGACTATGTCAGACCTAATTAACTTGTACCTACCACAGAACTTGGAACAATGTTTGGCACCTAGTAAGTGCTTAGTAAATACTATATGAAAAGAGCTTACTGCCCAGAGGGAACCAAGGCAAACAAATGTATTCTAACACTAGAGAAAAGGTATAGATATAAATGCATGTCTTGTCTTATGCTGTCGAGTTGTTAGCAAGCCATAGAGACTCCATGGAAACACCTCTCCCAGAACGTACCATCTCCATCTGCAATTGGTCTGGCAGTGTAGCCGTAGAGTTCTCTCGGTAAAAATACAGAAGTAGTTTACCATTTCCTTCTTCTACGCAGTAAACTTGTCTCTACCCTCAACTCTCTCCACGATGCTGCTGCCCAGCAGAGGTGAGCTTGACCTGTAGCAGATTGCCTTCCACTTGCTAGCCACTGCCCAAACTAGAAATAGAATGGGTATACCTCTGCTTGACTCTCCTCCCATAGCCAAAACTGGTAGAGTACTGGAAACTCTCCAGGTACGATCTTGAGAGGGGATAAATATGTGCATACACCCACATACCTGAGTGCACTTGCACAATAAGCACATAAACACATTTTCATGAATGTACATACACACAAAGAGAGGCACACATACTTGAGGCAGTAACAGCAAAATGGACTGGCTTGGGTTCCATTTTGCATCTGGGCTCACTTGTGTTCAAGCTGGAGAGGTTTTATTGAAAAGGTGAGACCTAGATCACATATTTAATCATCATCATCATCATCAATCATATTTATTGAGCGCTTACTATGTGCAGAGCACTGTACTAAGCGCTTGGGAAGTACAAATTGGCAACATATAGAGACAGTCCCTACCCAACAGTGGGCTCACAGTCTAAAAGGGGAAGACAGAGAACAAAACCAAACATACTAACAAAATAAAATAAATAGAATAGATATGTACAAGTAAAATAGAGTAATAAATATGTACAAACATATATACATATATACAGGTGCTGTGGGGAAGGGAAGGAGGTAAGAAGGGGGGGATGGAGAGGGGGACGAGGGGGAGAGGAAGGAAGGGGCTCAGTCTGGGAAGGCCTCATTTAATGACTGAGGAGACATGAAGGGAAGGGAAGAGGGGGAGGAAGAAACAAAAGTGGGCAATGAGGCAGAGGTTAGCCTGTCAGAAGGTGAAGCTGAGGGAGTGAGACAAGGTGAGGAGATGGGCCAGAAAGAATTGGGCAGTCTAGGATGTACCTTGAAGCTCATAACTGAGTGTTAGTCTTGATTTGGATGGATGGATTGACATAGCTGGGAGAGATTTGAGGAATCAATTAAAAATAATTGAAGTAGGAGAAATGAGAGATCAGCATAGAGAAGCAGCATGGCTTAGTATAAAGAACCCAGGCTTGAGAGTCAGACATAGTGGGTTCTAATCCTGGCTCTACCACTTATCAGCTGTGTGACTTTGGGCAAGTTACTTCACTTCTCTGGGCCTGTTACCTCATCTGTAAAATGGGGATTAAGATTGTGAGCCCCATGTGGGACACCCTGATTACCTTGTATCTACCCCAGCTCTTAGAACAGTGCTTGGCACATAGTAAGCACTTAACAAATATTATTATTATTATTGTTGTTGTTATCAGGCTAACAGTAAGAACATGGAAGATTTGGAGACCTTAGAGACCCTGATAGACAGCAGCAATTATTTCCCTAAAGTTTGTGAGAGAGAGGATGACAATTTTTCAGAAAAAAAAAGAAAGCTAAAAAAAATCTTTATATAAACACCACAAAGTACATGTATTTTTTTTCAATTTGTGCTTCACAATTGAACCTCTTTGTGATTATTTTTATTTCTGTCTTCCCTGCTAGTGTGGGCTCTTTGTGGGCAAAGAACCTGTCACTTCTTTCCTTTGTACTTCCCAAGTGCTTAGCACCATGCATTGTATTGAGAGGGCACTCAAAATATGTGATTATGTCTACTCAGCAAACTATTTGAGCCCATTGCAGTAGTAACCAATGCAGTGGTTCAGACACTGCACACACACAAGAGAACTTTAAACTTTTGAGAGCAGGGGATGGGGAGTCAGAAGGACCTGAGGTCTAATCCTGACTCTGCCTCTTGTCTGCTGTGTGGCTTGGGGAAGTCACTTAGCTTCTCTGTGCCTCAGTTACCTCATCTGTAAAATGGGGATTAAGACTATGAGCTCCATGTGGGACATGGATTGTGTCCAATCTGGCCCAGCAATTAGTACTGTGCCTGGCACATGGTAAGCACTTAAATATTATAAAAAGGAGAGAGAACTTTAAAGCAGTTTTATCTTAAACTAAAGATCTCAGTGCTCTTGGAAGACAGATTGACACAATCATCTCTTCCAAGGAGGTGGTAGTAACCATAATCCAACTGTGATGTAACCTGAGCTTTGATGGAGTCTGGGTGAAGAGATCAGAAAGGGAGGGTAAGGTCAGAGTGGAGTTATGGAAGAAGGAAGCACATGATAATTTGATATTTGATTGAATTTGAAATGGGAATAACATTCCCTCCCCCCATTCCCTCCTCCTTCCCTGCTATATTCTGTGGGACAGGAATTGTTTCTCTTCCCAGAGTCTAGCACAGTGCTTGGCATGTAGTAAGCACTGAATAAATGCCACTGATTGATTATTGATTTAAGAATCAGTTACAGTAAGTATGCTTGCAGAACTGAACCTGTGCTACTTTTGCGTGTGTGCATATATGTGTACACACTCTCCCTCTCTCTCTCTGATCCAGAACTGAGCCTTGAGAGACCCCCATAGTTAGGAGGTGGGAGATAGAGGAGGAGCCCATAAAAGACACTGAGAATGAGTGGTCAGAGAGATAGGAGGAGAACCAAGAGAGGACAATGTCAGTGAATTCAAGGTTGGATAAAGTTTCAAGAAGAAGGGGGTGGTCTACATTGTGAAAGGTGGCTCCTAGTCAAGGAGGATTAGGAGAGAGTGGAGGTCCTTAGGTTTCCTTAAAGGGCTTTTTCTATGGAAAAAGGGGGGCAGACGTCAGATTGGAGGGGATTGAGGAGAGAAATTGGAGACAGCAGGGGTAAATAACTCTCTAAAAAAGTATAGAGAGAAATGGTAGGAGGGAGATTGGGCTATAACTGGAAGAAGCTGTGGGGTTGCTGGAGTTTTTTTTTTTAAAGGATAGGGGATACAATATCATGTTTGAAAGCAGGGGGGAAGAAACCTTTGGAAAGTGAACAGTTGAAGATGGCAGTCAAGGAGGGAGAAAGAGGGGCTGACCTGTTTAGAAAGGTATTCAGGGATGCGGTCAGAAGCACAGGTGGAGGGACTAGATTTAGAGACGAGGTGAGAGATTTCATCTTGAGTTACTGCAGGGAATAAAGGGAGAGTAGAAGAGGGTGAGGAGGAGCAGGGATTGGAGGGAGTAGGGGAGATCTTAGAGAGATCAAACCTGATGGTTTGAATTTTTTGGCAAAATATGTGAACAGGTCATTAGTGGAAAGAGATGATGAGGGCAGCAGGACAGGAGGTTTGAGGAGGAAGCTAAAAATCTGAAACAGCTGGTCAGTTTAGTGAGTATGGGAGTCAATTAAGCATGGCTTAGTGGAAAGAGCACGGGGTTGGGAGTTAGAGGATGTGGGTTCTAATCCTGACTCCACCACTTGTCTGCTGTGTGACCTTGGGCAAGCCATTTAATTTATCTGTGCCTCAGTTACCTCATCTGTAAAATGGGGATGAAGACTGTGAGTCCCACATGGGACAATTGGATTATCTTGTATCTGCTCCAGAGCTTATAACAGTGCTTGGCAGATAGTAAGCGCTTAAATACCATAATCATTAAGAAGAAGTATTGTTGTCTGGTAGCGGAGAGGGCTGAATTGAAGCAGATGAGAATTAATTTTAAGATGGAAAATGTCAGAGAGGTGTCTGGATTTCCTCCAACGGTGCTTCACAGATAGGGCACAGAAGTGGAAGTGTACTGTGGAAGTTATTCAGTGTTGTGGGCTAGAGTTATAATAATAATGTTGGCATTTGTTAAACGCTTACTATGTGCAAAGCACTGTTCTAAGCGCTGGGGGGGATACAAAGTGATCAGGTTGTCCCATGTGGGGTTCACAGTCTAAATCCCCATTTTACAGATGAGGTAACTGAGGCTCAGAGAAGTTAAGTGACTTGCCCAAGGTCACAGCAGACATGTGGCGGAGTCGGGATTCGAACCCATGACCTCTGACTCCAAAGCCCGTGCTCTTTCCACTGAGCCACGTTGCTTCTCAGCATATGAACCTGGCGGAGGGACAAAGAACAAGGGGATTCAGTTCAGTGGAGAGAGTAGTGTTGAGTGTGTCGACTTGGGCTTCAAGAGAAAGTATTTTGGGCATAGAGACCACATGCGGTAGGATGGCTGTAGAAAACCAGAGGAGGGCAAAAGAAGCTACGCTTTTGTACGGGAAAAAAACAGATTTGTGAGGGGTGCGTATATGGAAGAGAGCGCAGATGAGGAGGTTGTGGTTTGATAGAGGAATTTCAGAATTGCTGAGTAGGGATTGTACAGTTACTAGAGAAGATAGACAACATTAAAGGGTTTTGTTCAAAGTAGTAATAGGCTTTCTCAAGGGAATGAATTCACCATTTTCCAATCATTTTCCTGACATCTTAGACAACGTAAAGTAACATGAACAGGATGTAAAAATTAAGTGTTACTAATCCCTAAAGAGCACCTATTCCAGTTACTCTTCAACATCTGTCAAATGACAGTTCACTGTGCTTTCTATGGCTGTTTGTTATTTCTGGCCTGTTATTGAACTTCTATCCTGAAAGAGCAATTTCTATGGTAATAATTACAATAATAATATTTAAGTGCATACTATGCATCAAGCACTGAAATACACACTGTATATGCAGCTCAGAAAGAGTCCCTGCCCCACAAGAGATTCAGTCTAAATAGGAGGGGGAACAAGCATTGAATCCCCATTATACAGATGAGGAAACTGAGGCAGAGAGAAGTTAAATGACTTTCTCAAGGTCACATAGCAGTCAAGTGGCAGATCTGGGATTAGAACCTAGGTCTTATGACTCTCAAGCCCATGCTCTTTCCACTAGTCCATGCTGCTTCCCAAATGAAATTCTCATTGTACTTTCAAGCAACATTTAGGTTTAGGATGGTCAGCAGGGTTTTATGATGCCAGTGATTCATTTTGGAGCTGGAATTCAAACGAGGGACAGGTGTGGAGGCAGACAGCCAGATGATTCCAAGTCAATCTTCACCAGGCATTTTCTATAGCCACTAAGCACTAGATCACGTTATCTCAACTGTGCTATGGTCAGTAAAAACAGCTAATGAGAATAGGCTGGCCTTGATATGTGACTCCTAAGGGTGAAGACCTTGAGGGGTTTGGAGTGAAATGATTTGGCAAAACTTGTTCGGATTCCAATTCATCTTAAAATACCCCCAGACACTACTTCAAGGTGGCTAATGTGCAGTTTTAATGGAATGTAATGGTGGCTCCCTTAGGGTCTTCTCTGTGACCGTCCCCTTATTTTTTGTGAGATGGGAATACAAAACCACCCCAGTATATGACTTAGCAGCACTCTTGAGCAGTCACAGAGAGATCAGAGCATGAAGACACAAACACAGTAGTTTCCAACAGTGGAACGGTGTCAGAGCAAGTCAGTGAATGGAACAGTTTAAACTGAAGAGAAGTTTCCAACTGATCATTTCTTGGTTGGCTCATGTAAACTGTAGAGGCATCATTAAAAAAAACAGTTGCCTAGGGATAAGGATCATTTATTTTCTAATTAAAATCAGATTAAATATCTGCTCTGTACAATTTGACTGGGAAGTAGGCTAGCTCCATCCTTCTTAGCCAAGTTAGCCTGCTTCTTGCAGTTTTTTTTAAATGGTATCTGTTAAGTGCTTATTATTTGCCAGGCACTGTTCTAAATGCTGGGGTAGATATAAGTTAATCAGGTTGGACACAGTCCCTGTTCCACATAGAGCTCACAAAATTTTAATCCCCATTTTACAGATGAGGTAACAGGCATAGAAAACTGAAGTGACTTGCCCAGGGTCACACAGCAGGCAAGTGTCAGAGCCAGGATTAGAACCCAGAACTTTAATAATAATAATTGTGGTATTTGTTAAGCACTTACTATGTGCCAAGCACTGTTCCAAGCACCAGGGTAGATAGGGTAGATACAAGGTAATCAGGGTTTACACAATCATTTTCCTTCATGGGACTCACAATCTTGATCCCCATTTTACAGATGAGGTAATTGAGGGACAGAAAAGTGAAGTGACTTGCCCAGACTCACATGGCAAGCAAGTGGCAGAGCCAGAATTAGAACCCATATCTTTAATAATAATAATTGTGGTATTTAACCACTTACTATGTGCCAAGCACTGTTCTAAGTGCCAGGGTAGATACAAGGTAATCAGGTTTTACACAATCCTTGCCCCTCATGGGGCTCACAATCCTGATCCCCATTTTACAGATGAGGTAATTGAGGCACAGAGAAGTTAAATGACTTCCCCAAGGTCACAAAGTAGACATGTGGCAGAGCTAGGATTAGAACCCATGACCTCTATCTCCCAGGCCCGTGCTCTTTCTGCTAGGCCATCCTTCTGTCTCCCAATCAGTCAATCAATCGTATTTATTGAGCACTTACTGTGTGCAGAGCACTGTACTAAGCACTTGGGAAGTACAAGTTGGCAACATATAGAGACATTCCCTTCCCAACAGTGGGCTCACAGTCTCAGGATCCTATATTCTAAGACATGTTGTTTCCTGGACCCTGTCCTAAGGTGATGACTTGGGGAAGCCTTTTCATCTGTCATCTAGTTTTTCCTCCTTTCCCTACCTTCCCCTTACTGGTTTAGAGGTAAGGGGGAGATAAGGTCTGTTGCATTGGAGCTGCTGATGGAGCTCTGGGGAGACTAGGAGGAAGGAGAGCAGGAGAATAGAAGGAGCAAGTTCAGGGTGGAGAAAGCTGGCAATGGAAGAGGTGGGGACTCAGCCTCCTCCCTCAATCCTCTAACATCACCACCTCCTGGGGCTCAAGAGACGACCTGCGGGACTTGGGGTGGAGAGGTCTGCAGAGGCAGTCACCATTATTTTTTGCTTTCCTTCCTGCCTATCCAGGCCTGGCAACTTTGCTGCCGTGGGGCTTTGGAGCTGTAGGGGCGATAACATTCATTCATTCATTCGTATTTATTGAGCGCTTACTGTGTGCAGAGCACTGTACTAAGCACTTGGGAAGTACAAGTTGGCAACATAACGTCTTCAGTGGCGGTGGAATCTATTGCCGCAGGCAGTGGCAGGGGAGTGAGTTCCGAGTGCGGAAAGCCAGGGACCTGCCTGGTGCAGGGAGAAGAGGAACAAAGAGCCTTGCCTAGTTCAGCTGGAAAGGATCTGAAGACATAACTTCAAATAACTTCTGGAGTGCTTTTTATTTTTAACTGCAATGGAAACCTGAAGAGAAAAATCTGACAGAACCCAAAGAAAAAAAACTATCAAGTGAGGCATAAAATGTACTTCTCTGATGAACTGTACTTGACTGTGTTCCACCTATTGTTAAAAGTTCAGTCTTTGTCAGGGAAATGCACTAACTGCAGTCAGGGCAGAGCAGAAACTTAAAAAAACCTCATTAAACCTTAAGACTAACCAACCCTCCAAAAAATTCTAATGAACAAAGACATTTCTTACTTTGTGGCACTCTAATACACACTTCAACCCTAACCTTTTATTTCTCTGTCAAACCTAGTTTTTAAGGTTCAAAGATTATGGTAAAATAATTTGGTATTTTTATTAAAGGTTAAATAATTAGCTGATCGTTTAATTCCAAGGCAGCACAACTGCATAGACTGACATCTTTATTTTCCAGCCCATCAATTAACTCTTGGGCTTTTGAGAATAGTTAGTAATTTAAAAAATAAAGTATTTGTTAAGTGCTTACTATGTGCTAGTCACTGTACTAAGCACTGGAGTAGACATAAGGTAATCAAGTTGGACACAGTTCATGTCCCACATAGGGCTCACTGTCTTAATACTCATTTTTCAGATGAGGTAACAGGCATAGAGAAGTGACTTGTCCAAGGTCACTAATAGTGGGGCCAGAATAATAATAATAATAATAATAATAATAATAATAATAATAATAATAATAATAATAATAATAATAATAATAAACAATAGTAGTATTTGTTAAGTGCTTACTGGGTGCCAGACACTGTTACAATAATAATAATGATAATGATGGCATTTATTAAGCACTTACTATGCGCAAAGCCCTGGGGAGGTAACAATGTGATCAGGTTGTCTCACGGGGGGCTCACAGTCTTAATCCCCATTTTACAGATGAGGTAACAGGCACAGAGAAGTGAAATGACTTGCCCAAAGTCACACAGCTGACAAGTGGCAGAGCTGGGATTTGAACTCATGACCTCTGACTCCAAAGCCCAGGTTTTTTCCACTGAGCCACGCTACTTCCCTAAACATTAACACTATACTAAACACAGTAGTAGCTACAAGCAAATCAGGCTGGACACAGTCCCTGCCCCACTTGGGACTCAGTCCCAATTCCCATTTTACAGATGAGGTAACTGAGGCACAAAGAGGTGAAGTGACTTGCCCAAGGTCACACAGAAGACAAGTGGTGGAGGTAGAATTTGAATTCATGCCCTTCTGACTCTATGCCTGTGCTCTATCCATTGCACCACGTTGCTGCTCTTTTCACTAGGCTATGTTGCTTCTCTTTATGTATTAAGTTGTTATTACATGCCAACCACTGTGCTAAAGACTGGGTTAAATAAAAATAAAACAGATCAAATATAGATCCAATCAAAAAACCCAATTAAAAACATGGGTAACAGATTTCAAACAACAAAACAGAAGATTCAAACTACAACAACAATAACAAAATTAAGAGCTCTTAAAGGTGGGAATCCTTAGATTCCCTACTGCAACAACTGCATATCCTCTCCTCTTTGTCTGGAGGTTGGTGGTTCTACCTCTCCCCACTTAGAATAGCCCCCTTTCCAACTGTGCAGAATGGACAGAACATCTTTTCCTGCTGGGCAGAATGGACTAAATAGCCTCCTTCCCTCTGGAAATAATGGATGGAAAAGCCTCCTTCTCTGCTGGACAGAGTAGACAGAACATCCTCCTTCCCTGCTATAAAGGATGGACAGAACAGCCTCCTTCCCTGCTGGACAGAATGGGTGGGAGAAGAAGAGAAGGTGTACATAACCCTACAATGCATTACCGTGCTTTGGACAAAATCAATCAATCGTATTTATTGAGCACTTACTGTGTGCAGAGCACTGTACTAAGCACTTGGGAAGTACAAGCTGGCAACATATAGAGACAGTCCCTACCCAACAGTGGGCTCACAGTCTAGAAGGGGGAG
Organism: Tachyglossus aculeatus; assembly: GCF_015852505.1. Taxonomy (NCBI): domain Eukaryota; kingdom Metazoa; phylum Chordata; class Mammalia; order Monotremata; family Tachyglossidae; genus Tachyglossus; species Tachyglossus aculeatus. The sequence goes on from NC_052066.1 coordinate 85,698,844, forward strand.
ACAGAGAACAAAACCAAACATAATAACAAAATAAAATAAATAGAATAGATAGGTACAAGTAAAATAGAGTAATAAATATGTACCAACATATATACATATATACAGGTGCTGTGGGGAAGGGAAGGAGGTAAGATGCGGGGGATGGAGAGGGGGACGAGGGGGAGAGGAAGGAAGGGGCTCAGTGTGGGAAGTCACCATTGGTTTAATCTTTCAAGCACTATACTAAGTACCCGAGTAGATACAAGATAATCAGATAGATAACCAATCAGATCAGACAGTCCTAGTACCACACAGGTATCACCCATCTTAGGGGGAGGGATATCAGGTAGTTAACCCCCATTTAAAGATCAGGAAATTGAGGCCCAGAGAAATTAAGTGACTTGCCCAAAGTCACACAGTAGACAAGAGGCAAAGCTAGGGTTAGAATCCAGGTCCTCTGACTCCCAAGCCCAGTCACTTTCCATTATGTAATATATCTTTAATGTTCCTGGAATGTCTGGTAATCATCCTGTTACTGGGACGTTTTCCCATATGACTAACAGAAAGTTCTCCTCCTTTAATACTAAGTGCATTAAATGCATACTGTGTGCATAGCACCATACTAAATGCTGGGAAAAGATACTCATGGGGGAGTTTCACATCAATCCTGTCCCTGATAGGGCTTGCAATCCAAAAAGATTTCAGAAGCCCGACCCTTGTGGGATGTGGCATCCAGGGTGGGTATTTTGTGTTCCTCCCCACCAAATTGTGGAGGTTACCAAAGGTCCATTCCTAGCCTTCCCTCCTTGTTTACCTCTCCCCACTTAGAATAGCCCCCTTTCCTACTGTGCAGAATGGAAAGAACATCCTCTTTTCCTGGTGGACAGAATGGACTGAATAGCCTCCTTCCCTCAGTTTACCACTGATTAGGGATGACCCTAAGGACAAGTAAAAGGAGTAGTTTTCCAGGGGATTGGGTCAGAGGCAACATCCATCAACTCCCAGTTGACTAGGTGTTCCTGTCAATCAGGTCTATAATCAGGACCAACAGACCCAGGATCACCCTCCAGTTACCTCCTCCAACCTCTGTCCTATGGATTCCAGCAATCTTGTATGAAAGGTGCAAGGTCGGGGCTCTTGTGAAAACCTGTAAACACTTGAAAATAGTTATAAAATGTCTTTTTTCTATTCTATTCCCAAGAGAATCAATTTCAGTTCCTACCACTTTTAACTTGGTGTCAGCTCCACTTTGCAGATTCATGCATTAACAGGACACGTCTAAGTGGTAATGCACTTGGAGATACTTGTTACTGAAACCTGTAGGAACCTGGAGACAAAAGCCTTTCATTGTGTTTTATTGTGAGAATAAAAAAAATATTTAACACACTTCACTGGGGACAATGTGTCTTTGCTGCCTTAAATGTAGATGTGGGTCCAAAGTGAAATCAGAACTACTTTCTCTAAGGTACTTTAATGGGAAAAGATAATTCTAAATATGACCTATTGGAAATTTTTAACATTTGGTAACATACAGTCTTGCACATTAGGAACATAACTGGACTGGAATGTAAATGTTTCCACATTTTATTGGAGCTTCATGGCATTAAAGCACCGATTTTTCACCTGTGACAATATTGAGTTCTGTTTCTGATTTGCATCATTTACCATAAACTGGGACTAACAAGCTCATTTCTTGAGGGTGTAGGGTTGCATGGAATTTCAGCAGGTTAAACTGATTTTTATTGGTGGTGAAAATCTTTTCTAAACTCACTTGACTATCTTTCAAAACTCCATTCTCCATTAGTGCTATTTTTTCCTTGTCTTTAATTTTGGAAATGCTTAGGCTTTAGAATTGTTCCTTTCAGCCATGTGAATCTCTTGCTTAACCATTGGCTGATTTTCACAGGGGTCAAAGAGGTGTGTGTGGCAGGAAAAAACTCAGAGGGACCTCCTTCCTGTAGATAGAGGCCCTTCATTGGCAGCACCTGGGTTAAGATGTGGGGAGCATAGCAAGCACTATAAGCACACGTCTGAAGGAAACCTATTTTCCATCCCCCTGTACCACATTCAGTCTTCCTCCACTGCTTTTCCTGATTTTAGGAACCATCCTAAAATGGCATGTCCTCCAAGTGGTCTTCCCTGACTAAGCTTTCACTTCTCCTACCCATCCACCCTTCTACATCACCTATGTACCTTTTCAGCACCATGGCATAGTGATTGGGAGTTAGAAGGTCAGGGGTTCCAATCCCTGCTCTGCCACTTGTCTGCTGTGTGGCCTTGGGCAAGTCATTTCACTTCTCTGTGCCTCAGTTACCTCATCTGTAAAATGGGGATGAAGACTGTGAGCCCCCCATGGGACAACCTGATCACCTTGTAGCCTTCCTAGCTCTTAGAACAGTGCTTTGCACATAGTAAGTGCTTAATAAATGCACTTATTATTATTATTATTATTCTCTATGCCTGTTACCTCATCTGTAAAAATGGGGACTAAGACTGTGAGCCCCACGTGGGACAGGGACTGTGTCCAACCTGGTTTGCTTGTGTCCACTCCAGCACTTAGTACAGTGCCTGGCACATAGTAAGTGCTTAAAAATACCACAATTATAATATACCACCCCAGCCCCACAGCACTTAACCTCACACTCTATTTCCCTTATTTGTAATGTCTTTCTTCCACTATAGACTGTAAACTCCCAGTGGGTAGGGATTATGTCTACCAACTCTACTGCACTGAACTTTCCCAAGAACTATGCGTACAGCAAGCAGTCAACAAATACCACCAATTGATTAATTCCTGGCATCTGACCAGGATCTTCAGCACAACAATATGCTGGGTGAGCCATGAACTCTTGTAGCACAAGCAATTTCCTCCATAAGGAGGAAATTGAAATCACAGGAACAGATGACCTTTCCAAGAGACCCAATGTACCCTGAAAAAGAGGGCCAAAGATCCCACTGCAAGTTCACTTCAGCAGCAGAATCTTTCTGATGATATTAGTGTATCACTGGGTGCTTGGCACAGAGTAAGCGCTCAACAAATACTATTATTCTTACTAAAGTTAGGTCCACCCTTTTCCATAACTGAATTTAGCTCGAGTTCAATGTCCTGTACTTTGCCACTGAATGACGCTAGTAGATCTCCCTCTTCTCTCGCACCTCCTTCGCTCACTGTGCTTCAAATCAGCCACCTCTAGTCCCATTTGGAATGCAAATTCTTACAGAAGTTTTTCCATCTGAAAGGTTAATCTACCAAGAGAACATCCATTTGTCCCAAATTGATGAGGTGAAAATCTGGATCATTGCCAAGATCACTCAGATTTTGGAATCATAAATGCAGGGGAGATAGAGCATCCAGTGATAGTGGACTGTTAGACTTCCCAAGGAAGTTGACAGTTGATCAAGCTGCTACTCACCACTGGAAAAAGTTTACAAATTTGGATTTAAAATCAATTCTGGCCACATGGGCATGAAATCCCTGCATAATAATAATGCTAACTGTGGTACTTATTGAATGCTTACTGTGTACCAGGCATTGTTTTAAGTGCTGGGGTACATACAAAATGGGTTGGACACAGTATCTGTCCCAAGGGGGGCTCACAGTCTTAATCCCCATTTTACAGATGAGGGAACTGAGGCCCAGAGAAGTTAAGAGACTTGCCCAAGATCACATAGCAGACAAATGGCAGAGCCAGGGTAAGAACACATGACCTTCTGATCCAGGCCCCGTCCCACAGGGGCCACTCAGGCTAATCAAGAGGGAGGACAGGGATGGCATTCCCATTTTACAGAGGAGGAAACTGAGGCACAGAGAAGTGAAGCAACTTGCCCAAGGTCACACCAAGTCAGTGGCAGAACTGGGATTAGAAGCCAGGTGCCTTGACTCCGAGGCCCAGACTCTTTCCACTAGACCATGCTGCTTATTTAGTAGAGGTAGGAGTGGAGAAGCAGCGTGGCTCAGTGGAAAGGACACAGGATTTGGAGCCAGAGGTCATGGGTTCAAATCCCGGCTCCGCCACTTGTCAGCTGTGTGACTTTGGGCAAGTCACTTAACTTCTCTGGGCCTCAGTTACCTCATCTGTAAAATGGGGATTAAGACTGTGAGCCCCATGTGGGACAACCTGATAACCTTGTATCCCCCCAGCGCTTAGAACAGTGCTTTGCACATAGTAAGTGCTTAATAAATGCCATTATTATTATTATTTTGTCAAGGTAGTAGTAAGAAATAGTAATTAGTAGAAATGAGTAGTGGGGCTTAGTGTTTAGACCCCATGGCCGGAAGTCAGAAGGACCTGGGTTCTAACACTGGCTCTGCCACCTATCTGCTGGGTGACCTTGGGGAAGTCACTTCACTTCTCTGTGCCCCAGATGCCACTTCTAACTGTGCAGATGGTATTTTGGACATTTGAGCTGTTAGTCATCGGGTCACCAAATTGACGTCAAAACATTTTTACTTTACCCAGCTTCCCCTGAGAGAGGGAAAGAAAATTGAAAGACTTAAGGCAAGATAGGCAAAGCATAAGATAAATTGTGAAGAGTTAATCAGGCTAATAAAAAAAAGGAATTTAAAAAGGGAGTTTACAACGCAAAGAGTTTGGCGCTGCAACTCGCCTGTGACAACTACTGGGTTTTAGTACAACTTCTGGTGCTTCACCTCTGGACCAGTTTGGACCAGGGGAAAATGATGTAGGAAATGCTATATTGTCAAAGGGCCTGAAACACAGACATGGACGTAAGAACAATTTCAAGTGGCTGCAGCCAGTCACAGGATCTGTTCGAAAGGAATTACTGCTTTGTGGGTAGCTCTCCTTGACTAATAAAATTTGTGCTAGTGAGTTTTATCTGAGCCTGTTCACTTTGTTTTCCAAGTGAGCTTTCATCTGAAAGAAAAAGTACATTTGCAGAAATGTAAAATAAAAGCCAGATGGCAGTTGATGGTTGTTCCGACAGAGTAAGGAGTCAGTCTGGGACCATAAAGATACCAAGATTTGAAGAAGTTCCAAAATGAAAATACTCTTCTCCATCCTCATACCATGGTTTTTCTTAAGAATGGAATGGTGAGAGAAGGATGGCTTGGGCAGTCTACACTATGGCTGTGTAAAGGAGAAATAGATTTTGGTTCTGTAGCGTTACCTACTAGGCACTTTTCTAGCAGGAAACACATGCAGCACAGTGAGAGATTACCAAGGAAGACAACTAGAGAGAAAGGGTAAACAAAAAAGTGTAACATGACTGGAGAGAAATACTTTAGTGTCTCACAATCTAGAAATAATGGGAAAATAGTACCTGTATCCTTGAGACAAATAAATGAGGCAAACATTTTTAGAATTGAGAAAGGCAGCTCTTGTGTCATTTCTTTCTGAGTCTAACAGAAATGTGGAAATAATTGATTTTCCTAATAATGGATACTATTGCCTCAGAAAGAAACTGGCACATTAAGATGTAGGACAAGTATCACTCACCTTCCCACCCCTTGAGTAATAAGCATTGCTGAGAATGAACTGGGCCTAATAAAGGGAATAATAATAATTATGGTATTTTTAACCATTACTATATGCTGAGCATTGTACCAAGAACTGAGGTAAATATGAGATAATCAGGTCATACACAATCCCTGTTCCACATGGGGATCACATTCTAGGTAGGAGGGAGAACAGACACTGAATCTCCATTTTACAGATGAGGAAATTGAGGCACAATAAGTGGCTTGCCCAGAGCCACACAGCAAACCACTGGCAGAGGTGAGATTTGATCCGCGGTCCTCTGGCTCCCAGGCTGTGCTCTTTCCAGGAGGCCACACTGTTCTCCATGAAAAATTCCATGTGCTGAAACATTTTTGGAAAACTTTGAAAACAGTCAATCCAGATCCCAAGAAATCTTTTGGTCTCAATTTATGGTATTAGTACCAGGGAACTCATCAAGTTCAAGATAACCACATGAGGTAAATCCTACATTAACCAAACAACTTTCTATTGATAAACTTGTACTTCCCAAGCGCTAAGTACAGTGCTCTGCACAGAGTAAGCACTCAATAAATATGATTGAATGAATGAATGAATTATAAAATACCTTTGAGGTGTGCATGTTGGGTGGCAAAGGCAGACAAACTTTGTTTTCAATACTAGAGACCTGAGTTAATAAAATTTCCTTTTCTAAAAATACCAAAGGAAAGCAGTTCTAAGTGGGAAAAGTGTAGCACAGTTGTGGTAGCTGTGAGACTCTGGGGTGATCACTATTAATGACAAATTTAAAAGTATATCCAGTCAATCAGTGATATTTATTGAGCACTTATTGTATTTAGAGCACTGTACTAAGCACTTGGGAGACTACAATACATTAAAGTTGTTAAACATGTTTCCTTCCCACTAGGAATTACAGTCTAGAGGAAGGAACTCTCATATTTTTGAAATCCAAATGTTAGGTTGTGTGTAACCCTGAATAATACCATTTTCTTACTTTCTCATTTGACTACATATGCAGGGAGATTTTTAAAATTCCAGTTGTTTGGTTGGTTTTCAGACCCACATTTACTGAAGCTTGTCAGAAAACCAGAGATGGTTTGACTTCTACATCCAAACACAATACTGGATAACTGAGTTTCTGGAAGTGATTTTTGAGAGCCTGATAGAAAGCTCAGGCAATGACCTGTTTATGCTATGGTCCAAAGACTCAGTGGTGTTCATTCCTTCTACAGTGTTGATGCACTGCAAAAGGGGGCTTCATTTCTGAAGTTTCAAGATTGTTCTCATAATTTCCTTATACCAGGCAAAATTTAATCAATCATGAAAAACTAGATAATCTCTGCCTCCTGGTTCTAATTAAATTAAGGGAAAATGATGATTTAATGGTAGATCCCAGACAGATGTCATCTTAAAATACGAAGATGATCTTCTTCATGCTGTTTCAGGATCTCTTGCTAAATTCACAATGAAAATGCATGCAAAGTGATGCCCCATTAGAGAGTATTAATTCCTGCTGTCAATTCCCTTTTTTGAAAGAAGAGAGAAATCACAGAACAAAGAAGAGACATAAGCTAGGCATTCACTGAAGTTTGCGATTTATTGGTCAGTAGGAAAAAAATCCTGGAAATTCACACTTAAAATGAATAGCTGTAAGCCCCAACCTCTAAATCCCTCAGATTGAAATGGAATAGATACCTTTGGCATTTGGACTCGGATTCAGATCCTTTTATGTCCATACACTACCATACTGGTCAATAAAGTTTATTGCTCCCTGTTCACTCTGCATCACTTTCTTGCCTTCTAAAACATTTTGGAACATGATGTGGTTGTGATGTGTTGTGTCCTGTTCTCACTTGGCACATGAATCACTGAAAATAGCACCAGCAGTCAGAAGACCTCCTTAAACCCAGAGAAATTGCTTGCTGGAAATAGATCAAATTTTTAAAGTTGCTTTCCTGAAATTATTTCTCTGAGCAACATTAGGTGGCTATCTATATTCCCTCATCACCAATCATTGCCTTTCTTGTGTTCTTTGAAGGAGAGTCCAATCCATCAGGGTGACTTCAGCAGTGATTATCACAGGAGATCTCAATCCTGAAGCTTCCCTTCCAGTTTTGCTTTAGGTTTTGTGCCTCTGAAGGGGCACATCATCCTTGGCTTCCCATGTAACTGCCTTTCCTCAGGTTCATGACTAGTCATCATTTGGGAGCTTGCAGAAACTCAGAGACTTAATCACACCCTGTTGGTACCTTCAGTCTTTGCACCTCGGCGGAAGCTTTCATCTCCGATCATACAATTAATTCTTCCTGAAACTGTAATGACAAAGTGCTCCTTTACCTTATTAACCTGAGCACTGCCCAGAAGTTATTGCCAGGATGCTGCTGGCAAACCACAAGATGAGGTATAATTAAAGTCTGAGAACTGCTGGATATATCCAGGCTGTAAATTCCCTCTCTATTGCCTTTCTCCTCTCCCACTCCCTTCTGCATTGTCCTGACTGGCTACCTTTATTCATCCCCCCTCAAGCCCCACAGCACTTATGTACATATCAATGTCTGTCTCCCCTTTTAGAGTGTAAACTCATTATAGACAGAGAATGTTCCTGTTATTTTGTACTCACCTAAGCTCTTAGTACAGTGCTCTGCACACAGTACCTGCTCAATAAATATGACTGACCAGACTGTAAGCTTTTTGTGGGAAGGGAAACTGTCTACCATCATTGCTATATTGTTATGTTGTACTCTTCCAAGGTCTTAGTACAGTGCTCTATATACATTATTCTGACGATTTTGACACCTCTCTACATGTTTTGTTTTGTTGTCTGTCTACCCCTTCTAGACCGTGAACCCGTTGTTGGGTAGGGACCATCTCTATATGTTGCCGACTTGTACTTCAAGTGCTTAGTACAGTGTTCTGTACACAGTAAGCGCTCAATAAATATGATTGAATGAATGAATTAAGCACTCAATAAATAGGATTGATTGATTGATGAGAATGCATACATTCTCATCAAGGGGCCTGATGAGGCAGCACACTCCTTGGATATGAAATGGAGAATTGGGCTCAAATCAGTCAGTCAAAGGTATTCATTAGTCATGTACTCTATATAGAGCACTGTACTTAGCACTTGGGAGAGTACAACAAAAGTTAGATGCAACAAGCTTAGAATATGGGGGGAGACAGACAATCAATCATATTCATTGAGTGCTTACTGTATGCAGAGCATTGTACCAAGGCCTTGGGAGAGTATAACAATAAAATAGACACATTCCCTACCCACAGTGAACTCACAGGCTAGATGGGGAGACAGGCCTTAATACAAATAAATAAGTTATGGATACGTACATAAGGGCTGTGAGGCTGGGAGGATGATGCAGAAGAGTGTAGGAAAAGAGGAAATAAGGGCTTAGTGAGGGACTCTTGAGATGTTCCTTCAATAATGCTTTGAAGCATGGAGAGTAATTGTTTGTGAGATATAAAGTGGGAAGAAGTTCCAAGCCTGAGGCAGGAAGTTGGGCAAGAGGTTGCCAGGGAAATAGATGAGATCGAGGTGCAGTGAGTACATTGTCATTAAAGGTGTGAAGTGTGTGGGCTGGGTAGTAGAAGGAGAGTAATGAGGAGGGTTAGGAAGGGGCAAGGTGATTGAGTGCTTTAAAGCCTATGGTAAGGAGTTTCTGTTTGATGTGGAGGTGGGCAACCACTAGAACTTCTTGAGGAGCAGAGAAACACAGACTTGACATTTTTGTAGAAAAATGATTTGGGCAGTAGAGTGAAGTATGGACTGGAGTGGGGGTGGGGGGAAATACATGAGGCAGGGAGGTCCACAAGGTGGCTGATACAGTAATCAAGGCGGGGAAAGGAGAAGTGCCTGGAGTAATGTGGTAGCAGTTGGATGGAGAGGAAAGTGTGGATTTTAGTGATATTGTGAATGTAGAACTGACTGGACTTAGTGATAGACTGCAAGATGAATGAGAGAGAGGAGTCAAGGATAATGCCAAGGTCACAGGTTTGAGAGGCAGGAAGGATGGTGGTACTGTCTACATCGATGGGAAAATCAGGGAGAGGATAGGGTTTGGTTGGGAAGGTAAGGAGTTCCAGTTGTACATCTCTATGTGTCTCCCTTAAAGATCCTTGTGGGAAGGGAAATTGTCATTTCATTATTTTGTACTTTTCAGGTATGTTGGACAATGCACTGCACCTACAACATGCTACTACAACTACTATTTCTACCACCTACCCCTCTAGACTGTAAGCTCATTTTGGGAGGGAATGTGTCTACCAACTCTGTTATTTTGCCATATTTTACACTCCTAAGTGCTTGGTACTTAACTCCTCTGGGCCTCAGTTACCTCATCTGTAAAATGGGGATTAAGACTGAGCCCCATGTGGGACAACCTCATTACTTTATATGTCCCCCCACCACCACTTAGAATATTGCACAATAGTAAGTGCTTAACAAATGGTATTATTATTAGTAGTAGTAGTACAATGTTCTGCACATAGTAAACACTCAATAACTATGGCTGATTGATACTACTACTATTACTACATGTCTAAGACTGAGCTCTTTATCTTCCCTCCCAAAGCCTGTCCTCTCCCTGATTTTCCTGTCACTGTGGATGGCACTACCATCCTTCCCGCCTCACAAGCCCGCAACCTTGGTGTCATTCTTGATGCCGCTCTCTCATTCACCCCACACATCCAATCTGTCACCAAAACCTGCCAGTCTCAACTTCACAGCATCTACAAATCCACCCATTCCTCTCCATCCAAATCTGCTACCTTGTTGGTTCAATCTCTCATCATATCCCAACTGGATTACTGCATCAGCCTCCTTTCTGATCTCCCATCCTCCTGTTTCTCCCCACTTCAGTCTATACTTCACTCAGCTGCCCAGATTTTCTTTCTACAGAAATGCCCTGCATATGTCACTGCTCTCCTCAAAAATCTCCAGTGGTTGCATATCAATCTTCACGTGAAGCAAAAACTCCTCACTATTGGCTTCAAGCTCTCCATCACCTTGCCCCCTCCTACCTCACCTCCTTTCTCTCCTTCTACAGCCCAGCCCGTACACTCCGCTCCTCTGATGCTAACCTCCTCACTGTGCCTCGTTCTCACCTGTCCCGCCATCAACCCCTGGCCCACGTCCCACCTCTGGTCTGGAATGCCCTCCCTCCACACATCTGCCAAGCTAGCTCTCTTCCCCCCTTCAAAGCCCCACTGAGAGCTCACCTCCTCCAGGAGGCCTTCCTAGACTGAGCCCTCCCTTTTCCTCTGCTCCTCCTCCCCTCCCCATTGCCCCTACTCCCTCCTTCTCTACACCTTTCCCTACCCCACAGCACTTGTGTATATTTGTACATATTTGTTATTCTATTTATTTCATTTATGATATGTATATATCTATAATTCTATTTATCTACTTTGATGGTATTGATGCCTGTCTACTGGTTTGGTTTTGTTGTCTGTTTCCCCCTTCTAGACTGTGAGCCCACTGTTGGGTAGGGATTGTCTCTGTTGCCAAATTGCACCTTCCAAGCACTTAGTACAGTGCTCTGCATGCAGTAAGCACTCAATAAATATGATTGAATGAATGAATACTACTACTACTACTAATAATTGTGGTAGCAATTAAGTGCTTACTATGTGCCAGGCACTGTACAAAGCAATGGAGTGGATACATGCAAATTGGGTTGGGCAGTCACTGTTCCACATGAGGCTCACAGTCTCAATCCCCATTTTACAGATGAGATAACCAAGGCCCAGAGAAGTAAAGTGACTTGCCTAAGGTCACATAGCAGACAAACGGCAGAGTTGGGAAAGAACCCATGACCTTCCAACTCCCAGACCAGTGGGAGTCTAATAGCAGAGAAGATAATTCTTCTCACATCAACAACAGTGATTGCACCTTTTCAGTCCTGGGGAGAAAATACAACCTAAAATGAGTAGAAGTAGAAGTTGTACTAACTCTTATGTGCGGAATATTTATTTAATGATACCACTTTATCGTTGAAGAGTAATGCTTCCGTATTGAAAGCCTTTGCTTTATTTTTGTCTTTTGCATGTGGTTTCACAACCTGCATTATTTAGTTTATTCATTTATTTGTTCTGAATTATTTAGGGAGTGGTTTTTGCATTTAATTAGTGAACACATTAATATTCTTAGCTCAAATACTATAAAAGGAAATATGTAGAGTAATATGTAGTGAATTGCAGTTAGATTGCACTCTCCAGAACAGTGAGGTTATTTATTAAAAACTACTGACCTGGATAAATTTCAAGGGGCTCTTTACTAGATAGAGCACGAAACCTTTAACATCCTCCTCAAATCCTATCCCCTCACCCCGCCATCTCATTTCAAATGACCTGGCCACATGCTTCATCAATAAAATTGAAGCCATTAGGCATTATCTCTCTAAAATCTCCACTGCTTCTTTCCATTCCCTCCCTCCACCTGCCCTTCTTTCTCTCCTTTGTTTCCCAGCAGTATCTTCAGAGATCTCCCTCCTCCACTCAAAACCTATCCCCTCCACCGGCACTTCTGACCCCATCTTTTGCCACCTTAACAAAAATCACTTGCCTTCTCCCTTTTGCCCTACCTGACCACCATGTTCTATCTTTCATTCTCAAATGTCTCCTTCCTCACTGCTTTCAAACATGCCCATGTCTCCCCTATCCTAAAGCACCCTCCCTTGGCCCTACAGCTCCCTTCAGTTGTTGCATCATCTCCCATCTACATTCCTGTCTAAACCCCTAGAATAAGTTATCTACACATCCTGCCTCCACTTCCTCTCCTACAATTCCCTCCTTAACCCCCTCCAATCTGGCTTCAACCTTTTCATTCAATGCAAACTGCCCTCTCAAATGACACTAATGACCTCCTTCTTGCCAAATCCAATGACCTCTACTCTATCCTAATTCTCTTTGACCTCTTCTCTGTCTTGGACACTGGAATACTCCATTCTTTTGGAAATATTTTTTGAACTTGGCTTCACTGACCCAGTCTTCCCTTGGTTCACCTCCTATCTCTCTGGTCACTTCTCCATGTCTTTGCTGGCTCCACCCTCTACCTTTGACTCAGTTCTGGATCCCTTGTATTTTCCATCTATAGCCATTCCCCTGGAGGATTCATTTACTCCCAGGGCTTAAATTATCAACTCTACTTGGATAAGTCCCAAATCTACCTCTCTGGCCCTGACTTTTCTCCTTCTTTGCAGTCTTACATTTCCTCCTGCCCTCAGGACATCTCTGCTTGGACTTTCCACTGAGACCTCAAACTTAATAAATGCAAAACAGTACTCTTCAACTTTCCACCCAAACCCTATCCTTCCCCCAGCTTTCTTATAACTGTTGACAATATCACCATCCTCCCTGTATCACGGCCCTTAACTTTGACAACATCCTCAGCTCACCTCTCAAATTAAATCTGCTACCAAATCCTGGCAGCTCTATTTTCAGTGTCTCTAGAATCTGCCCATTCCTCTTTATCCAAACAGCTATCATTCTGATCCAAACATTTATCATGTCGCACCTTGAGTACTTCATCAGCCCCCTTGCTGACCTCCCTGCCTCCTGACTTCCCCACTCTCCAGCCCATATGTCACTTAGAAAAATGATCCAAGCATCACAAACAACATTCAATCAATACTTCCCTACTCCTCAAAATCGTCTAATAACTTTTCATCCACGTCTGCATCTAACAGACATTCCTTACCATCAGCTTTACAGCATTCAATCAGGTCTGCCCCTCCTACTTTAACTTGTTAATTTACTACAACCCAGTCCTCACACTTTGCTCCCCTAACTCGAGCATATTCTTTGTAACTTGATCTCATCTATCCTGTCTCCGACCCCTTGCCCATATCCTCCTCCTGTTCTGGAATTCCCTTTTCTTTCATATCTGACATACGGCCACTCTCCCCAATTTCAAAACCCTCCTGAATAATATCTTCTCCAAAAGCCATCCCCAATTTAGCCTTCATTTCCCCTCCCTTCCTTCCACATTGTTTATGCACTTAGACCTGTACCCCTTAACCACTTACTATTCACCCCACCCTCAGTTCCATGGCACTTTTGTACATAACCATACCCTCTGCCATATCTCTTAGCTGTAATTTCAATATCTGTCTCCCCAATTAGACTGTAAGCTCCTTATAGGCAGGGTCATATATACCAACTTATTGTACTGTAACTTTCCCAAGTATTTAAGCTTGTGGTCACAGGGCTAGTACTGATAGTAGTATTTCATCTAAATGTTCACAACTTCAGTTTTTAACAGAACATATTAAAGATGGTATTTGTTAAGCACTTACTATGTGCCAAGCACTGGGGTAGATACAAGGTAATCAGGTTGTCCCACATAGGGCTCATAGGCTTCATCTCCATTTTACAGATAACAGACACAGAGAAGTTAAGTGACTTGCCCAAAGTCACATAGCTGACAAGTGGCAGAGGTCGGATTAGAATTCACAACCTCTGTTGCCCAAGCCCGTGCTCTTTCGACTAAGCCACACTGCTTCTCCTCTCTTCTAAAAGATCCTATCTATACCCATCTTCAGCCCTCTTGGGGGAAGCAGCATGGCTCAGTGGAAAGAGCCCGGGCTTGGAAGTCAGAGTTCATGGGTTCTAATACCAGCTCTGCGACTTTGGGCAAGTCCCTTAACTTCTCTGAGCCTCAGTTCCCTCATCTGTAAAATGGGAATTAAGATTGTGAGCCCCACGTGGGACAACCTTGATTACCTTGTATCTCCCCAGTGCTTGGCACATAGTAAGCGCTTAAATACCAACATTATTATCATTATTATTATTACATATTTGTTTGTTCAACAGTATCTTCTGGTGAGTGGAGGTTGTACTGGGGAAAAAGGAGGCAGGATTTCCTGAGATGCTGGGGAGGAAGGAACCAGGCTGATCAGGGAGTGTGTGCTGTTTCCTCCATTGTCCAGCTCAATTTTGGGGAGTCCATAGTGGGAACCCCAGTGCACCCTGATGTCCATCTGCCCACTTCTCATTAAGGAGTCTGGAGTGATGCTAGGGAAGAGGGAGGCAGGACTTTCCATGAAGCTTGGCAAGATGGAACTCAGGCTTACCACGGGAGTGCATGCAGTTTCCTCTGAAACCAAAACATATTGGGGAGAACCTGGAGATGATCCCCACAGGAGAGGGGACCCCAATCTGGGCCGTTGAAGCTAGAGTTCTCTCAGCTGCTTCCAAAGAACAGCTGCTCCTGCCACCAATGCCGCCCCCACACCTGCAGCTCTCGGGGCCTGCATTTTGAGACTGTAAGCTCATTGTAGGAAGGGAGCATATTTATCAACTCTATTGTTTTGTACTCACCTAAGCACTTAGTACAGTGCTCTGCACACAGTAAGCACTCAAACACTAGTGACTGTGGAAGGGGAGGGAGTCAGAGAGCTGCCGATTCTACTGTCACCAAACTGTGTGGATGAATGGAAACGTACCCTCACCTAGTTTCCAGTCCTAGCAAGGGGAAAGCTAGACCAATCCAGCAGGGGTCTGGGTTGCAGGGAAGTCCTTTTTCCTCCCTCAATGCAGAGAAGTGGCACAAACCAAAGCAGCCCCATCCCAGCTCCTTGGTGTGTGGGGGGGTCCATCCTGCCCAAAGTCCATCTTCCCCCTGTCAGGTGTGAGTGTGGAAAAGAGGAAAGCACCTGAAAGAAATCTGATGTTTGTTTCTTTCTATTTAAAAATGAATTAAAAAAAGTATTGGGGGGTCCCTGGTCTGTGACTATTGCTGGCAGGAGGAGGTGGTGCTATAAAAGGGGCTGTCGGATTATGTCATTTTACCAGGGGGGTTGGAGGGAAGGTAGGGCTATGTTGTACTGTAGTCCAACCCCTCCACCTTGGTATTGGTAGAATTAGTTGTATGCCCAGACAGTTTTATAAGCCAACCAAATGACTCTTTTGCAAATAGCACCCCTGTCGCTGATCCATATGGAATGCATTTTAGTCCAATATTTTTAGATTACTAAGAGTTTGCTCAATAGGTATGCACACCTACATTTGAGTATGTTAATTTTCATCTGCTGTTCCCTTGGGTTTTGAAGCATAACCTTCATTCACCTTCTGACTAAACTGACTAGTTGAAGGAATTGAGTGGGAGAGATATCTTCCACTGCTATGAAATGGCATGACCTAGATTCAACTGAGTCCACTTGGAAATTGAGTTTTGGGTTGATTTCACAACATAGTCTTTGGTTCAGACTCAATAAGACAAAAACATTGGGAAATGCAAATAAAACAGAATGCCGGATAACTCAATTTTTAAGCTCATGAATACGTATGTGTGGTTAACAACAGTCTAGATTACTTTCCGGATCTTAATCAACAAAACAAAGGTTATCTTTTCTTTGTGTCTTTTATAAGGACCTGGATACTGAGCTAGTCTACCTAACTGAAGAATAACAATACCATATTAATACTACTCTTCTCTTCCTCCATCTACTTAATCTTCTCTTCCTCTCCTGCCTTCCCAGTATCTATGATCCTCATTCCTTCCTGCTCCCACTGTATGTCTTCTCTCTCTTCAAATCAGCTCTCTGCCTCTGGAATCCACTTTTCTAGTCTTGAGATTACCTCATTTCCAAAGCTAACATGGTACATTGGTAGCAGCAGTGGCGGGGGTGGGGGGAAGAGAGAAAGAAAGAGAGAAAGAGCTTCCTGCCAATATGTTAAAAAAGCAATTATTATCTTTCACATAATAGCATTAATCTCTATTAATGACTTGGCAAAGTAGGCTGATACTATTAACCTCATATGACAGGTGAAGAAATTGAAGCACAGAAAGGTTAAGAAACTTTCCCAGGGACACAGAACACCTCTTTTGCATGGGGAAGAGCTGGATCATCTTCTATCTGACAGTTAGGAGGATTAGTTGGGGGAGATGATGGTCAGATTAGTCAGGGGGAATCACAAAAACAAATAGGAGTAATTCAACTTCGTCACAGAGGGGCAAAAGGAGACAATGATGGACTGACTGACAATGGAACACTTGGGGGACTATCAATAATTGTGGCATTTGCTAAGCACCTTCTGTGTACTAAGCACTGAGTCTGATAAAAAAAGAATCAGTTCAGACAGTCCTTATCCCACATTGGGATCCTAATTAAAGTAATCAATGGTATTTATTGAGCGTTTATTTCTTGCAGACCACTGTAATAAACTCTTTAGAGTATAGCACAAAAGAGTAGGTAGACATGTTTCCTGCCCACAAGGAGCTTACACTCTACAGGAAAGGACAAACAATAAAATAAATTATGGATATATGGATAAATGTTGTGAGGTGTGATTACTGAGTGCTTAAGGATTAAGTGACATGAAAGGGTGAGGGACTAGGGAAATGAGGAGATGTGATTTTAGTAAAGCTTTGAGGGTGGGGAGAATGATGGTCTGTCAAGCATAAAGGAGAAGAGAGTTCCACACTAGAGGGAGGATGTGGATGAGGAGCTGGGGACAAGATAAATGAGCTTCAGCCTCCTTTCTGATCTCCAAGTCTTCTCTCCCCACTTCAGTCTATACTTCACTCTGCTGCCTGGATTATCTTTCTACAGAAATGTTCTGGACATGTCATCCCCCACTCAAAAAAATCTCCAGTGGTTGCCTATCAACCTCTAAATCAAGCAAAAACTCCTCACTTTTGGCTTCAAAGTTCCCCGTCACCTTGCCCCCACCTACCTCACTTCCCTTCTCCATCCCAGCCCACACACTCCGCTCCTCTGGTGCTAACCTCCTCACTGGGCCTCATTCTCCTGTCCCGCTGTCGACCACTGGCCTACAACCTGCCTCTGGCCTGGAATGCCCTCCCTCCACACATCTGCAAGTCAAACTTCTCCCTCCTTGAAAGCCCTGCTGAAGGCTCACCTCCATCAGGAGGCCTTCCCAGACTAAGACCCCCTTTTTTATTCAACTCCCCCCATCACCCCGACCTGCAGCCCCTTTGTTCTACCCCCTTCCCTGCCCCTCAGCACTGGTGCATATATGTACATATTTATAATTATAATTCTATTTATTTTTATTAATGATGTGTATATATCTATAGTTCTATATATTTATAATGATGCTACTGATGCCTATTTACTTGCTTTCATGCCTGTCTCCTCCCTTCTAGACTGTGAGCCCGTTATGGGCAGGAATCATCACTATTCATTGCTGAATTGTACTTTCCAAGTGCTTAGTACATTGCTCTGCACAAAGTGCATACTTAATATGATCAAATGAGTGAATTAATGAGCTAAGGATATAGTGAGTATGTTGGATTAAAGGGGGTAGGCTGAGTTCTAGTAGAAAATCAGCAAGCAGTAGGAAAGAACGGACAGTGCTTTATAGTTGAGGTTAAAGAGTGTCTGTTGGGGAGGTGGATGGGCAATTAATAGAGGGTTTGGAGTAATGGAAATGTGGACTGAACAGTTTCTTAGAAAAATGATCTGGGCATCACATTGGAGAGGGGAAAGACAGGACACAGGGAGGTTAATGAGGAGACCGATGTAGTCGAGGTGAGACCTAAGCACTTGGATCAGCATAATAGCAGTTTGGAGAGAGAGGAAAAGGTGAAGAGGCATTCTAGAGACGTTGCAAAAACTGAACTGACAGGTTTTGGTGACAGATTGAGTATGTGGGTTGAATGAGAGATATTAGCTTAGGAGAATGCCAAAATTAAGGACTTGTGAGGCAGGGAGGAAGATGATGGTGTGTACAGTGATGGGAAAGTCAGGGAAAGGACAGGGTTTGGTTGTGAAAATGAGGAGTTCTGTTTTGGACATGTTTAATTTGAGGTAGCAGTGGGACATCCAAGTAGAGGTTTCTGTCCTAAAGGCAGGAGGACTGAGATTGCAGAGGAGTGAGGTCAGGGCCAGAGAGATAGATCTGGAAATCATCCGTGTAGAGATGAAAGTTGAAGCCTTAGGAGCAAATGAGTTTTTCCAGGGAATGAGTGTAGATGGAGAATAGAAAGGGACTTAGATGTGAGCTCTGAGGGCTTCCCACAGTTAGAGGGAAGGAGACGGATGGGGAACCTGCAAAATAGAATGAGAATGAGCAGCCAGAGAGATAGGAGGAGAACCAGGAGAGGACAGTTTCAATGAAGGAAATGTGGAATGTTTTCAGAAAAAGGGGTGGTCTACAATGTCGAAGGTGGCTGAGGGGTCAAAGAGGGTTAAGAGGGTGTAAGAGACCATTGGATTTGGAAATAAGGAGATCGATGGTGACCTTAGAGAAGGCAGTTTTTGTGGAGTGAAGAGGGTGGAAGCCAGATTGGAGGTGGTTCAAAAAGAGAAATGGAGATGAAATTCATTCATTCAATTGTATTTACTAAGGGCTTTCTTTGTGCAGAGCACTGTATTAAGCACATGGGAAGTACAAGTCGGCAACATATAAATGGACACAACAGGTGTGGACAAATCACTCCTAGAGTTTGGAGGGGAATGGTAAGGAGTAAATGGGAAAATAACTGGGAGCGAGCCATGGGGTCAAGGTTTTTGTTTTGTTTTGTCTTAGGATAGGGGATACATGAGCATGTTTGAAAGCATTGGGGAAGGAGCCATTGGAAAGTGATTGACTGAAGATCAAGAACAAGGAAGAAGGGAGGAGTGGAGTGTTTTGATAAGATGTGAAGGGATGGGGTTAGAGGTGTCGTTGGAGGGGGTTGGTTTGAGAGGAAGCAGGAGAACCTTTCTTGAGAAACTACTGGAAAAGATGGGAAAGTAGAAGAAGGAACAATAAGAGGATAGGACTCGAGAGAAATAAGGGAAATTTTAAGATGATTATGCCTGATGGTTTCAATTTTATCAATATTGTAAGAACAGACATTGAATCCCCATTTTATAGATGAAGAAACTGAAGCACAGAGAAGCTAAGTGATTTGCCCAAGGTCACACAGAAGGCAACTGGTGGAGCTGGAATTAGAACCTAGGTCCCCTGACTTCCAAGACTTTCTCTCTCCACTAGGCCACGTTACTTTCCTATCATTTTGGAGTAAGTCATTAAAAGCTCCTCAGCCCACTCAACACTTCTGTGACCACAATGGATACAATTTGTGGAATCACAAGGGGTGAAGATTGAACAGGTTAGTGTGCCTGGGTAACCTCTGGCCTGTTCTGAGTGAAATGAAAACTAAAACACTTACTGGTTAACTACCTCTTAAGAGCTTTCATGTGGTCCCTCAGTACAAGTATTCATTCAGTTGTATTTACTGAGGGATTCATTCAGTTAAGCACAATAAGTGCTTAATACCATAATTATTGTAAGTATGTCTTTGCACTGTGATAAATTTCCTATGGTTACACATTTTTAATAGTAGAAGATATGTTCCACCCTGGTCCAGGTAACCCTTTAGCTGGCCCTAACTTCTCGTTCATGATTCCTCAGCAGTGCCCAACCCCAACTCCTCCAGCCTTGGCCCAGGATCCTGAAGATGGCCTCCTGCTCAACTGTCGGTTCACTGTCCAGCCCAATTCCAGTGACCACCCTACTGTGCCCAGGCTCCCAGTGTACCACCTTCCAGTCTTCACAGTGTCCCTGGCCCTTGGTCTCCCACATCAAGGTAGTCAATTCCTGGAGGCCCCTCTCCCCCTTCAGCAGGAAGTTGTGAACAAGAGTTAGCTGCTGTTCCTGCTGGCCGACCTGATCCTGGTAGCCGTGCAGACCCCCCCGCCCCCACAGCATTTGATATATTTGTACAGGTTTCACTTGTACATATTTACTATTCTATTTATTTTTAATGATATGCATATAGCTTTAATTCTATTCGTTCTGATTATTTTGACACCTGTCTACATGTTTTGTTTTACTGTCCATCTCCCCCTTCTAGACTGTGAGCCCGCTGTTGGGTAGGGACCATCTCTATATGTTGCTGACTTGTAACCTTCCCAAGTGCTTAGTACAGTGCTCTGCACACAGTAAGTGCTCAATAAATACGATTGAATGAATGAATGGACTACATGCAAGTGGACTGCCTGATTGACAGCATGTACCCTGACTCCAAGCTCTGACCTACAGATGGTTGGGGGCTCGCCTGCATCCCTCACAAAATGCTTCCAAGAACACCCCAGACTGTGGAAAGGTGCCATGTAGACCCAGCGTGGACAACTTAATTTTGATCAGCGTTCTCTCACATGAGGCAGACCATTCTGCAGCCAATCATATTTATTGAGTGCTTACTGTGTGAAGAGCACTGTACTAAGTGCTTGGGAAGTACAAGTTGGTAACATATAGAGACAGTCCCTACCCACAGTGGGCTCACAGTCACCCCTGCCCCTAAGATGGCTTTCCAGGTAGGGTCTGAGCCCTCAACCTCTACTCCCCACCCCTGCTTGGCCTGGAGCCATGTGGTGGGGGAGACGGGGTGGGGGTGGTGGGCTCTGGCTGTCCCTGACCCTGCTACCCCAAAAATGGTATGGCCTATTTAGAATAAGCACTAGGGCCTGTTCACTCCCTGAGTAACAATCTGCTGCAGCCTCCCTGTCCATCCCCTTCAACCCAGCCTCCCAGGGTCCGTCCTGTGGCCCAACCCTGGCCTGTCGAGGGTCCCTGCTATAGTGTGGAGTGGCTGGGTTTTGGGCATAAGAATAACAACAATGATGGCATTTGCTCAGAGCTTACTAAGTGCTGGAGAGGTTACAAGGTGATCAGGTTGTCCCACAGGGGGCTCACAGTCTTAATCCCCATTTTACAGATGAGGTAACAGGCACAGAGAAGTGAAATGACTTGCCCAAAGTCACACAGCTGACAATCGGTGAAGCTGGGATTTGAACCCATGACCTCTGACTCCAAAGCCTGTGCTCTTTCCACTGAGCAACGCTGCTTCTCCTGGTATAGTCCAGGGCAATTCCAAGCTGCACAGTGGACAGTCCCAGCAGCTGGGGTGGAATCTGCATGCTTCCCGCCATGTCCCTCATGGTGTGTGCCTGGCCTCTGACCCCCGGCTTGTTTGCTTGGGTCTAGCCCTGCCCTCTGGCTCAGTGGGGCACAAGAGGTTCCCTATGCTACAGGGCTGAGTGCTCCACATCTCTTCCCATCCCCCAGCCTTCCCCACAGCTGCAACTCTGCCCTTGGTCCATCCCCTTTTCCTGCTGTGCCAAAGATGAAATGTGGATCTGGCGCCCAGAACCCCAGGGCAATGAAGAGTCACTGGCCACAGCATTCTGGGGTTGGGGACAGAGGCAAGAAGTGTCAGGGCAATGGCGGGGGTGGAGATGAAGGGTACTGGGGGGTGGGGGAAATCTTGCCTGCTGGCCTGGGTGCGGTGCTGGCTGTGCCCCTGTTGGGTCCCATGCAAGTAAAGGTGTGTCCTGCTCCCTCCAGAATGGGCAAAGATATGAGGAAGAAGCAGACCCCCACCCCAGGTTCTGGCCCATGGAGCAGCCTCAGGTCCACATATGCAGTCCCTTTTGTTTAGAGGACAATCCTTCATTCATTTCTAGACTGTAGCCCACTTGGGTAGGGACCATCTCTGTATGTTGCCAACTTGTACTTCCCAAGCGCTTAGTACAGTGCTCTGCACACAGTAAGCACTCAATAAATACAATTGAATGAATTCATTAAGTTGTATTTGTTAAGCACGTATTGTTTGCAGAAACACTATACTAAGCACTGGGGTGGCTACAAGCAAATCGAGTTGGACACAGTCCCTGTACCAAGTGCAGTTCATAGTCTTTCCCCATTTTAGAGAAGAGGTAACTGAAGCACAGAGAAGTGAAGTGACTGGCCCAGAGTCACACAGCAGGCAAGTGGTGGAGCTGGGATTAGAACCCATGACCTTCTGATAATAATAATAATAATAATGATATTTTTTAAGCACTTACTATGTGCCAAGCACTGTTCTAAGCACTGGGGTAGATACAAAGTAATCAGGTTGTCCCACGTGGAGCTCAAAGTCTTAATCCCCATTTTGCAGATGAGGTAAGTGAGGCACAGAGAAGTTAAGTGACTTGCCCAAAGTCACACAGCTAAGTGGCAGAGTGGGGATTAGAACCCACAACCTCGGATTCCCACACCAGTGCTCTATCCACTACACCATGCTGTTTTCCTCGGGCGGCTTTGAGCCGGGAGTTTGGCATGTCTGGGGCTGCAATTTGGAAGTGACCAGCTGGGAGGTAGGGCGGGATGGTGGCATGGGCACGGAGGTCATCCCGGACATCGTCAGACCCTGTGGCAGGCTGCACCAGGATGGACCATCCTGGGTCAGCCCCACCACCTTTTTGTGTTTCTGATGGTGATCACAGTGACCCGACAGTCAGAAAAATACGCTTTCTAAATTATAAGGTACTTGAGAGCAGGAATCACGTTTATCAGCTCTCTTGCACTTCGAGTGTTTACAGCAGTGTTCTGCACACAGTAATAGCTCAATAAATACTCCTGATTGATGGTATTCTAGGCTTTGAGCCCATTGTTGGGTAGGGACTGTCTCTGTATGTTGCCAACTTGTACTTCCTAAACACTTAGTACAGTGCTTTGCAGACAGTAAGTGCTCAATAAATACAATTGAATGAATGAATGATACTTGATATCAACAGTATCTTCAGAAATAATAACAGATTAGAGATATCTACTCCAGGAATGCGGGGTATGAGTACAGCTTCAGACACTAATATCAGCTGGTGCTACAAAGTGCCCTTAAAATGCTCACAAGTTACAAATTGAAATACAGGGATTTTTACCTGTTTGGCCTCTATTAACATTAATGGGAGCTCCACTGCTGAATCCTCATGTCCTTTCCTGAAAACACCTTCTGTCTGTGTGCCTTTGCAGCTGTAAGCCTGTCATAATACAATGTGCTGATACAGAGGAAGCTGTTATAATCTAAAAGGTCAGTGATCCACACATTTCAAAAGGACCATGGATTGTAACATCCCTGAAAAGAAAAGCCTAAAGTTCTGCATATCTACTTCTTAAAAACATTTTGGGTAGAGAATGAATACAAAAATCAGTTGGCATGGTAAAACCACATTAAATAAAAAGGTTGCCTGAGTCTGCACCAGACAACTTGAAAAGAATATATAAGAAGTACACACATTTTTAACTGCCCAGACAAAACCTGATTCATTAGCCAGAACACTCTCTACTAGTGTTTTTTTTTTTTGTTTGTTTTTTCCCCTTATAGTTTCCACAGTATTACAGATTTCCCCCTGCCAGTTCATACCAAGCAGGACCTTCCTGGACTGGGAGAGCCTCAGAAACACATAATAGAGTTCAAACCACAACTCTGATCACCAAGTTAGTGTGAAAAGGTTTTTTAACAGTTTCACCAACATGCAAGGGAGTGACACATACACTCACTTCACCACCCAAGGGTTCAATACCAGTCTGTGGCCGAAGGAGCCCATTTTGGCAATGCTTCTTTCTGCTTCCAAGTGCTGCTGTCAAGTACTGATCTCTCTGCTTTTTGGTATTCCTGTCTGCTTGCTTTTATGGCTGGCTCCCTCCCTTTTCTCTGGCTGCACCCCCACTGTGTTGCAAAACGAGTACCTTTTATCTGCCTCAGGTGTGGCAGCTGTGGCTCTACATGGCAGTGGTTGATTGGCACAGGCCCATTATTGGGTAAAATCGGGAGAGAAATCCCCACCTCCCTCCATACTCTGTTTCCACAGGCCCACAGTCACCTGCCTTCTATTAAAGTCCATCAGTGCCTTCACAAAACCTCTCCCTTGTTGTTGTTCATGGGATCACAAATAGTCACTAACAACGCAGTTTGTTGTGGGCTCACCACACACAGGATTAAAAAACATTTGATCAAGGTTGTGCATGCAAAGTTGTTCTGTTTTTATCTTCTAGCATATTTCCTGATTGGTCTGAAAGCTGTTTGATGACATCTACTGCCTAAGGGCATTGGTAATAATAATAATGGTGGTATTCATTAAACGCTTGCTGTGAGCCAGTGTTGGGGTTCATTCATTCATTGATTCAATCATACTTATTGAGTGCTTACTTTGTGCTTAGCACTGCACTAAGCACTTGGAAAGTACAATTCGGCAACAGAGACAAGCCCCACCCAATAACAGCCTCACTGTCTAGAAGGGGGAGACAGACAACGAAACAAAACAAGTAGACAGGCATCACTTGCATCAAAATAGATTAATAGAATTATAGATATATAAACACCATTCATAAAAATAAATAGAATAATAAATATGTACAAAAATACACGAGTGCTGTGGGGAAGGGGGTAGAGCAGAGGGAGGGAGTGGGAGCGATGGGGAGGGGAGGAGGAGCAGAGGAAAGGGGGGACTCGGTTTGGGAAGGCCTCCTGGAGGAGGTGAGCTCTCAGTAGGGCTTTGAAGTGGGGGAAAAGAGTTAGTTTGGAGGATGTAAGGAGGGGGTAAATTTTAGGCCAGAGGTAGGACAGGTGAGAACGAGGCACAGTGAGGAGGTTAGCGGCAGAGGAGTGGAGTGTGCAGGCTGGGCTGTAGAAGGAAAGAAGGGAGGTGAGGTAGGAGGGGGCGAGGTGATGGAGAGCTTTGAAGCCAATAGTGAGAAGTTTTTGCTTCATGCAAAGGCAACCACTGGAGATTTTTGAGGAGGGGAGTGACATGCCCAGAGCGTTTCTGTACAAAGATAATCCAGGAAGCAGAGTGAAGTGTAGACTGAAGCAGGGAGAGACAGGAGGATGGGAGATCAGAAAGGAGGATGATGCAGTAATCCAGTTGGGATAGGATGAGAGATTGTACCAACAGGGTAGCGGTTGAGATTGGACATAATCCTTGTCTCATATGAGGCGCATATGGGGAGCGGGAGAACAGCTATTTAATTCCCATTTTACAGAAGAGGAAATGGAGGCAATGAAAATTCAAATAACTTGCCCCAACATACAGAGCAGGTAAGTGGCAGAGTGCTGATTAGCATCCAGGTCATTTGAGTCCCAGTCTTGGACTTTATCCATTAGGTCACTCTGTTTTCTAATTTATGACATTCTCTTCACCCCTTGATTGGTTCCAATTGAATCCTGTGGGTTAACTATACTGAGATCTTCCCAGAGGGTAGTGATCAATCAAACAATCAATCAGTGGTATTGGTTGAATGCTTACTACATGCAGAGCACTGTACTAAGTGCTTAGGAGACTACAATAACACAGAGTTAATAGACACAAAACCTGCTCACAAGGCTCTTACCGGCTACCAGGGAGGCAGACATTAAAACCAAGATAGGGAAAACCAATCAATCAATTGTTAATCAATTATATTTATTGAGTACATACTATGTGCAGAGCAGTGTACTAAGTGCTTGGGAGAGTACAAAATGGGCTGAGAATTCAAACCTCAGCTGTTCAGCTTCTTCTTGCTCAGAAGCGACAGTATTTACAGTTAGTCATGTTGAAAACTCTCAAGGTCCTTCTCTATAGCAGAGTTAGTAAACACATTCCCTGCCCTCAACTTTCAGTCTAGAGACAAGGTAAGAGCAGTGTAAGGATAATGGAAGCAGCACGGCATAGTGGATTGAGCATGGGCCTAGATGTCAGAAGGTCACGAGTTCTAATCCTGGCTCTGCCACGTGTCAGCTGAGTTATCTTGGGCAAGTCACTTCACTTCTGTGAGAAGCAGCGTGGCTCAATGGAAAGAGCCTGGGGTTTGGAGTCAGAGGTCATGGGTTCAAAGCCCGGCTCTGCCAATTGTCAGCTGTGTGACTTTGGGCAAGTCACTTCACTTCTCTGGGCCTCTGTTACCTCATCTGTAAAGTGGGGATTAAGCCTGTGAGCCCCACCGTGGGACAACCTGATCACCTTGTAACCTCCCCAGTGCTTAGAACAGTTCTTTGCACATAGTAAGCACTTAATAAGTGCTGTCATTATTATCATTATTATTATTCTGTAGGCCTTAGTTCCCTGATCTGTAAAATGAGGATTAAAACTGTGAGCCCTGTGTGGGACTGGGACTGTGTCTAACCTGATTAACTTGTATCTACCTCAGCTCTTAGAACAGTGCTTGGCACATATTAAGTGCTTAACAAGTACCAAAATTATAATGGTTATTATTATTATAATATATACATAAATATTGTGGGACTGAGGGCATAGGAAATATCCAGGAATTGTAGGGTACAGATCCAAGGGATAGGCAATGCAGAAGGGAGAGGAAGTAGGAGAAATGAGGGCTTAATTGGGGAAGGTGTCTTGGAGGAGATGTGATTTTAGAATGGCTTTGAAGGTGGGAAGAGTGATGGGTCTATAAGAGATGAAGAAAGAGGGAGTTCCAGGCCAGAAGGAGGAAGAGGACAAGGGATCAGCAGCGCTATAGATAATAATAATAATAATAATGGCATTTATTAAGCACTTACTATGTGCAAAGCACTATTCTAAGTGCTGGAGAGATTACAAGATGATCAGGTTGTTCCACAGGGGGCTCACAGTCTTCATCCCCATTTTACAGATGAGGTCACTGAGGCCCAGAGAAGTGAAGTGACTTGCCCAAAGTCACACAGCTGACAAGTGGCAGAGCTGGGATTTGAACCCATGACCTCTGACTCCAAAGCCGGGGCTCTTTCCACTGAGCCGTGCTGCTTCTCCATGAGATGAGATGAGATTGAGATACAGTGAGTAGGTTTGTGTTAGCGGAGTGGAGTATAATAAGTATAATAATGGTACTTGTTAAGTGCTTACTATATGCCAAGCACTGTTCTAAGCACTGGGGTAGGCACAAGCTATTCAGATTGGACACAGTCCCTGTCCCACATGGGGCTCACAGTCTTAATTGCAGATGCGGGAACTGAAGCCCAGAGAAGTAAAATGACTTGCCCAAAGACACACGGCAGACATGGGGCAGAACTGGGATTAGAATTCGGGTCCTTCTGACTCCCAGGCTTTATCCACTAAGCCTTGCTGCTTCTCTATGCAGTCTAAGTTGTTTTAGGAAGTCCACATAGTAAGGTAGGAGAGGAGGATATGGGACGACTTAGAAGCTGGAAATCAATCAATCAATCAATCAGTCAATCATATTTATTGAGCGCTTACTGTGTGCAGAGCACTGTACTAAGCGCTTGGGAAGTACAAGTTGGCAACATATAGAGACAGTCCCTACCCAACAGTGGGCTCACAGTTTAAAAGGGGGGAGAATTAAGTGAGTGGGAAGACATTAGCTGTCTAGGGTAGGCTCTGAAACATGAATCCTACCTTTCCAGTTCATTCAATCATATTTATTGAGCACTTACCATGTGCAGCACACTGTACTAAGTGCTTGGAAAGTACAATTCAACAATAAAGAGGGGCAATCCCTGCCCACACGGGGCTACAGTCTAGAAGGGGGAGACAGACATCAAAATAAGTAAGCAGACATCAATATAAATAAATAGCATTATAGATGTATGCACATCAAAACAAGTAAACAGGCATCAGTATAAATAAATAGAATTATAGAAATGTACATGTATACAGAAGCGCTGTGGGGTGGGGAGAAGACGTGTAGATCAAAGAGTGCAAGTTGGGGAGACATGGAGGGGAGGGGAAGCTGAGGAAAGGGGGGCTTAGTCTGGGAAGTATGTTTGGTTTTGTTCTCTGTCTCCCCCTTTTAGACTGTGAGCCCACTGTTGGGTAGGGACTGTCTCTATATGTTGCCAACTTGTACTTCCCAAGCGCTTAGTACAGTGCTCTGCACACAGTAAGCGCTCAATAAATATGATTGATTGATTGATTGATTGATTGATTGGGAAGGCCTCTTGCAGGAAGTGTGCCTTACAGTAGAGCTTTGAAGGGGGGGAATATGATTGTTTGGTGGATTTGAAGAGGGATGGCCTTCCAGGCCAGAGGAAGGACATGGGCTGGGGTCAATAGCGGGACAGGAAAGATCGAGCCACAGTGAAAAGGTTAGGACCAGAGGAACAGAGTGTTTGCGCTGGGACGGAGAAGGAGAGAAGGGAGGTGAGTTAGGAGGGGGCAAGGTGATGGAGAACTTTCAAGCCAATATTGAAGAGTTTTTGTTTAATATGGAATTTGATAGGCAACCACGGGGGATTTTTGAGGAGGGGGGAGACATTCCCAGAATGTTTCTGTTGAAAGATAATCTGGGCAGCAGAGTAAAGTATGGACTGAAGTGGGGAGAGACAGGAGGTTGGGAGGTCAGAAAGGAGGTCAATCTTGGCTAACGTGGCTTGGTATTTAGGGTATTTTCTATCAGGCAATTTCTTTTGAAAAGATGGAACTAACCTAGTTCAGGCATGGCTATTTAATTATTAAAGAGTGAATGCATCATGGTTGATCTTATTTTCAGCATGCAACCTGTCTTTTTTAAATAGGTTATATTATAGGAGCAGTATCAACCAGATTGGTCCATAAGGGAAGGCGATGTTTGCCTGAGGGGTCTCCATTTGGGTAGTGAAGTTGGATTTCAGCATTCAAGTGACCTTTCTGAAAGGTGACATTTCTTAAGGGAAGGCTGGGTAGTTGGAGAGTAATTTTTGTTGGCAGTTTTCCAGGGTCAAACCCTGCCTTTAGCCTGATTTGCCATCTTAATAATAATAATTGTGGTATTTGTTAAGCTCTTACTATAGGCCAAGCACTGTACTAAGCTCTGGGGTGGACATAAGTGATTCAGGGTGGACACAGTCCCTGTCCCACGTGGGATTTACAGTCTGAATCCCCATTTTACAGATGAGGTAACTGAGGCACAGAGAAGTAAAATGACCTGCCCAAGGTCACACAACAGACATATGTGGTGGAACCGGGTTTAGAATCCATGACCTTATGAATTCTAGGCCCGTGTTTTATCCACTTGGCCATGCTGCTTCTTCTGGGCTCTCATAACTTTGCTGTGAGAAAGTGGGGAATCACAACACAAAGTATCACCTCTATCAATAACATATACAAAAAATGGTGGTTAATGAGAATTCCAGTCTAGGTCACTATAAATTTCTCTCACATTGTCAAAATTGCCATTTTAAATTATTAAGGATAATGATATGTGGGTGTGATTAATAGTATAAGTGACATGAGAAAGAAAAAAAGTTAATACTCAGAGGATGGGCTAACTATTCACCAACTTCAAGGAAGCTATTAAAATTCCCTTGGCTTATTATTCATATTTAAGCAATATTGTTTCCAAATATATTGGATCCACTAAGAAACTTATCTCAAAGTTAGATAGCATTTTGTACGTTCCAAAAGTTACTGTTCAATTTTCTATATCATGAGAGTAGTAGACAAGATTCCGTCTCCCGATTGGGAATAGACTGGAAATTCCTGACCACCACATATTTCCATTTTCAGCAAACCAGTTGTTCTGCAGCTGTCAGAATCATTCAAATTTTCCCCAGGGCTTTACCTGGAAGGGTTTCTTAAATTCCCTACATGAACACCCAACAAAATAACAAAAGGAAAGCACCATTTTGGATCTCCAGAAAATTTTGAATGTAAAATTCAGCTAAGTCTAACTAGTACCTTACTGCAGATGCCTAGTTGCTTCCAAAATATACATTGTTATTTTCCAACTTTACTTTCAAATTGGACTACTAGGTCATATCTAGGCTTATCATTATAAGCATTATTGTTAGTATTATTATTATGGTACTTGTTAATGAGTCAGGCAGTGTTATAAGTGCTGCGGTAGATACAAGATAATCAGGTTGGACACAGTCTCTGTCCCACATGGGGCTCACAGTCTAAATAGGAGGGAGAATAGGCAGTTAATCCCCATTTTACAGATGATGAAACTAAGGCACAAAAAGGTTAAGTGACTTGCTCAAGGTCACACTTTAGGCAACTGACAGAGCCAGAATTAGAATCCAGGTCCTGGGCTCTTTCCATTAGGCCATGCTGCTCCTCTAATGTTGGGCCCGTAAACTTGGAATAGTTACATCCAGCAAAAGAGTATTTGTGTTAAAGCCTTAGGATGCTTTCCCATAGAAAAAAAGATCTAGTTATATAATCAATCAATCAATCAATCAATCATATTTATTGAGCGCTTACTATGTGCAGAGCACTGTACTAAGCGCTTGGGAAGTACAAATTGGCATCACATAGAGACAGTCCCTACCCAACAGTGGGCTCAAAGTCTAAAAGGGGGAGACAGAGAACAGAACCAAACATACCAACAAAATAAAATAAGTAGGATAGAAATGTACAAGTAAAATAAATAAATAAATAAATAAATAAATAGAGTAATAAATATGTACAACCATATATACATATATACAGGTGCTGTGGGGAAGGGAAGGAGGTAAGACGGGGGGATGGAGAGGGGGACGAGGGGGAGAGGAAAGAAGGGGCTCAGTCTGGGAAGGCCTCCTGGAGGAGGTGAGCTCTCAGTAGGGCCTTGAAGGGAGGAAGAGAGCTAGCTTGGCGGATGGGCAGAGGGAGGGCATTCCAGGCCCGGGGGATGACGTGGGCCGGGGGTCGATGGCGGGACAGGCGAGAGCGAGGTACAGTGAGGAGATTAGTGGTGGAGGAGCGGAGGGTGCGGGCTGGGCAGTAGAAGGAGAGAAGGGAGGTGAGGTAGGAGGGGGCGAGGTGATGGACAGCCTTGAAGCCCAGGGTGAGGAGTTTCTGCCTGATGTGCAGATTGATCGGTAGCCATTGGAGGTTTTTGAGGAGGGGAGTAATATGTCCAGAGCGTTTCTGGACAAAGATAATCCGGGCAGCAGCATGAAGTATGGATTGAAGTGGAGAGAGACACGAGGATGGGAGATCAGAGAGAAGGCTAGTGCAGTAGTCCAGACGGGATAGGATGAGAGCTTGAATTAGCAGGGTAGCGGTTTGGATGGAGAGGAAAGGGCGGATCTTGGCAATGTTGCGGAGCTGAGACCGGCAGGTTTTGGTGACGGCTTGGATGTGAGGGGTGAATGAGAGAGCGGAGTCGAGGATGACACCAAGGTTGCGGGCTTGTGAGACAGGAAGGATGGTAGTGCCGTCAACAGAGATGGGAAAGTCAGGGAGAGGACAAGGTTTGGGAGGGAAGACAAGGAGCTCAGTCTTCGACATGTTGAGCTTTAGGTGGCGGGCGGACATCCAGATGGAGATGTCCTGAAGGCAGGAGGAGATGCGAGCCTGGAGGGAGGGGGAGAGAGCAGGGGCAGAGATGTAGATCTGGGTGTCATCAGCATATAAAACAGTGTGATTCAGTGGAAAGACCATGGGCTTTGGAGTCAGAGGTCATGGGTTCAAATTCGGTTTCCGCCAATTGTCAGCTGTGTGACTTTGGGCAAGTCACTTAATCAATCAATCAATCGTATTTATTGAGCGCTTACTGTGTGCAGAGCACTGTACTAAGCACTTGGGAAGTACAAGTTGGCAACATATAGAGACAGTCCCTACCCAACAATGGGCTCACAGTCTAAAACACTTATCTGTGCCTCTGCTACCTCATCTGTAAAATGGGGATTAAGACTGTGAGCCCCCCAGGGGACAACCTGATCACCTTGTAACCTCCCCAGTTCTTTGAACATAGTAAGCACTTAATAAATGCCATTATGATTGTTATTATTATAAAGCCA
Organism: Tachyglossus aculeatus; assembly: GCF_015852505.1. NCBI lineage: Eukaryota > Metazoa > Chordata > Mammalia > Monotremata > Tachyglossidae > Tachyglossus > Tachyglossus aculeatus. Next base: position 85,730,704 of record NC_052066.1, read on the forward strand.
TCTCACTCTACTACTTCAGCTTCACCATTTCAGCACTCCAACTTTTTATCAATGCCTGGCTCAAGGAGATGTCACAGAACTCAAAGATGCCACAGGACCAATAGCATTGTCAAGAGGAAAGAGGAAAGATTAGAATGTGGCCATAATCTAGGCATTTGAGAACTGTCCATTCCTGGCAAGATCCTACCCAGTCCTTTTGGATGCGTGACTGGAGAAAAATCTTGGCTACATCCTGCGTGAATCACAGTACAGCTTCGGATCACAATATGACACAGCAATTATATTTTTGCAACATATCAGAGGCAAGGCTAGTATAGAGAAGCAGTGTGGCTCAAGGGAAAGAGCACGGGCTGGAGAACCAGAGGTCATGAGTTCTAATCCCGGCTCCGCCACTTGTCAGCTGTGTGACCTTGGGCAAGTCATTTAACTTCTCTGGGCCTCAGTCTCTCATCTGTAAAATGGGGATGAAGATTGTGAGCCCCACGTGGGACAACCTGATTACCTTGTATCTACCCCAGCGCTTAAAACAGTGCTTGGCACATAGTCACTTAACTTCTCTGGGCCTCAGTTCTCTCATCTGTAAAATGGGGATGAAGATTGTGAGCCCCACGTGGGACAACCTGATTACCTTGTATCTACCCCAGCGCTTAAAACAGTGCTTGGCACATAGTTAGTACTTAACAAATACCAATATTATTATTATTATTATTATAGGGAGTGGCACCAAGATCCCAATGCAGTTTTCATAGTCCCTGGAAAACCGTTTGACACCATCAATAGATCTACACTCTAAAAATTGCTTAATAAATTTAGTTGTTGTTTGAATATCATTAAGATTCTCTTTACCATCAGCTTTAAATCACTCAATCACCTTGCCCCCTCCTACCTTACCTCCCTGATTTCCTATTACAACCCAGCCTTCAAACCTCACTCCTTTAGTGCCTTCCTACTCATTGTACCTCAAGCTCATCTGTCTTGCAGAGAAGCAGCGTGGCTCAGTGGAAAGAGCACGGACTTTGGAGTCAGAGGTCATGGGTTCGAATCCCTACTCTGCCACATGCTTGCTGTGTGACCTTGGGCAAGTCACTTAACTTCTCTGAGCCTCAGTTACCTCATCTGTAAAATGGGCATTAAGACTGTGAACCCCACATGGGACAACTTGATCACCTTGTATCCCCCCCAGCGCTTAGAACAGTGCTTTGCACATAGTAAGCGCTTAACAAATGCCATTATTATTATTATTATTGCTTCTGACCTCTCGCCCACATCCTGCCATGGTCCCGGAACACCCTCCCTCTTCATAACCAACAGATGATCACTCTCCCCTACCTTCAAAACCTTATTAAAAGTACATTTCCTCCAAGAGGCCTTTGTCAACTAATTCCTCATTTCCTAATAATGATAATAATAATAATAATAACTGTGGTATTTGTTAAGTGCTTGCTATGTGCCAGGCACTGTACTAAGCACTGAGTCACTGTACTCTTCTCCAGCTCCCTTTTGCACTGCTGTTGCACTTATAGTTTCACCCTTTATTCATTCTTCCCCCAGTCTCACAGAATTTATGCACATACCTGTAATTTCTTTAATTAATGTCTGTTTCCCACTCTAGACTGTAAGCTCTCTGGGGGCAGGGATTATGTCTACCAACTCTGTTACACTGTACTCTCTCAAGCTCTTAGTACAGCATGTTCTACACACAGTAAACCCTCAATAAATATGATGGATTCTGAGATGGCTGCTTGGAGAAGCAGCGTGGCTCACTGGAAAGAGCCCGGGCTTTGGAGTCAGAGGTCATGGGTTCAAATCCCGGCTCCGCCACTTGTCAGCTGTGTGACTTTGGGCAAGTCACTTCACTTCTCTGGGCCTCAGTTCCCTCATCTGTAAAATTGGGATTAAGACTGTGAGCCCCATGTGGGACAACCTGATCACCTTGTAAACTCCCCAGCGCTTAGAACAGTGCTTTGCACATAGTAAGCGCTTAATAAATGCCATCATCATTATTATTATTATTATTATTATTATTATGACAGTAGGCTGATTGTGTCAAAGTCAGGAGTGGCTGGTCTAAGCCTTTTCCCATTGACAGTGGGTAAAGCGGGTGTGGGGAGGAGACCAATTCCAGTTCCATCTGCTTTCCATGCTGGAGGAAACAACAACGGACAAAGATGTAGGTGTGAGAGTGCTCTGCACCCAGTAAACGCTCAATAAATACGATTGAATGAATGAATAATAATAATAATAATAATTTTGATATTTTTTTAAGTGCTTACTATGTGCAAAGCACTGTTCTAAGAACTGGCGAGGATACAAAGTGATCAGGTTGTCCCATGTGGGGCTCACAATCTTAATCCTCATTTTCCAGATGAGGTAACTGAGGCACAGAGAAGTTAAGTGACTTGCCCAAAGTCGCACAGCTGACAAGCGGCGGAGCTGGGATTTGGACCCATGACCTCTGACTCCCAACCCCATGTTCTTTCCACTTAGCCACGCTACTTCTCTAATGAATGAATGAATACTGTACTAAGCGCTTGAGAGAGTACAGTACAACGACAAACCAACACGGTCTCTGCCCATAACAAGCTCACAGTCTAGAGGTCCATTCAGCCCGGATTTCTGTAGTCAACAGAAATGCAGTTTGGCCTAGTGGATAGAGCACAGGCTTGGGAATCAGAAGGACCTAAGTTCTAAGCCCTACTCCACCACTTGTCTGCTTTATGGCTTGCGGCAAGTCACTTCACAGTTTATTAATGATTTGTATATATCTATAATTCTATTTATTTATATTGATGCTATTGATGCCTTTCTACTTCTTTTGTTTTGTATTGTTGTCTGTCCACCCCACCCTTCTAGACTGTGAGTCTGTTGTTGGGTAGCGATTGTTTCTGTTGCCAAATTGTACTTTCCAAGTGCTTAATACAGTGCTCTCTACACAGTAAGCACTCAATAAATATGATTGAATGAATGAATGAATTTCCGTTCTTCTGGGAAACTCTTCCAACTAAACAGACTATTAACCTTCTCCAAAGTCCTTGAGAAAATCACTCATCCTCTTCCGCCTGGATTACTGCGTCAGCCTCCTTGCTGACCTCACAGTCTCTTGTCTCCGCTGACTCCAGTCCAGGTTTCACTATGCTGCCAGAATCACTTTTCAAGGAAAAGGCTCAGGACACGTTTCACCTCTCCTCAAGAAACTCCAGTGGTTGCCCATCCATTGCCTCATCAGACAAAAACTCCTCACCATTGGCTTTAAAACACTCAATATCTTTGCCCCCTCCTACCTCATCTCGCTACTCTCTTACTATAACCCAGGCCACACACTTCCCTTCTTTAATGCCAGCCTTCTCACCGTGCCTCGATTTCATCTATCTTGCCTCCAGCCTCTCACACACGTCCCGCCTGTGGCCTAGAATGCCCTCCCTCCTCAAATCCAGCAGTGAGCAAGAGTTCGGCACTGATGTAGATGTGAATGAGGCACAGTGAATTGGTTGGTTTCAGAGGAGCAAAGTCCTTGAGATGGGTAGTTGTGGGAAACAAGGATAAGTAGGGAAGAGTGCTGACTGGATGCTTTAAAACTGACGATGAGAAGCTCCTGTTTGATGCTAGTCCATCAGCTAACCACTGAAGGGTCTGTGGAGTAGAAAGGCATTAAGGAATGGTGAGATGTGCACAGTGATGTTTTAGAAAGATGATCTAGTCATCAGAGTCAAGTATGGACTGGAAAGGGGAGAGGTTGGAGGCAGGGCAATGGGACTGGGTAAAAAGAAACACAGGTCTCAGCTCTGCCATCTTGCTAGTTGTAACCTTAGGTAAGTCCCTCAATTGCTCTTGGCCTCTGTTTCCTCATCTGTAAAGCAGGGATAAGATACCTCCCTCCTTGTTAGACCATTTTTATATTATATTTACATATATAAAGGCCATTGTTTATATTAATGTCCATTTCCCCCTCTAATCTAAGCTTACTTTGGGGAGGGAATATGTCTATTATAGTGTTAAATCATACTCTTCCAAGTGCTTATTACATTACTCTCTACTCAATAAGTGCTTAATAAATACAACTGACTGAAGTACTGTGTCAGCTCTGAGTAACTTTGTAGTTTTTACAATATCTTTTGCTTCCCTGCTTTCGATAAAGAAGGATTTTTTTTCAAGGATTTGAGGTTTTGTTATTTTTCACTTTTCTTATTTAAGCCCTAGGGAGCTTTTCCCTCTTCCACCTCCTTCCCCTTGTAATTCTCCTGGTTCTGGGGTTGGGAGGGAGCTGCTTGGTTCCAGAAGCTTGGAACTACCAGCAGGCAACTAGCAGAGTTTGGATTGTGTCCAACTTGATTAACTTGTACCTACCTCAGCATTTAAAACAGTGCTTGGCACATATTATTATTATTATTACTATGATTAGAACCCAGGTGCCCTGACTCCCAGTCCTGTGCTCTTTCCACTAGGACACACTGCTCCTCAGAGATCTGAAAAGAGAGGTGCTTGTGAAAAGAGAGGTGGGAACATGTCTACCAACTCTACTATATTGCACTCTACCAAGAGCTTAGTACAGTGCTCTGCATGCAGTAAGCACTCAATAAATACCACTGATTGATTGAGACTCTAGAAGTCTCTCTCCTTCTTGGGCCACCACATCTCTCCACATCCAGTGATACTAATGTAGTAGAGAAAGTACAGGCTTACATGTCTCTGGATCTGGGTTCTAATTCCAGTTCCACCACTTGACCAAAGTCCCACAGAAGGCAAGTCAATTACCTTCTCTGTACCTCGGTTTTTTCATCTAAAAAATGGAATTCAATGCCTGTTCTCCCTTCTCCTAGACTGTGAACCCCACTGGGATAAGGACTAGACTGTGAGCCTGCTGTTGGGTAGGGACCATCTCTATATGTTGCCAACTTGTACTTCCCAAGTGCTTAGTACAGTGCTCTGCACACAGTAGGTGCTCAATAAATATGATTGAATGAATGACTATGTCCAATCTGATTAACTTAGAAACAGCACGGAGCAGTGGACGGAGCATGGGCTCTGGGAGTCAGAAAGTCATGAGTTCTAATCCCAGCTCCGCCACTTGTCTGTTGTGTGGCCTTGGGCAAGTCACTTTACTTCTCTGTGCCTCAGTTACCTCATCTGTAAAATGGGGATTAAGACTGTGAACCCCAAAAGGGACTTGCTTGTATCCACCTTAGTGCTTAGTACAGTGCTTGGCACATGGAAAGTGCTTAACAAATACCACAATTATTATTATTATTATTATTATTATTATTATTATTATTATTATTATTATTATTATTATTATTATTATATCTACCCTAGTGCTAAGAACCAGATTTGACTCGTAAGTGCTTAACATACACCACAATTATTATTACAAATCGATTTCCTAATTCAGGAGTCTTCAGAAATCCCACCACCTCTTCCAAGATTGTTTTCCTAAATAAGGTCCTTTCCCTCCCACATTCATCATGTCTCTCTGTAGACTGAGAACCTCATGGTCAGAGACCTTGACTTTCATTCTTCTACTTTGGGTTCCCCAGGGTACAGAACAATGCACATCTTGAATTTCATCTGTAAATCATAATGGAACCTTTTGGCACCATCTTTTTTGTTGATATCACAAGAGCTACAAGATAGTTCTTCTTTTGCAGCAAACAGTTCCTAGATCTGAATCATTTTCATCAAACCATGATCAGAATCTTGGCAAATAAGCTGCACCCATTTGCCATTCATATAAATGACTGTGTTGTGATGGACCTCCTTTCAGATCTTTTCATTACCAAGGATTTTCATGTTGGCTTCTCTAAATGCTTTGGATCTCATTTTTCCAATCACTGAGTATTGTTAGGGAGAGTTTGTAGCATATCAAGTGTTGGTAGATCCACCATTTGATACATCACAAAGCTGGTTTCTCCTTCTGACCTCATGCTTGGACAGCATTTTAGTCAATTAGAGGTCACGGTTTAGATGTCAGGTGCATCAATTTTATTTTATTATCATTATTCAGCAGGTGGCAAATGATATTGACAATTACGAGCTGGATTCAGCACACTCCCAGAGCAGGGATAGTTTATTTACAGTTGACTTTCTAATTCTGTGAGAACCCTTGACACTTCCAGATTCTGAATTTGCTACTAACGTTAGTGTTAAAATCCCTGAAGTTGGGGGTTTTGTCAGATGTTGGTATTGCTGCCATGAGCCTGTACAAAATGTGGTTGTACCTCTCACCTGCATTCCTATTTTGAGGTAGAAGTAGGGTCATCAATCAATCAATCAATTAATCAATTGTATTTATTGAGCGCTTACTGTGTGAAGAATACTGTACTAAGTGCTTGGGAAGTATAAGTTGGCAACATATAGAGACAGTCCCTACCCAACAGTGGGCTCACAGTCTAGAAGGGGGAGACAGAGAACAAAACCAAACATATTAACAAAATAAAATAAATAGAATAGATATGTACAAGTAAAATAAATAAATAGAGTAATAAATATGTACAAACATATATACATATATACAGGTGCTATGGGGAAGGGAAGGAGGTAAGATTGTGGGGATGGAGAGGGGGATGAGGGGGAGAGGAAGGAAGGGGCTCAGTCTGGGAAGGCCTCCTGGAGGAGGTGAGCTCTCAGCAGGGCCTTGAAGGGAGGAAGAGAGCTAGCTTGGCGGATGTGGGGAGGGAGGGCATTCCAGGCCAGGGGGATGACGTGGGCCGGGGGTCGACGGGGGGACAGGCAAGAATGAGGCACGATGAGGAGATTAACGGCAGAGGAGCGGAGGGTGTGGGCTGGGCTGGAGAAGGAGAGAAGGGAGGTGAGGTAGGAGGGGGCGAGGTGATGGACAGCCTTGAAGCCGAGGTTGAGGAGTTTCTGCCTGATGTGCAAATTGATTGGAAGCCACTGGAGATTTTTGAGGAGGGGAGTAACATGCCCAGAGCATTTCTGGACAAAGACAATCTGGGCAGCGGCATGAAGTATGGATTGAAGTGGGGAGAGACACGAGGATGGGAGATCAGAGAGGAGGCTGATGTAGTAGTCCAGACAGGATAGGATGAGAGCTTGAACAAGAAGGGTGGTGGTTTGGATGGAGAGGAAAGGGCGGATCTTGGCAATGTTGTGGAGCTGAGACCGGCAGGTTTTGGTGACGGCTTAGATGTGAGGGGTGAATGAGAGAGCGGAGTCGAGGATGACACCAAGGATGGTAGTGCCGTCCACAGTGATGGGAAAGTCAGGGAGAAGGCAGGGTTTGGGTGGGAAGACAAGGAGTTCAGTCTTGGACATGTTGAGTTTTAGGTGGCAGGCAGACACTCAGATGGAGATTTGTCAATCAATCAGTGACATTTCTTGAGCACTTCCTAGGTGCAGAGCACTGTACTAAGTGTATAGTAAAGTATAATAGGATAGAATTCCCTGCCCATAAAGAGTTTACAGTGTAGAGGGGCTGTACGTTCCACAGTCTCACAGTCATTTATGCTTCACACACATATACAGCCCCTCAAACTAACAACTGCCTGATTGTAAATTCAACATCGGAAAGCCACCACTCTGATAAGGGGAAACCTTTCCAGAACTATGTCCAGAGGCATCAGGAGAACACTACCCTAGGCACTTGGGGACATACAGTAAATACTGTGGTCCCTAAGAATTAGAATTTAGAATTTGAAGGGGAGAAAAGAAAGAGAAAGAGGGAATGGGGGGGGGGGGGAGAGAAAGAGAGAGAGGGAAAGAGAGAGGGGAGAAAGAGAGAGAAATGGAAAGGGGGGGAGAGGGGAAAGATAGAGAGGAAAGGGGGAAAGAAAGACAATGAAATAGAAAGGGGAAAGAGAGGGGGGGAATAGAGAGGAAGAGGGGGCAAGAGAGGAGGGAAAAGAAGGGGGAAGAGAGGGAAAGAGAGAAGAGGGAGAGAGGGATAGTGTGAGAGAGAGTGGGAGGGAGGGAAGAGAGAGGGAGAAAGGGGGAGAGGGAGAGTGGGAGGGGTGAAAAGAAAATTATTTTATAATTTGTGAGGGATATGGTTGGAGTCACAGGTGGAGGAGGTAGATTTTGAAACCGTTAGTTTCTTACTGTGCCTCAATCTCACCCACAATCTCGCCGCCGACTCCTAGCCCACATTCTGCCTCTGGTCTGGAGTGCCCTCCCTTCTCTAATCCAACAGACAATTACTTTCCCCTGTTCCTAATTCCTAAACCTTGTTGAAAGCACATCTCCATCAAGAGGCCTTCCCAGACTAAGCCCCCCTCATGCCACTTTCCTCATCTCCCACTTCCTTCTGCATTGTCCTGACTTGCTCCCTTTGTTCCTCCCCCCTCCCAGCCCCACAACTTTCCCAAGTTCTTAGTACAATGCTCTGCATACAGTAAGTGCTCACTAAATATGACTGAATGAATGAATAAAAAGGAGAGCTCATGTTTAGAGACATTGGGAAGAACAAGGGAGTGGGTCAGGGAGAGGGAGATGAAGAAGAAATGTTGAAGTTGTCTTACTGGATGGTTTTGATTTTGTCAACCTATTAGCTGGCAAGTCTCTCAAGGAGAAGAAGAGGGAAGGTGAAGGCTCTGCAGGTTTAAAGAGGGAGTTAAAAGATTTGGAATAGATATTGCCTGGGAATCAGTAAGAGAGAACTAGGTGATGATTACTGTTCTGGGCAGTTGGGAACATGCAGTGTTCAGCGACCTTAACAGCAGACACAGATGACAGTATACATACAATAAATATGAAAGAGAGAGCAATGCAGCCTACAGTTGAAATATTGGGAGACAATAGTGTCAAACAGAATAGGCTGCTGCATGACAATCAAAAGGGAAGTGACACTCCACAACAAGTGGCTTTAGGAAGACTGTTTTTCCAAGGCAGGCATGAAAACAAAAGCAGATGTTGTGAATAAATGCAATAACACAAAGTGTGGAAGGAATAGTCAACCCCACATCTATTTCTTTCAGCCACACCTGAAAGAATAGTAAAGGTAAAAAAGGTAATCATCTTGGAGAACTATGGGCAACTATACATAGGCATATTTTTGGTCTATCTATATGGACTTTCTTGTGGATCTCTGTTAATTTGTGCTTTAATAGTAATAATTGTAATAATGTTGGTATTTGGTAAGTGCTTACTATGTGCCAAGCACTGTTTTAAGCGCTGTGGTAGATACAAGTTAATCAGGTTGTCCCACGTGGGGCTCACGGTCTTAATCCCCATTTTACAGATGAGGTTTACTGAGGCACAGAGAAGTTAAATATCTTGCCCAAGGTCACACAGCAAACAAGCGGCAGAGCTGGGATTAGAAGCCACATCCTCGGAATCCCAACCCCGTGCTTTTTCTACTAAGCCATGTTTCTTCCCAATAATAATGAATGAGATTTTAGGATTGTGTTACGGAGATGGACTCTTTCTCTTCCTTACTACGATACTTTTTTCCCTTTCTATATTCACCTGTGAGGAGATAAATTAATAAATAAAAACTCATGATCACTTTTCAAGGACAATTTCCTAACCATGAAAATCTGTTATTAGCCTAGACCCCTAGAGGTTGGATTTCAATGTGTCTTTAAAACTTCAGTGCAGGACACTTACTCTAGACTGTAAGCTCACTATGGACAGGGAATGAACCTGCTATTTTCATTGTATTGTACTCCTCCAAATGCTTAGTACAGTGTTCTGCACATAGTAAGCACTCAATAAATATAATTGATTGATTGATTGATTACATGACCCAGCTGTGCTAGGTTCACAGCAGGGCTCTTTAGGGAGGTAGTGAGCTCATAGGAAATCAGTCAATAAATCAATGGTATTTGAGTGCTTACTGTGTGCAGAGCACTGTACTAATTAGGAGACCAGGCTAACATCTTAAATTCATCCTCCCCAGTTTTAATTCTACTCTCTCCCCCGCCCAACAACATTACCTCTCCAGCTGTTTCAGATGTGTAACTCCCTCCTCAAACTCCCCATCCTCTCACCCTCCATTATTTTCCCCAATGACCTGGCCACATCTTTTATGGACAAAATTGAACCTTAAAGCATGATCTCCAAAACCTTCTCTGCTCCTCTCTAGCCCCTGTAGACTGTTAGCTTGCTGTGGGCACGGATTGTCACTGCTTATTGTTGCATTGTACTCTCTCAAACGCTTAATACAGTGTTCTGCACACAGTAAGCACTTAATAAATATGATTGGATGAATGAATGAATAGTTCCTCCTATTCCTGCCCCCTCTTCAACTCTCCAACCTTTCCCAATAGTATATCAATAGATCTCCCACCTAGTCATCTCAAACTCCAAACCTTCCACCTCCAAATCCATGCTTTCACACCTTGCTCCCTCCTATCTCCCCACCCAGACCACTACCTTCAACTGCTCACTCTCCAGTGCCTCCTTTCTCACTGCTTTCTTACATGCCCATGTAATTTCCCTCTTTGAAAAAAAAAACTTTCCCTTTGACCTCATGACTCCCTCAAGTTATCACCCGATCTCCCTCATATTACTCTTTTTATATTTGTTAAGCACTATGTGACAGGCACTGGACAAGATAATCAAGTTGGACACAATCCATGACCCACATGGGGTTCACAGTCTTAATCTCAAAGGTCACCTGCTGAGGATCCACTGTTGAGGAGGATTAGGATAGAGTAGGAGCCGTTGGATTTGGCAAAAATGTCATTGGTGACCTTTGAGAGTGCATTTTCGGTGGAGTGTAGGGGACAGAAGCCAGATTGGAGGGGGTCAAGGAGAGAGTTGGCATTGAGGAATTTGAGGCAGCGAGTGTAGATGACTCATTCTAGGAGTTTGGAAAGGAAGGGTAGGAGGGAGATAGGGCAATAACTAGAAGGGGAGGTGCGGTCAAGAGAGGGCTTTTTAGGATGGGGGAGACGTAGACATGTTTGAAGGCAGACGGGAAGAAACCAGTGGAGAGTGAGTGGTTCATTCATTCATTCATTCAATCGTATTTATTGAGCACTTACTGTGTGCAGAGTACTGTACTAAGAGCTTGGGAAGTACAAGTTGGCAACATATATAGTCCCTATCCAACAGTGGGCTCACAGCCTAGAAGGAGGAGACAGAGAACAAAACAAAACATATTAACAAAACAAAATAATTACAATAAATATGTACAAATAAAATAAATAAATAAATAGAGTAATAAATACGTACAAACATATATACATATATACAGGTGCTGTGGGGAGGGGAAGGAGGTAAGGTGGAGGGGATGGAGAGGGGGAGGAGGGGGAGAAGAAGGAGGGGGCTCAGTCTGGGAAGGCCTCCTGGTGGAGGTGCGCTCTCAGTAGGGTCTTGAAGGGAGGAAGAGAGCTAACTTGGTGGATCTGTAGATGGAGGGCATTCCAGGCCAGGGGGAGGACGTGGGCCGGGGGTCGATGGCGGGACAGGCGAGAACAAGGCACGGTGAGGAGATTAGCGGCAGAGGAGTGGAGGGTGCAGGCTGGGCTGTAGAAGGAGAAAAGGGAGGTGAGGTAGGAGAGGGTGAGGTGATGGACAGCCTTGAAGCCCAGGGTAACGAGTTTTTGCCTGATGCATAGGTTGATTGGTAGCCACTGGAGATTTTTGAGGATGGAAGTTAAGGAGGGGAGGAGGGAAGGGGCAAGAGTTTTCGTAAGATGAGAGGGAATGGGGTCTGAAGCACAGGTGGATGGAGTAGCACTTGATAGGAGGGAGGAGATCTCATATGAAGATACTGCTGGGAAGGTTGGGAGAGTAGTGGAGAGGGTTGAGAGCAAGAGGGATGGAGAAGGGGGAGGGATGACTTTGGGGAGCTTAGACCCAGTGGAGTTAATTTTACTAATGAAGTAGGCAGCCAGATCGTTGGGGGTGAGGGATGGAGGAGGAGGAGGAACAGGGGGCCTGAGAAGGGAGTTAAATGTATGGAAGAGCTGACAGGGATGATGGGCAAGGGTGTCAATAAGAGAGGAAAAATAGTTTTGCCTGGCAGAGGAGAGGGCAGAGTTAAGGTAGGAACAGATAAACTTAAAATGAACAAGTTTGGCTTGGTGTTTAGACTTTGGCCAGCCGCGTTCAGTAGCTCGAGCATAAGAATGAAGGAGGAGGACTTTGGCAGTGATCCAAGGCTTTGGGCTAGTGGTGCGAGAGTGGCAAACCCAAAGGGGAGAGAGCAAGTTGAGCTGAGTAAAGAGGGTGGAGTTGAGAGCAGTAATCTGGTCATCAAGAGTGGGTAGAGAGGATAGGGAGGCAACGTGGCATGTGATGCACTGAGAAAGATGGATGGGGTCTAGAGAGCGGAGGTCTCTGTGAGGTAGTAATATAGATTTACAGGGGGGAGGACTGTAAGTGAGGAGGCAGATGAGAAGGTTATGATCAGAGAGAGGGATTTCAGAGTTGGTGAGGGTGGAGATAGTGCAGCGGTAGGAGATGATGAGGTCGAGGGTGTGACCAAGTTGGTGAGTGGGTGAGGTGGGGTGGAGCAGGAGTTTGGCAGCATCAAGGAGAGATAGAAGGTGGGCGGCAGGGGACATCTATGTGGATGTTGAAGTCTCTGAAATGTACATATGTGCTGTGGGACTGGAAGCGTGGATGAATAAAGTGAACGAGTCAGGGAGATGCAGAAGGTGAATGTGAGAAGAGGAAAGGGGGTCTTAGTAAGGGGGGGTCTCTTGGAGGAGATGTGCCTTTAATATGTCTTTGTCTGTCAGAGTTGAGGAGGAAGGGCATTCCAGGAAAGAGGGAGGACATAGGAGAGGAGTTGGTGGCAAAATAGATGAGATTGAGGTACAGTGAGCAGGTTAGCATTAGAGGAGTGAAGTGTGTGGGCTCGGTTGTAGTAGGAGAGTAGTGAGGTGAGGTAGGAGTGGGCAAGGTGATTGAATGCTTTAAAGTCAATTATGAGGAGTTTATTTTTGATATGGAGATAGATGGGAGACGACTGGAGTTCCTTGAGAAATGGGGAAAACTATGTCCTGAATGTTTTTGTAGGAAAATGATCTGGACCCCAGAGTGAAGTATGGACTGGAGTCGAGAGAGACAGGAGGTTGGGAGGTCAGCAAGGAGGTTGATACAGTAATCAAGGTGGTAAAGGATAAGTGACTGTATTAACGTGGTAGCCATTTGGAAGGAGAAGAAAGGGCAGACTTTAGAGATGTTATGAAGGTGGAATGAACAGTATTTCTTGATGGATTGAATATGTGGGCTGCATGAAAGAGCAGAGTCAAGGATAAAATGAAGGTTATGGGCTTGTAAGATAGGAAGGATGGTGGTGCCATCTACAGTGATAAGAAAGTCAGGGGAGGATAGGATTTGGGAGGGAAGATAAGTAGTACTATTTTGGACAGGTTAAGCTTGAGGTGATGGCAGGACATCCAGGTACAGATGTCCTGAAGGCAGAAGGAAATGAGAGATTTCAGTGAAGGAGAGAGATCAGGGCTGGAGATACAGATTTGAGTATCATCCGCATAGAGGTGATAGTTGAAGTCACGGGAGCGGATGAGTTCTCCAAAGGAGTGGGTGTACATGGTGAATAGGAAGGGACCCAGGAACTGAACCTTGAGGGACCCCCACAGTGAAGGGGTGGGAGGCAGAGGAGCCCATGAAGGAGATTGAGAATGAGCGGCCAGAGAGATATGAATAGAATGAGGAGAACGAGTCAGTGAAGTCAAGGTTGGATAATTCTGCCAGGGAAGGGGGTGATTCACAGTGTCGAAGTCAGCTGAGAGGTCGAGGAGGATTAGGATGGAGTGGTGGAGGTTGTCGGATTTGGTAAGAGGGAGGTTATTTGTGACCTTTGAGAGGGCAGTTTCTGTGGAGTGACGGGGATGGAAGCCAGATTGGAAGGGGTCAAGGAGAGAATTGGAGGAGAGGAATTCGAGACAGTGGGTGTAGACAACTCTCCCAAGGAGTTGGGAGAGGAACGGTAGGAGGGAAATGGGTTGATAACTGGAGGAATTCATGGGGTCAAGGGAGGCTTTTTTAGGATAGTGGAGACATGGGGATCTTAGACAGCAGTGGAGAAGAAGCCGTGGAAAGCAAACAGTTGAAGATGGCTGTTAAGGAGGGAAGAAGGGTGGGTGCATGTGTTTTGACAAGGTGCAAAGGAATGGGGTTGGATGTGCAGGTGGAGGGGGTGGATTTTGAGGGGAGGCAGGAGAATTTCTGCTGAGAAAGACGGGAGAGTTGAAGAGGAGGCAGGAGAGGGGAGGGACTGAGGAGGGGCAGGGGTGATTTTAGGGACTTCATGCCTGATAGCTTCAATTTTCTTAATAAAGTAGGTGGACAGGTCATTAGGGGCAAGGGATGGGGGACAGGGGGACAGGTGGTCTGAGGAGGGAGTTAAATGCCTGGAACAATTGGAGAGGGTGATGGACATGTGTGTCAATAAGGGTGGAAAAATATTTTTTTCCAGGCAGAGGAGTGAACCGAGTTAAAGGACACAAGGATGCATTTGAAGTGGACCAAGTAATCCTGATGTTTTGATTTCTGCCAGAGGCACTCTGAGGCTTGTGCACAGGAGCGAAGGAGGCAGACTGTGCAGGTGATCCAGGGCTGTGAGTTAGTGGTATGAGAACAACAAAGGGATAAGGGAGTGAGTGAATTGAGTTCAGTAGAGAGGGTGGTGTTGAGAGCATCATTTTGGTTATCAAAGGAGGGTAGATCGAGTAATAAAAATAATAATGGTGGTATTTGTTAAGTGTTTACTATGTGCCAAGCTCTGTTCTAAGTACTGGGGGGAGTACGAGGTAATTAAGTTGTCCCACGTGGGGCTCACAGTCTCAATCCCCATTTTACAAATGAGGGAACTGAGGCACAGAGAGGTTTAGTGAGTTGCCCAAGGTCACACTGCAGACAACTGGTAGAGCCAGGATTAGAACCCATGACCTCTGACTCTCAAACCCACACTCTTTCCACTAAGTGGATATGGAGGCTAAATGGGGCGTGATAAGTTGAGATAATTGAATGGGGTCTAAAAATAGGAGTTCTCTGTGGGGGAACAGTACAGATTTACGGGGTGGAGGTGCATGGAAGAGAAGGTGGGGCAGAGCAGGAGGTCAATAGAATTGAGGAATGATAGAAGACGGTTAGCGGACAGGTCATCAGGAATATTTATGTGGATACAAAAGTCCCAAGCATCATTGTAGGCATGGAGAAGGAGAGAAGGAATGTGGTAAGGGATCACCTCTCCCCCTCCTACTTCACCTCCCTTCTCTCCTTCTACAGCTTAGCCCGCACCCTCCACTCCTCTGCTGCTAACCTCCTCACTAGGCCTCGTTCTTGCCTGTCCCGCCATCGACCCCCGGCCCACATCCTTCCCCTGGCCTGGAATGCCTTCCTTCCCCACATCTGCCAAGATAACTCTCTTCCTCCCTTCAAAGCCCTACTGAGAGCTCACCTCCTCCTGGAAGCTTTCCCAGACTGAGTCCCCTTTTCCCTCTCCTCTTCCCCATCCCCCTCGCCCTACCTCCTTTGCCTCCCCACAGCACTTGTATATATTTGAACAGATTTATTACTCTATTTCACTTGTACATATTTACTATTCTATTTATTTTGTTGATGATGTGCACATAGCTATTCTATTTTTTCTGACAATTTTGACAGCCGTCTACATGTTTTGTCCTGTTGTCTGTCTCCCCCTTCTAGACTGTGAGCTGGTTGTTGGGTAGGGACCGTCTCCATATGTTGCCAACTTGTACTTCCCAAGCGCTTAGTACAGTACTCTGCACACAGTAAGTGCTCAATAAATATGATTGAATCAATGAATCAAAATGGCCAAAGAAGTTGGAGCTGGGACTTTGGGGTTGGTAAATGAGCGATATTAAAATCTGGAGTGGGTGGTAGAGGTGGATGATATGGACTTTGAAGGAAGGGAAAGAAAGAGATGGAGGAGGTGGAATAGTGCAAAAGTGGCATTGGGGTGCGAGAAGGAAGTCAACGCCTCCTTCTTTCCCAGTGAGTCTAGGGGAGTGGGAGAAGATGATGCCCACTTTGGAGAGAGCAGCAGGGGAGGCCATGTCATCTTGGGAAAGCTAGGTTTCAGTATTGGTGAGGAGGAGTAATGACTGAGTCAGGAACAAGTCAAGGATGAAGGGAAGCTTCCCCATGATGGAGCAGGGGTTCTACAGGCCTCAGTTGGTTGAGGTTGGGACAGGGGCTCAGGGATACCATAGGGCTCACTTGGTTGATGCTGGTGGGGGGGGGGGGGGGGCGGGGGGCGGTCCTTCTGGGAGAGGGAATGGTAGAAGGGCAAGAGGCCTTCCCTTGACTAAGCCCTCTTTTCTTTTTCTTCCACTCCTTTCTGTGTTGCCCTGACTTCCTCCCTTTATTCATCTCTCCCTCAGTCAGTCAAGCAATCATATTTATTGAGCACTTACTGTGTGCAGAGCACTGTATTAAGCACTTGGGAGAGTACAATAGAATATAAGAAACACATTCATTCCCTGTCCACCATGAGCTCACAGTCTAGAGAGGGAGACAGACATTAATATGAATAAAAATTATAGATCTAGATATAAGTGCTATGGACGGCAGAGGAAAGCAGCAGCAGTGGCTTAGTGGAAAGAACACGAGGGCTTGGGTTCTAATACCTACTCTGCCACTTGTCTGCTTTGTGTCCTTGGGCAAGTCACTTAACTTCTCTGTGCTTCAGTTACCTCATCTGCAAAAAGGGCTATTAAGACTGTGAGCCCCACGTGAGACAACCTGATCACCTTCTATCTACACCAGATCTTAGAACAGTGCTTGGCACTTTGTAAGTGCTTAACAAATACCATAAAAACGTGGGGTCAGTGGTGAACCTCCAAATTTTATACCCCCTGAGTGGGCCAGGCTTGGGGGCCGGGAGAAGGAGGGGGCAATGGGTGGCTTGGTGCTCTTTCCTGGGCCTGGCCCGTGGGACTTGGAAGAGGTGGGTCTCCCTCTGCTCCTCCTGCCCCTCCCAGCCCCCCCACACTTGTTTCCATATCCATAATTTATTTATTTATATTCATTTCCATCTCTTCCTCTAGACTGTAAGCTCATTGTGGGCAGGGAATGTCTGGTATCTTTTACTCTCCCAAGTGCTTAGTGCAGTGCTCTCTACACAGTAAGCACTCAATAAATATGACTGATCAGCAGATCCAATGTTGTTTCAATAATAATAACAATAATAATAATAATGGCATTTATTAAGCACTTACTACATGCAAAGCACTGTTCTAAGCGCTGGGGTGGATACAAAGTGAACAGGTTGTCCCCCGGGGGGAGTCACGGTCTTAATCCCCATTTTACAGATGAGGTAACTGAGGCACAGAGAAGTTAAGTGACTTGCCCAAAGTCACACAGCTGACAAATGGCAGAAGCGGGATTCAAATCCATGACCTCTGACTCCACAACCAGTGTTTTTTCCAATGAGCCATGACGTCGTTCATTCTGTCATTCAATTCAAATGTATTTATTGAGCGCTTACTGTATGCAGAGCACTGGACTATCATTCATTCATATTTATTAAGCGCTTACTGTGTGCAGAGCACTGTACTAAGCGCTTGGGAAAGTACAATACAACACTAATAATGATGACATTTATTAATGATGACATTTATTAAGCGCTTACTATGTGCAAAGCACTGTTCTAAGCGCTGGGGAGGAAACAAGGTGATCAGGTTGTCCCACGGGGGGCTCACAGTCTTCATCCCCATTTTCCAGATGAGGGAACTGAGGCACAGAGAAGTTAAGTGATTTGCCCAAAGTCACACAGCTGACAATTGGCGGAGCCGGGATTTGAACCCATGAACTCTGACTCCAAAGCCCTGGCTCTTTACCACTGAGCCACGCTGCTTCTCAAACAGCGCTTCTCAAACACTAAACAGTGACTTTCTCAGCCCACAACGAGCTCACAGGCTGGCTAAGCACCTGGAGCTGCCAGATGATCCCCAGCTGAAATGAGTCCTTCTAATTGCTAGCGTGCGTTTCCACGGGCTGCTCTTAACCCCTCTCCTTCCCACCTTCCTTTTCTCATCGTTTCCGATCCAGAGCGACTCCATGGACACAACTCTCCCAGAGGGTCCTAACTCCTTCTGCAATCGTTCTGGCTTGTGTCTCCACAGAGTTTTCTTGGTCAAAATATGAAAGTGGTTTAGCATCGCCTCCTTCTGCACAGTAAGCTTGAATCACCACCCTGGATTCTCTCCCCTGCCTCTGTTGCCCAGCACGGGGGAGTTTTGCCTTGTAGTAGATTGTCTTCCACTGGCTAGCTATTGCTCAAGCTAGGAATGGAATGGGTAGGCCTCTGCCTGACCCTCCCTTCCCTAATCTGGAAGTCTTCCCAGACTAACAACACCCCCCCTCTTTTCTTCTCCTCCTCCTCCCCTCCCCATAGCCCCCCTCCCTCCGCCCTACACCTTCCCCTCCCCACAGCACTTGTGTATATTTGTACATATTTATTACCCTATTTATTTTATTAATGATGACTCTATTCTGATGCAATTGACACCAGTCTACTTGTTTTGTTGTCTGTCTCCCCCTTCTAGACTGTTAACCGGTTGTTGGCTAGGGACCGTCTCTGTTGCCGAATTGCACTTCAATAATTCTATTTATTCTGATGCAATTGATGCCTGTCTACTTGTTTTGTTGTCTGTCTCCCCATTCTAGACTGTGAACTGGTTGTTGGCTTGGGACTGTCTCTATCTGTTGCCGAATTGCACTTCTATAACTCTATTTTGATGCAATTGATGCCTGTCTACTTGTTTTGTTGTCTGTCTCCCCCTTCTAGACTGTTAACCGGTTGTTGGCTAGGGACCGTCTCTATAATAATAATAATGATGATGGCATTTATTAAGCGCTTACTATGTGCAAAGCACTGTTCTCTATCTGTTGCCGAATTGCACGTCTATACTTCTATCTATTCTGATGCAACTGACGCCTGTCTACTTGTTTTGTTGTCTGTCTCCCCCTTCTAGACTGTGAACCGGTTGTTGTCTAGGGACCGTTTCTAACTGTTGCCGAATTGCACTTCTATAATTCTATTTATTCTGATGCAATTGACGCCTGTCTACTTGTAGTCTGTCTCCCCCTTCTAGACTGTGAACCGGTTGTTGGCTAGGGACCGTCTCTATAATAATAATAATGATGATGGCATTTATTAAGCGCTTACTATGTGAAAAGCACTGCTCTCTATCTGTTGCCAAATTGCACGTCTATAATTCTATTTATTCTGATGCAATTGATGCCTGTCTACTTGTTGTCTGTCTCCCCCTTCTAGACTGTGAACCGGTTGTTGGTTAGGGACTGTCTCTATAATAATAATAATAATGATGATGATGGCATTTATTAAGCGCTTACTATGTGCAAAGCACTGTTCTCTATCTGTTGCCGAATTGCACGTCTATAATTCTGTTTATTCTGATGCAATTGACGCCTGTCTACTTGTTTTATCTGTCTCCCCCTTCTAGACTGTGAACCGGTTGTTGTCTAGGGACCGTTTCTAACTGTCGCCGAATTGCACTTCTATAATTCTATTTATTCTGATGCAATTGACGCCTGTCTATTTGTTTTGTTGTCTAGAAGGGGGAGACAGACTGTGAACCGGTTGTTGGCTAGGGACCGTCTCTATAATAATAATGATGGCATTTATTAAGCACTTACTATGTGCAAAGCACTGTTCTTTATCTGTTGCCGAATTGCACGTCTATAATTCTGTTTATTCTGATGCAGTTGACGCCTGTCTACTTGTCTGTCTCCCCCTTCTAGACTGTGAACCGGTTGTTGGCTAGAGACCGTCTCTATCTGTTGCCGAATTGCACTTCCCAAGCGTTCAGTACAGTGCTGGGCACACAGTCAGCGCTCAATAGAGACGACTGAAGGAATGAAGAATCGAGACTGGTGGAGTCCTGGAAGCTCTCCAGGTGGGATCCTGAAAGAGGGCCCCTCTGCTTTTAATTTCCACGCCCCGTGGATGCCCCCCTGGGCTGTCGGCAGCGTCTGCCTTAGCTGCAACCTTGCGCGAAACGTTCTCCGGGGGGCAACTTTTTAGTCCGGTGGGAGGAGGACCTGCGGGAGGCGTCTCCCCAATAGGCCTGAGCTCCCTCCCCCCCCTTGACGTCACGGCCGTCCCGGGGACGAGCGCCGGGGCGCTCTCTGGTCCTTGGCAGTGGAGCCAGAGCGTTTCGCAGCCCCGCACAAAAGGAGCCGGTGCATCCGAGGCAAAGCGAGGCAGGGGACCCCTCCCCATCCCCGGCCAGCCTGCAGCCCCCCAGCCCGGCTGGGGAGCCGGACTGCTCCCCAGGAAAGATGCTGAGGATGTGGTGGGCGTCAGCCCTGCTCTGCCTGGTTGGCCTGGGCAGCAGCAGCAGCAGCAGAGACAGCCTCGCTTCGAAAGGTGGGTACCGCGGGCACAGAAGTTTCCTGCTCCCTTCTTCCTCCCCACCGTAGCATCTTCTCCAGCAAGGGCTGGATAACGGGGCGTCTGGTCTGCAGGGATTCAGAGAGGTTGGAGAGCAGGGGGAAAAGCTGCGTATTCTGAGCTCTGGGGTGGCTACCGAGGACAGAGAAGTTTCCTGCTCCCTTCTTCCTCCCCACCATGGCATCTTCTCCAGCAAGGAAGGGGGTGTCTGGTCTGTCTGCAGGGATTCAGGGAGGTTGGAGAGCTGGGGGAGAGCTGCATATTCTGAGCCCTGGGGTGGCTACTGGGGACAGAGAAGTTTCCTGCTCTCCTCTTTCCCCCCCACAATAGCACATTCTCCAGCAAGGGCTGGATAACGGGGTGTCTGGTCTGTCTGCAGGGATTCAGGGAGGTTGGAGAGCTGGGGGAGAGCTGCATATTCTGAGCCCTGGGGTGGCTACTGGGGACAGAGAAGTTTCCTGCTCTCCTCTTTCCCCCCACCATAGCACATTCTCCAGCAAGGGCTGGATAACGGGGTGTCTGGTCTGTCTGCAGGGATTCAGGGAGGTTGGAGAGCTGGGGGAGAGCTGCATATTCTGAGCCCTGGGGTGGCTACTGGGGACAGAGAAGTTTCCTGCTCTCCTCTTTCCCCCCACCATAGCACATTCTCCAGCAAGGGCTGGATAACGGGGTGTCTGGTCTGTCTGCAGGGATTCAGGGAGGTTGGAGAGCTGGGGGAGAGCTGCATATTCTGAGCCCTGGGGGGGCTACTGGGGACAGAGAAGTTTCCTGCTCTCCTCTTCCCCCCCCCCCCCCCCACCATAGCACATTCTCCAGCAAGGGCTGGATAACGGGGGTGTCTGGTCTGTCTGCAGGGATTCAGGGAGGTTGCAGAGCTGGGGGGTAGCTGCATATTCTGAGCCCTGGGGTGGCTACTGGGGACAGAGAAGTTTCCTGCTCTCCTCTCTCCCCCCACCATAGCACATTCTCCAGCAAGGGCTGGATAACGGGGTGTCTGGTCTGTCTGCAGGGATTCAGGGAGGTTGGAGAGCTGGGGGAAAGCTGCATATTCTGAGCCCTGGGGTGGCTACTGGGTCCAGAGAAGTTTCCTGCTTTCCCCCAACCCCCCAATCGTAGCATCTAATCCAGCAAGGGCTGGAGAAGGAGGCGTCTCATCTGCCTGCAGGGATTCAGGGAGGTTGGAGAAGGGGAAAACTGCATATTCCCAGCCCTGGGGTGGTTACCAGGGACAGAGAAGTTTCCCTTTTTCCTTTCTTCTCTCCCCCACCCCATAGTATCTTCTTCAGCACGGGCTGGAGAAGGGGACATCTGGTCTGTCT
Source organism: Tachyglossus aculeatus (assembly GCF_015852505.1). Taxonomy (NCBI): domain Eukaryota; kingdom Metazoa; phylum Chordata; class Mammalia; order Monotremata; family Tachyglossidae; genus Tachyglossus; species Tachyglossus aculeatus. The sequence continues at coordinate 85,752,337 of NC_052066.1, forward strand.
TCAGGGAGGTTGGAGGAAAACTGTATATTATCAGCTCTGGGGTGCTACCAGGGACAGAGAAGTTTCCTGCTGTCCTTTTCCCCCCACCATAGCACCTTCTCCAGCGTGGATTGGAGAAGAAGGCGTCTCATCTGCCTGCAGGGATTCAGGGAGGTTGGGGGGGGGGACGACTGCATATTCCCAGCCCTGGGGTGGTTACCAGGGACAGAGAAGTTTCCTGTTTTCCTTTCTTCTCCCCCCCAATAGTATCTTCTTCAGCACGGGCTGGAGAAGGGGACATCTGGTCTGTCTTCAGGGAGGTTGGAGGAAAACTGTATATTATCAGCTCTGGGGTGGCTACCAGGGACAGAGAAGTTTCCTGCTGTCCTTTTTCCCCCACCATAGCACCTTCTCCAGTGTGGATTGGAGAAGGCAGGCGTCTCATCTGCCTGCAGGGATTCAGGGAGGTTGGAGAGTAGGAGAGAAGCTGCATATTCTGAGCCCTGGGGTGGCTACCAGGGGCAGAGAAGTTTCCTGCTCTCCTCTTCCCCCCCCCCCCCCCCACCATAGCACCTTCTCCAGCAAGGGCTGGATAAGGGGGTGTCTGGTCTGTCTGCAGGGATTCAAGGAGGTGGGAGAGGGGATGGAAAGCTTCGGGGCTCAGAAAGGTCTCTCCAGTCTGCTTCTTGGTCCCTGGGGGTCTCCGAGCCTACAGCTGCGACCCCCTCTTCCCCCACGTTTGCCTTCCCTCCCTCCTTCCAGGGGAGGTTGGGCAGCCCCCCGGATTGAAGGTCCTGCGGGAATAGGACCGACCCCGGCTGAGACTCGCTCGGATGCAGCTGGGAACTGGTGGGAATGGAGCCCTGGAGCCGGAGAGCTCTCCACAAGTTTATTATTATTATTAATCGTATCTATTGCGCGCTTACTGTGTGCAAAGCACTATATTAAGCGCTGGGGAGAGTACTCTATAACATCACACACAATCCCTGCCCCAAACGAGCTCACAATCTAGAGGGGAAACAGACATACATAGAGAAATCAATGAAAGTTTGCCCCTTAGGGGGGCGAGGAGAAAACCAGGGATGTGGGGGCGAGGTGGAATCCAGGCACACTTTCCAAGCACTTAATACAGTGCTCTGTACACAGTAAGCACTCAATAAATACGACTGAATGAATGGGGATCTGCTCCTGCAGCGAAGAAAGTTGAATGGCTGGATTGGGAATCTGCCCTGGCAGGGGGATAATAAATGGGAGACAGGTGTTTTCTTGCAGTTGAACACGACACTTGTTGTGGGGGGATGAGGGATTTTTAAGGAGGCAGGCTGGGCTAGTTGATGGCATCACCTGCGATGTCTGCTTGGCAGGGTGGCATCTTCCTGGTCGGAATGGTTGGATGGATGGAAACCCCAGATGATCTGGTCCCAGGTGGGGCCTGCGCCCTTGTCTCCCCTGATTCCTTAGGAAGGCCTAATGGTCTCGCTTTTCTCCCTCCTTGGTGTCCGTAGCCCCTGCTCCACCATAAAGAGAGGTGATACAGTGAAATGCCCCCTTGCCCTCCCTGGGTTGGGAGGAGGAAGGGAGAGGGTTCTCAGGACTGTGGAGAGGTGGGTTTGGAGGTCTCCCAGCGTCGAGGGGCAAGTAAACTGCCCTTTGTTGGGTAGGAATTGTCTCTGTTGCCGAATTATACTTTCCAAGCATTTAGTACAGTGCTCTGCACACAATAAGTGCTCAATAAATACGAATGAATGAATGTGGCAAGTAATGGGCAAGGCAAAGTTGTTACCTCCCAACTTTGGACAAGTAAGGGAAGCACTCCAACGTCCCACAGCCCCGGGATGGAGGTGCGCCTGTCCCTTGCTGCTACAAGTTGAGGATGAATGAGAGAGCCCCCAGCCCAAAAAATCACTCCATGTCCCAAAGATAAGCGAGCAAGGAAAGGAACAAACAAGGTTCCTGCTTCCAGTAAACACCTCCCCGAGGTCATCTGGACAGGAACTAAGGGGTGGAAAAAAACAAAACAAAACAACAAAGCAAACCCTCTGGTGCTAATTAAGTCTTCTGGGAGACTGAGTAATAACTGCAAGACACTGTGTTGACTTGTTCCCTTGGTCACAGGGTTGTTATAGATACAAATAAGATGAAGCAGATATTTTAGATGGAATTGTAGCAAATTCTGTAGGTATTTTAGAACTAGCAGAACGCCTGCATTTTAGTTCATTTCAGCCGTTCTTGATCCTTTGAGTTCTTGCCTCTATTTCTTTATTCATCACCAAATTTGTTTTCTGAAAGTCACACCAGGGAAATATGTCTTGCGAATCTTAGCTGTGGTTTGCTTAATGGGTTAAAATGACCAAACTACCCCTCTACACTACCTTCATGCACTGGTACAACTTTTGTTGTCTGTTTGAATCAGAAGATTGAAATGGAGTATTTACAACCAGATTTGCATCTACTAGTGGTGAACATTTTTGGTGTGAAAATAACTTCGGATTGCCAGCGGTGATTGAAAATAGACATGGAGGACCACAAATAGAGTGAGAGAGCCGTATGCAACTCTGTTCTATTTCAAATTGAGTTCATTTTTCATGGTCTCCATGTGCTGTTTTCAAAAAAAAATAACAGATTAAACTGAAAAAGTACGCTCTTAAAGTGAAGGTTTTAAATCTTCGGATAAAGTTATTTCATTAATCATAGCTCCTATGATAAATGATAAGCAATCTGGAACATTTAAGAGCATTCGTCAAGGTGCCAGGACAAGCACATTTTGATTCTGGTACTTTTAATTCTCACTTTGCCTTTTCAACCACTGGATGGCTGCAAAGAGCATTTCTGCGCTGCAATAATGCTTTAAATAAATGTTTAATGCCTGATAGAGACATTTATTTTGACACTTGCTTTGTTATTTACATGCACTGCATTTCCTTAGTCTACTTTGCATTTTAGTTTCCCAAATCTCACACTATCAGAATAACATTTAAAACAATAAAGTAACGTCGTGCTATATCTGATTTTCTCGTCTCTAGTTTCGTATTTTCACGCCCAGTAATAAAAACAGAGAAGGGTAGAAGGCACATGAATTAGAATTTTTAAATTGCTTTCCTCTTTATGATGTAGAAGAGGATTTGGAGTCAAAAGCTAGTCAGCCCCACAAGGAGTTGAAAGCCTCGTTAAGATCCCAGCCTTAAAGCTAGTTATCAGTCTGAAGCTGGATGCCTGCTGGTTGGAGGCAGTTGTAAGATGTCATGTACAAACTGTACCCAGTGTGTACAGTTTTTGTGTTCTATGCCTCTTGCTGTAAGGGGTAGAATAAGCGATCCTTGACTGTTTTGAGTTTCAGAGAATCTCAACTATTTCATTGCCATAGTGCTTTAACTTGCAAAAATGATGACTGCTGACAATTCATGAAAATCCCCATATCTTACTATGGTGGTTTAACAAAATAATCTTCCAGTTGAATGATTTCTTGAAGACACTACGTCTGCTATCGTTACTTTGTGGTGTAGCAAATGTGCCCAAAAAGGCAAAGAAGCGGTGTTTTGGAGAGGGAGTTAGAAAGGGGAGAATAACTTCCCTCCCCACACAAAAAGAGCAAAATTAAAATTTATATCTTTGATGCGTTCGGAGAACTTATATTCCTTCTGTTGCACTCATCACTTGTTAAATATAAAAATTGTTCAAAACATTTTAGCATCAATCAGATTTATTGAGTGCTTACTGTGTACAGAGCACTGTATTAAGTGCTTGGGAGAGTACGATATCACAGAGTTGGTAGACACATTTCCTGCCCACAACAAACAGGTCAGTCAATCTGAGTGTTACTTTGGAAAATGAAAAGCCAAGAGGCAATGTCCCCCGATTTCCAGTCATGCTGAGTGACTCTGTTTACAGTTGACTCAATCCTGTTTCATATTTGACTACAAATTGTTGAATCAAACATTCAACTCTAGAAAATGTTAAATAGTAAACCTAAAATTTGACTTTTCTCCAAAAAAGGAAGTGTTTTGCAGCACCAAAACCATATTTTACTGCCCTACCCATCCACACACTGATTCTACCTAACCCTGAAAAAATACACAACTCTTAATGCAATGTAAATATTTTCACTTTCATCTTAGTGACATCTCCTGTTCCTGAAGAGTGTTTCGGGGCATTTAGATTATTCCTGTATTTAAGAACTACCTGCAAACAATTATATCCAGTATTTAATATAGGAGATTACAAGTTTTCACACTTAGAGATTTGCCCATGATCAACATTTCATGAGAAACAAGGATGTGGAAATATTGTAGTACTATTTTCAGTTAACCATGTAAAACTCAACAGGTGATCCATATTTTTTCCTTTTGTTGCAGATTTTGAGATTTTCCTAATATGTATTTATCATCTTTCATTTTCTTAATTATTTGCATATTTAATGACCTTATAATCCTGAGATGTGACTTTCAAGGACCTCAGAGTTTGCAGGCTTTTATACCAGCAATTCCCCTAGTGAAGTCGCTGAAACTAGGAAAGCATTATTCCAGAAGGAAATTATAGCCCAGGACGATTAAAACCCTCACCAAAGTGAGGGAAGCAAAATTTAATTTTTTTTTTGATTGAATCATGCGTTTCATCTATTCAACACCCTTCTAAATTTTCCAATGCTTTCATTCTCAGTTACATTTTTAACCTTGGTTTCTCACATCTGACATTAACACTTGGCCCTTGAACAACAGATGATTCTTTGCATGGATCTTGTGCTAGTCCTCATAACTCCTGCTTCCCCACCTTCAAATACAGTCATTTCTGCTTGGGAGAGTAGAGGACAAGATCTCTGACCTCAATCAAGAAGCTTTTACTGTAACAACCCCCCCCCCAACACAGATCCCCAAACTATCTCTGTACCCACCGCCTGTTGGGGAAGTCTCTCCCCAAGCTTTCACCCTCTCATGTCTGCTTTCCTCTTTTGCTTCTCCAAGGTTATGCTCTTCACTTCTCCAAAGCTGCCCTTGTTGCTATCCCTTGCTCAATTCCTTCACCTCTGACTCCACAGGCAACTCTTTCCTCCTCCCTCTCTACCTCTGCCAGAAAAAGCCCTTTCCATCTTACAAATCTTTCTGAAAAGCCAAACCATCATCAATTTTTTCCTCCTTGGCCAGATTACCACAACAGCCACCTTGAGAATTGCTGTGTGTATCGACTCCACTTTTCCAAGCTCTTGGCTTGATACTGGTAATATCTGCTCTTCCTCCTATTTCTAATAATTTGTTTCCTTGCCTCCCCTATTATTAGAATAATAATAATAATAATAATAGTATTTGTTAAGCTCTTACTATGTGCCAAGCACTGTTCTAAGCACTTGTAAGGTCTTTGAGGATGGGAATCATTTCTTCAACTATTGTGTCAATAGCTGTTCTCGACAAGTGCCAAACTTTAAATGACAGTTTCAGGATTCTTTCAGGCCTATTATAATCACTGCATTCAACTTCCTTTTTCTATGCATAGGAGAGGATCTTGGGTGTGGGGATGGGGGACCAAGAGGTGAGAGGTGGGTGTGAAATAGTGGTGGAAGTGAATAGAGGAAGGGTTGCATTTATGTACTCGGGGTGGGAGGCAGGGCTAATTTTATGTGTTTGGACAGCTAAGAGGTCATGTGCATATCAAAATGGACTGCACTGAGAGGTAACTATTCTCTTCAGGCAACAGGAGCTGAGTCTATTTTGGATAGGGACACTCCCCAAGTGGGTTAACAGCTGGGATGCATTAGTTCAGCGAATGAATGGTAGTGAAGTTGATCGCGATCTGTAAGTTCTTTGCTCTCAACTTTTCTCTGTGTAGAAAAATGTCTTAGCTTCTCAGGATCCACCTCTGAAATGAAAATAATCATTCTCCACTGTTGCAAACCACTGTGGTTTAGAAAATAATATAAATAATCTTAAAACATTGCAGTGTTCCACATGTTGAAATAAATCATAACTTTTTCTTGGACAGAGGATTCTAAGTTCCTCACATTTTTATGATTTAATTAAAAGTGTGAGATGGCAGATTAGTGCATTTAAAGATCACTTAGACATGTAGACACAATTAGGTATATTAATAAAGACACAATAAAGACTTTTATTCATATGAAAGCATCCTTTTAAATTGTTCAAGCATAGGTTTATTGCTCATTTTGATGCTATGTGAGGTGGCTGGGGTAGTTCTTTCATTACGACAATATTTGCATTTTTAATACATCTGCCAGAGAAACAGTTAATTTATCTCTAAGCTTCAATAGAAAATTGCTGAAATAGTGAATTACTTGGAACTGCACTGTCTGGTTTCAAATTTAATAGATTCCATATTTTTATCCACCCTAATGCAGCTGAGCCTTGAAGGCTTGCTTCAGCAAGTCAAAACTAATAACGATTCTCTTCACCATGAAAAGTCCTTTGCCCAAGAACATCAATTATTTACCACTGTTGTCTGGCTCCCCTTTATAACTGCCCCATTTTACAGATGGACTAACCAAACACAAACTCATTCCAAAAGGCAGGGCCAGAGACAGCAGTATGACTTGACAGCTGTCTTGCTTGCTGACTGCTTTCATCTCCAATGTGAGAACAAGTCGGCCACAAAGAGAATAATTTCGTGATCTGTGAGGTTGTGGTTTCTATTCTTTCTGCACCATATTGACCCTGAAGAGACTAACTTTCCAGTGGTCATTAGAAAACATGCTCCTAATGTGTGTTCTCTCAACCCTCTCCAAAATATATTTGGTTCTTAAACGTTTTGTATTCAGGAGTATTATTTTGGAGAAAAATGGCAACCTTATGGCTTATTAAAACTTTAAATTAAAGCAGGAAATTTCTTCAGAGCAACTGTTTAGATATGAAACGAAGCTAAAATAAAAACCCTCCAAAACCTTTCAGCATGAATAACACTCAATTCTGGTGGTGCCTAATATGTTCCAAGCGATTAATGTTACAGAATATTAACCCCTCCTATCTTCTCTTTGATCTACTTCAGCCCAACCTGCGCACCTTGCTCCTCTAACTCCAGTTTACTCACTCTGCTTCCAGTCTCATCCATCTCACTGCCAACTCCTTTCCCTAACCTGGAAAGTCAGTCAGTCATTTGTTGAACTCTTACTGAGTGCAGAGCACTGTGCTAAATGCTTGGAAGATTACAGTATAACAGACAAATTCCCTGCCCACAATGAGCTTACAGTCTAGAAGGGGAATACAAGCTAATCAGATTGGATGCCGTCCCCCTCCATATATGCCAGACCACCTTCCGTATCTTCACGAACTTAAGATCACAACTCCTCCAAGAGGCCTTTCCAAATTAAGCCCTCTTTTCCTTGGCTCCCACTCACTTCTGCATCATCTCTGGACTTCGATCAATGACCTTTCGGCATTGGATCTTCACCCCACCCTGAGCCCCATGACGCTTTTGTTTATATCTGTAAATTACATATTATAGATTGTTCATATCGATGTCCATCTCCCCATCTAGACAGTAAGGTCATTACAGGCAGGCAATGGGCTTACCAACTCTATATTATATTTTTTTAAGCACTTAGTACAGTAGTCGGCACATAGGCATTCAATAAATACCACTGATGATGATGAGAATTCTAATCTGAAGTCTCCCCAACTGGGTGTTGTTTTTTTGTGTGCCACACTTCTGTTTGCTGAATTTGAGATTTATGTCAGGGGAAAAAAAAAATCTAGGGTATGTTTTTCAAGAGCCTATGTCACTATCTTTATTTTTTTTTCCCAACCCCCAATAGCCTCAAAATAATATTTCTCTGTGTTTCTTGGAAAAAAAAAAGTTTTAGTGCTTTGTTTACAGGAGAAATTTGAAAACTTCAATCTTGTTTTATCTTCTGATGTACAGCCTGCATACGTCACACAAATGGTCACCATGGTTACATGGTGAATGCAGTAGTTTCAGGCCAGTATATTTTTCAGCAAGAACAAACTGCTAATACGTCAAATCTGTTGCTTTCCAATTTGAATGGATAACTGCATTGCAGCAAATTAATTAAAACAGATAAATGTTCATGTGGGTCTAATACTTTTAATTGATGAAAGATAACCATTACACAAGTCTTTGATTCATTGCTTTAATTTAAAAATGTTGACTTCTCCAATAAAATTGGATACCGTAAGATGTGAATCTGACCCATATATAAATTGGGAGAAAAATTATGGTACATTTGACACTTTATAAATTAATCACTCTGTAAAAGGATATAGTTCATTAACACCGTGAACTGCAAGTGTTAGATGTAAATTAGATTAACCTTTTTAGTGACACTTTTATTTATATTGCACTTTCTCAGAGCTCAAAGCACTTTACATATATTAATTCAATTAACCCTCCCTAGACCCATGGTTTTTAGAGATGCTGCATATCAAGGCTAGGAAAAGGTGGGGCAGGGAAATGAAGCACAGCAAGTAAATCCTACCATATTTATTACTTTAGCATGAGCACCTTTTTTCCCCCCACAGTAAGAGAATCTGGTTCTATTTTCCTACTCCTTTACCATGTGATGTAATAAGCAAAGCCCTGAAAAATTATTTTATATTCTTGTTGGAAGATAGACTTTACTTATTTTGAAGGATCCAACACTTGGCATGGTGTTTGAAGTAGAGAATCTGTTTTGTATTTTTTTTTCAGTGTTAGAGTTAATGCAGATTTGTACCAAGTGCTGCACCTTAAAGATTTTTCTCTTCTGTTTCCAGACAGTTTCTGTCTTTGTTGTCCTGAACCATCATAAAAATGCATTTGCAAGTCTGATTTAAACTAACTGCTCTATGTTTTTATCTTCATTGAACCCCAGGGATCCCTCTCTTTAGTGAAGGTTTTTTGTCAGTGCATTAAATAAAATATAGTCAAACATTTGAAGATGTTTTAATTGCATTTTAAAAACACACAAAATATGTGATGGACTCTTAGTACTATCTATCCTGATCGGGGGGGTGTATGAGATGAGAGATCCGCTCCAGCTTTTGCATTGTTTGGGATTATGATCCTTTCTGGGTGAACCCAGGTCCTTCTGACTCCCATTCGACCATCTTGTACGCAGCATGGAAACCCCACTACTAATTGCGTGAGATTGAGAACAGAGAAGCATGAATGGGAGTCAGAAGGACCTGGGTTCTAATTCCTGCTCTGCCACTTGTCTGCTATGTGATCTTGGGCAAGTCGCTCCACTTCTCTCTGCCTTAGTTACCTCATCTATAAAATGGGGATTATAGTTGTAAACCCTATATAATAATAATAATAATGGCATTTGTTAAGTGCTTACCATGTGCAAGGCATTGTTCTAAGCACTGATCAGATTGTCCCACATGAGGCTCACAGTCTTAATCCCCATTTGACAGATGAGGTAACTGAGGCACAGAGAAGTTAAGTGGCTTGCCTAAGGTCACACAGCTGACAAGTGGTGGAGCAGGGATTTGAACCCATGACCTCTGACTCCCAAGCCCGTGCCCTTTCCACTGAACCACACTACTTCTTTATATGAGACATGTACCATGTCCAACCTGATTAGCTTGTATTTTAGTAATAATAATGGTACTTGTTAAGCGCTTACTATGTGCCAAGCAGTGTTCTAAGCGCTGGGGTAGATGTAAGTTAGGTTGGACACAGTCCCTATCCCACAAAGGGCTCATACTTTTAATCCCCATTTTACAGATGAGGTAACTGAGTCCCAAGGAAGTGAATTGACTTGCCAAAGGTCCCACAGCAGACAAGTGATAGAGCTGGGATTAGACCCTACTGAAAGCCCATCTCCTCCAGGAGGCCTTCCCAGCCTAAACCCCCATTTTCCTTTGCTCCTCCTCCCCTCTCCATTGCCCTGACTCACTCCCTCTTCTCTACCTCGCTTCCTGCCCCACAGCACTTGTGTATATATGTACATATTTATTATTCTATTTATTTTATTAATGATGTGTGTATATATATATATATATATATATATAAAATTCTATTGATGCCCGTTTACGTGTTTTAATGTCTGTCTCCCCCCTTCTAGACTGTGAGCCCATTGTTTGGCAGGGATTGTCTCTGAATTGTACTTGCCAAGTGTTTATTCATTGAATCGTACTAGTACAGTGCTCTGCACATAGTAAGCACTCAATAAATACGATTGAATGAATGAACTATGTGCCTGGTACCCAGTGAGTGCTTAACAAATACCATAAAAAAAAAAGCAGATTGCTTGCCAAAAGCGTTTTGGCATAAAACTTCACTCTGTTAGTTTGATTCTGGCATGCCTCAACTTGGAACTTGGATTTTGAGCTACTGTCAGTGGGCCTGGAGAACTCAAGGACCTCAGAGAAGGAATGAGTTCTCACCCAATTTAATGAGTTTAGGCAGAACCAGTCCTTCCTTAGGACACCAGGGTTCTGCTGGTATTTAGTGGTATTTAGTGATAGCTTTTTGTGTGCAGGGTACAGTACAAATCACTTGGAAGAGTACATACAGTCCAACAGAGTTGGGGAAACTTGATTCCTGTCTACTAGGAGCTTACAATCTAGAGGGTTTTAGAGTTTAGTAACATTTGAAGTTCTTTTGTCAGATGTCTTTTGGGCTTCAGGCTTACATGATAATTATTATGATGATTATTAAGCATTTACTATGTCAAAAACTGTTCTAAATGATGGAATAGATTCAGGTTAATCAGGTTGAACAAAAACCCTATCCCACATGGGATTCACAGTCTAGGTAGACTCATTTCTCCCGCCTCTCCGTTGCACTGGGATTTTAACAAATACCGTAATTATTATTATTATTTCATCTGGTTGACTACACAATCCAAGGTGTAGCGCTCCAAATCCCTCCCATCATCCGCCCTGACATCCTGGTGCTCAAGTTGTCTGCTCGTTGTGGGACCTAGGAGCTCCTTGGTGTTCTCTGAGCATTTGGGCATCTAGGAGGTCTTCCATCCACATCAAGCCAGTCTGAGTCCTTTTTTCCAAGAGCAAGGCTCTGCCTGTTGACTAGCTAACAGCTAAGCATGTTCCTGGACTGATACCAGGGAGCCTATCAATCCAGAAAGTGGAGAGACCAGTTTGCAAAGGCCCCACATCAGTGTCAGAGGTTTTCCCACACCCAAGTGAAAGGTGTGTGGCATAGCTAGACCAGGTGAGTGTTGGAGAAGAATCTGATCTGAGTGAATTCAGTGTGTACCCTCTAGATGGAAGCTCACTGTGGGTAGGGAATGTATCGACAAACTTTGTTATACACAAGGAAGCAGCATGGTGTAGTGGATAGAGAATGGGCCTGGAGTCAGAAGGTCATGGATTCCCCATCCCCCCCCCCCCTCGCCCTACCTCCTTCCCCTCCCCACAGCACCTGTATATATGTTTGTACAGATTTATTACTCTATTTTACTTGTACATATTTACTGTTCTATTTATTTTATTTTATCAATATGTTTTGTTTTGTTGTCTGTCTCCCCCTTCTAGACTGTGAGCCCATTGTGGGTAGGGACCGTCTCTGTATGTTGTCAACTTGTACTTCCCAAGCGCTTAGTACAGTGCTCTGCACACAGTAAGCGCTCAATAAATACGATTGAATGAATGAATGGATTCTAATCCTCGCTCTACCACTTGTCTGCTGGGTGGCCTGGGGCAAGTCACTTCCTGTCTCTGTGCCTCAGTTACCTAATCTGTAAAATGAGGATTAAGACTGTGACCCTATCCAGGACAGGGACCGTGTCTAACCCGATTTGCTTGTATCCACCCCAGGGCTTAGTACAGTGCCTGGCACATCTTAAGCACTTAATAAATACCATAATTATTATTATTCCTCTCTCCAGTACTTAGTACAGTGCTCTGCACACAGTAACCTTTCAATAAATACAATTGATTGATTTTAATCAGATTTCCGTCTGTCTCCGGTCAGAAGTTTGGCCATATCAATGTTTGACACTTTAATATAATCAGAATCATTTTTAACACAATAAGGGCTAAGTTGAGATTCAAGTTCAAGGATTGCTAAATTGGTTCACTACAAAATTTCCTCGCCCCCCCCCCCCCCCCCCCCCCCCCCCCCACTTGGCTACAATTCTCTTTTGGAAGAGAGAGCAAAAAAATGTTCTAGAGGTAGGAAAAAATGTGTGTAATGAAACGAAAACTTTAATCATGACATCTAATTAAAGGAAACATAAATCACTAAAGTGAATCTTAGAATAAAGAGAATTAATACTCGAACAAGACACCAACATGACACTTTTGATGATAGTGCAGTAAAGCTGAAGTGATTGGCCTCCCCTTTGAAAATATGTGGCTGATTCCCAAATCTCCACCTCTTTCTCTGCAGTCTCATATTTCCTCAGTCTCTACTTGGATGCCCCAGCAGAACCTCAGGCTAAATATGTCCAAAACAGAGCTCCTAATCTTCTTTCCCAAACCCTATCCTTCTCTGACCTTCCTATTACTGTAACGACACCAACATCCTCCCTCTCAGAAGCCTGTAACATTGGCATTGTCCTCAACTCACTTTTCTTATTCTGCCCACGTAGTTGTCACCAAATCCTGCTGGTTCCACCTTCAAAACATTGCTAAAGTCCACCCTTTTCTGTCCAACTAAGCTTCTACTGTACTGATCCAAGCACTTATCATATCCTGCCTTGACGACTGCATCAGCCTGCTTGCTGACCTCCCTGCTTCCTGGCTCTCCCCTTCCCAGTCCATACTTTACTCTGCCTCCCATGTTATTTTTTCTTAAAAAATAAGTTGAATCCATGACTCCCCAAGAATGTCCAGTAGTTAATTGCCCATCCACCTGCATCAAACAGAAATTCCCTACTATTGGCTTTAAAGCTCTCAATCAACTTGCCCCCTCCTAGCTTACTTTGTTGATTTCCTTCTATAACCCAGCTTTCATATTTCACTCATCTAATACCAACCAACTCAGCACACCTCAATCTCATCTATCTATCTTGCCACTGACCCCTTGCCCTCTTTCTCCCTCTGGCCTGCCACTCCCTCCCTTTTCCTATGACAGACCTCCACTCTCCCCATCTTCAAAGCCTTATGAAAATCACTTTTTCTCCAGGAGCCCTTCTCTAATGAAGCCCTATTTCCTCTACTTCCCCTCCCCTTTCATTCATTCATTCAATTATATTTATTGAGCGCTTACTGTGTGCAGAGCACTGTACTAAGCACTTGGGAAGTAGTAGTTGGCAACATATAGACACGGTCCCTACCCAACAATGGGATCACAGTCTTGAAGGGGGAGACAGACAAAACAAAACATTTGGACAGGTGTCAAGTCGTCAGAATAAATAGAAGTAAAGCTAGAAGCACATGCACTTGAAACTATACCCTTTTAGCACTTGATATTCATCCCCTCAGCATTTATGTACATAACCATAATTTTAATATTTGCCTTCCCCTCTTGGCTATAACCTCCTTATGCACAGGGATCCAACTCGGTTGTACTCTCCCAAGTGCTTAGTACAGTTCTTTGAACATAGTAAGTGCTTTATGCACCCTATTGTTTGAAAATATTGACAAATTTTTAACAAATTGAAGGGAATTTTTAAAACAATGCTTATGGGTAGATTGTGGTGCTTATTCCCTACCCTACCTGTTTCTCCTTACCTTCCAAGAATTTGTGATTTAGATCATAAATTGTAATTTTCAATATGGGAACCTTCTGGTTTCTCATCTGTTGGATTGGAAAATTGGTTAATGAGCAACAAGTCACACAGAAGAGAGGCAAAGGAGTGGTGGTGAGGAGACTCTGGTTGTATCCACAAGTGGCAAGCATAGCTTTGGAAGGAATTCTTATTTTTAGAAATCATGTTTGTGTTTTTTTGTTTGTTTGTTTTGGGTTTGTTTTTTTGCCTAAACCTGTGTCTCTTATTAGGTGCTGACCCAAGCACATAGGTTCAGAGACAGTCACATCAGACAGTCTCTGTCCCACACGATGTTCACGGTCTTAAGGAGGAAGAGCAGGAGAAGCAGTATGGCTTATTGGATAGAACACTATCCTGGAAGTCAGAAGGACCTGAGTTTTAATCCTGACTCTGCCATGTATCTATGTGACCTTGGGCAAGTCACTTCTCTGGGCCTCAGTGATCTCATCTGTGAAATGAGGATTAAGAGTGTGAGCCCCATGTGGGACAGGGACTATATCCTGTCCAACCTGCTTAACTTGGCTTTACCCCAGTATTTAGAACAGTGCTTGGCAATAGTAAGCACTTAACAAGTGCCATTATTTTTATTATTATTATTAACACCTCTTCACATCTGTACGTCTGTTTCCTCACCTATTAAATGGGGATAAGTGACTTGCCCAAGGTCATTCAGCATGTAATAGGAAGAGCTAGGACAAATAATCCACATCTTTCCCATGGTGTTTCTACTGGGCCACACAAGGGAAAACATTCATCCCCAAACATGCATTGGTGGGGGTTGCTGTGACCTTGCCAACAGGATGACTGCCTTTCATTCAATCGTATTTATTGAGTGCTTACTGTGTGCAGAGCAGCTACAGGAATTAGATCCTTCTCTGAATCCACCCTTAGTCTTCCCAGTGGGGGCTGGGATAAGGTTGAGGAGGTTGTCGATGAGGTAACAGAAGGAGCAACTGTCTGGTGAGCTTCCAGACCAAAGAGGACATATTGTGGCAAACCAGCTCAGGCCAACATTTCTGAGCCTTCTCCATCTAATTGGAAATTTTGCTGACATATTCTAGCAATCAGCTCTATACTGCGCTCCACAGTGTGGTGGCATTTTTTTTCCCACATTTTATTCTTTTTGCATGAGCTTACCCCATCTCATTTCATGCAGTGGTTTCTTGGCTTCTTTCAATCTCAAATGGTCAGCCCAGTAAAGTTGTGGTGTTCAAAGTGGTTTTTGTTAAAAGCATTTAATCACTTACTACAAGCCACTTGCTGTATTCACTGTTGAGGTAAAAATAATAATAATGATGGCATTTATTAAGTGCTTACTATGTGCAAAGCAGTGTTCTAAGCGCTAGCTAGGTTACAAGGTGATCAGGTTGTCCCATGGAGGGCTCACAGTCTTAATCTCCATTTTCCAGATGAGGTAACTGAGGCTCAGAGAATCAATCAATCATATTTATTGAGCACTTACTGTGTGCAGAGCACTGTACTAAGCGCTTGGGAAGTACAAGTTGGCAACATATAGAGACAGTCCCTACCCAACAGTGGGCTCACAGTCTAAAAGAGAACTTAAGTGACTTGCCCAAAGTCACACAGCTGACAATTGGCGGAGCTGGGATTTGAACCCATTACCTCTGACTCCAAAGCCCGTGCTCTTTCCACTGAGCCACGCTGCTTCTATATAATAGTTCTTCTCTATAATAGATAATTAGTTGAATATAGTCCTGTCCTACAGGGAGAGGAAGAACAGCATTTATTTTCCCTTTTACAAATGAGAAAACTGATGCACAGAAGTCAAGTGACTTGCCAAAGGTCACACAGTTAGGCAGTAAGTGGAGTCAAGATTAGAGGCCCAGGTTCTCTGACTGCCAAGCCCATGTTCATCATCATCGATCGTATTTATTGAGCGCTTACTGTGTGCAGAGCACTGTACTGAGCTCTTCTTTCCACTGGGTCACACTGCTTCTTGCTTTGAAGTTGGAGGGCTGGTAGTGTTCCAGAAATGTTATCTTGCTAGTCAGTCTTGACATTTAAAGTGGAGTAGAAAACAAAAGTGGCAGGTCCAAACCTTGTTGATGGAATATGTGGAGTTAAGGACTTTGATGCTTACCCTGGCCTCACATCACTTATATAACTAGCATGATGCAGTGCATAGAGCTCGGCCTGAGTGGGAAAAGATCATGTGTCCTATTCCTGGCTCTGCCACTTGTCTGCTGTGTGGCCTTGGGCAAGTAACTTTATTTCTCTCGGCCTCAGTGACCTCATCTGGAAAATGGGGATTGAGACTGTGTCCAATCTCATTTGCTGGTATCCACCCCAGCCCTTAGTGCAGTGCCTGGCACATAGCAAGTGCTTAACAAATACCATAGTTACTATATGGTACTATTTCCCATATCTATCATTATCTGTATTATTGTGACTTTGGGCAAGTCACTTAACTTCTCTGTACCTCAGTTACCTCATCTGTAAAATGGGGATTAAGACTGTGAGCCCCACGTGGGGCAACTTGATCACCTTGTATCATCCCCAATGCTTAGAACAGTGCTTTGCACATAGTAAGTGCCTAACAAATGCTATTATTATTATTGTTATTATTATTATTATCTGCAAGTCATTTTGTTTGTCACCCTTCCACACACTGTAAGCTTCTTGTGGGCAGGGATAGAGTCCACCAGCTCTATTGTAGTATACTTTCCCAAGGATTTTAATAGAGTGCTCTGCACACAGAAGGGCTTAGTAAATATTCATGCATTCATTCACTCATTCAATTATTTTTTTTGAGCGCTTAGTGTGTGCAGAGCACTGTACTAAGCACTTGGGAAGTACAAGTTGGCAACATATAGAGACAGTCCCTACCCAACAATGGGCTCACTGTCTAGAAGGTGGAGACAGAGAACAAAACATATTAACAAAATAAAATGAATAGAATAAATATGTACAAATAAAATAAATAGAGTAATATATACATACAAAGACATATACATATATACAGGTGCTGTGGGGAGGGGAAGGAGGTAAGGTGGGGGGATGGAGAGGGGAAGGAGGGGGAGAGGAAGGGGTGGGCTCAGTCTGGGAAGGCCTCCTGGAGGAGGTGAACTCTCAGTAGGGCCTTGAAGGGAGGAAGAGAGCTAGCTTGGCGGATGGGCAGAGGGAGGGCATTCCAGGCCCGGGGGATGACGTGGGCCGGGGGTCGACGGCAGGACAGGCGAGAACGAGGCACGGTGAGGAGGTTAGTGGCAGAGGAGTGGAGGGTGCGGGCTGGGCTGGAGAAGGAGAGAAGGGAGATGAGGTAGGAGGGGACGAGGTGATGGACAGCCTTGAAGCCCAGGGTGAGGAGTTTGATCGGGTTCAATACGGGGAGTAAAGGATTGAGTCATTTTGTGATTATTTTTAAGGTAATATCATTACAGATTTGATGGTGAACTGCTTAACTGGTGCTCATTAGATAAAGATGAATTGGTGAGGTGGTACAGAAACTGACAAATATAGCCCAGAATTCCCAAAAGACTAGGAGTCCTGGAGCCAAAGATGCCTGGACCAGTCTTCTCAAGTATCCAGAACACTAGGTGCCACAGCCTGACTTTTAGAACATTTAGAGCTTGTTGTGGCCAGGGTATGTGTCTATGAACTCTGTGTCTTACTCTCACAAGAGCTTAGCACAGTGCTCTGCACACAGGAATCAATCAATCATCATTACTGGGTGCTTACTATGTGCAGAGCACTACTAAGTACTAAGTATAATAAGCACTCAATAACAATATGGTTTATTGGACAGAATATGGATGTGGGAGTCAGAAGGACCTGGGTTCTAATCCCAGCTCTGCCACATGTCTGCTATGTGACCTTGGGCAAGTCACTTAGCTTCTCTGGGCCTCAGTTATCTCATCTGTAAAATAGGGATAAGAGTGTGAGCCCCATGTAGTATAGGGACTGTGTCCAACCTGATTAACTTGTATCATCCCCAGCGCTTAGAACAGGGCTTGGGACGTAGCAAGTGCTTAACAAGTACTTAGAAGCAGCATGGCTCAGTGGAAAGAGCCTGGGCTTTGGAGTCAGAGGCCATGGGTTCGAATCCCAGCCCTGCCACATGTCTGCTGTGTGATCTTGGGCAAGTCACTTCACTTTTCTGAGCCTCAGTGACCTCATCTGTAAAATGGGGATTAAGACTGTGAGCCCCCCATGGGATAACCTGATCACTATGTATCCTCCCAGTGCTTAGAACAGTGCTTTGCACATAGTAAGTGCTTAATAAATGCCATTATTAAGTACCATAATAATAATCATTATTTTTTTACCACTTATTGATTTGATTTAGAGCCCTGGAAAGACTGCAGTGGCTTGTCTCTAAAGACTGCCAACCTGGATCAGTCTGGAGTCCGAGGATTCCACCCTGCTTGAATGGTTTAGTTATCTCAACATTGCTATTTTGATTTGACTCTGATACTTGGCAGTTTTCATAATTCATCACTATTGGTTTCTGTATTTCCCCACCCCAGCCTTTGATTGTAAGGTCCGTTTGGGGCAAGGACTAGATTTGGTCACATTATCAATCAATCAATGGTATCAATGGTAGAGAAACAGCGTGGCCTAGTTGATAGAGCAAGGACTTGGAACTCAGAAGGACCTGGGTTCCAATCTCAGCTCTGCCACTTGTCTGCTGTGTGTCTTTGAGCAAATTATTTAATTTCTCTGTGTCTCATTTCCTTCATCTGTAATATGGAGATTGTGTGAGCCCCGTGTGGGATGCTGTTGGGTAGGGATTGTCTCTGTCTGTTCCCAAATTGTACTTTCCAAGTGCTTAGTACAGTGCTCTGCACACAGTAAGCACTCAATAAATATGATTGAATGAATGAATGACAGGTACTCTGTCCAACCTTATTTGCTAGTAACCACCCAGCACTTAGTACAGTGCCTGGCACATAGTAAGCATTTAACATACCACAACTAATATTATTACTATTATTTATTGAGCACTTACTATTTTGTAAAACATTGTACTAAATGCTTGGGAGAGTTCACTACAACAGTCTGTAGGCATGTTTCCTGCCCATGACAAGCTTACAGTCTAGAGAGTCCATGCCAGTATTTAGCACAGTGCTCAGCATATAGGAAGTTCTTGATAAATTATCGTACCAACAGGTAATCCAATCTACCTGCTCTAAGTAAGTGGGTTTGTTGCTTTCCGTGAGCGTGTGCATGTTTAATCTGCTTTATCTGTTGCTAATTAAATGAAGAAGCAACAATATCATTTCATGGAGGCTCATTGGTAGCTCAGTTAGAGCTATATTAGAATTGTATGGTCTAATTGCCTGAATTTTGTCAGGATTGGCCTGGGGTGTGGAATGACAAAAGTTGGAATACGCATTTATGCTTACAATATTCTTTTTTCCTAAAAGCATTTGGAACATTAAGAATAGTAACAGCAAACACCTATTATCATCATGCAGATTTTATTGGCCAATCTGTACTGACCCCAGAAAACTGGAGGAAGATAAAAATAAAATGCCCTCTTCAGCATTCTTCATCTTTCATGGACACACTGGATAAAGGCATACTTTTTTGCCTCCTCTCCTTTACCACTCTCCTCCCATTCTGTCTTGCCCCGCACCACTTTGTAGCTCCGGAAAGTTGGGGTATCAAAGGGAGCAGGGCAGTTAAAGTGACCAAACTCACAGCAACAAGGTCTATCATCTTGGAGCTGTCAAAAAAAAAAAAACATAAAAAGAATGGCTATTGAATCCAGCGGGGCGTTGGGTGACTTGCAGGGAGGGTGGAGTAAGTTTAGGATTTGGAACGAGGAGTCAGGAAAGCCACTAAATAGGAATAAGTAGGGGAAATTCACCCAAGGATGAAGCAGTGGAGCCATTTCCTGGGCCCTTCACTTTCGTGAATTCACTAACTGCAGTCATTTTGAGAGGAAGTGATTTCTGCCTGACTGATTTAGAACCAGTGTGGCTTCTAAAGCATCTGCATTTTCCCTGTAGACTGTCAGCTCCTTATGGGCGGGGAACATGTCCAACAATTCTGTTGTACTTTCCCAAGTACTTGTTACAGTGTTCTGCACACAGTAAGCCCTAAACACCATTCATTCATTCATTTATTCATTCAATCAATCGTATTTATTGAGTGCTTACTGTGTGCAGAGCACTGTACTAAGCACATGGGAAGTACAAGTTGGCAACATATATGGAGACGGTCCCTACCCAGCAATGGGTTCACAGTCTAGAAGCAGTGATTGATTGTGCTTCCCATATTTTACTGGATGATATCTCAACTGTCTCAGCTAAGCACTTTTGATCTTAGAAGAATTATAGCTTTTTAAGACGACCCTAATTCAAGACCAACACATTTCAATATGCTTGTAACTACTAAGAGTTGTAGGTTTTACACTTTCTAAATTTTACACTTTCTTTAGTGATCTCTCATCATTACTGCTTTAACGATCTGCTGTAATCATTTTTTTCGTCAGCATTCTGTTAAATTTCAGACTGTAAAAGCCTCAAATTTATAAGGCATCTCAGTTTTCAGCTCAGATGGCTGAGTTTTGCAATTTGTAAAAACAAATGAGCATATCCAGACGTGCTGGGAGGATATTTTTAATTAGAAAAGTTTTGTCGTTGATTGAAGTATGATTATAAAATATAATCAGACAAAACAATAATTAGATGAAGTCAAAGAGAACCGTGGAGATTTGCTGAAAATGAAGACTTCCTGTAGGGTTGACTTTTCAATCCTGTGTAATCAATGATAATTTCAAGGTAGTACTCTTCCTGAGGGCGATGATGCTTTTTAGACTATTATTAATATCCCACTGTGGAATATTTTGGTGAATAATTCTCCATTAGAAGTTGAGGAATAACATCTTTCTCATGTTACTAATTTGCATGGGGAAAAGAAAAAAAACCATGGAAGAACTTGGTTGAAATCTAGTCCCAGGAACTGCAAAGTCTAAAACCAACCTGATTTATGCTGAACTGCTATAAAAGTTCTGCATTATCCACGTGGGACATAAATCCAAGCTAAGAGAGGAGACTATTACGTTGTAGAGCTCGTGGTAGAAACAGCAAAGAGCATGTGGTCCCTTCAGTATTTGTCTTTTCTGTAAAACCACTTTATGACAAAACGTACAAAGATTAGATACTACTTGTGCAAGTTTCTATCCTTAAAGGCACTAACTTGTACAACCAAAATAATTTCTGGTCCCAGATCATTCTCCCACAAGTTGCAATAATAAGTGATGTCTTACCTCAGAATTATTGGCTGAAAAATTATTTCTGCATCTAGAGTGGTAGTTTTATGGGAGTAATTATTTCAACTGAAAGTTTTCATGTTCCTCTTTTTTCCCCATCAGCTATTGATTGCTGCAAATAAAGTGGTCATATTTCTGAAGATCATTACTATACTGCCAGACATGAAAGCAAATTTTAGTGTTTTGATTTAGTATGTTGTAAACAAATGACATTTGGTAGCTGGGAAGATTCCATAACTATTATTGACTGTAACTTTATTTCAGTTCGTAAAAATTTCCTGACCAGCAACAGTGAGTGGGAGCTGAGTATGAGGTGAAATCTGGAGAAAAGTGGTGATGGATTAAGACTTATTTTTTATAGGCAAAAATACATATAAAGCAACTAAATGAAAACTATTATCACAAGGAGGCTGGGCATGGGAAAAAAGGCTTTTGTTCAAATCTTAAGACCAAATTGAGTCCTTATTTGGATTGCAAGCATGACTTGATTTCAAGTCCATTGGCGTATTTCCCGCTTGTTCAGGTGTCTGCACTGGGAATAGTTGAGGCCACCAAAATCCGTTGGCTCAGGGAAACTGGAACTGGTTCGTTAGGAACCCCAAATGGATAGGCTATACCAGAGAAAGAACATGGCTCTGGGGATTAAAGGACCTGGGTTCTAATCCCGGCTCCGCCAGTTGTATGTTGTGTGACCTTAGGTAAGTCACTTGATTTCTCTGTGCCTCAGTTCCTCAACTGCAAAATGAGGATTAAATTTAATTGTATTTATTGAGCACTTATTGTGTGCAGAGCACTGTACTAAGTGCTTGGGAAGTACATGTTGGCAACGTATAGAGACGGTCCCTACCCAACAATGGGCTCACAGTCTCTAAAAGGGGGTAGGATTAAACCCCATTTTTTGTGGATGAGGAAACTGAGGCACAGAAAAATCAAGAAACTTGCCCAAGGTCACACAGCAAACAAATGATGGAGCCAGGATTAGAATCCAGATCCTATGACCTAGTGGATAGAGTTCGAGCCTGGGAATCAGAATGTCCTGGGTTCTGATCTGGACTCTGCCACTTGTCTGCTGTGACATCTTGGGCAAGTCACTTAATTTCTCTGTGCCTGTTACCTCTGTTAAAGGAATTAATAATAATAATAATAATAATAATAATAGTAATAATAATAATAATGGTATTTATTAACTTTCTATGTGCCAAACACTGTACTAAGCGCTGGGGTGGATACAGGCAAATTGGGGTGGACATGGTCCCTGTCCCATGTGGGGCTCACAGTCTCAATCTCCATTTTACAGATGCGGTAACTGATGCACAGAAAAGTGAAGTGACTTAATAATGATAAATAATAATAATGGCATTTAAGTGCTTACTATGTGCAAAGCACTGTTCTAAGCACTGGGGGGGGGGGATACAAGGTGATCAGGTTGTCCCACGTGGGGCTCGCAGCCATCATCCCCATTTTACAGATGAGGTAACTGAGGCTCAGAGAAGTTAAGTGACTTGCCCAAGGTCACACAGGAGACAAGTGGTGGAGCCAGTATTAGAGCCCTTACGTGACCTCAGAACTCTCAAGCCCATGCTCTATTCACTACCCCATGCTGCTTCTCATGCAGATAAGTGGCCTTCCCCACAGCACCTGTTAAACTGGGATGTTAATCAAAGAAAATGTATCTAAACATGATTAGGATATAATTGCTCATGATTTTTTTCCTGTTTGAGGGAAATGGAGTAACAACTGATCAGTGTGGAAAAAAATTGAAAGTCTTAGATATGATTTTGTGCACCACAAAGCACCTAAGGAATCAATATGAGTCTCCTGTGTTCATGCCCAACAGAAATTGTGCAAAGGAAAGCATTTCCTTCTGAAACTAGCAATAAGAGAAGCACAACCGTAAAATGTTATTCATGCCAAAGAGACTGAGTACAAACTAATAATTCAAAAGGGGAAGTCCTTTTAAAAACTTGAAAAGCTTTCAGAGTTCTTGGGGAAAAAAAATCAACGGCACCCCATGCAATCACTGTTTGATGATGTGCCAGTTTAAGGAGATTAGACCAGCTATCTACTCAACCTGAACATTCTATCAGCAGAAGTCCATCAGTGGTATAATAATAACAATAATAATAACAATAATAATAATAATGGCATTTATTAAGCGCTTACTATGTGCAAGGCGCTGTTCTAAGCACTAGCACAGTGTTCTAGGCTGTGAGCCCACTGTTGGGTAGGGACCGTCTCTATACGTTGCCAACTTGTACTTCCCAAGTGCTTAGTACAGTGCTCTGCACACAGTAAGTGCTCAATAAATGCGATTGATTGATTGGGGAGGTTACAAGGTGATCATGTTGTCCCAAGGGGGCTCACAGTCTTAATCCCCATTTTACAGATGAGGGAACTGAGGCCCAGAGAAGTTAAGTGACTTGCCCAAAGTCACATAGCTGACAAGTGGCAGAGCCGGGATTTGAACCCATGACCTCTGACTCCAAAGTCCGTGCTCTTTCCATTGAGCCACGCTGCTTCTCTATGTATGTACTGAGCATTTGCAGTGGGCAATAACAGTGATGGCATTTGTAAAACACTTTGTGCTGAGCACTGTTCTAAGCACTGAGGGAGATACAAGGTAATCAGGTTGTCCAACGTGGGACTCACAGTCTTAATCCCCATTTTCCAGATGAGGTAACTGAGGCCAGAGAAGTTAAGTGACTTTCCCAAAGTCACACAGCTGAAAAGTGGCAGAGCCGGGATTACAGCCCACAACCTCTGATGCCCGGGCTCTTTCCGCTGAGCCACACTGTACTAAGCACTTGGGAAAGTACAATGCAATAGTGTCGGTAGACATGATCCCTGCCTTTGAGGACCTTTAGAATCTAGTGATAATTCCACAGATTTGGGATATTCTCTTCCCATCTCAAATTTTCCAATTGGATTTGACAGAGATTCTCCTCCAGAATCAATCAATCATATTTATTGAGCGCTTACTATGTGCAGAGCACTGTACTAAGCGCTCCAGAAGGCATTCAGAACCTTGGGAAGCAGGGAGGGTGGAAGATTCGACCCCAGTAACTCCTGAATCCCTCCCTGGAACATCACTAAAATATGAACAATTTTGAGTCTCAAGCAGGATATATCTATTATCGGTTTATATAATTTATCTCTTTGCTATATTAATGTCTGTCTCCCCTCTAGAAAGTGAGCTTGTTGTGGGAAGGAATGTGTCTGTTATATTGTGCTTAGTACAGTGCTTTGCTCTCAGTAAGCGCTCAGTACAATTGAATAAATGAAGGATATAATAATAGTGGCATTTGTTAAGCGCTTTCTATGTATGAAGCACTGTTCTAAGTGCCCTGGGGGTGGTGGGAGGATACAAGCTGATCAGGTTGTCCTATGTGGGGCTCACAGTCAATCCCCATTTTACAGATGAGGGAACTGAGACACAGATAAGTGTCTTGCTCAAAGTCACACAGCTGATAAGTGGCAGAGCTGGATTTGAACCCATGATATAGAGCCCAGTGGAAACTCTTACAACACCTTCTTCCAAGATGGGCAAAAATTTAGAGCAATTTAAACATTTGTTATAATGGTCAGTTCAACACCTAGACCAGTCAGAAAATTCCTTCAATGCTAAAGTTCAATGGAGTCAGCTGGAATCCAATTACATATTAAACTAAAACATGGCTAACTGGGATAAAAGGGGATTGAAATGCTTTTCTTTGCACCTGCTTTGCAACTTGGCTTCAAAGCATTTTAAAAGTACTAGCTGTCAGTGGGCTGCAGCTGATGTGTCAGGAGTTTAAAGTTCATTGCAAAAATCAGGTGGACCAGTTAACAAAAGATCAGGGGTTTGGGTGACACAGCTTGGAAATATATATGCCAATATATTCAAAGATGATGTTATTGACAGTGAGATCACAACTGCATGTGGCTGTCCTATGTGAAATTAACTCAAATCTAAATTGTGGCAGAGTAATGACTGTAATGACTGCTTTGCCAACATGCTGGTATTTAAGGTTGTTCCTCTTGGTCTTCAAGTCTTCTCTGTAATTCAGTTACCTCATCTGTATTCATGGATGACCCTCTGTGAACTGAGCCCTGGCCTGGGCTACTAGAAGTCGCTGCACTGAGCCATTCTTCTCACTCTTCCCAATGGAATTAGCTGGGAGCTCTCCAGCTTCCCTGACTTTCCACACACCTCTTTCTCACGGATGAGTGGTGCAAATGGAATTGGGGAGATTTTCAAAGGAGTGTGTCAAATCTATGAGTTGAACTCTGCCTCTCATGTTTTGCCTCTGCTAAAATAGTTGTAACAGAAACAAGTAAAAGTCAAAATAGCTTTAAGCTTATTTCTGCCAGAATGTGTGTACACCACATGTTTTGACTAGGAGGCAGATACCACAACTAGAAAGCAATCTCCTGACAACACAGGATTGTCTTGATATGGGGAGTTGGTGGGATTGGGAGAGAGATTTTTGCATGTGTGCCTCTTGAAAAACATGGGTGAGTCCTACAGTGTGGATTCCTTAGCTTTGGTTTCTACAAGAACACAACCCCATCATTGTAGGTGTGTTTGTTCATTCTTCTGCAGTAGAAATATTCAGTCCATTACCAAATCCTGTCTATTTTCCCTCCATATTTCTAGGATCACCTGCTATTTGTTTTGCACACAGTAAGCGGTCAATGAATACGACTGAATGAATGAATACTTTCTGCCTAAATGGCCCCTGTGTTGGTCCAGAAATTTTTCATACCCTGCCTTGACTACTGCATCAGCCTCCTTGCAGATCTTCCTGCCGTCAGCCTCTCCTCTCTCCAGTCCATACTTCACTTTGATGTGAATGTCCATTCCTCTTCTCATCCAGCAAAAATTCCTGGCCACTGGCTTAGGCACTCAACCAGTCATCTTTTCCCCAGTTATCCTCTCTCCTTTTCCCCTACACCCATCTTGTGTGCTTTGCTCCTCTCAAGAGAACATACTCCCTGTGCTTCATTCTCTCTTATGCTGCCAGTGTCTTGCTCACATCCCCCCACCGACTCAAAATTCCCTCACACCTCAAATCTGACAGTCCACAATTCCCCTTGTCTTCAGTTCATAGCTCCAGAAGGCCTCCTTGCCCAATTAATTTATAATTTTCTTAATTTATATCCCCTCCCATGCTACTTCACCATGTCCATGCCCCCCTAAGTGCTTAAGTGATGCAGGAGGGTGAGACTACTTATATGCATGACTTATTACTGCTTTATTATGCCAAACAATGCCTTGCACTCAGATGCTCAAATTCCATTGATTTATTCCTAGTGCTTAGTACACTGTGCTGCACATAGATGATCAATAAATGCCAATGTTTGTAAAATATTTTGGCTGCCTTAGGCTGAAGCTTTAATCACCCACTGAATTACTACTTTTTATTTCCAAAAAATGGTTGATGGAAAGTCAACAGGGTTACACATTTCAGTCACCTGAAGTTTCCAGATAGTAGTTTTATGAGGAATGTAACCCTAAAATGTCTGGTCATCTAATTTAAAAGGTGTCCAGCAGAGAGAGTTCAAGACTACATTTCTCTTTTAACTATTAATGAGCAGAATGTTATGTTAAATGAGAGTTATGGGCAAGTATGCCCACAGAGAACTTTCCAATATTTTTCCTTGGAACTTTGGGACAAAGTTGGAATACTTTATGTTTGGTGACTTGTTTGGGAAACGAAACTGTGCTCTCATTCCTTTCCTTTTTCGCTTGTTTTTTTTTTTTTTTGTATGTGTTTGCATTCATGGCTTTAACAGATGGGACAGAGAAGGGGCCAAATTAGGATTGCTGAAGCTTTTTTTTTTTTTAAGGTATATTAAAGGGACAGTACCTCTTAGTTAACTATGTAGAGAACAAGTCATCAAACTGGACACAGTGTATACAGGACATTCAGCTTTCCCTTTCTACTAGCTCCAGAAATACATTTGGAT
Organism: Tachyglossus aculeatus; assembly: GCF_015852505.1. Lineage (NCBI taxonomy): Eukaryota > Metazoa > Chordata > Mammalia > Monotremata > Tachyglossidae > Tachyglossus > Tachyglossus aculeatus. The sequence goes on from NC_052066.1 coordinate 85,779,126, forward strand.
TGAACAGCCAGAATCGTCATCCTAAAACATTGAGTCCTTCAGCCTAGGCTGACTGTGGCTGATAGAGGCTGGCCCTGGGGGTCTGGAGGACTCCCTAGGAGACAAAGTCAATATTGTGCCTAGAGCTTGAGTCCCTCCTGCTCTTTTCTCAAGGATTCAAAAATCCCAAGGACTTTCCCTGAGTACTGGAAGTACCTAATAATAATATCTGCTAAGCAGTTACTATGTGCCAGGCACTATACTAAGTGCTGGGGTGGATATAAGCTGGGGTTGGACACAGTCTCTATCCCATATGAGCCTCACAGTTTCAATCCCTGCTTTACAGATGAGGTAACTGAGGCCCAGAGAAGTGAAATGACTTGCTCAAGGTAACACAGCAGAAAAGTGGCAGAGCTGAAATTAGAACCCATGACCTTCTGACACCCGGGCTCTGAACCCAACGCCACGACGGGTGCCAGGGTACCTCGGGGCCCATCCCAGGATTGACCTGGTGAGAAACAGTGACCCTGACTGGTATCCAGACTGGACTGTGAGACTTCTCGCGGCTGGGTGCTGCCCCAGGCTTCACTTTGTTGTGGCCATTAGGTGTGGTAGAGTAATTGCTATTTCTAGATGAACTGGAGCCAATTTGTCTCAGTTCTGATCTGCAGTAATGAAAAAAACCTTTGTGTGTTGGGGTTTTTCATTTTTTTTGATGCCTTTAGTGGTAGCTCTTGAAATACAAGTGCCTTTTCCAATCAGACCTCCATTTACGCCACTTCCCACTGCCCATAAGGCACAAAACAGCCGGTTATCAGATACCAGTGTCAGATTCATTTGAATCACTTGCTTCCGGGCTGGAAGTTTTATAGTCTGCAGAGGGATTAGTCCTGACTCACATGTGGCATTCATTGAGAAACCGGGACATATAAGAACTGTTACATGGCACCTTTCTTTCCTCTCCCCCTCGTCCCCCTCTCCATCCCCATCTTACCTCCTTCCCTTCCCCACAGCACCTGTATATATGTATATATGGTTGTACATATTTATTACTCTGTTTATTTATTTATTTATTTTACTTGTACATTTCTATCCTACTTATTTTATTTTGTTGGTATGTTTGGTTCTGTTCTCTGTCTCCCCCTTTTAGACTGTGAGCCCACTATCGGGTAGGGACTGTCTCTATGTGATGCCAATTTGTACTTCCCAAGCGCTTAGTACAGTGCTCTGCACATAGTAAGCACTCAATAAATACGATTGATTGATTGATTGATTGATTAACATTTTCCTTGTGTTGGTGCTCGTTTGAGAATCAATCAATCAATCAATCAGTCATATTTATTGAGTGCTTACTGTGTGCAGAGCACTGTACTAAGCGCTTGGGAAGTACAAGTTGGCAACATATAGAGACAGTCCCTACCCAACAGTGGGCTCACAGTCTAAAAGGGGGAGACAGAGAACAAAACTATACTAACAAAATAAAATAAATAGAATAGATATGTACAAGTAAAATAAATAGAGTAATAAATATGTACAAACATATATACAGGTGCTGTGGGGAATGACCCACAAGAAAAAAACACAGAATTATCCATAAAATACCAAGAATTTCCCAGGCAGTGTAAATCTGCTTAATACATCATTTACATAAAAACTCAAACATAGTGTTCATTATTATTCATGAATGAAATTTTTTGAAGCTAGAAATCTTGATTTTAAAAAATTCATAATTTAGTTTCCCCGTTCCTTTCCCTTGTCAAGACACAAATTGGAATGTGTTCTACAATTTGACTGTTGCCCTTCCTGCTAGAGTTTATGCAAGCTTCTCTCATCTCTGAGCACTCAAGTCATCTTTCCCCTCCCTACTTCAACTCACTACCCTCCTACTACAACCCAGCCTGCATACTTTGCTCCGCTAATGCTAAACTTCTTGCTGTGCCTCAATCTTGTCTGTCTCATCCTGCCTCTGGCCTAGCATGCCCTCCCTCTTCAAATCTGACTATTACACTCCCCCCTTCAAAGTCTTATTGAAGGCACATCTCCTCCAAGAGGTCTTCCCTGAGAAAGCCCTCACTTCCTCTTCTCTCACTCCCTTCTGCATTACCCCGACTTATTCTCTTTATTCATCCCCCCTTGCAGCCTCACATCACTTATGTACATATCTGTACATGCATTTATTTATATTAATGTCTACCTCCCTCATTATCTGTACTCTCACTGTAGGGAGCGAATTTGTTCATGTTATATTGTATTCTCCCAAGTGCTTAATCTCTTCTTTGAATCATCACCATACCATGGCAGAAGAGTATGCGAAAACCAATGAATCTTAGAGATATGCCACTGAGAGACAATCTCAGTAGGGTTACCCATAATGGAAAGGCCTTTGAATATCAAGAAAACAAAGGTCATGACAACTGGAAGTTTTAACACATTTATAGCGGATGGAGAGAAGATTGAAATACTTGGCAGTTTTTCTCTCCTGGGATTGATAATCGATAATAAAGGAACTAGTAGTCAAGAAATGCGCCAAAGATTAATGGTAGGAAGATTTGGTATAAGAACCTGGAAAATGTCATGAAATGTGCTGATGTGACAAATGCCACAAAAATACAAAGTGTCAATTCTATGATGTTTCTATGATGTACAGTGTGTGGATCTGAAAGCTGGACGGTGAAAAAAACAGGATAGAAAGAGCATCAATTCTTTTGAAATGTGGTTTTGGAGAAGGCTTTTGTGAATACTGTGGACTGCCTAAAAAGCAAACAAGTGGTTTTTGGAGCAAATTAAGTCAAAGTGGGGCTTGGAAGGCCAAATGACTCAATTTAGATTAGCATATTTTGGACACATCATCAGGAGGACTCATTCTCTGGAGAAGACACTAATGCTAGGAAAAGTCCAGGGAAAACATGGAAGAGGCAGACCAGCAGGTAGCTGGATAGAAACCATAATAATAATGGAAGCACTCTTAGCAAGGTTATGGATTATGACGGATAGGGCATTCTGGAGGAAATATATCCTTAGAATCGCTATGAACAGGAAACAATTCAGTAACACTTGATAATAAACGTGTAATGTAGTGCTCTGTACACAGTAAATGTTCAAATATGGCTGAATGAATGACAGAATTAAAAAGTTGGAGCATCTCTGTAGAAACATATATTATGATATGTAAGTGCTTACTATGTGGCAGACACTGTACTGTTCTGATAGGTACAAGCGATCGGTACAGTGTTTTGCACGCAGTAAGTGCTCAATGAATACGACTGATGTAAGCTAATCAGGTTGAACAGAGTCCATGGCTCACAGTCTTAATTCCCATTTTACAGATGAGGGAAGTGAGGCACAGAGAAGTTAAGTAACTTGCCCAAGGTCACACAGCCAACAAGTGGCAGAGTTTGGATTAGAACTCAGATCCTTTTGACTCCCGGGCCTATGCTCTATCCACCAGGCCATGCTGCTTCTCAAGTTCCTGAACTCTAATAATAATAATAATAATGGCATTTATTAAGCACTTACTATGTGCAAAGCACTGTTCTAAGCGCTGGGGAGGTTACAAGGTGATCAGGTTGTCCCACGCGGGGCTCACGGTCTTAATCCCCATTTTACAGATGAGTGACTTGCCAAAGTCACACAGCTGACAAGTGGCGGAGCCGGGATTTGAACCCATGACCTCTGAGTCCCAAGCCCGGGCTCTTCCCACTGAGCCACACTGCTTCCCACTGAGCCACACTGCTTCCCACTGAGCACGCTGATTTAATAGTGTAAAGACCCTGTAAGTAGGGAATGGTCACTTTGTTCTGTACTTCCTAAGTGCCTAATACAATGCACTGCATAAAATAGGTAATAAATTAATGTTTTTACTAGTTGTGGTACAGCCAGAGCAGGGGGAGAACCATCAAATAGCTTATTTGCTGTGTGACTTGACAGAGGAGGCCGGAGCTCCAGGATGATCCAGGCCTGGGAAAAAAGACAAATCCCACATAATGTGTTTCCTAATTCTGCTGTATTATACTCTCCCAAGAGTTTAGAATAGTGACCTACACCTACTAGACTGTGAGCCCGTTGTTGGGTAGGGATTGTCTCTATCTGTTGCCGAATTGTACTTTCCAAGGGCTTACTTAGTTCAGTGCTCTGCACACAGTAAGTGCTCAATAAATATGATTGAATGAATGAATACTAAGCATTCAGTAAATATCATGATTACTTTCCATCAGAAACTATCAAACAGTCTTAACTTCAGAACTCTTTATGGATGGAAATGATACTTGGTAGGAGTGGTTACACCTTTTTTATGTCCCTTCACTCTACCTTTCCGCAGGGATGGCAGCAGAGATCTCCATTTTAGAGGCCAGAAGGGCAAAATGGTAATGTTGCCAAGGAAACACCCCCAGTGATCAGTTGCCAAATATTCACTGGGGACCCGGGGGAAAGCATGTATACATCTGAGCTCCCTAGCCTCGTAGTAAGAGGGTATCTAGGTATAGCTTTCCAGTCTTTCTTTTCACCCACCTGCTGTCGTCTCTCTAGCAAGATACCGAAGTTCATTGTTTTTGGCCTCTAACCAAACTTGGTTTTGGCTGTCATTTTTGATCCTCCTGTACGCTGGTCTAATGTCCGAGTGGAACCTGTTTTCTTGGCTAACTTTACCACACCAGAGTCGAGGGCACGAGCTCCTTTCCTGTCCCCTACCTCCCAACCTATCTCCAGGCTACTATTAATCATTCCCAGAATGTCCCACCTCCCAAAGAAAGGCCACCCACTTCTCTCTGCTTCCTGTTATTCATTTGCTTGCTGGGATCCCTCCCAGGAGCCAGGGCCCAGTTTGATGCCCTCTGCCCTCCTTATGGGAAGCAAATTTTATGTATTTTTTGTGGTATTTATTAATGATAATAATAATAGTGTTCATTAAGCAATTACTATGTACTAAGTGCTGGGGTGATACAAGTAAATTGGGTTGCACACACTCCCTATCCCACATTTTGGGGCTCACAGACTCAATCCCCATTTTTACAGATGGGATAACTGAGGCCCAGATAAGTGAAGTGACTTGCCCAAGGTCACAGAGAAGACCAGTAGGGGAACCAATATTGGAACCCATGACCTACTGACTCCCAAGCCTTTATTTTATCCACTAGGCTATGCTGCTTGTGAAGCGCTCACTATGTGCCAGGCACTGTAGTAAGTGCTGGAGTAGATAAAAGATTATCAGGTTGGACAGAGCCCCTGCCTTACACTGCGCTCACAGCCTTAGCCCCCATTTTACGGATGAGGTAACTGAATTACAGAGAAGTTAAATGGCTTACTCAATGTCCACTCCCGAAAAGTGGTGGAGCCCGGGATTAGAACCCATGACCTTCTGACACCCATGTCTGTGCTCTCTGCACTAGACCGTGCTGTTTCTCAAGTAACTGAATTCTATTAAACTCCCTGTAGGTGGGGAATGGTTACTTTGGACCTAAGTGCCTAGTAAAATACACTGTATCATATGGGCACTAAATAAATGCTGCTACTAGTTGTGGTGTTGTTGCAAATTGGCACTAAAATGTTACTAAGTCTGTGGCATTGTTATATTGTACTCTCCCAAGTGCTTAGTACAGTGTCCTGCATACGGTAAGTGCTCAATAAATATGATTGATTACTATTTGTGGTACAGCCAAAGAGCTGTAATTTGCGAGCTTTCTTTTTAATTATAAGCATCCTACTTCTTATAATAATAATGATGGTATTTGTTAAGCACTTACTATATACAAAGCACTGTTCTAAGTGCTGGGGAGGATACAAGGTGATCAGATTGTCCTATGTAGGGCTCACAGTCTTCATCCCCATTTTACAGATGAGGTAACTGAGGCACAGAGAAGGTAAGTGACTTGCCCAAAGTCACACAGATGACAATTGGCAGAGCTGGGATTTGAACCCATGACCTCTGACTCCCAAGCTTGTGCTCTTTCCATTGAGCCACGTTGCTTCTGTTTGAAGGGTCTCCTTATATCATCTTGTAGTCCTATTTTGCATAAATTCTAGGGTGAAGAATTTTATGGCAAAGAGCTTTTTCCTTATTAACCATGTAAATAGACTCTGGACCACATGCCTAGACTCCTCCAAATTATGACTCCAAAAGACTAATGGAAATCAGTTAATTAGTGGTGTTTATTCAATGATTACTGTGTGCAGAGTGCTGTCCCAAGCACTTCGGACAATTGTTGCTTTTATCATCTGGAGACTCTGGGAAGCTAACCACTGAACAGGGCACCTTCAAGGCCTTTCATCAGTCCTTATCCCAGTGCCTCTGTGCCCTCTCCCCCACATCCCCCAAGTGGGTGGTGACAGTCCCAGGATGCTTGGCAGTGGTCCAGCTCCTTGTAGGATTCAAGTTTATTGCAGGGGACAGATTCACACTTGATAAGTCTTTCTTCCCTCCATACAGGGTTAGTAGTAGCAGTAGTAAAATTGAGTCCCTTAAGTAACGAAATGTTACAGTAACTAAATGTCACCCAGTCATTGCCCAGGTAATCTCAAGATGACCTCTGGCCTGGAACACCCTCCTTCCTCAAATCCACCAGACAATCACTCTTACCCCGCTTCAAAGCCCTACTGGAGGCTCACCCCCTCCAGGAGGCCTTCCCAGGCTAAGCCCCACTTTACCTCAGCTCCCCCATCCCTTCTGCATCATCTCATCTCGCTCCCTTTGCCTCCCCCCATCACCTCACAGCACTTGTGTATGTATAGTTCCATTTATTTATACTGATGCCTGTTTACTTGCTTTGATGTTGGTCTCCCCCCTTCTAGACTGTAAGCCGAGTGTGGGCAGGGATTGTCTTTCTCTATTGCCTAAGTGTACTTCCCAGTAATACAGTTGAATGAATGGCTGGAAACCAGATTGCCCAAGGCTTAAACAGCCTGTGCAAAGGTACAGCGGTAGAGTGAGATGGATTTTTTTCTTTTAGACTGTGAGCCCACTGTTGGGTAGGGACTGTCTCTATATGTTGCCAACTTGTACTTCCCAAGCGCTTAGTACGGTGCTCTGCACACAGTAAGCGCTCAATAAATACGATTGATTGATTGATTTTTTTCAACATCCCACCACCCTCTCCTGCCATTCTTCCCCCCCACCTCTCTCATATCGTACACTTCGTCTGCTCCATCAAACCCCTAAGCCCTGTGTAGTCAGATGGGTCCCGAGTCTTCCCTTCCTGCCCATTAATGACATTTAGATGGAAGTGGCTCCTCAGGTGATTATTTGTAGCCTCATTAGAATGAAAGTCTCTTGAGGGCAGAGAGCGTGTGTTTTACACCTTTTGAATGTCATCAAGCACAGAGTCCAAGATTCTTGGTGGTGTACAGACCTAGATGTTCCACAGATACTACATTTTACTTCAAGCATGGTTCCATTTGTTCTAGACCTATGTAACACTTAATAGAGCTGGCAAAACAGGCCCCATCATCTGAATTTGGAGGCCAGTATGACCAAATAGTCCCTAATCCCCACTGAAGACTATAAATAGCTGTAGAATCGAACTCTGTGCCTGAGTTGGGAAGGCATTTTTAAGAATATGTACCTAGCAACAATCCAGAGTGCTTCCCTACTTCCCTCTTATGTGGAACTCCCTCTCTTCACATCCGGCCAACAACTGCTGACCTCATCTTCCAATCCCTTCTGAAATCACTTTCCTTCTTAAGTGCTTACTGTATGTTAAGCACTGGGGTAGATACAAGTTTATCAGGCTGGATACAGTCCCTGTCCAACATGGAGCTCGCAGTCAAAGTAGAAAGAAGAACTGTTATTTAATCTCCATTTTGCCGTTGAGGAAACTGAGGCACAGAGATGAATCTCAACTCCCATTGCATTTCCCCCCTTCCGTCACTGCAACTTTAGTACTTCATTTCCACCAAAACACTTAGTTATACTTTATAGTTGTGAGCGCCTTGAGGGCCAGGTAGGATGTCTAACTCCCATTTGTATGTTCTTTCCCAGCACTTAGTACAGTGCTCTGCACTCAGTAAGAACTTAGAAATAATAATTATGGTACTTGTTAAGCCTTACTACATACTGAGCACTGTAAGTAACCGATCTATATGGGGCTCGCTGTCTAAATCCAAATTGGAGGGAGTAGGATTTAATCCCAAATTTACAGATGAGGAGACTGAGGCCCAGAAAAGTTAAAGCCACTTGTCCAAGGTCACTCAGCAGGCAGATGGATTGAAACCCACAGCATGGATTTGCAAATCAGAGGACCTGGGTTCTAATCCCCGCTCTACCACTTGGCTGCTGTGTGATCTTGGGGAGGTTAATTGAGCTTCAGTCATAGATGATTGATATGAAGAAAAGTCTTCCAATTCTGGTTAAAAAAAATACAAAAACTTTGTACAAGTGTCTATTTTCTTTGGGATGGCACTAGAAAAATTTAGGAAGATGCTTTTTCCCATGGTGCTTTGTTCTTAAGTACTTTTGTCCGGATTAAAAGGGACGATGAATTCTTTTGTGGTTTTCGGCCTTTGCCCCGTTCTTTTCAATGAAGAGATGCTTTTTAATCCAGGGGAAGGTGACTTCACAATGGTAAGAAATAAATTCCCTGACTGCCCAAGAGCTTTGGAGGGAAGATGCAGCAAAAATAAGCATTCTTTCCCCATTTCATTATCCTGAAACCTGTTGTGACTAGAAATCTAGAGATGAGTGCAGACCCTAAAGATGATGAATTAGTATACAGCTAGGTGTCTGCGACTCTTTGGACTAAAGTTATAAAAACACTCATATTCTTCATTATTCATGTACAGCCTTCCCTAAACTATTTAATACTAAGTGAGTTTTTATAGGTAAGGGTGGTTTTATTACAATTCAGCTGTTCACTGGTGAAGTAAACAAGAATTTAGAATACCTGGCCTTCAACTTGTGAGCAGATTTCCAACAGTACCTTAAAAGACATTGTAAACATTTATTGAAAAGCCTCAAAAAGACCATGATTATAACAGATCTGTGCTATGGAGAGCCCCAAATTCTACTCTTCTATCAATCAGTCTATCATTGGCATTTATTGAAGGTTTGTTATTTGCAGAGTGGATCATTTATCAACAAAAAGCATTGTCCTTGTCTCCCCACTCCTCAAGAACCTCCACTAGCTGCCCGTCCACTTCCTCGTCAAACAAAATCTTCTTACCATCAGCTTTAAAGAACTCAATCAGCTTGCCCCATTCTATATCACCTAAATCTCCTACTATGACCCAGCCTGCAAACTCTATCCCTGTCTCTGCACACTGCTTCTCTAGTGCCAACTCAGTCTTTGTGCCCCAATCTCATCTATCTCGCCACAGACCCCTTTCCCCGCATCCTCCCCCTCCACATACACGAGACCACCACTCTCTCTACCTTCAAAGTATTATTAAGGCCACATCTTGGGGAAGCAACATGGCTTAGTGGAAAGAGCACGGGCTTGGGAGTCAGAGGATGTGGGTTCTAATCCCGACTCCGCCACTTGTCTGCTGTGTGACCTTGGGTAAGCCACTTTACTTCTCTGTGTCTGTTACCTCATCTGTAAAATGGGGATGAAGACTGTGAACCCCACATGGGACAACGTGATTACCTTGTATCTACCCCAGCGCTTAGAACAGAGAAGTGAAGTGACTTGCCCAAGGTCACACAGCTGACAATTGGCAGAGCCAGGATTTGAACCCATGACCTCTGACTCCAAAGCCCGTGCTCTTTCCACTGAGCCACGCTGCTTCTCTACATTTTCTAACACCATCTTCCACCCTTCTACAACCTTCACTTGCTATCAACAGGCTAAGCAACACAAACATTTTACGTGCTGAAAATAACCACGTGACAATTTCATGGAGTGGACATTGGAATAAAAAATCTGCCTTCATTTTTCTATTGGCAGCCTCCAAATAAAAATGCAGTGGGGTTTCTGGGCATAATGAGCAAGTGGTGGGTATGTGGAGTGGAAAAATGTCTGAGATACTGTCTGATGGGCAGTCCATGCAGCTGTCAGATTTCCAGGACAAACATAGAGAATTCGGCATGTGTGTCTTAAGAATATGTGGGAAAGTCCTACTCCTGTGATTTGTTTAATTCAATTATAATGTGAATGGTCCTGTGAAGATTAGTTAACTAAAATTTCCATGCTGGCTGACACTGAATTTCAGTTTGACGCTCTTTCTTCATGTAAACATGATGATAATTATGACTTTGGCATTTATTAAGAGCTTCAAAGTGTTTGAAATACAAGGATATCAGAGTTCCTTCACAAACAAAATGAATAGAAGAGAATGATTCATTTCCTGAAACTCCTGAATTTATGGGGCATTCTTTGATGTTCATGACTGAATTCAGTGCTTAGAAAAGGTGATAACAAACGTTACAAAATGCATTGGTAAACATTACATTAAAACATTCTCCCTGAGGGCAATTTGTTTTGTGTTCTGCAAGGAACAATTGAACACTGCACTAAGAGCTTGGGAGAGAACAGTGTAACAGAGTTGGTAGACACATTCCCTGCCCACATTGAGCTTGCAGTTTAGAGACAGAATGCAGTATACTAGTCCATGCAGTTCTGGACACGGATTTATGGAACCATTGTGTCTGTGAACCTGACATCCTGCCTCCTTTTGGTCCAGGCCCCTTTAGTGGAGCAAGTGAAAGATCAGATGAGGAAAAGGAAAAAGGATGGAGTAGCCCAAACAACTCCTGGTAAGATGGGATCCTCTAATTTCTCCTGCCCATCTAGGTCTCACGTTCACAGGCCTTCTGATTGGGCTTAGAATTTGATCCAGGTGGATCCTTATAAAGTATCATGAGGCCAACAGTTCAGGTAATAAGAATACTGAACTCTAACCTGAGAATTTCACAAAGCAGACCAGTCTTTGCTGGCTTTATCAAGTGACCCAATCAATCAGTGGTACTTAAATGTTTTTTGTGTGACAGCTCTTTTGTCTGCAGCACACAGTCAACTCTTTTGCTTTGTACTCTCCCAATCATATGGTGCTCTGGACACAGTAAGTGCTCAATAAGTACCACTGATTGACCAACTTGTTCTGCCCTCCCTACTACTTTAATCATACCTATTCCATTTTCCTAACATTCAGATTTCTATATGTTGTGGGGTGAGGGGAGAAGATTAGATTTTTTTTTTTGTAACAGAGATAATGTTTCCTCTTTTCAGCAGGGACTCTAGTTAAGAAGGTTGACAACCATCAGCTTTCTTTGGGGTTTATTATTCCCCATGTATACAATATTCTCCATTTAATGGGGGTTTTCTTTTCTCAGAACTTCCCAGGATGGTAAGGGTAAGGAGTAGGAATGTGTGACCCTTCCTCTCTCATCTAGACTGTCTTTCTGTAGACTGTAAGGTAACCGTGGGGATGTCTGTTATATTGTACTCTCCCAAACAAATAGTACAGTGCTCTGCACTTAGTAAGTGCTCAGTAAATATGATTGACTGATCTGGAGAGCATGGGGCCCAGTTGACTTTAGGACTGGATGAAACCAGACATTCTTTGGGATCCCAGGAAAGTAGACAACTTTTTTTAGGATCCCAGGAAAGGAGACACTGTCATGCTACTTAGGATACCCTCTGGCTAAGAGGTCTCAGATCTAGAGGGAGCAGGAGAAAAATTCACCCCCACAGGTATCCAAAATGACCAGGGTAACGGTGGCCAGTGCTTGGCAGGATGGCCCAGGGTGCCATCCTTGGAAACAAATGCCAGGACTAACAAATGGGTCTCCTTTTCCATAACAATAAGTCTCTTCAGACAGTTGTGCTGTGGCCCGTTAGTTTAAATGTGCATCATGACTGGTAGTGTGTCTTGCACATCCAATAGCTTGTCAGTCTTCTATATGCTCTAGGAAGGAATCTCACTCTATCTCCAGAAGACCATTATTGCTACTTTAAAAAAAAAAAAATGGTGTTTATCATTTACTATGGGCAAGGCAATATGAGATAAGCAGATAATCAAGTGCAAGATAATCAGATTGGACATAGTCCCTGTCCCACACAGGGCTCACATTCTTAATCCCCATTTTACAGAGGTGGTAACTGAGGCACAGAGAAATTAAGTGATTTGCCCAAGGTCACACAGCAGACAAGTGATGGAGCAGGGATTAGAGCCCAGGTCTTTCAGCCCCATGCTCTACCCATTAGGACACACTGCTCCTCATCCTATTTTTCCTCTTGTACTCTGCAACACAACCACCTGTTCTTTGTATTCCTCTCCTTGCAGTGGGGGTATTTTTTTATTTGTGAAGGTAGTAAAATCCTACTAAAGCAGGGAATTCCTTTTTATAACGGATACTTAACCTGACTCCAATATATGGATTGAATTTTATACTTAGAGCAGTGTGAAACTGCATAGCCTGGTGGATAAAGCCCAGGTCTGGGGTCAGAAGGACCTGAATTCTAATCTCATCTCTGCCACTTGTCTACTGTATGACCTTGGGCAAATCACTTCACTATTCTGTGCCTCAGTTACCTCATATGTAAAATGGGGATTAAGACTGAACCCCATGTGGGACCTGAACTATGTCCAACCTGATTAGATTGTATCTACCCCAGCGCTTAGTGCAGTGCCTGACACATAGTGAGCGCTTAAAAATTCCATAAATCCTATTAACAGCCTCAGACTCTTCATTTTTTGAGGGAAGAATTATTATTTTATTATTCTATTATTTTAACAATTTTGATAAGGCAGGTCTGGATAAGGGAGCAAAGGTCTGGAACCAGACCATTTGGGAGTCTCTCAGGTCCAGCCTGGGAAGGAGAGAGGGAGGAAGAGAGAAAGTGTGGCCTTAGTGGAAAAATCATGGGATCTGGAGGGAGGAGACCCACATTCTCTTCTGGCTTGGTCACTCTCTGGGACCCTTGGACAAGGCATTTGGACAACTTTTCTGTGCCTCAGTTTCCACAAATGTAAATTGGGTATAAAGTATTTGCTCTCACTCCATCTTAGATGGTGAGCTATAATTGGGACAGGGACTTTGATCTGATTATTGTGAGCAGGGAACATGTCTATGAACTCCCTTGTATCGTACTCTCCCAAATGGTTAGTACAGTGCTTGGCGCCCAGTAAGAACTCAGTAAATACTATTGATTGATTTGTATCCATGCCAGCAGTTGGCATGTAGCAAGTTCATGAGAGATAGAGAAGCAGCATGGCTCAGTGGAAAGAGCACGGGTTTGGGAGTCAGAGGTCATGTGTTCAAATCCCTGCTCTGCCAGTTGTCAACTGTGTGACTTTGGGCAAGTCACTAGCCCGCTGTCGGGTAGGGACCCCCCTATATGTTGCCAACTTGTACTTCCCAAGTGCTTAGTACAGTGCTGTGCACACAGTAAGCACTCAATAAATACGAATGAATGAATGAACTTCTCTGTGCCTCAGTTACCTCATGTGTAAAATGGGGCTTAAAACTGTGAGGCCCACATGGGACAACGTGATCACCCTCTATCCTCCCCAGCGCTTAGAACAGTGCTTTGCACATAGTAAGAGCTTAACAAATGCCATTATTATTTATATCATTGCTATTGATAGTACTGCAAGAGGAAACTATCCATTGTACAGATACAGAAATTAGTAAAGCCAGTATTCCCAAATCATCAAACCTAACTATTAACAGGAACCCAGGCTTCATGACTCCCAGTCTCATGCTCTGCCCATTTGGCCACTCTGCCACTCTGTGGTCACAATGCAGGGTTCCAACCATACAATGCATGGTCCAGTGTCCTAACCTATTAAACAGACAACCCCTTTATCTTAGGCTGTCTCTCCTAGCCATCCCCCTCTCATGACTCTCTGGTTGTCACGGTTAATATCTTTCACCGTACTTGAAATATACTTCTCCCACCTCTTTGCCAAATCTCGTTGCTTCCTTCTTTGAAACCCCTCCTAAAAAGCACCTCCGGGATGCATTTCCCACTAATCCATCACCTTCTTGGTTATGTCATTTCTTCATCAGTTGTGATTAATGACGTTTTTTGAGCATTTATTGTGCACAGGTTGTAGGGAAGCTGTGTGCCTTAGTGGAAAAAGCATAGGCCAGGAAGTTGGAGGACCTGGGTTCTAGTCTTGGCTCTGCTACTTCTCTATTGTGTGACATTGGGCAAGTCACTTAGCTTCTCTGTGCCTCAGTTAAATCCTATTCCCTCCTGTCCTAGACTGTGAGCCCCATCTGCGTCAGGGGTTTTGTCCAACCTGATAACCTTGTATCTCCCCCATTGCTTAGAATCATATGTGGCATTCATTTCCTCTTCTCTAACTCCCTTCTGCATCACCCTTGTATTTGGATTTGTACCCTTTATTCACCCCTCTCTTAGCCCCAAAACAGTTTTGAACATACTTGTCATTTATTTATATTAATGTCTGTCTCCCCGACTAGACTGTAAACTTGTTGTGGGCAGGGAGCGTCTCTACCAACTCTGTTACAGTGTAATCTCCCAAGTGATTAGTACAGTGCTCTGCACACAGTAAGTGCTCAAATATGATTGATTACAGATAACTGGAAGAGCATATGAGACACCAGTCCTGTCTTCAAGCAGTTCACAGTCTCGTAAGCCACCTGAGCACTTCTGTAGCTTTGGAACAGTACGTTACTGGAAATACAGCTTCACTTAATGAAAACCTTGCCCTTGTTAGCAAGTGTAGTTTATTTATAATAACATTTTTATGCACAGTGTAAAAAGCATTATAACTCTGTAATGCCAATGAAACCTTAATAAGATCTGAGAATTATTGTATTTTTGTGGGTTAGGGTGAAATTCAATAAAAGTTTTTTAGAGCAGGTTTATATGCTGAAAATACTAATGTTGCCAAAGATATTTTTTTTTAAAAGAAGAGTTCATTCTCAACCTGATCTTGGATTATTAGGATCTCCGAAGCAGCGTGGCTCAGTGGAAAGAGCACGGGCTCTGGACTCAGAGGTCATGGGTTCAAATTCTGGCTCTGCCACTTGTCAGCTGTGTGACTTTGGGCAAGTCCAGTGCTTAGAACAGTGCTTTGCACGTAGTAAATGCTTAATAAATGCCATTATTATTATTATTGTCACAACTTCTCTGTGCCTCAGTTACCTCATCTATAAAATGGGGATGAAGACTGTGAGCCCCAAGTGGGACACCTTGATAGCCTTGTAACCTCCCCAGTGCTTAAAACAGTGCTTTGTACATAGTAAGAACTTAATAAATGCCATTATTATTATTTAAGCTTACTTTTTGTGGCTAATTCTAGAATACTTTGTTGTGCCAAACTCTAGGAGAGTCTATTGACATGCAAAAAGTTTCTTTTCCAATAGATCAGTTTCAAGCCGTTCTCAACTTTTAGAAACAGGTTAATTTCTGAATCAGCTAACAGTGTCATCAAATTGTATTTGACAATTTGCATGGGTGTAAATTTTAGTAAGATGAGTGTTTAGCAACAGAATATAAATAGTCTGGTTCCAAATAGTTTGAATTCCACTTCACTCTGTTGGCATTAAACCCATCTCCACTGTCTGCAGACAGGAAAGGAGAGTCAGTGTAATGGCACTCGTGGGTAGGGAATGTATCTGTTATTATTGTGTTGTACTCAACCGAGCGCTTAGAACAGTGCTCTGCACACAGTAAGCACTCAGTAAATATGACTGATCAACAGGAAGGTGAAAATGTATTGACATCATTACAGTGGGATTCTACAAGGAATCAAAAGAAATTCTTGCATCTGGAAAGAAAATCTTAGAATCATTGCCTACTGAAAATGGCAGAAATCAGTTAAATAATGTGGCCTTCCAGTATTTGAAGATCGAGAAGGCCAAAGCAGAGGTTTTTCCCCTTAGTTTACCATGCCGTTGGTCTTCCCTCTTAATTCTGGCCAACTGGATCACTCCGCAGCCTGTTCTGAAGTTCAGTGGATGATTGTTCCATGGGGAAAGATGTTTTATATCTATCAATTTGCTGACCACGAGACTATGAAGCAGGGCTAGATAGGAATCGAACCTTAAAAACAACTCTTAAGGATCTTACCTAAAGAATGAATTTTCTGGAAGGAATTTTCATCCATCTCCAGCCACTTCTGAACACGAAGGAAATGATGCCACAACTCCCATCCTCTTTGAAAGCAAATAATGAGCATCCAAATGTAGAGGGACTAAATTATGCAAACCCAATGTTTGCATATGAGGAATTAGACACACGTGTCCACTGTCTGTGATGTCATAATTACAAAGCTAACTCCTCTCCCAGAATGGCTTGAGGACTTTAATTGGCTACAACAAGGATAGGAAGAAGTGATTCTGGCCTTAAGATGTTCATATGGACAAGTCCCTTCCACATAATGAAGTAGAATTGCCAACCCTTCAACTAATCACAAGTCATTTTTAATCTACATCCATCCTCTGCGCTCGTGTATCTATATATGTTCATTTGAATATTTAACTTGTTCATTCTGATTCTCCAGTTTTAAAATAATTTTGTGTCATTCTTCCCTGAGACTGCATGTTCCTTTCAGTTAGGTAAAGTCTTTGGTAATTCTGTTACACTTTCCCAAGCACTTAGTTAAGTGCATTGCACTAAATAGGTGCTCATCAAATTACATCAATACATCAGCATGGCCTAGTGGATAGAGCATGGGCCTCGGAGTCAGAAGGTTAAATAAATCAGGTTTTAATCCTGATTCTGCCACTTTTCTCCTGTGACCTTGGGCAAGTCATTTTACTTCTCTGTTTCTCAGTTTCCTCACCTGTAAAATGGGGATTAAGACTGTGAACCCTATGTGGGACAGGGACTGTATCCAACCTGATTAGCTTGCACCTACCCTAGTGCCTAGTATAGTGCTTAGCATATAAGTGCTTAACAATCACCACGGTTATTAATTATTATTTTTATTATTAATCTAATTTGCTTGTATCTGTCCCAGCACTTAGTAGAATGCCCAGTACAAGATAAGCACTTAACAGATATCAGAATTATTATTAATATCATTACTACTACTAGAGCTAGGGTTACCAGTGAAAGGGAGTCTACTACATTAGTCTCTAACAACAACCCATATCACCCTGAAGCATTTGAATGTGAATTGTAATAGTTTGAAAAACGCATAGTGTATTGTTTTTAAAAATCCAGTAAATCATAAAAATTGACCTTTTTTCCTCCAAATGTAGGTTTGCACATCCTTTTGTTTTTCTCTGTTGTTGAAGCAGAATGGGCCTTGACATAGTTTGGAGAGCTTGGAATTGTCATAGTGCTGAGCTAAATTAGTGCTTCTCTATTATTGTCTCAAGAAACAGCTTAAGTGTTTGTAAGGCAAAGAGGTAAGTTTTGTTAGTGAAATGATAATTCTATTTATAGCTATAATTATATTTATTCTGACAGTTTTGACACCTGTCTACATGTGTTGTCTTGTTGTCTGTCTCCCCCTTCTAGACTGTGAGCCCGCTGTTGGGTAGGGACTGTCTCTAAATGTTGCTGACTTGTACTTCCCAAGCACTTAGTACAGTGCTCTGCACACAGTAAGTGTTCAATACGATTGAATGAATGAATGATAGATTTTTCTTATTAGCTTTAAAAAAGAATGACTGGATGAGGCTCCCAGGAAAGCTTTCAAAAAATTATTTTGGACTCTTGTCTTGTACCTGTTCTTCTCAAGCTCCACACTTAATATCAAGGCATGTCTGTGCCTTTAAAACCAACTGGAGAACAAATTCAGTTTTTAGTGACCCTTACCTAATTTTATGCCAGATCCGGATTCCAATTTGTTTTTTTCAAACCTTCTTGTAATGTTCCCTTAGTCTTGTTTGAACACTCTTTCTCTCACCCAGTCCAGTCATTTATCAGCAGAGCTGTCAGTATCCCACCCAGAAACCAGAAAACGGGACAACCAGGAATAGCTCAAGATTTTATTGCTGCCAAACAAAGTGCTCATAAAAATAAATAGCATTTCTAACATGAAATACTGAGTGGTTCCAGTCCTCAGCTGTGTTAAGGAGAAACAGGCAGGAAGCTCAAAAGAGCAGTGAATTATATTAAAGGTAAGTTTATAGCTTTTAATTGCGCATTGGCTAAAAGCAAAAGCTCTCCATTGTTGGTAACCCATTTAGTCGTTATCACTCCCTGAGGATTATTAATACCATAGGAGAAACATGAGGAACTCTAGTGTGTTTCCAGTCTCTTTGAAGCATGAAACCAGTGTTGGCTTCAACATGATCAAGATGAAAGAGGAGGGAATCCAAGCAAGTAATTGTTTTGCATCCCACACCCTCACAGAACCTTATTAAAATGATATCAATGTAGGCCAAACTCTTGTCGATACAAGAGTTCTAGATCCTCTGCAGTAGAACAGGCCTTAGGACAAAAGAGTTTATTACAAAATACAGTTAGTACCTTTGGAAGACAATAATGTCCATACACTAGCAGAGTCATTTAATTTCAAAGGTGTCAGAGTTTCCGCTGTTACTGTCAGCTCAGGCCCTGCTGGCTTTCCTTCTCACTCTGAGAACGGTGAGGTTCTCCATGCAGTCCACAGCTCCTGAATCACTGGGTCTTATAGACAGACTAGATTCTGTTGACATTCCTTCCCCATATTCCTTGAGCCATCCTTGTCTCTTCAGAGGCCCTGGAATGTTTCCAAGGGGAATTTACAAGACAGGAATTTGCAAGACAAGAATTTACTCCCCCGTGCCTGCACCCAGAAGGCTCAGCAAAGAGGTAGCTTCTCTCTCTTCCCCAACAAAGGGTGGAGGCTTTACAACACAATTTCCCATTGTATGATGCCCTGGGGGAATTGTTGGGGCTGGGCCAGAATGGAGTCCAGTGTCTTTGGAGCCAGAGAAGCAGAGAGGATGGAAGCTTGAATGAAGGCAGACTCTTGAAGGGTAGGGAGACAATGTAATAGGAATTTGGTTGAGGTAGCCAGCTGGAAGCTAGAAAGTGGATGGTGAGGCCTGGAGGCAGAGTGCAATTGCTGCCCTTTGCCAGCGTTACCAACACTGAAGTCCTTAAAACATAAAACAAGCAAAAAAGGCAGAACAGTCCACTTCCTGAAGTTTCCATTACTGCAGTTTCCATTAACCCAAATGTGAAGTGATGGGACCTCTCAGTGTATAAAAATGATATTTTAAGATGTATCTCCTTTGCTGGACACCAACAATTGTTTAAAAATAATTTTCACTTTTTTCTTAACGAACATGTTCAGAAAGTGTGCCTGAGGTTTGCTAGTGAATGAATGGAAAGAGCAGAAGTGTAGGATGGGACAGGACTTGCACATTTCAGGGGCTTTGTGGGGAGAGGAAAGAGGAAGTGCTGGAGTTGCTTCCCCTTTATAACTAAATTGTGGTCTTTGTTAAGCGCTTACTATGTGCTAAGCACTGGAGGAGATACAAGACAAGTGGGTTGGACACAGTCCCTGTCCCATCCCTGTGGGCTTATGAATTGCCACCAGCACCACTGAATGATGGTGATATGTCCTGCACAAGTGTAATAAAGTACAAGGAGACTGTCCAAACAAATTAGATTGCCAATGTTCCAAAGTATTTTACTCTTAAAAGGCATAAAGGTGTGAAGGTTGAGGAAGTGTTGTTGACCCCTGATTGGGGTGTTTGACTTCTGAATGGGTGAATCTCTCTCTGCTCTGTTAGCACCAATTCATCTTTGCAGCATCACTTCCCATCTTACACAGTTTCAAATCCTAAGAACACTACTTTCGCAATAGCTTTCTGTATCAGCAACCTTTCAGCATAGCTTCCCTCCATCACAAACTTCTCCCTTCTGCTTCAGAATTTTGAAAGGTTGGTATGGCTTTCAGCAGACTGCAGAATGGTACAACAATAGGGTATCACATTCCATGTCAAGCCATCTGCTTGACAGCAAAAAAAGACTTGGGATACGATTGGCTTGCAGAAACACAGCTCTGTCATGAATGACAACATGGATGGACAGCAGTAGAAGAGCTAAGCAGGGGCCGCAAGGAGAACTGGCAAGGGAGGGATATGCAAGCCTGGAGAACAGAACATGAACTTTAAATTTAAATAGTCTCAAACAATGAAGTCTAGAAATGGTCTGTTGTGAGTCACTGTGACTGCCAGACCAACCTGGAAGCCAGCCGTCAGGAGAGAGATAGTATTCTCCTAGGGAAAAAAGCTTTGCAAAGAGTGGTTAGAACAGTGGCAGTGCTTAGAACAATGCATTGCACATAGTAAGTGATTAACAAATACTATCAGTATTATCAAAAGCTTACCAATCAATCAGTCAATCATATTTATTGAGCGCTTACTGTGTGCAGAGCACTGTACTAAGCGCTTGGGAAGTACAAGTCGGCGACACATAGAGACAGTCCCTACCCAACAGCGGGCTCACAGTCTAGAAGGGGGAGACAGAGAACAAAACCAAACATACTAACAAAATAAAATAAATAGAATAGATATGTACAAGTAAGATAAATAGAGTAATAAATATGTACAGAAGGTATTACCAGAAGGTAGGCTGGGAAAGAGAATTGGATCCTCTGAGACAAACGTTTTAGCACAGATCTGTATGTCTATACTTAAGTTTAAAGAATGTGGTGGGGTCTGTCAATCAGTCATATTGAGTGCCTACTTTGTGCGGAGCACTTTTAATAATAATAATAATAATGGTATTAAGCGCTTACTATGTGCAAAGCACTGTTCTAAGAACGTTGGAAGAGAGTTTCTGCTTGGTGCAGATAGGAATAGTGAGCATTTTGGGGAGTGAGGAGATGGGTACAAAGGATGCTGTAAGAAAGTGATCCGGGCAGCAGATTGAAGTCTGGACAGGAGAGAGAAATATGCTGATTTATTAGTCAGGTGAGATGGTGAGAGAGTATGGATCCTGAAAATGGTGTGTGGAAAGTACTGATAAAATTTGGTGAGAACCGACTTGGGGATTTAAAGAGAGCAGTTAATAACCATGGCAAGGTTGTGGACTGTGAGGCAAGGAGGATGGTGGTGGTGGTGTCTACAGAACTGGGAAAATGACATGGAGGAGCCTGGGAGGGAAGTAGAAGAGTAAAGTTTTGGATGTGTTCAGTTTAGAGTGTTGGCAGGAATCCAAATGTGAGAGTGGAGGAGGAGAGAGATTGGGGCTAGGTTCACTAGATTTGGGAGTTACCTGCAGAGTCCAAGTAGTGGAAGCGGATGAGCTCTCCAAGAGAGTGATTGTAGGGTGTTGGTCTCTTCCGCCACACTGGTTCACTTGGGTAAGATTTTACTGGCAATAGTGTGAACTTCAATTAAAGGACAGTAGCATGGTCTAGTGGAAAAAGCGTGGTCCTGAAAGTCAAGGACCTTCGTACTAATCCTGAGTCTGCCACTTGTCTTTTGCGTGACCTTGAGCAAGTCACTTCACTTCTCTGTGCGTCAGTTATCTCATCTGTGAAATGGGAATTAAGACTGTGAGCCCCATGTGGGACAGGGACTGTGTCCAACCTAACATATCTACCCAACCATTTATTGTTTCCTCGCACAGAGTACTTAACAAATAACATGAAACAATTGCATATCTCTCCCCATTCATATTGTTTAAATTACTTTAGTTTCACCAAACATGCATTACCAACTCTGCTATTGTAAATTAGTAGTATTAAATGTTCACTATGTGCTAAAGCCCTTTTCTAAGTGCTGGGATAATTGTGATCTAACAATGGTTTGGAGACATAATTCACCCTTCTCCATGAATTGTGTTTTCAAATATAATATCTGCATCCTCTAGGCAGAATGTAATTCCCATGAACAGCGCAGACTGATTGCATTCCTATGCTTGAGTAGCTTAGAGGGTATTGGAATCTAGCCCCTTTTAATATTAAAACCATGTTTACTTCATGTGTATATTCAGTTCTGCCAGAATGTGTGTTTCTACTATGAATTTTGGCTAAAACTATGGCCAACCTCAGGATTGTACCCTCGACAATAGGAGTTGAAATGCAAGAAAGTCATGGGTTCTAATCCTGGCTCTGCCACTTATCTGCTGTGTGACCTTGAGGAAGTCAAGGCCTTCAAGGCCCTACTGAGAGCTCACCTCCTCCAGGAGGCCTTCCCAGACTGAGCCCCCTCCTTCCTCTACCTCTCCTCCCCCTTTCCATCTCCCCCACCTTACCTCCTTCCCTTCCCCACAGCACCTGTATATATGTATATATGTTTATACATATTTTTTGTTTTGTTCTGTCTCCCCCTTCTAGACTGTGAGCCCACTGTTGGGTAGGGACTGTCTCTATATGTTGCCAACTTGTACTTCCCAAGCACTTAGTACAGTGCTTTGCACAAAGTAAGCACTCAATAAATACGATTGAATGAATGAATTAATTTAGTACTCTATTTATTTTACTTGAACATATTTATTCTACTTATTTTATTTTGTTGATAGGTTTTGTTTTGTTCTCTGTCTCCCCCTTCTAGACTTTGAGCCCACTGTTGGGTAGGGACCATCTCTATATGTTGCCAACTTGTACTTCCCAAGTGCTTAGTACAGTGCTCTGCACACTGTAAGTGCTCTATAAATACGATTGAATGAATTGAAAGTCACTTCATTTCTCTGTGCCTGTTACCTCAACTGTAAAATGGAGATTGAGACTGTGAGCCCCAAGTGAGAAAGGGACTGTGACCAACCTGATTTGCTTGTATCCATTCCAGCACTTGGAAGACTGCTGGAGAGAAGCAGCATGGCTCTGTGGAAAGAGCACAGGCTTTGGAGTCAGAGGTCATGGGTTCAAATCCTGGCTCCGCCAATTGTCAGCTGTGTGACTCTGGACAAGTCACTTAACTTCTCTTGCCTGTTACCTCATCTGTAAAATGGGGATTAAGACTGTGAGCCCCCCGTGGGACAACCTGATCACCTTATAACCTCCCAGCGCTTAGAACAGTGCTTTGCACATAGTAAGTGCTTAATAAATGCCATTAAAAAAAAGAGTGCCTGACACATAGTAAGCGCTTAACAAATACCATAATGATTTTCTCCCCCTCTAGAAAGTGGGCTCATTTTGGGCAGGGAATAGGTCTCCTTGTTGTTCTACTGTACTCCCCCAAGTGCTTAGTACAGTGCTTTGCACACCAAGCGTTCAGTAAATACAGTTGAATGAATGAACATGATGTCAGAAGCAATGCTTCTGCACTTCTGCACAGCATCAGACACAGTGAAAACTAAAATGGGAATTTCCATGTATCCCAGTTGTCCAGGAACCTGTGTGGTAATGTTAGTAGTAATAGATCAATCAATCAATCAATCAATCAATCGTATTTATTGAGCGCTTACTATGTGCAGAGCACTGTACTAAGCGCTTGGGAAGTACAAATTGGCATCACATAGAGACAGTCCCTACCCAACAGTGGGCTCACAGTCTAAAAGGGGGAGACAGAGAACAGAACCAAACATACCAACAAAATAAAATAAGTAGGATAGAAATGTACAAGTAAAATAAATAAATAAATAGAGTAATAAATATGTACAACCATATATACATATATACAGGATACAATAGATTTGATACAATCACTTTATGAGCACAAAGTACTGTACTAAGTGCTGGGGAAAAATGCATGGTTGAGAATTAGGCATCGTTCCAACCCCTTAGCTAAAGGATTGGCAATCTAGGTACAAAAAGGGGAGGATGGGATTGATGTTGGAGGATGGGATTGATGTTAGATGCAGAAGGAAAATGAAACAAATGTCTGAAAGCAACATAAAAGACTAGGATAATAATGAATACAGTAGAAGCATTGGAATGGTATTGTTAGAATAGCAGCATTTCAGACACCTCAGGGTTCAAGAGGAACAACACTCCTGGCTGTTGCCACAGCCTTTCTCAGTATAGTATTCTGAAGGTTGAGAAGGTCTCACTCTGCTCTGCCTTTTCTCAGAATGAAACAGCCTAGAGCAAGGCCGGTGGATTAGATGATTGAGGAGCCTTTTGCAGCAACTTGGATAATTTTCTAATGGAAAGAATAGGTTTAGTCCGGGCAAACCAAAGAGGAGGACAGAGCAGTAATCATCATTTGAAATTGTATAATACCTTTACTTTTCCAAAGCTCTTCTGTGTACAGGGACTATGTCTAATTCTCAATTGCATAATCTTTCCCAGAGCTTAGTATGGTGCCCTGTGCACAGTAAGCATTTAATAACTGATATTACTAGTATAGTATCACATTTTATCTTCACACAGTCACTGTGTAGTAGAAAGTCATGATCATCCACATTTTATGGGTGCAAAAGTGAGACCAGAGAGTTTGAAAGTGACTTCCCCAAAGTCACTGAGGAGGCCAGTTGCAGAATCAGGACTAGAATTTAGTCAGAGGAAGATTACATATGTGACCTAAGAAATGGGTTAGGCAACTGACTCTCTTATTCATCTTCCCTTACAGTCCCTTTAGCAGAAAAAGATATTCCACCTTTTTTAATGGTATAATAATTATGGTACTTATTAAGCACTTACTATTTACCTGGCAGTGTTCTAAGCACTAGAGAAGATACAAGCAAATCAGGTGGGACACAGTCCCTATTCCACGTGGGGTTCACGGTCTTAATTCCCATTTTGCAGTTGAGGGAACTGAGGCACAGAAAAGTTAGGTGACTTGCCCAAGGTCACACAGACAAGTGGCGGAGAGGGGACTGGAGCCCAGGTCTTTCCACTAGGCCAAGGTGCTTCTTACCTGAGACCTCCTTCCCTTCTGGGCCCAGCTGAAAATGATAAATAGGAGTCAAGACTCCTCTTCCCATCCTCTGGGTTATATCTCATGAGACAAAATAAATCACTCGGAAGCCAATCTGATAACATTGCTGCCTTCTGTTTTACTCATCTGACTGCATTTTCATTTGATATGTTTTATAACATTCATGTGGACTAGATTAATGAGCATAGAAGGTCCAGGTTCTCATATTTTCTACCAATGCGTGTGTCCCATTGGGAATTCACATCAAATGGGAATTGGTGCATCATCATAACATAAACTTACTAAGAATAAGAAATGTCAAATGTGTAGGAACATGGAGCATTTTCAAATGTGGAACCACACCAAAATTCAGTAAGTAAATTAGGCAGATTTTGTTTGAAATGTTTTTACCATAATTCAGTTTTATTTAGGGCCCCTCCCTTCCCTCTTTATTTACTATTTTCAGGTCTATTCCCCTAACTGCTAATATTTCTGATACTAAGGATACCTGAGAGCAGCAACAAAAATAAAGTTTTGCATGTTGATCTGGAAATGTCAAACTCCGCAAATATAAATTCTTGCAAGAACCCCGTTTGAAAGAGTTGTGCCTATCAGATTTTAGCTGCTGGGGGAAAAAAAAGTGTAATCTTTGTGTAGAGTGTAATCACTAGAGTGTAATCTCCTTATGGAGAGAGAAGCAGCATGGCTTAATGGAAATGGCATGGGCTTGGGAGTCAGAGGAGGTGGGTTCTAATCCTGCCTGTGCCACTTTTCTGCTGTGTGACCTTGGGCAAGTTGCTTCACTTCTCTGTGCCTCATTACCTCACCTTTGAAATGGAGATTAAGACTGTGAGCCCCACATGGGACAAGCTGATTATTTTGTAACTACCCCAGCACTTAGAACGGTGCTTGGCACATAGTAAGTGCTGACCAAATACCATTGTTGTTATTTTTACCAACTGTTATATTGTACTCTCCCAAGCACTTAGTACAGTGCTCTGCACACAATAAGCACTCAGTAAATGCCACAGATTGAGAATGAGTTTGTAAACTGGTGTCAAGTTTAGCTTCATTCATTCATTCCTTTATTGTCTTATTTATTGTGTGCTTACTGTATGCAAAGCATTGTACTAAGCACATGGGAGAACACAATAAAACAACAGACACATTCCTGCCCACAATGAGCTCACAGTCTAGAAGGGGGGGACTTACATTAATATAAATAAATAATACATTACAGATAAATACATATGTGCTGTGGGGATAGGACGGAGGATGAATGAAGTGGGAAGTAAGAGTGGCACACAAGGGATTGAGAGGAGGGCTTAGTCAGAGAAGGCTTCTTGGGGGGAGATGTGCCTTCATTGAGGTTTAGAAGTGGGGGAGGTACTCCATCAATTAGCAGTCATCGAAAGTACCTGAGTTGTCCATACAGGACCCCCTCTACTCTTACTGTCCTCAGAAAGCCCATGCAACTAGAAATATGGCTGATTGTAAATCACTTCTCAAAATCAGCAAAGTGATGCAGATTGACAAGCAGTTCAAAGAAGATGGAGGTTATGTAGCAGCCTGAAACAGGCACGCCGTCCCTGCAATCAAGAATCACCAGCAGTGGGCTAGAACTCAATATTGTTTTTTAGTTCTGTTCCCTGTAGAGCCTGTTGTCCAAAGGTGCCACGTTCGATAAGGGGAGGGGAAAATCAACAAGGGGAGACTCAGACAATGTGTCACCAATTGTCATCAAGACTGATACTAAACATATTTTATGAAATACCTGTAATTTATCTGTCAGGGACATAGATTTTTACACTGATTTTGCTGTAAAACCAGGGATTATAAAGAGGTGTCTGTTCAGTGGTAGTTATATAGATGAGTCTTGATCAATCCTTCAGTGGCATTAAGTGATATGTGCAGTACACTGTACCAGGCACTTGAAAGTACAATACAAAAGGGTTAACAGACATGTTCCTTGCTCACAATGAGCTTACAGTTTAGAGAGGTGACAGATATTAATAAGTCCAGAAGGCTACAATATTTTGCCAAAATACAATTCTGTAGGCCCGTAAATAGAAAAGTTTGTCTTCGAAGGGAACAAACTTTTCTCTGCAAGAGCTGTTGGGCTAATTTCAAATGATTGCTTTTTTACAGTTGTGTTTAGCATTAGTATTCCATTTTTAACCAATTTGTGAGTTGAAGTAAATTTACCTTTAAGTGGTAGAATTGAGCTCTTACAGGCATAATAGCTATAGCAGCAGTAAGGTGCAAGAATATTCTTTCCATTATATATAAAATCCATTACTAGTTCTCTACAATTGTTAATTCAGTCTGCTAAAATTTATACTTGGTGGTCAGTCTACAGTTCTCAGTAGTCATAAAATTCTTCCCATTAAGTATAGTATATAATTTCACTCAGCAAGGGATGCGCTGACAATTTATCTTGAGGTTTCTTGGATTCACAGTGTCATAGTAGATTGACATCTGAAACTCTGAGCAGTCCAGGTATGGACTTCAGCTATCGCTTTTAGTAAAATGACTAACTTATTTTCTATCGTTAAGGAAGAAACCAGATGAAGTTAGCTTTAATCAGTTACAGCAGTGATTTTAGGGTAGACGTAAGCACTACTGGACTACAAGGTGTGAGACTCTAGAACAAGTTACTGAGGGAAATTGGGAATTTGATAGGTTATGTCGTATACTGGGTAAAGCAAACTAAACAGGTAGTCCTTGCCATTTAAGTGCTGAAAATGAAACAGGTGTGTAAATATATCCAGAAAAGGAAATAGTATATGCATAAATGCATATACACTTACACATATGTGATATGCATGTCTACACACACACAGATATATGTATATATGCACAGATATGTATATACACATAGATACACACAGCTATATATACCTACATATGCATATGATATATATATATATATATATATATATATATATATCTGTGTATACAAACATACACAAACACACACGGATATTTATAGATTTGCAGCCAAGATGACATAGAGAAGTGGGTAGGGGAAGACTCATGGTGGACTGCAGACTGGGGAGTTGAAGAAAGATTATTTGGTCAAGCTTTAGGAGCGCATCTTCAAATAGTGATGTTAAAACAGTATGTAGGAGTAGAAGAAAATATGTCAATGTAATAAAATTAGTGTAGGTGAAGGGAAGGGGAAAGTAGATGAAAGCGAAGCATGGCTTAGTGGAAAGAGCATTGGCCTAGTAGTTAGGAGGACCTGGGTTCTAATTCTGTCTCTTCCATCTGTCTGCTGGGTGTCCCTGGGCCTGCTACTTAACTTCCCTGTCTTTCAGTTTCTGCATCTCTAAAATGCATTTCTGCATCTCCCTTCAAGGCCCTACTGAGAGCTCACCTCCTCCAGGAGGCCTTCTCAGACTGAGCCCCCTCCTACCTCTCCCCCTTCTCCCCTCTCCATCCCCCCCAACTTACCTCCTTCCCTTCCCCACAGCACCTGCATATATGTATATATATTTGTACGTATTTATTACTCTATGTATTTATTTTACTTGTACATATCTATTCTATTTATTTTATTGTGTTAATAGGTTTTGTTTTGTTATCTGTCTCCCCCTTCTAGACTGTGAGCCCACTGTTGGGTAGGGACCGTCTCTATGTGTTGCCAGCTTGTACTTCCCAAGCGCTTAGTACAGTGCTCTGCACACAGTAAGCACTCAATAAATATGATTGATTGATTAATTGATAAAATGGGGACTTGATACCCATATTCCCTCCTACTGAGACTTTGAGCCCTGTGTTGGTCAGGGATGACATCAGATCAGAGTGGCAAGTAAGAAGGAAGATGGTAGCAGCATCTAGGAAGATTATAGGATTGGTGTGATGCCCCCCCCCCCGCCCCGTAGCCCAAGGATCTCCCCAAGATCCAGTGGTTTATGCTAGTGTCAAATGAAACTTCATAAACATATCTTCACACTGGTGGAAGATTTACTTTGTTATTGGGTAGAAGATAAACAATGACAATGGTGATTTGCTTCTCAGATGCAGTGTCCCCTTATTAAATTGACTTGCTTCTCGGATGCACTGTATCCTTATTAAATTGACTTGCTTCTCAGATGCACTGTCCCCTTATTAAATGGACTTGCTTCTCAGATGCAATGTCCCCTTATTAAGCTTCAAGATACCAAACAGTACTGAATACATACCAAACAGTACTGAAGACCCGCAACTGAATATTGAAGGCTTTACATATTATATACAGAACTCATTTTCTTAACCAACCATATCCTTCCCTGTCTTTCCCATCACTGTAGACAACGCTACTATCCTCCCTGTGACAAGCCCATAAACTCTACATAATCCTCAACTCATCTCTCTCATTCAACCTGCATATTCTCTCACGAAAGCCTGTCAGTTCTACCTTCACAATATTACTAAAATTTGCTTTTTCCTCTCCATCCAAGCTTTTACTATGCTGTACCAAGCACTTAGCACATCCCTCTTTGACTACACCATTGGCCTCCTCTCTGACTTCCTTACCTCCTGTCTCTTCAGTCATTATAACAACTCTTCTGCCTGGATCATTTTTTAAAAATGTTCAGTCCATGTGTTCCCATGCCTCAAAACCCCCTGGTATTTGTCCTTCCACAGAAAAGCACTCAGTTTGTCTCCTCCTATGTTACCTCACTTATTTCCTACAACCCAACCCTCACACTTCACTCTTCCAACACCAACCTACTCACTATGTGTTGAGCTCACCTATTTCACTGCCGACCCTTTTGCCACACCCTTCCTGTCCAAGAAACCTTCAACTGAGTGCCCATTTTCCTTAGTTCCTTGCCTTTTTGTCCCATATACCCTTGGATCGTTACCCTTGGGCACTTGGCTATCACCCCACCCTTTGGGCCCATAGCATTCATGTACATAGCCATAATTTAATGTCTCCCCCTATAATAATAATGATGATGGCATTTATTAAGTGCTTACTCTGTGCCAAGCACTGTTCTAAGTGCTGGGGAGATACAAGGTAATCAGGTTGTCCCTTGTGGGGCTCACAGTCTTAATCCCACATCCTCTGAATCCCAGGCCTGTGCTCTCTCCACTGAGCCATGCTGCTTAGACTTTAAGCTCCTTGTGGACAGAAATCTTATCTACCAACTCTGATGTATTCTACTTTTCCAAGAGGTACTATTAACCTCCCAAGAAATTAATACGGTGCTGTGCACAAAGCAAGAGGTAAATTACCATTGATTATTTGATTATGATAAGTGATGACTTGGAAAGTGAATTGGGAGGCACAGATCCTGGGTTGTAATCCCAACACTGCCATTCATTCATTCATTCTATCATATTTATTGAGCACTTACTGTGTGCAGAGCACTGTACTAAGCGCTTGGGAAGTACAAGTTGGCAACATATAGAGACGGTCCCTAGCCAACAGTGGGCTCACAGTCTAGAAGGCCATTTGCCTGATCGGTGATATAGGACAAATCACCTAACTTTTCTTCACCTCTGTGTTCTCTTCTATAAAATTGGGATCAAATTCCAGTTCTCCTTCCCCATTAAACTGTAAGTCCCATGTGTGACAGGGAATGTCTGATGTACTTATCTTTTCTCTACCACAATTATATATTGTGTACCAAGTACAGTGCTTGGCACATACTAAGCGCTTAACAGATAGTTGTTAAACGTTTGGTTTTGAAACCTAGAATGTAGCCAGTGTAGCCTGCCACCTCATTATTTTATTTTGTACTTAGTACAGTACTCTGCACACAGTAAGCACTCAGTAAGTACCATGGATTAATTATGCAGGGGATATTAAAACTGCAGTCTTATTATCTTTGTAATCGATGACATGTACGGTCCAGAGCTTCCAGAGCTCATGTCAGTACCTTATTGAGATTATACTTCATGTCATTCAAAATTCGATAAATTATTTAGGGGAAAAACACAAAATTCATATTGGTATGAAATTTTAGGAACTGTAAACAGTGCAGAAAATGGGAAGTTTCTTTTGTTAAAAAATATGGACTTTGACCAAGCTCCGAGATTCCGGATTTCCCAATGAGGCATCAGAGTATCTCAATCTCTTGAGCATTTATTCACACCAACACCTCAGACAACTTTGGCTTCAGTAGCATCCTTCCATATATTCTAGTTTAAAATAGTTCTGGGCATGAAGTAGGGGAAAAGACAGGATGAGCTTAGAGCTAGGAGTGCACATGTGTTTCAGACTACCCCTGTGGAGGGAATGATTCCAGATTTTTCAGGCTTTCTTTCATTTCTCCAGGAAATTCACAGAACTAGAATGTGCTTGGTCCCAGATATTTTCTGTTTCCCACATGCTGAGTACTGTGCTACGCACCCACTAGGCACTCTGAGCTATTAATTGATTGATCTGTTGCAACTAATGAAACTGACATCTAAGTCGACCCTTTAAGAGTTGAAATTGTACCTTTTGTTAGCTTGGGAAGGCAGTATGATATGGTGGAAAGAGCCTGCTACGTGATGTTGGGCAAATCACTTATCCCCATCTTACACATGATGAAACTGAGGCACAGAGTGGCTAAAATGCCTACTCACCCTACTCTTTAGATTGTAAGCCCCATAAGGGACAGGGCTATGTTTAATGTGATGGTTGTATAATCACCCCAGAGTTTAGCTCATGGTTAATGAATGGCGCAACAATTACTGAGATTTTTGTGGATGCTCATTATCTCTCCACCCAAACCCTGTCCTCCTACTGACTTTCCCATCATTGTAGGTAGCACCACCATCCTCCCTGTCTCACAAGCCCGTAATCTTGGCATTATCCTGGACTCATCTCTCTAATTCAACCGGCATATTCCATCTGTCACAGTCATGCAGCTAAATTCCACCCTTTCCTCTCCATCCAAGCTGCTACCACATTAATCCAAGCACTTATCCTATCCCGCCTTGATTACTATAGCAGCCTACTTGCTGACCCTCCTACCTCCTGTTTCTCCCCACTCCAGTCCAAATTTCACTCTGCTGCCTGAATCACTTTTATGCAAAAATATTCACTTCACTCTTGGGCTCAGAAATACGAGCTGAATCAACAACAATCAAACCAGTTTAGGAAAAAAAAACAAAACCAAAAAGCACTTCATATTGTCCTGTGCTTCATAACTTCAGACCACTGAGAAAAGTGCTTTCATATTTTATGAGAAGTAGCGTGGCTCAGTGTCAAGAACATGGGCTTGGGAGTCAGAGGTCATGGGTTCTAACCCTGACTTTGCCACATGTCTGCAGTGTGAACTTGGGCAAGTCACAACTTTTCTGAGCCTCAGTTACCTCATTTGTAAAATGGGGATTACGACTGTGAGCCCCACGTGGGACAAACTGATCACCTTGTATCACCCCCAGAGCTTAGAACAGTGCTTCAAACATAGTAAACGCTTAACAAATGCCATCATTATTATTATATCACCTGTTCCTGCTCCTCCTTAAGGCCTAGCCTCCTGGAGTTTTCATGATCGGAGCTCCCAATGGTGCTCTGAAGTGCCTCCAAAGGTAAACATACTCCTGGTAAAACCTCTGGGTCGGTGGATTACCAAGCCCACTTTTGGATGTGTAGGAGAGGGGGTAAGGTCCGGGAGTGAGCAAAACACTCAAAACCCGAAACTATTCAAAAAGGGGAAATTTTCTGTTTATATTTGCAGTGCCGAAAAGATCGACTTGAAAAATGTCAGTCTTCAAAATACAAATGGAGCCATCCACCACCAGAAAGCATTTTCTGTGCAAAAACAAGTAGGGCCCTGGAGCATTTTCTGAGCAAGCTCTCCTCTTCCCCAGCCCTTGGAAAACAAACTGAAAGTTTGGTTTAAGGGATTGCCAGATGAGTACATTTGTCCTTGAGCTGTCAGCCCTATGATTTAGACTCAAGCGGAAATTCTTTCCAATCAGATTGCATTAGAAAGTTTATAATGACCCAGATAGGTTTATCTTGGCCAAACCCCAATCAATGCTGCCTCAAACTTCAAGCATTTTTCATATCTGATAGACCAGACTTGAAAATCTTCGAGCTAAATGAACATAGGAAACTGGAGCGGTATTTTAGACAGCTTAAAGTACTTTATTTATCTCAAAGCTCAGGCACCTGACTAGCCCAAAATACATTGCAATGCATCATTGATAACAAGATCAGATGGTGCTATAAAGCTAACTACCTCACACCATATCAGAACTGTGAGCAGTCACAGCCCATGAGGATGTCTCAACTTCATCTTACACCTCTAGTCCAGGACATCTGACTGGCAGAGAGCCACAGACAGACTTCACATCATCATCACTATCACAAGCACTCTAAAAGATGGGCAAAGCACACTACAAAGTGCAGGAGAGGTGGCCGAGAAATTGAGAAAGAACCAACTGGTCAAGGTCATTTTCACAAGCCAGTGAAAATGTGTTAATTGCCTTTTAACAGTAATCAGTGTTGAAGCATAAAACATCCCTTCCAAGAGGCCTTCCGGGACTAATCCCTCATTTCCCCATCCAGTCAGCCCTCAGCATTAACTAGGCATTTGGCTAGGTACCCCTTAAGCACTTTTAACGCCCCCCAGCACTTATGTGAATATTCTTGTACTCTACTATTTTCCCTATCAGCAATTTATTTTAACGGGTGTCACCCTCTGAAGTCTGCAAGCTCCTTGTGGGCAGGGATCAGTCTATTGGCAAGAGCACGGGTTTGGGACTCAGAGGACATGGTTTCTAATCCTGGCTCCGCCACTTGTCTGCTGTGTGACCTTGGGCAAGACACTTAACTTCTCTTTGCCTCAGTTACCTCGTTTGTAAAATGGGGGTTAAGACTATGAGCCTCACATGGGACATCCTGATTACCTGGTTATCTACTGCAGTGCTTAAGTCAGTGCTTGGCACATAGTAAGCACTTAGCAAATCCCATAATAATTATTACTATTGTTATTATCAACTCGGTTGTATTGTATTTTCCCAATCACCTAGTGTGAAGCTGTGCACACAGTAGATGTGTAATAATTACCATTGATTGATGAATGGAATCAATCAATCAATCAATCGTATTTATTGAGCGCTTACTATGTGCAGAGCACTGTACTAAGCGCTTGGGAAGTACAAAGAACGGAACATTCTCCAGGGTTGCCATTTCAATGATGTTGAAGAGAAGCCTTTCTTGGCCAGTTTGGTATTTTCAGATTGTTGGAAGTGCTTTGGAAAAAAAATGTTTTTTGATGTTCCATGGCCTCCTACCTCACCTGGGATGGAATCAGGAGCTTCAATAACACAAGTCTCTTAGGCCAGAGAAGCTGTCTGCTCCGGGAAGGAGTAGGTTTTTTATGTGATAAGGGAGACGATGCAGGACCTCAAGAATGCCTGGGGCAAAGATGAAAGTTAGTATGTCCTCTGGATGACCTTGGTGGCAGCATCTTGAGGTCCCTACAAGTTCCCTTTACCACTGGACTTGTTGGACTCTATGCTTTTATGTTTTGCATTATTTCACCCTTCCTACTTTGTTGCAAAACCATCCCCCACCTTGTTTTTAGACTGTGATCCCCTGGAGGGCCAGGGACTCTGTCTATATTGGAACTGTGTCATTTTTTCCCCAG
Source organism: Tachyglossus aculeatus (assembly GCF_015852505.1). Taxonomy (NCBI): domain Eukaryota; kingdom Metazoa; phylum Chordata; class Mammalia; order Monotremata; family Tachyglossidae; genus Tachyglossus; species Tachyglossus aculeatus. Next base: position 85,813,293 of record NC_052066.1, read on the forward strand.
TATTTAGTATGGTACTTGTCACATAGCAATTAGTATATATACTAATAATAGCTACAAAATATCACTTGAGGTAAAATCCCCATTTTACAGATGAGGTAACTGAGGCACAGAGAAGTGAAGTGACTTGCCCTAACTAAGACTCCTGACTAGAAGTGATTATCAATACTGTACATAGGAAAGGTTTCAGTCATGTTTTCATTTTGTGTTTTTTTTTAATGACATTTATTCAGCGCTTACTATGTGCAAAGCACTCTTCTAAGTGCTGGGGAGCTTACAAGGTGATCAGGTTGTCCCACAGGGGCTCACAGTCTTAATCCCCATTTTACAGATGATGTAACTGAGGCCCAGAGAAGTTAAGTGACTTGCCCAAAGTCACACAGCTGACAATTGGCAGAGGCAGGATTCGAACCCATTCCCTCTGACTCCAAAGCCCGTGCTCTTTCCACTGAGCCACGCTGCTTCTCTTGTGTTTAAACTGATTTGCTCGTAGTCTTTAAAACTTCAGGCCCAACCTAATGGATTTTAGATCCTAAAGGTCCACTTTTGTTTTTTGTTTTTTTTCCAAACCTGATCAAATGTTAAGTTTGTTTCTCTTCCTTTCTTCACTTTAGATTATTTTAGCTCTGAAATTCCTAAGCATTACATGATGCAACTACTCAAGAGGTAGTAAAAATCTTCTGTCATAACCCCGATTTACAGGACAGGAGAAAGACTTCTTATATTGAAATCTAAAGTCGGCAGCATATAGAGATGGTTCCTACCCAACAACGGGCTCACCTGTATTACATTTTGAGGCACCCTATTTTACTGCTTTCCATGTAAGGAGCTATCCTGGTTGAGCTTCTTTTATCAGTGTTTTTATTCAGGTTTCAATAGACTTCTTCACAATGACTTTTTTGCTGGGTTGTACCTTTGGTTACATATAGCCACTCTGGGCAAACATATATTGATCTGAGCTGGTAAATGCCGGGTGGAGAAAGAAGCACAAAGCTAGAGAGATGTATCATCATCATCATCATCATCATCAATCGTATTTATTGAGCGCTTACTATGTGCAGAGCACTGTATTAAGCGCTTGGGAAGTACAAATTGGCAACATATAGAGACAGTCCCTACCCAACAGTGGGCTCACAGTCTAAAAGGGGGAGACAGAGAACAAAACCAAACATACTAACAAAATAAAATAAATAGAATAGATATGTACAAGTAAAATAAATAAATAGATAGAGTAATAAATATGTACAGACATATATACATATATACAGGTGTTGTGGGGAAGGGAAGGAAGTAAGATGGGGGGATGGAGAGGGGGAGTTGGGGGGGATGGAGAGGGGGATGGAGAGGGATGGAGATATGCCATAATGATATCTGTTATCATTATGTCATAGTGGATAGAGCTCAACCCTGGGAGTCAAAAGGCCATAGGTTCTAGTCCAGGCTCTACCACTTGTCTGTTTTGTGACTTTGGGCAAGTCAACTCACATCTCTGGGTCTCTGTTCCCTCATCTCTAAAATGGGGATTGAGACTGTGAGCCCCATGTGGGACAGAGACTGTGCCCAACCTGATTGACTTATATCTACCCCAACACTTAGTACAGTGCTTGGCACATAGCAGTTAACAAGTGCCATAATTATTATTATTATCATTATTATTACTCTCCCAAGTTTTTAATAGAGTGCTTGGCATACAATAAGCACTCGATAAATACCGTCGATTGATTGGTGATAGAGAGTGACCAGGAGACATAGAGCGGTGTAAGGGGATTACAAGTGTCATGGAGAATCATCTCTGATCTGCTCAGCTCCCTGACACCTGTGTTCCTTTCACCGTGGCTGTTGTGGTCTCTTGCCATCACAATCCCACTGCAGAACTCTTAGGAGCTGAGGATATGCTGGCCTTAGAGGCAGCTGGGGAAAGGGAAAAGAGGAGAGAGGTTGGCAGCCTGACTTCCAGGAGGCAGGGCTCTTAGGGGAAGTGTACTTCATTCATTCAATTCATTCAGTCATATTTATTGAGCACTTACTGTGTGCAGAGCACTGTACTAAGGACTTGGAATCTACTATTCGGCAATAGAGACACAGTCCCTGCCCACAGTGCATTTACAGTGTAGAAGCTGGGAGAAGACATCAAAATAAGTAAACAGGCATCAGTAACATCAAAATAAATAAATAGAATTTATACTGGGGTGCACACTATCCTACTTAGAGGAGCAGCATTGCTTAGTGGAAAAAGTAAGGGCTTGGGAGTCAGAGATCATGAGTTCTAATCTCGTCTCTGCCACTTATCAGCTGTGTGACTTTGGGCAAGTCACTTAACTTCTCTGTGTCTGTTACCTCATCTGTAAAATGGGGATTAAGACTGTGAGCCCCACGTGGGACAACCTGATTACCTTGCATCTATCCCAGCACTTAGAACAGTGCTTGGCACATAATAAGCACTTAACAAATACCATTGTTATTATTATTATTGATTTCCCCACGTGGCTGTGCATTCTCAACCTATTGATGCACAACATCTGTCTCCAAGCCGGTCTGAAGACTCTCAAGCTGTGACCCAGGCACTGGCAAACCCCTCTTAAAACAAGAATAACAATAGAAGTAGTAGATTGTGATATTTGTTAAGCAGTTGCTATGTCCCAAGCACTGTACTAGGTGCTGGGGTAAGTAATAACAATAACTGTGGTATTTGTTAAGTGCTTACTGTGTGCCAGGCACTACACGAAGCGTTGGGATGGGTACAAGCAAATTGTGTTGAACACAGTCCGTGTCCCACGTGGGACTCAGTCTCAATCCCCATTTTACAGATGAGGTAACTGAGGCACAGACAAGTGAAGTGACTTGCTCAAGTTCACACAACAGACAAGTGGTGGAGCTGGGATTAGAACCCAGGTCCTTCTGACTCCCAAGCTCATGCTCTATCCACTAGGCCGTGATCAGATTCCACACAGGGCTAAAGGAAGGAGAAGAGGTATTGAATCCCTAGTTTGAAGATGAAGGAACTGAGGCACAAAGAAGTTAAGTGACTTGTCCAAAGTCACACAGCAGACGAGTGCTGGAGCCGGGATTAGAACCCAGGTCCACTGACTGCCCAGACCCATGCTCTTTCCACTAGGCCAGTGAGCTCGCTGTGGGCAGGGATTGTCTCTCTTTATTGCTGTATTGTACTTTCCCAAGTGCTTATTACAGTGCTCTCCACACAGTAAACTCTCAATAAATATGACTGAATGAATGATTAGGCCATGATAGTTCTCATTTATGTATTTATACATTTCTTTGTATCACATATGTATATCTATTGTATTTATATATCCTATATAAACATATACACTTTAATCCTGGTGTGGTAGATTAATCCTTTATATAGAGACAAAAACGTTGAATATGTTTTTCCAAGTTACACTTAATAATGAAACATTCTATACTCCGTTGATCAGTTTCAAAAGAGCACTAATGATGGAGGACTCAATATTAATTAAGGTATAAGGTAGACATAACATTATGAAGAGACATTTTTGCATAGCGTTTGTAACAAGAATATTGTAATGCATACAATTATTTCATCTTTCTTAAATCTATCATTCTATGAAGGTAATTCATAAGATTCTTAAATGCTTGCGGCTTTTCAGGGAGATGCACGGATCACTTAAAAATAGCATTTACAAAGATAGCTGAGATGACGTATCAAAATCACCACTTAAAATTTCTCTACCCAGAGGCCGTTTAATTTTAGCAATAACAAGTTTCATGTCTAGATTGTGATGCTTTACCGGTGTTAACTATCACCTGCTATCTGCCTGACATTTTGAGAGACTCTGTGAAATCACAACAATATTCCTGAATAAAGCTGGCTTTTTGTATCCAAAGGTGGCACAAAAGGTCATGAGACCTTACTCAGATAGGTGAGGCTGAAAATTGGTTGATAATCACCATCATCATTATCACCAGGATTCACTGAGAACCTAAGTTGTGCAGATAACAATAGAAGGAATTTTTTTTCTTCAAATGATAACTTTTCTCCTTGGAAAATGGGAATAAATTTGAACTTGTGAAAACAACGGTCCAGGTTCATTTGGTCAGTCAGTGGTATTTGAGTGTTTATTGTGTGCAGAGAACAGTGCAAAGCATTTGGGAGAGTCAAACAGAGTTGGTAGACACATTCCCTGCCCAAAAGGAACTTAGGGAACAAATAATAAGACTCTATAAGGTTTTGGAAACAGATTTAGAAAAAGTACTATTTGGAATGTGCATTTAATTTATGGCATTGAGTAGATAATGTCTTGCTTTCCCTAAAATTTACACATGGGTTCCAATTAGAACTCTATTTGGTCCCCGTGCACTGTTCTCGTCCTAGCCTTGTCCTGGTGAACTGTGTGTTGATTGATTGATTCATTCATTCGTATTTATTGAGCGCTTACCATGTGCAGAGCACTGTACTAAGCGCTTGGGAAGTACAAGTTGGCAACATGTAGACGGTCCCTACCCAACAGCGGGCTCAGAGTCTAGAAGGGGGAGACAGACAACAAAACAAAACATATCAACAAAATAAAATAAATAGAATAAATATGTACAAATAAAATAGAGTAATAAATACATACAAACGTATATACATATATAAAGGTGCTGTGGGGAGGGAAAGGAGGTAAGGCGGAGGGGGAGGGGGAGGAGGGGATTAGCCAGTCCATGATATTTATTGAGCACCTAATATGCTCAGAGCACTGTACTGTTTGGGAGACTTCGAAACAATAGAGATAGTAGACATGTTCCCTGGCCACGGTTAGCTTACAGTCTAGTGGGGGAGTTGCAGCCTAGAAGGGTTGAGTTTCAGTTGAAACAGAAAAGGATCTGCACTCATTTCCTGGTGGATGTGGCATGTGATGGATGCCTCTTGGGGCAAGGAGCTGCTCAGAGCTACTTAGGAAAGCAACAGATGCAAGTGGAGGAGTTTTGATCTTCCCTTCCTCCCTTCTAGATGTCAAGTATTCACGCAGTCTCTCCTGTATGGAACTTGTACTTACATGCAATTCTGGAAAACAGAATCTCCCACACAGGAGAAACAGATGAAACTCTGTCTTGAGACTCCAGGACCTGGGAGGAATGGATTGTCCCTGCCAGCCATGTCACTGGGGCACCAGATGCAATGAGTGGGCATAGGGCAGTGTATTTTGATTGGTTTTCCTTGGGAGAAGGCTAAATCTTTTGCAGTAGATAATTGAAAGGTTCCAAGATAGACCGGCCAAAGCTTCTATTATTTTGGCTTTCTTCTCCAGCTAATGGAACACCAGGCATTAATGAAATGTCAATGACTGTTCCTGCCAGTTCAGTTTTCTGGCTCTATCTAATTAGAATTAAATGGTTAGAGAGGTTAGACTGACTAAATAGAAAGAACAGAAAGGCTTCAGTTTTCCAAACTGTGTTCCTGCATTTGCCAAATCAATTTTAATTAGCTTCATAAAGCTGTTCTGCTGCCTCTCTGAAGTACACTTTTTACCTTTTTTTATGGCAAATGGAGTGAGAAGCTCTATTATTTCCCAGGCTTTATTTTATGTGCTACCCCAGAATATCCAAATGCTTTGTGATTAGCTGCCTCAAACTGGCTGACCAGTTTCTGAAATATTTCTGCAGTCAGCAAATCAAAATGGCCTATAGTTATTCACCTTGAAAGTGTGTGTATCTTGTTTCAGGAACAATGTTTAGTTGTCTTAGAAGGGTTATGATTAACCAAACTGCTTTTCTGATGGATTAAGAGTTTTGTTTTTGGTTTCCTGTGTTCCCATGTTAATCTTAGAAAGTCTGTTTTGCACAGTAATTATGAACTCAAAATAATATTAATAATGATTGTATGTGTTAAGCACTTACTATGTGCCAAGCACTGTTCTAAGTGCTGGGGAAGATACAAGATAATTAGGTTGTCCCACGTGGGGCTCACAATCTTAATCCTCATTTTACAGATGAGGTGACTGAGACACAGAAGTTAAGTGACTTGTCCAAGGTCACGCAGCTGACACGTGGTGGAGCTGGGATTAGAACCCATGACCTCTGACTCCCATGCCTGGGCTCTTTCCACTGAACCACACTGCTTCTCTAAACTAGCTAAAAATCAAATTTTCGATTTTAATAAAGGATAATAAACACATTTACTTCTGCATTAAATGAAAATCTGGTATTTAAATCATAAAATTAAATGAGTAGTTTAATCTCCATTAAATGAAAATGTATGGTGTAAATGGAAATGTGAGAGGTTTAAAAATGTTGACTGACTAGTGGTAGTCACATAGTGAGGAGAGAATATTAACTTGGATTCTATGCACTATGAATGCTGTAGATTCATAGTTGATACTCCAGGGCTATCTTTGACACTGTTACAAAATCAAATAAAACCACCACCTCTCGGGAAACTTAGATTTTCCAAAAGGTGAAGCTTGTCTTTTTTTTTTTTTCTGCCTGTTTTATTTGTGATAGTCTCAGATCTCTTTTACCGGTCTTACTTTGGTGATAATGCTTTTAATGACAAAGTTTTTCCTTGTCAAAATTTTTGGTTAGAATTCTATTCCCAACAGGGACGGAAAAGGATGCCTTTTGGCCTGGTAAAAGTTTCCTAATTAAGAAAGGATATTCAAGCTTTATGTCTCTTTCAGTTCAAGGTATTTGAAAGAGCTCCAAAGACATTAAACGGATATAAATCTGTTACAATTTATAGACAATTTTCTAATTGTGAGACTGCTTTATGAATAGTTCTACTAGCCTATCTCTTAGGGCTGTAGTTAGGAGGGCCTGTGAAGAATGGTGATCTTGAATGGCTAACAAATTATCTGAGCTGACATCTTGCTGCACAAAGAGTCAGGATGCTCTCCACTAGCCTTAGATGCTGTGAAAGGGTGAGAGAAAAGTATTCCGGGGTAGCAGTGGGGACTCCTATACCAAAGACTAATAACCTGTAAAGATATTCACTCTGTTACCACCGCACCAAGTGTTTGTCTTTTTTCCTTTCAGATATTTGTCATTATCCCAATTTACCATGTACAAAGAATAATGGTCCATCATTCAGTAGTTTAAAACTACCACATTCATTTTGCTTAGTAATCTTTTTAAAAAAGTTTGTGAGAGACTTTGGGAAGTAAATGGAATTCGGGCAGCTGTATTCTGAACCTCTTAATAAAAAGCCAGTCCAAAGTCCGGGTCTGATTTGGATGAAAAACATTTTTCATTAGGGGAGGAGGGAAAGAGATTTATTTCTGATCAAGAATCAGATCTTTAAAAAAAAAAAGCTTTAAAATTGCAGATACAATCCTGCAGGCAGATAATCCCATAGATTTATAACTTCAATAGAATTCACCTCATGTGGAGATATGGGAGCTGTTTATCAGGCATGGAAGACATTAATATTAGCAACTTGCACTTGAAAGCAAAGCTATGGACTCTCCTCTCTGACAACATATGCTGTCTGACTCTGAAGGATCATTTGGCCTTAGGAATTGAGACTTCTCATTTGTAGGTGTAGAAGAAAGGGGAATGATCTCATAAATAGTTCTGAACTAAAGTAACATGTTGGGGGCTTTGAGATGAAAATCATCCAGAGTTGGTGGATAGTCTCATGATATTGAGTATCTTTGATATTTGATTTTTCTTTTTATTTAATGTCTGTCTCCCCCTCTAGACTCTGAGCTCTATGTGGACAGGGAACGTGCCTCCTAATTTGTCCTGTACTCTCCCAAGAACTTATTCACTGCTCCATATACATACAGTAAGGGCCCAATACATGTAATTCATTCATTCAGTTGCATTTATTGAGCGCTTACTGTGTGCAGAGCACTGTACTGAGCACTTGGGAAGTACAAGTTGGCAACATACAGAGACGGTCCCTACCCAACAACGGGCTCACAGTCTCTACCAAAGGACGGCATACTTATTACCGTCAATATCTTAGGAGCTAAACATCACCTAACTTAAAGTGGTAATTACCATTACGTGTTTTGAGGTCAGCAAAGGCTTGAGCTTTTACTTCTAGTTTTTCCTCTAATTCTGACAGCCGGCTGGTTAGAGCAGATGCATCATCATTCTTCAATGAAATCTTCTTTAGTTCATTTTGTGATTGATTGCTTGTTGAATGATTCAGTAGATATAAACACACAAAATCCTTAGTTTATCTTAGGAAATCTTTAAAGTTTTATGAGATATGAAATGCTCTGCTAAACATGAAAGTGTCACCTTCATTGTTCCTCCATGTAATAGAATATTGCTATTTCTGGGGCTACAGGGAAAATAAGCTAATGTACTTTCATTATGAATTTTATCATTCAATTCAATTTATTTTAGAATCCTGCAATAAAAAGATAAACCTTATTCAGCCATTAGACCTTTAATGAGTTTACCATATATGTGTTATTGAGCATGTTGAATTAACCACAAATACAGTATATGCAGTGTACAATGCATATACTGCTTAATTCCAACCTAAGAAATACCCAAAATGTTGTCATGAACAGAAATGGCTAAAAAAGGATTATGTCTTGATCACCTATGATTAGAGTCAACCACCACTCTATTTCTCTCTCCCTTTGCAGTCAAATGTAAAATTTATTGGAGTTAGATTGTGAAATTGATTCATCTTTTTAATTAACTCAGAACTGGTTTATTTATAACAGTGGCATTGGCACAAAGCAAATGACAAGCAAACAGCTTTAAACTCATGAAATGCTAATAAGAGACAGGGAGGGGATATTAAGGGAAATTGGTAGAAAACCTGCCATGAGGAGCAATGGTAATTAAGGAATCTATTTCATAGTGAGCATTTATCTCACTAAAGCATTCCTATTAGAAAAAATAAACCACAGTGTAGCAGAGGTCATAGATGATGATGTCAGACTATTGGAGTATTATTTAATGCTTGATTTGGCATAGGGAGTGATAATTTGATGGCCACAAGATTATTCCTCCTACATAAAATAATACTGTTCACAGCCAAGTCAATTATGATTAAAGAAGCAACGTGGCTCAGTGGAAAGAGCACGGGCTTTGGAGTCAGAGGGCATGGGTTCAAATTCTGGCTCCGCCACTTGTCAGCTGTGTGACTTTGGGCAAGTCACTTAACTTCTCTGTACCTCAGTTACCTCATCTGTAAACTGGGGATAGACTATGAGTCCCCTGTGGGACAACCTGATCACCTTGTAACCTCCCCAGCACGTAGAACAGTGCTTTGCACATAGTAAGTGCTTAATAAATGTCATTATTATTATTATTACTATTACAATTAATAGTAATAATGGTATTTGAGAATTTGGTATTTATTTTTGCCAGACACTATATAAGATAGTCAGGTCAAAACACAGTGTCTGTCCCACCTTACTGAGTGGTCATTTGTGGGCAAGTCATTTTACTTCTCTGCGTCTGTTACCCCGTCTGTAAAATGAAGATTATGATTGTACTGTCAGCCTCATGTATCTACCCAGTGCTTAGTATGGTGCCTGGCACATAGTGCTTAAAAAGCCCCTTTAAAAAAGCAACCAAACAAACAAAAACTGTCATTTTCTGACTAGTTTCTCAACCTTGTGGTTGACTCTGATGTCCATCTGTTTAGAGTAGAGAGAGAGTAGGGATCCTTTCCAGTGAATGGAACCCACTCAGAGAGACTCACCCTGTGGCCTTGTCCCACCATTCCACCCCCTACCCAGAATGGGTATGTTTCACTTGGTTAGACAGGACTATCGAGGAAGTGGGCCTATGGCCAGCTTGTACTTCCCAAGCGCTTAGTACAGTGCTCTGCACACAGTAAGCGCTCAATAAATACAATTGATTGATTGGTGAGGCTGCCCCAGATAAGAGTCGCTCTCCCCTTCTCCAGGACTTTCATCAAATTGAGATGGCTCAGTAGAGACCCTCTGTCTCCCCCTTTTAGACTGTGAGCCCACTGTTGGGTAGGGACTATCTCTATATGTTGCCAACTTGTACTTCCCAAGCGCTTAGTACAGTGCTCTGCACACAGTAAGCACTCAATAAATACGATTGATGATGATGATGATGATAGAGAAAGTTCAGGAAGCAGTGGTAGAAGTAACATTGTGCAGTATCAGTATCTCCTTATCCTAGAAACTAGTTTGGGGTTGGTTTTTTTATGGCTTTTGGTCCCTGGGACCCTACTTCTTCATCAGTGGCATTAATTTCCATCTCCCCAGGTCATGCCATCCCAACAGACACTTTTAACATTTAGGTATATAACTGATTGATTTATTCTGTGGTTTATTTTGATTTGTTCATGTTATCCATACTCTGTTACCAGTTGTATATGCCTTCCCACATCCACTGTATATGTACAGTCTATGGCTGTGTTTCTCCCCCATTACAAGTTACTCAAGCAGAGACTTGACTCGCCCATAACTAGTCCAAGCATTTTTCCTTTCTTGCTTTGATTACTATATCAGCCTCCTTGCTGAGTTCCCTGCCTCCTGTCTCTCCAGTCCATATTTCACTCTGCTGCCTGGATCAGTTTTCTCCAAAAACATTCGGGCCATGTTTCTCCACTCCTTAAGAACCTCCAGTAACTGCCCATCCACCTTTGCATCAAAGAGAAACTCCTTACCACCTAAAGTGCTCAATCACCTTTCCCCCTCCTTCCTCATCTAGCTACTCTTCTACAACCGAGCCTGTACATGCCTCCAGCCTGGAATGACCTCCCTCTTCATAAATGACAGATAATTACTCTCCTCACTTCCAAGCTAACTGAAGACATGCCTGCAAGAGACCTTCCCTGATTAAACCCTCATTTCCTCTTCTCCCACTCCCTTCTGCGTCACCCTGACTTGCTCCCTTTATTCACTGTACCTGATCTCAGACCCCATGTACAAAATATCCATAATTATATTAATGTCTCTCTCCTGTCTAGACTCCAAGCTCATTGTGGACAGGGAATGTCTGTTAGAGTTCAGCACTTAGAACAGTGCTTGGCACATAGTAAGCGCTTAACAAATGCCATCATTATTATTGTTGTATTGTACTCTTCCGACCACTTGGTACAGTTCACTCATTAAGCACTCAATAAATTCATTCAATCGTATTTATTGAGTGCTTACTGTGTGCAGAGAACTGTACTAAGCCCTTGGGAAGTACAAGCTGGCAACATACAGAGACAGTCCCTACCCAACGGTGGGCTCACAGTGTAGAAGGGGGAGACAGAGAACAAAACAAAACATATTAACAAAATAAATAGAATAAATATGTACAAGTAAAAGGAATAGAGTAAATACTATTGATTGATTACTTTCACCATATTATGCACACCGGGACTCAATAAATGGTACTGAATAATTCAGAGAAAGCTAGTGGGTGGGGAGAGGAGTGTCATGGTCACCCAGAGCATCCTGCAGGATGGATAAATGTCCCCATGAATTGCCTCCCAAAGAACTCAGGAATCTCGGCCACCTGGAGCAGTGACTCTGTAGAATGGATAAAGGAAAAATAGCACAATTTATTTGCTGGATGAAAATTCACCCCCAAACCTCCAGTTCAGGTTTAGTCCAAAGATGTCAAGTCCACTCACAGGACAGGCTGCCCCCAACCAGTTATTTTCTCTAGCCAAGAGCAGGGGAGGTCCTGCCCTCTCTCCATCTGATGGTCCCACTACTCCTCCGGGAATTTATTGCCCCCTATCACTTGGACCTAAGCCACTACTGATGGTGCCCTGAGAGGCCCTCTCCAGCAGACATTGCACAAATCCACTTCAGCTGCCACCGTCCCACCATGACATACAAGGCCCTTTGTACTCTCCTTCATTGCAGAGTTGTCTCTCAGGGAACCAGCACCGGTTATCCTCCATACCATCACCGAGACTCCAATTTATCCTGCCTCCCACTACCCTAGTGAGAAAGAGAAGAGCATCTGCAAACCCAAGGGCTCCACAAAACCATGAGAAGACTGGTGGCTGATACTGTAGCCATCACTGGGGCTGCAACTTTGATTCTAGACTCTGAGCTGCTAGGAGCCTGAAATTCTGCTCCTCTCGCATCGATACCCTTTGAGGTTTGTTTGTGTCTTTCTGTTGTATTAGTGTTTTGCTTCCTCTTTCCTCTTCTTTTCAGATTGTCAGCCCCCTGAGAGTCAGGGACTTTGTCTAATTCCCAACTGCTGTGAATTATTTCCCAGCATTTGCTACAGTGCTCTGTAATAATAATGATAATAATAATAATAATGGCATTTGTTAAGTGCTTACTATGGGCAAAGGACTGTTCTAAGCACTGGGGGGGATACAAGGTGATCAAGTTGTCCCACGTGGGGCTCACAGTCTTAATCCCCATTTTACGGATGAGGTAACTGAGGTTTAGAGAAGTTAGGTGACTTGCCCAAGGTCACACAGCAGACATGTGGCGGAGCCGGGAATCAAATCCATGACCTCTGACTCCAAAGCCCGGGCTCTTTCCACTGAGCCACGCTGCTTACTCTGTACTCAGTAAGCATTTAAGCAATGTTATTATGACTACTATGTGAAAGTAGAGAGTACCTCTTCTGGTTCTCCTTATGCAGAAAGTGTTATTTTAGTCTGTCTAGTGGCTGCTGAGCCATATGAAATGATCAACTTACTAAATACCTTCCTTGGTCTTTAAAATGTTCATTCTAAATTCTTAAAGCGGGATGTATTTCAAACTTTTAAAGTTTGTTTTCAAATTACTACAGAGCTGTGTTTAGGAGAATCTGCAGATAATAGAGATCTTAAGGGCTTTGCGTTTACTTTGTTTCCACTTTTGTTGTATTATGAGCAAGGAAACTGTTAGAACATCAAGTGGTGTGACAGTATTTCACAGATAGCAGCGGTAAATCCCAGACTAAGCTTGGTATTTCGAAAATACCAATATTTTCACCTGGACCCTTATGTAAAGAATTTTCATACCTCTTTCAGTAGGTAAAATTACATAAACTGATCATGTCAAATTGTTATAGCTTCTTATTCATCTAGAGAGAATATATCATGTACATCATGCGCATGAAAACTATTACTCCCCCTCTGGACTGTAAATGGTCATAAATGCCATTTATTAATTCTCCTAATCAAAGCCCATCCAGTCGGGCATGCGCTTATCTGAATCCCCCAACCTAGAGATAATAATAATGATGGCATTTATTAAGCGCTTACTATGTGCAAAGAGATGTAATCCACATGTAGCTCAGCTTTTTGCCCAGTGCATATGTGGACAATTGAGATTGTTTTGTTGTATTGGCCAGCTGGTTTGGCAACTCCACTTAGGACAGCTCCCCAGAGATGCTCGGTGGCAAGCGTGTCATCTTTGGGACTAGTTATGCTATTATAATGCCAAGGAAAACATTATTTAAATTCCTTAGAAAAGAAAATTTTCATCCTTTAGAAAATAAAACATAGAGGTGAAGTTGTAGAATCTGGTGGTTGGGGTGTGATGTTGTTCTAAGCCCAGAGGATTTGCCCTTGCCAGGGAAATAAGTAGTATAATGGCCAAGCTTCAGCCAAAGTTTTAAAACTCCCTCACTTTTTCTGAACAAATGTCTGACATGTACGACTCAGAGCTTTTCCTCTTATGTCCACGGCTGCACCTGCAATTGTTCACCTCCCCATCTCCCACTCTACGAAACAAAACTTCCCAAATGGAAAACAAGACATCAACAGTGTCATTAGTTTTTCCCTGCAACATGTTTCAACTTGACACTGTTATTGTGTTTTAGTCAGGAAAGGACAGAGAGGGAATGCACTAGCTTTGTTACTGTTTGGGATCTGGCAGACTGCTTGTTAAGACTCCCTTGTCGCCTTGTTACCTGAGTGAAAAAGAGGGCTGTAGCTCATTCAGCTTTAGTGCTCAGCTCCAGCAGGCTGTAAATGGGGAATAAGCTGGCCTCTGTGCCCTTTGCTCACCCTTACCTGGCTCATGGAAGAGGTTACACTTTGGAAAAACCTGTTTGGAGTTAAATCCCCTGAAGCATTAGAGCAGCTCCACATCAGACACCTGGATCCACTTAAAGTGTAGTTTGAAATGATTTAGGAACCCTCAAATTATGCCTTACTTCATCCGTGACCATCTTGAAATGATGCTGATCTGCAGAGGGTTTTTTGGGTCTGTTTTTTTTCCCCCAAATGTGGCTTCTGCCATTCTCTTGTTGAAATGCTAACTGAAATTCAGAATGAGAATTTGATCGTTTTTATAGACTGAGTTGCTTGAAAACTCTTTTAAAGGAGCTTTGCCCAGGAAGGTCTAAAAAGGACAGCTTGGTGGAAAGAGGGTTAAAAATATGCTTTCATGCTACTCTGAAGGAAAAAAAAAAAGCCTGAAGAAGAGAATTTTCTTTTCTAAAACTTTGACCCAAATCTTTCTCATGGTTTGGTTATCGTACAAGTGTTTGTGAGGTTGTGTGGGAAGGCGTGGGTGTAGTGAGGAAGAAATGGGGTACAGCCATCGAGAAATGAAACAAATGAAGAAGGGGTGGGCCAGCTCCCTGGAAAGTGATAAAACAGTTCCAACTGGCACTTTTAAAATACTCATTTGTGTCTGCTGTTATCAAAAAGTAGGGTGTAAAATAGGTTAATCGGTGTAAATCAGCCGCAGGGTTTGTGTACGCAAGGTGGTGACGCAGATAGGAAAAATTTTTGGAGACATGAGTTCAGATAGAGCAGTAAAGAAGGAAAGTGGGTACCTGCCAGTTCACCCCTCGAGAGAGCAGCCCCATCCCAGCCGCTTCTTCCCCTTTTATTGGGTTTCAAATCCGAGCTACACAAAGGATTCTGGAGTAGTGCAGCATGTGAGGCCTTGGCATTCCTAGATCCTAAATTAAAGTACAACTGTTTATTTGTCATGGATTGGTTAGTGTTAAAATCCCTGTTTACAAGGTGTTTTCAGGAGATAACGGTCAACACAGGATGGGGACATTCCAGACAGAGAGGAGCCACTTTGCTTAATGGTACTTTACAAACACTGGAGTGCTTTCGGTCTGCACAAAATAAAGGGTTACTGTTGGTATGCACAAGATGGAGTCAGTCATGCCAAGTTCGCTGGTGGACAGCACTGCGTTCTATAAATTTTACAGCTAATCCACACTCAAAGGCAAACAATTTGTTTTAAATGAAGCAACAGTTTTATTGAAGCAGTGTGGCCTAAGTGGATAGAGCAAGGGCCTGGGAGTTAGAAGGGCTCTAATCCTTGCTCTGCCACTTGACTGCTGTATGACCTTGAGCAAGTCACTTCACTTCTCTGGGCCTCAGTTCCCTCATCTGTGAAATGGAGATTAAGACTGTGAGCCCCATGTGAAATAGGGGCTGTGTCCAACCTGGTTATCTTGTCTCTATGTCCAGTGCTTAGAACAGAGCCTGGAACATAAGTGCTTAACAAATACCATAAAAAATCCTTTACACTGTAAATGAATACTAGGCCAGAGATTTAATTAATTAATTATTATGGTATTTATTAAGCTCTTACTATGTGCCAAGCACTATTCTAAGCGCTGGGGTGGATACAAGGTGATCAGGTTGTCCCACGTGGGGCCCACAGTCTCTGTCCCCATTTTACAGATGGGATAACTGAGGCACAGAGAAGTTAAGTGATTTGCCCAAGGCAGAGTGGCAGAGACAGGATTAGAACT
Source organism: Tachyglossus aculeatus (assembly GCF_015852505.1). Lineage (NCBI taxonomy): Eukaryota > Metazoa > Chordata > Mammalia > Monotremata > Tachyglossidae > Tachyglossus > Tachyglossus aculeatus. Next base: position 85,828,875 of record NC_052066.1, read on the forward strand.
CATGACCTCTGACTCCCAAGCCTGTGTTTTTGCCACTAGGCCATGCTGCTTCTCTGTTTTTGCAGAGATCTGTAGAAATATCTGTGGCTCACGCTGTCACTTTAGATTCTTTTGAAGTTAAATGTACAGCCAAAGAAGACAAGCCAAGTAGCAGAGTTAGCTAAATAAAATAAGGTCCATGTACTTCTGTCACTTAGCAAGCCAAAGTGGGAATAGCCAGGCACTAGGGATGATAGGACTTTCAAAGAGGACATCTTATTTGGAAAGCACCATTATATAAAGATCTTTTAATTTGGATTTTGCAGGTATAGATGGCTTCAGAACTGGCCTCTTTATCTCTCTTCCCTTCCCCCTGACATCTGAACTTTCTCCTTCTTCCTCTCTGGCAGTCTAAGTGATAAGCTCACTGTGGGGAGTAATCATGTCTACCAACTCCAGTGCATTATATTGCTCTGCTCCTGAAAAAGCTCAATACATACAATTGATTGATTAGCATATCACTTTTAAGGACTCACGTGAGTGAATTGGAGAGGGAGTCTCTGAGGAATTATAGTCTTGGCAAACTGAGCAGTTCTGCTTGAAAAAGCAGCAAATTTGACATAATCGTTCAAAACCCAGGAACATTCTCATGGAAGCAATTTTGCACAGTAGTGTAGTAATAGTATTTTCCTTACCTAGAACTAACTCACCTGCATTGCCTGATAAAATGGTTCTTCTTCAGTTGAAGCTGAGTGAAAGTGTGTAATCTGCAAGTGCTTTTTTTAAAACAGTATTTGTTAAGCGCTTATCATATGCCAGACACTGTACTACGAGTTGAGTTCAATCAATCAATCAATCGTATTTATTGAGCGCTTACTGTGTGCAGAGCACTGTACTAAGCGCTTGGGAAGTACAAGTTGGCAACATATAGAGATGGTCCCTACCCAACAGTGGGCTCAGTCTAGAAATACAAGTTTATCAAGTTGCACACAGTCTGTGTGCCACATGAAGCTCACAGTCTTAATCCTCATTTCACAGATAAGGCACCTGAGGCCCAGAGAAGTGACACGACTTGCCCAAGGTCACACAGCAGAAAAGTGGCAGAGTAAGGATTAGAACCCAGGTCCTTCTGATTCCCCTGTCTATGCTCTATCCACTAGACCACACTGTTCCTCCTTTGTGATTCATTAGGATAAGAGAGTTTTAGAAATATTAATGCTGTTGGGGTCCAATTCTCCTTCCCTCTTTTCATATGCTTCTAAATGAGAGAGAAGTACATTCTAAAAGACCTGGGCCCATTATCATAATAGCCCTATGTTTGGAAATTCTAGGAATTCTCAGTGTTTGTTAAAGCCTTCTTCCTCCTTGCTGTCTCCCATCTCTACTCATGTGTCTAGAAATCCCAAAACTGTTGAGTCCTCCAGTTTTGAATTGTATAAAGAACAAAAAAGGTATACTCTTTTATCATTTATTATGGTAATAGCAAATTTGAAAGCTTTGAGGAAACATAATGACGATAATGATTTCTATTTTATTAGAAGCAACATGGCCTAGTGGGAAAAGCATAGCCCCGGCAGTCAAAGGGGGTTCTAATCCCAGCTCTGCTCCCAGACTACTCTGTGATTGTGGGCCAGTCACTTAACTTCTATATGCCTCAGTTTCCTCATCTTCAAAATGGGTATCAAAAACCAGTCTCCCCACCTACTTAAATTGTGAGCTCAGAGTAGGGCAAGTACTGTTTCCAACCATATTATCTTGCATCTACACCATTGTTTGGAAAATAGTAAGTGTTTAATGAATACTCATATTTTAGCATCTGATACATAGATTTGAGGAATATTTCATTTAAAAGAATAAACTGATGGAAATGACCCTTCTTCCAGACACACAGTATGCCAGTGCTGAGTTTTTAAATAGCTTTTTGGCCCCTTGTAGCCTGAAGTGTAAGGAAAATCCCTGATCTAATACCTCCAAATTTGCTTGGCCACTGTAGTGGGAATTCAGTTAGATGACCAGCAGCTCTAGCAATTCAATCGCTCTCCTTGAGCACAATAAGCATTTTGTGTTAATGGCCAGTGAGTTTAGTCACTGAATTGACTAGAATGGAAAAATTTGAATAGCTTGCCTTTGATTTTTGTCCCCCGAAACTGATTAGCACCTTGATAACATCTTTAGTCTCTTATTGTTTAAGAGTTCTAAATATACAGGAGAGAGCTTCTTAGGGAATGAGGACTGTTAACCTGTATTTTCACAAACATTGTCTGAGCCCTTTTTACAAATGGGTGATAATTGAGTAGGAACTTTCTTTGGTTTGTGTCCCTTAGGAACTTGGATATTCACCCAACCCCAGCCCTACAGCACTTATGTCCATCTCTATTTGTAATTTATTTTAAATGTATGTCTCTTGTAATCTGTAAACTGTGGGCAGGGGTGGTTTCTTTCTACTCTGTAGTACCATACTCTCCCAAACTTTCAGCATAATGCTGGGCACACAGTAAGTGATCAACAAATGATGTTGAGTTTTGTGTTTTATTGAGTTATGCTGATGGATTTTCTTATTGGGAGTGACAGGTGTGCTTAGGTCCTGAGACTTGAAGACCAGAGGCTGTGGGGCTCACAGGGCTAGGGACTTGTACTGGGACACTTGCCCATTTGGTAGGAGGGACAAGGCACTGCAAAACATCTGAACTGTAACTTTCCACTGGGACCTGCCAGTTACTGCTACAAGGGAGAAAAGACAAAGGTACTTGCAAACCTTTTATTCATCCATTTATTTTTGTCCTGTTTGACCTATAAGATCTGAGGGGAGAAGAACTGGAAATCAAACAGCCTCATGAATAACATCCCAAAGGCAGTAGGTCTGCCAAATATCTGAACATCAGCCCCCTCCAATTTTTTTTTATGGTTTTAATAAGAATGATGGAATTTGTTAAGCGCTTACAATGTGCCAAGCACTGTTCTAAACACTGGGGTAGATACAAGGTTATCAGGTTGTCCCATGTGGGGCTCACAGTCTTAATCCCCATTTTACAGATGGGGTAACTGAGACACAGAGAAGTGAAGTGACTTGCCAAAGTCACACAGCTGACATGTGGTGGAGCTGGGATTAGAACCCCTGACCTCTGACTCCCAAGCCTGGGCTCTTTCCACTAAGTCACCCTGCATCTCCCTAAGTTTTAAGTGTTTTAAGTTTTAAGCGCTTACGATGAGCCAGGAACCGCATTAAGTGCTGGGGGTAGGTACGAGATAATCAGATTAGACTCGGTCTCTGTTCCACATAAGGCTCACAGTCTCAATCCCCATTTTACAGATGAGGTAACTGAGGCACAGAGAAGTGAAGTGATTTGTCCAAGTTCACATAGCAGGCAAGTGGCAGAGCTGGGATTAGAACCCAGGTCCTCCTGAATCCCTGGCCCATGCTCTATCTGCTAGGCCATGCTGTTTCTCCAGTATGTTTTCCTTCCTGCCAAATTTTCCACACATTTCTAGAGTCATAATATACCTAGGCTAAGGGATCACTAGCACTCAGCTGGTGCAGTTTCACCTAGTTTCCCCACAAACCAAAATTTCCATCAAAACTAAATGAAAAGGAGTGAGGATGGTGAGGAAGAATGAATTACTTTGCTGGGAATTGATTTCTTTTGTCTGCCCTAATTTCTTTCTGGCCCCAGGCACATTGCTTATTTTCATGGTTACCATAAAGCATTACCTTGAACAAGAACAATTTTAGATGTGACTCCTGATCCCATAAAGACAGACTTTCTCGTGGAATGGTCTGCCTTTAGTTCTATTCTTGTTTTCTCTCCTCAAAGTGCCCAAATCCTTCTGTGAGTGATATGACTAAGGGGCAGATGTGTGTATTAAAACAATAGACTATATTCTTGATTTATTCACCAAAATTCTCCAGTGAGGGAACTCTTACTTTCCCCACTTACAATGTTACAGGAAGCCTGAAGAACACCGGGCATGAAAATGATGTCCCATTTCTTCTCTGCTTGTGTATTTCTTCCATGTTATATGCTCAGATTTGTTTTGTGTTGCTTTGTTCATAAAAATTGTTATGTATTTTTATGGTTAGCAAGTAATTGCCACTCCCGAGGTCCTATGTATCATGATTCTGTTCCACCAACCTACCAAATGTCTTGTATATCTTTGACTGTTTGAAAGCAGTCTGTCACTTTTTGTTCCATTTTTCTGCCTTCTAAACAGATAAATTTTTCAAATTTATGTGGTGTTTTGGGGTGCGTTTTATATGGGAGCTATTTTCCTTTATCAGTTCTTGAATTAAGGACATGATTTATTTTCCCAAACTAGGATCCTGAAAGGAATAATGTTCTTTATAGATGAAGTTTTCATGCATTAAAAAAAAAATGCCCCAGTAGTCAAAGTCTCCAAATTTCTACCAGATGGAAGTTTTACAACTCATTATTATAGGTTGTTAAATGCAAAAAAAATCAAAGGAATAAACAGGGTTATTTCTTTAATGGGAGAAATTGATTGTGGGGAAGTGTCTGACTTTATATTTCATACCCTTTGAGTTTTTATTGATATGTAAAAAAGAATCCATGTACATAAACATTGTTTATTACTTTCTTCATTTTGTAAATGAAACTACCTTTATTCATCACACAAATTTACTGGATGTTGTCAGAATTCCAGGATCTGTTCAATATATGTCATTTTCAGACTTGGACTCTGCCCCCCAAGGGCTTACTGAAATGGTGTTTATACTCATCAATCCCCAAGGGGAAGACAGTGTGCCTGGATTTATGCTTATTTATCAGCAGACTGTGGAAAGTGCAATATAACATGCATAATGTTTAGAATTTTGTGATATTGGGGGATTGGATTTGAGAGAATTTACTGGCCCAAAGAGATGCTGGATTTATAGCCTAGATAGAGGGTATGAATTCTCAGGCCATGGGTAGCATCAGTTCAGGCTGGCCTATTAGGTGACTCAACCTCAGCCTGGTTGGAATGTCACCAAGCAGATATTGATCTGACTGTCTAGATATTTGAATTCTCTCCTGAAAAATATACAGTTCCTTTAGCCTACAATAGCTTCCGGGTTGTAACTCACTGGCCACACACCCATTTCTTCTAGAGGAATGGAATGGTATCTTGAGCTTACTAATAAAACAAAAGGAGTCAAGACCTTACTATTCATTGCTAATGCCCAGAAGCATTCAGTATCCAGTGATTATTTGATATGTCCTTTATCTCAGGAGGAAAATTCCCAGAATTCTAAGTCATCTCAATCCTAAAAATGTCCTTGCTCTCTTGACACTATTTCCGCAGGAATGACTACAAATGCATCTCCTAAATTGAGTGAATAATTCTGCCCCTATTTCCATGTGTATTTTATGTATTCTATTCTATTTATTTTATTTTGTTAGCATGTTTGGTTTTGTTCTCTGTCTCCCCCTTTTAGACTGTGAGCCCACTGTTGGGTACGGACTGTCTCTATATGTTGCCAACTTGTACTTCCCAAGCGCTTAGTACAGTGCTCTGCACACAGTAAGCGCTCAATAAATACGATTGATTGATTGAGAGCATATGTTGTCTAAGGCCCAGTGCTACAAATGTGCATCAAAATGACTGCATTCACATTCAGACATGAGGAGTTAAGTATATAGTGGCTAGATGGGGCAGGAGTGGTTTTTTTCCTACAGAGATATTAAGGCTGTGCCCGGCCTGGGAAGGAATTAAAGTAGGGACCAGATGGAGAAAAACTGTGCAGCGTGGTGCAGCAAGATGGCAGGCAGTGGAGTTACATGACTGAAGCAGGTGTGCGATCAGAGCCGAGCTTTGTTTATTGCAACCAATTTCATTCCTAGAGGCCCCCAGGGTTTCAGAGCAGCAGCTGTGTCTGCAGTAGTTCTGACTGTCCAGTTCCCAGGCCTCACCCACCCCGTGTCAACAGCGACATGTTCTGACTTCCATCCTGAGAGTCCTTGATTTAGGAGTGATGCCTCCATGTTGGGAAAGAGAGCCAACTTGCCAACCAGAGAAGCAGGGGAAGACACAACTCCAGAACTGCTCACATCCAGCCCATCCCAGCTTGGGGACACATTAGGATGGAAGGTCATTTGCAAAAATGGCATTGGCGAGGCAGTTGGGTAGTTTAAACACTTAAAGATTAGAGTTTAATTTGTTCTCATTAACTCCCTCATTGCTTGAGCTGAAACTCCTGTTCAGAGTTGGTTTTTTTTGTGGGGTAGGGGGCGGGTATTCTGTGCCATTGGATTTTCTCTAATATATTTGAGCTAGCGTATATAAAACCAGTTTAACAAGGTGACATCTAAATGAGAACGCTTTTATTTGATTAATAAAGGTGCTAAAATGTTTTATTAAATATAAAATGCTCCCCACACAGATAATTGGATATAAAATACTAATTTCTGTGGTTCTGGGCACCACCATTCAGATGTATAACTATTATTATTGTTTAATACTGTTTTAATTGGAACAGATCTTTTATTCATTATTCGAAGCCAGCAAGCAGTAAGCTTAGACTATTCAGTAGTTTGCTTGGAACCCAGCTGAGATGTGAATGATAAAAGGTATCAAAACTCTAAATTTTTACTTCCTGGTGAGGCCCGAGGGTTTTTTTTACAGTTAAATTGACAAGGCACAAACGATGATTTCATGATTTATTATGAAAACAGAGTGTATAGAAGCAAAGAGATTTACTCTGCATTGGAGTGGTCTGATGAAGAATGATGTATTTCTCTGATTTCCTGGAGTAGCCTAAATTCCATTAGTTCAGAATCATTGTCGCCAAGGTTTCCTCCCACCTCCAAAACCATGTCTAACACAGGTTGCTACTGTTTAAATTTGAAAGGGAATCTCTGCTAGCTGTTTCCGCTCCATTCTCTGTGGTAAAATTTTCCCCACAAGCATTCTAAGTACTTGTCTGATAATGAGTTGTGGTAGACACAAGCAGCGTGGCTCCGTGGAAAGAGCACGGGCTTTGGAGTCAAAAGTCACGGGTTCAAATTCCGGCTCCACCAATTGTCAGCTGTGTGACTTTGAGCAAGTCACTTAACGTCTCTGTGCCTCAGTTACCTCATCTGTAAAATGGGGATTAAGACTGTGAACCCCCTGCGGGACAATCTGATCACCTTGTAACCTCCCCAGCGCTTAGAACAGTGCTTTGCACATAGCGCTTAATAAATGCCATTATTATTATTATTATTATTATTATCAGTAAAATGGGGGTTAAGATTGTGAGCCCCACATGGGACGACTTGATCACCTTGTATCCTCCGCAGCACTTAGAACAGCACATAGTAAGCGCTTAACAAATACCAAAATTATTATTATCTTGTCCAAATGACCTTGTGCAAGTCACTTAACTTCTCTATGTCTCAGTTCTCACCTGTAAAATGGGAATTAGGACTCTGAGCCCCATGTGGAACACGGACTGTGTACAACCTGATTAGCTTGTATCTACCCCATTACTTAGTACAGTGCCTGGTACATAGTAAGCAGTTAATTTATACACACACACATATGTTTATCTTCTCCTCATAGCCTTCCTGAACAACACACACCAGTACTGCCCAAATTTTCACTCAGCCTTTATCCCATCAAGTCTCATTCTCTCAGTCATAACCTAGGCAAACTAATAGTTGTGGATAAAAAAATAATGGGCTTGATGGATTACTGACCTGTCCCCGTACTATTTCTCTGTTGTCATAAATTAGGGAGACACCATGGCCTAGTGGAAAGAGCATGGGATGGAAAGTCTACAGACCTGGGTCTAGTCTCGGCTCTGCCACAGGCCTGCTTTTTGACTGGGAGCAAGACACTTACCCTTCCAAATTGGGATAAGTTTGATTAAACCTCGTAGAACAGGAACTGTGTGTGATAACCTTGTATCCGTCCCAGTGCTCATTACAAGAGTAAAGGCTTAATTAATGTCATAAGAATAAATCGGGGGTGGGCAACGTTTTCAGTCAGGGGTCATTCATCCAATACCATGTAGCTGTTATGGGCTGGAAACAGGGAAATCTCCTGAGAGTCACGGTGAAGAGCTGAAGGTGTAGAAGATATAAAATGTAGAAGCAGCTGTCAGCCTAAGGGTTTACTATGTGCAGATGACTGCATTTAGTCCTTGGCAGGGAATGTGTCTGGGTCACTGTACTCTCCCGGCAACAAGTTCACGGACTAGAGGAGCAGTGGCGTGGCTCACTGGAAAGAGTCCGGGCTTGGGAGTCAGAGGACATGGGTTCTAATCCCGACTCCCCCACGTGTCTGCTGTGTGACCTTGGGCAAGTCACTTAACTTCTCTGAGCCTCAGCTACCTCATCAGTGAAATGGGAATGAAGACTGTGAGCCCCGCATGGAGCAACGTGAACACCTTGCATCCCCCCCAGTGCTTAGAACAGTGTTTTGCACATAGTAAGCGCTTAACTAATGCCATCATTATTATTACAGGTGAATTGGATCTAGCTTATATCTAGTAGCATTTCCTCCTGTTTATTTTCCAAGCATTTGGGCCTATCCCAATGCAAAAGGTGAAGTAACCAACTACCTAGAAAACTGAGGCCAACTAGGCATTGTTAACTGTTTGATGGAAGTACAGCACCTTAATAATAATAATGATGATGGCATTTATTAAGCGCTTACTATGTGCCAAGCACTGTTCTAAGCTCTGGGGAGGTTACAAGGTGATCAGGTTGTCCCACAGGGGGCTCAGGGTCTTAATCCCCATTTTACAGATGAGGTAACGGAGGCACAGAGAAGTTAAGTGACTTGCCCAAAGTCACACAGCTGACAGTTGGCGGAGCTGGGATTTGAACCCCTGACCTCTGACTCCAAAGCCCATGCTCTTTCCACTGAGCCATGCTGCTTCTCACCTTAACTAACCAACTCTTTCCCTGAATTCAGTCTTCATTTCCTTTTCATTCTGAAATGGGTCTTATCTTGCAGTCAAATGGTATTTTCCTTTTCACTCATTCATTCAATCGTATTTATTGAGCACTTACTGTGTGCAGAGCAGTATACTAAGCACTTGGGAAGTACAAGTCAGCAACATATAGAGAAGGCCCTTACCCAGCAATGGGCTCACAGTCACAGTCTTTTCAAATCTTTCATCATTTGCTGATTCCACTGATGTTAGCAGCAAAGCAGTGACACCATTTCAAGGCTGTGACAGACTTATTAGGTGATGGCTTTCAAGTCTTGAGCCAGTCCAGTGATCTTAAAGAACTTTAATAAAACCTGTACCAGTTCTCACACTGTTTCATGATTCTCATGTGCTCTTTTGATGTGGTTGTTTTTCCCCCTCTGACAATCAGAGTTCTGTCTTTGAATGGCTTTATCAATAACTCCTGTTGAGTTAAGTTTGGCATTATCAAGATGGTTCACTTCACTCAGTGGGGATTTATAAAGCCCAGTGATGTTGATCTGGATTTTCAAGGGCAATACACTCATCAGACAACTTTAGGGATGATTTGAATTTTAGATAAATTAAGATAATTCAGATTCCCCCAGCATCAGAAAATGGAATCTCACGTGGGGCTTTCTGATTTACACCCTTTATTCACCCCTCCCTCCCCAGCACCAGATTATGTATATGCCCTTTATTTATGTTAATGTCTGTCTTCCCCTCTAGTCTATAAGCTCACTGTGGACAAGAGACCCATCTGCCGACTCTGTTATAGTGTACTCTCCCAAGCACTTAGGAAAGTACTCTATCCACAGTAAACACTCAATAAATATAATTGATTCAGTGATCCTGAAAAGACGCCGGATACTTCTCCAAGAGGAAGTTGGTGGAGATAGAACAATTCCCCAGCACCCTGCAGAGCTTGCGCTGAGCTTGCCTGAAGCTTTGAGGATACCAGAAGCAATGTGGCTGAGTGGATAGAGCACTGACCTGAATTCTAACCCCAAATCACCACGTGTCTGCTTTGTGTTCTTAGGCAAGTCACTTCACTTGTCTATGCCTCAGTTACCGCATCTCTGCAAAATGTCAAATCAGATTTTGAGCCCCATGTGGGGATATCGGCAGTATCCAACCTGATTACCTGGTATCTCAGAGATGAACAATTACAGTGCCTGTCACATAGTAAGTGCTTAACAAATACCAGGGGGAAAGAAAAGTGATTCCCACCTCTGGGTGAAGCCAAGCGCTTATTCTAAAGAGGGAGATGGAACTCTGTTGCAATCAAAGCTTTGCGGAGGGAGATGGCTGGACCCTGAACTGGCTCACCGTAATGGGGATGCAGAAATCAGTGTGAGGCCTACCCTCCAGGTGTCCTGATCATGAGTCTCCCAAAAATGAAATCTGCTTCTGGTGCACTTCCAATGTCACCTTAAAAGGCAGAGACTAGCTTCTGTTGTAGGAGTCAGTAGTCTATGCATGCTGAGCCCCCAGCCTAATATGATGCCATCAAACACACCTGTTTCTTTGCTGATTTCCATCCTCCATTGGGAGATGTGGAATGCAAATTGACCATGCAAGCGGTGTTAATAATAATGGTAATGATAATAGTGGGATTATCGCTTCTCGTTAGTGGTACACTGCTTCTCATGAAGCAGAAGCATTGACCTAGTGGAACGATCACCAGCCTGGGACTCTGTTGTATGACCTTGGGCAAGTCATTTAGCTCTTCTGTGTCTGTTTCCTCGTGTAAAATGGGGATTAAATCCTATACACTCCTCCCTAGACTGAAAGCCCCATGGACTATGCCCAACCTGATTATCTTGTATGTACCCCAGCATTTAGTACAGTGCTTGGCACATAGAACTTAACAAGTACCATAATTATTATTAATGGGTTGATTAGCACCTTCAGGATTGTCTTACAGGGAGGGCAGCAGAGGGCCCATTGTTGAGAACTAATATGCTTCCAAGTGGTGGGGCGCTTTCCATGTTCAGCCTTCACATTCCCGTAGGACCGACGGAAGTATATGCAGATTTTTATGTTTTACATCAAATATGGTATGTGTTTGAATATAAGTAACAAATATGTTACTGATACCAGATATGAAGTGGTACACCTGTCACCAATTAGACTAATTGAAACTGTACCTTAATTAACTCCCGATCCTGTTTATTCATAGAAAAAAAGCAATAAATCAGCAGGAATCGGGATTACTTAATTTAAACGGATGTCTGATAAGACCCCTGATGTCACCACACGACAGGTCTTAGCCCGGAGAACAGAAAGCAGTTAACACCACAGACACTGATTGGTGTGGGCTGTCCTGACTAGAGATTGTCACTTTATCATAAATGATGAATACCTCCCACCACCTGGGTTCTGTCAGGAAAATGGAAAGAAATCAGATCTATCCCATGGATGGCAGGAGAAGGTGGCCCGAAATATTTATGATAAGGACAATCTGAAGGTCTGTGACGGAGAACTTTGAGGCAGCGTATGTTGGAGCTGTATTTAGTTCCTAGTGGAGTGGGAAGATTTTAGCTGAGCCATGAGAGAAAGGGGGTGGGGATAAGGTGGATAATAATAATAATAGTAATGATGATGATGGTATTTGCTAAGAGCTTACTTTGTGCCAAGCACTGTTCTAAGTGGTGAGCTAGATACAAGGTAATCAGGTTGTCCTATGTGAGGCTCACAGTCTTAATCCCCATTTTACAGATGAGGTAACTGAGGCCCGGAGAAGGGAAGTGACTTGCTCAAAGTCACACAGCTGACAAGTGGTGGAGCTGGGATTAGAACCCATAACCTCTGACTCCCAAGCCCGGGCTCCATCCACTAAGCCACGCTGCTTCTCGTGGATCAGTGTAGCTGTACCAGCACCTTGGATCAACTGTAAAATGACTGGGAGCCCATGGCAGAAGAGAAGGGTGGAACAGGGATTGTTCCAGTCTCACTCAGAGGGAGGGAGGGAGAGAGCTGGGGAAGGCTACCTTCCAGTACCACTGTGGAAAAGAAGCTGCTAGCCAAAATCTAGCTGAAACCTTGGATGAGAAGTTGAGATCTTCATGGGGCCAGGGCACTTGCCGCAGTTCTGCCCTGGTATCATTTGAATGACATAACCCCAGGGTTTTTAATCCTGAAAATAGCTAGAGTGGTTACCTTGGCAACTGCCTGCTGGACCATTACACAATTGGTGCAACATCAGTACTATGCTGAGGTCACTCTGACTGTAAGATTTTGTACATAATAATATTGCACATATTTCACAATGTCCAGCAGCCCTGCCTAATAATAAAAATAATCGTGGCATTCCTTAAGGACATACTCTGTGCAAAGCACTATACTATGTGCTGAGGTAATTGCAAGATAATCATGTCAGACATAGTCCCTGACCCAGATGGGACACCCAGTTTAACGGGGAGGGAGGTATTGAATCATGATTTTACAGATGAGGAAACTGAGGCATGGAGAAATTAAGCAACTTTCCCAAAGTCGCACAGCAGGCAAGTGGGATTAAGACTCAGGTCCTCTGACTCTTTAGCCCATGCTCTTTGCACTGTTCCATGCTTCTTTTCAAATACTCGGTACACTGGCCCAGTGGGAGCCTGACTAGAAAGATGAGAGCCATAAGTGTACCTGCACAATCCACCGTCACATCAATCCATTCCTTATCTGGCTTGTGTACAGTGCTCTGCACACAGTAAGTGCTCAATAAATATGATTAAATATGATTGAATGTTCCCAAACTCTTCTTGAATGGACTGGTTCATCCAATCTGACTGTGTTGGATATGTTTCCCCGCTACACTGAAAACTTGTTGTGGGCAAGGAAAGTGTCTAAAAACTGTTGCATTGTACTCTTCCAAGTGCTTAGAACAGTGCTGTACACACAGTAAGTGCTCAATAAATATGATTGAATGAATGAATGATCTGCATATAGTAAGCATTCCGTAAATACCGATGATGATCCGTCATTCCTTATTTATTTATTTTCTTTTCTGGGGGATTTCCCTTTGCGGTAAATGCACGGGTGCTCTTTGTCAATTTTTCACTTTGTATCCCACTCTCTCTCCTGCGCCCCACTAGACCTGTCTGTCTGCTTCAGTTTCCTCCCAACAGTTTACTGGTCTATTGCCATGCTTCACTGTCTTGAAGAAGTTCATTTCTCCTCACTTGGTTGGATCTAATTCACCATTCAGCATCTGTTTAGTGTCTTCTGGGTACATTGTTAGGTAGTTAAATGAGGAGAATCTCAAAGGCCTCATCTGTTCTCAGACCATCTGACCCATCTGTCCAATGAACTAGTGGTGACATGCCGACAGGCTGACTATTTTCTCGGAATTCATTATAGGAAATACCAGCCTGCCATTTGATGTGGAGGATGGCTTGCAGTTGACCTCCCTCCCTTCCCCACAGCACCTGTATATATGTTTGTACATATTTTTTTACTCTATTTATTTATTTATTTATTTTTTTTGTACATATCTATTCTATTTATTTTATTTTGTTAGTATGTTTGGTTTTGTTCTCTGTCTCCCCCTTTTAGACTGTGAGCCCACTGTTGGGTAGGGACTGTCCCTATATGTTGCCAATTTGTACTTCCCAAGTGCTTAGTACAGTGCTCTGCACATAGTAAGCGCTCAATAAATACGATTGATGATGATGATGACAGAGATGAACTTGCTTGAGAGGTTTAAGGTGACTTCTGGGTCTCAGCTTTTAGGAGGAAGTTTTCAACCGGTTTTGTAGATCTTTAGCAAAACAACATGGCCTAGTAGAGACAGCACAGGACTGGGAGTCAGAAGTTCTAATCCCTGCTCTACCACTTTTCTGCTGTGTGACCTTGGGCAAGTCACTTCACTTCTCTGTGCCTCAGTTACCTCATCTGGAAAATGAGAAGCAGCATGGCTCAGTGGAAAGGGCACGGGCTTTGTAGTCAGTGGTCATGGGTTTAAATTCCAGCTCCGCCAGTTATAATAATAATAATGATGGCATTTATTAAGTGCTTACTATGTGCAAAGCACTGTTCTAAGCGCTGGGGAGGTTACAAGGTGATCAGGTTGTCCCACGTGGGGCTCACAGTCTTATTCCCCATTTTACAGATGAGGTAACTGAGGCACAGAGAAGTTAAGTGACTTGCCCAAAGTCACACACATGACAGTTGGTGGAGTCAGGATTCAAACCCATGACCTCTGACTCCAAAGCCCTGCTCTTTTCCACTGAGCCACGCTGCTTCTCTTAAGTTGTCAGCTATGTGACTTTGGGCAAGTCACTTAACTTCTCTGTGCCTCAGTTACCTCATCTGTAAACTGGGGATTGACTGTGAGCCCCCTGTGGGACAACCTGATCACCTTGAAACCTCCCCAGTACTTAGAACAGTGCTTTGCACATAGTGCTTAATAAATGACATTATTATTATTATTATTATTATTATTACTTGGGACATGGACTGGGTCCAACCTGATTCTCTTTTATCTACCCCAGCGCTTAGTATGGTGCCTGACAGGTAGCAAATGCTTAACAGATGCCATTAAAAAAAAATGAATCCTGATGAACCTTTCACCAAACTCTGGCAATAAATCTTTAAAGTGCTTGCTTAATTTACTTAAGCAATGCAGTATTCACAGTTCTACTGATACTGCAAGTGACAGAATAATAATGATAGTGGTACTATGTGCTAAGAACGGCGGCAGACATAAGATAAAAAGGTCAGACATGACCCCGGACCCACATGGGGCTCACAGTCTAAGTAGGAGGAAAACTGTGTAGCCAGCCACTTAAAAAAGTGTAGACTTTCCCAGGTGCAGGCATGTATGTAAAATGGAATTTCTTGAGGCTCACTATCAGTGTCTTCATTGGACTGATGCTGCAAAATACTCCATGATCACATGTTGCTGTCTTGTTGTTGTTTGCCTCCAAGTTTTTGTTGATGCTCCAATTCAGGCATTTACAGTTGTCTGCATCTGAGTGCTCCTTTGGACTTCATTTTTGATAATGGGAGACATGTTCAGGGAATCACTGAGTATGGCTACCATCTCTAGGGTTCAGTCATCTCCCTACAGCATTTTTGAATGATTGTTTATGGGACTCTGAATGATGTTGCGAAGCAGCATGGGCTTGGGAGATAAAAGGACCTGGGCTCTAATCCCTCCTCTGCTACTTGTCGGCTGTGTGACCTTGGGCAAGTCGTTTAACTTTTCTGTGCCTCAGTTCCCTCATCTGTAAAATAGGGATTAAGATTGTGAGCCCCATGTGGGACAGGGACTGTGTCTAATCGAATTTGCTTGTATCTACCCCAGATAGAACAGTGTTTGACACAAAGTAAGTGCTTAACAAATACCACAGTTATTATTATTATGTGCCAAGTCTGTGTTGAGGTGTCATTAATAACAAATCAAGAGTTATGCAAACCATCAATTCTTTCTCCCTGGAAAGAAAAACAAGAAAAAATACTTTCTAGTTTAATACTACTGTGTTGTTGGTGACAATGGGGCATTTATCAGCAAATCACTTCATTTTTGCAACTGATAGCTTGTGAGACAACTTAGAAAATGTCTGCTATTGATACTGATGTATGAGGCTTTCGCAGGTATAAATATGCATAAACTAATCTGAAGGGTTAACCATTACCAGTTATCAAACCAAAAAATCTTCCCATTAATCTGATGAAAATAGAACTGACAAAGGGAAGGAAGAAATTCAAAAAGTAAAACATGGATTAGAAAGAGCACGGTTTTGGGACTCAGGAGACCCAGGTTTTAATCTGGCTCTGCCACTTGCCTACTATGTAACTTTTGGCTAAACTCTTAACTCTTCCATGCCTCAGTTTCCTCATCTGTACAATGCGTATACAGAACGTGTTCTCCCTCCCTTTAGATAATGATTCCCATCTGGAATAAGGACTCTATTCAACCTAATTCTCTTAGGTCTACCCCAGTGTTGACACAGTGCTTGTCACATGTCTTGTCTCATGCTGCCGAGTTGTCTCCCACCCATAGCGACTCCATGGACACTCTTCTAGACTGTGAGCCCGTTGTTGGGTAAGGACCGTCGCTATATGTTGCCAACTTGTACTTTCCAAGCGCTTAGTACATTGCTCTGCATACAGTAAGTGCTCAGTAAATATGATTGATTGAATAAATGAATGAAATGGACATGTCTCTCCCAGAACACCACCTCTCAATCTGCGATTCCTCTGGTAGCGTATTCATATAATTTTCTTGGTAAAACTACAGAAGTTATTTACCATGGCCTTCTTCTGCACAATAAACTTGAATCTTCACCCCCAACTCTCTCCCCTGCCACTGCTACCCAGCCCAGGTGAGTTTTGACTTGTAGCAGATTTCCTTCCACTCGCTGGCCATTGCCTATACCAGGAATGGAATGGATAGGCCTCTGCTTGACTCTCCCTCCCCTAACCGAGACTGGTAGAGAACTGGAAACTTTCCAGCTGAGACCTTGAGAGGGGCCTTGCCACATAGCACTTAATAAATGTCATTATTATTTTTAGCATTAAAACAAGTCGCCCCCTCCTCCAGAAGCTTGTGTTTCCATATGGACATCAAACACGTAGTACATATGTCACCAGGCAAACCCGTGTTGACCTTAGTGGGAATTTCTGGGATAGAAAGCTGAAATGTCTATCAGTAAACCATTCTAGTGTCTGACATTCCTGAATATATTGATCACTCAAGCTCAACAAGCTAGAGTGGAAAGCTGAAACTGCCTCCTGCTATATCATGTGTCATAAACAGAGCCAGCTCATGGAATGGAATCGAAACACAGACTGTCAAGTCAATAAAAAGCATCTCCAGTATGATATATCTATAACTGTAAATAGAAACTGAATAGCATTAGAGGACTACTGGATAATATACTCCATACCATTTTGGACATACACCAAATGACAGAGGAACTGTGGTAAAGCATTTTATGTTGATAGCTGGTTGATAAGGAAAATATTTTCAGTACTTTATGTTTTTGATTAAAATTCAGTTACTGAATTGTGCTTCTGTATGTGTCAAAACATAATGAGGCAGACTGCCAAAAAAGACTTAATTTGATTAGTAGAAAAGCATTATAATCTGGTGGACATGGTCCTTTATATTTGAAATTATGCTTAAAATCCACTACATTGTCTTCAAGGAAAATGAAATAGAGCTGTGGATAACAAATCCAGATTTAAAAAAAGGCTTTGTCTCAGCTAGGCTGCTTGAGCTCCTGATAAACATTGTTACTGTATTTCGTCATCTGCTTATGAGAGCAATTAAAAAGGCATTAATTTTAAAATCGTCTTAAAACCTATAGACACAATTTACTTATCATTTCTTTTAATTTGGATTTATTAAATTCTAAAGAGTGAAATCAGTGTTTGGTAAATTTTTAAAAAAGGAAAAATACTCGGACTGCCATGCCCTGCTATTTCATCGTCCTCCTCAGTGCTTGGATCTGTTCCTTGGCTTCCAATTTTTAATGAATCAATCATATTTACTGAGTGCTTGCTGTGTGCAGAGCACTCTACTAAGTGCTTGGGAGAGTACATTGTAACAGAGTTGGTAGACACATTCCCTGTCCCAAGTGAGTTTACAGTCTAGGCACTGATATAATAATAATAATAATAGTATTTGTTAAGCGCTTATTATATGCCAAGCACTGTTGTAAGCTCTAGGGTAGATACAAGGTAATCGAGTTGTCCCACAAGGGGCTCACAGTCTTAATCCCCATTTTACAGATGAGGTAACCGAGGCCCAGAGAAGTGAAGTGACTTACCCAAAGTCACATAGCTGACAAGTGGCGGAGCCAGGATTAAACCCACGACCTCTGACTCCCAACCTGTGCTCTTTCTACTAAGCCACCCTGCTTTCAAAGGCTGACTTGGGTTTGGGGGAAAGGGAATCTCACCAAAAATTGATAGGAAAGATCGCCATCCTTAAAAGATATTGCCAAGGAGTGACTCTCAAATTTACCCAGCCGCAGCTCTTCCCACTTTCATTGTTGTCGTCTTATGCTGTTGAGTCGTGTCTGACCCGTAGTTACACCATGGACACATCTATTCTGGACCGCCCCACCTCCATCTGCAATCGTTCAGGTAGTCTATCCATAGAGTTTTCTTGGTAAAAAATATGGAAGCGGTTTACCATTGCCTCCTTCCACACAGTAAACATGAGTTTCCATCCTCGACTCTCTCCCATGTCGCTGCTGCCCAGCACAGGTGAGTTTTGACTTGTAGCAGATTGCTTTCCACTCGATAGCCACTGCCCAATCTAGGAATGGAATGGGTATCCCTCTGCTTGACTCTCCCTCCTGTAGTCAAAACTGGTGTAGTACTGCAAGCTCTCCAGGTGCAACCCTGAGAGGTGTCCCATTTTCATAGCCTTCCTAAAAAAAAAAAAAAAAATAATAATGGCATTTATTAAGCGCTTACTATGTGCAAAGCACTGTCCTAAGCACTGGGGAGGTTACAAGGTGATCAGGTTGTCCCACGGGGGGCTCACAGTCTTCATCCCCATTTTACAGATGAGGTAACTGAGGCACAGAGAAGTTAAGTGACTCGCCCAAAGTCACACAGCTGACAAGTGGCGGAGTCGGGATTTGAACCCACGACCTCTGACTCCAAAGCCCGGGCTCTTTCCACTGAGCGATGCTGCTTCTCTAAAAACCCACCTCCTCCAAAAAACTTCCCAGACTGATTCGCAACACCTCATTTGGTTTAGCATGCCACGTACCATTGATGTATTTTATTTCTATCTCATGTGTTTTATTTGTATGTCTTAATGATGTACTCACTTCTTTCATTTGTGGTAATTCCTGTTGTGTCCATGCTCCTACTCTGTGTAACTCATTTTTCTGTGCCTCCCCTATTTGATTGTAAGCCTTTTTCAGTGGTATTTGTTAAGCATTTACTGTGTCAAGCCCTGCCCTAAGTAGTGGAACACAGTCCCTGTCCCTTATGGGGCTCACAGTCCAAAGAGGAGAGAGAATAGGTACTCAGTACCCATTTTACAGGCAAGGCAACTAAGGCACAGAGAAGTAAAGTGACTTGTCCAGGATCATACGAGAAAGGGTGGAGCCAGGATTCTTTTTGAGTTCAGGGAGCGTGTTTCTTGCCTTTATTCTCCCAAGCTTTTAGAGCCTACTTCACACTCAGTAGCTGCTCAAAAAATTGCATTGATTCATTCTTGCACAGACTCTAGAGTGAGCAGGGAACATGACTCCGCCACTTGCCTGCTGTGTGACCTTGGGCAAGTCGCTTCCCTTTGCCTCAGGTACCTCATCTGTATAATGGGAATAGGACTGAGTGCCGTGTGGGACAGGGACAGTGCCCAACCTGATTATCCTGTACCCCTGTGCTTAGAACATAGTGCTTAACAAATACCATTATAATTGGAGACTGACTCTCCCCACCTTCAAAGCCTTATTGAAGGCCCTTCTCCTCCAAGAGGCCTTCCCTGAATTAGCCCTCCTTTCCTCTTCTCCCAATCCCTTCTGCGTCACCCTGATTTTCTCCCTGTGAGCCCACTATTGGGTAGGGACTGTCTCTATATGTTGCCAAATTGTACTTCCCAAGCACTTAGTACAGTGCTCTGCACACAGTAAGCGCTCAATAAATGATTGATGATGATGATGATGATGACAACTCTGTTATTATTATTTTGTCCTCTCCCAACCTCTAAGTACAATGCTCTGCATACGGTAAGTACTCAATAAATGTTTGCCTGATTTTTTTTAGTGGTATTAAGTGATTATTATGTATTAGGTGCTGTACTAAGCACTGGGGTGGATACAAGCAAATTGGGTTGGACACAGTCCCTATCCCATCTGGTGCTTACAATCTCAATCCCCATTTTATAGATGAGGTAACAGAGGCCCAGAAGAGTGAAGTGACTTGGCCAAGGTCACACAGCAGACAAATGGCAGAGCTGGGATTAACACCCATGACCTTCTCACCCCCAGGCCCATGTGCTATTTATTACACTATTTCGCTTCTCTAAAGCAAAGAAGCAGCGTGACTCAGTGGCAAGAGCCTGGTCTTAGGAGTCAGAGGTCATGGATTCAAATCCCGGCTCTGCCACATGTCTGCTGTGTGACCTTGGACAAGTCACTTAACTTCTCTGAGCCTGTTACCTCATCTGTAAAATGAGGATTAAGACTGCGAGCCCTACATAGGACAACCTCATCACCTTGTGTCCCCCCAGTGCTTAGAACAGTGCTTTGCACATAGTAAGTGCTTAACAAATGCCATTAATATTATTATTATTATTATTATTATTATTATTAAGTAGGACAGGGAAGCCATGGTATCTTTGTCTCTAGCTTCTGGCCTTCCCAGCTTATCCTCAGTAGAAATACTAATGTTCCAGAAATATCATCTTTACCTGCCATTTCATCTGTGGCACTATGTATCTTCTCAGAATTATTAATGAATGTCTCTATATGTTGCCAACTTGTACTCCCCAAGTGCTTAGTACAGTGCTCTGCACACAGTAAGCACTCAATAAATATGATTGAATGAATGAATGAATAGTATATGCTTGGCTTGGGATCACCAACAGCTCTGGTGTCCTTTGGAGTGACAGAGAATCAATGGTATTTGAGCGCTATTTGCAGAACACTGTACTAAGCACTTGATAGAGTACAGTACAACAGAGTTGGTAGATGCATTCTATGTCCATAAGGAGACTACATTCTAGAGGGAGAGACAGACATGAATTTAATAAATTATGGACAATAATAATAATAATAATAATGGCATTTATTAAGTGCTTACTATGTGCAAATCACTGTTCTAAGCGCTGGGGGGGGGAATAAAAGGTGATCAGGTTGTCCCACGTGGGGCTCACAGTCTTAATCCCCATTTTACAGATGAGGTAACTGAGGCTCAGAGAAGTTAAGTGACTTGCCCAAGGTTGCACAGCAGGCAAGTGGCAGAGCCGGAATTAGAACCCATGACCTCTGAATCCTAAGCCTGTGCTCTTTGCACTGAGCCATGCTGCTTTTCTATAAGTGGATCTCTCTGAGTGTGGTGGGAATCCACATTCTTGGCCTTTTAGTTCTGTTCTTGCATGTTCTGTGGTCCTGGATCTTCTTCCCAATTGGAATAATACCAAACTTCCTCTTCTCTCCTTCCCTCAAGTTCCCTGTCAGCCTTCCACATTTAAGAAGGTGTCTTTTGTTTTTAACCAATGTTACCTGATGAGGAGGAAAAGCTTTTCTCCTAATGAACCACTTGAGATTTTTCGAGAAAGCAAAAACTAAACTGTAAGGTAACTCCCATCAGTGCTATTTAAATTCCAGAAGTAGATTGAGCACGTTTTTTTTAAATGGATTCTAAATCTCATTTCATTGTGTTTAAAATATGTGAAAGAGCTATAGGCACCCCGGGTATAATAAGCTGGCTATATTTCTCAAATGACTGAATGACTAAGGAGGAAGTTGACTAATGAAAATGTTTTGTTGATGGTGAACTGTTTACTGCTCAGCCACTCTAGGTGTGATTAGATAGTAGAAAATGGAAATTGCACTTTGCTTGAGAGGATAATTCTATCTTTTCATTCTTATCTTTGCTTCACAGTGATCAGGAGAAATCATTTAGTATGTGTATAAGGATGACCACATTATGAAGTGTGAGTAACACCTGGCACAAAGAAGGGACAGATAAATCAATCTATGGAATTTGAATACTGACTGTGTTCAGTGCACTGTACCAAGCACACGAGAGAGAACAATACAATAGAGTTGGTAGGCAATGTTCCCTGCCCACAGAGAGGTTACAGTCTAGATGGGGAGACAGACATTAAAATGAATTGCAGATATGTGGGGCTGAGGGTGGAGTGACTATTGAGTGCTAAAGGAACACAGATCCAAGTGGACAGGTGATGCAGAAGGGGAAAAAAGGAGGGGAAATGATGACTTTATCAGGAAAGGCCTCTTAGAGGAGATGTGATTTTTATAAGGCTTTGAAGGTAGGGCGAGTGGTGGTCTTTCCTATATGAAGGGGGCAAGAGTTCTAGTCCAGAAGGAAGACTTGGGCAAGGGGTTCGCAGCAAGATAGATGAGATAGAGGTAAGGTGAGTAGGTTGACTAATGGACAGGGAACATGTGTACCATTGCTATTATATAGTTCTCTCCCAATGCTTAGTTCAGTGCCTTCCCAACAGTAGCTCTCAAATATTGATATGAAGCTGATGGTAAGGAGTCTCTGTTTGATGTGAAGATGGATGGGCATCCACTGGAGGTATTTGAAGAGTGGGGAGATGCAGACTGAAAGGTTTTATTAGAAAAATGTTCCATACAGCAGAGTGAAGTAAGGACTAGAGTAGAGAGAGGCAGAGGCAGGGAAGAAAGTGAGAAGGCCATTGCAGTAGTCAACAGGGATATGATGATGATGATGATAATGATGATGATGATGATGATGATAACATTTTCTAAGCACTTACCCTGTGCCAGGCATGTTTGGATCAATGTATTAACAGTTTGGATGTAGAGCAAAAAGCAGATTTTAGAGATGGTTGTGAAGGTAGAACCAACAGCAATTGGTGACAGATTGAATTTGCTTGAGTTGAATTTTTTATGGTATTTAAGTGCTTACTGTGTGCCAGGCACTGTACTAATTGCTAGGGCAGACACAAGCTAATGTGGTTGGACATAGTCCCTGTCCTATATGGTGTCCATCATCTTAATCACCATTTTACAGATGAGGTAACTGAGGTACAGATAATTTAATGGACTTGCTCAAGGTCACGCCGCAGACAAGTGGCAGATCTGGGTTTAGAATCTAAATCCTTCTAGTGCCCAGGCTTTTAGCAGCAGGCCACACTGCTTCTCAACTCCCTTGAATGAGAGATGTCGAGAATAATGCCAAGATTATAGCCTTGTAGGATGGAGAATAGTAGTGATGGGAAAGACAGGGGAGGACAGAACTTGGGTGGGAAGATTAGCTCTGTTTTGGATATATTAAGTTGGAAGTGTGGGAGGAACATTCAAGTGATGTCCTGAAAGCATGAGGAATTGCATGACTGCAGGGAAGGGAAAAGGTAGATTTGGGCATCGTCCACCTAGAGATGGTAGTGGGAGCCGTGGGAGTGAGGCAGTAGGTGTAAATGGAGAATAGTAGGGGACCTAAAGCTAAACTTTGAGGTGAGTGGAATGCAGAGGAGGAGCTGCCTAAAGGGGCTGAGAAGAAACAGAGAGAGAGGAGAGACAGAGAGAAGGAGAACAAGGAGAGGAACATGTCAGTGAAGCTTGGGTTGGATAATCTTTTTGGAGAAGGAGGTGGTTGACAGGGTCAAAGAAGCTGAGAGGTCAAGGAGGGCTAGGATGGAGTAGAGGCCATTGGATTTGGCAAGAACTGGGTCACTGATACTCTTCAAAAGGACAATCTCTATGGAGTGAAGGGGGGCAAAAACCAGGTTGAAGGGGTCAAAGGGAGATGTGAAGAAAAGGAAATGGAGGCCCTGGGTTTAGACAACAGGTCTTGGGAAGCAGTGTGGCTCAGTGGAAAGAGCACAGGCTTGGGAGTCAGAGGTCATGGGTTTTAATCCCAGCTCCGCCACTTGTCTGCTGTGTGACCTTGGGCAAGTCATTTAACTTCTCCGTGACTCAGTTCCCTCATCTGTGAAATGGGGATTAAGACTGTGAGCCCCAGGTGGGACAACCTGTTGACCTTCTATCTACCCCAGTGCTTGGAACAGTGCTTGGCACATAGTAAGTGCCTAACAAATACCACTTAAAAAAAGGTCTGTTTTGAGCCATAGGTGCCAACATCTGCTCTATAACAAACTGGATGATGAAGCTCTTAATTGTAAGTAGGATGAACCAAAAAATACTTTGAAGAGTATCAGACTGTGACAGCTGAGCAACAGAAGGTTTATCAGCTTGAGGTGCAACCCTAAAATAAGGGTAAACTTTGAAAAGATCTTAACACTAAGGGAGAACAAAGTTGAAGAAGCAGCTTGGACTAGTAGAAAGGGCACAAGCCTGGGAGCCGGAAGGACCTGGGTTCCAATGCCAACTTTGCCACGTGCCTGCTGTGTAACCTTGGGCAAGTCACTTGTTTTGCACATAGTAAGTGCTTAACAAATGCCATCATTATCATTATTGCTTAACTTCTCTGGTCCTCTTTTACCTCATCTGTAAATGGGGATTAAAACTATGAGCCCTAAGTGAGGTTGGACACAGTCTCTGCTCATCTTGTATCTTCCCCACTGCTTAGCTTATAGTGGACGGGGACTGTTTTCATTTATTGTTATATTGAACTCTACCAAGTGCTTAGTACAGTACGTTGCACACAGTAAGTGCTCAATAAATATGATCGAATGAATATAGTGCCTGGCACATAGTAAGAGTTTAAAATACCTTTTGAAAATGAAAAGCATTGATAACAGTTTGTTTCCACATGACCTGACATAGTTTTTAAGTGTCTGTGTTGTGGACGGAATTGTCAGCTCTATTTTAAAAATCTCCCCTTCACGGCATGGTGTTTTAGAGGAGGGCTAGTCTGGTCTCTGGAGGACGAAGGCTCAGTTCTAAACTGTGCCACTGGCCTGCTGTGTGACTGTGGAAAGAGTATGGGCCTGGGTTCAGAGGCCTAATTCTGGCTCTGCCAGTTGTCTCCTGTGTGACCTTGGGCAAGTCATTTGGCTTCTCTGTGCCTAGGTTTCCTCAACTGCAGAATAGGGATTCAATAGCTATCCTCCCTCCTAATTAAACTGTGAGTCCCATTCAGGCTGATTAACTTGTCTCTATCCCGGAGTTTAGTACAGTGCTCATTCATTCATTCATTCATTCATATTTATTGAGTGCTTACTGTGTGTAGAGCACTGTACTAACCACTTGGGAAGTACAAATTGGCAACATATAGAGACAGTCCCTACCCACCAATGAGCTCACAGACTAGAAGGGAGAGACAGACACAAAAGAAACTATATTAACAAAATGAAATAAATAGAATAGTAAATATGTACAAATAAAATAGAGTAATAAATATGTACAAACATATACACAGGTGCTGTGGGCAGGGGAAGAAGGTAGGGCAGGGGGCTGGGGAGGGGGAGAGGAAGGAAGGGGCTCAGTCTGGGAAGGCCTCCTGGAGGAGGTGAGCTCTCGGGCTTTGAAGGGAGGAAGAGAGGTAGCTTGGCGGATGTGCAGAGGGAGGGTCTTACAGGCCAGGGGGACGACGTGGTCCGGGGTTGACGGCGGGACAGGTGAGAACAAGGCCCAGTGAGGAGGTTAGTGGCGGAGGAGTGGAGGGTGTGGGCTGGGCTGGAGAAGGAAATAAGGGAGGTGAGGTGGGAGGGGGCGAGGTGATGGACAGCCTTGAAGCCGAGAGTGAGGAGTTTTTGCTTGATGAGTAGGTTGACTGGTAGCTACTGGAGATTTTTGAGGAGGGGATTAACATGGCCAGAGCATTTCTGTACAAAGATGATCTGGGCAGCAGCGTGAAGTATAGATTGAAGTGGGGACAGACAGGAGGATGGAAGATCACAGAGGAGGCTGATGCAATAATCCATTTGGGGTAGGATGAGAGATTGACCCAGCAGGGTAGCAGTTTGGATGGAGAGGAAAGGGCGGATCTTGGCGATGTTGCGGAGGTGAGACCGGGAAGTTTTGGTGACAGATTGGATTTGAGATTTGAACAAGAGAGCAGAGTCAAGGGCTTGTGAGACGGGAATGATGGTAGTGCCGTCAACAGTGATGGGAAAGTCAGGGAGAGGGCAGGGTTTGGGTGGGAAGATAAGGAGTTCAGTCTTGGACATATTGAGTTTTAGGTGGTGGGCAGACATCCAGATGGAGATGTCTTGAAGGCAGGAGGAAACACGAGCCTGAAGGGAGGGAGAGAGAGCAGAGGCAGAGATGTAGATTTGGGTGTCATCAGCGTAGAGATGATAGTTGAAGCCGTGGGAGTGAATGAATTCACCAAGGGAGTGAGTGTAGATAGAGAACAGAAGGGGACCAAGAACTGACCCTTGAGGAACCTTTACAGTAAGGGGATGGGAAAGGGAGGAGGATCCTGCAAAAGAGACTGAGAATGAACGGCTGGAGAGATGAGGAGAACCAGGAGAGGACAGAGTCTGTGAAGCCAAGGTTGGATAGCGTGTTGAGGAGAAGGGGTCAGTCAATAGTATTAGCTGGGCTTTTCTGTGTGCAGAGCACTGTACTGAACATTTGGGAGAGTGCAATGTAGTAATATACAGACATGAATCCTGCCAGTGCTCTTGCCACCTGGAAGGTATGATCACTGTTTGAAAGGTTGGAGAAACCTCGCCTCCTGTGGAAGAGATGATTGAACATGGCCCTTCTGGAATTTAAATTCTAATCTTTTGCAAAGTCTGTGTCTTTCAGTTGCATTGATTAGCTCCTGGTGCTGTTGGCTTGACCGATTTCACATATCTGTGCTGATGTCCATATCTGTGATTTATCATTATTAATGTTTGTCTCACCTTCTAGACTGTAAGCTCATTGTGGGAAGGGAAGGTGTCTGTTCTTCATAATGTGCTCTCCCAAGTGCTTAGTACTGTGTTCTGCACACAGTAAATGCTCAATAAATGTGATGACTGATTTACAAGTCACTTAACCTCTCTGTACTTCAGTTTCCTCATGTAAAATGGGCTAATAACACCTGCTTTTCTAACCTCCTTACGGGGATGTCGTGAGGGTAAAAATAAGATAATTAATATTAGAGCACTTTAAAGATAAAAGTGCTATTCAAAACCAAGGTATTATTGAACCTAAACAAAGTGCACATGGATGCGTATGTTGATTGTTGCCACTGGAAATTTTTGAGGAGGGGAGTAACATGCCCGGAGCGTTTCTGCACAAAGATGATCCGGACACATGTGCACAAGCACACAGACATGCGCATACATCCATATGTGAATATGTAAGAGATTTGCTGTATAGGTCTTAAATTAGCATTAGAATCCCTAAAAATGCATTAATATCATCCTCCAAAAAGCAGCTATGTATCATAACTCAGTGTAGTGATTTGTATACAGTGCATACCTGCATGTATACTGGAGCAGTCATTACTTCAAATACTTTTTCAGGGCATTCCCTTCCTATGGACAAAAACTAGCAAGGAAATAAGTTTTCTGAATAAGAGGAAAGGGTTCATATTAAAGTAGGTGTGATTTTGATTGGCTCTAGGAAGAACTTGATAATCACCGTCTAAAAATCTACTAAGGGAGATTTTGGGGTCTCTATTTTCAGTGACCTATTGGAAAGAATAGACACATCTATTTACTAGACCAATATACACGTGCCTAGTGGTAGGACACTGAACCACATGATGTCTTGAAGTCCTTCCTAGGTGTGATTCCATGAAGTAAAACCTGATTATTGGAGTGCTGAGGGTCGATCATTCAGTAGTATTTAAGAAGTGCTTATTATGTGCAGGAAACTGTAACAAGTGCTTGAAAATGTACAGTACAATAATGAGCCTGCAGTCTAAGGGGGAGATAAACATTAAGAGAAACTACAAACAAAGGAGAGGAAATAATTTCACAGGTATTATCTTGGTTACTGTCCTGGATACCCAACTGTCATGATTCCATTTAATTGCCATCTGCAAGTGACCTTAATTTATCTTCATCACTCCCTGGTTATAGCTTAAGTACTTAGAGAGACTCATGTTGAGGCTGATTCTCCCAGAGAGGCTTGTTTTCTCTTTCTTTCGTAAACAGACTGCAGACATGGTTGCAGTGCACTCAACTCTGAAAGAGTTAATGCTTCTCCCATATTACTACCAGGAAACCTCTGAGGCCTTGACTAAAATGGCCTCAGCAGTATTTAATAATAATAATAATAATGGCATTTATTAAGTGCTTACTATGTGCAAAGCACTGTTCTAAGCACTGGGAAGGTTACAAGGTCATCAGGTTGTCCCACAGGGGGCTCACAGTCTTAATCCCCATTTTACAGATGAAGTAGCTGAGGCACAGAGAAGTGAAGTGACTTGCCCAAAGTCACACAGGTGACAATTGGCGGAGCCGGGATTTGAACCCGTGACTTCTGACTCCAAAGTCTGTGCTCTTTCCACTGAGCCACGCTGCTTCTCATACTTACTGCCTTTCCTGACTGAGTTCACATCTCACCACGCTGGAGTTCCCCAACTGCCATTTTGGCACATGAGCACTGATGTACAGATCCCATAGTCTTTGCATGCATATTCATAAATATATGAATGTATGCCTCCCATACTAAACATTAAGCTCCTTGGGGGCAGGAAAAGTGTCTACCAACCTTCTTGCATTACACTCTTCCTGGTGCTATGTAATAATAATGATATTGTTAAGTGCTTACAATGCGCCAGGCACTGTTCTAGGGGGTGGGGGTAATAATACTAATAATGATGGCATTTATTAAGTGCTTACTATGTGCAAAGCACTATTCTAAGCACTGTGGGGGATACAAGGTAACAGATTGTCCCACGTGGGACTTACAGTCCCATTTTACAGATGAGGTAACAGGCTTGGAGAATTTAAGTGACCTACCCAAGATCACACAGCAGATATGTGGCAGAGCCGGGATTAGAACCCATGACCTCTAACTACCAAGCCTGTGCTCTTTCCACTGGGCCACACTGCTTTGTATATATTAAGCACTCAATAAAAACTACTGAGTCAATGAACCAAAGAATTTGGTCCCAACACTAGAAACTATGCACATATCTTTATTCCCTGTTGCACCCTACATGTAATTTTGTGGGTTTTTTTTTTTAACTCTCTCTGCTGCTATATTATAAGCTTATTAAGGGCAGGAGTCTTGTCTACAAATTCTGTTCTCCTTAGGTCCTAAGTGCTTGTAAGTACAATAAATACTCAGAACATTAGGTTGATACTCAGTGCATTTTGATGGTACTGATGCCTGTCTACTTGTTTTGTTCTGTTGTCGGTCTCCCCCTTCTAGACTGTGAGCCCATTGTTGAGTAGGGATTGTCTCTATCTCCCGAATTGTACTTTCCAAGCACTTAGTACAGTGCTCTGCACACAGTAAGCACTCAATAAATATAATTGAATAAATTAATGAGTGGATGAATTGATTGATGCACTTAGTGGCTTGAGAGTGGCCAGAAAGTATTAATGAGCCTATTTAAGTTCTCAGCTTTCTCCTAGGGAACAACAAGCCAAGGGAGGAAGAAAACTTGGTGTTTATAAGCTGCTTCACTGGAGAGGCAAAGACCTAGATTCTTCCTTACTACTTTCCAGGAATTTAGGAGACTTGGGTCCTAATTCTGGCTTTGTCACTTGACTGCTTGGGCAAGCCGCTTGATTTCCCCTATTTGGGTCCATATCTGTAAAGTGGAAATAAAATGCTTATTCTCCCCCACCCTTGGACTGTTAGCCCCAGGTTGAACAGGCTGTTGTCAGATCTGAGGTGAATCTAACCCAGTGCTTAGCCCAGTGTTTGGCACATAATGTGTAAATGCTACATGTAACAGTTATTAATTTTTTTTTAGAAACTAGTATTGGATAGTGTACTGTTTGGCACAGTGGGGAAATGCTATGTGTAACAGTTACTCTTTTTTTTTAGAGACTAGTATTGGGTAGTGTAGTGAAAAGATGCAGAAGGGTGAACATTGACCATTTATTATTTCTTGTCTATGCTATGACTCTTTGAATTATTCTTTATGGCCAAAATGCAGCCATGGAGCCTAGAAGACTGTAATTCTCTTGGGCAAAAGGGTTTGAAGAGCTTTAGCATTCTGTGTGGGTTGCTGGCTGTGTGATTTTTCAAGGGCAGTCCAAAATAGAACAAGTTTACATAATCCAGCCTGAGGGTCACCAAGTTGGAAATCAACGGTGTGCAGTCTGTGTTCAGAAGGGAAGGACACAGCATGCAAATATTTAATAGAGAGAAAGAGAGATGTGTCTGATCTCAACTGAAACACTCACCTCCGCGTTTTACTTCTGGTCAGAAAACATGTCTTGGCTGCCGACCTGCTGGAGGGCATCCACATCCCGAGAAATGGCCTTCACCCTCTCCATCCCCCCCATCTTACCTCCTTTCCTTCCCCACAGCACCTGTATATATGTATATATGTTTGTACATATTTATTACTCTATTTATTTTAGTTGTACATATCTATTCTATTTATTTTATTTTGTTAGTATATTTGGTTTTGTTTTCTGTCTCCCCCTTTTAGACTGTGAGCCCACTGCTGGGTAGGGACTATCTTTGTATGTTGCCAATTTGTACTTCCCAAGCACTTAGTACAGTGCTCTGCACATAGTAAGCGCTCAATAAATACGATTGATGATGATGATGGGAGATCACATCTGGGATTCCCTGGATCTGTAGGATAGTTTTCACCTCTCTTTGGGACCAAACCCCCTCCCAGTGGGAAAGCAGGATTGGGGCAGGGTGAGGACTAAAAGCCTTCATAGTGTGGCTCAGTAGCAAGAGCACAGGCTTGGAAGTCAGAGGTCTTGGGTTCTAATTCCGGCTCCACCACTTGTCAGCTGTGTGACTTTGGGCAAGTCACTTAACTTCTCTGTGCCTCAGTTACCTCATCTGTAAAATGGGGATTAAGATTGTGGGACAACCTGATTACTTTGTGTCCCTTCAGTGCTTGGCACGTAGTAAGCGCTTAACAAATGCCATTATTATTATTTCTATTATCATTATTATTCAGCTTCGTGAAGTCACTGAACATGCTGCTATCCCAGCTTGCCTGTTTTATATTTCCAGAGGGATGAAAATTCATGGGGTGCAATGGCCCTGGTGGTTATTTGGGAAAGCAGTGGTTGAGGGCAAAGCTTCTGGACCTCTGTATCCAACTGCTGCCTTCAGATAGATCCTGGATCGGCTAAAAAGAAAAAGCTGTCCCTCCGAAGGCCTCCCAAGGACACCCGTTCACTCTAACAGAAGAGGATTGATTAGAAATACAAATGTAGGACAAGTGAATTTAAATGGAGCAAATGGAATATTGCATTTACTCTACCACCTCATCAGTCTACAGTTCTCTAGGCAGATTTCCAGCTTCTCTGGACTGGCTTGGCTTTAAATATATGGATAACCCTTTTATTGGAGTTCTGTTAGCACAGTTTGATATCACTGGTATTCAGGGCTTACGTTTGTCGATAGTTTGAAGTGAGTTTGGGATTGGGATATGTTCGGATGTTTCTGGAAATTACTGATTCATTCATTAATTCAGTCATACTAAGTGCTTAATGTGTGCAGAGCACTGCACTAAGCGCTGATGCCAAGTGGGTAATAAATTCCCTTGGTGGTCTAGTGGAAATTTCACGGCTCTGGAAGTCAGAGTACCTGGGTTCTGATCCCAGCTTTGCCTTGTGCCTGTTGTGTGACCCTGAACAAGTCACTTTACTGTACCTCAGGGTCCTCACCTGTAAAACAGGTATTCAATACCTATTCTTTCATTATTTATGGACTGTGAGCAGTGTGGGGCAGGAACTGTGTCCAACCTAATTAACTTATATGTACCTCAGCATTTAGATCAGGGCCTGACACATAAGTGTCCAAACAATACCACAGGTGGTTTCAATTGTTAGTTTCTTCCTTTGTTAAAAGGAACATTTTTTCTGCAGTAGAACCATTTCAGTGATCTGTAAATAATCATAGTTTGTATGACCATGTCATGCACGACCCTTACTGTTTTGGAATTACAGGTTGTTCAGAGGATGGACTTTTCCATTAATGCCGCAGTTCAGAAAGGATCCGCCTAGCCATCTGAGAAAATCAAGCCCAGAGGTTGTGTCATTATCTGGCTTTTAATGCTGTCGGAAATCTGAAGCCAAGGAGGAGGCAAGAGGGGACACACCACAGGCAGCCTATTGCTGTCACTAGCTGTAGCTATTTTGACCCGTAGGCTGCAGAGGGTGCCAGGAAAGTAGCCCCAGCTATGCCAGGGTTGGGGAGTGGTGGGTGGGTGGGTAGGAATGAGATTGGTGGTGGGTGGGAGTGGCAAATCGGGCTGCTACTATGGTGTCCTGTATTAATGCCACTATTCACTCATTCATTCCTTCATTCAATTGTATGTATTGAGCAGTTACTATGTGCAGAGCACTGTACTAAGCGCTTGGGAAGTACAAGTTGGCAACGTATAGAGACGGTCCCTACCCAACAATGGGCTCACAGGCTAGAAGGGGGAGACAGGCAACAAAACAAAACATGCGGACAGGTGTCAAGTCATCAGAACAAATAGAATTAAAGCTAAATGCACATCATTAACAAAATAAATAGAATAGTAAATATGTACAAGTAAAATGAATAGAATAATAAATCTGTACAAGCATATATACAGGTGCTGTGTGGAGGGGAAGGAGGTAGGGTGGGGGCGATGGGGAGGAGGAGAGGAAAAAGGGGGCTCAGTCTGGGAAGGCCTCTTGGAGGAGCTCTCAGTAGGGCTTTGAAGAGAGGAAGAGAGCTAGTTTGGCGGATGTGTGGAGGGAGGGCATTCCAGGCCAGGGGAAGGATGTGGGCCTGGGGTCGACAGAGGGACAGATGAGAATGTGGCATAGTGAGGAGGTTAGCAGCAGAGGTGTGGAGGGTGCGGGCTGGGCTGTAGAAAGAGAGAAGGGAGGTGAAGTAGGAGGGGATGAGGTGATGGACAGCCTTGAAACCGAGAGTGAGGAGTTTTTGCTTGATGGGTAGGTTGGTACTTTTGGTACCTCTGCTCCCAGACCCTCTCAAAATACTAGCCCTAGGAGTTCCAGAAGTGCTAGGGATATAGAAGTTCTGCCCCTCTTCTGCACTCCCTCTCTTCTGCTTTGAATCCCTCACTCCTTCTGGAAAAACCGTCCCCAGCCTTTCCATTTCAGAAGGAACACATCTTCCCCTCATGCAGTTCTTTCTGTGCTGTTGAAGGGAACCCCAGAAGAGAATAAAGTTCAGCATGATCTCTGTCCATAGAATGATTTCACTCACTTTGTGATGAAAGAAACAGACTTCTGTTCCAGAGGAAGCAAAGCGATTTCACCGTTTTGGTTTATGAACAGGGTGCGAATGTCTGATGTTCCGTGGAGAGTGTGTCTTGGATTGAATCTGATTTTGGTGAGGGAGGTGCTTGGTATGGGTGGGTCGGAATTAGAATTCACCCAATTCTCTTCTTCTCTAGTTTTGATTATTTAAAATGAGCTTGAAAGCATTCTTGCTTTGTTGGCTGTGTTTCGAGGCAGCCTGGCCTCTGAAGTGGAATCAGGTGGACTCAGGTTCTAATCTGTCATTTACCTACTAAATAACCTTGGTCAAGTCATTTAACTTTTTTGCCCGTTTCATCATCTGTAAAATGTGGATAAAACGTTTGTTCTTTCTCTCCCCTTTAGATTGTTAGCCCCACGTGGTATAAAAACTGTGCCTGATCTGATCATCTAGTATCTATGCACTGGGTTAACTCACCCAAGTATTTAATACAGTGTGTGGTATACAATAAATGCTTAATCAATCAGTGGTATTTGAGTGCCTATGCTATTCAGAGCTGTACTAAACACCTGGGAGAGTACAATGGAATAAATAGACCTGATTCCTGTCCTCAAGGAGTTTGCAGTATAGCGGGAGCTAAATAAACACAATCAATCATTATTTTGAAAAATAACTTTCCTGTATCATTCTTTTCCTCTTGGACCAAATCCACTGTAGTTAGGCCGAAGTGAGAGGAGACTTCGCCTTGAAGAAAGTTTAACAAATTAAAACACTACAACACTGAATTCACTTCCTGATACTAGCCCCAGGCCCCTGATGCCAGATAAGCCTCCTAAATAATGGAGTTTTCCAGGCCAGTTTTCTTCTCAATTGTTCCTGAGACTCCAAGAGGAAGCAGGGATTTTTTCACTCTTTTGAGCAGGATTTACTGTATTCTCAACCTCACCATTGTTTCCTTTGAGTCCTTATCTCCGAGGACTTCCAGAGAGAGCTCCAGAATCCTCAATATAGGAACTATGCTATATGTTATGATATCCTAGGGTGCTCTATGGAGTCTAGCCGAGTTATTGTTTTTAGAATATGAATATGTGTCTTGCAGGTGGTTGGGATTTTCACTTGGCTGAATTCTTAGGATCAGGAGTAGTGTTTTTACTTTCCTTTCAACTTTCGTCCTCAGGACCAGGTGTTTGTTTCACCAGTCTGTATGCAAAATTGAAAATGGATGATATTATGTTGTTTTTTCTGGGTTTTTTTTAACCTAAAACTTTAAGCCAGTCTTCCTTGGTTCTGCATATCAAGTTTTACTGCTTACCTATATGGTAAGCAGCCAGATGGAGCAACTGTAATTTCCAGAAATGAATTTGGAGAGAAAGGCAATTGGGCATAAACCCAACTTTGGAGATATTTAAATCAACTGTAGGATGACCCCAGCAGTCAGAAAACACATGTTGTGGTGACTCTTTCTCTATCTTTTTGGGTCTGTTTAATCTGAATTTTAAATCACTGAGGACCTTTGCAAACAGCTGCAGTAGCTAGGCATACTGAACATTCATCTTGAGAGAGGCGCATTGATTTCATTACCCTACAATTACCCTACATTACCCTACAGAGAAGCAGCGTGGCTCAGTTGAGAAAGAGCATGGGCTTTGGAGTCAGAGGTCATGGGTTCAAACCCTGGCTCCGCCAATTGTCAGCTGTGTGACTCAGTTACCTCATCTGTATAATGGGGATTGGGACTGTGAGCCCCACGTGGGACAACCTGATCACCTTGTAACATCCCCAGCGCTTAGAACAGTGCTTTGCACATAGTAAGTGCTTAATAAATGCCATCATCATTATTATTATTATTATTATTATTATTACAAAGCTGCCTATCCAAACTATTTAGAATTGAGGCTAGTTCTAATCATCAAAAATTCAGACAGGTGTTTGCCTAGTTTTGTTTCATTATTCAGCATTTTTTCCTTCAAATTATCCAAACTAGTTTTGGTTTGGCTAACCAGTGGATTGGGGTAACAGAAGTTCACATAATCCCTTTTCTATTGTAGCTGAATTACCTCGGCAGAGAAGCTCATTCAGAAGATTAAAACCATCTTAAACACTACTTTTCCAATATGGTATTCATAAGGTAGACCCTTAATTAAATCTAAGCAAAAATGTACCTGCTTGCACGAAGCATTTATGGTCCAGTTTAATGAAAAAAGCAAATATGCTTCCATATCTAAAATGTCTGGTTGTTCCCAGCTTCCCCTGGCTGACTTTGTGCAGTTGAAATGGGAAGAGGCACAGAGCCAAAATTTGGGAGAGAGTAATGAGATTTGTATGGAGAAAAGTAGATAGAGTCTAATAGTAGTTCCATTATTTCTCACAATGGCTTTATGTGCCTGGCTGGGTGTGGAGTTAATAAGAGTGAAGAAAAGTCTCTTCATTCTCAGATTCTGTTGGGATGTGCATTGATGTGGCTTTGAGCCGTGATAGACTGAATAGAATTGGGTGGCTGTTGACCCCACCTCAGGGTCAAGGGAGGGGACTTCACAAGGACTTCTCCCAGCTTTCCAACTCTACCTTGCTGTCAACATGTCAATCAATCAATCATATTTATTGAGCACTTACTGTGTGCAGACCACTGTATTAAACATTTGGGAGAGTACAATACAACAGAAGTGGCAGACATGTTCCCTATCCACAACAAGCTAACAGTCTAGAGGGGGATCCAGACATCAATATAAATAAATTATGGATATGCATAATAACGATGATGGTATTTGTTAAGCTCTTACTATGTGTCAGGCTCTCTATTAAGTGCTGGGGAGGATACAAAGCAATCGGGTTGGACACAGTCCCTGCCCCTCATTGGGCTCACCCTCTCAATCCCCATTTTATAGATAAGGTAACCGAGGCACAAGAGGAGAAGTGACTTGCCTAAGGTCAGACAGCAGACAAGTGGCAGAGCTGGGATTAGAACCCATAACCTTCCGACACCCAGACCCATGATTTATCCACTATATCATGCTGCATCTCTAAGTACAATGAGGATGAGGATGGGGTGGATAAAAGGTAAAAATCCAAGTGGGAGGGCGACACAGAAGGCAGTGGGAGAAGGGGATGAGGGCTTAGTCAGGGAAGACCTCTTGGATATGGCTTTGATAGTGGGAAAAGTTATGGTCTGTCCAATATGAAAGGGAGGACATTCCAGGCCAGAGGCAGGACATGGGCAAGAGGTTGGCGGTGAGACAGATGAGATTGTTACAGTGAGCAGATTGACATTAGGAGAGTGAAGTGTGTGGACTGGATTGCCGCAGGAGAGCAGTGAGGTAAGGTAGGAGGGGCAACGTGATTGAGTGCTTTAAAGCTGATGGTAAGGAGTTTCTCTTGGATGTGAAGATGGATGGGCAGGAACTGGAACTTCTTGAGGAGCGGAAACATGTCGACTGAATGGTTTTGTAGAAACATGATCCTGGCAGCAGAGTGAATTATGGATTATAATGGGGAGAGGCATGAGGCAGGTTGGTCAGCAAGGAGGCTGATGGAGTGATCAAGGTAGGGTGGGGAGAGTGCTTGGATTAACATGGTAACAGTTTGGATGAAGTGGGAAGACGGATTTTAGCAATGTTGTGACAGTTGAACCAAAAACATTTGGTGACAGACTGAATATGTGGGTTGCATGAGAGAGATGAGTCGAGGATAATGCCAAGGCTATGGGCTTGTGAAACAGGGAGGATGGTGATGCTGTCACAGTGAAGGGAAAGTCAGGGGGAGGATGGCATTTGGGTGGGAAGATAAGTTCTGTTTTGGACATGTAAAGTGTGCAGGACCTCCAAGTAGAGATGTCCTGAAGGTAGGAGGAAAACAGAGACTGCAGAGAAGGAGGGAGATCGGAGCTGGAGATGTAGATTGGAAATCATCCTCCCTCACTATATCCCATCTTCAGCATTAGACTGTGTTGTTTCATTCTCGTATAACCTACATCCTCCCTAACACCCGCCTCCACCCGAAACCCCCCTCCTTGCCTAAATGTAGCCTGTGTAATTCCTAGTCTTTCATGGACCAACTCCCCTTCATACCCAATCTCTTCCTAATTTAGTCATTGTTCTTCCTGGCCTTCACCAAGACACAACTCTTTCCATAAAATATTCTGCCCTGCCACTCTCTCCTGAGGAGATCAGTCTCACCTTCTCCTCCTTACCCTGATTCATTGGAAAAGGGGACAAGTTGGTTCACTGTTTGCTCCCGATACAAATTTCACATCAATTCACTGCACCATGCCTCACCTTCACTTCTTTGAAGCCCACATTATCCATCTCTACAAGCAACTGTAATTGTCAATCAGCCAGTGGTAGACTGTGAGCCTGTTGTTGGGTAGGGATTGTCTCTGTTGCCTAATTGTACTTTCCAAGTGCTTAGTACAGTGGTCTGCACACAGTAAGCGCTCAATAAATATGATTGAATAAATTAATTCATTTGAGTGCTTACTGTAGGCAGAGCACTATATTAAACTCTTGGGATGCCAAAGAGTAAGTGTACAGGTGATCCCTACCAAGAGGGAGTACAGATTAGAGGGGGAGACACCTATTAAATTGAATTACAGATGGAAATGTACTTAAGAGCTATAAAGCTGAGGGCAGAGTGAATGAGAAAGTGCTTAAGGGGAACAGCTCGAAGTGCAAAAGTGACACAGAAGGGAGAGCCAAGACAAGGAAGTGAGGGCTTAGTTGGGGAAGACCTCTTGAGGAGGTATGATTTTAGTAGGAATTTGCAAATGGTGAGAGAAGGGGGGTGTCGAATATGAAGGGGAGGCAGTTTCAAGCCAGAGGGAGAATGTGGGCAAGAGGTCCGTGATGAGGCAGATGAGATCAAAGTACAGTGAAAAGCTTGGTGTTAGAGGAAACAAATGTGCTAAATAATAAAAATAATAATAATAATGGTATATATTAAGCACTTACTATGTGCAAAGCACTGTTCTAAGTGCTGGAGGGCTACAAGGTGATCAGGATATCCCACATGGGGCTCACAGTCTTAATCCCCATTTTGCAGATGAGGTAACTGAGGCGCAGAAAAGTTAAGTGATGTGCCCAAAATCACACAGGTATGTGGCAGAGCCAGGATTAGAACACATGACCTCTGACTCCCAAGCCCGGGCTCTTTTCCGCTGAGCCACGCTGCTTCTCTAGGAGGTAGAGGGAAATCACCAAGGTGAGAGAGGAGGGGGAGAGCTGATTGAGTGGTTTAAAGCCAGTGGTAAGGAGTGTCTGTCTGATGCGGGCATGAATGGGAAAACTTTGGAAGTTTCTGAGGAGAGGGAAGACACAGACTAAAAGGTTTTCTTAGAAAAAGTGATCCGTGCAGCAGAGTGAAGTAGGGACAGAAGCGAGGAGAAGCAGTTGACAGGGAAGTCACTGAGGAGACAGATGCAGTAGTCAAGGCAGGATAAGATAAATGTTTGAGTCAGGGTAGTAGCAGTTTAGGGTGGAGAGGAAGAGGTGTGTTCTAGAGATGTTGAGAAGATAGAACTGACAGGATGTGATGATAGACTGAATTTGGGTTGAATGAGATTGAGTTGATAATGTCAAGGTTATGGATTTGTAAAACAGAATGGTGGTGTTGTCTACAGTAATGGGAAAGTATGGGGGAGGACAGGGTTTAGGTGGGAAGATGAGAAGCAGCATGACTTAGTGGAAAGAGCATGGGCTTGGGAGTCAGAGGTCATGGGTTCGAATCCTGGCTCTGCCACTTGTCAGCAGTGTGACTTTGGGCAAATTACTTAACTTCTCAGTGCCTGTTACCTCATCTGTAAAATGGGGACTAAGACTGTGAGCCCCACGTGGGACAAACTGATAACCTTGTATCTACCCCAGTGCTTAGAACAGTGCTTGGCACATAGTAAGTGCTTAACAAATGCCATTATTATCATTATCATCGTGAGTTCTGTTTTGGTCAAGTTAAGTTAGAGGTGTCAGCAGGACATCTAAGTAAAGACGTCCAGAAAGCAGGAGGAAATGTGAGACTTCAGAGAAGGAGAGAGGTTGGGCCTGGAGATGCAAATTTGGGACTCATCTCTGCACAGAGATGGTAGTTGGAACCATAGGAGTGAATGAGTTCTCCGAGGGAGGGAGTGGTGATGAAAAATAGAAAGTGAGCAACAATCTGGCCTTGAGGGGCTCCCAGAGAGGGTGGGAGACAGAGGAGGAGCCAGCTAAACAGATTGAGATGGAGGCTTAGGAGGAAAATCAGGAGAGGACAGTATCAGTGAAGCCAAGCGCTTAGTACAGTGCTCTACACACTGTAAGCACTCAATAAATACGATTGAATGAATAATCTTTCCAGGAGAAGGAGGGTGGTCCACAGTGTCAGAAAGCTAAGATGGTGAGGAGGATTAGGCTGGAATAGAAACTGCTGAATTTGCTAACAAATAATTTTGACTGTCTGTAATGAAGGTGTTATGAAAATGACAAGGGTAAGTAGGGAGAATGGAAACAGGTCTTTTTTTTTAAAAAAAAAGAGGGAAGGTTTGGAATTTCAAGAGTGGAAAGGGCAGGAATGAAAGATCTCTGTGTGATTAGAAGGACAGCTGCAGTAGAGACAATGGACCAACATTTTAAAGGCAGCAAGGAAGAGTGGGGTCAGTAGGACAGAAGGGTAAACAGAGAGAGGGCAGAGCAAGAAAAAATAACAAAAGAAAAGTGGTTTGCCTGTAATGGAGTCATCGCACTTGATGTGAGGTATGATGGCTGATGGCTGGGGGCAGCCGAGGCGGATGGATCAGCCCTGTGTTCACCATTCAGGAAAGGGGGCCATGAGCAGAGCAAAGGGGAAAATCAGTAGACCAAGAAATAGGTTTGTAAATAGCGGTTAGCAGCAAACACCCACCCACAGCCAAGGACAATTTTATGTGTGTGTGATGTGGGAATGGAGTATTGCACCAAACCCTCATGCATAATTTGGTTTCCACCAGCAACACCCTCATCTTTGAATATGAAAAACTGCTAGGAAAAAAAAAAAAACTTCTGGTGATGATTTCATTAGGCCAAGACCTATGGCAGCCATGAGGCTGAGCCAGAGTTGCACGTGAGAAGCCCTGCAAAGAGTTATGCAGTGTGATGACTTGGCTTAGTGGAAAGACCCCGGGCTTGGGAGTCAGAGGTCGTGGGTTCTAATCCCGGCTCTGCTACTTGTCAGCTGTGTGACTTTGGGTAAGTCACTTAACTTCGCTGTGCCTCAGTTACCTCATCTGTAAAATGGGGATGAAGACTAGAAGCCCTCTGTGGGACAACCTGATCACTTGTAACCTCCCCAGAGCTTAGAATAGTGCTTTGCACATAGTAAGCACTTAATGAATGCCTTCATTATTATTATTATTACTATTATTCTCTGTACCTCAGTGATCTCATCTGTAAAATGAGGATTAAGACTGTGAGCCTCCTCCTTCCACTCCCCCCTCCTCCCCCTCCCCATCTTCCCTGCCTTACCTCCTTCCCCTCCCCACAGCACTTGTATATATGTTTGTACATATTTATTACTCTATTTTACTTGTACATATTTACTATTCTATTTATTTTATTTTGTTAATATGTTTTGTTGTCTGTCTCCCCTTCTAGACTGTGAGCCAGCTGGTGGGTAGGGACCGTCTCTGTATGTTGCCAACTTGTACTTCCCAAGCGCTTAGTACAGTAATCTGTACACAGTGAGCACTCAGTAAATACAATTTAATGAATGAATGAATGAATCCCTATGTGGGACAATCTGATAACCTTGTATCTATCCCAGCGCTTAGAACAGTGCTCGGCACATAGTAAGTGCTTAACAAATACCATCATTATTTTTAGAGAAGCTGCGTGGCTCAGTGGAAAGAGCACAGGCTTTGGAGTCAGAGGTCATGGGTTCAAATCCCGGCTCCGCCAATTGTCAGCTGTGTGACTTTGGGCAAATCACTTAACTTCTCTGTGCCTCAATTACCTCATCTGAAAAATGGGGATTAAGACTGTGAGCCCCCCATGGGAAAACCTGATCACTTTGTAACCTCCCCAGTGCTTAAAACAGTGCTTTGCCCATAGTAAGCACTTAATAAACGCCATCATTATTATTATTGCTGCAGGACATGTATCAGTTTCGTTGGCCCTCACCCCCACCCTGCCCCTTGACATCTCTGATAGTATCACAGCTAATTGAAACTCTCCTTGGAGTTGAGTTTTTGAAGTCTATGATGGCTTCACTATTGCCCCAAACCTTTCAGGGCACTAGTTGTAACAGAGCTGTTTGTCTCAGGTGAGGCAGGATCTCTCATCACTCCTTAGGGGTCGTCAACTACTTGCTGCTCGGCTTTACTAAAGAGTGATGTTTTTCCTACTTTGGCCTGCCAGTTCCCGAGGCCTGGGGAAATCTGTATTGAGAGACAGGCTTAGGTTCTTGCACTTTGGTCAACCTTCACCGTTTACCAAGAACGAACCTCCCTGGCTCACTCGTTGGCCTTAAGTCCTAAATGCTCATATGCTAATTCCTTGTTTTGATTAGCAGATGGGTTCTTAGGCGTGGTGTTTGGAAAATGCTATTTAGATTTTCATTGCTCTGGAGAGGCAGATCCCTGAACGTACAACTCATATTGTAAGGACTAGAGAAAACAACTTGATAAGTGGCCAAAAATACTCAGAGCTGTGGTTCAGGCTTTGCTCTTCCTCTCTTCCAGCCCAGAGACTGAACCCCCATTCTCCGAGCAGTGATTTACGATGGCCTCCTCTTCCCTTCACACTTTGGATTTTTATTAACCATCCTTTCAGGGCCGTAAATCTGTCATTCAAGAGCATTTATGGAGTGTTTTCTGCCTGCTTAATGCTACACTAAGCTTGGGAGAGTACCCAGGCTGGGAAAACCCAGCGTCTTGGCAGTTACAGAGTTTATGATCATACAGGGGAAGACAAAATAAAAACTGTATGCACATGTGAAATCAAGCCTCAAAAATAATGGAAATATTCCTCCGGACTATCAAAGGTTGAATCCTCCTTTTAGATTATTTATTGATAATAATGTCAGACTTCCTTTCTAGATTGTAAACTCTTTGTTGCCAGGGAACGTGACTGCCAAGTCTACTGTACTGTACTCTTCCAAGCACTTAGTTCAGTGCTCTGCACATAGTAAGCACTCAATAATGTTACTGATGATGATGACCACCATCTCTTCCCATATTCATAGCCCTTTTGAAATCTCACCTCTTCTAGTAAGTTTTCCATAATTAATTTGTCTTCTTTACAGTGTCTGTGCTCAGAACTATTACCCCATCACGTAGGCACTCACAGAAAATCATCAATCATATTTATTGAGTGCTTACTGTGTGCAGAGCACTGTACTAAGCACTTAGAAAATCATCATCATCATCAATCGTATTTATTGAGCACTTACTATGTGCAGAGCACTGTACTAAGCGCTTGGGAAGTACAAATTGGCAACATATAGAGACAGTCCCTACCCAACAGTGGGCTCATGATCAATCAGTAATAGGTATGGAGCATCCTGTGTATGGAAAGTACAGTGCTAAGCACTTGGGAAAATACTTTTGAACACTTTGTTTTTCATATTCCATACCTGCTGTTTTTTCCATTCTCCTTCACCCCCTATAAGTACAGTTTCTACATATCTTCCCCCCATTAGGTTGTAAGCCATTGTAAACTACATGGAGAAGTCAGTAAGTAAGCTGTTTATCTGGTCATCAGTCAATCAGTTATGTTTGTTGAGCACTTAC
Source organism: Tachyglossus aculeatus (assembly GCF_015852505.1). Lineage (NCBI taxonomy): Eukaryota > Metazoa > Chordata > Mammalia > Monotremata > Tachyglossidae > Tachyglossus > Tachyglossus aculeatus. The sequence continues at coordinate 85,871,359 of NC_052066.1, forward strand.
TGTGTAGAGCCCTGAATTAAGCACTTGGGAGAGTACAATATAACAAAATAACAGACACATTCTCTGCCCACAGTGAGCTTTTGGAAGTCTCCTGATAAATGAGTCATAATTCAAAATTAGAGAAGCAGCTACCTCAGTGAAAAGAGCCCGGGCTTTGGAGTCAGAGGTCAGGGGTTCAAATCCTGGGTCTGCCACTTGTCAGCTGTGTGGCTTTGGGCAAGTCACTTAACTTCTCTGTGTCAGTTCCCTCATCTGTAAAATGGGGATTAAGACTGTGAGCCCCAGGTGGGACAACCTGATCACCTTGTAACCTCTCCAGCACCTAGAACAGTTCTTTGCACATAGTAAGCACTTAATAAATGCCATCATCATCATTATTATTATTCATTCATTCATTCAGTCATATTTATTGAGCGCTTACTGTGTGCAGACCACTGTACTAAGCCATTGGGAAGTACAAATCGGCAATATATAGAGATGGTCCCTACCCAGCAACGGGCTCACAGTCTAGAAGGAGGAGACAGACAACAAAACAAGTAGACAGGTGTCAATACCACCAAAATAAATAGAATTGTAGCTATTTACACATCATTGATAAAACAGAGTAATACATATGCACAAATATACACAAGTGCTAATGACACTAATCATTCATGGAACCCAGAGGTCACATCTCATCCACTTATATCAATGTCCCAAGCAGTTAATACAGCATTCTGAACATAGAAGGTGGCTTAATAAATGATAGTGATAGTATGACTACCTATCACTGAATAAAGTGTTATTAAGGTCATGGGAGGAAAGTTTTCTTCTTGGGCTTCTGGTGTATGTTCCCAAGTGCTTTGTATAGTGCTTTCAGCAGTGAACAATAAATGCTATTGCAAATATGCAAGAGGGGGTATTAGATTCACTGTAATTGGGGTAAGTTGATTCTGGTTAAGTCTTTTGGTCATAAGGACTCAAAAAGTCAGCTACTGGTATATGGATTCCCTGCTCTCATGCAAAAATAAGGATTAAAAAGTCCAAACGTAAGTGAATCATTCTTGGGGGCTGGGGCAGGGGTGGCAAATATTGAACTGCCAATATTTCTGAAAGTAGGCAAATTTCACTCTTAATAAATAGAATTACTCAGAACAAGTATTAAAAAAACTTTTCCTCAAACATTTTTATTCAGGTGCGTGGCCTTTTTAATTTCCTAGAACTAATTGATGTCACCTCTTTTTGAAGATGACTGGTAGTTGAATTATTTCATTTTATGTTGCCATAGAGGAAGAAATACACTAAAATCCATCATCATTTCAGTGCTGTTGATATTTGACTTAAATCCTGGGTGGTGCAACCTTCTCCTAGTGGGGAATGGACAGAGCAAGCCAGAAATGAAGGCAATTTTTCCCCATCCACTATCTAGGCAGTCTTCATTTTTGGTTACATAGCCCAATAAGACACTTGCTATTAACCCCATTTTACAAATGAGTTTTGTGGAGCATAGCCCAGCTGAGTTGCTTGTTGTAGGCAGGAAATGTCTTTATTAACTCTGTTTTATTGAGCACTCCCAAGCACTTAGTACAGTGCTCTGCATATAGTAAGTGCTCAAATATGATTGATCAGTGCTCCAAGGCACTGTATAACCCAGTTACTTATGCAGCTTACACCTCTTGATTCATCATGATGGACCCAAGGATTTTCAGTAAGCTTTGTTTTTTGAAATCGTCTTTCATTCATTCATTCATTCAATCACATTTATTGAGCGCTTACTGTGTGCAGAGCACTGTACTAAGCGCTTGGGAAGTACAAGTCGGCAACATATAGGGACAGTCCCTACCCAACAACGGGCTCACAGGCTAGAAGAGGGAGACAGACAACAAAACACGAGAGCGCTCAGTAAATAGGACGATTTGACGGATTTATGAAAGCGTTCAGTAAATAGGCTGATTTTAGGGATTTACGAGACTGCTCAGTAAATGGGCTGATTTTAAAAAGTTACGAAAGTGCTCAGTCATTACGGTTTTAGGGATTTACGAGTGCTCAGTAAATAGGACGATTTGACAGATTTCTGAAAGCGGTCAGTAAACAGGAGGATCTTACGGATTTAGGCGCGCTCAGTAAATAGCTGACTTTACAGATTTACGAAAGCTCTCAGGAAATAAGCTGATTTTAAGGAGTTCGGTCATGACGATTTCTCAGCGCTTACAACAATGCTCAGCACCTAGTAAGCGTTTAACAAATACCACCGTTGACAAACTGCCGAAAGAGCTCAGTAAATAGGAGGATCTGTCGGATTTAGGGACACTCAGTAAATAGGCTGATTTCATTCAATCGTCAAATCCGTGATTTGACGATTTCAAACTGCAGAACTAAACTTTATGTTTCAGCATCTGTCAAATTGGTTTCTGACATGCAAGTTTGCACATTAAAGAAAAACTGCTAAGGAACCACATAATAAGGCTTGTGTGTTTTTTTGTTTGTTTTTTTCATCAGATTTACTATCTGGTAGGGAAAGTACCCCGTTTGTCCCTAGAGCAGAGAGATAAGCAGGGATGGAATTTTCCATATTTCTAAAGGAATCACCCTGAAAAATACTTATCAGCCAAGTGACTTAGAAACCTGCTTTTTTATCTAAATGTGATGTGAAAAATTGTAGTAGGAATACATAAGGAAAACACATTGTCAGTTCCCCTAGTATTTATGGTACTCAACTCTGGCCAAGATTTTTTTTGTAAATTAATGCAACAGGGAAAGGTGATTACAGCTTTATCTCCATAGGAAAGCCAGTGTGAAAATTCTGTTTTTACATTTTAGAAAAAATAATAGTATAGCTGTTTACTCTTAGTGACAAATCATTTTAAGTTGATCGTTTACGACTTGGGGCAGCATTCATCTTTAAAATTTTAAATAAAATTGAGTGAAAACATTCTGTGACCATTTTAAGTGACTTGGATTAACTTTGGAAAGTTTTTAGTCAAAACAGCGGTGACAGGAAGTGAAATATCTCATTGTTACTACATATAATAATAATAATGGCATTTATTAAGCACCAAGGTGATGAGGTTGTCCCACGTGGGGCTCACAGTCTTAATCCCTATTTCACAGATGAGGTAACTGAGGCACAGAGAAGTTAAGTGATTTGCCCAAAGTCACACAGCTGACAAGTGGCGGAGCCGACATTTGAACCCATGACCTCTGACTCCAAAGTCCATGCTCTTTCCACTGAGCCATGCTGCTTCTGTGTGTGTGTGCATAGATATAGATATTCCATATCCAGCGCTTAGAACAGTGCTTTGCACATAGTAAGCGCTTAACAAATGCCATCATTATTATTATTATATATCTACATCTCTCTATATAAATATGTACATGTATATACTCACATTTTTGCAGAATGGATTTTTAAAATCATTCTTTACTATTTTTGAGGATTTCAGCTTCAGTCAGTTAATAGCAATATTCATAGAAGTCTTTAGTGCTCCTGTTGAAATGTGCTAGGGTAGGTGAAATAAGACATTCCTGTATGAGTGTTGAGGTCCTTCTATGTGAGATTGCTAAAAATGTGACTTTCTCAAGTGAAGAATATTCATTTTAGAATCTTATTTAACTCATCAGTGCATGAGTGAGACAATCACTGTATCCTTTATTGATTGACATGGTGAACGTAATCATTCTGCTTGGGGAAAACTTCTAAAATTTTCATACTGTACGAAAGAATGTAATTTTGTGAGGTTTTCTGAAATTATTTTTCTAGCACCTCATTCTCTAGTCTTTTGGGGGAGTATTAATGATATATCTATAATTCTATTTATATTGATGCCTATTTACTTGTTTTGAGGTCTGTCTCCCCCCTTCTAGACTGTAAGCCTGGTGTGGGCAGGGATTGTATCTATTGCTGAATTGTACTTTCCACACATTTAGTACAGTGCTTTGCACATGGTAAATGCTCAATAAATATGATTGAGTGAATGATATCAATTAAAATCGATGACCCTATGCACCGCAAAAGATCGGTGACCTTCTAACGGTCTGTGTCCCTTGGATGTACTTACTGACCATGCTCTTGATCAATCAGTGGAATTTATATATATATATATATATATATATATATGTATATATATATATATGTGTATATGTATATACCTGTATGTATGTTTGTACATATTTATTACTCTATTCATTTTACTTGTACATATCTATTCTGTTTATTTTATTTTGTTAGTATGTTTGGTTTTGTTCTCTGTCTCCCCCCTTTTAGACTGTGAGCCCACTGTTGGGTAGGGACTGTCTCTATATGTTGCCAACTTGTACTTCCCAAGCGCTTAGTACAGTGCTCTGCACACAGTAAGCACTCAATAAATATGATTGATTGATTGATTTAGTGAGTTCTTTATGCAGAGCACTGTGTTAAGCACTTGGGAGGGTGTAATAGAGTACATAGATATAATCCTTGCCCTCAAAGAGCTTACAGTCTAGTAGAACCTCTATCTTCCCATTCCATCACCTTTTAAAACTCTGTCTTTGTCATGAGGGTAAAGATTCATTCATTCAGTCATATTTAAAGACATTTGTCACCGAGGGACTGTAGCTGCTAACTTTCTCCTTAGTTCACCTACCTCCTTTCCATGAGCGCCCACATGGCCCAGTAGATTCCTAAGGAAGAGTTATAGTAGCTGCCTGTATAGATGCCGCAATTTCCCCATCCTAAAAGAACATCTCTCTGCCACCAGTGTTCCCTTTTCACCCAGATGAATTACAGTCCCAGTAATTTGGCTTCAGCAAGTTAGACACATAATTCATTTACACATTCCTCAAAATCCTTTTTAACCAAAAGTTTTCATTCTCTGCCTCCGCCATCATTACTGATATACAATGTTTAATTAAGGATCCAGGCAGAGTTGTGGTTTACTGTTGGCAAATTCCTTAATTGACCCACTCTTGGTCCTAGCATCCAGATGCCTTATTGCTTACCAATTATGTGTATTTGGACATGCCTGCAGAGGGAAAATGTGTGTTTTGATGTTTTAAAATACAGTCCTACTTAGACTGTGAGCCTCATATAGGACAGGGACTGTTTCAGACCTGATTATCTTGTACTTACCCCTCGCTTGTCACAGTAAGTGCTTAACATGAACTATAATAATGGTAATACTTTTTAAAATTGCAAAGGAATTATGAGGAGTTACTGTCTTGCTTCTCATCTGAATCTTGCTTAATTGTCTCTAGCAAAGAAGATATTTTCATATGACGTTGTGAAATGGCAGCCCACAAGTTAGTCATGTTGAAGACCCTCCTTACCCTCAAACAGAAACAACCTGATGAAATGACAGGGCAGTCATTTGGACACTAGAATGCCAAGGGTCAAGGGATTTAACTCGATTAACATCATTTGTGAGAAGTATCAGAATCACTTTGGATTGGCTAAATTATGGCATGGAACCTGAGTGTTAAATTCACATTTTTCTTTCTCATTTATTGAGGCTGCCTAGACTGTAAATTCCTCTTGGACTATATGCTCCTTGTGGGCAGGGAAGCTATCTACCAACTCTGCTGTATTGCACTCCTCCAAGCACTTTAGTACAATGCTGTTCCTGCAGGAAGTGTAGGATAAATGCCATTTATAGATTGAGATTTATAGATTTATAAAATGGAGGTACTGAGAGAAAGAGAGTGAAGTTTTGGTGGTTGCAAAAACATGTGCCTCTGTCCTGGATGGTGTGAGATTTTCAAGTATCTCAACATTTATTATTCTGAATTAAAAACAATGCATTTATAACTGTTGTGAAACCTGAACCTTATTCTCTTACTGAAAAATGTCTATTAGATTTGTGTACAGGTGTGTAGGCAGGGAATGTGTCTACTTACTGTTGCATTGAACTCTCCCAAGGACTTAGTCGAGTGCTGTGCATACAGTTAGTGCTCAATAAATATGATTGAATGAATTAATGAATGATTTTTTGGTATCTAGCTCAAGTGAGTCTTCCACGTTTTGAGAGTAAATCCACTTTTCATTTCTCCTTTGAAAAGAACAGATTGAATTAGAAGGTGATGGACACTTTAAAATTAGTTTTCCTTGGAAAGACCAACTTAAAAATCAATTGACATGTTTTACCAATGGATCCAGCAGTTGTCTTGGGAGATAGTTTCCTTTCTAGAGCTAGGTGGACTCGCATAATTTGTGAGACTGGGGGTCTTTTTGCTGAACTATACTTAAAGAGTTGCAAATGTGCCAGTGTTCCCCCAAGAATACTTGGGGGAAAGAGTCTGGCCAGGATTTCCATAGAAGCTGTACAAAGGCCTTAATGCACTTGGCTGAAATATTTTCCCAGACAGAATGATGCCCAGCAATAAATGTTTAATCAGAAAGCATAGCCATTGAAAAGAATGACATTGTGAGATTTGAGGGAAAATGAACTGTGCCTGCGCTTAGAACAGTGCTTGGCACATAGTAAGCGCTTAACAAATACCATTATTAATTAATTAAACAGAAGCAGAGGATCCTTTCTTGGTATTCAGGTGTTGTCCCAGAACACGGGGTGAAATTTGACCTTTGCAAATTGGTATTTGTTAAGAACCTTCTATACTGGACACAGAGCATTTCCCATGTGGGGTTCTCAGTCTTAATTCCCCTTAATTCCCTTTTAACAGATGAGATAACTGAGACCCACAGACGTTAAATGATTTTCCCAAGGTCACCCAGCAGGCAGGTGGTGGAGCTGGGATTAGAACCCAGTTCATCTGACTCCCAGGGCCCTGTGCTTTTTCCACTAGGCCACACCGCTTTGGCTGGGGAGGTGGATGGAAACCGCAAAACCCAAAAGACCATCCTTGTGTGTCCAGTCTAATTTACCAATGCTGGGAACAAAATTACAAGAGCCACCTTCATTTAGTGGCAGAATGTCAATTAGCATCCAGAGGCAGAAGAGCGTTTTGGAGTTTCGTATCTCAGAGTCTTGGCTCCGTCCGAGAGAAGTCTTTAGATTCCACTCTTGGCAGTGGAGCCTTCCCTGAAATCCCCAGTGACTGCTGGGAAACACAGGTAATCAGCCCTTTGCTTCTTGAAAAATGGAGTTTTCTCCATTTCTTCCCCCCAATGCCCCTGCCATCTTTCAGTCAGACTTTGGAATAAATCATTTGAAGATCCCCAATCAGAGACTAATCGTGAAGAACAGTTGAACAGAGGCTAGGATATTGTAGGTCCTCATTCGCTGTAAGGCAACCTCATCTGAGCAAGACATCATCTAAAAAAAGTTAAAAGACTGTTGGTTCCAAGCAAAGAAATGAGAAAAGCCCCTTCTAAAGTGATTGCAGGAGACACTTTCCCAGGAGTATCCTGCCAATGTCTAAATGAATGTTTTACCTTTCTCAGGGGATGCTTTCATTGTTCTGGACACTTCAAAAAATAACTAAGATGGGCTAGTCAGAAGAACTAACTTGGAAATAAAAACATTACATACTCATCTCCCATCTGTGCATCTCCGCTAGCTGCTTATATAAAAGAAAAACTTTGACCAGCTAACTTTTTGATCCAGGTTCTTTCATCCAAAGCTAAGACTCTCGTAGATCTTAGTGGAATTATTGACTGAAATGGAGCAAAGAAGGAAGACCCCTTTTCCTTCAGAGCCATTATTGTGTTCAAAGATTGATTTCAAATTCTACAACTTACCCTTAGATTTCAGAATGCGTGTGATACAAAGCCTTTGCAGTTCTTTTTTTTTTTTTCAAAAAAAAGATCCAAGAAAACATTGGAAGGGAAACTGTAGGTGTGAAAAATGGTGTGAACTAAATCACATAGGCAAAGTTCAATATCTGTTTCAGAGGAACACAATGATACTATACCATGATCACAGTAGAGAAAAACAAATACGAAAGGCTTGATTTAGAAATCAGTGCTGGGAAGAGGAAAATGGACAGCTTTTAGTGTGTACATATAGATGCTTATGTAAGAGCACATGTATTCTACCTATATTATTAGGTTTGGTGATTAAAAGAAAAATTGTTCTTATTTCATCATCAATGGTATTTATTGAGCACTTATTTTATGCCGAGAACTGTACCAAATGCCTGGGAGAGTACAGTATAACTGAGTTGGTTGTGACATTCCCTGCCCACACTGAGCTTTCATAAATATATCCTTCCTAGATTTATCCTAGGAATAGCATTTACTAAGAGTGTACAGTGTGTGAAACACATCAATTTGCCTTCCATCGTTCAATGATAGATTATTTCTGTGCATTTGCAATATGGTCACCTTTCTAAGTGCAGCCGAAAAAAAGGATTCATTTCTCAGTGGCATCATCAAAATGCAAAAATGTGAGTTTCTTAATCAATCAATCAATCAATCGTATTTATTGAGCGCTTACTATGTGCAGAGCACTGTACTAAGCGCTTGGGAAGTACAAATTGGCATCACATAGAGACAGTCCCTACCCAACAGTGGGCTCACAGTCTAAAAGGGGGAGACAGAGAACTGAACCAAACATACCAACAAAATAAAATAAATAAATAAATAAATAAATAAAATAAATGCTTCTGTGTACTCTTTTCAACCTAGCACTCATTTTCTCCTCATCTTTAGACAGAAATTAGAGAGAACTGTTCTCGTGTGTGATGATGAATTTTATATGTTGCCATATCCGTATGTTAGGTGACTGTAACATTTTGATTCAGATGATAATATAATAATAATAGTATTCATTAAGGACTTATCATTGCCAAACATTGGGGCAGATACAAGAAACTCATTTGGGACACAGTTCCTGTTCTCCGTGGTGCTCACACTTTCAGTGGAAGAGAGAACAAGTATCCTATCCTCATTTTACACATGAGGAAACTGAGACACAGGGAAGTTATGTGACTTAGCCAGTCACCCAGCAGGAAAGGGGCAGAGCATGGACTAAATCAGATTTCATAAGTCCCAGCCTGGGGCCCTTTCTATACTGGTCCTACAGATTCCCAGCTTTCCTTCCATCAGTTTAAGATTATTAGTTAGTAAGTCGTGATTATTCCTAACTTCAAATTGGATAGTGACATGGGAATAATACAGACCTGGGAATCTGAAGGCATGAGTTCTAAAGATGTAAACTGTGCCACTTGCCTGCCGGATAACCTCCAGCAAATCACTTAACCACTCAGTGCCTCAGGTTTTTCATCTGTCAAATGGGGCTATGATATTTGCTCTCCCCATATGGGGTAGGAAATGTGTCTGATATGATTATCCTGTATCTTCCTCTGCATTTAGTAGAATACTTGACACATAGTATGGATTTGATAAATGGTAATTATGGTATTTGAACATGTCTAACAATGCTGTTGTAATAATAATAATAATGATGGTATTTGTTAAGCGCTTACTATGTGCAAAGCACTGTTCTAAGCGCTGGGGAGGTTACAAGGTGATCAGGTTGTCCCACAGGGGGCTCACAGTTTTAATCCCCATTTTACAGATGAGGTAACTGAGGCACAGAGATGTTAAGTGACTTGCCCAAAGTCACACAGCTGACAGCTGGCGGAGCCGGGATTTGAACCCATGACCTCTGACTCCAAAGCCCGGACTCTTTCCACTGAGCCACGCTTCAAGTGCTTAGTACAGTGCCCTAAGGGCTCAATAAATGTGATTGATATAATATGTACAAAGCCTGAGATACCACTATGGTACTGTTCAAACAATCAATCATTTACTGAGCACCCACTGTGTGCAGAGCACTGTACGAAGAACTTGGGGGAGTACCATATAATAAAATTATTAGGCACACTCCCTGCCCACAATGAACTTCTGTATATGGCAGCATTCCAGGTTTCTTCTGGGCTTCATCTTAGGTCACAGCAGCCTCCACTGTGAGGGAAGGCCCAGGTTAGCGGAGAGGCACATCGGCTCTCTGGTGGGATCCCATGCTGCCATTGCTTCCGTCCTTCCCGCCAGGTTGGAGCAAGGAAGAGAGAGGTCAGTGGAAAGGCAGATAGCAGTGATCAGGTTGAAATATGATGAGCGTCTGGACCAAGGTAGTGGCCATTTGAAGGCAAAGGAAATAGTGGCCATTTGAAGGCAAAGGAAACAGGATTTGGAAATGTTGAGGAGACTGGAGCAATAGCCTGAAGGTGAGAATTGAACCAGAGGGAGGAGCAAAGGTGTTATAGTAAGTAACAGCACTTGCCTTATTTAATTGCTTACTATGTGGCAAGTGCTGTACTAGAGAAGCTGTGTGGCTTAGTGGAAAGAGCCCAGGCATGGGAGTCAGAGGTTGTGGGTCCTAATCCCAACTCCACCACCTGTCAGCTGTGTGACTTTGGGCAAGTCAATTCACATCTCTGGGCCTCAGTTACCTCATCTGGAAAATGGGGATTAAGATAGTGAGCTCCATGTGGGACAACCTGATCACCTTGTATCCCCCAGCGCTTAGAACAGTGCTTTGCACATAGTAAGCGCTTAACAAATACCACCACCATCATCATCATCATCATTAAATGCTGTAGTAGATACAGGACCCATATTGGGCTCAGAGTCCGTGTAGGAGATAGACCAATATTGAATCCCCATTCTAAGAGAACTGAAACACGGAGAAATGAAGTGACTTGCCCTAGGTCACACAGGTACGTGGCATAGCCAGGATTAGAACCTAGGTCCTCTGATTTCCAGGCCTGTGCTTTTTCCATTCGACCATGCTACTTCTTGATTCCAAAGTTGTGGGCTCTAAAATTGGTGGTGGGGTCAACTGTGATTGGAGAGTTTGGGGAAGGAGAGGATTATAATAATGATAATGATGGCATCTGTTAAGCGTTTACTATGTGCCGAGCACTGTTCTAAGCGCCAGGGTAGATACAAGCAAATTGGGTTTGACACAGTCCCTGTCCCACATGGGGCTCACAGTCTTAATCTCCATTTTACAGATGAGGTAACTGAGGCACCGAAGAGTCAAGTGACTTGCCCAGAGTCACATAGCTGATGAGTGGCAGAGCCAGGATTAGAACCCATGACCTCTGACTCCCAAGCCTGTGCTCTTTCCACTAAGCCACACTATCAGGAATGATGAGGAATTAAGTTGTTTGCCCCACTGAAATTGAGGTCCTTTTACCTGTTGACAGGAAACTCCTTGGGGGCAGAGATTACATCTACCAACTTTGTTGTATTGTTCTTTGCCAAGTACTTAGTATTTAACCTTTGGTATGCATTATAGATACTCTTGTGGCGATGGCTTAAAGACAAAAGAAAATGTGAAATTGCAGTGTGGAGAAGTGGGGGCTAGCAAGGGTGATTTGGGAGTCATCTGGAAAAAGCAAAAACTCCTGATTATTGGCTTCAAAGCTCTCCAACACCTTGTTCCCTCCTGCCTCACCTCCCTTCTCTCCTTCTACATCCCAGCCCACACACTTCGCTCTTCTGGTACTAACCTTCTCTCTGTGCCTTATTCTTGCCTGTCCCACTGTCAACTCCTGGCCCACATCCTACCTCTGGCCTGGAATGCCCTCCCTCCTCAAATCTGCCAAACAATCACATATCCCCCTCTTCAAAGCCCTACTGAAGGCTCACCTCCTCCAGGAGGCCTTCCCTGAGAAAGCCCCCCTTTTCCTAAACTCCCCTTCCACATCTCACCCTGACTTGCTCCCTTTGCTCTACCCAACAGCGCTTGTGCATAAATATATACATATTTATAATTCTGTTTATATTAATGTATTTTACTTGTTATGATGTGTATATATTTATATATATATATATATATATATATCTAATTCTATTTTTATTGCTGCTATTGATGCCTGTTTACTTGTTTTGAGGTCTGTGTCCCTACTTGAAGACTGTGAGCCCGTTTTGGGCAGAGATTGTCTCTCTCTGTCACTGAGTTGTAAGTTCCAAGCACTTAGTACGATGCTCTGCATACAGTAAGCACTCGGTAAATATGACAGTGAATAAATGAATGAATGAAAGGGTGTTATCCCAAGCCTTGGGGGCAGATGGGTTTCCCAGGGGCATGAGAATAAAGTGAGAAGAAGAGAGGACTCAAAACAGAACCTTGAGGAATACCCACAGTATAGGAGTGGCTGGGGGAAGGTAGAATAGTGAAATTCACATGTGATCCTTGAACCTGATTCCAGTGAGCTCTTGATCTAAGAATAAAGAAGGGAAGTTTGGCGGGGGACATCTAAGCAAGGATAGTCATGGACAGACAAAAAAAATATATGAGAAGAGGGACAACAATTACTACGTCAAGAGCTGTAGAATGATGGAGCAAGTTTTAAACTCACCCCTTGGGCAGAAAAGTCCAGAGTCTTGCACCAGCAGTCACAGCAATAACAGCAGTCACAGACCTCAATCAATGCTATTTATTGAGTGCTTACTGTAGGCAGAGCATGACACTAAGCCCTCCTATCTATCCATCTATATCTGGGTATATACAAATATATACCCAAATAATGCATAGGTCAGTTTATTTAAAGATACTGTTAAACCAGCACGTGGAAAACTTGGTTGTAGCCACATGACTTGAAGTCCATCTATGAAATGCAATAATTGTTATGCCATCTAACACAGATACCAAGAAGGAGAGGGGCTAGTTGTGAGGAGGGAATGTGTCGACCAACTCTTTTATATCACACTCTCCCAAATGCTTAGTACAGTTCTCTGCACACAGAGAGTGTGCAATAAATATGATTGATCAATCAATCCATCAATCGTATTTATTGAGCGCTTACTGTGTGCAGAGCACTGTACTAAGCGCTTGGGAAGTACAAGTTGGCAACATATAGAGACAGTCCCTACCCAACAGTGGGATTGATTACTTTCATCTTGCTCTTATGCTCCAATAGTAACGGCACTGCTGAGTTTTACAGAGTCTGGAAGAGAGGAAATTATAAGATGACCAGCTCCATAAGAAAATTAAAATGAAAACTATTGCGCTATTTGTAAACTGAATATTCATTTGGCAATTAACAATTTCATAAATTTTTCCCTTGCACTGCTATGCTTCCATATGTTGGCAACATTAATATGCTTAGAAACAAGATTATGCTGCAAAGTTATTCTTTAATGAGGAGTGAGTTTGTTTTGCGCACATCCCGAGCTCTGATTTTATTTGTTTACACTGTTGTGTAACAACAAAAGGGTCACATTGGAAGGCAGGCTTGTTTCTCTGCTTTGTAAAGAGCTGTGCTGTGCTGACAAGGAGCTGTAAATGAACCACCGAATGCTTTTTACTTCCTAAGGATGTACCCCATTCACTGGGTATCTCATTACAATTTGTAACTAATGAACTAAAAAAAAAACTCCATAGATAGGATGTTAAACAATAGCTAATGGGACCCGTGACTGAAAGAGGAGCTTGCCACATTTGTTGCAGACCTAAGCAGTGAACAAAGACCTGCAGTGAGGACTTTCCCATTACACTTTATTTGTGTCTGTTGCATTCATGGGAGATTTTCTTTTTGTTCTCCTTGAATTTAGTCTTTCATTAATTTATACAGTTCTTGAACTGTTCTTTCTTAGTAACATCTAAAATGATGCCATTATTTGGGGCAGTGCATGGTGAGGTGTTTTTTACACTACGATTCTCTGTGTCTGAGTGGACTCTAGTACACAGATGAAATTAAGTTGACCTATTCCTCCTACACCTCGGTATCTTGGTTATTGTTGTCTCAACTCCTCATTAAATTAAGTAAACTGGTATTCATGAAAGCCATCATATTACTGGCTGAAATCTCACAGGTATTCAAGGAGCAAATACTTTTTGCCTTCTTTATACCTCACCCACAGCGCAAAAGTACATATCCTTAATTAATATGTTTATTAATATCCATCACCCTCTCTGGACTTTAAGCTCCTTGTGGGCAGGGACCATGTCTCTACCAACTCTACTGTATTTTACTCCCTCGAGTGCTTAGTACACATAGTAAGTGTTAACCACCATTGATTGATTTATAGCTCCATGATCTTCCTGAATGTTCTAATCCTAAACTCTCTAGGACCTCTGCACCACTGCTTTGGGGTTGGCTGGTCCATCTTCATTTTCTGCAACTCGGTAGGAGCAAGATTCCACCAAATGATGGCTCAATGTAATTCAGAGAAGTAGCAAATGGCAAGTAACATGGTTTAGTGGCTAGAGCTCGGGAATCAGAAGGTCATGGGTTTTAAGCCTGGTTCTGCAACTGCTTTGTGACCTTGGACAAGTCACTTGACTTCTCTGGGCCTCAGATGCCTCATCTGTAAAATAGGGATTGAGACTGTGAGCCCCATGTGGGACAGGGACTGCGTCCAACCCAATTTGCTTGTATTCACCCCACTGCTTGCCTGGCACATAGTAAGTGCTTTACAAATACTATCATTATTAAATTAATTCCATGTTGCAGGATGTAAAGATAAAGAGGCAAAGCGGTTTGCATGGCCTATAGGATGGAAATGCTGTGAAGATCCTTCTGTAGTGGTCGCAGGCTGTGTTGAGCTGTTCCTTGCGTTGAGTGGGGACCCATGGATCTCCAGCTAAGCTGTAAGCTTGTTGTGGGCAGGGATGTGGTCCAGTGGAAAGAGCCCTGGCCTGGGAGTTGGAGGACCTGAGTTCTAATTCTGGCTCCACCACTTCTTTTCTGTGTGACTTTGGGCAAGTCATTTAACTTCTCTGTGCCTCAGTTCCCTCATCTGTAAAATGGGGATAAAGATTGTGAGCCCAATGTGGGAGAGGGACTGTGTCCAACCTGATTAACTTGCATGTACCTCAGCACTTAGTACAATGCCTGGAACATAGTAAATGCTTAACAAATATTATAATAAATACCATAAAAAATTGTATGGAGGTACTTGCATATACGTATGTGTGATTAAGGATATCCAGGTTTCTATGGAAACTGCACCCATTCTATGGGGAGTTTTTTGCAACTGCCCCCACCTCTCTCCTCTCCTCCACCCCCCTCTTTCAAAATCAATGAAGATTTCATCAGACCGAAAGGTAAATCCTATGTGAATAGTTCTATGCTATTAAGTATGTACAATTATTAAATAATGCCACTTCTTTGTCCTCCAGTTTACATTGATCTCTATACCTGAATCTCATCTATCTCACAACCAATGACTTGCCCACATCCTACCTCTGGTCTGGAATTCCCTCCCTCTTTATATCCAGCAGACATCACTCTCCCCACCTTCAAAGCCTTACTGAAGGCAAATCTCCAAGAGGTCTTCCCTGCCAATGTCCTGATTTCCTCTTCTCCCACTTCCTTCTGCATCATCCTTACACTTGGATTTTCACCTTTTATTCACTCATCCCTATCCCCACAGCACTTATATATGCATCCATAATTTATTTTTATTAAAGTCTGTCTCCCCCTTTAGACTGTAAGTTCATTTTGAGCAAGGGAACTTGTGTACTAACTAGGTCATATTGTAATAATAAGAATAATAATAGTGATGATAGCATTTATTAAGCGCTAACTATGTGCCAAGCAGTATTCTAAGCACTGGGGAGGTTACAGTGTGATCAGGTTGTCCCACGGGGGGCTCACAGTCTTAATCCCCTGTTTCTAGATGAGGTAACTGAGGCCCAGAGAAGTGAAGTGACTTGCCCAAAGTCACACAGCTGACAGTTGGTGGAGCTGGGATTTGAACCCATGACCTCTGACTCCAAAGCCCGAGCTCTTTCCACTGAGCCCTGCTGCTACTCTGTACTTTTCCAAGTACTTTGCAATGTGCTGTGCACACATTAAGTGCTCAATAAATGCAATTGATGGATTGATCCCTGAATATCATCATCATCATCAGTCGTATTTATTGAGCGCTTACTGTGTGCAGAGCACTGTACTAAGCACTTGGGAAGTACAAATTGGCAACATATAGAGACAGTCCCTACCCAGCCGTGGGCTCACAGTCTAAAAGGGGGAGACAAAACCAAACATACTAATAAAATAAATATATATCAAATGCCCTGGTTACTCTATCGTAAATTAAAATATATTCTGCATCTTCCTAGTAAGGTAAAATGTTTGGAAATCAAATTGATATTTCTTCAAATGCTGTCCTGAAACCCTTTGATTCCCAAATTGAACACTTTGAGTGTCTAATAAGCATAACACTTCCAGTAAACAAGGACAGATTTAGGAGTTCTGATTTATTTTGGTTAATGTCATAAAATTGAATAGCTATTTTTCTATAACGGGGAGGTTCCTTTCTCGAAGAAACCAAGGCTAAGGAAAGCTCACATCATAGAGCTTCTACTTTCACTGATGCTGAGTACAAGTGAATAACAGTTTTCTCCAATAGCACATCACTTTCAGTAAGGATAGATCAGTATGGTGGGAAGAATGCTCCCTAATATCCCATCATTTTGCTGTTGAAAATGTGTAATAAAAAAACCATTTTCTAGGATCACCGACTATCCAGGCATACAATTCCATTGACTCTATATGTGTGTTGAGGAGCAAAAAAGGAGCTCTTTGGTTATGTGTAGGACATTTAAAAACTATTTTAAATACATGGAAAGATGCATTTCTGAAGTAGTAAAGGCATGCCACCTCTAAAATGTTGTATTTTAATAAAAATACAGGTGAGTAGAAAGATAGGGAAATAGGTTGAGTGGGGAGGGTTGTTTTTTGATTCATTTAAAAAAATGAAAGAGGTCCATTTTCACCATATGTAATCAAACAGAAAAAAAGTATAAAAAAAGAGTCAGGCTAAATTTCCTTTTAAATAAAATTAGTGATTTCATATTAAAAGAAAAACATTTCCTGTACCCATCACAATTGATTTAAAATTCTCAGTAGCAGGAAACTGTCAGGATAATGTTTTGTTTTGACATTTGCCTAATGAACCTTCTTTCCCTATTAATTGCCTCTACCCAGGCACTTACCTGCTGAAACACACATGCCCTCAACACATATTCTGTTAGATGGGAATTCGCAAGATTTAGAATTTTAGAGTTTTATTCAAATTGATCAGTGTTATTTATTGAGGGCTTACTCTATACAGGGCACTGTTTTAAGCACTTGGGAAAATACACTGTAAGAGAGATGGTAGATGATATCCCTTCCCGCAAGGAGCTTACAGTCTTGAAATGCTAAAGAAACAGAAATAGGCTAAATGCACTTGCAATCAGGCAGGTGAATCAAGAGAAGCTATTGGGATGATGAACGATGTCTGCTGAACTCTGCTGGAATTTTGTGGTAGCTGGGAAGCAGTATGGCCTAGTGGATAGAGCCCAGGCCTGGGAATCAGAAGGACCTGGGTTCTAATCCCTCCTCTACCACTTGTCTGCTGTGTTAGCTAGTCACTTCACTTCTGTGGGGCTCACTTCCCCTATCTGTCAAATGGGGATTAAGACTTGAGTCCCATGTGGGACAAGGATTGTGCCCAACCTGAATAGCTTGTATCTACCCCAGTGCTTAGTACAGCACCTGGTACATAATGAGTGTTTAATAAGTACCTTTTAAAAGCAACAACAACAAAAAAACCCCCCTCAAACATAACAAGCAGCAGACAGGACTGAACACTTGAAAATTTCAGGAAGGATGTCTTCTGAGAAGATGGACAATCTGAAAGTGGATTATTTTTCAGTTGTCAGATTTTCCTTAGCCGGCACTCTAAATTGTGTTCATTGCACGATTCCTGCTGCCGAGAGACATCTTCAGGGGCCTAGGATCTTGAAAACCATTTGGCGTCTCTGGGCGGAGATGTTGATTAGCTGACAAAAGAATGAAAGGTTGAGTACATTATGGAGTAAGTAAAGAGAGATAGGAGGCAGGGATTTAAGGTAACTAGATGCAGAATCACATTTCATCTTTAACAGCTAATATATTCCTGAATTACCTGAGAGAGTAAATCTTGCTTTATAGCCATGCTTTATGTTTGACTTACATAATGATTCTGCAAACAGTGACTGATCTTGTACCCATGATAAGTTCTCCCATTGGCACAATATCAAGTTTGGTTTTTATTGCATTATCACTGAAATATTGTGTTCTAGTTATGAAAAAATGTTTTCAAGCATGACAGGTTTGCTTGTACATTTACTGCGGTATAAAACTTGGGCTAATCAGTCATAGCAGACAATTGAAACTGGAAGGTTGGTTCTTATGGTGATTTGTTGTTGTTATTGCTGTTGTCGTATGCTGTCGAATCCTGTCCGACCCATAGCGACGCCATGGACACATCTCTCCTGGAATGCCCCACCTCCATCTGCAGTTGTTCTGGGAGTGTGTCCATAGAGTTTTCTTGGAAAAAAAATACAGAAGTGGTTTACCATTGCCTCCTTCCATGCAGTAAACTTGAGTCTAGACCCTTGACTCCATCCCAAGCCCAGCAGAGGGGAGTTTTAACTTGTAGCAGATAGTCTTCCACTTGATAGCCACCGCCCCAAGCTAGGAATGGAATGGATAGACTGAACTCCTTATCTTCCCTCCCAAACCCTGCTCGCTCCCTGACTTTCCTATCACTGTTGACGGCACTACCATCCTTCCCGTCTCACAAGCCTGCAACCTTGGTGTCATCCTCGACTCCGCTCTCTCGTTCACCCCTCACATCCAATCCACCACCAAAACCTGCCGGACTCACCTCCGCAACATCGCCAAGATCCGCCCTTTCCTCTCCATCCAAACCGTTACCCTGCTCATTCAATCTCTCATCCTATCCCAACTGGATTACTGCATCAGCCTCCTCTCCGATCTCCCATCCTCCTGTCTCTCCCCACTTCAATCCATACTTCACGCCGCTGCCTGGCTCATCTTTGTGCAGAAACGCTCTGGGCATGTTTCTCCCCTCCCCAGAAATCTCCAGTAGCTACCAATCAAGCTACGCATCAGGCAAAAACTCCTCACCCTGGGCTTCAAGGCTCTCCATCCCCTCACCCCCTCCTACCTCACCTCCCTTTTCTCCTTCTCCAGGCCAGCCTGCACCCTCTGCTCCTCTGCCGCTAATCTCCTCACCGTACCTCTTTCTCACCTTTCCCGCTGCTGACCCTTGGCCCACGTCTGGCCTGGAATGTCCTCCCTCCACACATCCACCAAGCTAGCTCTCTTCCTCCCTTCAAAGCCCTATTAAGAGCTCACCTCCTCCAGGAGGCCTTCCCATACTGAGCCTCCTCCTTCCTCTATCCCTCCTCCCCCTCCCCATCCCCCCACCTTATCTTCTTCCCCTCTCCACAGCACCTGTATATATGTATATATGTTTGTACATATTTATTACTCTATTTCACTTGTACATATTTTATTTACTTTATTTTGTTAATATGTTTTGTTTTGTTGTCTGTCTCCCCCTTCTAGACTGTGAGCCCACTGTTGGGTAGGGACCGTCTCTATATGTTGCCAACTTGTACTTCCCAAGCGCTTAGTACAGTGCTCTGCACATGGTAAGCCCTCAATAAATATGATTGAATGAATGATATACCTCTGCTTGACTCTCCCTCCCCTAGTCAAGACTGGTAGAGTACTGGAAACTATCCAGATGTGACTCTGAGCAGAGGTGTTCATTCATTCATTCAATCGTATTTATTGAGCGCTTACTGTGTGCAGAGCACTGTATTAAGCACTTGGGGAGTACAAATCGGCAACATATAGAGATGGTCCCTACCCAACAGCGGGCTCACAGTCTAGAAGGGGGAGACAGACAACAAGACCAAACATATTAACAAAATAAATACAATAAATATGTACAAATAAAATAGAGTAATAAATACGTACAAACATATATCATCATCATTAATATATATACATATCATCATCATATATACACATATATATATATGTATATATATACACATATATACAGGTGCTGTGGGGAGGGGAAGGAGGTTAGGCGGGGGGCATGGGGAGGGGGAAGAGTTTTGGGGCACTGGCATATGAGGGGCCCGGTGAGGACCTGCCCTTCCCAGCTGACTCCTAAATAATAACAATAATAATAATGGTATTTGTTAAGCGCTTACTATGTGCCAAGCACTGTTTTAAGCACTGGGGTAGATAAAAGGTTATCAGGTTGTCCCACGCGGGGCTCACAGTTGTAATCCCCAGTTTACAGATGAGGTAACTGAGGCACAGATAAGTCAAGTGACTTGCCCGAAGTCATACAGCTGACAAGTAGTGGGGTGGGGATTAGAACCCACAACCTCTGACTCCCAAGCCTGGGCTCTTAGTGTGTCTCCCCCAGCTCCCACAGTCCCCTGAAGACAGGGAATTGTGCTCTCCCAAGCATCGTGTAATGCTCTGCACACAGTAGGTGCTCAATAAATATAGGATCAAAAGCTTCCCATTGGCTAAGATGGTGCATGCATTTCAGACGTTTGGCCTTCAGTCTGTCAATCAAAAGCCTTCACTTCGATTTTTGATTTACTATTTAGAAAAGAAGATGGATAACAGTAATGTCCCAGATTACCTGGGCTCAGAACAAGGAAAGGAGTCCTAGGTAAATGTAACATATAGTAAATGTAGGTTATTTATGGAATTTAAGGGCTCACTATGTGTCAAGCCCTGATCTAAGCGCTGTATAGATAGAAGTTAATCAGGTCAGACACAGTCCTCCCACATGGTGCTTACAGTGTAAGTAGGAAGGAAAACAGGTATTGAGTCCCTAATTTACAAATGAGGAAACCAAGACACAGAGACATTAATTCACTTGCCCAAGGTGATCCAGCAGACAAGTGGTAGAATTGGGATTAGAACTTGGGACCTCTGATTCCCAGACGGGATTATCCAGACGGGATAGGATGAGAGCTTGAATGAGCAGGGTAGCGGTATGGATGGAGAGGAAAGTGCGGATCTTGGCAATGTTGCAGAGCTGAGACCGGCAGGTTTTGGTGACAGCTTGGATGTGAGGGGTGAATGAGAGAGCGGAGTCGAGGATGACACCAAGGTTGCGGGCTTGTGAGACGGGAAGGATGGTAGTGCCGTCAACAGAGATGGGAAAGTCAGGGAGAGAGCAGGGATTGGGAGGGAAGACAAGGAGTTCAGTCTTGGACATGTTGAGTTTTTGGTGGCGGGCAGACATCCAGATGGAGATGTCCTGAAGGCAGGAGGAGATGCAAGCCTGGAGAGAGGGGGAGAGAGCAGGGGCAGAGATGTAGATCTGGGTGTCATCAGCGTAGAGATGATAGTTGAAGCCGTGGGAGCGAATGAGGTCACCAAGGGAGTGTGTGTAGATCGAGAACAGAAGGGGACCAAGCACAGAACCTTGGGGAACCTCCACAGTAAGGGGATGGGAGGGGGAGGAGGAGCCTGCAAAAGAGACTGAGAATGAACGACCGGAGAGATAAGAGGAGAACCAGGAGAGGACGGAGTCTGTGAAGCCAAGGTCAGATAGCGTGTTGAGGAGAAGGGGGTGGTCCACAGTGTCGAAGGCAGCTGAGAGGTCGAGGAGGGACATGAGAAGGGAGGGCATTCCAGGCCAAAGGCAGGATGTGGGCAAGAGGTTGGTGGTGAGAGAGATGAGATCGAGGTACGGTGGAAAGGTTAGCATTAGAGGAGCGATGTATGCAGGCTGGGTTGTAGTGGGACAAAGTCCCCTTTTTACCAGACTCGAGGGAGAGGTGGAACCGTTGAGGTGGAAGTCTGGGCAGATGCTGCTTTGGCTTGAGTAACTCGGGGGTCCTGGTGATTGCCTTGGCTCAAGGCCTACCCTAAAGTTCCCAAACCACTTCTGAGTAGCGGTTGCAGCGGCAACTCTGGCAGCCTGGTTCGCAGTGGTTCAGCTGAGCCAGACCAACCATCCTCCACTGGCATTCCCTGGCAACTCAGATTCTTCAGACTGAGTCTTGGCCTGAGGCTGAAGTTGCTTTTCAAACATATTCCTTAACCTCCCTGTCTATTCCCTAGGTGGAAGCAACAATGGCCCAGCCCAAATGTCCTGAGCAGGGCAACTTAGGCCTCCATTACCGGAGCCATGGGCAGTGATGAACGACAAAGGCCTTTATTAGCAGCTTCCCTCTCTTTCTCTGATTCTCAGTTTCCCTCCTCGTCCTCTCCTGTGCTTTTTTTGCCCCCCAACCCTTTTTATTCATTCGTTCATTCATTCAGTCATATTTATTGAGCGCCTACTGTGTGAAGAGCACTGTACTAATCGCTTGGGAAGTACAAATCGGCAACATATGGAGACGGTCCCTACCCCAAAACGGGCTCACAAGACCTACCCCATCCTATTTTGATTGACCAGAATGCCATCATTTTATGCTCCAGTTAGGTAGCCGGGTTGGCAAGGCCTGACCCTAAAGTGTAGGCTTAAGGAATCATACAGGAACCAGCTAGCTTCTAATAAAGGCTGGAATCACATAGCGTGGCTCAGTGGGAATAGTCCGGGCTTGGGAGTCATAGGTCATGGGTTCTAATCTCTGCTCTGCCACTTGTCGGCTGTGTGACTTTGGGCAAGTCACTTAACTTCCCTGTGCCTCAGTTACCTCATCTGGAAAGTGGGGATTAAGATTGTGAGCTCCACGTGGGGCAACCTGATCACCTTGTATCCCCCCCAGTGCTTAGAACAGTGCTTTGCACATAGTAAGCGCTTAACAAATGCCATTATTATTATTTTTTATATACCCCTGACCCCATGTGATAAGTGACATTTATTGTATGTGGCTTGGACCACAGTTTCTCACAAACAAATGTAATTTATTTTTGCACTTTTGGTATCACTTGGAATTTTAAAATGTGGCTCCCGTAGAAGTGCTACTGAAATGGAAATGCAGTGGAAAAGGCTGGGAGGGAATCTCTTTCAAAAATGACTGAGATTTCTAGAGTTCTGCAGTGATGTGAGCAAACATTTATTTAAAGAGACCGCTTTGCTCAGAACATGGAGAAGCAGTAGTTGATGACAGCTATTCACATCTTCATTTGCATGGACGTTTGTGATCTCTCTTTTCTCAGATAATTCCTTTCGGGTTGCTTCTTATATCTCAGTCCTGAATCAACACCCTAATGCTGTTGAAAAATAATCACATTCAGATTGTGATTTTATGGGTGTACCTCCTTAGGACAGCAGAGAAATTGGTCAGTAATCCCCTTTTTCTGTCTGTTTTTAAGTGCTTCTTCTCAAAATGAAGTAGCAGCCCATTAGCACTATTCTAGTTACCAACGCCTAGCCTCAGGGGAGCTTGATTACCAGACTATGGTGTTTATATAGGGGGAACAGTGACTCATGTGAGCCCGTTTTGGGGTAGGGACAATCTCTATATGTTGCCGACTTGTACTTCCCAAGCAGTTAGTACAGTGCTTTGCACACAGTAAGCGCTCAATAAATATGATTGAATGAATGAATGAAAATAAGACTGAGCCTCATTGCTTGTCTGCAGCGGCTTCTGTTACCATCATGTCCACTAGGAATAATAATAATAATGATGGCATTTGTTAAGCACTTACTATGTGCAAAGCACAGTTCTAAACACTGGGGAGGATACAAGGTGATCAGGTTGTCCCATGTGGGGCTCACAGTCTTAATCCCCATTTTCCAGATGAGGTAACTGAGGCACAGAGAAGTGAAGTGACTTGCCCCAAATCACACAGCTGACAACTGGCAGAGCTGGGATTTGAACCCATGACCTCAGACTCCCAAGCCGGTGCTTTTTCCATTGAGCCACGAGGCTTCACGCTAGGAAGAGAGGCAACTCAGTTTCTTCAGAATGGATCTTGGCCTGGTGCTTGAAATTGTTTTCCGTATATATTCCTCAACCTCCCTGCCCCTTTCTGACTTTTCCCTTTGTATGTCTATCAGTCAGTCATTTATTGAACACTTACTGTGTGCACAGCACTGTACTAAGAGCTTGGGACAGTATAACATAATATAATAGAGTTGGTAGACGCATTCCCTACCTACGTCTAACTTACAGTTTAGAGTGGGTATAAATAAATTACGGATCTGTACATAAGTGCTGTGGGTTGGAGGTTGGAGGGGGATGGTGAATAAGGGGAACAAGTAAGGGTGACACAGAGGGAGTGGGAGAAGAGGAAGTGAGGCCTTCGTAAGGGAAGGCTTCTTGGAGGAGATGTGCCTTCAATAAGGCTTTGAAAATGGGGAGAGTAATTGTCTGTCAAATATGAAGAGGGAGGGTGTTGCAGGCCTGTTACAGGAAGTGGGAGAGATGTCGGCGGTGAGATAGATGAGATCATGGTATAGTGAGTAGGTGGCATTAAAGGAACAAAGTGTGTCTGTTGGGTTGTAGTAGTGTATACGTGGCATGTAATAGTTATGTGAGTATGTCTACTCACATAATCACAAAATCTACGGCTAGCATAGTACAATTTATAGAGGATAGATAGAATTAGCATTAGGAAAGGATTCTGTATAATTTTTATGGTATTTAAGCTCTTACTGTGTGTCAGGGACTGAACTATGTGCTGGGGTAGATACAAGTTAATCAGGTTGGACACAGCCCCTGCGTCACATGGGGCACCCAGAATTAATCCGTACTTTACAGGTGTGGTAACAGAGGCAGAGAAAATTTAAGTGACTTGTCTAAGGTCACAAAGCAGACTAGTGATGGAGCTGGAATTCAAACCCAGGTCCTCCTGAATCCAGGCCTGTAGTCTATCCACTAGGCCATGCTGCTACTCCAGGGCATGGTTGTTTCCTCCTGTACTTTTTATTTATGGAGCAGAACCACCCATTTGGAGGAAAACTCACATCAGTCAATCAGTGGTATTCATTGAGCTCTTACAATGTGCAGAACACTGTACTAAGCTCTTGGGAGAGTACAGAAGACAGACCTTACAGTCTAGAGGAGCACATGCACATAATTTTTCGCAATAGATTGAAAGGAACTCTTAAACTACATATTTCATTGTCCACTGCTCTGGCTGAGGGTTAGGAGTATCTAGAACTGTACAATTATGGATATGAATTTCTATGGTACTCAACTGTGTAAATCTGATTTGCAAGCCAAATTTCATAGTAGCCTACTGTAGACCATGTATTATGTCATGTCAGAGTAATCTTCCCGCACTCACATCTGTGCCATGATGTGAATTGGAGCTGGGGTGGGGGGTGATTATGGTAATGATGACAAGATAGTATGCTTGTTTTCTGAACATTTGCTAAAGATTTCAAGGTTTCCTGCATATAATCTCATTTGTTGTCCCAGTATCCTTCTGAGGTAGTTAGGTGTAATAATAATAATAATAATGATGGCATTTGTTTAGCACTTACTGTGTTCCAAGCACTGTTCTAAGTGCTGGGATAGATACAGAGTAATCAGGTTGTCCCAGGTGGGGGTCACAGTCTTAATCTCCATTTTCCAGATGAGGTAACTGAGGCACAGTGAAATGACTTGCCCAAAGTCACCCAGCTGACAAGTGGAAGAGCTGGGATTAGAACCCACAACCTCTGACTCTCAAGCCCATGTTCTTTCCACTAAGCCACGCTGCTTCTGAGAGGGTGGTAGGAGGGACGTATGTTGTTATTCCCATTCCACAGATGAAGCACCTGCAGCCCAGGAAGGTGAGAACAGCTAAAGATCATACAAGTCAGGGCGGGAGTCAGACCTTTTGATTCCCTTTTGTTTTGTTTTGTGGTTCTGTTTTGTTGTCTGTCTCCCCCTTCTAGACTGTGAGCACATTGCTGGGTAGGGACTGTCTCTGTATGTTGCTGATTTTTACTTCCCAAGCTCTTGGTACAGTGCTCAATAAATATGATTGAATGAATTAATTAATTAATTCCCAGCCTTATGCTCTACCTGCTTTTTTACAAAGCCTGTGCAGACCCTTTGGAAGCAGGGACAATGAACTGATTTGCATGGGGATTAGTGGCTGGCAGTCAGCCAGAACCAGCCTAAAACTCTGTTCCAGTATAATCTTGGGCTGGGTGTTCAGGCCTGGTTTGAAGGATGACTGGAGATTGAGTGACCCACTGCTTCTGTTTCATTCCACCCATAGACCTGGGGTTGCTTTCCTGTCATCATTTTCAGTGGCTGACTGACCAATCCTTCCCCATCAGTCATTCATTCAATTGTATTTATTGAGTGCTTACTGTGTGCAGAGCACTGACTAAGCGCTTGGGAAGTACAAGTTGGCAACATATAGAGACGGTCCCTACCCAACAGCGGGCTCACAGTCTAGAAGAGGGAGACAGAGAACAAAACATATTAACAAAATAGAATAGTGAACATGTACAAGTAAAATAGAGTAATAAATCTGTACATTCATTCAATCATTCAATCGTATTGAGCGCTTACTGTGTGCACAGCACTGTACTAAGCGCTTGGGAAGTACAAGTCGGCAACATCTAGAGATGGTCCTTACCCAACAGCGGGCTCACAGTCTAGAAGGGGGAGACAGACAATAAAATAAAACATATTAACAAAATAAAATAAATAGAATAGTAAATATGTACAAGTAAAATAAATCTGTACATTCATTCATTCAATCATATTTATTGAGCGCTTACTGTGTGCACAGCACTGTACTAAGCGCTTGGGAAGTACAAGTTGGCAACATCTAGAGATGGTCCCTACCCAACAGCGGGTTCACAGTGTAGAAGGGGGAGACAGACAACAAAACAAAACATATTAACAAAATAAAATAAATAGAATAATAAATATGTACAAGTAAAATATCCCTTCCCTTCCTCTCCTCTCTCCCACCCCCCAAAAGCTCATTTACTTCTCTCAGTGGGGGCAGGAGGAGGGGAGAGGGACAACTTGTGTGTGCTAGTTTGTTTTTTTTTTAACCTTTCAGAATTAGTAAGGATGAGAGATAACTGTCAAGGGTGTAGACTGAAGAGGTTCTTCTGCTTTGGAAACTCATGAAGAATCATCCAGATATTGAGTTAAAAGACACAAAACAAGCAACCAAAAACTAATGTGAGTGCTTGAATTTAAAGTCCCTGAGGTTCCAATATTGAAAATGGAGGAGGGGGCAAGAGATGAGATTAAATACTGAATACAGATATTCCTTTAGTCAAAGCTGTGAAGAAAGCACAGTATTCTGACAATAATCTTTCCTGAAAAGGAAAACAAAATCCTTATAGATACACCAATTTACCAGGGGGTATCAGAACAACTTTGTCTCTAAAGAGAAGGCAAAGAACTGAAATAACACCTCTGATTGAATTTGTAGCCAAAGTAGAATGCTCACTCACCAGTAGTGACCAGATGCCAGTTAAGATGTGGGCCTGCTTTATAATAATAATAATAATAATAATAATGATGGTATTTAAGTGCTTACTATGTGCCAAGCACTGTTCTAAGCTGGGGGGATACAAAGTAATCAAGTTGTCCCAAATGGGGCTCACAGTCTTAATCCCCATTTAGCAGATGAGGTAACTGAGGCACAGAGAAGTTAAATGACTTGCCCAAAGTCACACAGCTGACAAGTGTCAGAGTCGGGATTAGAACCCATGACCTCTGACTCCCAAGCCCAGGCTCTTTCCACTGAGCCACACTGCTTCTCATTTGTGATCCCTCAGTAAAAGCTAATTAATATAAATGAGGAAAACGTTGGACAGCAATCCACTGTCTTTGAAAATGAAGAGGAGAAGAATCGGCTAGTCTGTAAGCAGATGACTATCTAGTTACCATATTCAGAATTAGAACCTTTACTACTTCTTAGAATATATAGTGGCCTGCAGTGGCAGACACAAACCCACTATCCCTGATAGCAATAGGAAGATGTGGGAAGTAAATTAGGTTTCTAACCCAACTCTCGGCATATTGATGAATTCCATTTGATGAGTTCGAGCCTCACAACTACAGTATTTTTGACATGAGAATATATTGCCATAAAAAAATATTGGTATTGTGAAGTATTAAAGTGTTTTCAGAAGTCAGGCAGTGGAACACAGATTTATAGGGAAAGGTTTTGCTGGTGGGAAAAGTGCTGAACGCATAAAAGCACACCATATCCAATATCTTTTCCAGACAGAAATGATATTTCACTAGTTAGAAGAAATAGTGTACAGAACTGTGTGAAAATACATCATCAGGCCCTTTATGCTTTGTCATGTGTATTATGAGTAAAATGTATCCCAGGGTTTGAGGAAAAAAAAAACCTAACTCCCAGAAAGAAAGAGCTGCCAGCATACAGAAAATCTGTGTTTCAGTACATCCCAGCCTAGGAAGCCTAGTATTTTGAGACATTAAGTGACCACTTTTTTCTTAGTTTCTCAAGCTTATGGCAAAATGTGGTGACTACCCAGCTCAGTGTTCTAAGTTTCCTGAGCTCTCTTTCTCGAGTCATGGGACTCAATGTGAACAATCTTCTCAACTATAAAATTGGTCTTCGGAAAAGTGTTGGCAATCAAGTAAGAAATGAGATTTTAGATACTCTGAAGATGGAAAGTTAGCTGTATATTTGTGTGTTTGCATCTTCACAGATATGTAACCTTGTCCCAAGCCTCCGTACCATCATGCAAGGAAATTCAATGTTTGGCCCAAATTAGATGATCAATACAATTTTCTATTCAGAGAGAGATTTGAACTATTGTTAACTATTGTTAAAATCAACACTGAAACAAGTGTCTAGCAAGTAAAAAAACCCCTACACTCTTTAAGTTTTTTCAAATACTGGGTAACCCATGTGGATAGAATCTGCAATAAGAAGCTTAACATTTTAGTGCTGCATGATTGCACGGCTATGTAAAGAATACTGCAGCAGTGACCAACAGCAATACAAAAAAAAAAAATAAAACTGAATTAGGTCAATCTCTAAAGTGATATGAACAAGAATACTCAGCATCCCATGGTACTCCCCACTGTATCTGAGAACCTATGCAAAGATGCATGGGTTTGTTGTTTTAAGACATTTGCTTTCCTGTAGTATCACTTGACTTTTTTTTAAGTTTTTATATGCTTATGCACTGTCAAGACTCTAGGCTACTTAATAGTCTGTTGCCTGTAATGCTGCTTTACAATCAGTGCTGCATTTGTGAGAATGTGTGTAATTGCCCATTTTTTTTCCGTATCACTTATTTTAAAACAACACAAGCTGCTCAGGGAGGATAAGAACCTTGTGGAACGGATGGGTAAGTTAAAAGTGATTTATTGTGCTGTAATATTTATGATTTCTTTAAAAATCAAAAATGCATAGGGAACCCTTTGAAGACCCTGAGGGGCTTTCAAACTAATGAAGGCTGTGGCATATTTGAAGGAGGAAATGCAAAGAAAAATGATCTGTTTCGATAGAAATTTACGTGTGGTTTTCTTTGAAAGAATGTTTACAAATGAGTAGCCTGCTGCAAATCTAATACTCAAATGCATACTATCTGTTACCTACAGATAAGCTTGGCCTAATTTCAAATACAGGTACCTTTCACTATTCTCGCTCACCAAGTTGTATCATTTGTTCATTCTGCTTATTTGTGGACTTTCAAAAAAAATCACGGGAACTCCCGAGTCAAGGGTAAGAAAGAGGAATATAAATGTGAATATACAGTTTGGAGCTCTAAATGCATCCCATTACGTAATCATTGTCAAGGAGCATTGGAGCAAACTGCCTTCTGTATCATTTTTTTTTCCTTCCAAAATTAGACAAACCTTTTTCGTGTAGTAAGCAGTATGCTATGATTTAAGTAGGAGATAATGTTTTCCTGTTTGTTATGGTAGCCAAAATTAGTCAAGTGCTTACAATCATCATATAATAATAATAATGATAAATGTTAAGTGCTTACTATGTGCCAAGCACTGTTCTAAGCACGGGAGTAGATACAAGTTAATCAGGTTGGAAACAGTCCTTGTCCACACTATTAATCTTCATTTTACAGATGAGGCCCAGAGAAGTGAAGTGATTTGTCCAAGGTCACACTGCAGACAAAGGTCGGAGGCAGGATTAGAACCCAGTTCCTTCTGACTCCCAAGCCTATGCTCTATCCATTAAGCCGTGGTCCATCTTATTCATTTCTAGTATTTTCCACTAAAACCTATAGATAGATTGCTTTAAAAATGAACCTCACGCTTAGTCTCTTTTTTTAAAAAAGCCTGAATGTATTCAGCATATTGTAGTTGATGAGCATTTTTGACTGGCACAGTGTTAGCTTTAGGGTTAGGCTCTGCGCACATTAGGTGCTCAATAATTAGCATTGGTTGATTGTACTACCTGAATTGGTCCTGACCAGAGTGGGCCCACCTAATAGTGGTCTTGGTCTCAGCCTTATTTAGCATCCATGCCATCTCCTGGACCTTAAAGTGAATCCTGGGAAATTGTCCCCTCGGGGACACCCGAGGTTCAGATCGACCCAGAGTCTACATGTTTAAGCTGTGCTGAGGTTGGCAGTTTAATCTCACATTTACCGACTCAATTCTATTGTACCTTCCAAAGCACTCAGGACTTGTTGCCCACTTGTACTTCCCAAGTGCTTAGTACAGTGCTCTGCACACAGTAAGTGCTCAATAAATATGATTGATTGAATGAATGACAGAGCTCTGCACGCAGGAAGCGTGCAATAAATGTCATTGATTTAAGTGGTAGCTTCCAAGACTTGCCCTGGTTATAGCCGGGCTGCTGCCTTATGGACATTTTAAGGCTCAGGTTGAAATGGAGCTGTCCTGCTTCTTATCAATCAGTCAATCGTATTTATTGAGCACTTACTGTGTGCAGAGCACTGTACTAAGCGCTTGGGAAGTACCAGCTGGCAACATATAGAGACAGTCCCTACCCAACAGTGGGCTCACAGTCTAGCCCCCCATGGTATGATCTGTGTGCTACTGCAGGTCTAGTAATGACTGGTCAGCAGCTCGATTGAAGTGCAGAGGATGTAAGTCAGAGGTTGAAGTGAAACCTTAATGCCCCTAACTCTTCCGTGCCTTTTTTTATAATGTGTTAAAAAAGGGAGACGTGATTTAAATTGTTTTTGAGTGATGCGGCATTCAAGGGTAGTAGGTCAGCTATTTGATCGCTGCTGGTGCCTCCTGGTTATGAGATGTCAGTTCCTTCCATTCAGTTGAACCTAGAAAAATAATAGCTTTTTCCCTCTGATGCAAAAGATCACCAAGAATTGCGTATTTGGTTGTTCAAGGTGTCTGGGCTGAAGAGAACAATATTGGCCACTAAAACTCTTTATCAGGAATCTCGCTTTTCATCACACCAAGGAAGACCTCACACTTTTAGTAATGGGTTGTCCATCAGACTGCAGTTGATAGGCTTCTGTAAACAGGTTGGGATAATTGACTGAAGTCAGTGGCTGGGAGTAGGAAGAGTCTTAGAAGAAATGATGCCATAACTGAATTTAATTTCTAGAAAAAAAAAATGATTTAGAACCTAAGGGGTTGGGAAGAACAAATTTGAAACTACCCAGGTTCTGTTATCCACTACTTTTATTAAAGAATAATGCCCACAAATTCATTATCAGCTGAGTGTAGGTTTATGGAGAGCAGAATTGTCTTAATATTTAACTGTCTGTGTTTTTACAAGGCACAAAGCTTTTGTTTCAGGAAAAAAACATTCTGGGAAAGTGAATTATTTCTAAGGACAAATCATGGGCCAGTGTTGAACCATGCTTAAAAAATGAGTGATTGCTACAAATTGGATAATAAATCTTAAATGCTGCATTTAGAAGAGTCCTGTTGATTTATTTAGTACAGAAGCCACCTATTTACATGATGTGTTAAAATCGTATCATCATATATTGCTGTATCCAGTCCCAGATCAGCAATTCACATTGACAAAATTTTGGTGAATTTCATATTTCTTAGCATGTCACAGGTTTTTAGGAATTATATTGTAATATTGGCAGTGTTTGGGTATATCTAAATGCTGACTGTATTACATTTTCAAATATTCTATTTGTCAGATGACCAAACAAAAATGAGTGGTTTCTCTTGGATTAAAAATAAATACAGTAGTTACAGCTAATGCTCCAGACTGTGGATTTTGGATGTTTGCAGTTTTTTAGATTTTCAAATTTCGAATGAATGTTGTCTTCACATCCGTGGGAAGCTGCCTGAAAGCTTCATTGGACAGATAAAAGTCAGTGTTACGTTGTGGAAATAGGTTAATCAGAAAGACTGGAAGTTCTAGAAAATGACTAAAAAATTCTTAAAGAGTACATGGAAGAAGGTTTGTTTTGGGGATTCTACTTGGAAATAACTTTTTACAGTCAATCAACCAATCAATCAATCAATCAATCGTATTTATTGAGCACTTACTGTGTGCAGAGCACTGTACTAAGCGCTTGGGAAGTACAAGTTGGCAACATATAGAGACAGTCCCTACCCAGCAGTGGGCTCACAGTCTAAAAGGGGGAGACAGAGAACAAAACCAAACATACTAACAAAATAAAATAAATAGAATAGATATTTACAAGTAAAATAAATAAATAGAGTAATAAATATGTACAAACATATATACATATATACAGGTGCTGTGGGGAAGGGAAGAAGGTAAGATCAGGGGAGGAATGGAGAGGGGGACGAGTCATTACATCACTGTGTTCAAAGCCTAAATGCCATGGTCAAAATATTCATTTCTGTGTCTCATGATCTATTGCTTTGGAGCATCCAAATTTCTGAGACTGTTACACCCAGTAGGAGAAGAAACAATCCTGTTTTCATATTTATTTTTGTGGATGTCTCATGGTATAAATGAGCATTAACCTAATCAGAGATAATACAAACAAGAATACTTATTAAGCTAGAGTTTTATGCCAAACTTCTAAAGAAGATAATTTCTGCTTCACCAATGATAGTCACTGATTGACTATTGAGCGTGCAATGGAAAACTCAGAGAAGCAGCATGGCATGGCTTAGTGGAAAGAGCACGGGCCTGATAATCTGAGGACCTGGATTCTAATCCTTTCTTTGCTACATTTCTGCTGTGTGACCTTAGGCAAGTCACTTAGCTTCTCTATGCCACAGTTACCTCAACTATAAAAAAGGGGATTAAATACTTCATCTTCCTACTGAGACAGTGAGTCCCACATAGTCCAAGAGAAGCAGCATGGCTCAATGGAAACAGCGCGGGCTTGGGAGTCAGAGGTCATGCTTTGCACATAGTAAGCGCTTAATAAATGCCATTAAAAAAAAAAAATCCCGGCTCTGCCAATTGTCAGCTGTGTGACCTTGGACAAGTCACTTAACTTCTCTGTGCCTCTGTTACGTCATCTGTAAAATGGGGATGAAGACTGTGAGCCCCACGTGGGACGATCTGATCACCTTGTACCCTCCCCAGAGCTTAGTTCAGTGCTTTGCACATAGTGAGCGCTTAACAAATGCCATCATTATTATTATTATTATGTAGGACAGGGACTGTGTCCAACCCGATTAACTCGTATCTACTCCAGTGCTTAGAACGGTGCTTTAATCATATTAAGTACTTAACTAGCACCATAGTTAATTGGTACTGAAACACCATACTAACACCTGGGCAAGTACAATGGAAGCCAAGTGTGTGCTCCTTGCCCTCAAGCATACAATCTGATGGGATGGAATGACAGACAAAAGTAATCCACAAATGATCCTAAATCCTTTGTATTTGAAGGCAATGCTGACAGTGAGTTCTCCAAGCAGCGTGGCTCAGTGGAAAGAGCATGGGCTTTGGAGTCAGAGGTCATGGGTTCAAATTCCTGCTCTGCCACTTGTCAACTGTGTGACTTTGGGCAAGTCACTTAAGTTCTCTGTGCCTTAGTTACCTCATCTGTAAAATGGGGATTAAGACTGTGAGCCCCCTGTGGGACAACCTGATCACCTTGTAACCTCTGCAGTGCTTGAACAGTGCTTTGCACATAGTAAGTTCTTAATAAATGCCATTATTATTATTATTATTATTATTATTATTATTTGTGCCTGAAAAGGCCAGTGTGGGTGGGGCCCAAAGTCCCAGCCCTATTGTTCACACAACAGTGCTTGTTGTTGCTTGTGTTTTGTTATTTAGAGTACCTGGCACAATTTTATTTTGTCGTCTTGCCTCTCTCAAACATAGCCACTTTCTTGATAGAGTTTGCCATGCTGGCCTATCCTTGGCAAGTGACTCTCAGTTTTCAGCTGGGATGCAGTATTTTTTGAGGCTTTATTTTAGTGTGTCTGTAAAACCTTTCCTCAGGCCTTCTTGCTCTCCACTTCCCAATTTCAATTCTCCCCACAGCAGTTGTTTGGATAGCCTGTTGGCTTTCATTCTCCTCGCATGTGCCACCCAGCATGGCTCTGCTAAAGTGAACATAACTTCAATTCTAGCTTCATTCTCTATGTTCAGAGTTTGTTTTTTTTTAATGGTATTTGTTAAATGTTTACTATGCTGTGCCAGGCACTGTACCAAGTGCTGAGATAGATACAAGGTTGTCAGGTTGGACAGTGTCCCACTTGGGGCTCACATTCATAATCCCATTTTACAGATGAGGGAACTGAAGTCCAGAGAAATTAAGTGACTTGCCCATGGTCATGTGGCAGGCAAGTAGTAGAACCAGGATTAGAACCCAGTTCCTTCTGATTTCCAGGCCCGTGCTCTATCCACTAGGCTATAATGCTTTTTGTCATTTGATATGGAATCTGGCCCATACGTGACCCTGGTGAAACTGCTCACAGAGGCATATGTGATTAGAGAAGCAGCGTGGCTCAGTGGAAAGAGCCCATCTTTGGAGTCCGAGGTCAGGGGTTCAGATCCCGCCTCTGCCATTTGCCAGCTGTGTGACTTTGGGCAAGTCACTTCACTTATCTGGGCCTCAGTTCCCTCATCTGTAAAATGGGGATGAAGACTGGGAGCCCCCTGTGGGACAACCTGATCACCTTGTAACCTCCCCAGCGCTTAGAACAGTGCTTTGCACACAGTAAGTGCTTAATAAATACTATTATTATTATTATTATTAATATGCCTGTGTAGTCCAGATCATACTGCTATAGAAAACGTTGGGCATTACAGGTCAGCAGAACTTTAGTTTGGTCTGGAGCCTGATACCGTGACATTGCCCAACTCCGACAGCCTCATCAAATACTATGCGGGCCTTCTGGGTTCAGCTTTCTCTTTATCAAGTGTAGTATTTGTTTAGTGCTGTCCCAGAAGCTAGGGTAGATGCATACAGTGTCTCAGTCTTCAGTCTGTACTTCACTCTGCAGCCCGGGTTATCTTTCTACAGAAACGCTCTGGACAAGTCATTCTGCTCCTCAAAAATCTCCAGTGTTTGCTTATCAACTTTCACATGAAGCAAAAGCACGTCACTGTTGGCTTCAAAGCTCTCCATCACCTCTCCCCCTCCTCCTCACCTCCCTTGTCTCCTTCTGCAGCTCAGCCTGGACACTTCACTCCTCTACCACTAACCTCCTCACTGTCCCTCGTTCTCGCCTGTCCTGCCGTCGACCCCTGGCCCACGTCCTACCTCTGGCCTGGAATGCCCAACCTCCTCACATCCGCCAAACTAGCTCTCTTCCCATCTTCAAAGCCCTACTGAGAGCTCACCTCCTCCAGGAGGCCTTCCCAGACTGAGCCCCTCCTTTTCCTCTGCTACACCCCTCCTCCCCACTGCCCTTACTCCCTCCCTCTGCTCTACCTCCCTCCTCTCCCCACAGCACCTGTGTATATTTGAACATATTTATCACTCTATTCATTTTATCAGTGATGTGTGTGTGTGTGTGTATATATATATATTTCTATTAATCTATTTTGATGGCATTGATGCTCGTCTATTCGTTTTGTTGTCTGTCTCCCCATTCTAGACTGTGAGCCCGTTGTTGGGTAAGGATTGTCTCTGTTGTTGAATTGTACTTTCCAAGCGCTTGGTACAGTGCTCTGCACACAGTAAGTGCTCAATAAATACGATTGAACGAATACAGAGCAGGAATCCTTACCTCTGCTTTTGTGGCATTTGCAGTCTAAAGAAGTGTCTATAGAAGTAAGTGTAAGGGACCAAAATGTGTTATCCTACCTAAATCAATCTCGGTGAAACAGTGTTGCCTGATGGAAAGAACACAAGCCTAGGAGGACCTGCAGTCTAATCCCAGCTTTGCCTCTTCCCTGTTGTGTGGTCTTGGGCAAGTAACTTCACTTCTCTGAGCTTCAGTTTCATCAGTTTCAGTTAAATGGGGATTAAATACTTCTCCTTCCTACTTAATCTATGTTCTCCAAGTGGAACAGAGACTGACCTGATTTTCTTGCATCTACCCCAGTGTTTAGTACATGTACTTGGCACATAGTAAGCATTTAACAAATACTATTATTTTTTATCTTATTTTTTAACTCAGTGAAGTTGCACTTCATTGTCCTTGGGGTATTACTCCCATTGGTACATAGGCTTTAAAGTACAGCAAGTTGGGCAGAGTCAAGTTGATCAGCATCACCTCTGGAATGTAATTTGGTAATTTAACATTTTCTTTGAAGAAAGTGATAAAAACAAGATTTAACAAGAACTTTAGCCCCTTTGTTTTCTACAGTGCCCTTTGAAACATGAGTTAATG
Organism: Tachyglossus aculeatus; assembly: GCF_015852505.1. Taxonomy (NCBI): domain Eukaryota; kingdom Metazoa; phylum Chordata; class Mammalia; order Monotremata; family Tachyglossidae; genus Tachyglossus; species Tachyglossus aculeatus. The sequence continues at coordinate 85,907,595 of NC_052066.1, forward strand.
CCTATTTAAAGCATTGGATTTGCAGGAATTTGTAAAAGATTTCTAGAAATGGATGGCTTACCAGATGGGATGTGAACACATGCAAATTTCCAAGTGTATATGACTATATTTTGTACCGCAAATCTGTTCCCCATAATATGCAGTTTATTTTCCTGTTTATAACAGTGTGCCCATTTTGGGAATCAGTGGCTACACTTTAAAATTAGCACAGTTAAGCAATGTACAAGAAAGTGTTTATCGGGAGTATTGGTAATTAATAGACAATGAAATACTTTAAAATATTTGAATAATAAAGCCTTCATTATGTGCTTGTTATGTGCCAAACATCATGTTGTGTGTTGTAGGTGATAATCTGATTATACAGTCTCTGACTCATGTGGAGTTCTTGGTATGGGGAGAAGGGTGTTATTTTATCCCCATTTATGGGGAATTCAGGAATACCACCGGGGAATGAATACCACTGATTGTGGTATTCATGGAGTGCTGTGGGGCTAGGGTGAGTATCTGTTTGCTTATTGAGTGGCTTTAAGTGCATGGATTAGGCAGTAGGGAGAGAAAATAGAATGGAGGATGAGCAATTAGTCAGTAATAGCTTTCTGGAGGAGATATTTCAGTAGGCCTTGGATGATAACAATAATAATAATGATGATGTTATTTGTTAAGCACTTACTATGTGCCAAACTCTGTTCTAAGCTCTGGGATAGATACAAGGCTATCAGATTGTCCCACGTGGGGCTCAAAATCTTAATCCCCATTTTACAGATGAAGTAACTGATGAGGCACAGAGAAGTTAAGTGATTTGCCCCAAATCACACAGTAGACAAGTGTCAGAGCCTGGATTAGAACCCATGACCTCTGACTCCGAAGCTCATGCTGTTTCCACCAAGCCACGCTGCAAAGTACTGATCTGTTAGATGTGTAGGAGCAGGAAGTTTTATCGGCATCAGCATCATTAATTCATTCATTCATTCAATTGTATTGAGTGCTTACTGTGTGCAGAGCACTGTACTAAACGCTTGGGAAGTACAATTTGGCAACATTAATGTCATTTGAGCACTCTAACTCTATTTATTTATACTCTTATTTATTTTAATTGTACATATCTATTCTATTTATTTTATTTTGCTAGTATGTTTGGTTTTGTTCTCTGTCTCCCCCTTTTAGACTGTGAGCCCACTGTTGAGTAGGGACTGTCTCTATATGTTACCAACTTGTACTTCCCAAGTGCTTAGTACAGTGCACTGCACACAGTAAGCGCTCAATCAATACGATTGATTGATTGATTGATTACTGCATGCCTAGCCCTGTCAGGAAGGAGATGGGGTGCGAACGGGGGGTTGATCACGGATGAGGCAAGAATGAAGGACAGTAAGCAGGTTAGTATTAGAAGAATGAAATGTATGGGCTGTGCTGTAGTGGGAGATGAGCAAAGATGAGTAATTTATATTAATGTCTGTCTTCCCCTCTAGACTGTAAGCTCACAGTGGGCAGGGAATGTGTCTGTTTATTGTTGTACTCTCCCAAGCACTTAGTATAGTGCTCTGCACTCAATAAATATGGTGAGTGACTGACTAAGATGGATTGCTCTGAAAAAGATTGATGTAGGTCACATCGCAGGCTGGTGGTGGAGCCAGGAATTTAGGACCTGGACAACTTAAATTCCAAGGCTAGGCTCTTTCCTGGAAGCTATGCTGTGTCTCATGTTCTCTTGAACAATTCCAAGTCTTCGTCATTTGGGCTCATATATTGGGCAGGTTGGTTCATTTTAAAGATACTTGAGATCACTAAAAATCGTCCTCAATTTCCAAACTTAAATTCCAGGAGCATGGATTTTCATCGGTTGATCCATTATTCTACAGTAACTGCCTTTCTCTGGGTGCTTAAAGCCCAGTAAAAGAGAATCCCAATACAAAAGCTACCTGATGATGGAAAAGAATGCCTAGAGCCTGGCAGGTGATCTGAAAGATTTTAGTCAGAATATTGCATATCTAAGCCTCAGGCATATGGTGATTTCACCACCCAAATAAGTTTACGTCTGAACTCTTCTCAGCTCCAAATGCTCATTAGCCCAAATTGAGGTGTGGGAGCTGCTTTTTATGAAATAAACAAATTCCAATTTCTGGAACACTCTTCATTTTGAACATAAAAGCCATGGAGTTTCTAATGATGCGTACAATCCCTTAGACTGTAAACTCCTCAAGGACAGGGACCTTTTTGTACATTTCATTTATTTCACCAAGTCCCTCAAAGCAGTTTCATCAAAATGTTCAATAAATGTTTTCAGTTTATCCATCTGTAAACTTTAGTGATTATGGATGGTTAGTCTTAGTGTTGCCAATTCCTGCTCCTGATAAAAAACACTTTACAGAAATGGAGGCTGTGCATTTTGGGAGAGTGGGGAGCTATTTTTTTTTGAAGTATTATGGAAAAATGATATCATGATCTTTTCTTCTGGGATTTTGAGTGGGCAGGATCGGACAGTGTATGACCCTCATTCATAGCCTTCGTTTCCCAAAAGACTTATCAATGTGAAGTGGACTAGATTGTTAGATCTAATAATAATGATGGCATTTACTCAGAACCTACCCTGGGCCCAAGCATTGTGCTAAGTGGTGGGAATGGCCCAATCAGTTCCTGACCCCCAAAAACTCTCAATCTAAGAGTGGCCAGTGACATTTGGGGCCAGAAATTGGTACTCGTGGCTCTGGTCCGTAGTCTTTCCATTAGACCATGCTGCCAACCTGATTTTGAATTGTGGCCATTTAGGCTGGTCTTATTTATTCCTGTTCATCAAGTGGATCATTTAGAAGAACTTAAAGACACTTAAAATACCACAATTTTACACTTTAGCTTTGAAGATATTTGTAAACTATTTGTCTGTTATTTCTTGATTCATTTAATTAAAAGGTTTTTGTTAATTACAAAGACCTGCAGATAAATTGCATTTTAAATCCTGAATTCCCTACAGTGGGATACATTATTAAAGTCTGGGAAGTAGCCTAATGATTCAGCCAAGGAAATTAATCAGTTTAAAAAATCCACACATATATGAATGAATTTTTTATCAGTTTCCTGATGGATATTGCTATTGTCAGCCTTTTCGTTTTACAGTTGAACTTACCACTGAGCTGCCACTTTTTTTTCCATTTGTTAATAGTAGTAACACTGCCTCAGTTTTCATAAATCCTTTCTTCTAAGGAACTCAGAGCAACTTGTTAATTCAGTCTGTTTTTAATTAAATTCAGTTAAACATTTAAAAGCAATGTTACCAAGAAAAAACATTTCAGATCTTTAGAGGATATTTAAATTCAAGGTGCATTTAACATATAGAATGTGTAGAAATGTTACCCTTGATAATTTTAACCAAAAATAGGCATAAACAAGAAATACTGAAGCAGCATGGTCAAGTGGAAAAAATACGGGTCTGGGAATCAGAGGACCTAGGTTCTAATTCCAGCACTGCCAATTGCTAGCTGTGTGACCTTGGGCAAGTCACTTAACATCTCTGCTCCTCAGTTCTCCTTTTCTCCCTCCTACCTAGACTGTGAGCACCATGTGGGACAGGGATTGTGTCTAACCTAGTTAATTTATATGTACCCCAGCGCTTAGAACAGTGCCTGGCACATAGTAAGCACTTAACAAATACCATAAATACATCTCTCTCTCTCTCTCTCTCTCTCTCTCTCTCTCTCTCTCTCTCTCTAAATAAATAAATAAATAAATAAATAAATAAATATATATGTGTATATATACATATATATATACACATACAGTCATTCAATCATTTATCAAGCACTTACTGTGTGCAGAGCACTGTATTAAGTACTTGGGAAGTACAAATTGGCAATATATAGAAATGGTCCCTACCCAGCAATGGGCTAACATACATGAAGTTACCTATTTAGCATTCAGTTTTTGGTTCATTAATTCATTGGAGGAATGCAATTACTCTCAAAAAATTTGCCTCCTATACTTTGTTAGTAGCCAAAAACTTATTTTTGCTGGAGCAGAATAAGAAAATATCCTTTTATAGAATTAAACAGTCAAACATAAAAGCCAATCCACTGGCCAGCAGCTTAAACAATGGAGAATAACTTGGTCAGGGTCATGAAATATATTGCATATCAGTAAGGTAGGAATAGCATTACAACAAAATGGGTGATGTGATTTTATGAGGATCCACTTGGGCAGGAATAAAATAATGATTCGAAACAATTTAGGTAACCACTGGGACAAGTGAATATGGTAGTATCACTGAAAGAGTCATAAGAAGTGAAATCATTTTCATGGCCTGGATGAGATTCCTTTCCCTCTCGCTCTCTCCCATTCCCATTCCTAACCTCATGTCCAAGAAATAGGTTTTCTGGAGGATAGGTCCATGGTATACCCATATAAGATCAAAAATCATATTCAGTGAGCGCTATGTGCAGAGCACTGCACAAAGAGCTTGGGAGAGTATGCCATAACAGTTGATTGACCCATTTTTTGCCCACAATGAGCTTACAGTCTAGGGGGGAGACAGACATATTAAAAAAAAGGGATAAATAAATTATGGATTTGACCATAAGTGCTGCGAGACTGAGGGAGGGGAGAATAAAGAGTGTAAATCCAAGTATAAGGGCGAGAAAGAATCCTCATCTCTAAATCTAAGCATTTGGAACCTTTCAGGCTCTGTGGTGCCATTGTCTGCTTATAAACCCAACCTATAGAAAATAAAATTTCCCCTAACTTGGACAAAATTGAGTCCTTGAGAGTACAGTAGGCAGATACATACTTTAGAACATAATTCAATTGAAAAAATGAACATATTATCAACAAATTAATTCCGTAACAAAACAGAACAGAATTCTGATCCAAAACACCTTTCCCTTTCTTTTTAAATTTCCTGTTTCCCCCGGATTCTTTCTGATTTTCTGTATACATCCTGATGCACACCTTGTTCTGGCGCATTCCCTTCTTCTGAATTTATCCTCCCTGAATCCTTTTCTCTGGATTTCTGGATATCTGGGTAGCTCTGCTTCCAATCCATACAATCACTCCCCCTGTGGAGAATCTATCTCCTGTCATCTGATCCTCCAGGATGATAGCTCAAAATCCTCAACCCTAAAATGTCAGAAGGACCCCTTCTCCAACTCACTGGCACTCTACTCTCCTCCTCCTTTTTCAACCCATCCTTGTGATTGACTGTGATCAAGTTGACTATTCCTTCTAGATCTCTGTTAGCTAATCCAATTACTCTTTCCTCAAGGACGGTGTTCCCTCCTCTTCTAGCAAATCCTGCAGGTTTCCCTCCCAAAACCCTCCTGTGAGTGTGAGGCTAATGTGAGTGGCTGTCATTCTCTTCCATAATATAAAAATATCTCTGAGGATGAGGAGCCAGTCAAACAATCATATTTGAGTGCTTACTGTGTGCAGAACACTGTACTAAGCATTGGGGAGATTACAATACAACCGAGTTGGTAGACACATTCCCTGTCCATAGTGAGCTAGATTTCCTTTGATTCTACTGTATTCCCCCAAGCCCTTCCCTGACTAAACTCACCTTTCCTCTTCTCCCACCCTCTTCTGCATCATCCTGATTTGCTCATTTTATTCATCCCACCTGCCAGCCCCATAGCATTTATGTACATATCTATTTATTTATTGTTGTATTGTACTTTCCCAACCACTTAGTACAATGCTCTGCGCACAGTAATCTCTGAATAAATGCTGTTGAATGAGTGAATATCTATAATGTATTCATTTCTATTAATGTCGGTCTAGACTTTAAGCTCATTATGGGCAGGGAATGTGTCTATTGTTACACTGTACTCTTCCAAGCTCTTAGTACAGTGCTCTGCACACAGTAAGTGCTCAATAAATATGATCAACTGACTGAAAATTGTCACTTTGTAATTCATTCATTGATTAATTAAAATATTGCAAGGAGAGATTTTCATTTTTTCATTTGCATTTTTCACCATGCATTTACTGAGCTTCCGATAGAATTTATTAATCCATTGTCTATAGATGCATAAGTCTAATGGCATCCATTTTCTATCAGAAAGATTAATTCCGATAGAATTTTAGAATGGGAAAATTATTTTCTTCTATGCATATTTCTCTGAGAATCTATCGAGATTGTACTATCCAGCACTTAGTACAGTGCCTGGCGCATAGTAAGTGCTTAACAAATACCGTAATTACCAGACATAATTCTCTGGTATACTGCATTCTCCCAAGCACTTAGTAGAGTTCTTTGCACATAGTTGGCACTCATTTAAATGCTATTGATGACGATAAATATGATTGGAAGTGGAAGGATGAGTCTTCAAGCTCCAATCTTATGGGTGATAGCAATGTACCCCTCATTAGAAATGTCAGATAATTGACCAGAGAGACTTGAAATTTTGAGGAGCCTCAGACTTCTTGCAGTGACATAGTTCTTGCTAGGGTAAGATACAGCTCAGTGCCAGGAAGTGGAGAAGCAGCATATCCTAGTGGATAGAACATGGGAACTGGGATTCAGAAGGACCTGAGTTCTAATCCCGACCCCCTGACTTGTCTGCTGTCTGGCCTTGGGTAAGTCACTTCATTTCTCTGTGCCTCAATGACCTCGTCTGTAAAATGTGGATTAATACTCTGAGTTCCTAGTGAAACATGGGCTGTGTCCAACCTGATTAGCTTGTATCTAACCCAGCTCTCTGTTCAATACCTGGCATATAGTGAGTGCTAAACGAATGCCATTAAAAATGTAGCATGATTTATGTAACTTTGTGTGTTTCATAATAATAATGATGGTATTATTAATGATGGTGTTTAATAACTAGTATTGAATGATTAAAGGAATGTAGAGTTCAAGGACCTAAAGAACCATTTTTTTTTTTAAATGGCAACTTTCAGAGAGAGGTGCCAAAGAGAGAAGCAGCGTGGCTCAGTGGAAAGAGCACGGGTTTTGGAGTCAGAGGTCATGGGTTCAAATCCCGGCTCTGCCAATTGTCAGCTGTGTGATTTTGGGCAAGTCACTTAACTTCTCTGGGCCTTAGTTACCTCATCTGTAAAATGGGGATTAAGACTTTGAGCCCCCCATGGGACAACCTGATCACCTTGTAACCTCCCCAGCGCTTAGAACAGTGCTTTGCACATAGTAAGCGCTCAATAAATGTCATTATTATAATTATTATTATTAAAGACCTCAACATTATGAAAATATTAATTAACTCTTAGATCAAGATGCATTCACCCTAGATTAATGTCTCCCTGATGTAATTATTGGGACAGTGTCATGGAACAGAATGGAAACAGAGAGGGCCAGGAAGAATAGTGATTTCAGTGGGCACACAGCAGTGTGCTTCATTAGCATTATGCAAAAAGGCATGTGAAATGGACACATTTGACATAATAGAACCATAAATATAAACAGTAGGAAAAAATATGATTAGTTAAAAATGCATTTCACGCAGTGGTTTTTATAGATTCTTTCAAGATTTATTTTTCCTTTTCTTCTGCCACACCTCCCCAAATTTCAGATCTTTTAACTAGAAATAATGTTCAGAATTGTCCCTAAAATGACACTGTATTTGTTGAAAAGCTTGTGTAATTTGTCTGCAAGATAGTGACCTTAACCTATAACTCTGGTAGTAATGGGCCACAGTAACTCTCTGATTTCTACTTTCTGTTTTGTATATAGCACCCAAATGAATAACTATCATTGTGGTATTTTTTAAGCATCTATTATGTCCCAAGCACAGTGTTAGGTGCTGTTGTAGATGTTGGTCAGGTCTGACACAGTCCCTGTCCCAAATGGGGCTCATAGTTTAAGGGAATATAGATAGTGAATTCCCATTTTGAAGATGAAGAAACTGAGGCAAAGGGATGTTCATTCATTCAGTTGTATTTGAGTGCTTATTGTTTGTAGAGCACTGTACTAAGCACTTGGGAGAGTACAGTACAACAATAAACAGACACATTCCCTGCCCACAACAAGCTTACAGTCTAGAGATGTTTAGTCTGCCAAAGCAGGCAGGTGACAGACCTGGAATTAGAACCCAGATCCTTTGATTCCCAGGTCCATATTCTTTCCACTAGGCCATTTGACAACATCTTAATCCATCAATCAATGGCATTTATTGAGCACTTACTGTGTAAAGAGCATTGTACCAAGTGCTTGGGAGAATACACTACAACAGAGTTGGTAGAAATATACCATGTCCTAAAGGAGTTTATAGTCTAGAAGGGGAGACAGACATTAATAGATTAAAAAAAAATAATAAATTACAGCTACGTGTATAAGTGCTGTTGTGCTGAACATACGATTTGCAGTCCTGAAAAGATTGTTGCTGCTGTAGGCAAGTTTAAAATGATTTCTGAGGTATAAAGAAAAGAAAGGGGTGGACGTTTGGGAACTCACCAACAGTTTGGGAACTTTACCTCATCTGTAAAATGGGGATTAAGACTGTGAGCCCCCCGTGGGACAACCTCATCACATTGTAACCACCCTAGCACTTAGAACAATGCTTTGCACATAGTAAGTGCTTAATAAATGCCAGTATTATTATTATTATTATTATTATTATTATTATTACTTGGATGGGTCTGTCCTACTAAGTGGAAAACTCCTATTGGAACAGGAAGCTGGAGTGAAAATTTCCATTAGTGAAGATGAAAGGGTTTTTTTTTGTTTTTTTTACAACTGGCTGGAAAAAAGATGTCAATATCACATATTAAACCTTTTATAACAATGAACTGTAATTGCTATGAATTTGTGGATGGATGGAGAAGTTTTTATATGATTATTCTTTAGTAAAATAGGTTACAGTGTTTCTTCTAATTACTCAATATAAACTTAAAAGAAAGAATGAAAATGCCAGAAAGTTTTTCGGATTAAAGTCTCTTGGATCTCACTGACATGCTGTTTTAAAAATGGATTTGTCATATTGCCTTGCTTACTCACTGTACCTGGACCTCATCTATCAATCAGTCATATTGATTGAGCACTTACTGTGTGCAGAACACTGCACTCAGTGCTTGGGAGAATAGAATATAAATGTTGGTAAGACATGTCCCTGCCCACAACGATCTTACAGTCTAGAGAGGGAGAAAGACATTAAAGAAATTACAGATATGAACAAAAGTGTTCTGGTGCAAATCAGGGTGAGGCAGAAGGGAGTTGAAGAGAAGGAAAAGAGGGCTTAGTTGGGAAGTCCTCTTGGAGGAGATAGGCCTTCAATAATCAGTCAATCAATCAATTGTATTTATTGAGCACTTACTGTGTGCAGAGCACTGTAGTAAGCGCTTGGAAAGTACAAGTTGGCAACATATAGAGACAGTCCCTACCCAACAGTGGGCTCACAGTCTAAAACATACCAAAACATACTAACAAAATAAAATAAATAGAATAGATATCATCATCATCAATCGTATTTATTGAGTGCTTACTATGTGCAGAGCACTGTACTAAGCGCTTGGGAAGTACAAATTGGCAACACACAGAGACAGTCCCTACCCAACAGTGGGATCACAGTCTAAAAGGGGGAGACAGAGAACAGAACCAAACATACTAACAAAATAAAATAAACAGAATAGATATGTACAAATAAATTAAATAAATAGAGTAAAAAAAATATGTACAAACATATATACATATATACAGGTGCTTTGGGGAAGGGAGGGAGGTAAGATGGGGCGATGGAGAGGGGGACAAGGGGGAGAGGAAGGAAGGGGCTCAGTCTGGGAAGGCCTGGAGGAGGTGAGCTCTCAGCAGGGCCTTGAAGGGAGGAAGAGAGCTAGCTTGGCGGATGGGCAGAGGGAGGGCATTCCAGGCCAGGGGGATGACGTGGGCCGGGGGTCGATGGCGGGACAGGCGAGAGCGAGGTACGGTGAGGAGATCAGTGGTGGAGGAGCGGAGGGTGCGGACTGGGCTGTAGAAGGAGAGAAGGGAGGTGAGGTAGGAGGGGGCGAGGTGATGGAGAGCCTTGAAGCCCAGGGTGAGGAGTTTCTGCCTGATGCGCAGATTGATTGGTAGCCACTGGAGATTTTTGAGGAGGGGAGTGATATGCCCAGAGTGTTTCTGGACAAAGATAATCTGGGCAGCAGCATGAAGTATGGATTGAAGTGGAGAGAGACACGAGGATGGGAGATCAGAGAGAAGGCTGATGCAGTAGTCCAGACGGGATAGGATGAGAGCTTGAATGAGCAGGGTAGCAGTTGGGATGGAGAGGAAAGGGCAGATCTTGGCAATGTTGTGGAGCTGAGACCGGCAGGTTTTGGTCACGGCTTGGATGTGAGGGGTGAATGAGAGAGCGGAGTCGAGGATGACACCGAGTTTGCGGTCTTGTGAGACGGGAAGGATGGTAGTGCCGTCAACAGAGATGGGAAAGTCAGGGAGAGGGCAAGGTTTGGGAGGGAAGAGGGATTGGTTTGGGAGGGATTGGGAGGGATATGTACAAGTAAAATAAGGCTTTGAAGGTGGGGAGAGTGATTTTCTGTCATTTGAGGAGGGAGGGCATTCCAGGCTAGAGGCAGGACATGGTTGAAAGGTCAGTGGTGAGATAGATGAGATCTAAGTGTAGAGAGCGGGCTGGCATCGGAGGAACAAAGTGTACAGGGTTGGATTGTAGTAGGAGAGTAGTGAGGCTAGGTAGGAGGGGGCAAGGTGGTGGAGTGGCTTTAAAGCTGATGGTGAGTGGTTTCCATTTAATGTGGAGGTGGGTGGGCAACTACTGGAAGTTCTGGAGGAGTGGGGAAACATGGACTGAACAGTCGAGTGACACGGACTGGAGTGGGGAGGGTCAGAGGGAAGGAGGTCAGCAAGAAGGCTGATACGGTAATCATGATGGGATAGGACACATGCTTGAGAAGTAGAGTGGCTCAGTGGTTAGAACACAAGCCTGGGAGTCAGAGGGACCTTGGTCTGCTGCTTATCTGCTGTGTGACCTTGGACAAGTCACTTAACATCTCCTCTGCCTTAGGTCCCTCCTCTGTAAGATGAGGATTAAGACTGTGAGCCCCATGTGGGACAGAGACTGTGTCCAACCTGATTAGCTTACATCTACCCCAGTGCTTAGTATAGTTTCTGGAACATGGTGAGTGCCTATCAAATACCATAAAATAATAATGATAATAATAAATTAACGAGGTAGCAGTGTGGATGGAAAGGAAAGGACAGATTTTAGCAATGTTATGTAGGTTGAACAGACAGGATTTAGTGGCAGATTGAGTATGTGGTTTGGGTGAGAGAGATGAGTTAAGGATAATGCCTAGAGTACAGACTTGTGAGTAAGGAAGATGGTGGTGTCGTTTATAATAATAATAATAATAATAATAATAATAATAATGGTATTAAGTGCTTACTATGTGCAAAGCACTGTTCTAAGCACTGGGGAGGTTACAAGGTGATCAGATTGTCCTGTGTGGGGCTCACAGTCTTAATCCCCATTTTCCAGATGAGGGAACTGAGGCACAGAGAAGTTAAGTGACTTGCCCATAGTCACACAGCTGATAATTGGCAGAGTCGGGATTTGAACCCATGACCTCTGATTCCAAAGCCCGTGCTCTTTCCACTGAGCCACTATAGTGATGGGAATGTCACAGGGAGGACAGAGTTTGGGTGGAAAGATAAGGAGTTCTTTTGTGGACATTATTAGGTTTGAGGCATCTTTGTTGCCGCTGACCCCTCACCCCTGCCCTGCCTCGGAAATCCCTCTTCCTATCAGACAGATGATCATTTCCCCTGCTTCAAAGTCTTATTAAAAACGCATCACGGCTAAGAGGGCTCCACCAACTAAGTCCTCATTTTCCCTACTCATCCTCCCTTCTGAGTCACCCTTGTATTTGGGTTTGTACCCTTTATTCACCCTGCAACTCTTGAGTACATATCCTTAATTTATTTTAATGTTTGCCTCACTCTCTAGACTGTAAGATCCTTGTGGACAAGGAATCTGTCTACCAATTATATTATGCTGTACTCACCCAAGCACTTAGTGCTCTGTACCCAGGAGGCACTTAATAAATATGATTGATTATGCATTTAATCAGAGTCATAATTCAGGAACAAGATAGCATCATTCATAAATAATGGGCCTCTTTTTTCATGTATCTATGCATAATGAATTGTTTTGTTTTTTTCAGGGTGGTTTGCCCACCCAGTATAAAGGATAATACTTTATTCCTTAAAGAAGCGTAGCCTCTTTGTATGCCTCACTATCAGACCTGGCATTCATATCTTAAGGTATCTTGGATGTCGCTCAGCATTCGTAATAATAATAATTTTAATTGTGGTATCTGTTAAATACTTACTATGTGCCAGGCACTGTGCTAAACGCAGGGATAGACATAAGCAAATTTGGTTGGACACAGTCCCTGACCCACATGGAACTCACAGCCTTAATCCCCATTTAACAGATGAGGGAACTGAGGCACAGAGAAGTTAAGTAACTCGCCCAAGATCCCCACACAGACAAGTGGTGAAGCTGGGATTAGAACCCAGGTCCTACTGAATCCCTGGCCCGAACTCTGAACATTTCATTCATTAATTCATTCAATTGTATTTATTGAGCGCTTACTGTGTGCAGAGCATTGTACTAAGCACTTGGGAAGTACAAGTTGGCAACAGATAGAAACGGTCCCTACCCAGCAGCGAGCTCACAGTCTAGATGGGGGAGACTGACAACAAAACAAAACATATTAACAAAATAAAATAAATAGAATAGTAGATATGTACAAGTAAAATAAAGAGTAATAAATATGTACAAATATATATACAGGTGCTGTGGGGAGGGGAAGGAGGTAAGACGGGGGATGGGGAGGGGGAGGAGGGGGAGAGGAAGGAGGGGGCTCAGTCTGGGAAGGCCTCCTGGAGGAGGTGAGCTCTCAGTAGGGCCTTGAAGGGAGGAAGAGAGCTAGCTTGGCGTCTGGGCAGAGGGAGGGCATTCCAGGCCGGGGGAGGATATGGGCTGGGTGTCGATGGCGGGACAGGCGAGAATGAGGCACGGTGAGGAGGTTAGCAGCAGAGGAGCGGAGGGTGCGGGCTGGGCTGGAGAAGGAGAGAAGGGAGATGAGGTAGGAGGGGGCGAGGTGATGGACAGCCTTGAAGCTGAGAGTGAGGAGTTTTTGCATAGGAAGAACATCATGTCACTCTGTTTTCAGCTAAGCATTTGATGTTTCTCTTGCTTTTCCTCCTACCTAAATCCTGGCACAAGGTTGGAAATCCCAGCACCTTTAGAAAGTCGGTGATATTGATGGCGCTTGCGAATGATGTTCCCGCAAACCAGTGACCTTCCTGATAGCTAGCATGTATAGTCAGTATAACGACACACTGAAAGTATCAATTTGCCTCTGCCAGGGCTCATTTTTAGCTAACTAAGACTAAGCCAATTTCCTGTGGTGCCATGACAGATTGGTGCATTTTGTGCTATGGCATGTTGATAAGGCAAAATTTTTCAAGATGATTTGATAAATGAGCAATTTATACCTTGCCTTCACTGATGCTGTCCTCAGTTGGTTTTTCGCCTGCCTCTCTGACCACTGTTTCTCAATTTCTTTCGCTGGCTCCCGTTCTCTGCAAGTGGAAATCCCTCAGGATTCATTTCTCCGTTCCCTTCTATTTTCCATCTATATCCACTCCTTTGGGGATGTCATTTGCTCCCTTGGCTTCAACTGTCATCTCTATGTGGATGATTCTCAAATCTACATCATCAGCCCTCACCTGTCTCCTTCTTTGAAGTCTTGCATACCCTCCTGGCTTCAGGACAGCTCTATCTAGATGTCCTGCCAATACCTAGAACTTAATATATCCTTCCTTCTTCCCTTCAAAGCCCTACTGAGAGCTCACCTCCTCCAGGAGGCCTTCCCAGACTGAGCCCCCTTTTTTCTCTCCTTCTCCCCATCCCCCCACCCTACCTCCTTCCTCTCCCCACAGCACTTGTATATATTTGTACATATTTATTACTCTATTTTACTCGTACATATTTACTACTCTATTTTAATAATGATGTGCATCTAGCTGTAATTCTATTTATTCTAACGGTTTTGACACCTGTCTACATCAATCAATCAATCAATCGTATTTATTGAGCGCTTACTATGTGCAGAGCACTGTACTAAGCGCTTGGGAAGTACAAATTGGCATCACATAGAGACAGTCCCTACCCAACAGTGGGCTCACAGTCTAAAAGGGAGAGACAGAGAACAGAACCAAACATACCAACAAAATAAAATAAGTAGGATAGAAATGTACAAGTAAAATAAATAAATAAATAAATAAATAGAGTAATAAATATGTACAACCATATATACATATATACAGGTGCTGTGGGGAAGGGAAGGAGGTAAGACGGGGGGATGGAGAGGGGGACGAGGGGGAGAGGAAAGAAGGGGCTCAGTCTGGGAAGGCCTCCTGGAGGAGGTGAGCTCTCAGCAGGGCCTTGAAGGGAGGAAGAGAGCTAGCTTGGCGGATGGGCAGAGGGAGGGCATTCCAGGCCCGGGGGATGACGTGGGCCGGGGGTCGATGGCGGGACAGGCGAGAGCGAGGTACAGTGAGGAGATTAGTGGTGGAGGAGCGGAGGGTACGGGGTGGGCAGTAGAAGGAGAGAAGGGAGGTGAGGTAGGAGGGGGCGAGGTGATGGAGAGCCTTGAAGCCCAGGGTGAGGAGTTTCTGCTTGATGCGCAGATTGATCGGTAGCCATTGGAGGTTTTTGAGGAGGGGAGTAATATGTCCAGAGCGTTTCTGGACAAAGATAATCCGGGCAGCAGCATGAAGTATGGATTGAAGTGGAGAGAGACACGAGGATGGGAGATCAGAGAGAAGGCTAGTGCAGTAGTCCAGACGGGATAGGATGAGAGCTTGAATGAGCAGGGTAGCGGTTTGGATGGAGAGGAAAGGGCGGATCTTGGCAATGTTGCGGAGCTGAGACCGGCAGGTTTTGGTGACGGCTTGGATGTGAGGGGTGAATGAGAGAGCAGAGTCGAGGATGACACCAAGGTTGCGGGCTTGTGAGACGGGAAGGATGGTAGTGCCGTCAACAGAGATGGGAAAGTCAGGGAGAGGACAAGGTTTGGGAGGGAAGACAAGGAGCTCAGTCTTCGACATGTTGAGCTTTAGGTGGCGGGCAGACATCCAGATGGAGATGTCCTGAAGGCAGGAGGAGATGCGAGCCTGGAGGGAGGGGGAGAGAGCAGGGGCAGAGATGTAGATCTGGGTGTCATCAGCGTAGATTTCCACTTGCAGGGGTCTACATGTTTTGTTTTGTTGTCTGTCTCCCCCTTCTAGACTGTGAGCCCGTTGTTGGGTAGGGACCGTCTCTATATGTTGCCGATTTGTACTTCCCAAGCGCTTAGTACAGTGCTCTGCACACAGTAAGCACTCAGTAAATACGATTGAATGAATGAGTATATCCAAAACTGAACTCTTTATCTCTCCACCCAAGACCTGCCCTCCCTATGTCTTTCCCATTACTGTAAACAATATCACAATCCCTCCATATCAGAAGCCCATAACCTTGGCATTGCCCTCAACTCATTACTCTCATTCCACCTACATGTTCAATGTGTCTCTCAATCCTGTCGGTTCAACCTTCACAACATGGCTAAAATCAGCCCTTTCCTCTCCATCCAAACTGGTACCCCACTGTTGGGCAGGGACCGTCTCTATCTGTTGCCAACTTGTACTTCCCAAGCGCTTAGTACAGTGCTCTGCACACAGTAAGCACTCAATAAATACGATTGATTAATTGATTGATTGATTGATCCATGCACTTTTATATGCTACCTTGGCTACTGCAGCTGCCTCTGCACTGATCTCCCTGATTCCTGTCCCTTCCCACTGCAGTCCCTACTTCACTGTGCTGCAAGGATTATTTTTGTGGAAAAATAAAAAAAGTTCAATTCATGTCTCCCCATTCCTCAAGAATCTCTAATCCACCTCCGCCACAAATAGAAACTCCTTACTGTTGGCTTTATAGAACTCAATCAGCTCACCCCCTCCTACCTCACCTTACTGATCTCCTCCAGCCCTCCTACTTCATTCCTCTAGTGCCAGCTTACTCACTTTGCCCTAGTCTCATCTACACCAACACCTACGAGAAGCAGCATGGCTCAGTGGAAAGAGCGCGGGCTTTGGAGTCAGAGGTCATGGGTTCAAATCCTGGCTCTGCCAACTGTCAGCTGTGTGACTTTCGGCAAGTCACTTCTCTGTGCCTCAGTTACCTCATCTGTAAAATGGGGATTAAGACTGTGAGCCCCCCGTGGGGCAACCTGATCACCTTGTAACCTCCCCAGCACTTAGGACAGTGCTTTGCACATAGTAAGTGCTTAACAAATACCGTCATCATTATTATTATTACCCCTCTCCCGTGGCCTTCCCCTAGCCTGGAACTTCCTCCTCCTTCGTATACACCAAACACCACTCTCACCACCTTCAAACTATTATTAAAGGCACATCTCCTGCAAGAGGTCTTCCCTGATTAAACCCTCTTTTCCCCTGCTCGCTCCCCCTCTTGGCACTATCTGTGCCTTTAAATCTGTGACCTTTGAGCATTTGACATTCTCCCCATTCTCAAGGCCACAGCATTAGACTGTGAGCTCACTGAGGCCAGGGAAAGTGTCCATTTGTTCTTGTATTGTACTCTCCCAAGTGCTTAGTACAGTGCTTAGAACAGTGCTCAGCACTTAGAACAGTGCTTTGCACATAGTAAGCGCTTAATAAATGCCATCATTAGTACTAGTAGTAGTACAGTGTTCTGCACATGGTAAGAGCTCAAATCTGATTGAATGAATGAACTTATGTTGACATATTTATATATTGTAAATGATTTATTCCTATCTCCCCTTCTAGACTATAAGCTCATTGTGGGCAAGGAATGTGTCTGCCAATTCTATTATACTGTACTCTCCCAAGTGGGAAGTACAGTGTTGTGCCCAACAGTAAGTGATCAGTGAATATCACTGATGGATTGATTGTCTTCACAATTTAAATTACCAAGTTGCCTGATCTTCCAACATGGGGGTATTGCTGAGGAAGAGGGAGGCAGGATTATATGCGAAGCTCGGGAGGAGGAGGCCCAAATGACCACAGGCATGGGGATCGGGGGACTCTCCTTGTTGAGGAGGGACTGTGCATTTGAGAAGTCGATTGTCCACTTGGAACCTCACCCCAGTCCCACAAGCAAGTATACTTATAGTCTATTGTTTTCCCCAACTAAAAGTGATTTGACTGTCTTGTCCTGTAAACTTAAGCTCATTATGGGCAAGGATTATGTCTATTAACTGTTTTGTATTCTGCTTCTCCAAGCATTTAGTACAGTGCTCTGCACACAGTAAGCATTCAATTTCCTTGACAGATAAGACTTTCCAGGGTTCCAGTGGATTTGGTTGGGAGTTGAAAATTCACTGAGTTCCTCTGCTATACTGAAATCACAAATACATATGATTCTAAGATGTATGGGTCGGGCATCAGTTCATTTATTCATTGAATGCGTTCTGTGTGCAGTACATCATACTAAGTGCTTGGGAGAGTACAGTGTACACTAGAATTGGTTAACATGATCCCTGCAAGCAATCCTTGTTCTAAAGGCCTCACGGACTAATATAAAGAGGACAGGCTCGGAAATTGAGATACCTTGGTTTTAGTCACCGTACTGCCACTTCACTGCTGTGTAGCCTTGAGGAAGTTGCTTAACTGCTTTTTGCCTTGTTTTTCACATTTGTAGAATGAGAACACCTCACTTCACAGGGGGCTCATAACCTATAAAGTAAGGAAATCGTGTCTAAACAGACTTCTCCGTACCTTATCTCCTGCGCTTAGCCCAGGTTGTAGCAAGTCATGCAGTCTTAAGAAATATCGTTATCATTATGTTTCTTTGAACCATGCCAGTGATCCATCCCCCCATCTCACCTCCTTCCCTTCCCCACAGCACCTGTATATATGTTTGTACATATTTATTACTCTATTTATTTATTTTACTTGTACATATCTATTCTTTTTATTTTGTTAGTATGTTTGGTTTTGTTCTCTGTCTCCCCCTTTTAGACTGTGAGCCCACTGCTGGGTAGGGACTGTCTCTATATGTTACCAACTTGTACTTCCCAAGCACTTAGTACAGTGCTCTGCACATAGTAAGCGCTCAATAAATACGATTGATGATGATGATGATGATGTTGGGTAGGGACCGTCTCTATATGTTGCCAACTTGTACTTCCCAAGCGCTTAGTACAGTGCCCTGCACACAGTAAGCGCTCAATAAATACGATTGAATGAATGAATGATCCTTTTACTTTTTGATCCTGTATTTTGATTGAACTTGGAGATGATTTCATTGGGAACAAATAAAATGTGTAAAGAAACCATGAAAATAAACCCTGATCCCGTGCTGTAGCTTCAAGGGAAAAAAGAGTACCCAGTGAAACAACGCTTTTCATTTACTGGTTCAGTGTCCACGCTTGGGAACGTGAATCTGTTTTGCTAAGGATTGGTACTGGGCTCATTTTTTTTTCCTTTCTTCATCAGTGACCTGGAAGACAGCTTAGAGATCATGTCCAGTGCTGATCACAGAAACGCTGTTTTGGCCAACAGAGCAGAATTTTGAAAAGTGGCCACTTTGGATGTTTGTGACTACTGGAGAATTTCCATTTGGTTGCAGTGAGAGAAAGGAAGACAGATTGCAAACAAACATAGCTAAAAGCACACACAAACTCACATGCATACAGAATGGATCCCCCCAACCCTAACCTCTTCCCACAACCCACACTGCAGCCAACACACACTCTGTCTCTCTCTCGCTCACTCACTCACTCACACACCAAATATAGGGACTCCTCAGCCTGTTCTCTTAATCACTTCCATGAAAATAGAATGACTGAGAGTGCTAAACAAAATACCTTTGGTTCTGCTATAACACAACGGTTACCTTTTTGATAAACTCCGCCTTAAGGAAAACTTGAAATATAGTAGTTGAGCTGTAACCAACACCACACATGTACACACAACTGTTTCCTCCGACATTGCATCATGTTCTACCCAGATAGATGTGGTCTGTCAGAAGAACGTTCTCTAAATCCCTAATGGTGTTCTTCCTAAAATGCACTGTGAAAACACCTCATGGAATAATTTAGTGTACAGTTTAAGTAATAAAATATCAAAGAGAGTACAAGCAGCTGTTGAAGTAGGCTTTAGCTTCTCTAATGAAAGCAGTTTAAAGTTCTTCGGAGGTTGAAGAGGCAGGGAAAGAGGCAGAGTGAAAGAAGGATGTTTGAATCAGAGTAAACTTGCCACATGCTGCATAACTGGAGTATTATCATAAAGTAATATGTTTTAAGAAATACTGGCGATGATGTTCAATAGTGATATCATAAAACAGTTCTTAATTAAGAGCATTATAGCCGGGGATACCTATACATACCTACAAATATATTCCCACATACCCTCATACACATTCTACACGTATACTCATTCTACAAATGTAGATTCATTCTTATATATGTATGTACCTTCAAATACCTCTCTTATATATACTCACTGCTTGCTGCTTGTGACAAGCAGCGGGGTTCAGTGGAAAGAGCATGGTCTTGGGATTGGGTCATGGGTTCAAATTCTGGCTCTGCCGCTTGTCAGCTGTGTGACTTTGGGCAAGTCACTTAACTTCTCTGTGCCTCAGTTACCTCATCTGTAAAATGGGGATTAAGACTGTGAGCCCCATATGGGACAGGAACTGTGTCCAACCCGATTTGTTTATATCCACCCCAATGCTTAGTACAGTGCCTGGCACATAGTAAGCACTTAAATACCATATTTTTGTTTATTACATAAGGAAGTGTTTTCATCGAGAAGTGAATGGAAACACTTAGACATAATACTGCAAACTAGCACTAAGCATGACCAACTTATATTTAGAGAAATCCAGCGGAAAATGCGGTGTTTATATATTGGCTAACTCTACAAAGGCCAGAGTTCATGGTTGAATCAGTTTCTGAATAGAATAATTCTCAAAGTCAAGATTTAATCAATATGCCAAATTGGAAATTATACCAAAAGAGAGATAAAGACTGGGGTTTTCTAAATGATATTTAAAGCCGTCGAGGTTTAGAAATGTGTTTGCAAGGCTTAATTGCCTGATGACAGGCTCTCACCATGTTTTGAGTCACATGGATTGTCTTAACACTTTTGATTTGGAAAGAGCTGAAAAGACTTAATTGAAATAATGCTAAATTAGATCACTGCAGCCCCTTTTACCATGGATATAGGTTAAACAGAGACAAATACTTCACCAAATGGAGAATTCCTTAGACTGTGAGCCCCTGAAAGTCAGGAAACATATCTAATTCCCGTGATCTTTCCCAGCATTTAACACAAGGTTCTGCACACAATAAGCACTTAATATATAGTGTTGCTAATTGTGTACATTCATTTAATCATACGTATTGAGTGCTTGCTGTTCAGAGCACTGTACTAAGTGCTGAGGAGAGTACCATACAACAATAAATAGAAATATTCCCTGCCCACAACCAACTTAAATCTGGGGTGGGGGAGAGAGAAGACAGACATCAATATAAATTTTTTTTTAAATTACAGATATGATAATAATGATGATGGTATTTGTTAAGCATTTACTATGTGCAAAGCACTGTTCTAAGCACTGGGGGGATGCAAGGTGATCAGGTTGTCCCACGTGGGGCTCACAGTCTTAGGCACAGAGAAGTTAAGTGGCTTGCCCAAGGTCACACAGCTGACAAGTGGCAGAGTCTGGATTCGAACCCATGACCTCTGACTCCCAAGCCCATGCTTTTTCCACTGAGCCACGCTGCTTCTCTAAAAAATGGTATTTGTTAAGCACTTACTATGTGGAAAGCACTGTTCTAAGCACTGGGGAGATACAAGATGATCAGATTGTCCCACAAGTGGTTCACAGTTTTTGTACAAAAGTGCCGTGGGGCAGCGGGGAGGGAGAACAAAGAGAGCAAGTCAAGGAAAAATATGGAATGGTTCACAAATTTGTGTTCCAAATAGGAAGAACAGATCAGGGAGCCTTAGGGCGTAAGTCAAAATAGGACAACAAACTGTGACTTTGGTCAGAATTCCCTCTACGAGAAGTGCAATTGCCTTTAATAGTCATTTTTCAAAATTATTTTGGGGTGGTGTCCACCTTTGACTTCCATAATGAGTTGATTTTGGGTAGAGCATAGGATTTTTGTATAGGCTCAATTGAGCTGCCAAAATAGCAGGAATGCTTGGATGGACCTTTTGGCTGAGAGAAATCTGAGATTTAACATGGCTAAAAGGGTCCACCCCTATTAAGTTGCCATTATCAATCTTACCTTTGATAACACTGATAACACAGTCTTTTAGACTGTGAGCCCACTGTTGGGTAGGGACTGTCTCTATATGTTGCCAACTTGTACTTCCCAAGCACTTAGTACAGTGCTCTGTACACAGTAAGCGCTCAATAAATATGATTGATTAATTACCTTGTCCACATTTGGTTTGAACTCAAACCAGACAGGAAGGCAGAGGCTTAGTGCCAGAACCCCCAGATTTCAATTAATCACTTGTATTCATTGAGGTTTTACTGAGTGAAGAGCACTATACTAAGCACTTGGGAGAGTATAATACAACAGAGTTGGTAGACACATTCTCTGCCCATGATGAGTTTATTATAATAACAATAATAATAATAATAATAATAATAATGGCATTTATTAAGCGTTTACTATGTGCAAAGCACCGTTCTATGCTCTGGGGAGGTTACAAGGAAGTCAGGTTGTCCCACGGGGGGCTCACAGTCTTAATCCCCATTTTACAGATGAGGGAACCAAGGCACAGAGAAGTGAAGTGACTTCCCAAAGTCACACAGCTGACAATTGGCAGAGTCGGGATTCAAACCCATGACCCCTGACTCCAAAGCCCGCGCTCTTTCCACTGAGCCACGCTGCTTCTTTATAGTCTAGAGGGAACTTCTCCAGGGAATTCTTAAAGTTAGAGACCTCCCTCTTCCACAGTAACTAATGAAGATGGAGAAATTTTGCCTTTTGACATAATCCAAGAACCCAAACCTCCCACTGCTCTTGGCAGAAAGAGAAAATTGCTTGACCTTTTGATTTGCCATTTACTTCCTCTCCCCTACTCTTTCTGCATCTTTGGAAGACTGAGGAATTTGAAGGGCAGGAGTGGGATGGTCACTATTAGGTGGAACGGCTCATTTAGGGAAGAATTAAAATAACTTCAAGAACATTTACCTATTAAAGAGAGACATTGACCTTACAAGCTAGCAAACCAATTTGGACACTTAAAGTGCATTAGATCCTAATAGGTCATTACCTTAATTTGTATTACTCAATGGCCATTTGTTTAAATTCTAATCCTCCAGTTTGTCACACCTCAGTCTTTATCTTCCCCTAAAGACTGCTTAGTATTCCCCTTTTTGACATTTTCAGGGTGAAGCCAGTATTGGGCACCTCTCAAGTCATTACACACTGAAGGATGCCTTGAAAGGTGGGTATTGGTAGTGTTGAGGAGAATATACTCATTTTCTATAGTGAATTACAGTTGCTCTCACATGTCACAGGGATTTAACAACCCAGAGCAAAAATAAGAAGGGATTTTCTGAAACACACTTGTATTTTATTTTTATTTTACTTTAAAAAAACAAATTGCTTCCAAGTTCTACAACAGATAAGGCTACGAGCTCAGGAGGATTAGCATACAGTGCATCTCAGTGGAAGCTGGAGGTAGGGAGGTGGCTTTTTGTAACTCTGGGACAATTGTACTTGTTATTTAGCAACCAGTGGACTCGGCTAGGAAGTAGCAATCTGTTACGTTTCATATGGGGCTATTTGCTTACTCCCCATTTACACAGCTATCCTGAGAGAGTGGAAGCTGGAATAAGATTGAGACAGGATCGAAGCAGGATTTGCCGAGGAATAAAAATGAAGTAATTCCAAAATGAATGGGCATCTGGAACATATTTTAGCTGAATGTCTCTATTTTTCCCTATGTGTACATTGTAGCAGCCTGATGAAGGACAAAGCCATCTGTAGGAACAATTTGTGCCTCCTAGGATCCACTGTGTTCCATAATGATGGGTGGGACAACAAAGACCAGGATCTGAACTAATGGAAAGCAAACTTTGACACTTTCGTTTTAGTAGTCCCCCCAAATTTAATGTCTCTTGGTGATGTTAATCTGACCCGCTGGCTTTAGTGGACCTTTGCGATCTTTAAGCAGTTTGGCTTAATGGAAAGAGCTTGGGCTTGGGAGTCAGAGGACGTTTATTCATTCATTCATTCAATTGTATTTATTGAGCGCTTACTTTGTGCAGAGCACTGTACTAAGCACTTGGAAACTACAATTTGGCAACAAATAGAGACGGTTCCTACCCAGCAATGGGCTCACAGTCTAGAAGGGGGGGAGACAGGCAACAAAACAAGTAGACAGGCAAGTAGACATAGGAAGCGCTTAGGAAATACCACAGTCATCATTATTATTATTAATAAATACCACCGCTTGATAATAATAATGATGATGATGATGATGATATCCCCACGTATGTCCCACGTGGGGCTCACAGTCTCAACCCCCATCCCACAGATAAGGTAACTGAGGCCCAGAGAAGCGACGTGGGTTCTAATCCCGCCTCCACCACTTGTCTGCCATGTGACTTTGGGCAAGTCACTTAATTTCTCTGTGCCTCAGTTACCTCATCTGTAAAATGGGGATTAAAAGTATGAGCCCCACGAGGGACAACCTGGTTACTCTGTATCTAACCCAGTGCTTAGAACAGTGCTTGGCACATAGTAAGCACTTATCAATGCTTAATAATGATAACTAATGATAATGATAATGATAAACACTTAATAATGATAACAATTATCATTATTATTATTATTAATTTGTCTTTAAAAATGCAATGGGCATGTCATTTGAGAGAGTTAGTGCTATAGTGAGAGCCTTTCTCTCGTCTGCTCATCAAGTTCAGAGTACATTCTTCTCTATAGAGTGTCCATTCAATAACAAGCCTTTTAAGGACACATCTTCTCCAAGAGGCCTTCCCCAATTAAACACTCTTTTCCCCATTTTGTGTCATCTGTGCACTTGGATCTGAGACCTTCAGGCATTTGGTATTTCCCCACCTCTAGCCCTTATGTACATATCTATAAATTATATATTATAAATCATTTATGTTAATATCAGTTTCCCCCTCTAGACTGTAAGCTCATAGTGGGCAGGTAATGTGTCTACCTACTGTGTTGTATTGTACTCTCCCAAGCACTTAGTTCAGTGTTCTGTGCACAGTAAGTGCTCAAATACAATTGTTGATGATGATGCCGTGCACACAGTATGCATTCAATAAATACCATTGATTGATTGATTAGTTCATTCATTCATTCATTCGATTGTATTTATTGAGCACCTACTGTGTGCAGAGCACTGTACTAAGCACTTGGGAAGTACAAGTCGGCAACATATAGAGACGGTCCCTACCCAACAACGGGCTCACAGTCTAAAAGGGGGAGACAGACAGTGACTAGTAGGCTTTTCAAAGATAAGAATGGAGAAAGTTTCTGAGGAGTGCATGGAAGCTTGCCCTCCCCAGCCCTGGTGGTTCGTGATGTGGGAATCAGGAAAGAGAGACAATTTGGTGTATTTGTCAGGGGAAGTTTTTACTGTTTCCAGTAGTTACTGAAAGTTGTATACTTACAGCCCTTATGATGGGAGATGTGTGTAGATAATAATAATAATAATGGCATTTATTAAGCGCTTACTATGTGCAAAGCACTGTTCTAAGCACTGGGGGGATATATCAGGTTGTCCCACATGGGGCTCACAGTCTTCATCCCCATTTTCCAGATGAGGGAACTGAGGCACAGAGAAGTTAAGTGACTTGGCCAAAGTCACACAGCTGACAAGTGGTGGAGCCGGAATTTGAACCCATGACCTCTGACTCCAAAGCCCATGCCCTTTTCCACTGAGCCACGCTGCTTCTATTCTACACTTCTATCTAGTGTAGATGCACTTTCAGTGTATGTATCCTTCCTTGAACTAAAGCAAAGGTAAAGAGAGGAAGTCAGATAAAGACACAAACAAAAGAGACTTAAGTGAAACAAAATGGCATCAAGGCAGGAAACAAGATCTTTCTTGGAGGTCCTATTGGAGTTCTTTCTTGAATGGAGTAAGAATCATTGATTCAATTAAATCTTAATGAATAATCAACAGATCAATCAGTGATTGTGAGTGTGTAAGAGCAATCTACTTGAGAAGCAGCTTGTTGTAGTGGATAGAACAGAAGCCTGGGAGTCATGGGATCCAATCCCGAGTTTGACAGTTGTCTGTTGTGTGACGTTGGACAAATTGCTTCACTTCTCTGGGCCTCATCTGTAAAATGGGGATTGAGACTGTGAGCCCCAAATAGGACAAGGACTGTTTCCAACCTGATTTGCTTCTATCCATCCCAGTGCTTAGTACAATGCCTAGCACATAGTAATAATAATAATAATAATAATGGTATTTGTTAAGCGCTTACTATGTGCAAAGCACTGTTCTAAGTGCTGGGGGGGGATACAAGGTGATCAGGTTGTCCCACGTGGGGCTCACAGTCTTAATCCCCATTTTACAGATGAGGTAACTGAGGCACAGAGGAGTTAAGTGGCTTGCTCAAGGTCACACAACTGACAAGTGGCTAAGGCGGGATTTGAACCCATGACCTCTGACTCCCAAGCCCTTGCTCTTTCCACTGAGCCACGCTGCTTCTCTAAGTACTTAACAAATACCATAATTATTATTATGATTATTATTACTAAGAGCTTGGGAGAGTACAATACAATACCATTGGTAGACATGATTTTTGCCTTGAGAGAGTTTACAAGATTTTTTTGGTACCCAAAAATTCCAACTAGGAAGTTGCTCTTTATTCACCAGATAGAAATTAAGTAATTGGAAGAGTAAAATTTCCATAGAAGAACAACCTTAAGTAAACAACAGAAAGTGCCTTTGACCACTTAAAAAACTTAGATTAGGGGATCTAAGACTGTGTTTTGGTTTGAGATTAGTTTATCCTTGGAATATGACAGTATTTGTTTGGAATTTCATTAGGCCCCAGACTAAGCAATATTTTATTTTGAGCCCCTCAAATAAAAGACCAAATTGAACCATCTGTTTTTGTTGCAGAATATGAGAAAACTGACAGAAAGAAAAAAAAACATAATTTTTCTTTTGGTTTAACTGTATTCTTTCACTCCAAGGAAAAGTGGAAATTGCATGTAGCATTGAATTCCATCATGAACTATTAACAGAAAATGACCCAACTGTCAAAATAAGTGTCTTATGGGCTATTGAAACAATTTTCTCATATCATTACAGTGGTTGAAATACAACCCCTGTGTGGGTTGATGCTAATAGCTTTTCAAGACTAACTATAGGACTTCTGTTGGCACTTCAGCAATGTTTTCTGTACTTTTCTTTTTATAGCTAGATATTTAGTTTCAAATTATAAAATTATTACAACCCGTCTATTTTAAATTCATTTGTTTGCAGGAACTAGAATATTAAAGAGGAAAATCTATCCCTTTAGGGAAAAAAAAACTAGTACATGGAATAATCCTGGAAAATTTCCTCCCAATTTGACACAACACTCTGAACCTTCACAAAGTAAAGTTTACATCCTCAAGAATAACTTCTCTAAAATTTATGACTAAGTAAAATTGTTGAGGATTGAGTACCGAGGGAAATTAATATTAATTTAAAAACAATCAGCTGCTAGGAATATATCAATTACAATAATGTTTATCTCAATGTTTCACCCTAAATTGCATATTCCTTTGGGTAGGGAACATGTCTACGAACTCTGTGGTTCTGTACTCTTCCAAGGGTTTAGTACAGCACTTTGCACACAGAAAGCTATCAATAAATATGAGAGAGTGATTTAGATTGATGTCATAATTTATGTCTAACAATGTCCCACATTTGATTGTAAGTTTCTTGAGGGCAGGGATTCTCTCTTACTTTTTTTTTTTAGTATTTGTTAAGCGCTTACTATGTGCAAAGCACTTTTCTAAGTGCTGGGGAGGATACAAGGTGAGCAGTTTGTCCCATGTGGGGCTTACAATCTTAATCCCCATTTTACAGATGATGTAACTGAGGCACAGAGAGGTTAAGTGACTTGTCCAAAGTCACACAGCTGACATGCGGCGGAGCCAGAATTTGAACCTAGGACCAATTTACTTAAATTTTAATGTCTCAAGTATTTTAGTCTGTATGATGCTGAGTACTTTACCCTCAGTAGGAAACCCACAAAATACCAATAATTTCAGCATATTAATAAAAAATAACCCTCTCATTCAGAATTATCAGCACTGAGTTCCAATAAATTTTGAAAAAAAAATCCTTCCTACCTGCTGTTTGAACATGTCATGCTATCCTATAGAAACTTTAACAAGGTTCTACCTAACTGAATTGAAATTTCCAGTGTAAAGTGATTTTTTTAAGCAGCTGTTCATTAAAGCATGCAATTGATGGTTCTTAATGGACTTGATAATGAAAAATCATATCATTGAAAGAAGCAATGTAATGAACTTAATTTTTGACAAGCAATTTTATAAAACTGTAAGATTTTCTATGACAATGGTCCTTTTAAAGAAAGCAATGAGGGTAAGAAAATACATACTCAAGAGAGAAAGTTACCCCACATAGGGGATGGCAGAGGGGATATGTTCAAT
Source organism: Tachyglossus aculeatus (assembly GCF_015852505.1). Classification (NCBI taxonomy): domain Eukaryota; kingdom Metazoa; phylum Chordata; class Mammalia; order Monotremata; family Tachyglossidae; genus Tachyglossus; species Tachyglossus aculeatus. The sequence goes on from NC_052066.1 coordinate 85,935,273, forward strand.
GTAACCCTGTACAATTAATTATATTTAGTTTAATGTCAGGTTTGTGCAGATTCCTAGGAAATGGTTCATCATAAAATGAAGGGTGTTAATTTGTGGAAGGTGGGGAATGGGAGACAAGCAGGGAGAAGGAGGAACCTACAGATGTTTGCTTTCTTCAGAAAATCACTTGGAACATGACATGCATTTATTGAAATGTGGCAGTGAGTCTTGAGATTTTATTCAGAATTGATGGTTGTACCTGGTACTAATAGGAAAGTTCAGGTGGACAAGCTATTGAAAAGCATATAGAAAATTGAAATAGTCTTAAACAAGTGCCATTTGTCATCTGTAGCCCAAATCTGGTATAGTAATGATAATAATTAATAGGGGTACTTGTTAAATCTTTAGCCCAAATCAGGTATAATAACGATAATAACTAATAGGGGTACTTGTTAAGTGCTTACTATGTCCAAGCAGTATTCTAAGTCCTCAGGTAGATACAAGGTAATCAGGTTGGACACAGTCCCTGTCACACGTGGGGCTCACACCCTTATCCCCATTTTACAGATGAGGGAACTGAGGTCCCACGGAAGGCATGTGACAAAGGCAGAATTAGAATCCAGATCCTTCGGAATGCCAGGCCTATACTCTACCGTGTAACCCACACTGGTACCAGAATACAAAAGATTAAGACACTAGCTCAGAGACTGTTGATAATGTAATAGATGTGACAGGATTCATTGAAGAGAGGGAATAATATTTTTCAAGATTAAAAAGAAAACAGATGCTGGAATTTGTGTTAACTGAGCATGGCAGAGCAGCATCAGTCTCCGGAGTGTTTGTGGATGAGTGAAGAAAATGGGGGGAATATTGACATCAGAGTCCTGTGCCCCTCTGGGTAGTGATTAAAACAATGGAAACACACATTTTAATTCAAGCCACATCTCTAGTAGAAGAGACCTGAAGTAAATTTTGGAGATTTCTTTATCTAAGTCCTCCAGAGCGCTTTTGTGACAATATATTACCACCTACTTTCATCACATTAACTCAGCGGAATGGCGTAGAAGACATCATTTCTCATTTTCAACATCATGCAGAAATACACAAGCTGTGATTATTACCTTAATTATCTGGCTTGAGTGTATTTATCCAGAGCAGTGAAATTAAGTAACTTGTCTGTGGGCAAGTTCTTTAAGACATATTGCATAATGGAAAACTGTGCAAACCAAAATATGCTCTTTTTAATTACAGAAATGTTAATGGGATTAGATTTCCTTGTTGATTTAAACTGTCTTTTGGTGAAAAAAATCCCCAAGTATACAAATACGTTCATATATGTGGACACAAACTTGTGTGATGATTCGTGAAAATATAACTCGACTAGTGTGAATAAAATAAGGATTCATCATTTTCCATGAATCCAATGCCTTCAATTTCCTTATTGATTATCTCCCTTAATTTTTAGCATTTTGCTGTCTTTGGAGATTAAATGTGATGTCCCAAGGGCTGTTATCTGGTGTCACTGTGATTTGAAACTACTCGTGTGGACATGTTTTCAACCATTCCTCACCAATCTTACTTTTCATTATTTCAGTAAATTTTTTTGTCACTATTGCTTTCAACTGGGAGGGTACAGATGGAACATATTCCTCTACTGCTAAGGTATTTCCCTTGAGAAAGGTTGATCATGAAGAACATGTGCTACTGGACAAACCTGTTAACTTTGGATATAGGATTGAATCCTGAATCTTTTTTTATTATTATTTTCCACAATTGTGCCCAAACTTTGAGCAAGCATTTATGAGGCAGTGCACAATCACTCAAAGGCTTCCCCAGAGTCATTTCGGATTGCTCTCAAGCTTTCTCTTGGTTCTCAAATTAGATGTTTACAATTACTTTGGCATTCTGATGTAACCTTGGTGTTCTTCATTCCTCCTTCTCCCTGCTTGTCTCCCATTCCCCACCCTCCACAAATTAAAATACCCTTCATTTTATGATGAACCATTTCCTAGGAATCTGCACAAACCTGACATTAAACAAAATATGATTAATTGTACAGGGTTACATTGAACATATCCCCTCTGCCATCCCCTCTGTGGGGTATTTGCCATCCCAAACTCCAAACCATTATATTCATATCCTTATACTCTATTTCCCCTATCTGTAATTTCAATGTCTTTCTCCCTCTTTAGACTGCAAGTCCCTTGTATGCAAGGATCATGTCTACCACTCTATTGTATTGCACATTTCCAGGGCTTAGTACAGTGCTCTGTATGCAGTAAATTGCTCAACGAATTCCACTGATTACTGGATTAAGAGGATTTTGCAATTGATGCGATAGATAAGAATGATCCAGGGGAGGAATTTGAGTTGTGCAACTGTGTTTAAAGCAGTGGATCCAAGTGGACAGTACTTGCTAAAGCTGTAGAACAGATTAAGAGGGGAAAGACTGGAGGTGTAGACTACAGTTGTACCCTGAGAGCTGGCAAATGGAAACGTGCCACCACTGAAATGAAGTTTTTTCAACACAGACACTGCAGTAGCCTGTTTCTAAGCCTACTGAATCCTAAACTGGCAACCAGGAGAAAATGTTCCTTGGATCATTCTGAAGCTTTTGAAGTGGTGATTTCCTTACCCTTGAGTTGAGGTCACACTTAACGGATAATATCAATATTTTAAAATATACATAACAGTTCAAAAATCAATCCCTGATCCAATTTTTGATATATCCAGCTGACCAAATTCCTCTCATAATTTTGGAAGTTGGAAAAGCTTTTGGATTTTCATTATTTGAGCAGATTATCACTTTAGAGGGGGTTGGTGGGTTTTCTTAGGCCTAGGCATTTATAGTCCTAGGGAAAACAGAGAAGAATCTTCTGTTTTATATCTTCAAGGGGTAACACCATGGTGTCTTAATATTTGGATAGTTATCTAGGTTGTCACTTGGGACTTACATGCTTGAAAATCATTGCAGGATTAAATCACGGTTCCCTTCATTTCCTCCAAATTAGGAGTAAATGGGTTTTACATCTGCTTCTACTCACACACACCAAAATAGAAACTTAGCCAAAGGAAAAAATATATATATATATACACACACAACGTTTATATATATCAGGTGTGAGGTACCAACATAGTGAACCTTGGGTTTCTCTCTAGCAGTGACATTTATTAAACTCCCCTTTGGTGTGGTGCATTGTGCTAGGTACTTGGAAAGCACAGAAAAAAGAAGTGACACATTCCATGCCCACAAGGAATCAATCAATGGTATTACTGAGTATTCACTATGTGCAGTGCACTGTGAGCTTTTGGGAGAGTACAGTGCGACAGAAGTAGCAGACACATTTCCTTCCATAACAAGCTTAAAGTCTAGAGGGGGATACTAACAAATGAGTACTTTATGGTATAGAATTTAAAGATATGTCCATAAGCAGTGTGAGGATTGGGGTGGGGCAAATATCGAATGTCCAAAGGTCATAGATCTAAGTGCATAGATGACCCAGAAGGGAAAGCAAGCCAGGGAAGAGAGGGCTTAATCAGGGAAGGCCACTTGGAGATGTGACCTTAATAAAGTTTTAAAGGAGGAGAGAGTGGTGGTCTGGATTGAGAGGAGGGATCAGGCTAGAGGAAGGATGTGGGAAAGGGGTCGGAAGTGAGATAGACAAGATTGAGGCAAAATGAGTAAGCAAGCGCTAGAGGAATGGCATTCTGAGGTCGGCTATAGTAGGGGATCAGTAAGGTGAAGTAGAATGAGAAGAGCTGATTGAGTGCTTTAAAGCCAATGTTAAGGAGCTTCTGTTTGATGTGGAGATGGATGGGCAGCCATTGGAAGTTACTGCGGAGTGGGAAGATATGGACTGAGTGCTTTTGTTGATAACACAGATCATCAAAGTGGAGTGTGGACTGTATTGGGGAAATGCAGGGATCAGCGAGGAGGCAGGTACAGTAGTCAAGACAGGATAGGGTAAGTAGTTGGATCAGCATGGTAGCAGTGTGGATGGAGAGGAAGGGGTGGATTTTAGCAATGCCGTGAGGGTAGAACTGACAAGATTTAGTGACAGATTGAATATGTGGATTGAATGAGAGTTGAGGACAATGCCAAGTTTATGGGCTTATGAAATAGGGAGGATAATGGTATTTTGCACAGTGATGGGAAAGAGAGGCAGAGGACAGGGTTTGGGTGAGGAGATAAGGAATTCAGTTTTGGAGATGTTTAGTTTGAGGTGTCACTGGGACATCTAGGCAAGAGGAAAGGCAATATTTCAGGGAAGGACAGAGGCCGGTGGTGGAGATGCTGATTTGTGAATTATCTTCACAGAGATGGTGGCTGAAACCATCAGGGCAAATGTATTCTCTAAGGAAGTGGGTGTAGATGGAGTGTAGAAGGGGACCTAGAACAGAGCCTCGAGGAACCCCACAGTCAGAGGGCTAGAGGCAGAAGAGGATCCATTAAAAGAGACTGAGAAAGAGCAGTCAAAAACTTAGGAGGAGACCCAAGAGAGGACAGTGTCAGTGAAGCCGAGGCTAAATAAAGCATCCTGGAGACGGGAGTTCAAGGAGCTCCTCTCTAATTTGGGATGACAAACATAAAATGTTTACAACTTGAGTGAGCCAGGAAAATAATTGAGCGTACCTCTGCACATGAGGACTGCGGAAAGTGATTAAGTTCACAAGTGCCAGGATTGGTTGAAGGCATGATACTGCTGTTGATTCCCTTTGGATGAACAATGAATAAGATCATTGTCATATTATCTGGGTGGGCCCTGGATGTAGTAGTAGTCACTTCTCTGTGCCTCAGTTACCTCATCTGTAAAATGGGGATTAAAACTGTGAGCCCCACGTGGGACAGCCTGATTACCTTTTATCTACCCCAGTGGTTAGAACAGTGCTTGGCACATAGTAAGTGCTTAACAAACACCATCATCATTATTATTATTATTATTATTATTATTATTAATAGTAGTAGTAGTTGTAGTAGTAGTAGTAGTAGTAGTAGTAATAGGATTTTTAAGATGGTTCTTGGTCCTCAAGGGACTCCCAACAGAAGTATGATACTGGAGAGGGAGGAGAGACCTGTCAACAGACATATAAGGGGAGATGGAATTTCAAAAAAGCAAAAAACCACACGCTGAAACAACATAAAGACTTCTGTTCTAAAGAGAATAATAAAAATAATAATAATAATTACTGCTCCTCCCCAGACCCAGACTGTAAGAACATTGTGGGCTGGGAATATGACTGTTTGCTGTTGCATTGTACTTTCCCAAGCACTCAGTACAGTGCTGTGCACAAAAGAAGTACTCAATAAATGTGACTGAATGAATGGAGTATTGACAGTGAGGGCTAAAGTCTTCCCATTTCACGTAAATGCTGGAAACCTAATTTTATGTCCTCAAGAGGACTTATTTCACCATTCTGAGAATCACTCTGCCGAAACCAGTAGCTGTACATTGGGAAAGCTTAGAGTAGAACAATTAAGTCTTCCTCTCAATTGGCTTATTCAGAAATGTTCATTATTCTTCACTGAAGTAATCCAGAGGGGCATGATAATTTTTCACATTTTAAATTCTATCTTTCAGTATCCCCAAACACTGGTGGTTCTTCATTTCCATGGGTGGTGTTTAAGGTTGTATTGCTCTATATTTCATAGTTAATTTTCAAGCAACTTGGATGCAGTTTGCATCCCTCATTTTTTTTATATATGCTGTGGGAATATATGTTGCTGGAGATATCGTGAAATATGAAGCCTAGTCCTTTATCTTATACTTTAAAGAGAATAGTTACTCTGGGGAATACACATTACCAGTGAAGTACTGAGTGTTAATTAGAGGAACAAATCTATGTGATATAGCTTATAGTATAGAGACTCTTCCTATTTTTATGTCTAGTTTACTTAATTGCCTTGGGGGTGTCACAATGTCAATGTGCCTTAGTGTGTCCATCTGTAAATAGGACTAGTAACACCAGCTTGATATGACTATTCTGAGAACGAAGAAAAATGCTATGCTATAAGTTACTTGGAATGTGTATTATTTAGATCTGATGTATACTGTGGCTTTAGAGATATTTATATGTTTCTGTGTATTTTGACACCGCTATTTCATCTTTGATTTTTTCAACCTTTACCCAAAGTCAAGCTGCAATTTTTTTTGGTTTTTTATTTTAATTTATTACTCCATTTATCACAGTCATATTGATGTGCAAAGCACAAAAATAATCAATACAAAGCATATGTAGTCCTTAGCCCCTTGGCTTGTAGTGTGTTTTAAACTGTTGAGGGCCGATAATAATGGTAATAATTGTGGTACCTGTTAAGTGCTTGTTCTAAATGTTGTCAAGCCCTGTTCTAAATGTTAGGGTAGATACAAGTTAAAGTCAGACACCATCCCTTTCCCACATGGGGTTCACAGTCAGTTGGAGGGAGATCTGGTGTTGAATCCCCATTTTATAGACAAAGAAACTAAGGAACTGAAAAGTTAAGTGACTTTATCATGCTCACGTAACAGGCAAGTGGTGCAGCTGGGATTAGAACCCATTCATTCATTCAGTCAGGTCTTCTGACTCCCAGGGCCTTGCTGTATTCATTCATTCATTCATTAAACTGTCTTTATTAAGCACTTACTGTGTGCAGAGCACTGTACTAAGCGCTTGGGAAGTACAAGTTGGTAACATATAGAGGCGGTCCCTACCCAATAGCGGGCTCACAGTCTAGAAGGGGGAGACAGACAACAAAACAACAGATATTAACAAAGTAAAATAGAGTAGTAAATATGTACAAGTAAAATAGAGTAATAAATCTGTACAAACATATATACAGGTGCTGTGGGGAGGGGAAGGAGGTAGGGCGGAGTGGATGGGGAAGGGAGGGCGGGGGGTATGGCAATTGATCTGTATATATTAGCCTATCCTGTTCCCTACAATATTCTTAGTACAGTGCTAAGCGCTTAATACATTGCTCTTTACAGTGTGTTCAATACCAATGTTTGATTCTTTTGGGGGGGAAAAACCCACCACCACATAAGGGCTGCCTTTCTCCACTTTCTCAACATACTAACTAAACTGTGTTAAGTAAAAACTGCTATAGGTTGTGAAGGAGGAAACAATTATTTCTGTAGAACTAATATAATTCAGATCACATGAGAGAATAAAATAGGAAAACTCTCACTTCAGGGTATCTATTACTTGAAAAGAAATAAATCTACATTCCTGTTTAGGGTGTAATTTTTTTATCAGGCAGCTTTGTGAATATTCTGTGAGGTTCTGTTTTTAGAAAAGGCCTTGATGTTAGTTGGCCTTTAATCGGCTACAGACTACAGCTCATTTAATTGAGATTAACAAAGGAATTGAGCTGTGGAGCGGAGAGAATTAATGAGTATCAGATGATACATTCAGGTGTATCACGGCTCACCGTCTCCATCCCCATTTTACAGATGAGGGTACTGAGGTCACACAGCAGACACGTGGCTGTGCCGGGATTAGAACTCATTCATTCATTCATTCAGTCATATTTATTGAGCACTTACTGTGTGCAGAGCACTGTGCTAAGTGCTTGGGAAGTACAAGTCGGCAACCTATAGAGATGGTCCCTACCCAATGAATGAGAATAGACTTGATAATACATATTACTTCAAATCTCATTTTCCGTCATCCCCCGGGCCTGGAATGCCCTCCCTCTGCCCATCCGCCAAGCTAGCTCTCTTCCTCCCTTCAAGGCCCTGCTGAGAGCTCACCTCCTCCAGGAGGCCTTCCCAGACTGAGCCCCTTCCTTCCTCTCCCCCTCGTCCCCCTCTCCATCCCCCCATCTTACCTCCTTTCCTTCCCCACAGCACCTGTATATATGTATATATGGTTGCACATATTTATTACTCTATTTATTTATTTATTTTACTTGTACATTTCTATCCTATTTATTTTATTTTGTTGGTATGTTTGGTTTTGTTCTCTGTCTCCCCCTTTTAGACTGTGAGCCCACTGTTGGGTAGGGACTGTCTCTATGTGTTGCCAATTTGTACTTCCCAAGCGCTTAGTACAGTGCTCTGCACATAGTAAGCGCTCAATAAATACGATTGATTGATTGATTGATTTTAGACTGACATTTAAAAAGGAAAGTGCATTTTGGGCCCCATGAAGTAACTTGCTGGAGTCATGCATCTGTGGGTAGATTCCTCCTGTAGAAAAAATAGTATCCTGGGAATCAAGAGAGTCCCAGAGCTAGCTGCTGGGGCTCTTCCATCAGTGATTCTGACACTAGTGGTTCTGTAGCGTTCTGACTGTAGAACTGCCTTGGTTATTCCATGAGCTGGACAGACCCTGGAGGAGTCCTGAAAACTAGGTGGCTATTGGAAACGGCTACCAAGGCAACTTTCTGTTAGGCCATGTCGGTACTGCATGGCAACAGCACTGGACTGCAGTCAAGGGGGCTGAAATTGAATTCTACATGTGGAAAACCAAAAGCAAATAAATGTACAAAAATTTCTGCCCGCTCTCCACCACATGCTAGTAAATATGGTACCTGTTAAGCACTTGCTAGGTGCCAAGAATTGTTCAAAGTCCTTGGGTGGGTACAAGTTAATCAGGTTGGACACAATCCCTGTCCCACGCCGGGCTCACAGTCTCCATCCCCATTTTACAGATGAGGGTACTGCGGCACAGAGAAGTAAAGCGATGTGCCCAAGGTCACACAGCAGACACGTGGCTGTGCCGGGATTAGAACTCATTCATTCATTCATTCATATTTATTGAGCACTTACTGTGTGCAGAGCACTGTACTAAGTGCTTGGGAAGTATAAGATGGCAACATATAGAGATGGTCCCTACCCAACAATGGGCTCACAGTCTAGAAGGGGGAGACAGACAACAAAGACTCTTAGGCCAGTGCTCTAACCACTATGCCATGCTGCTTATTAACCCTGCTCCCAGTGGTCCTTTGGCTAATGGGTATTCTAGGGTCCTTCAGGATGACATTACTTCATGCTGCATATGATGACAATGGAGCCACTTCTCAAGCTTAACAGATTTGCTCTTATTCGCTTGCACTATTCTCAGCCCAGTAGCAATTGATAATGATGATTGGAGTATTTGTTAAGCATTTATTGGGTGTCAAATACTGCACTAAATCCTGGAGTGGGTACAAGATAAGCAGGTTGGATACAGTCTCACAGTCAAAACGGGAGGAAGAATGGGTATTTTATCCTCATTTTCCAGAGGGGTAACTGGGGCACAGAGAAGGTAAGTGACTTGTCCTGGGTCACACAGCAGGCAAGTGGTAGAATTGGGATTAGAACCCAGGTCATGTGACTCGCAGGTTCAGACTCTTTTCACTAGCCCACACAACTTCTCGTTGTTCCTCTCCTCCTCCCCATCCCCCCCGCCCTACCTCCTTCCCCTCCCCACAGCACCTGTATAGTTATATTTGTACAGATTTATCACTCCATTTTACTTATGCATATTTACTATTCTATTTTGTTAATGATGTGCATCTAGCTTTATTTCTATTTGTTCTGATGACTTGACACCTGTCCACGTGTTTTGTTTTATTGTTGTCTCCCCCTTCTAGACTGTCAGCCCGTTGTTGGGTAGCGACCATCTCTATATGTTGCCAACTTGTACTTCCCAAGTGCTTCGTACAGTGCTCTGCACACAGTAAGCACTCAATAAATATGACTAACTGACTGAATGATCAGAGAATAATAATTGTGGTATGTGCTAAGGACTGACTCTGTGGACAGCACTGTACTATGTGCTGGGGTCAATACAAGAAATTCAGATGGGAAGCAGCATGGCCTAGGGGATAGAGCACAGGCCTTGGAGTCAGAAGGACCTGGCTTCTAATCCCGGCTCTGCCACTTGTCTGCTGAGTGGCCTTGGGCAAGTCACTTAACTTCTTGGTGTCTCAGTTACCTCATCTATAAAATGGGGATTAAGACTGTGAGCCCCATGTGGGAAAGAAATTGTGTCCAAACTGATCAGTTTGTATCTGCCCCAGTGCTTGGCACATGGTAAGCACTTAACAAGTACCATAATTATCACTATTATTATAGTAAGTGCTGAACAAATACCATCATCAATATTTAGATCTAACACATTCCCTTTTCCATAAGGGGCTCATAGTCTAAGGTGGAGGCAGAGCAGAAATTTAATCCCTATTTTACTAAAATCGTACATCCTCCAAAAAACCTTCCCTGACTAACCTGTCATTTTCCCCTCCTATTAGCCCTGCTTTCTACATCACCTATGTCCTTGGGTCTGTACACCTTAAATACTTCAGTGGTCACCCCAATCCCCAAATCACTTATGCACATATCCTTCTGCTATGCTGTTTCCCCTTTCTATAATTTATTTCAGTTCCTGTCTCCTTCACCAGAATGTAAACTCCTTGAGGGCAGGGAGTGTTTCTACTACTTCATTGTACTCTCCCATACACCTAAATATAGTGCTCTTCCCACAGAAAAGCTCAATAAATTACTTTGAAGATACTGAAGCACAGAATGTCAATCAATTGATCATTCATATTTATTGAGTGCTTACTCTGTGCAGAGAGAGTAGAATACGACAATATTACAGACACATTCCCTGCCAACAATGAGCTTGGAAAGCTTCCCCATGTATTAACAGGGACTTTTCTGGGTGTTTGCTTTCAGTTCTAGGGTGCTCTCATGGTCTTCTTGTATGGTAAAGGACAGACACTAAGGCCATTCAAAAACTAATGTCCATAAGGTTGGTCTATAGTAGCTGCTTTCAATCTCTGCTGATGATACTACAGGTAGGAATGGATTTTAATTTCAGCAAGGGAGAGTTATGGTAGAATATCCTACTGGTTAGAATTTCTTGACTATAAAGGTCCTCAAAAACAGAAATAGGTAATGTGAGAGGTTGTAGGATATCCTCCTGTTGATTAGGCATTGGTTTGTATTGAGTTATTACTTTGTGGACCTCATTGTTGGGAGACTACAATACAATAAAGGTGATAAACATGATCATCACAGAGTAGGGACCTAATAGGTATCAAATAATCTTGATTTCATCACTGCCACACTAGGTACTATTAACAATGTTTTTGTGATTGTGCAACAATTTCAGAACACCGCTGCTCAGTAGTTTGTAGTTTTGTGGCTGTTTGGTGCCATATAAATATCTTTCACTATTTTCATCTTATTTCTAATGAACTATACTCACCTGCTATTTCATCCCAATCTGATTTTTCAATGATCAAAAACAGTTTCACTGGTCTGAAAACTTTTGCCAGTTGAACATTGAAAGACTGCAATCTCTTGTTAGTGTGATAACAAATGTGTGTATGTGTGTGTGTGTGTGTATGTGTGTGTGTGTGTGTGTGTGTACAGTTTTCCTTTATATTTGAAGATGCCACTGCCAGTGAAGTTCGGCTATGAGAGCATGTCAATCCAGCAGTGCTATTTACTGAGCACTTACTATGTGCAAAGTGAAGCAGCATGGCTCAGTGGAAAGAGCATGGGCTTTGGAGTCCGAGGTCCTGGGTTCAAATCCCAGCTCCACCAATTGTCATCTGTGTGACTTTGGGCAAGTCACTTCACTTCTCTGTGCTTCAGTTACCTCATCTGTAACATGGGGATTAAGACTGTGAGCCCCCTGTGGGACAACCTGATCACCTTGTAACCTCTCCAGCACTTAGAACAGTGCTTTGCACATAGTAAGTGCTTAATAAATGCATTATTATTATTATTATTATTATTATTATTTATTATTATTATTGGGAGAGTTGGTACAATCAATTCCAGTCCACATAGAGTTTATAGTCTAGAAGGGGAGACACTGAAATCACTAATTGAGGACACAGCAGAATGTAAGAATATGCTGTGGGCTGGGGAGTGGAGTGAATTATTGAAGTCCTTTAAGGGGTACAGACCCAAGTGTATAGGTGATGCTGGGAGGAGGGAGAAAAGGGTGGAGACATTAGGAGCTACTCAGGGAAGGCCTTTAGAGAGGATAGGATTTTAGTAGGGCTTTAAAGACAGGGTGAATGATGGTCTGGTTACTCTGTGTGTGTGTGTGTGTGTGTGTGTGTGTGTGTGTAACTTGAAGAGCCTAAAATTGTTCTGTTCTTGTTATTTGCAGTGCTTGGGGCTATTTTTGCATTGCTATCTCTTGATTCTTTCAGTAGCAACTGGAAAAGAGCTGCTCTTTCCTTGACTAAGGCACCATCTTGCTGGCCAGTGTGAGACAATTGATTCCTAGTTTTCAGCTGGTTTGCAAAGTGGTATAAGGCTTCGTTTTATAATGTAAAGAGTGCCACTATGCACCAATTATGCTACCCAAGAGAATCACCATATTTACCAACTAGATAAGAATAATGTGCTTGAAAGGTAAAGTTTGAAGAAACCTTTGGAGATTTTCCATTGTCATTTGGATTAAGGATTTGGCTCAATGAGTTTTGACACTGCCATTACTTAGAGTGAAAGGAAAAGATTCAGGGTAGTCGTCGGGCATTAAATTTGCTCGACGGATCAGTTCATTTAGACAGATGCTAGGGTTTATATTTTTGAGATTGAACCTAAGTGCTTCTGAGTAGTTAAAATATCAAAATACTTTTTTTAGGAGTGAAGAGACTTCATTTTCTTGCTCAAAACTTAAAATATCCGTATTCCAACATTTTCCCTCTTGCTATGTTTGTTCCTCCACCCTTCTGCCTCTGCCCTTTACTAACACCATTCCCCAAGCTTGGAACTTCTTCCCTCCCCACATCAGACAGACTATAGCTCTCTCCACATTTACAACCATCCTAAAATTCTATCTCCTCCAACAAACCCTCCTTGATGAATTTGCTAGCACTGTGAGCCCTAGACTGAGCTCCCTTTTACCTCTCCTCCTCTTCATCCCCCCGGCCCTACCTACTTCCCCTCCCCACTGCACCTGTATTTATGTTTGTACAGATTTATTACTCTATTTTACTTGTACATATTTATTTCGTTAATAATGTGCATCTAGCTTTGCTTCTGTTTATTCTGATGACTTGACACCTGTCCACATGTTTTTGTTTTGTTGTCTGTCTCCCCCTTCTAGACTGTGAGCCTGTTGTTGGGTAGGGACCATCTCTATATGTTGCCAACTTGTACTTCCCAAGCACTTAATACAGTGCTCTGCACACAGTAAGTGCTCAATAAATACAACTGAATGAATGAGTATCATTATTTCATCCAATTCCAAAACTGACAAAATGACTTATTCCTGCCTCAGCACTCCCGTGTGTATGTATTCATAGCTATTTATTTTGACGCTTCAGTTGTAAATCTTTATATTTTTGTCTCCTCACCTTTATTAGAACTTAAGCTCTTTGTGATCATGGAATGTGCCACTTCTTTAATCTGTTCTTCCCAAGTTCCTAGTGCAGTTTACTGCCCCAAATGGGAGCTCAAAAAATGCTACTGCTACTTTTCATTCATTCATTCATTCAATCGCATTTATTGAGCACTTACTGTGTGCAGAGCACTGTACTAAGCGCTTGGGAAGTACAGGTTGGCAACATATAGAGATGGTCCCTACCCAACAATGGTCTCACAGTCTAGAAGGGGGAGACAGGCAACAAAACAAAGCATGTGGACAGGTGTCATCAGAATAAATAGAAATAAAGCTCGATGCACATCATGCTTCTTCCCTCATTCATAGAAGATGGGAATGGCCTAGTAGATAAAGCACAGATCTGGGAGTCAGAAGGACCTAAGTTTTGATCCCTAAACTAAGTTTTGTCTGCTGTGTGACCTTGGGCATATCACTTCACTTGCCTGTGCCTCAGTCCTCACATATGTAAAATGGGGAGTTATAACTGAGAGCCCCTTGTAGAACAGGGACTGTGTCCAAACCAATTTGCTTGTATCTACCCCACTGCTTAGAACAGTAAGTGTTTAACACATAACACAATTATTGTTATCATTCTCATTATTATCATTATGAAGTAGGATTTGAAGGAATGGAGAAACATGGCAGGCTAAAGGTGGATGAATGGGTTCTGCCCAGGGGGCAAGGTTGCACTAGAGGAGATTCATTCATTCATTCAATCGTATTTATTGAGCGCTTATTGTGTACAGAGCACTGTACTAAGCACTTGGGAAGTACACATCGGCAACATATAGAGATGGTCCCTACCCAACAACAGGCTCACAGTCTAGAAGGGGGAGACAGACAACAAAACAAAACATGTAACTGTGTAGGAGAGAGGTGAAGGAGCCTGAGAAAGGTGGGTCTTCTCCTCTAGATTATAAACTTGTTGTGGGCAGGGAATGTGTCTGTTATATTGTTGTGTTGTACTCTTCCAAGTGCTTAGTACAGTGCTCTGCACACAGTAAGTACTCAATGAAAAGCAGCATGGCCTATTGGATAGAGCATGGTCCTGATTGATTGATTGATTGATTGATTGGAAGTTGAAGGGCAAGGGTTCTAATCATAGCTCTGCCACTTCTCTGCTATGAGACCATGGACAAGTTACTTCACTTCTCTGTGCCTCAGTTACCTCGGTTACAAAAACAGAGGATTAACTCCGTGAGCCCCACGAGGGACAGGTGCTGTGTCTATCCCAATTTGTTTGTTTTTACCCCAGCGCTTAGTACAGTGCCTGGCATGTAGTAAGTACTTTACAAATGCCAGAATTTTTTTTTTTTTAAGAACACAAGCCTGGGAGTCAGAAGGACCTGGCTCCTAAAATTTCTGCAGTGTGAGCTTGGGCAAGTCACTTAACTTCTCTGTGCCTCAGTTCCCTCATCTGTAAAATGAGGATAAAGGCTGTGACACCCATGTGTGACAGGGACTGTTTCCAACCGAATTTGTAGTATCCTCCCCCTGCTCCCCCAACAGTGATTAGTACAGTGCCTAGCGCGTAGTAAGTACTTAATAAATGCCATAAAGAAATAAATGTGATTGTCTGGGACTGTTTTAGCATCTAGGTTGGTAATCTCTTTACTTACCCTCTGACTACTTTACAAGCTAAGGAAAATGATGGGGAAAGCTTAGGAGTGGCGGGTAAGAGAAGGGGTCATCAGTTAAAACGTTGAACATTTTTATGTTACTGCTTGTGGTTGTTATATATTATGTTAGAATAAGAACAAGATCCAGTTGTCAGGCCTTGGGCTTATCTCCCTATAGTTTTGAAGAATAGAAAGCGTGCCCCATCTATGTAGAATGAGGTTTCATGCCGTTTTGCCAGAAAACAGGGGCATGGACTGGGTGACCTCTGAATGGCCTCTCAGGCTAGCACGTTCACTATTTATAAAGTACAAAATCATAAAGAGCTCAACTCCAGCAGTTTCTTTTTGCTAGTTACTCTGTATTGGCTAGATAAAATCAACTAGAGTTTGCCAAATTTAATCACACAGTTAACCATGGCCATTGATCAAAGAAAATGTTTGCTATAAGGGAGCTTATAAAATAGTTTAAAAATAGCAACTAAGGAAGTCTGGGAAAGTGTCTTATTGGATAGTTCAGCCCAGGGAACATGGGGCAAGTAACTCTGCCTCTGTGTATTTAACAGCCCCAGAGAGATGATTATCGCATGTTACCCGGCTGCATTTGTGACTGAATTACTGGGTAATTTCTTCTGACAAACCACCATGTGCTTAAATAGTAAGAGAAATTATAGCTGCTGTTTATAGCCCAGGAGTACAGAGAAGCACAAAGCGTAGAGGCTGAATTGAATTTTCTGCTTAAGATATCATAAAAGAAAGGTTAGAGGTCATGGGATGTTAGCCAGTAAATCCCCTTGTTCATGTGACTTAGTAAATTTCTGATCAGCATGATGTGATTTCTATTTTAAGTACACCGTGTCGACTTCCTGAAAGTACTGTACTTATTCCCCCTGTGTCCAATTTGAAAGTTTTTACCAGGGCAGAAAAATACTGCCGATTATCCATTGCAACGGTTAGAGAAAACTCCCCCGCAGTTCACCTTGCTTCTTAATTTCAAAAGTATCCTGTACAACATAGTTTATGGAAATAGGGGGGTCATTGAAAGAGCACTGTTACAATTTATTCTGGTCAGAAATAATTCAAAAAGAACCTAGAATCCTTTATGACAAAGATGTAGGAATAGTAAAAGCTATTCTAATTTGACTGTCGCCTACTGACTGGGTGACTTGCTATTTACTGAAGACAAGGAATGCTAGACCAGACTTGGACAAACTGCGACTTGTCAACCACACGCAGATCTTCTTCACTTTATCACTCGTTATAGCACAGTGGGGTGCTCCTCCAGCACTTTAGGGAGGTGGCGGCAGCATCCTCATCGCTCCCTACTTTCTTTCTTTCAATCGTATTTATTGAGCACTTACTGTGTGCAGAGCACTGTACTGAGTGCTTGGGAGAGTACATTATAACAATAAACAGGCAGATTCCCTGCTCACAACAAGCTTACAGTCTTGAGCCACCAGTCTACCACCCTGTTCCTCCCCCAGAAGACTTACTCTCCTCCACTTGTTGCCTCAGTACTCTACTAATCAATCAGCCAGTAGAATTTATCAATTTCTGTGTGAAGAGCACTGTGTTAAGTGCTTGTGAAAGTACGACAGAGTAGGAAGATATGTATGTATATGTGTTTGTACATATTTATTACTCTATTGTACTTGTACCTATCTATTCTATTTATTTTATTTTGTTAGTATGTTTGGTTTTGTTCTCTGTCTCCCCCTTCTAGACTGTGAGCCCACTGTTGGGTAGGGACTGTCTCTATATGTTGCCAGCTTGTACTTCCCAAGCGCTTAGTACAGTGCTCTGCACACAGTAAGCACTCAATAAATACGATTGATTGATTGATTGATTGAAGATAAGATCCCTGTCCTCAAGTAGCTTACAATTTTCCTCCTTTTCTCTACTCCTCGATATCTTCCTTTGGGCCCGATCAGCCCCCACTATCCTTCAGGGCTCATCAGTTTTAGGAGGTCGTATGTGGTGGATGATAGCATTATGTCAATCAATCAATTAATCAGTGATTTTAGACTGTGAGCCCACTCTTGGGTAGGGACTGTCTCTATACGTTGCCAACTTGTACTTTCCAAGCGCTTAGTACAGTGCTCTGCACACAGTAAGCACTCAATAAATACGATTGATGATGATATTTATTGAGCACTACTGACTGTGTACAGAGTACTGTAATAAGCGCTTGGGAGAGTATAATACAAGTGTTCATTGACACATTCCCTGCCCACAACAAGCCCCCTTATACCCCCTTTTTCAAAGCCACGGGGGCTCCCTACCCTGTACCCCGATGCCCCTGCACCCACTGTGGGAACTCCTGGGGTGCCATCTGGGATGCGGGGAGGTGACTTGCTCACTCATGTCCTGTACCGTCTTTGGGCAGTGGCAACAATGAGCAGTGGCCCCCCTGGACTCTCCAGGACTCCTGCCCCTGCGTCCTCACTCCTGACAGATTTCACCAGGACACGGGGTGAGAAGGCATACTTGGACATCCAGGCTTTTCTGCGGCCAGCTCAGCCCCACCACAGTGCTTTCCTCCATCTCTGGGTGGATGGATCGAGCTCAAGGCATCTCTGTGGAGAGCGTTCATTGTCAGTTTGGCCGGAGAGCTCGAGGGGGCCACCCTCTTGCTGCCCCTTCATGTTGGAGTGGAGGAGCAGTAAGCAAGGTTATAACCCCTTTGAGACCAGTAACTCATTTGGGCTCTCCCTGACTCTCCATGGATCGTCTTCAAACTCCTGACTCTGGAAGTCAATGGCTCGCTCTTGCTTTCTCCTCAAGACCAGGAATTAGAAGCTACTCACTGGGACTGCAGCTGCAGAAAACTATTGTGCCATTAGAGTGGGGACTGCCAGTGGGCCAGGAGAGGGTCAGATGACCCCAGATGACACCCTTGGGTGGCCTGGCCCCTTAGGTTGGATGGGAGAAACCAATTTGGGGCTCCATTGACTCTTTCCACAATGATACAGTCTCTGTATTTTCAGTGACCTTATCTGTAAAATGGGGATTAAGACTGTGAGCCCCATGTGGGACCACCTGATCTCCTTGTATCCTTCCCAGCGTGTAGAACAGTGCTTTGCACATAGTAAGCGCTTAACAAATGCCATCATTTATTTTATTTTTATTTTTTTAAATGGGGATGAAGACTGTGAGCCCCCCGTGGGACAACCTGATCACCTTGTGACCTCTCCAGCGCTTGGAACAGTGCTTTGCGCATCGTAAGCGCTTAATAAATGCCATCATTATTATGATTATAGGAGGAGGAGGAAAAGCAGGGGAAGGGGTTGCAGGGTCCAATCCTTCAACTTCATCCGGGCAGCGAAGGCCTGAATGAGCTCAGGGTCTGGTGGAGAGAGGAGGGGGGGGTCTCCTCCAGCCCCTCTGACCCCCGACCCTGCTTCCTGCTAAGCCGAATTCAATCAGGAAGGGGGAGGATGCAGGGGAGGGGGCCAGAGAAGGGAAAGAGAGAGGATGGAGAGACGAGGAGAGAGACAGAATGGGGAGGGGGCGCAGAGGGAGGAGGAAAGTATCCTCGTTGTGAGCAGAGAATAATAATAATTATGATTATTATTATTATGGTATTTGTTGAGCGCTTACTACTATTATTTTATATGTATATATGTTTGTTCATATTTATTACTCTATTTTACTTGTACATATCTATTCTATTTATTTTATTTTGTTAGTATGTTTGGTTTTGTTCTCTGTCTCCCCCTTTTAGACTGTGAGCCCACTGTTGGGTAGGGACTGTCTCTATATGTTGCCAACTTGTACTTCCCAAGCGCTTAGTACAGTGCTCTGCACACAGTAAGCGCTCAATAAATACGATTGATTGTATTTTCCCACTCTCCTCACTTGACATCTCCTTGTATCCTCATTTTCCCATAAACCACGTCATCCCCATAAACTCCCTTCTAGTTAAGGGCACTCTATTTGCCAATTACATACATAACAGAGTTGCAGGACTCCCTGTGCCTGAGGGGGAGTGATGGGGAAAAGAAAGTCTATCTGGCCCCAACTGAGGGAAGATTTTGGTGACAGTGTGGGCATGGAATGTAGTGGCAGCCTCTTGGGCAGCTGGGGGATTTATTGTAGGGTGTGTAGCCCCCTTGTTGGAACCTGAATTCATCTCTGTCCTGGACTCCTCTGCCTGTAGTTGCTGTTTTCATTTGTTTTTTTTTGCTTTTCTTTGTTTTTATGTCATTTGTTAAGTGCTTACTCTGTGCCAGGCACTGTTGTAAGCACTGGGGTAGGTACAAGCTAATCAGTTGGACACAGTCCATGTCCCAAATGGGGCTCTCAGTCTTAATACCCATTTTACAGAACAGGTAATTGAGGCACAGAGAAGTGAAGCGGCTTGTCCAAGGTCACACATCAGGCAAGCGGCAGAGCTGAGACTCGAACTCAGGTTCTTCTGACTTCCAGGTCTGTGGTCTATCCACTAGGCCACTGCTTCTTGAAATATTCTATCTTCATTCCAGGTGACTTGGCCACTTCTTGCTAAACAGTGTATAACACGATAGACATATCTTCTATTACTGTAATTTTATTTCTTTCCCTCTCCTCTTTCTCTCCCCTTTTTCCTCCCATTTCTTCTTTCTGTTTCCTTCCCCCTTTCCTCCTACAAATTTTTCCCCCTAGCATGCCATCTCTTCCCTATTCCCTTCCCTCCCCTCTTCTCCTACTGGGCTTCTTTCTTGCTTTCTTCTCTTTCAATCCTCTGTAGTTTATCAGATCCATTTATTGTTTTGAGTTTTGTATCTGCTGCTCTAGGCTAAGTTGCTATATTAGTTAATTTTACATTTCAGCATTTCGACTGGCTGGTGCCTCATTCACAGTTGGCTTTAGCACCAGGGGGGGAATGAGCAAGCCACTCATGGTGAAATACCTTAATATTCCTATGGACTCTAAACCTTGAATTTGCTCCTGAAATTCCCTTCCTTGGCCCCATTCTATTAGCCAAATGTGAAGCCTGGAAAAAAAGAAAAAAAATATTATGTGTTTAGAGAGTGCTCATCCATCCCAAAGCAGGAGTTCCCTCCAAAACTAAAAGCAACTGGTGCAGCCAATGCCTTGGCATACTGCCAAGTGATTGCCTGGTGTTTGAGATGCATGCAATTCAAATAGGTTTCAAGGAATGGACATTCCTGGCCTTTAACTTTTTAAATATTGAGTGAAGTATGTGGGATCAACATTCATCCACATGAAACACTCTTCTATTGTGTACAAAGTGGAAGGGAATGGAATGGAAGAACAAAGGAGGTCAGGCAGCAAAAAAAAGAGAAAAATATGCAAAGCCATGAGATGATTCTGCCCAATCTCAAGGCAGATGAAAGCAGTTTAGAACCAAAGGGCAACACTATTCGAGCCTTCTGTTTGATCAATCAATCAATCAATCGTATTTATTGAGCGCTTACTGTGTGCAGAGCACTGTACTAAGCGCTTGGGAAGTACAAGTTGGCAACATATAGAGACGGTCCATACCCAACAGTGGGCTTACAGTCTAGAAGGGGGAGACAGAGAACAAAACCAAACATATTAACAAAGTAAAATAAATAGAATAGATATGTACAAGTAAAATAAATAAATAAATAGAGTAATAAATATGTACAGGTGCTGTGGGGAAGGGAAGGAGGTAAGACGGGGGGATGGAGAGGGGGACAAGGGGGAGAGGAAGGAGGGGGCTCAGTCTGGGAAGGCCTCCTGGAGGAGGTGAGCTCTCAGTAGGGCCTTGAAGGGAGGAAGAGAGCTAGCTTGGCGGAGGGGCAGAGGGAGGGCATTCCAGGCCAGGGGGATGACGTGGGCCGAGGGTCGATGGCGGGACAGGCGAGAACGAGGCACGGTGAGGAGATTAGCGGCAGAGGAGCGGAGGGTGCAGGGTGGTCTGTAGAAGGATGCTGATGCTTTAAGGTACCCAAGGTAGTAGGGGTCCTCGAAAGATTACAGCATTTTGATCTACGGCGTGTTTAGGCAAAGTCCTTCAAGATCAGCTGATAAGCGAGAAGTTTATTTTGGCTCTTGATCAGTTGTCTTCAGAGTTTAGATGACTAAATCACCAACCTTGTGACCAGACTGTGATGCTGGTGAAGAGAGAGGCAGGATTTATTCGGGACCCCAGATCTCCCCCATCCTGCCTGCTCCTGGGCGGCGTGGCCTCAGATCATATAGGGACAAGGAGCGGGGGAAAATGGAGGCTGAGGTGTCCCGGCTCCATCCCTCACACAGCGGCCTTTCTGTCCTGCTCTCGTGCAGTGTGGCTTCAGAGAAGACAGGAAGCCAAGGAAAATGGAGGTTGAAGTGTCCCTGTTCCACTCCCCCACA
This sequence comes from Tachyglossus aculeatus, assembly GCF_015852505.1. Lineage (NCBI taxonomy): Eukaryota > Metazoa > Chordata > Mammalia > Monotremata > Tachyglossidae > Tachyglossus > Tachyglossus aculeatus. The sequence goes on from NC_052066.1 coordinate 85,956,506, forward strand.
GCAGCTTCTCTGTCCCCTTCCTGGCCAGCGCTGCCTCAGAGCAGACAGGAGCCGAGGAGTGAGGGAATATGGAGGCTGAGATGTGTTGGCTCCAACCTTCCCAGAGATGCCTCTTTGTCCCGCTCCCAGACTCCTCAGCCCAGGGATAGACAGGTCCCCGAGGAGCCACAGCGGCTACACTTCAGTTTTCCCTCCTACCTCCTTCTCCCGAATCCCAGCAGTTACAGATTTGTGAAAGGAACAGCAACACAGCAATTGTCAGCTGTGTGACTTTGAGCAAGTCACTTAACTTCTCTGTGCCTCAGTTACCTCATCTGGAAAATGGGGATTAAATGTGTGAGCCCCACGAGGGACAACCTGATCACCTTGTAACCTCCCCAGCGCTTAGAACAGTGCTTTGCACATAGTAAGCGCTTAATAAATGCCAGTATTATTATTATTATTAACAGCAGGAGGGCCGCTACCTATAGGCAACTTTGGGACATCCATAGGGGAAGCTCAGGGCTTGGGAGGCTCCAGGGTGCCTCGCCAGGCCCCTGAAGTGATGTTGTATTGCAGAACACACAACCAGGGAGTAGCAGAGCTGTCATAAATGTCAAATATGTGAGCTTGTGGGAAGTTTATTTGGGGCAGAAGAAAAATTCCCTTTACCGTGGGGAGCTTTGACTTTCACCTCATAATACCTGGAAATAATTGAAGGTGAGGTGAGTAGAGGAAGAGTGGGGAAGAGAATCCAAAACTTATCCTCTTCCCCCCTTTTGAGTTTCATAGGAACTAATTAATCGGAAGCCATCCTCGTTTTGACTATGTCTTTGATATTTCTCTGAAGCATGAGTCAGTCAATCAGTTTTTTATTGACTGACTCTAGACTGTAAGTTTGTTATGGGCAGGGAATGTATCTGCTAATTCTGTTGTATTAGACTCTCACAAGAGCTTAGTACAGTGCTCTGCACATAATAAACTCTATATAAATACATTTGATTGATCGAATGATTGAGTTAGTTCCCACCAGAGGGGTAGAAATTGTATCATCCCACTTCATTTTGCAACTCGTGAACATCTTCTCCAGTTAAGCCTTCTCCCCCTTCTTTCCCAACTGACTTCCTCCCCCTTCTGCATCATCTATGCAGCTTTAGCGCTCAATAAATATGATTGATTTACCCTTAAGTACTTGAAATTCACCTCACCTTCAATGGCACAGCACTTAGGTACATAAGTGTAAATTATTCATTTAGAGTAATGTCTGTCTCGGCTTCTAAAGTGTAAGATCCCTGTGGGCAGGGAATGTGTTATGTAACTGTTATGTTGTACTCTCCCAAGCACTTAGTGCAGTGCAGTGTAAACAGTAGGCCCTCAATAAGTACCATTGATTGACTGATAATCAGGATGAATTAAATTAATCCATTTTGTTTCAGATCGTCTTCCACTCATGCTTGAACTCAATGCCTATTTTAAGCCAACATTGGCTTCTACAAATGGACTTATTCCTACGCTATGATAAAATGAGAGAAAGAAACACATTAGAACCCTTTAATTTTAGTAGAAAAAGATATCTTTGATTAGACCTTATTTTAATCATAAATATTGTCTGTGTGATTATAAGAAAATCATGACTGCTTTATGCCTAAATCTGTTTCTATGACTTGAAGAAGGCCTTTCCTCCAGAGCTATAGTGTACTGTTCCAAGCGCTTAGTACAGTGCTCTGCACATAGCAAGCGCTCAATAAATACGATTGATGATAGTAAGTGCTCAATAAATACGATTGAAAGAATGAGCTAATCCCCATATCATAGGCATGGGACAGAGCCCATCCAGGGTCCTCCTCGATTCCAACCTCTAGGGAGTAAATTAATTTACCAGCAAAGGTGGAATCCTTCATGCCCGTTGTTGAAACTGGGAGAAGAGCACAATCTAAATAGCGCTTAGTACAGTGGTCTGCACACAGTAAGTGCTCAATAAATGATTGAATGAATTAATTAATCTAAATGTTTTTAAGTATTCTTCCCCACCCTACCCCCACCTATCCGACCTTCAATTCTTTCCGGATAAGTTGAGGTGAGAGTCAAAGCCCCCCAGTGCAGGAAAATTCCACTTCTGGCTCAATAAACGCCTCAATAGGCTCACATATTTGACATTTCCCACTTCTGTGCTACTCCCTGCTGCGTCTGCAGCCATATAACATCAGTTTAGGGATCTTGCAGTGTACTCCAGTTTCTCCTGGCTTCTTTCTGCTTCTCCCATGGGCAGGAGGGGCCCTCTAACCCACGCACCCCCTGCTAAAGTCACAATCGGCAGCCTCTGGGATAGAGAGGAGGAAACCGGAATAAAATCCACAGTGCAGCCTCTGCAACTCCTTGGGGTTCCTGTCTGTTCCTTTGTTTCTCTAGACTGTAAGATCACTGTGGACAGGGAGCATGTCTATTTATTATGGTATTGTTCTCTGCACACAGAAGGAGCTCGGTAAATATGATTGACTGACTGACTGGCATTGTGCCAGCTGGGAATGGGAAAGGGAGGGGTCACCTTGGCCCCATGCCCACACAGTGGAGGGCACGCGGTCAATGCAGAGGTGTCAGAGGTGGTCTGGATCTGAGCCCCAGGGTGGGAGTAGGGGGCAGGGGCTGCTCAGGGCCCTCCACAGGAGGCCCATGCGGGACAGGGTCACCCCGGCCGGAGCCCTCCCTGGGGAGCATAGCTTCTGGTGCACAGTCATTCGTTTATTCATTCAATTAAATCGTGCTTATTGAGCGCTTACTATGTGCAGAGCACTGTACTAAACGCTTGGGAAGTACAAATCGGCAACATATAGAGACAGTCCCTACCCAACAATGGGCTCACAGTCTAGAAAGGGGAGACAGACAACAAAACATGTAGACAGGTGTCAAAATTGTCAGAACAAATAGAATTATAGTTATATGCACATCATTAACAAAATGAATAGAATAGTAAATATGTGCAAGTAAAATAGAGTAATAAATCTGTACAAATATATACAAGTGTTGTGGGGAGGGGAAAGAGGTAAGGTGCGAGGGATGGGGAGGAGGAGAGGAAAACGGGGGCTCAGTCTGGGAAGGGCTCCTGGAGGAGGTGAGCTCTCAGTAGGGCTTTGAAGGAAGTCTCATCCGCCAGTGGTCTGAGCCACCTCTGGATTGCATCATACATCCGGCCAGGGAAGGGATTGTGGGCTGACCACCATTCATTCATCAATTCAGTCATATTTACTGAGCGCTTACTGTGTGCAGAGCATTGTACTAAGCGCTTGGGAAGTACAAGCTGGCAACAGATAGGGACGGTCCCTACCCAACAATGGGCTCACTAGTTCCGCATCCAAGTACATCACATGACTGACAGGCATAAATCATAGGGACATGGCTCAGATGGTCATAATTCAGTCCCTTCTTCTAGGTGGAGGCAGATTAGCTAGGGCACTCAGACCCATCATTCATTCATTCATTCATTCATTCATTCAATCGTATTTATTGAGCACTTACTGTGTGCAAAGCACTGTACTAAGCGCTTGGGAAGTACAAGTTGGCAGCATATAGAGACGATTCCTACCCAACAGTGGGCTCACAGTCTAGAAGGGGGAGACAGACAACAAAACAAAACACATTAACAAAATAAAATAAATAGAATAAATATGTACAAATAAAATAAATAAATAGAGTAATAAATACGTACAAACAGATATACATATATACAGGTGCTGTGGGGAGGGGAAGGAGGTAAGATGGGGGAGAGGAAAGAGGGGGCTCAGTCTGGGAAGGCCTCCTGGAGGAGGTGAGCTCTCAGTAGGGCTTTGAAGGGAGGAAGAGAGCTAGCTTGGTGGATGTGCGGAGGGAGGGCATTCCAGGCTGGGGGGATGACATGGGCCAGGGGTCGATGGCAGGACAGGCGAGAACGAGGCACGGTGAGGAGATTAGCGGCAGAGGAGCAGAGGGTGCGGGCTGGGCTGGAGAAGGAGAGAAGGGAGGAGGGGGCGAGGTGATAGAGAGCCTTGAAGCCTAATCAATCAGTGGTACTTACTGAGTACTTGTTGTGTGCGTAGCACTGTACCCAATGCTTGAGAGAGTGCAACAGAGTTAATAATTGTGGTATTTGTTAAGCACTGTACTAAGTGCTGGGGTTGATACAAGTAAATTGGGTTGGACACAGTCCCAGTCCCACATGGGGCTCACAGTCTCAATCCCCATTTACAGATGAGGTAACAGGCACAGAGAAGTGAAATAACTTACCCAAGGTCATAAAGCAGAGGAGAGACAGAGCCAGAATTTGAACCCACGACCTTCTGACTCTCAGATCCATGCTTTATCCACTATGCCATGCGGTTGGTAGACGTGTTCCCTGCTCACAAGGGGCTCACAGTCTAGAGGGGAAGATAGACATTTATAAAAATTAAGAAATGATGGAAACAAATGTAAATGCTGTAGGGCTGAGGATAGGGTGAATAGCAAGGGCTTAAAGGGTACAGAGATGAGTGCATTGGCAACGCAGAAGGGAGAGGGAGCAGAAGATCTGAGGGCTTATCAGGGAAGACCTCTTGGAGGAGACGTGATTTTAATAAGACTTCAAAGGCAGAGAGAGTGATGGTTCATTTATTCATTCAATCATATTTATTGAGTGCTTACTGTGTGCAGAGCACTGTACTAAGTGCTTTTATGTGGAGACGGAGGGAATTCCAGGTTAGAGGGAGAATGTGGGCAAGGCGTTTCATTATGAGGTAAGTGAGGTCGATGAAATACAATCAGATGTTTCTTAATCAATCAATCATATTTATTGAGCACTTAGTGTGTGCAGAGCACTGTACTAAGTGCTTGGGAAGTACAAGTTGGCAACATATAGAGACAGTCCCTACCCAACAGTGGGCTCACAGTCTAAAAGGGGGAGACAGAACAAAACGAAACATACTAACAAAATAAAATAAATAGAATAGATATGTACAAGTAAAATAAATAAATAGAGTAATAAATATGTACAAACATATATACATATATACAGGTGCTGTGGGGAAGGGAAGGAGGTAAGATGGGGGATGGGGGGGGCGAGGGGGAACGGAAGGAAGGGGCTCAGTCTTGGGAAGGCCTCCTGGAGGAGGTGAGCTCTCAGTAGGGCCTTGAAGGGAGGAAGAGAGCTAGCTTGGTGGATGGGCAGAGGGAGGGCATTCCAGGCCCGGGGGAGGATGTGGGCCGGTGGTTGATGGAGGGACAGGCGAGAACGAGGTATGGTGAGGAGATTAGTGGCAGAGGAGCAGAGGGTGCGGGGTGGGCTGGAGAAGGAGAGAAGGGAGGTGAGGTAGGAGGGGACGAGGTGATGGACAGCCTTGAAGCCCAGGGTGAGGAGTTACTGCCTGATGCGCAGATTGATTGGTAGCCACTGGAGATTTTTGAGGAGGGGAGTAACATGCCCAGAGCATTTCTGGACAAAGACAAGCCAGGCAGCAGCATGAAGTATGGATTGAAGTGGGGAGAGACACGAGGATGGGAGATCAGAGAGAAGGCTGATGCAGTAGTCCAGACGGGATAGGATGAGAGCTTGAACGAGCAGGGTAGCAGTTTAGATGGAGAGGAAAGGGCGGATCTTGGCAATGTTGCGGAGCTGAGACCAGCAGGTTTTGGTGACGGCTTGGATGTGAGGGGTGAATGAGAGAGCGGAGTCGAGGATGACACCAAGTTTGCGGGCTTGTGAGACGGGAAGGATGGTAGAGCCGTCAACAGAGATGGGAAAGCAGGGAGAGGGCAGAGTTTGGGAGGGAAGACAAGGTGTTCAGTCTTGGACATGTTGAGTTTTAGGTGGCAGGCAGACATCCAGATGGAGATGTCCTGAAGGCAGGAGGAGATGCAAGCCTGGAGAGAGGGGGAGAGAGCAGGGGCAGAGATGTAGATCTGGGTGTCATCAGCGTAGAGATGATAGTTGAAGCCGTAGGAGCGAATGAGGTCACCAAGGGAGTGCGTGTAGATCGAGAACAGAAGGGGACCAAGCACTGAACCTTGGGGAACCCCCACAGTAAGAGGATGGCAGGGGGAGGAGGAGCCTGCAAAAGAGTCTGAAAATGAACGACCGGAGAGATTAGAGGAGAACCAGGAGAGGACGGAGTCTGTGAAGCCAAGGTCGGATAGCGTGTTGAGAAGAAGGGGGTGGTCCACAGTGTCAAAGGCAGCTGAGAGGTCGAGGAGGATTAGGATAAAGTATGAGCCGTTGGATTTGGCAAGCAGGAGATCATTGGTGACCTTTGAGAGGGCAGTTTCTGTGGAATGTAGGGGACGGAAGCCAGACTGAAGGGGGTCGAGGAGAGAGTTGGTGTTGAGGAATTCGAGGCAGCGCATGTAGATAACTCTTAAGCAAATCACACACCTGTTTCATACATGGTTGTAATAGTGGTAAGAGTACTTGAGGGTCCACTGAGTGTAATGCACTGCAGTAAGCACTCAGGAAAATACAGCATAGAGAAAGGACACATTGTTTGCCCGTAAGGAGCTTACACTCTAAAAGGGAGCTTGGCATTAAAGTGTTTACACCTAGAGTGATCAAAATAAATGATTGACTATACAGTTGAGTAAGCGTAGATGTATAAGTGCTGAGGATGGTGTAAGTAAAATGCATATATAGTAGAAATGTTTCGTGGAATTGAACAGTACTGGTTGCTGGGGCTCCATTCAGGAAGACTGCTGGGGGAAGACATAACTAGGCATACTTTGAATAAAGGGAGGATTGGGGTCTACAGATCACAGGGGAAGAAATAAAGAGGCAACAAGGCAGTATCCTGTCACTAAAACACCACCTAATGTGGAACAAAAAGACATTAACAATCTGGCCATTGAGAGAGGCTTGACTGGTCCATTGAAAGCCATCAGCTGGCAATCTGTATTTCTTCCCCCGCACAAATTGCCGGTGATATAACTACTCAACAGTGGCTAGTGCCATTGTTAAAGGCAATTTCTTGCATTACAGTTCAAAGCCTAAAAATGATGAATGTCTTAGATGAAGTAAGGGCGATGTTTGAGTGATGACTATTTCCTTGACTGGACTTTAGTGGAAATGATGATGTAATTGAATTTGTATACTTCATAAATTTTATTATGGTGAACACAATTTATCTCTCTGTTGCGGCTCCTGCTTCAGTCCATTATGTGCCCAAGTCAAGTAGCCTGGAGCAGTCGTTCTCAGAATGAAAACGAGTGCTGATGTTTCACTTTTTTCTCAGACTGGTTTTCATTAAGAGGCTATAAACCACCGGGAAGTAAAGCAACACATATTTGGCTAACTCCTTTAATACATCAATTTAGGAAGGCAGTGGAGGTGCTCAATAAATATTTTTCATCATGATGAGAACGATTCATATATGAACTACTCTGATTACTCTTTGGTGCTGGGGGAGAAACTCCATAACTTTGTAAGCTTAACCTATTCGCATGAACCACCTGGTTGTTTTAATGCCAGATGAAGTGATATTTTGATAAAATACTATCTAAATAAATCCATAAATAAAACTATGGTTCATTGGAGCATGTTTTAATGTAGTTTGTATCCTGTTGCTTTAGAACATGACAGAGACATCCGCTCTAATTCCATTCAAAATTCTACTGCTGGTTTTAATGCAGGGTTTTACATTTAGATAGGATGCAACCCTGTGATATGTGTATCATATGCTTTTATCCACTTTTTGGAATTTCATTTCATCAATGCATGGTGGTTTTATATTTAAAGGTTCCAGAGATGAATGGCTGTTATTATCAGTGTCAAACCCTCTACCCAGAAACCATTTTCTGAATGCAGTTAGTTATCTTGTTTATTCAAAACCTGTCTTACATATATATACCTTCTTTTGGTCTGGGAAAAAAATAACAATATTTTCATTTTATACTTATCCACCATCATAACACAAACAAGCCCAACTGATTTCTTCAGATTGCAGCAATTAAATAGACACTATGAGGGCTAAAGGAAAAATAACCGAATACCATCTTCGGTAAACGACCTAACACACATTTTCAATCAGTAGCTCAATTTTAGAAGGGTAATAATATCAGAGAGGAAATGGATTTTTTTCTTGCAAAATATATACTTAACTATTTCTCATCATGTATAGGAAAGTGAAATTTCAGTTCCACATATGTATTGGAGTAACTTGGATATATTCATTCATTTAGGCGTATTTACTGAACACTTATTGTGTGCAGAGCACTGTACTAAGTGCTTAGAAAGTACAATTCAGCAACAGAGACAATCCTTTCCCACAGTGGGCCCACAGTCTAGAAGGGGGAAGACAAACATCAAAACAAGTAAACAGACATCAAGAGCATCAGTATAAATGAATAGTATCATAGATATATACACATTTTTAATATCAATAAATATAATTATAAATACGTACATATATACACAAATGTTGTGGGGCAGGGAGGGGGTAGAGCAAAGGGAGCGAATCAGGGCGATGGGTAAGGGAGGGGGAGCAATGGAAAAGAGGGGCTTACTCTGGGAAGGCCTCCTGGAGGAGGTGAGCCTTCAGTAGGGCTTTTAAAGGGGGGAAATGTAATTGTTTGGTGAATTTGCAGAGGGAGGGCATTCCAGTCCAGAGGTAGGATGTGGGCCAGCGGTCAATGGTGGGACAGGCGATAACGAGGCACATATATTACTAAAGTTCTGAAGTAGAAATTTCAGAATGAGAAAAAGCTGTGGAGAGGAAGTCTGAACACAATTAAAACAACTGGAAAAACAGTAGTTAGCAAGGAAGTTGTAAATCAAGTTTATGATCCAATTGATATATTGATTTATTTATTGAGCTCATAGCGTGTGCAGAATACTCTTCTAAAACATATGTAGAGTTTAATTGGAGATTGTCATCTGCCACTGTCATTTTGTGATGACCCACCACTTCAGTGGGAGCCATGGGTCACATATCTTCCCTCTCCTGTATATTCATTCATTTATTCATTCATTCATTCATTCATTCAATCATATTTATTAAGCGCTGACTGTGTGCAGAGCACTGTACTAAGCGCTTGGGAAGTACAAGTTGGCAGCACATAGACGGTCCCTACCCAACAACGTATCCCCAAAGCACTTCGCTCCAAGTTCTTTTCGGATTCAGAGATCAATAAAACCTGTGAATATTGATATTTACCATATTAACCCTCTTCCTATATAAAGGCAAATTGTATGTAGTTATGAGTCTGGTTTATCTTTCTCCTTTTACTCCTAACTTAATAGAGAGTGGTGCTAAATATTGTTTGTAGAGAAACGTATGAATATAAAACATTAAAATATCATTAATGTAAAATATAATCAGTTCCACCAAAATGCATTATTTTTCATTGCCTGTTTTAGCTAGAATGCTACTGGAGGGTGAGAAATATGAACCACAAGCAAGGATAAAACACAATGCAGGGCCAGCAGAAATGTTTTGGACATGCTAGAGGTATCAGACCTGACGTGAATATTCAAACAGTTTTTTTTTCTAATATTTTTTTCTGAATGAGGTTCTTCAGGTACTTAGCTCCCTCATTTTGGCTAAACTGTTTATAAATAGAAGGGAAACGTAAAATCTAAGTAGATCACAGCACTTTGACTACAACTCAAGGAAAATTGAGGCAGCAGCATCAATCTCTGCAGAATATATTTAGCTCAAAGGAACATCACAATTTCTAGTTTAAACACGAACATTATTTCACAACCCTCTTCCTCATAATGCATAAAAAGCAGAATGAAGAGGTACATAAAATGGAAAATGATCCAGACTCTTTTTCCATTCTCTGCCCAGTAGCAGAGGCAGCAAAGGGCTCATAGTGGGCAGGGGATGTTGTATTGTACTACCCCAAGTGCTTAATATAGTGCTCTTCACACAGTAAATGCTCAATAAATATGACGGACTGACTGATGGAGCAGGGTGGTGAGCCTGGATAACTGAGGTAAGTAGTCTGTTCTCACTTTGCTTCAGTAATGTCCAAATTCAGGGCATTCCCTTTGCGTGAAGCGTTGGTGTGTGCCGCCGTGTCTTTAGCCTTCAGCTGTTCTGTTCAAATGCCTGGAATGTGACTTAAGCCTCACAGAAAACGATCCTTGTTCAAATCATTAGTTCATCTCTTTTCTCTTTCCCTGCCAGTGTGAGCCTTGCCATTGCCAGAAGATTCATTCATTCATTGAATCATATTTATTGACCACTTACTATGTGCAGAACACTACTAAATGCTTGGGAAAGTACAGTACAACAATAAAGAGTGACATTCCCTGTCCACAATGAGCTGGAAGGGTAAGGACCTTCCACACTAAGTCAAATCAAATCTTGTTGGTTGTTGGCTTGGGTAACTGGCCCTGAGATGCTCAGAATAGCTGAGAGAGATGACAGAGGATGGAACTTTTTTCTCCTGTCACATAACTAAATTCATTCATTCACATTTATTGAGCACTTACTGTGTGCAGAGCACTGTACTAAGCGCTTGGGAAGTGCAAGTTGGCAACACGTAGAGACGGTCCCTACCCAACAGTGGGCTCACAGTCTAGAAGGGGGAGACAGAGAACAAAACAAAGCATATTAACAAAATAAAATAAATGGAATAAAAATGTGCAAATAGAGTAATAAATATGTACAAATATATATGCAGGTGCTGTGGGGAGGGAAAGGAGGTAAGGTGGCGGGCGATGGGGAAGGGGAGGAGGGGGAGAGGAGGGGTCTCAGTCTGGGAAGGCCTCCTGGAGGAGGTGAGCTCTCAGTAGGGCTTTGAAGGGAGGAAGAGAGCTAGCTTGGCGGATGTGCGGAGGGAGGGCATTCCAGGCCAGGGGGATAACGTGGGCCATGGCAACTAAATACCATGTACTAGCCACAGGGCAGTGTGGCACTAAGGAATCCTATCTTTCAGTGTTGAGGTAACGATGCTTTCTGGACTACAGTTCCTGCTCACATCACAGAGTGTGAATCTTCTAATCATCACAAATCCACATTTATATTCTCACATATTCATGTAATTTAAATTAAGCCAATTATTTTTCATTGTTTTGTCTATAGTACGCATCTCTCTGCATTTCAGTACTCTGTACTGGTAATTGCAGCGATGTTTCACAGTAGAACTGCCCTTGAATCCCAGATGAATGGAAATAGAGCTATAAGGCACTGTTAGAAAAGACATTCAGGCCACCCTCAATTATCTGTGCTGATGGAGGGGCATCAGATGAAGTCCATAGTTTTACTAAAAATGGACTTTCAGCCCCAAATGTCATTTTCCTTCCCCAAAGTTTCAACTGAGGCGTTCAAGCTTTTCCCCAAATCTATTTAGAAGTGAAACCGATGGGGATGAAATGGCAAAATGATGAGAAGGAATGAAAGGAAAAGGGAAAAAGTACTCTCTCACAATTTAAGACTTGACTAGGTTATCATCACTCTTTCATCACTGAGAAAATTCAAATATACAACCAACTGCTGAAAGTTGCTTAGATGTTGATAGAATGCGAACTCTACCGAACATTCCAAGTTAGATTTTTTACTGAAGAAAAAACTTATTCTCATTTGCCAGACAGGAAGCTCAAAGTTGATATTGACACCAAAAGATGACATTTTCTTTTCACTGAAATCGCGTTTTTTTAAAATCTAAAAGAATATTCTGAACTCCTTTTTAGGGAGGCAAAGTCTTAGCTCAGGTTTGACCTTTGAGCTCCTTTCTAGCTTCATGATCTTTTGAAATGCACAGATTCCTGAACTGACTCTTTTAGACTATCCCCTTTTAGACTGTGAGCCCACTGTTGGGTAGGGACTGTCTCTATATGTTGCCAACTTGTACTTCCCAAGCGCTTAGTAAAGTGCTCTGCACACAGTAAACGCTCAATAAATACGATTGATGATGATGATGACTCTTTTTGTAGAGGGTTTTCATCCAGGTTCCTGAAGGAGTCTGAATTTGGTGAAGTGCACCCACAGGATATTCTGGAGTGAGAACTAGGAATCTGGCATCTGTAGTAATGGATGGCTGTGCTTAAGGTCAAGCAGTTTTAGCAAACTACAAATATAGATGATGTAAGTGCCTTTATTTCTGCTCTTTTCTATCATAGTTTGTCATGTCACCTAGAATATACACTTGCCAGCTGCGTGACTTTGATCAAATCACTTAACTTCTTTAAGCCTCAATTTCCTCTTCCGTAAAATGGGCATAAAATCTCTGTTGTCTTCTCCTGCCCCGTGTGGGTCAGGGACTGTGCTAGATGTGATTGAATTGTAACCACAGCAGTGTATAGTACAGTGCTTGGTACATAATGAGTGCTTAAGAAATACATTAAAATTAGTAGTATCATAAGTGGAACTAGCTGATGTCCAGACACATCTCAGGAGATTATACTGGTTGTTACAGCCGGCACCTTCTCTTCTGTTTTGGCTCTAGACAGTTATCCCCCTCTAGGCTGTGAACTCCTTTTGGCACGGAATAATAATAATAATAATAATAATAATAATAATAATAATAATAATAACAATAATACAGAACTTGCAGTACTGTTTTGAGCTATCCTGAATGTCAGCCTTGAAGGATGGCCTTGCCATTTTGTACCTCCCATCTGCTCCCTGAGTGTGAGAGATGAATGTTACTTGAAAGGACATATATGAGGGGTAAATGTTTCCTCACCAATCTCTGTGGAGTTTGTTAGATTGGGGTTTCCTGGACTTTAAGCTCTATGTGAGGCAGAGACTATGTCCAATCTGATTATCTTGTATCAAGCCAAGTGCTTAATAAAGTATTTGGCACAGAGTAAGTGCTTAACAAAGACAACTATTATTATTGTGATTACTACTACTATTACTACTACTACTACTATCATTATTTGTTCATTGGTCGATGACATGGCTTATAAAACCTGTTAATGTTGATTTATTTTATTTATTTTATTTTGTTAGTATGTTTTGTTTTGTTGTCTGTCTCCCCCTTCTAGACTGTGAGCCCACTGTTGGGTAGGGACCGTCTCTATATGTTGCCAACTTGTACTTCCCAAGCGCTTAGTACAGTGCTCTGCACACAGTAAGCGCTCAATAAATACAATTGAATGAATTGAATGAATGAATGAATGATCATATCTGCCAGATTGTTGGGGGAAGGGAAGAGTTAATGTTGAGATGTCCCAGGCTGGAGAAGGGCCCTGTTTCTTGGGGAAACAGGCTTCCAAAGAGAGGATTGTTTGGAAAGACCCGAGGTTTCCCAGAACATTAGTAAAATACAATTGGAAATAGAGTAGGTATCCCACCGATATGTAGGTGGAGTTGATTACTTGAGAGCTGACCAATGCCTTTGCCATAGCCACCAGACATGCCCAGTGGGAAAGATGACAATATTTACGTGGCAAGAGATTGATTCGAATGGTCACGCCAACTGAGATAACACATGAGTGCGTACTATGACTCCCCGATGGATGGTGTGCGTGGAGAAGTGACCGACAAACCAGTGACCAATTCTAAGAGGCACACAAGTAAATCATGGGGATAAAAGTGAAGTCCGAGTGTGGGACAGATGGTTTTGCCACTGGACACTTGCCAGGAACCTTGCAAGCCGGGGTCTGCATGCCAGGGTTTGAGCATCAGCTTCCAGGATCTTTGTCCTTTGGGTCCCTCAGCAGAGAAGGGCACTCTGCAGGAGGACAAGGGCTCTGTGGGGGACCCAGGAAACAAACACAGCTCTTATCACCTGATAGGTGCCACTTATTGTTATCTAACTTAGAGCTACTTCAGTCCAGATCCCGATTACCACCAGTGTCAATTGTGGATGGGGAACAGAGGGAGAAGTTGTGTGAAAGTCTTTTAGACTGTGAGCCCACTGTTGGGTAGGAACTGTCTCTATATGTTGCCAATTTGTACTTCCCAAGCACTTAGTACAGTGCTCTGCACACAGTAAGCGCTCAATAAATATGATTGATGATGATGATGATGATGATGATGAAAGTCGCTCTGAAGGTTTCCCAGAGTGCTGTCCTAGACTAGTACACTTTGGGGATGCGGTCACTTTAAGGAAGAGAGACTGACACAAGTCCATAGCTAATTCAACTGCTGGTTTTCCATTAAAGTGGTGTCTCCATGCATGTAGTCCTTTCTTTCATGGATTTTATTCTTTATTGTGGAGCATGCTTTCAGGGACAATTTATTATCTGGTGGACTCTGGAAGTGTCTAGCATCGAACACGTGTAGTGCAGACCTGGGGGTCAGGAGGAGCTGGATTCTAATCCTGGCTCTGTTGCTTCAATGCTGTGTGACCTTGGCTAAGTAATATAACTTATCTGGGACTTCATTCATTCATTCAATTGTATTTATTGAGCGCGTACTTTGTGCAGAGCACTGTACTAAGCGCTTGGGAAGTACAACTCGGCAACATATAGAGACAGTCCCTACACAACAACGGGCTCACAGTCTAGAAGGGGGGGACAGACAACAAAACAAAACATGTGGACAGGTGTCAAGTCACCAGAACAAATAAAAATAAAGCTAGATACACATCATTAACAGAATAAATAGAATAGTAAATACATACAAGTAAAATAAATAGAGTAATAAATATGTACAAACATATATACAGGTGCTGTGGGGTGGGGAAGGAGGTAGGGAGGGGGGAGGGGGAGGAGGAGAGGAAAAAGACTTAGTTCCCTCATTTGGAAAATGGGGATTGTCTGTGAATACCATGTGGCACAGAGATTGTGTCCAGTCCGATTTACTTGCATCCACCCAAGGGCTTAGTATGGTGCCTGGCACGTAGTAATAATTAGTATTTTTATTACTTCTGGGACAAATTTTAGATAGGATTACTGATGAGCATTCTGGGATGGCCCTGCACCTCCTGTCTCTCCCCCCTTCAGTCTATACTTCATTCTGCTGCCCGGAATATCTTTCTACAGAGACGCTCTGGGCATGTCACCCCTCTCCTCCAAAATCTCCAGTGGTTGCCTATCAACCTCCGTATCAAACAAAAACTCCTCATTATTGGCTTCAAGGCTCTGCAACACTTTGGCCCCTCCTACCTCACCCCCCTTCTCTCCTTCTACAGCCCAGCGCGCATCCTCTGCTGCCAACCTCTTCACTGTGCCTCGTTCTCGTCTGTCCCACTGTCTACCCCTGGCCCATGTCCTACCTCTGGCCTGGAATGCCCTCCTCCAAACATCTGCCAAACTAGCTCTCTTCCCCCCTTCAAAGCCCTACTGAGAGCTCACCTTCTCCAGGAGGCCTTCCCAGACTGAGCCCCCCTTTTCCTCTGCTTCTCCTCCCCATCACCCTTACTCCCTCTTACTGCTCTATCCCCTTCCCCGCCCCAGAGCACTTGTGTATATCTATACATATTTAGTATTCTATTTATTTTATTAATGATGTGTATATATGTGCATCTACCTTTACTTTTATTTATCCTGATGACACCTGTCCACATGTTTTGTTGTGTTGTCTGTCTCCCCCTTCTAGACTGTGAGTCCGTTGTTGGGTAGGGACTGTCTCTATATGTTGCCAACTTGTACTTCCCAAGTGCTTAGTACAGTGCTCTGCACACAGTAAGCGCTCAATAAATATGATTGAATGAATGAATGAATGAATCTGTAATCCCACATATATTTTGCTGCTATTGATGCCTGCCTGTCTACTTGTTTTCTTTTGTTGTCTGTCTCCCCCTTCTAGACTGTGAGCCCATTTTCGGATAGGGATTGTCTCTACCTGTTGCCAAATTGTACTTTCCAAGCACTTAGTACAGTGCTTTGCACACAGTAAGCACTTAATAAATGATTGAATGAATGAATGAATGAATGAGTGACCTTGGGGTCCCTTCCATTGGTTACTGTGGTTGCAGTGACAAGAGGAGTGAAGCGAATGAAGGATTCAAGAGAGTTGATCCCTTTTTTTTAATCTCCCCTCCTCTCTCATTAGATAGTCTGCCTCTTGCATGCGCGAATAAAACAAAAGTTTGATTTTAAATAATCAATCCTCTTCTTTTTCCTTCTCTGCAAGTCTCTAGACTGTAAGCTTGTTGTGGGCAGGGAATGTGTCTGTTTATTGTTGTACTTTCCCAAACATTTAGTAAAGTGCTCGGAACACAGTAAGTGCTCAATAAATACAATTGAATGAATAGCCAGATTTAGGTGCATTGCCTTTCGATTGGCTTTTTTGTAAAATAGATGAATCCGTTGCAGAAAGTATTAATACGTTTTGACTTTTTTTTCTCCAAAGGGCTTGGAAAAGGGCTCCAACAGCTCTAGAATATCTGAAGTACACACACTGGTCCCACAGTGGAACATTTTTTCCTAAAGTGTTTATAAATTATAGGCTTAAAACCTCAGTTTTGGTTTTTTCTGTTTGTGATATTCTAGTGCATTCACTTGAAGGAAGATCAAACTATTGTCTCAGGAGATTTAGTTTTTAATTGCTGCTTTCATACAGTTCTTACATATTGAAAGAATAATCAGCCAATCAGTAGTATTTATTGAGAGCTTACTATGTGCAGGGAACTTACCAAGTGCTTGGAGTAGTACAGCAGAGTAAACCGACATGATTCCTGCCATCAAGAACCTTACAATATAGTGAGGGAAACAGACATTAAAACAAATTACAGGTAAGGGAAGACACTGAAGCGCTTTCCAAAATTTATTTGCATTCCACCTTTGAGGAAATGATTCCTGAGATCCACAAAACTGAATGCCCCTTTTCAGGATGGTACTGATTACGGTAAGAAGTTCATTATTTAAACATTCTGTAAATTGTAACCTAGAATTTAGTTGAGAAAAATCGTAAGATGTTAAATGTTACTTGGTATATACAAATAATGTATTTGAGAACACTACCAATTTCCTACTCAGAATCTCTGGGCAATCTTTGCTGCAGTTTGGATGATGAAAATTTGCTTCCTATAATGGAAGAGATGCTACTCTAGAGTGTTCTGCCTGTTTGTTTCTAGGATTATAACCCTTTTTGCCATATTCCAATTTGGAACATAAATATAAGGATTTATATCTTCTCATTAATTTTATAGATAATACTACTCTGATGGTGAGATCCTATTAGGTTCAGAAATTTTGCCTTCATGAGATTGAGATTTGGGCCATTTTATCACAATAATCTTGGTCTAAAAATACCTAAATTTAGACCCATTCAAGCAATATGAATTGAAAATCCTGCCAGAAACCACTTGCTAAAGTGGTGAAAGGCCTGGTAATCCTGGCCAAACCAAATTCCACCAAACAGGATAAGGACCTAAGCCAAGATTAACTGATGTTTTAAATTAGAACCGATAGCAACAGAAAATCCAAAGTCCGAGGTTTACAAGAAGCCACTGAGGTTTAAACCTGAAAGTGCCAAACTTGATAGCTGGACGGTGCATACCAGTCGCCACATGCTTATTCACATATCTACTTAAGGACTTTATTTGAAAAGTGGTTGGAAAAAGAATTTTGACTAAAATTAAACCATAATTTCCCAACCCTAGCTTCCTTTTAACCCCAGCAATAGTTCAAGTAGAAATGCAGAACCCACCAGGAGCTTATCCCAATCACACAGCACTGGGTGCTATTACTTCTCAACAATCCCCAAGTAGAACTAAGACCCAACCCCTAAGGGCTTGCCTTCTTTATATTTATTTTGGGCAAAATAGTATGAATATGTCATCCATGAAACCATAAGTAGCTCAACCTCAGAGACAATGGTTGTTGCTGCTAACTTTATATTCTTGATCCCTACAAATAGATTCTACAGAAAATCTGGGAAATTCCTTAATATAGACTAGTTTTTGGTCCCCATTTTTTTTTGTAGGACTATGACATTCCATGATTCTGTTAACATTGCATGACTGAGTTTAAAACCAAATGAATAATAGTAATGATCACAGTATTCATCAAACACTATGTGACAGGCATCATGATAAGCACTGGGAAAGATATACGGTAACTGGGTAGAACATAGTCCCTGTCCCGTATGAGGCTCAGAGTCTGAGGAAGGGAAAACAGGTATTTTGCCCCCATTTTTAAAAATGAGGAAACTAAAGCACAGAGACATACCTCAGGAAAGTGGCAAAGTTGGACCTAAAATACGTATCCTGACTCAGGGTCCTCTGCTTTCTCCACTAGCCCATGTTGCCTCCCCCCCAAAAATAAGTATTATTATGGTATTTGTTAAGCACTTACTATGTGCCAGGCACTGTACTAAGTGCTGGTGTGTGTATGAGCACACATTAGGTTTTAGACTGTGAGCCCACTGTTGGGTAGGGACTGTCTCTATATGTTGCCAATTTGTACTTCCCAAGCGCTTAGTACAGTGCTCTGCACATAGTAAGCGCTCAATAAATATGATTGATGATGATGATGATTAGGTTGGACACAGTCCCTGTCCCACATGGGGCTCACAGTCTCAATCCCCATTTTATGGATGAGGTAACTGAGTCATAGAGACGTGAAGTGACTTTTCCAAGGTCACGTGGCTGACAAGTGGTGAAGTTGGGATTTGAACCCATGAACCTCTGACTGTCAGGACCATGCTCTATCCACTCTGCCATGCTACTTCTCAAACTCTTCCATGCTTCACTGCAATCAGCTACCACGGCATTCGATCAAATGTTGTGTTCATTTGTCTAGCCCATTAATTTATAAGCTTTCCAAGGATGGGAACTTCATCACTTACTTCAATTGTGGGCTACTAGTACAGTGCTCTGCACACAGAAGGCACTCAGTAAGTATACCTAATGGTGATTACTTTTAAATGGATCGTCTAGTCGGAATCTTTGCTTGATTTTTAATCTAATAAAGTAAGTTAGTAAGGTGAAACACTAAGCAGTATAGAAGCCAAATCGATTACTATGGGAAATGGATTTCCATGACTCCTCCAATTCTTACAATATTGTGATTAGGAAGAGTTAATAGAGCATGTGGGGAAGTAGTATGCCCTCTGGGGTAGCTACAAGTGTCAGTTTCCTTATAAGTAGATTAAGAAAATGCTACCAATCTATTTTGGGATGCACAAAGATTAGTAGTTTTGTGTCTGTAAAATGAACAATTGAGACAACCTCTCTGAGCTTAAAATATTACCAAATGCAAAATCGGGCTAATATGGTAGACATATCAGTAACGTACTGTTTAATAAAACTACTCCAGTCTTCAACCTGTCAGACTAGACTGGGGCCATTTCTCCCCATTCAGCTCTTTCTGGTAATAATTGTTGTTCCTAAATGTTGATTCTTTGTCATCTCCTTACATCCCCAATTGATAATAGGCTCCATGACTCTTGAAACGGTGCCTGTACCTAATTTATATACCAAAACCCTGGGGGAGCGCAGTAAGTATTTAACTAACCTTCTGCCAGGAATAGCAGTTTTCACCTTTTTAGTCATTAAATTGTCAGTATTTGCTGACTGTCAGTTCTAATTAAATGAACCACAATAGGCAAGTGACATCATTTAGGTTGAAATGACCCAGAGAGATCTGCCTCAAAGTTATGTTTGTAAAATTGATCAATGCCTTCCAGTGGTGAATGTTTTTCTTCATTTTGACTCATCACCTTTTCCCATATTCCCTACTACTTTCGTCCCCAGCAAACTACCTGCCATTAGGATTTGTATGTGTCTTGGTTGTGGAGGGAGACGACCCTAACCATGACTCTCATTTGATTAATAGCTTAGCTTAATGGGACAAAAACCAAGCAAACAAAAAACCTCACATAAACCAAAAATAGCATTTTAATAAATTGGATCAAAAGTTAATCTGTTTTAGATTTTTGAAAACGGAAGCACCTAATGGCCTAAAGCTCAATGGCACAAACTTGTCATTAATTGTCATTAAGGGCAATTTACATCCATGCAGTTGAAGCACCATAGACTGCCTAAACTGAGGAGGTGTGCATGTCTGACTGTATGTATATTTGGGAGAGCACACTGCCTATTTTCACAGAGGAAAATAAAGGCCTAAATGCCAGGATTTCAGCCTCAGTACAGTGCACCCAACCCAGCCACTGATATCTCCTGGGGAACTGAGTGTCTGAATCAATCAATCATCAATATTATTTATGGAGCACATACTATGTGCAGAGCATGGTAATAAGCACTTGGGAAAGTAGAACAACAATTATTCATTCATTCATTCAATCATATTTATTGAGCGCTTACTGTGTGCAAAGCAGTGTACTAAGTGCTTGGGAAGTAAACGTCAGCAACATACAGAGACAGTCCCTACCCAACAACAGGCTCGCAGTCTAGAAGGGGGTCAGACAAAAAAAAAATTAGTAGATGCATTCCCTGCCAATAAAAGATTACAGCCTACAGGTGAATACGTAGTGCATAATCAGTCAATCAATCAATCAATAGTATTTATTGAGCACTTACTGTGTGCAGAGCAGTGTACTAAGCACTTGGGAAGTACAAGTTGGCAATATAGAGACGGTCCCTACCCAACAGTGGGCTCACAGTCTAGAAGGGGGAGACAGAGAACAAAACATACTAACAAAATAAAATAAGTAGAATAGATATGTACAAGTAAAATAAATAAATAAATAGAGTAATAAATACGTACAAACATATACATATATACAGGTGCTGTGGGGAAGGGAAGGAAGCAAGGCGGGGGGCGGATGGAGAGGGGAAGGAGGGGGAGAGGAAAGAGGGGGCTCAGTCTGGGAAGGCCTAAATATATATAATATATAACTTAAAGGTGTGGGAAGCAGGATCCAGCAGGTATGGAGGGGCTATAAATTTCTGAAGATGCTTGGAGAAGCTGCGTGGCTCAGTGGAAAGAGCCCGGGCTTTGGAGTCAGAGGTCATGGGTTCTAATCCCGGCTCCGCCAACTGTGTGACTTTGGGCAAGTCACTTCGCTTCTCTGGGCCTCAGTTCCCTCATCTGTAAAATGGGGATTAAGACTGTGAGCCCCCGTGGGACAACCTGATCACCTTGTAACCTCCCCAGCGCCTAGAACAGCACTTGGCACATAGTAAGCGCTTAATAAACACCATTATTATTATTATTATTATTATTCTAGAAGAGGGCAAAAGGCACTCTTCATTTATGGTTTTGTATAACACTTCTATGCCTCAAATGCGTTGACATTACCTACCTCATTTTCACTGACCCAGCAGTCTCCTGAGGTAGGTAGAAAGGCAGGGGGTATTATCTCCTTTTTGAAGCAGACGATGAAACTGAGTTAGAGAGACGTTAAGTGACTACCCCGTGGTCCCAGAGCAGGTTGGTGTCAAGGCTCAGGTTTGAACCTGAGTTCTCCGGCTTCCAGACTGACATTCTTCCAGGATATGGTGCTTCCCCTTGAAACCCAACCCTCGAGGAAAGCACATGGGATATTGGCACTGGGGGCATCACTCAATCAGTGATATTTACCTTGTGCAGAGCACTATACTAAGTGGTTGGGAGAGTACAATAGAGCAAGCATTCATTCATTCAATCGTCTTTATTGAGCACTTACTGTGTTCAGAGCACTGTACTAAGCACTTGGGAAGTAGAAGTCGGTAACATATAGAGACGGTCCCTACCCAACAATGGGCTCATATATCACCCCTGCCTTCAGGGAGCTTACAATCAGTGGGAGCTGTCGGTTTGTGTGTGTCTGTATGTCGGGGGCCAGGAGGAGAAATGGAAGCTAAATTCTAGATTCTCTTAGAATCCAGCAGGGAGCCTCCACAGATCTGAAAAAAGAGCAGATTGGGAATAAAGTCCTGGGGAGTATGTGAGAATGTTTACATTTATTGCAGATTTTTGGGGGATCACACCATCGGAGAAACTCATTCAGTCGTATTTTTTGAGCACTTACTGTGTGCAGAGCACTGTACTAAGTGCTTGGGAAAGTACAAAACAATGTCTGCAGCTCCCAAGTGCCCCTGGTGAATCGCAAATAAACTCTCCTTCTGTTTTATGGTATTTGTTAAAACACTTGGTATTTTCCAGGTATTGTACTAAGTGCTTGGTCAGATAAAACCTAACCAAGTTGGAAACAGTCCATATCCCACACTGAGTTCACAGTCTTAATCCCCATTTTGCAGATGAGGTAACTGAGGCTCAGAGGGGTTAAGTGATTTGCCCGAGGTCACACAGCAGTCAAGTGCCCAGAGCTGGGACTAGAACCCAGGTCCTTCTGACTCTCAGGCCTGTGCTCTATCCTCTAGGGATGCTAGAAGAGTGCTTCACACATAGTAAGTGCTTAACAAATACCATCACTCTTATCATTATTTATTACGTAGCCCCAACGAGGTTAACGGCAACAGAATTTGACTGTTGGAATTCACTACAGGTAGGGAAATCTTTCCTGCCTTTTCAATTTTAGAAGAGTTTTTATTTGGTTACAAAGGGCCTCACTGTTTCCAAGCAACACGTAACAATTTTATTTTGGAAGATGAGTGAATGTTCACCGTGACAGAGATCATTTGGGAATTGATGAGATTAGTAAAGTGGCAAGTTTCAAAGTGGGATTCCGTATTTAATAAGAAACTTGCTACACCTTTTACATTCCTTTTGTTATCAAAGCCTGTGAAACAAAAATCACTAACATTTAAATTATTTACTTCAGTGATGCATTTCCTCATAATATTTCTATAAATGTTAATGGCAATAGTAGTCATATTTACATTCCATTTTAATTGGCTCTTTGGAAAAAAAATTCTTCATTTTCCTTTGGTGTTCCAGTTCTCACTTAAAATAACCTATTAACAAGTAGAGTCTTGATCAGAACACGTTGAAAGTACTCTGCTTTCTTAAAAAATAGGTCATTTCCGAATAATGTAGTGCCTAATTAGCACTGCCATTATAAGCTAATTATCAAATTCAAAATATAGATCATATACAATTACTGATAGTCAATGGTTATTTTTAAATCATGAATCCCTTAAACCACAGTGCCTTACAGGAATCTCGTATGTTTACCAGGGAAGAACTGAAGTGGCAAAATGATTTTTAAAAAATCTTAGAAAATCTTATTTCTTCTAATGTGATAGTAGTCCCTCGTCCCCCAATAATATTGAATTCTTACCCCAGAACTCCAATTTTAGAAATGGGTGGCTGGACAACTTACAAAGCAAAACAATAATGCACAGTAGTAAAATGCTCATTATCAAACAGATTAAAATGTAATTTTCAGAGAGAGTGAAAGAAATCCTGCCCTGTTCGTTGGAACCTCTGGTCAGACTTCATGATGGAAGGCTCTTAAAGATCCTCAGAATGGATTTGGTAGTTCAGTTGAATGGCAATAGTTGGGGAGAAGGACATTTTATTTCAGTTGGACCATCCACAGTTTTGAGAGACTGAGAATCACACTGCAGCTGCAGATGGTAATGAATTTGGCTATTTCTTGTGCCCAGGAGAGCTCAGCGAATAAAAAGCTCAGTCCAAGCATAAAACCATTTTTTCCCTGGTTTCCCTGAGGCTGTGTCTACATTGGCTTAAAAATAAATAAATGAAGTTGACCAAAAATAAAAATGCAAAATCAATCAATTAATCATATTTATTGAGCACTTACTGTGTGCAGAGCACTCTACTAAGCACTTGGAAAGTACAAGTTGGCAACATATAGAGACAGTCCCTACCCAACAGTGGGCTCACAGTCTAGAAAAATCAAAATCAGAGGATCTCTAGCAGTTCCAGTGAGGGAGGCCATTTGTCTGGCTTTCAGCTCTTCCCCCCATTTTCCGATAACAGTACAGCACCTGATTAGCTTGTATTTACCCCGGTGTTTAGTATAGTGCCAGGAACATAATAAGCACTTATCAAATGTTCCAATTATTATTAGGTGTCTTAATGTGCAGTATTTTTATTTTAAAAGGTCAGCCTCTGCTTCTGCGTTTTAGAGGCCAGGCTGCGGTTCAAAATCAATCAATCAATGGCATTTATTCAGCACTCACTTTATGCAGTGGAATCAATTAATTGCATTATTGAGCACCAACTCTGTGTAGAGCACTGTACTAAGCTCATGGGAGAGTGCAATATAAGAGACATATTGCCTGCCCAGAATGAGCTTACCGTCTAGAGCACTGTACTAACTACTTGGGAGAGTGCAGTAATACTAATATTAATAATTGTGGTATTTGTTAAGCACTTACTTTGTGCCAGGCACTGTACTAAGCGCTGGGGTGGATACAGTTAAATTTGACTGGACACAATCCCTGTCCCATGTGGGGCTCACAGTCTCAATCCTCATTTTAGAGTTGAGGTAAGTGCGGCACAGAAAAGTGAAGTGCCTTGCCCAAGATCACACAGCAGACAAGTGGCAGAGCTGGATTGGAACCCATGACCAGGACTTCCAGGCTTGTGCTCTATCCATTAGGCCATGCTGTGCTTGAGGCCACTACAGCAGAGTTGTTAGACACGTCCCTTGCCCAGAAACAGCTAACAGTCTAGAGGTGGAGAGGCACGCATTAATACAAATAAATAAGTTACAGATATGGATGTAAGTGTTGTGAGGCTGAGGGTGGGGTAAATATCGAGCACTTATATCACAAGGATCCAGGAGAAGAACGCGATAGCTCTAGTGCAATGGTAGAGAGTCATTTGTTTCCCCGGGGCCACACTCAACATTCTGCAGAAATCCATTAAACATTTTCAGATGGAGTCATGTCACATTCATTCATTCAATCATATTTATTGAGCGCTTACTGTGTGCAGAGCACTGTACTAAGCGCTTGGGAAGTACAAGTTGGCAACATTTAGAGACGGTCCCTAGACAACAGTGGGCTCACAGTCACATCACTTGCACCAACATAAATCTATGATTCCCAGGTCAGTGAAGATGCATTGTGTCTGCAGGTGATGTCAGTGGGCACCCAAGAGCAAAACTTGCTTCTTCTAGTGAACTGTGGGTATTGTGGTTGATGATCAATCGATCATCTATTGATTGTCCACTAGTATTTATTATTGATTGATATTGGTATTATTGGTATTGGTCATTGCCCAGTATTGGTATTATTGGTTTTGATTATTGCTTAGCATTCTTGCGTTGGCTATTCCTTGGAGTGTGGTGGTGATGCTTATGAAGCAGCGTGGCTCAGTGGAAAGAGCACGGGCTTTGGAGTCAGAGGTCATGGGTTCGAATTCCGCTTGGCCACATGTCTGCTGTGTGACTTTGGGCAAGTCACTTAACTTCTCTGATCCTCAGTTACCTCATCTGTAAAATGGGGATTAAGACTGTGAACCCCACATGGGACAACTTGATCACCTTGTATCCCCCCAGCGCTTAGAACAGTGCTCTGCACATAGTAAGCGCTTAACAAATGTCATCATTATTATTATCAAGCGCTTAGAACAGTGCTCTGCACATAGTAAGCGCTTAACAAATGTCATCATTATTATTATCAAGCTCTTAGTACAGTGCTCTGCGCATAGTAAGCGCTCAATAAATACGATTGATGATGTGGGTGACTTGACTGTATAAGAAACCTTTAGGTTCCCGCTGAAACTCTAGTTAAAGGAGAACTGATTCACTGAAATGCTTTTCTAAATGGTCTTCCATTTGCACACCCTCCCAGATTAACAGCTGTGTCTCCTCATTGGCCAGCCAAGTCCTGTGACCTGGCCGATGCTCAATTGCCAGTTCCTCAATTATCTGGCTTTCAGTGAAGATATTTGAGCCAGACAACGGCTGGGTGGCTGCCTGAGCCACCTGTTTTTCCTCTGTGAACAGGGATGTTGACTCTCAAGTGGTAAATTTGAAGGCTTTTTCACGAGTATGTTCCTACATTTGGGTTGTGTAGAAATAGCCAGAGGGAACATTTCATTAAAAATGTTGGATTTGTGGCTTTGGCAGAGTGGTACAGGACGCATGGATAATGGCTAAAATAATTCATCGGAGAGCAAACACTATGGCCAGTGGGAGGCACAGGCATTGCTAAATATGGCTAAAGAGGTAACACTGAATTGCTGCATCCCTTTGGCCCTGGCTAACGAGCATATTGGACTGGACCGGCAATGCGGGCCAGCAAATTTTTTTAGTGCCCACACTAAGGAAGAGAAGCTGGCAGCAGCTGAGCATCCAGAATTCCCACCAAGCTTTGTGGGGCATTGCCTGAGATTGAAGTATCTCACCCTTCCCTTCCTGCTCGTCATCGCCAGACGTCTATTTCCCCAACTGCCAGAATGTGGAGAAAGTTGTGACTATTTCAAATAAAGTTGTGTCTGATAGGAGGCATGGGACTATTCCCCTTCAGCAGTGACTTTCTGCTGCTCCTCTTATTGTTACCAGTACTCTGTTATGTCTCTGTTTGCTGTCCTGACTGACCAATGAAGACATGATGATTTGTTTTTCACCAAGATTTCTATGTTCCACTGTACTCAAGTTCAGTGAACTGCAGTTTCTCAAAGACTACAGGTGTGTGGGCTAAGCTGTTGAAGGAGATCAGCGAGTAAGGTAGGAGTGGGTAAGTGGATTGAGTGCTTAAAACCAATGTTAAGGAGTTCCTGTTTGATGTGGGGGTGGATGGGCAACCAGTGCAGGTTCTTGAGAATTGGGGAGACGTGTACTGAAAATTTGTTTTAGGGAAATTATCCGGCTGCTGAGTCAAGTATAGACGGGAGTGTGGAGACACAAAAGCCAGAGAAATCAGTGTGGAGGCAGATTCAATAGTCCAGGTGGGGTATAGTACTCGTTCGGATCAGAATAACAGCAGTTTGGATGGAGAGGAAAGGGAGGGCTCTAGTGATTTCTGGAAGGCAGAACCCATGTGATTGAATTTGTGCGTTGCATGAGAGAGATGAATCAAGGATAATGCCAAAGTTATGGGCTTATGAGATAGGGAGAATAGTGATATTGGCCACAGTTATGGGAAAGATGGGGAAGAAAGGGTTTGGGTAAAAAGATGAGAAAATATATTTCGGACATGTTTAGTTTGAAGTATTGGAGGGACATCCAGATAGAGATATGCTGAAAGCAGGAAGAAATATGACATTGCAGAGGAGAGAGATCAGGTTTGGAAGGAGGAGATATTCCCGTTCCAAGGGGCTGTTCCAAGGGGAAAAGATAATATTACATGGAGCAAACCAGAAAATTACTGATAGTGATTGCTTTCTCTTGATGTCATCTACTGGATATGATAGCTGTATCACTTTATGTTTTGCCAAGCTGAGAAATACCCGGGCTACCTTTAATAGACTCAGATTAGCCTTCTCTATTGAAAAGTGATTTGTTGAGATTTGTATCTCTCTACAAAGTGCAAATAATTTTAAAGGACTAGAGTAATAGGTTCATAAAAAAGTCCCTATCTGTCAGGTAGATTTTCTGTTAAAGTTTTATAATGACAAAATCTTTGAGGAAAACACTTTTTGTATTATACCTTTCAGCTGAACTTTGATATTAAAACTCTGGAAGAATTGTCAAATCACAATTGCACATTGTCGTGCTTTTTCAGCTCAAATCACAATTGCACAATGTCGTGCTTTTTCAGCTCATTCATTTATGTAGCATTACCTGGCAGATAGAAATGTTATCCAGGTGTTTGTATATTAAATGCATATGATTGGATGGAGAATCAGAAGTCTTTAAGCTTGAGTAATGTTTCTGAAAGTGATAATGTGCTATTGTTTGTTTACCTGTCTGAAAACTTTCAGTGCTATGAAAAGTTAGGTACTGTGAAGTTAGGTACTGCTCTCTCTCCCTCCCTCCAGGCTGGTATCTCCTCCTGCCTTCAGGACATCTCCATCGGGATGTCTGCCCACCAAATATGTTGCTGACTTGTACTTCCCAAGCGCTTAGTACAATGCTCTGCACACAGCAAGCGCTCAATAAATACATTTGAATGAATGAATGAATCTAAAACTCAATATGTCCAAGATTGAACTCCTTATCTTCCCTCCCAAACCCTACCTTCTCCCTGACTTTCCCATCACCATGGACGGCACTACCATTCTTCCCATCTCACAAGCCCGCAACCTTGGTATCATCCTCAACCCCACTCTCTTGTTTACCTCACACATCCAATCTGTCACCAAAACCTGCCGGTCTCACCTCCACAACATCGCCAAGATCTGCACTTTCATCTCCATCCAAACCTCTACCTTGCTGGTTCAATCTCTCACCCTATCCCGACTGGGTTACTGCATCAGCCTCCTCTCTGATCTCCCATCCTCCTGTCTCTCCCCACTTCAGTCTATACTTCACTCTGCTGCCTGGATTATCTTTATGCAGAAATGCTCTGGGCATTTTACTTCCCTCCTTAAAAATCTCCAGTGGCTGCCCTGTCAACCTACAAATCAAGCAAAAACTCCTCACTCTCAGCCTCAAGGCTGTCCATCACCTCACGCCCCGTCCCCCAACTCACCTCCCTTCTTGCCTTCTACAGCCCAGCCCACACCCTCCACTCCTCTGCTGCTACCCTCCTCACTGTGCCTCATTCTCGCCTGTCCCGCCGTCGACCTCTGGCCCACGTCCTCACCCTGGCCTGGAATGCCCTCCCTCCACACATCTGCCAGGCTAGCTCTCTTCCTCCCTTCAAAGCCCTACTGAGAGCTCACCTCCTTCAGGAGGCCTTCCCAGACTGAGCCCCCTTTTTCCTCTCCTCCTCCCCATCCCCCCCCGCCCTACCTCCTTCCCCTCCTCACAGAAGTTGTACAATCAATCAATCAATCAATCAATCGTATTTATTGAGCGCTTACTAAGTGCAGAGCACTGTACTAAGCGCTTGGGAAGTACAAATTGGCAACACATAGAGACAATCCCTACCCAACAGTGGGCTCACAGTCTAAAAGGGGGAGACAGAGAACAGAACCAAACATACCAACAAAATAAAATAAATAGGATAGAAATGTACAAGTAAAATAAATAAATAAATAAATAGAGTAATAAATATGTACAACCATATATACATATATACAGATGCTGTGGGGAAGGGAAGGAGGTAAGACAGGGGGATGGAGAGGGGGACGAGGGGGAGAGGAAAGAAGGGGCTCAGTCTGGGAAGGCCTCCTGGAGGAGGTGAGCTCTCAGCAGGGCCTTGAAGGGAGGAAGAGAGCTAGCTTGGTGGATGGGCAGAGGGAGGGCATTCCAGGCCTGGGGGATGACGTGGGCCGGGGGTTGATGGCGGGACAGGCGAGAACGAGGTACAGTGAGGAGATTAGCGGTGGAGGAGCGGAGGGTGCGGGCTGGGCAGTAGAAGGAGAGAAGGGAGGTGAGGTAGGAGGGGGCGAGGTGATGGACAGCCTTGAAGCCCAGGTTGAGGAGTTTCTGCCTGATGCGCCGATTGATCGGTAGCCATTGGAGGTTTTTGAGGAGGGGAGTAATATGCCCAGAGCGTTTCTGGACAAAGATAATCCGGGCAGCAGCATGAAGTATGGATTGAAGTGGAGAGAGACACGAGGATGGGGATGAGGATGAGGATCTGTACATATTTGTACAGATTTATTATTCTATTTATTTTATTTGTACATATTTACTATTCTATTTATTTTGTTAATGATGTGCATATAGTTTTAATTATATTGGTTGTGACAATTTTGACACCTATCTACATGGTTTGTCATCTGTCTCCCCCTTCTAGACTGTGAGCCCATTGTTGGGTAGGGACCGTCACTATCTGTTGCCAACTTGTACTTCCCAAGCACTTAGTACAGTGCTCTGCACACAGTAAGCACTCAATAAATATGATTGAATGAATGAATGAATGAGTGAAAATTATAAAATGTGATTTCTACCCAGAAAAAAAAATCACTTAAGGAAATTACCCGAATAAATGTTTAGATTTGAAGTGACACTTCAAGTGATGACATAAAATTATATTTTGTGGTTAAATGTAATGCACGACTCTGGTCATGAATGACAGGTTAATTAGGTAACGCTACTGTTTGGCTGCTGGGCATTTAATGCTGTTTTTGTTATGTGGTATTGCTTAGAAGAGAATATGGTAGAAGTGAACAAGACAGTGCACTGTGGCTCCAGAGTAGCCCTACTTGGGCATCAGAGCGGACTGAATGGGGCCAGAGGGAAGCATCAAGAATGTCATGCCTGAGGGAGACAGAAGGCTGTTGTTGAATGACATTTGCAACCTGCTTCCTTCCCAGAAAGAGAGGCAAGGGTCTCAACTGACCAGTTGAGTTTAGATACAGCTCCACTAGCCTAGAGTTCCTATGGTGGGGGTCTATATCTGTAACATAAGGAATTAGGAAGTCAAATGCCAGATCATCCTCAGCTCCAATCTGCTAAGAAGACTGGGGAAGTTCTGATAAACCTCTTATCCTCCTCTGGGTGCAGTCTCAGATTGAACTGGACCTTCAGGCCTGTGAAGTTACAAATCCAAGCGTTGGATCCCCAACCAGGGTACTCCCAAGGTCATCCTTTTTATCATGAGTGTAACCTCTCCCTGGGACCTCCAAAGGGGTCAGGTCAATTCTCAGCGGACCAAGAATCTCTAGGAAGGTATCAGTACTTACTTATGCATATTCATTCTTTCAGTCATATTTATGGAGCAGACCACTGTGCTAAACACTTGGGAGAATAGTATACAACAATTAAAATATTCATGCACATCCATCCTAACTACTTTTGTGTACATTTTATTCAAATTTACATTCATTGTATCTGTTGATCACCCTATTCTTTGTAGGTTTCTCTCCACCACTATAGCATAAACAGTGAGGACAGGAAATGTGTTGCTTCTTTGTTTTGTTCTTCCCAAGTGCTTAATACAGTGCAGGTGCTCAATTAAAATGTTATTATTATTACTACTGCTACTGGTACTATTACTGGTCTTTTCATTCCAGATATCTGTAATGTGAAATCTTTTTTCTGCTCTGGTGATCTCAGTTATGACCTTCTTCAGGTCTTTCTGCATTTACTGTGCCTGTGAGAACTCTAGGAGATAACAGAAAATGCCAGAAGCGTCTTAGCTATCATCGCCCAGATGATGCCCAATCCTGTATAATTTCCACATCCGTGCCAGAAAGAGCAGTGTGCCGGCTGTTAGAGTGTCTGGCAGAAATCAGCTTTTGGATGTCAGCCAGCTGGTTACGACTCTACCCAGACAAAACAGCTCTTCTGATAGGCAAAGAGAAGGATTTTAGTAATACACACACGTAAATATAAAGATGGAACTCAACCTTGGGGTGTGATTAGATTTATGATTGTTTCCATTTTATTCTGCAGAGGGCCTGAAACTAAGCTGTTGAACCATGGTTTATCTGACGGAGAAGCTGACTGCCACTTGCAGGTTGATGAATACACTAGGTGCTCAATTATCCCATCCCCTCATCAAGATCCAGAGTGACCCAAATCCAAAGAAATGGAATAGAAAGGGGGAGGAGTAATTGCCTCTGAGGTATATGCTACTTATCAGCCTGTTTATGGTTTTAGAGAAGCAGCGGGGCTCAGTGGAAGGAGCACAGGCTTTGGAGTCAGAGGTCATGGGTTCAAGTTCCGACTCCACCATTTGTCAGCTTTGTGACTTTGGGCAAGTCACTTCACTTCTCTGTGCCTCAGTTACCTCATCTGTCAAATGGAGATTAAGACTGTGAGCCCCCCATGGAACAATCCGATCACCTTGTAACCTCCCCAACACTTAGAACAGTGCTTTGCACATAGTAAGTGCTTAATAAATGCCATCATTATTATTTTTTTTTTAAATGTCATAGGATTACAGTAAACATTAAACTGAGTATTCCTCTGTTAAAGGAGATGCAGAGGGTCATTAATTCCTTTTAAAGCCCCCAAAATCATTTTGAAGGGAAACAGGGAGGTGGGATTCGGTTTCATCTGATAATGTTGATCTTTAAGCTGTGGCAACAAGACTCATTGGTGTGATTCGGAATCTTTGGGATTCTGAGATTTTTCCAATAAGGTCCCACATTAAACCAAAACCTGGGTATATGTTCCCTTAAGAGATGCTATTTATTCAACTGTATTTATTGAGTGCTTACTTGTGCAAAACACCGTACTAAGAATTTATGGGTTGGATGGGAGAACTAGAGCCAAACTAAAGAAAGCCAGATTTTAGGTCAAATTAAAAAAAATGTAAACCAAGTAAAAGGGATGAAGGATGAATATGGCTATTTTGTCTATCTCCAAAAGTTGAAATTAGAGTAGCATGAAACATTCCCAACGTCTAAAGGAAGATGATTCCTTTATCACTGTATTTAACAGCAGACCATCTTGCACTTCCTCTTGCCATGGTTGTGTTCTTTCTGGAAATGGGTCCTCACTGTGGCCTGGTAGAAAGATTACTTGCCTGGAGGTGAGAGGACCTGGTTTCTAATCCCCTTTTTCACCTTCCTTCTCTCCTTTTCCATGCCCACTCTGATCCTCGGAGACTTCAACATCCACATGGATGTCTCCGGTGACTCCTCTGCTGCCCACCTTCTATCTCTCCTTGATGCTCCCAACCTCCTGCTCTGCCCCAACTCACCCACTCACCAACCTGGTCACACCTTCAACCTAATCATTTCCTACTGCTGCACTGTCTCCACCCTCACCAATTCTGAGATCCCTCCTGATCATAACCTTCTCACCTGCCTCCTCTCTCACACTCCCCCGCATAAATCTATTTTACTCCCCCACAGAGACCTCTGCTCTCTCGACCCCATCCATCTCTCTCAGCGAATCACACCCCACCTCGCCTCCCTATCCTCTCTACCCACTCTTGATGACCAGATGACTGCTTTCAACTCCACCGGGTAGTCTCAACTCCACCCTCTCTACCAGCTCAACTTGTTCGCTCCCCTTTCCCTTCATTGCTCTTGCACCATTAACTCACATTCATTCATTCAATCGTATCTATTGAGCACTTACTGTGTGCAGAGCACTGTACTAAGCGCTTGGGAAATACAAGTTGGCAACATATAGAGATGGTCCCTACCCAACAGCGGGCTCACAGTCTAGAAGGGGAAGACAGACAACAAAACAAAACTACTAACAAAATAAAGTAAATATAATAAGTATGTACAAGTAAAATAAATAGAGTAATAAATACGTACAAACATATATAAATATCATCATCATCATCAATCGTATTTATTGAGCACTTACTATGTGCAGAGCACTGTACTAAGCACTTGGGAAGTACAAATTGGCAACATATAGAGACAGTCCCTACCCAACAGTGGGCTCACAGTCTAAAAGAGTGGGCTCACAGTCTAAATATATACAGGTGCTGTGGAGAAGGGAGGAAGGTAAGGCTGGGGAGGGGGAGGAGGGGGAGAGGAAAGAGGGGGCTTAGTCTGGGAAGGCCTCCTGGAGGAGGTGAGCTCTCAGTAGGGCCTTGAAGGGAGGAAGAGAGCTAGCTTGGCGGGTGTGCGGAGGGAGGGCATTTCAGGCGAGGGGGAGGACGTGGGCCGGGGGTCGACGGCGGGACAGGCGAGAACGAGGCCTATCGATGAGGAGATTAGCAGCAGAGGAGTGGAGGGTGTGGGCTGGGCTGTAGAAGGAGAGAAGGGAGAGGAGGTAGGAGCAGGCGAGGTGACGGAGAGCCTTGAAGCCGAGGAGGAGTTTTTGCCTGATCACAGCCTTGGATCACTGCCACTGCCCACCTCCTTCGCTCTTATGCTCGAGCTGCTGAATGCTGCTGGTGAAAGTCTAAACACCAAGAACCTTGTTCACGTTAAATTTATCCTTTCCTGCCTTAACTCTGCCCTCTCCTCTGCCAGGCAAAATTATTTTTCTTCCCTTATTGACACCCATGCCCATCACCCCCGTCAGCGGTTCCGGACATTTAACTCCCTCCTTAGGTCCCCTGTTCCTCCCCCACCTCCATCCCTCATCCCCAACAATCTGGCCACCTACTTCATTAGCAAAATTAACACCATCAGGTCTGAGCTCCCCAACTGTCATTCCTACCCACAGCTCTTAACCCTCTCCGCTCCTTTCCCATCTTTTCCAACAGTAACTTCAGATGAGATCTCCTCCGTTGTCTCAAGTGCCACCCCATTAACCTGTGCTTCTGACCCCATTCCCTCTCATTTTATGAAATATCTCACTCCTTCCCTCCTCCCCTCCTTAACTTCCATCTTCAACCGCTCACTCTCCACTGGTTCCTTCCCCTCTGCCTTCAAACATGTCCACATCTCCCCATCCTAAAAAAACCCTCTCTTGACCCCACTGTCTCTTCTAGTTATTGCCCTATCTCCCTCCTACCCTTCCTTTCCAAACTCCTAGGATGTCATCTGCACTCGCTGCCTCTAATTCCTCAACTCCAACTCTGTCCTAGACCCCCTCCAATCTGGCTTCCATCCCCTAGATTCCACCAGAACTGCCCTCTCAAAGGTCAACAATGACCTCCTTCTTTCCAAATTCAATGGCCCCTACACTGTCCTAATCCTCCTCGACCTCTCAGCCGCCTTCGACACTGTGGACCACCCCCTTCTCCTCAACACACTATCCAACCTTGGCTTCACAGACTCCATCCTCTCCTGGTTCTCGTCTTATCTTTCTGGCCTTTCATTTTCAATCTGCTTCACCGGTTCCTCCCCCCCTTCCCATCCCCTTAATGTAGTGGTTCCTCAAGGGTCAGTTCTTGGTCACCTTCTGTTCTCCATCTATACTCATTCGTTTGGTGAACTCATTCCCTCCCACCGCTTCAACTATTATCTCTACGCTGATGACACCCAAATCTACATCTCCACCCCGTTCTGTCTCCCTGCCTCCAGGCTCGTACCTCCTCCTGCTTTCAGGACATCTTCATCTGATGTCTGCCTGCCATCTAAAACTCAACATGTCCCAGACTGAGCTATTCTTCTTCCCTCCCAAACCCTGTCCTCTCCCTGACTTTCCCGTCACTGTAGATGGTACTGCCATTCTTCCCGTCTCTCAAGCCCGCAACCTTGATGTCATTTTTGACTCCGCTGTCTCATTCACCCCACACATCCAGTCTGTCACCAGAACCTGCCAGTCTCACCTCTGCAACATCACGAAGATACGTCCTTTCCTCTCCATCCAAACCACTACCTTGCTGGTTCAATCTCTCATCCTATCCTGACTGGATTACAGCATCAGCTTCCTTTCTGATCTCCCATCCTCCTGTCTCTCCCCGCTTTAGCCTATACTTCACTGTGCTGCCCGGATTATCTTTCTACAGAAACATTCTGGGAATATCACTCCCCTCCTCAAAAATCTCCAGTTGTTGCATATCAACCATCAAATCAAGCAAAAACTCCTCACTCTTGGCTTCAAGGCTGTCCATCACCTTGACCCCTCCTACCTCACCTCCCTTCTCTCCTTCTCCAGCCCAGCCTACACCCTCCGCTTCTCTGAGCTAACCTCCTCACTGTGCCTCGTTCTTGCCTGTTCCGCCATCGACCCCTGGCCCACATCCTACCTCTGGCCTGGAATGCCCTCCTTCCACAGATCCTCCAAACTAGCCCTCTTCCTCCCTTCAAAGCCCTACTGAGAGCTCACCTCCTCCAGGAGGCCTTCCCAAACTGAACCCCTCCTTTTTCTTCTCCTCCTCCTCCTCCCCTCCCCATCGCCCCCCTCCCTCCCTCTACCCCACCCCCTTCCCCTCCCCACAGCACTTGTGTATATTTGTATATATTTATTACTCTATTTTATTTGTACATATTTATTACTCTATTTTATTAATGATGCATACATAGTTATAATTCTATTTATTCTAATGTTATTGACACCTGCCTACTTGTTTTGTTTTATTGTCTGTCTCCCCCTTCTAGACTGTGAGCCCATTGTCGAGTAGGGACCTTCTGTATATGTTGCCAATTTGTACTTCCCAAGTGCTTAGTACAATGCTCTGCTCACAGTAAGCATTCAATAAATAGGATTGAATGAATGAATGAATGAATGAAGGAATAATCCCGGCCCTGCCATGTGCCTGCTGTGTGACTTCAAGCAAATCACTTAACTTCTCTGTGCCTCAGTTCCCCCATCTATAAAATGGGGATTCAATAACTATTCTCTCTTAGACTGTAAACCCTAAGAGAGGCTGTGTATAACTTGATTATTCTACCCTATCAATCAGTCCATCAGTCAGTGATACTTACTGAGTGCTTTCTGTGTGCACTGCACTAAACCCTTGGGAGGTAGGGACCGTCTCTATATGTTGTCAACTTGTACTTCCCAAGCGCTTAGAACAGTGCTCTGCACACAGTAAGCGCTCAATAAATATGATTGAATGAATGAATGAATGAGAGTACAACAGAGCTGTTAGACATGCTGCCTACTCACAATGCATTTACAGTCTACAGTACTAGTGTTTATTATTATTATTACTGCTACTAATAATAATTATTATTCTTGAACTTTTTAAGTGCTTACTATGTGCCAAGCGCTGTTCTAAGCTCTACAGTAGATACAAATTAATTAGGTTGGACACAGTCCCTGTCCCACATGGGACTCACAGTCTCAATCCCCATTTTACAGATGAGGTAACTGAGGCACAGAGAAGTAAAGTGACTTGAACAAGGTCACACAGCAGACACAAGTGGCAGAGTCAGGATTAGAACCCATGACCTTCTGACTCCCAAACCAGTGCTGTATCCACTATGCCATGCTGCTTCTCTCAATACAGTGCTGGGCACATAGTAACTGCTTACCAAATACCGCTGTTATTATTAATCTCCTAATAGGTTTCAAGGCAGCAGGAAAGTTGAATGATCTCAAAGTTGTAGCCTCCCCATTCATCTTTTTGGATTGGTAACTGGGAGCTATTATGTGGCTCAGTAGAAAAGAGCCCGGGCTTTGGAGTCAGAGGTCATGGGTTCAAATCCCGGCTCCGCCACTTGTCAGCTGTGTGACCTTGGGCAAGTCACTTCACTTCTCTGTGCCTCAGTTACCTCATCTGTAAAATGGTGATTAAGACTGTGAGCTCCCCGTGGGACAACCTGGTCACCTTGTAACCTCCCCAGCGCTTAGAACAGTGCTTTGCACATAGTAAGCACTTAATAAATGCCATCACTATTATTATTAAACATTATCTAGATTGCGTAGCTCCCTAAGATGCTGAAATGCAATTATAAGAAATGCCTTGGTCTGACGACTTCTAATTTCAAGGACAAATCAACCCCCACCTTTGCTTCCCATGGTTACTGAAGTATAATTTAATCTATTAGTTTGTTCCAGGTGAGCAGATTTAAGGTAAACAAATTGTAAATATTTTAAGTATTGCTCCAGTGCATTTCCTAAACTTAGCAAGGAAAAGGCTTTAATTTACCAGCTCTGACTGAATGATTTCTACATGCATCCTGCTCTAGCAATTACCATAATGACATTCCAAATCAACTTCCGCTGATGAACCCTATTTTGATTGGGTAATTTCCACAATTAGCTAAATCCATTTTGGGAAGTAGAAAATATGGAAAGATATCTCTATCTTCTTCCTTTCCAGAAACTGGTAGTGAGACCCGCTGAAGAAAATCACTTTATTTTTATTGGATTAACCGAGGGGGCTATGAGATCCTCATCCTGGGCTTTTAAGGCAAGGATGGAAACTCATTTTCTTGGCATGATGTAGGTTTAATCCTTTCTGGAGATGGTGGTTCCACTGAAAGACTAATGCCAGTCATTTGCAGTGCTAGGTTTTTAAGGTGCTCTGTGAGTTTTGAGGAATAAACACGGTAAAATAGAGAAATGGACTACAAATAGGTTTTTATTCCTTATCAAGCTAATTCATTCTAAAGCAATCAATCAATTGTATTTATTGAGTGCCTACTGTGTGCAAAGCATTGCACTAAGGGCTTGGACGAGGACAGTACAACAATAAACGGACACATCCTCTGCCCACAGTGAGCTTACAGTTTAGACTAAACAATAAACAAGATGATGAAATGAATAAATAAATAAAGAAGAAATAGATCAATCTGTGGATGCTCAATTTGTATCTAAGTGTTTGTAACTGCCAGGTTCAGAAAGAGTCAAAGTGGTTAGTCAGATATGAAGGGAGAATTCAGTATTGAAACAGCTTGACCAAATGGATAGAGCTGGGACCTGGGCCTCCATAGCACCTGGGTTCTAGTCCCGGCTCTGCCACTTGTCTGCTGTGTGACCTTGGGCAAGTCACTTAATTTAACCCTGCCCCAGTTACCTCATCTGTAAAATGGAGATTTAGACTGTGAGCCACATGTGAACAGGGACTGTGTCCAACTTGTTTCGCTTATATCTACCCCAGAGTTTAGAACAGAGCTTGCATATAATGAGCACATAACACTTACCATCATTATTGTTATTATTTCTTCTCCAACCTTTCCTATCTCTGCTTCTCCTCAGCCAAATGACTTCTTACCTGTCCCTTCCCAATAACTACAGCAGGAGAAACTGCTGTCTTAAGATCTTCCCACATGAATCATGAAGGTAAATTCCCAGTGTCTAAGTGCTCTTCCTTCCCACCTTCCTTCGGCAACGCCATTCTTTGAAGGAATTGGGTGCAGGGGAAAACAGGGTTCTATTTTCTTCAGGGTTCATCTGAACCGGGGAAAACAGCTACCCACAAATCAAGTCAGTTGAGAGTCCTGGAGAAGAAGCAGATTATCCTTGTCCTGGAGGTCAGAAGATCAGGCTGATGAGCACTCATTGTTTCCCTCCTCCTAAGTTTCTAGTGGTAAAAATTGGAATGGTGCTTGGGTATGCCATGGCCATGGCGGTTCTGCGACAGTCTGTTCGGGGTGAGGCAGGGAGGTAATGGCTATTCCTCTTCATGAGGTTTCATGGCAGGAAGAGAGAAGCCTGTTACACCTGTCCCTGGTGCCTATAAGAGCCATAAAGACAGCGGAATGGGGAGAAGCACCAGTGAATATCAATCAGTCAACATTTATAGAGTGTTTTCTCTATGTGGAGCACTGCATTTAAGAGGTTGGGAGAGTACTCTACAGTAAATATCAATCGATTCCCCTTCCTACTCTTCTCTTCTTTCTCCTCTCTTCTTTGCTTTCTTTCTCCTCCATTTTTTTTCCTCCCTGCTTTTGAGGCTTCACCTCTGAGTTTGTCCCTATGATAAAAAAATGAGTATTTGCCATGCCTGGTCTTAGCGACTCTACTGCAAACGACATTCCCCATGGTGTGCCATGCTTATGCTGTTTAACAAATCTTTGCCCAAATGCATTTAAGAAAAAAAAATATTGACATAAAAACAATGCACTGTCAAGTTTTGAAGTTAAGCCTGCTTCATGGTGCTGCATGGTAGGCTACAAATTGCTGATCCAAATGTCCAAACCTTGCGGAGGAGAAATGCTATTGCGGTGAATTTTCATTTCCTCCCAATAAGGGAACAAACATGCATATGTTTTGAAAAGGATGTTGTAGGAAGACTAGTTATGAAGAATCTGGAAAAAGTCACGAAATGTGATGATGTAACGATTGCCACAAAAATAAAAATAGTCAATTCTTTGGTATTTCCAGTGACAGTATATGGGTCCAAAAGCTGGGTAGTGAAAAAGCAGGATAGATAGAACATTGATTCTTTTGAAATGTGGTGTTGGAGAAGGCTTTTGTGAATACCGTAGACTGCCCCAAAGACAAACAAATGGATTTTAGAGCAAATTAAACCAGAGTGGTTTTTGGAAGGCCAAATGACTCGATTTAGATTAGCATATTTTGGACACATACTCAAATGACTAATTCTCTGGAGAAGACACTAATGCTAGGAAAAATCCAGGGAAAACATGGAAGAGACAGACCAGCAGCTAAATGGATAGAGACACCACTTTATATCATATATGTACAGTCTGTCCTTGGTCATGTGACCCAAGTAGGTCCCGATAATTACATTTTAGATAAGAACCAATTTTCTCATAAGAACAACATTATAAATGGGGGGATTGGATACTGAAAGAAGGCAAATTCCCCATTTTTTACCCAAATTATCCAGAATTGTGTATTCAAACCACAAGGGAGAAGAAATGTAGCTCTACTGTTGTAAATGGTATTAATTTTATAAATATTGCATAAAATACAATACTTAAAAATACGGTACTTACAGTGCCTTCTAGTGATCTGAAAATGCATGTCAAATTTTAACCCCCACCTATTTTTTCTAAGCAGATGGCTTCAAGGATGGGTCTAATCACATGAGATTTCTTCTTTAGACTCACACATCTTCTCACCTGTGGCTCCGGTGAGCTCCGTTGCCAGCCCCGTATCTCTCAAGCTGTCCCTCCATATCAATTAGTTTGAAGTATTGGAGGGACACGCAGATAGAGATGTGCTGAAAGCAGGAAGAAATATGACATTGCAGAGGAGAGAGATCAGGTTTGGAAGGAGGAGATATTCCCCTTCCAAGGGGCTATTCCAAGGGGAAAAGATAATATTACATGGAACAAACCAGAAAATTACTGATAGTGATTGCTTTCTCTTCATGTCATCTACTGGATATGATAGCTATATCACTTTATGTTTTGCCAAGCTGAGAAATACCCGGGCTACCTTTAATAGACTCAGATTAGCCTTCTCTATTGAAAAGTGATTTGTTGAGATTTGTATCTCTCTACAAAGTGCAAATAATTTTAAAGGACTAGAGTAATAGGTTCATAAAAATGTCCTTATCTGCCAGGTAGATTTTCTTTTAAAGTTTTATAATGACAAAATCTTTGAGGAAAACACTTTTTGTATTATACCTTTCAGCTGAACTTTGATATTAAAACTCTGAAAGAATTGTCAAATCACAATTGCACATTGTCGTGCTGTTGCAGCTCATTCATTTATGTAGCATTACCTGGCAGATAGAAATGTTATCCAGGTGTTTGTATATTAAATGCATATGATTGGATGGAGAATCAGACGTCTTTAAGCTTGAGTAATGTTTCTGAAAGTGATAATGTGCTATTGTTTGTTTACCCGTCTAAAAACTTTCAGTGCTTTGAAACATTAGGTACTGTGAAGTTAGGTATTGCTTTCTCTCCCTCCCTCCAGGCTGGTATCTCCTCCTGCCTTCAAGACATCTCCATCTGGATGTCTGCCCACCAAATATGTTGCCGACATGTACTTCCCAAGCGCTTAGTACAGTGCTCTGCACACAGCAAGCGCTCAGTCAATACGATTGAATGAATGAATCTCCTCCCTACTGACCATCTTTTTTTCTTAATTATTGTTATCGAAGTACCATAGTTCTTTCTATCAGCCTCCTTTCCAGTGCCAGGCCAAGCTTGAGCCTACAGTGTGCCAGGCAACCAGTCTGCCACCAGCAGCATGATATGGGACCAGTGTGGTCCCAGTTAGGGCACGGGGATCACTCTGAAGTGGGGAAAAAGGTAATACATGGCCAAGTGGATACAGCCTAGTCCTGGGAGTCAAAAGGACAGACAATTACTCTCCTCCCCGTTTAAAGCCTTATTGAAAGCGCATCTCCTCCAAGAGGCCTTCCCTGACTAAGCCCCCCTGTCCGCTTCTCCCACTCCCATCTGTGTCACCCTGATTTGCTCCCTTTATTCATCCCCTCTCCCAGCCCCGCATTCATTCATTTGTATTTATTGAGCGCTTACTGTGCTTTAATTTGTACATTTCTATACTTTATTATTTATATTAATGGCTGCTTACTGTGCGCAGAGCACTGTACTAAGTGCTTAATTTGTACATTTCTACACTTTATTATTTATATCAATGGCTGTGTCCAGCTCTAGACTGGAAGCTCGTTGTGGGCAGGGAATGTGTCTGCTTAGTGTTATATTGTACTCTCCCAAGTGCTTAGTATAATGCTTGGCACACAGTACTCAGTAAACAAGACTGAATGAATGGAACCACCTGGCTTCTAATCCCGATCCTGCCACTTGTCTGCTGTGTGATCTTGGGTAAATCATTTGACTTCTCTGTGTCTCAGTTCCCTCACGTGTAAAATGGGAATCAAGACTGTGAGTCCCAGGTGGGACACGGACTGTGCCCAACCCAGTTAACTTGTATCTACCCCAGAGCTTAGAATAATGCTTGGCACATAGTAAGTGCTTAACAAATACCATTTAAAAAAAAAAAAAACAAAAAACAGTGCTGGCCTGGATTCCGGCTGCTCCCACTCTTCCAACTAGGACAGCATGGTGTAGTGGATACAGTACAGGCTTGGGAGTGAGAAAGTCATGAGTTCTAATCCCGACTCTGCCTCTTGTCTGCTATGTGACTTTGGGGAAGTCACTTCACTTCTCTACGCCTCAGTTACCTCACCTGTGAAATGGGGATTGAGACGATGAGCCCCACGTGGGACAGGGACTGTGTCCAACCCACTTGATTGTATCCACTCCAGCACTTAGAACAGAGCCTGACACAAATTAAGTGCTTAGCAAATGCCATTATTATTATTATTAGGACACAGTTACTGGACCGTCTCTTTATGTTGCCATCTTGTACTTCCCAAGTGCTTAGTACAGTGCTCTGCACACAGTAAGCACTCAATAA
Source organism: Tachyglossus aculeatus (assembly GCF_015852505.1). NCBI lineage: Eukaryota > Metazoa > Chordata > Mammalia > Monotremata > Tachyglossidae > Tachyglossus > Tachyglossus aculeatus. Next base: position 85,998,700 of record NC_052066.1, read on the forward strand.
ATACGATTGAATGAATGAATAAAACTGAGTCTTACTGCCACTGTGGTTTGAAATGCCTCTCTCCACCCCCACCTCCATGCTTGGTCAGACGGCCAGGCCTCCAAAGCTGTCCTGATCCCACCCCATTTTCCCAGATGAGTCATTTTACTTTTTTGCATGGGTATCTGCCTTCCCTGTTGGATCTCTCCGAAAAGTCTGAAAAAGCAAATGTAGGAGTTTTCTCTGTCAGGTTACCCAGTGAGAAGCATTTATGGTGTGGGGAAGTGAACTATGGCAAAAATAGATGTTTTGATTATCATGATTTTGAAAGAAAGGAACCTATCACCTGATATAGGCTAATCATTTCCTTTTCTTTTTCCCCCTCAATGGTTGTTTTTTCGCCACTGTGGGTTACAATCATGACAAGTGTGGCAGAAGGCTATTGCTTCAGCCCAGCAGTTAACTGAGTGAATGAAACATCAGGTGCTTTCTTGGGCCTTCAGGAAACTAACATCCCTCCACTGTATGTGCCAATGTGTAAAGAACTTCCCAGGCCATGGATACTCTTTGTAAATGAATCTCTTCAAGCCTTGATATACTTTCCTTCCTGCCATACTCCTAGCACTCTGGGGGCTCCTAGCTTCCCGTGAAAACATTTTAGTTAGCAAGAAGTCAGCTGTACTCATGGGTGCCATTAACTTGCTGGCCAAACTCTTCAGAGCTATTCAATTAAATCTTGTTCCTTAACTTCTGGAGTACTAAGGGGAGAATTTACTTCACTGAAGTGTGGAATGGAGAGTCTCGGCCTTTCTTTCTGAAAATGTTTTGAGATATTAGAATTAGTCCTGCCATTCTGGTGATCTCTCCAGAGAACATTGTGCGTGATATCAACTGAATGAAAGGATCCTTACTTCAACTGTGAAATCTGTATCCTGTTTGGTATGTCCCACAGTTTGCATGGAGAGGTTCTGATCTGAGGGTGTGAGAACTCTGAAACACTGATCAATCGATTGTATTTATTGAGCACTTACTGTGTGCAGAGTAATATACTAAGCATTTGGAAGAGCACAGTATAGGAGAGTCAGTAGACATGTTTCCTGCCCACAGTGAGCTTCCAGTCTAGAAAAGAATGCTAGAAAAGAAGCTTCGACCAAATAACCTGGGAAAGGATAACTGACTTCCTATTTTGTGAAGGAGTACAACAATTGATGAACTTGTGCATAATGGAGAAGGATTGAACTGCAGGTCTTTGGATGACAAAATTGAAATAAATTGAATATAAGGAACAATGTTGGGCAATATAAAGCCTTGACTATAAAATGCTAGCAAAGTACAATTCAATCAATAGTATTTATAGAACACTTACTATGTGCAAGGCACTGTACTAAGCACTTGGGAGTGCAATACAAATGAAGGTTTTTTTCATTTTTCACCTGTCTCCAAGGGGTAGTAAATCTCATGCATTTGTCTTTCACATATTGAAATAGTTTAATATACCCATTTTGAGGAATAGAAAAGAGGACCTTTACTAATTAGAGGTCTGTTGCTTGTTGTGGGTAGGGAATATGTTTACCAAAACTCTGGTATTGTGCTTTCCCAGGTGCTTACTGCAGCGCTTTGCAGTCAGTCAATTGTATTTATTGAGCGCTTACTGTGTGCAGAGCATTAAACTAAGTTCTTGGGAGAGTGCACTATAACAGGATAACAGACACATTCCCTGCCCACAATGAGGTTACAGTCTACAGAGGGAGACAGTCATTAATAATAATAATAATAACAATAATAATAATGACAGCATTTGTTAAGCGCTTACTATGTGCAAAGCACTGTTCTAAGCACTGAGGAGGATACAAAGTGATCAGGTTGTCCCATGTGGGGCTCACAGTCTTAATCCCCATTTTACAGATGAGGTAACTGAGGCACAGAGAAGCTAAGTGACTTGCCCAAGGTCACACAACTGGCAATTGGCAGAGCCGGGATTTGAACACGTGACCTCTGACTCCCAAGCCAGTGCTCTTTTCACTGAGCCACGCTGCTCCTCAAGCTTCATTAAGCTAAATAAATAAAATTACAGATACGTACATAAGTGTTGTGGGGCTGGGAGAGGGAATGAATAAAGGGAACTTGCATAGAGCAAGCACTCAATAAAAACCAGTGTTGATGATACAGTGAGTAAACGTGGGCAGACCAAATAGTCCAAAACCAGTGGGACCAACCTCTTGTTTTCAATTACATTGACTTGTACTCTGAGGGCATAAACTCAGCTTTCAGTTTGATGTCTGCAACTTATTTTGTGATTGTGACCACTAGCTTTAAAGCTCTCTGCCCGACCACCCCGCTCAATTTTCACTCTCATTCCTCAACATTCCAGTTTGTCCACTTTCCTCTCCTTGAGCCAATTCATTGCCCCTCCGCTTCCTCTCCCGTCAGAGACATCTTGCTTCAAAGCCCTTCTGAAATCACACCTACTCCAAGAAGCCTTCCCTAATTGATCTTCCATATTCCTGCTGCTGCTACTTCAGCATATCTGAGTCACCTAAGCACTCAATCCCCCCCCATACCTTTGTACTCTGTTGCTTCCATCTACCTGTATTTCATTTCAGTTACTGTCCCTCTGACTAGATTGCAAACTCCATGAGGGCGGGAAATCCTGTGTACTCACTGTGGTATTTTCCCAAGCATTTAGACTGGGAGCCCACTGTTGGGTAGGGACTGTCTCTATATGTTGCCAACTTGTACTTCCCAAGCACTTAGTACAGTGTTCTGCATGCAGTAAGTGCTCAATAAATACGATTGATTGATTGATAAGCATTTAGCTTGCATGGAATAAACGTTCAACAAATATTATTGAAAACTGATCAGTGAGCTTCATTTTGGTGGTTGAGGCTTAGGGAGAAGAAGGAGGTGGAGGGGACTATCCTCATTTATTTCGCTGCTGACCCTTTTCCTACATCCTCCCTCTGACCTGGATCTCTCTCAACCTTCATATTTGACAAACTGTGACTTTCCCCACCTTCAAAGCCTTATTTAAATAGCATCCGCTCCAAGAGGCCTTTCCCGAGTAAGCCCTCATTTCCCCTACTACCCTTCCCTCCTATGTCACCCTTGCAGTTGGATTTGTACCCTTTAAGCACTTGATATTCACCCCACCCTCAGCCCCACAAAATTGACGTACATATCCATAATTCATTTGAATGTCTGCCTCCCCGTCTGAAGTCTAAACTCCCGTGGACAGGGAACATGTCTACCAATTCTCTTATATTGTCAACTCCCAAGCACTTGGTTCAGTGCTCTTCAGTCAGTAAGTGCCCTTGAAATACCATTGATAAAGTGAGATGCCTTGGCTTTAACAAGAAGGATTGAAATACTCAACTGCGATTGCATACCAGAGAGTAAATGTTTATCTGGGCAGGGAACATACCTACCAATTAAGCAGCATGGCTTAGTGGATAGAAGAAAAGCCTGGGAGTCAGAAGGTCATGGGTTCTAATTCCGGCTCTGCCGCATGTCTCCTGTGTGACCTTGGGCAAGTCACTTCACTTCTCTAGGCCTCATTTACATCATCTGTAGAATGGGGATTGAGTTTGAGCCCTATGTGGGACACGGACTATGTCCAACCTCACTAACTTGTATCTACCCCAGTGCTTAGAACAGTGCCTGGCACATAGTAAGTGCTTAACAAGTACCATAATTATTATTGTTATTATTCTGCCAAGTAATTAGCACAATATTCTGCACACAGTAAGCGCTCGAGTATGATTGATAGATTATTTAAGAGAAACATTAGATGGGGTCATCCGAAATATTGCCTGAGAAGATTGTACAATGTGAGGGGCATGAAAGGTTTAATTTCCCACTTTTTGTTTATCTTTGTATATTTAAAGTTGATTCTTGGGGACAGGAACATTCCCTGGGTAATGTTGTCTGGGGGAGGAATTGTCAGGGATCCTTTTTTGAAGTTTGATTTGCAATTGGATCTCTGCCCTTTGGTACTTGCCCCTCCCTCAGACCTACAGACTTATATCCATGTCTGAAAATGATTTTTATCAACGTTTGCCTCCCCTCTAGATTGTAAGCTATTGTGTATAGGGAATTCATTCATTGTATTTATTGAGTGCTTACTATGTACAGAGCACTGTACTAAGCACTTTGTACTACTGAACGAGTCTACCAGCTCTGTTATATTGTACTCTCCCAAGCTCTCAATACAGTGATCTGACCAAAGCACTTAATACTCTTGATTGATTGGTGGGGGAGACAGACATCATTAAAACATATTACAGATATGTACGAAAGTGTTGTGAGACTGAGGGCCTGGTGAATATGAAGTGCAACGTTTTTCTGCAAAAAACGTTCAGGACATGTCACTCCGCTTCTCAAAAAACTCCAGTTTTGCCCATTCACCTCTGCATCAAACAAAGACTCCTCTCACCATTGGCTTTAAAACTCTCCATCACCTTGCCCCCTCCTACCTCACCTTGCTTCTCTCCTTCTACAACCCAGCCTGCATACTTAGCTCCTTTAATCCTAACCTTTTCACTGCGCCCTTATCTCTCCTGTCTTGCCACTGACCCCTAGCCCATGTTCTGCCTCTTACCTGGAATACCCTCTCTCCTCAAATCTAACGGACAATTGCTCTCCACCACTTAAAAGGCTTATTGAAGGCATGTCTCCTCCAAGCAGCTTTCCCAGATTAAGCTTCTCTTTTCCTCACCTCCCACTCTGCATCACCCTGACTTGCTCCCTTTGATCTTCTCATCATCATCAATCGTATTTATTGAGTGCTTACTATGTGCAGAGCAGTGTACTAAGCGCTTGGGAAGTACAAATTGGCAACATATAGAGACAGTCCCTACCCAACAGTGGGCTCACAGTCTTCTCATCTCCCAGTCCTGAAGCCCTTCTGTCCGTATATGTCATTTTATTTATTTGCATTGATGTCTGTCTCCCCAACTCAAGACTGTAAGCTTGTTGTGGGTAGGGAATGCAACTGAAAAGCACCGTGCCTCAGGCAAAGAGCATGGGCCTGAGAGTCAGAGGTCATGGGTTCTAATCACGGATCTGCCACATGTCTGCCGTACGACCTTGGGAGGCCTTCCCAGACTGAGCCCCCTCCTTCCTCTTCTCCTCCTCCCCCTCCCCATCCCCCTGCCTTACCTCCTTCCCCTCCCCACAGCACCTGTATATATGTATATATGTTTGTACATATTTATTTCTCTAACTTGTACATGTTTATTCTATTTATTTTATTTTATTAATGTGTTTTGTTTTGTTGTCTGTCTCACCCTTCTAGACTGTGAGCCCGCTGTTGGGTAGGGACTGTCTCTATATGTTGCCAACTTGTACTTCCCAAGCGCTTAGTACAGTGTTCTGCACACTGTAAGCGCTCAATAAATACGATTGAATGAATGAAAGAATGAAAGTCACAACTTCTCTGAGCCTCAGTTACCTCGTCCAGAAAATGGGGATTAAGACTGTGAGCCCCACTTGGGACAACTTCATCAACTTGTATCCCTCCTAGCGCTTAGAACAGTGCTTTGCACATAGTAAGTGCTTAACAAATGCCATCATTATTATTATCATCATTATTATTATTATTGTATTATTAATTCATTCATATATATTGAGTGCTTACTGTATGCAGAGCACAGTACTAAGCATTTGGAAAGTACAGTTAAGCCACAGAGACAATCCCTACCCAACAATGGGCTCAGTCTAGAATGATAATAATAATGATGGCATTTATTGAGCACTTATGATGTGCACTGTTCTAAGCACTGGGGAGGTTACAAGGTGATCAGGTTCTCCCATGTGGGGCTCACAGTCTTAATCCCCATTTTACAGATGAGGTAACTGAGGCACAGATAAGTCAAGTGACTTGCCCAAAGTCACACAGCTGATGGAGCCAGGATATGAACCCATGACCTCTGACTCCAAAGCCCATGCTCTTTCCACTGAGCCAGACTGCTTCTTGAAGGGGGGTACTCTCCCAATCTCTTAGTACAGTGCTCTGTACACAGTAAGCGCTCAATAAATGTGACAATGAATGAATACGGTACCAAGTACAGGCCAGAGGGAGGATGTGGGAAAGGGGTTGAAAGAAAGATAGATGAGATCGAGGCACAGTAATCAAGCTGGGACTAGAGCAGTTAGTGCGTAAACTGGGCTGTAAGAAATCAGTCAAGTGAGGTAAGAGGGGATGAGCTGATTGCTTTAAAGGCAATGGAAAGCAGTTTCTGTTGGATGTGGAGGTTGAATGATTGAATGATTGATGGGCAGACAGTTGGAAATTCTTGAGGAGTGGGGAGACAAGACTTTACATTTTTTTAAGAAGAACTCTGGGCAGCCGAGTGAAGGAAGAGACATAAGACAGGGACGTCAGCAAGGAGGCAGATGCAGTAATAATAATAATAATAACATTTATTAAGCACTTACTATGTGCAAAGCACTGTCCTAAGCGCTGGGGAGGTTACAAGGTGATCAGGTTGTCCCACATGGGGCTCCGTCTTAACCCCCATTTTACAGATGAGGTAACTGAGGCACAGAGAAGTGAAGTGACTTGCCCAAAGTCACACAGCTAACAATTGGCAGAGCGGGGATTTGAACCCATGAACTGTGACTCCAAAGCCCGTGCTCTTTCCAGTGAGCCCTGCTGCTTCTCCAGTGGATAAGGCAGGATAGAGTAAGTGCTTGGATTAGAATAGAGACAGTTTGGATGGAGAAAAAAGGGTGGCTTTTAGAATGATTTCCACTTTAAAGCACTGAAGAGAAAGTGATTGACCTACCTTAATTCATTCAATCATATTTATTGAGCGCTTACTGTGTGCAGAGCACTGTACTAAGTGCTTGGGAAGTACAAGTTGGCAACATATAGAGACAGGCCCTACCCAACAGTGGGCTCACAGTCTTTAATAATAATTAAATTCAGTAACTATGGAGAAATTGTAGACATTGTGCTTAACATTATCTATAATAGTGCTTCATAACTTTGGCAGTAATTACTAAATAGGCCTTAAGAAACCTCTCAAAATAGGTCTTGCTTTCCAAATTCTTAATTATATGGATGGATCTTGGCTAAAATCCTTTCCAGGTTTGCTTCCATAGACTTCTTTATTTGAAGATCCTAGAACTGGGCACCGAGATAAGCTACTGAACAGTTGCCATTATGGAAGAATCTTCTCTTTTGTTTCCAGACACTGTATTGTGATTTCTCTAATTAAGCAATCAGCTTCCTTTTTAAAAACCAAAGGCTAGACTGCTGTTGGTGATGTGTAAAAAATGCCAGTGACTGGCAGTAATGGCAACGGCTCACTTACGATCAAGACCTTGGCCGAGATTATCCAAACAAAACTGGTTTCAGTGGGAAACAGTTTTGCAGCAACCAAATCTTTCTTAGCCTCTGTGAAGTTTAGCTTTCTTGCCAAACTGGAGATTTGCTGCCAGCACTTTTTAATACAATTCAGCACCAAATACCTAATCTTAAAATAAAAGAGAAAATAGAACAAGCTGAGGTTTTGTGGACAGATTATTTCTTAAAGAACGTGGTTCTCTTGACTGATTCAAGACTTCTACAACATCACTAAAATCCACCCTTCCCACTCCATCCAAACTGCCACTATGCCAGTTCAAGTAGTTATCATATCCCGCCTTGACTATTTCATCAGCCTCCTCACTGATATCCCTTCCTCCTGCCTCTCCCCACTCAAGTCTGTACTTCGTTCTGCTGCTTGAATCATTTTTTCTAGAAATGTTCAGTTCACATCTTCTCACCCCCATGAACCTCCAATGGTTGGCCATCCATTTCTCCATCAAAAAAAGCACCTTACCATCAGCTTTAAAGCACTTAATGATCTTGTCCCCTCCTATCCTACTTCACCGATCAATTACAGCCCAACCCAAATACTTCACTTCTACAATGCAAACCTGCTCACTGTACCTTGATCTTATCTATTTTGGCGCCAACTCCTTCCCCATGTCTTCAGTCTGGCCTCCTATCAATCAATCAATCAATCAATCGTATTTATTGAGCGCTTACTATGTGCAGAGCACTGTACTAAGCGCTTGGGAAGTACAAATTGGCATCACATAGAGACAGTCCCTACCCAACAGTGGGCTCACAGTCTAAAAGGGGGAGACAGAGAACAGAACCAAACATACCAACAAAATAAAATAAGTAGGATAGAAATGTACAAGTAAAATAAATAAATAAATAAATAAATAGAGTAATAAATATGTACAACCATATATACATATATACAGGTGCTGTGGGGAAGGGAAGGAGGTAAGACGGGGGGATGGAGAGGGGGACGAGGGGGAGAGGAAAGAAGTGGCTCAGTCTGGGAAGGCCTCCTGGAGGAGGTGAGCTCTCAGCAGGGCCTTGAAAGGAGGAAGAGAGCTAGCTTGGTGGATGGGCAGAGGGAGGGCATTCCAGGCCCGGGGGATGACGTGGGCCGGGGGTCAACGGCGGGACAAGCGAGAGCGAGGTACAGTGAGGAGATTAGCGGTGGAGGAGCGGAGGGTGCGGGCTGGGCCGGAGGAGGAGAGAAGGGAGGTGAGGTAGGAGGGGGCGAGGTGATGGACAGCCTTGAAGCCCAGGGTGAGGAGTTTCTGCCTGATGCGCAGATTGATCGGTAGCCATTGGAGGTTTTTGAGGAGGGGAGTAATATGTCCAGAGCGTTTCTGGACAAAGATAATCCGGGCAGCAGCATGAAGTATGGATTGAAGTGGAGAGAGACACGAGGATGGGAGATCAGAGAGAAGGCTAGTGCAGTAGTCCAGACGGGATAGGATGAGAGCTTGAATTAGCAGGGTAGCGGTTTGGATGGAGAGGAAAGGGCAGATCTTGGCAATGTTGCGGAGCTGAGACCGGCAGGTTTTGGTGACGGCTTGGATGTGAGGGGTGAATGAGAGAGCGGAGTCGAGGATGACACCAAGGTTGCGGGCTTGTGAGACGGGAAGGATGGTAGTGCCATCCACAGAGATGGGAAAGTCAGGGAGAGGACAAGGTTTGGGAGGGAAGACAAGGAGCTCAGTCTTCGACATGTTGAGCTTTAGGTGGCGGGCGGACATCCAGATGGATATGTCCTGAAGGCAGGAGGAGATGCGAGCCTGGAGGGAGGGGGAGAGGGCAGGGGCAGAGATGTAGATCTGGGTGTCATCAGCGTAGAGATGATAGTTGAAGCCATGGGAGCGAATGAGGTCACCAAGGGAGTGAGTGTAGATTGAGAACAGAAGGGGACCAAGCACTGAACCTTGGGGAACCCCCACAGTGAGAGGATGGGAGGGGGAGGAGGAGCCTGCAAAAGAGACTGAGAAAGAACGACCGGAGAGATAAGAGGAGAACCAGGAGAGGACAGAGTCTGTGAAGCCAAGGTCAGATAACGTGTTGAGGAGAAGGGGGTGGTCCACAGTGTCAAAGGCAGCTGAGAGGTCGAGGAGGATTAGGACAGAGTATGAGCCGTTGGATTTGGCAAGCAGGAGGTCATTGGTGACCTTTGAGAGCGCAGTTTCCGTGGAACGAAGGGGACGGAAGCCAGACTGGAGGGGGTCGAGGAGCGAGTTGTTGTTGAGGAATTCTAGGCAGCGCGTGTAGACAACTCGTTCAAGGAGTTTGGAAAGGAATGGTAGGAGGTATATGGGACGATAACTAGAAGGTGAGGTGGGGTCAAGAGAGGGTTTTTTTAGGATGGGAGAGACATGGGCATGTTTGAAGGCAGAGGGGAAGGAACCAGTGGAGAGTGAGCGGTTGAAGATGGAAGTTAAGGAGGGGAGAAGAGATGGAGCGAGAGATTTCATAAGATGAGAGGGAATGGGGTCAGAAGCACAGGTGGCCGGAGTAGCACTTGAGAGGAGGGAGGAGAGTTCCTCTGAGGATACCGCTGGGAAGGATGGGAGAGTAGCAGAGAGTGTTGAGAGCCGGGGGGAAGAGACTTTGGGGAGGTCGGACCTGATGGATTTAATTTAATCCTACCCTTTTCCCCTTCCTATATATTGGACCACCACTCTCCCCACCTTTGGGAAGCAGCATGATGTCGTGGAAAGAGGTCAGCAAGGAGGCAGATGCAGTAATAGTAATAATAATAATAGCATTTATTAATCACTTACTAAGTGCAAAGCACTGTTATAAGTGCTGGGGAGGTTACAAGGTGATCAGGTTGTCCCACATGGGGCTCAGTCAACCCCCATTTTACAGATGAGGTAACTGAGGCACAGAGACGTTAAGTGACTTGCCCAAAGTCACACAGCTGACAATTGGCGGAGCCGGGATTTGAACCCATGAACTCTGACTCCAAAGCCCGTGCTCTTTCCAGTGAGCCATGCTGCTTCTCCAGTAGACAAGGCAGGATAGAGTAAGTGCTTAATAATAATTAATATTTATTAATTAGGGCCTAAGTCAGAAGGCCATGCGTCCTAATGCCAACTCTGCCATTTGTCTGCTGTGTGGCCTTGGGCATATTCATTCATGTATTCATTCAATTTTAGTTACTGAGTGCTTACTATGCACAGACCATCATACTAAATGCTTGGAAAGTTCAATTTGGCAACAGAGAGAGATAATCCCTACCCAACAACGGGCTCACAGTCTAGAAGGGGGAGACAGACAACAAAACAAAACAAGTAGACAAGCTTATCACTTCACTTCCCTGTGCTTCAGTTACCTCATCTGTAAAATGGGGATTGAGTCTGTGAGCCTCATGCAGGATAGGGACTGTGTCCAACCTGATTTGCTTGTACCTAGCCCGGTGCTTAGTACACTGCTTAACAAGTACCATAATTATCAATTATTATTATCACTCAAAGTCTTGCTAAAATCACATCTTCTTCAAGAGGTCTGCCTCTTCTAAACTCTCGGTTCTTCTGCTTCCTCTCCCTTCTGCATCACCTGTGTTTTTGGATCTGTAGCAGCATGGCTCAGTGGAAAGAGCATGGGCTTTGGAGTCAGAGGTCATGGGTTCGAATCCCGGCTCCACCACATGTCTGCTGTGTGACCTTGGGCAAGTCACTTAACTTCTCTGAGTCTCAGTTCCCTCATCTGTAAAATGGGGATTAAGACTGTGAGCCCCCCATGGGACAACCTGATCACCTTGTATTCCCCTCAGTGCTTAGTACAGTGCTTTGCAAATAGTAAGCGCTTAACAAATACCATTATTATTATTATTATTATTATTATCATTATTATTATTACCCTTTAAGTTCTTGTTATTCACCCCACTGTCGGCCCCACAGTACTTATGTACATGTCTATAATTGATTTTATTGTCTGTCTGGCCCTCTACACTGTAAGCTCCTGGTGGGCAGGAAACTTGTCTTCCAGCAGGATATAGTGGATAGAGCATGGGCCTGAGAGTCAGAGGGTCATGGGTTCTAATTCTGGCTCCACCACATGTCTGCTGTGTGACCTTGGTCGAGTCACTTCACTTCTCTGTGCCTCAGTTACCTCATCTGCAAAATGGGGATTGAAACTGTGAGTCCCTCATAGAACAGGGACTGTCTCTGACCTGACTTGCCTGTATCCACCCCAGCGTTCAGTACAGTGCTTGGCACATAATAAGCACTTAACAAATATCACAATTATTACTCACCCAAACAGTTAATGCGTGTTCTGTACGCTGTAAGTGCTCAATAAATGAAATTGATTGATGGATGTTCACTTGATGACTGCTGCCTTGGTTTCTGCCAGTACTGTGGATCTTTCTCAAGATCGTTCACTCAGTCGTATTTATTGAGAGCATGCTGTGTGCTGAGTACTGTACTAAGCGCTTGGAAAGTACAATTCAGCAACAAGGAGAGACAATCTCTGCCTACGATGGGCTCATAGTCTAGAAGGGGGGAAAGAGACATCAAAACAAGTAAACAGGCATCAATAACAACAATATAAATAAATAGAATTATAGATATATACGCATCATTAATAAACTAATAGAATTATAAATATGTACATATATACTCACAAGTGCTGTGGGGCTGGGAGGGGGGTAGAGCAGAGAGAAAGAGTAGATGGGGAGGGAGGAAGAACAGAGGAAAGGGGGGCTTTTCCTGAGGTGAGCTTTCAGTAGGGCCTTGAGGTGGGGAAGAGAGCTAGTTTGGCAGATGTGTGGAGGGAGGGCATTCCAGGCCAGAGGTAGGATGTTAACCAGGGTCAACGGTGGGACAGGCAAGAACAAGGTATAGAGAGAAGGTTAACACCAGAGGAATGAAGTGTGCGGGCTAGGATGTAGAAGGTGAGAAAGGAGGTGAGGTATGAAAGGGCAAGGTGATGGAGAGCTTTGAAGCAAATAGAGAGGAGTTTTTGCTTGAAAATGCCAGTGAACTGAACACTCAGACCAGTGAGTTGGAAGTTCAGGATCAGGGCCACAGAATACCACCAACTCTATTGGCCGGTGAGGTAGAAAGCTGCTGTAGAGTTCAGCCACGTATGAGATTCATGAATTTAGAGGCTTTAGTCTTGTCTGTTTGGGACAATCTCTGTTATTGCTTGTTTGTTGTTTAAAATTAGATTTCACCTTTGAAGATTTGGGCAAAAAATAGGATTATTTTGGCCATCCGGTGTTTACAGTGAATTGTATCTCAGTGTCAAGCTGAATACTTAGATTCATTCGTTCATTCATTCATTCAATCGTATTTATTGAGCACTTACTGTGTGCAGAGCACTGTACTAAGTGCTTGGGAAGTCCAAGTTGGCAACATATAGAGATGGTCCCTACCCAACAGTGGGCTCACAGTCTAGAAGGGGGAGACAGACAAAAAAACCCCAAAACATATTAACAGAATAAAATAAATAGAATAGTAAATAGTTACAAGTAAAATAAAACGATTAATAAATTTGCACAAACATATATACAGGTGCTGTGGGGAGGGGAAGGAGGTAGGGCGGGGGGGAGGGGGAGAAGAAGGCTCAGTCTGGGAAGCCCTCCTGGAGGAGGTGAGCTCTCAGTAGGGCTTTGAAGGGAGGAAGACAGCTAGCTTGGCAGATGTGCGGAGGGAGGTGTCCGGGTCAGGGGGAGGACGTGGGCCAGAGGTTGACGGCGGGACAGGTGAGAACGAGGCACAGTGAGGAGGTTAACAGCAGAGGAGCGGAGGGTGTGAGCTGGGCTATAGAAGGAAAGAAGGGAGGTGAGGTAGGAGGGGGCGAGGTGATGGACAGCCTTGAAGCCGAGAGTGAGGAGTTTTTGCCTGATGCGTAGGTTGATTGGTAGCCACTGGAGATTTTTGAGGAGGGGACTAACATGCCTAGTGCGTTTCTGCACAAAGATGATCTGGGCAGCAGCGTGAAGTATAGATTGAAGTGTGGAGAGACAGGAGGATGGGAGATCAGAGAGGAGGCTGATTCAGTAATCCAGTCGGGATAGGATGAGAGATTGAATTAGCAGGGTAGTAGTTTGGATGGAGAGGAAAGGGCGTATCTTGGTGATGTTGCAGAGGTGAGACCGGCAGGTTTTGGTGACAGATTGGATGTGAGGGGTGAACGAGAGAGCGGAGTCGAGGGTGACACCAAGGTTGCGGGCTTGTGAGATGGGAAGGATGGTAGTGTCGTCAATAGTGATGGGAAAGTCAGGGAGATCGTCAGCTTGTGTTAGCATTTTACATTGACAAGAAAGATGTTAAGGTAAATGCAACTCAGACTGTGATATAGCTTTTAACAGGACAGGTTGAAGATGAGGGGAATGTATTAGGCTGAATAGGCCCGGTATCTATTGTGTAAAGTAGTTCTACTGCTAATGAAAGAGGAGTTTATGGCATAAAAATGTAATACGTGGATATCTGAGACAACTCACTCAAATTCACTGTCCTAACACAGCTGTGCATAGTCTACAGTGGAAGTGTAGCAAAAATCCTATATGCTAGATGATTAGAGGACTTCCCCTATTAAGCCCTCTATTGCCTGGGTCCCTCTCCTTTCTGCGTCATCTATGCACTTGGATCTGAGAACTTTGAGCATTTAATATTTGTCCCGCAGTAGTTACATGCATATCTATAGGTTATTTATCATAAATTATTAATTCTTATTAATATCTGTCTCTCCCTCTAGACTGTAAGCTCACTGTGGACAGGGAATGTGTCTACCAGCTCTGTTGTATTCTCAAGTGCTTAGTACAATGGGCTGAAAGAAAGCACTCAATAAATACCATTGATGATGATGATAAGGGAGTCCCTCTCTAAAGCTGATATGGAAGTAGTAGTAGTATAAGTAGTAGTAATAGCAGAAATAGTACCAGCAGCATTTATTGAGCAGCACCTTTGCCTGGAAAGCACAGAATAACAAAGTGACCCCTTCCCTGCTCAACAGGAGTTCACAGTCTCTTGGAGGAGATAAACCTAGGTAATTAGAATTGGTGCTTTAAGGGAAAACAAGGGTATATGCTGTAATACCTTCCCCAACCTTCTTGTTGCATCCAAACCTTCAAGAAAAAAAAAAATAGAATTTCAGTGGCCTTTCTTTAATATTGCTGGTGTTGCTGTTTTGTTTTTGATTGTGAAATGCTGTATGCCATGATACCTTAAAGCCAAAGCAAACTTCAGCAAAATATTCAAACCTGTTTTAAAACTTCATGCTGCTTCCTGTGTTTACTGATGTCTTATGAAAAATCCTCTTGCAGTATAGCTGAACTGAAAACCACAATTCTTCACGATTCTATGAAACTATGTTTTCCCTAAAATCATTCACATGTGAAACCATCTCGGCATTTATGAATTTTTGGTGTTGAAAAGCAATTGCTCAGATGTGAAATCAGAAGTGTGAAGACCATTATTGCCAGGGGCCACTGAATTGGAAATCCAGCAACCTGGTGACATGGTTGACCAGACTATATAATAACTCCCTTAGTGTTCAGATGGATTGGTATTTTCCCAGTCCAGTATGAAAGTGAAATTTGAACAGCCCTGCTGAAACCATTCCTTAGGCCATGTTAATAATAAACTAGTGAGTCACTATCTTCATTATCTCAAAACAGTTGTTGAGGCTAATTAAGTGAAAACAACCTGAAATACACTCAGTCCCCTTTATGATATTGTCTCATTTTGCCAGATTCTACCCTGCTTACTCTTGTTTTTCTAGCTCTTTCTAGTCTGGGTTTTTAAGGCTCCTAAAGGAAATTGTAGAAAAGTACAAAATAGGTTATTGCTTTTACAGTTGAGGTGGAATTTAGAGACTTCGGGAGATAGACAGTTGCTTACTTTTTTTTTTCCTCAGTTTTGATATAGTCATTTTACAGCTCTACACGTATCCTTAGCACAACACAGAATGATTGTGAATATATTTTTGTTGGACTTCAGAATTCGAAATAAATCTTACCTTTGATTTATGGCATTTGTTAAGCTCTTACTATGTGTCAAGCACTGGGGTCAGACACAGCTTCTGTCCCGCATAAGGCTCACAGTTTAAATAGGAGAGAGGCCAGATATTGAATCCCCATTTTACACTTGAAAAGAGTGAGGCTCAGAGAAGTTAAATGACTTGCCTAAGCTTATGCAGCAGGCAGGTGACAGAGCCAAGATTAGAACCCAGATCCCCTGACCCTGAGGCCCGCGATTTTTTCACTAGACCATGCTGCTTTCCAGTTGTGACAGAACACAGTGTGTAACTCTACATTGACAGACTGATCTCCCAAGCATAATCATGAAGAACAAGTCCCGTAAAACATCATTAAGCACTGATTTTGTGCGTCTCCATGCAAGAGGTGTAATTCAGCCTCCTCAAACGGGCAGAGTTGGCACCCAATTATGGTCTTGAAAAGTTGAAAATACCAAAGCATTTGCAGTAGGGCTTAAATAAATTCACAGGTTGTTGGACTTGGTTATATTACGTTTTCAGGTAGTTTTCTGCACAAGAAAGAGCACAGGCTTTGGAGTCAGAGTTCCTGGGTTTAAATCCCGGCTCCGCCAACTGTCAGATTTGTAACTTTGGGCAAATCACTTAACTTCTCTGTGCTTCAGTTACCTCATCTGTAAAATGGGGATTAAAACTATGAGCCCCTGTGGGACAACCTGATCACCTTGTAACCTCCCCAGTGCTTTGAACAGTGCTTTGCACATAGTAAGCGCTTAACAAATACCATCATTATTATTATATCCTTAATTTAGATTAAGTTGGGAGCAACTGTTGATTCTGGGAAGGCCTCAGATTTTATTCTGTACTCTAACCATCCATAGCTACGACTTGAAATTTCTTTGGCCTGTACCCATTTGTAGAGCATTGGTATATAGGAATGCATGTGTATGTATGTATATTCAATATGCAGTGTATGTTTGTATATTCAATATGCACTTCTGGAATGCCCAATTCCACTTTAAAGAAATATAGTAGCCCACTAACTCTCCGGGTCCAGAGGGGGACAACCAAAAACTGGAAATTCCCGTCTCTGGGACTTTTGATAGGCCTCATGAGCTTTTTGTTTGGAAGAGTTGAGCTGTTGGTTTGCGAAGCAGTGTGGCCTATTGGATAGAGCACAGACCTGGGGGTAAGAAGGACCTGAGTTCTAGTACTGCTTTGCAGCTTGTCTGCTCTGTGACCTTGGTAAGTTACTCAACTTCTCTGCGCCTCTGTTACTTCACTTATAAAATGGGAACTAATTGGGTGAGACATGGCCTATGTCCAATCTGATTATCTTGTATCTACCCCAGCACTTAGTAATAATAATAATAATGAAAGCATTTAATAAGCGCTTACTATGTGCAAAGCACTGTTCTAAGCGCTGGGGAGGTTACAAGGTGATCAGGTTGTCCCATGTGGGGCTCACAGTCTTAATCCCCATTTTACAGATGAGGTAACTGAGGGACAGAGAAGTTAAGTGACTTGTCTAAAGTCACACAGCTGGCAATTGGCGGAGTCAGGATTTGAACCCATGACCTCTGACTCCAAAGCATGCTCTTTCCACTGAGCCACGCTGCTTCTCGTAAGTACAGTACAGTGTCTGGCATATTCATTCATTCATTCATTCATTCAATCGTATTGAGCGCTTACTGTGTGCAGAGCACTGTACTAAGCGCTTGGGAAGTACAAGTTGGCAACATATAGAGACGGTCCCTACCCAACAGTGGGCTCACAGTCTAGAAGGGGGAGACAGAGAACAAAACAAAACTTATTAACAGAATAAAATAAATAGAAAAATATGTACAATAGCAAATGCTTTAACAAACACCATTATTAAAATATATATGTATATATGTATGTGTTCTCAAGCATTTTTGGACTGGAAGTTCTGGAAAATGATTCAATGTTTTGTGGGGTCTTACTTTTGATAGAGCAAATTATGTTTACGAGAATATTGAAGAAGACCCTACCATGGATATTCAGTAAACATCATTGTTAATTTTATCACAGTTCACAATGACAATGAGGTTGGTCTCAATTACATACCCTATCCTCTTAGGATCTCAAAATGTTTCTTCAAGTTGACATTTAATTGCCTTTGTGGCACTTTGGTTCTGACTGTAAGTTTTAGGCAGGTATGTGGAAGATACAATTATCCCCATTATGTGAAGTTTCTAAATTACAGCAAATTTAAGGTCATGGTGATGTCCACTAAATCCAAGTTTACAAATCCCAGTTCTGTAGCTCAGCTGAGTTACACAAAGTCTCTATTTGCTTAGTTTTGATGCCACAAAAGTGCAGAAGAATGAATTATTATTAAGATTCCTCAGGCCCTTTAAAAGCTATTAATAGAACCTTGTTCCTTTTATTTTTATACAGTGTTTTAAATGGCATTTGTTAAGTGCTCACTATCTGCTCAACACTGCACTAAGTACTGGGGTAGCTACAAGTTTAATGCCCATTTTTTAGATGAGATAACTGAGGCACAGATAAATTAAGTGATTGGCCCAAGGCTGCACAGCACACAAGTGGTGGAGCTGGGATTAGAACACAGGTCCTCTGATTCCCAGACCTGTGGTCTTTCCACTAGGCCACAGTGCTTGTCATGTCACACTCCTTCCTAAGTATTATTAAATATTATTATGAGGTATTGGTTGTACTCGAGGGGAGGAAGGTTGTTAGGGGATGGACGCAAGCAGTGTTTCCATTATGTTCTTCACATTTTTCCTGTGCTCAGCCATCCTAACTGTTTGGATGAAATAATTGGTAGCAAACAAAAGCAGTTGTGTACTCTGCTTTAGTTCCTATTGGGTTTTGTCACTACTCTTTTCTGTTTTGCACTTGCTGAGTTGAACTGGGCTTCTTAGAAAAGTGTGTAGTGGTAGTAGCAATAGTAGCAATGGCCCAGGTTTTGGAGTCAGAGGTGATGGGTTCAAATCCCGGCTCCGCCACTTGTCAGCTGTGTGACTTTGGGCAAGTCACTTAACTTCTCTGTGCCTCAGTTGCCTCATCTGTAAAATGGGCATTAAGACTGTGAGCCCCCCGTGGGGCAACCTGATCACCTTGTATCCTCTCCAGTGCTTAGAACAGTGATTTGCACATAGTATGCGCTTAATAAATGCCATTATTATTATTATTATTATTAAGTGTTCAGATCAGCAAGGGAGCAGTTTGGATGGAGAGGAAAGTGCTGTGAAGAGATTCTGTGATGGGAAAATAGACAAGATTTGGTGACAGGCTGAATATGTAGTGCAGAAATGCAGATGGGCAGAAGGTTGTGTCTACTTTGGCCACCCTCACCCGATGATGAACCACTGGGGGTTAATTAAGCATTAATTGCTTAATGTCTGAAGACCGCTGTACTAAGCATTATATACAGGTGGGAATTAGACTTGCACCCCGTCCCTAAGGGTCTCACACTCTATGAATATAGGTGGTGTTGGAGGGGACGAGAGACAGATATACTGGGAGCAATGAAAAATGAAAACATTAAAATGGCAGAAGAGGCAAGGAAACACATGATGCATAAAATAAGAACAAAATTCAGTAGGGAGTTTTGGCTAGAGAAGCAGATTTTCCCCTTGTGATTTAAAATGTGTGCAAAGGAGAGAACTATTTTTAACTGACCCTGTTCCCAGAATCTTTTGTAACCACATATTGCTTCCTCTGTCACCCCCCAAAATAGCTACTATCCCTTCACTTCCAGGGTCTAGAAGCTTTGAAGAATCCCACTGGTTCTACAGAGCCAAAGAAGGTACAAGATGTGCCCTCAGAATGCCCCTGTACTGAATAATAATGATATTTGTTAAGGGTTTACTACACTATTCTGAGGGCTGGGGTATGTACAAGTTTATCAGTTTGGACACAGTTCGTGTCTCACATGGGGCTCACAGTAAGGAATTCCCATTTGACATAGTGATCTGATGTCTTAGGAGGTAGATTCCTGGCATAGAATGGAGCTTCTGAATATTTGTACCTTTATGGTGAACTCCTACTCGATTAAAATATGCAGAGTGATAGAATACTTGCACTGCTGAGTGCAGAGAATTGATAAATAGGTAAAATTCGCCTTGAGCGGACACATCTTGGAATATATGTCACATCATTTATGTTGAGGGTGTTGGAGTACGCCACCCACACTGCTCCCGAGAAGGTAGCTCCTGTCTGGAAGATATGTCCTTTGTGAATAAGTTCATCAGAAAACAAAACCTTTCAAAGAGTTCATGCTTAGCAAATCTTAAGGAGAGAAATGAAAATGATGGGTATTATTTGGTCCAGAGGCTTACTTTATTTTGCCTTCCTGCGGCATATTTTTCTCTGCCCTTCTGATCGAAATCTTACTGCTGTCAAACTACTCAAGAAAGCAGTAGAGAAAATGCTCTTCTAAGCAAGCCCTTTCTAGTTGTTTTCAATAAATAATTCATTGAGTGCTCTGTTTAATACCAACAAAGAGTTTGCGTAGAAGAGAGACAGTAAGTGAGCTTTTACAGTGGCCCACAGGGCAGTCAGAATTTAAAGTCCTAATCAGTGTCAAGAGCAGCACATCCCTTTTTAAAATAATTCCAGTGATCTCACTCCAGTGCTTAGAAAAGTGTTTTGCATGTAGTAAGTGCTCAACAAAAGTCATCATTATTATTAAAGTAACCTGCACATAGTAAGTGCTCAATAGAGAAGCAGCGTGGCTCAGTGGAAAGAGCCCAGGCTCGGGAGTCAGAGGTCATGGATTCTAATTCCGCCTCCACCCCATGTCTGCTGTGTAACCTTGGGCAAGTCACTTAACTTCTCTGGGCCTCAGTTCCATCATCTGTCCAATGGGGATTAAGATTGAGCCCAACATGGGACAACCTGATCACCTTGTATCCCCTCCAGCACTTAGAACAGTGCTTCGCACATAGTAAGAGCTTAACAATTACCAACATTATTATTATTATTAATAAGTATCATTGATTGCTTGATCTAGTTAATGTTTGGGCTGTTATGACTGACCATGAATGTGGAGCTACTCAGGTATCTGGGCACTAGAGCACTCCCTGGTAAGTATTTTGATACTTCTTTAAATTTTTTTAAGACCTCTATTTTTGGGAATTCTACATCATTCCACTAGACTGCAAACTGCTTGTGGGCAGGGATCATGTCTTCCAACTCAGTTATATTCTCCCAAGCACTTAGGACAGTGATCTGCCTCTGATAAGGGCTCAATAAATACCACTGGTTGATTGTTTATTTCACATCTGCCAGCTCCTATATATTAACAGCCTCTATGATGATGGTATTTTGTTAAGAGCTTACTATGTGCAAAGCACTGTTCTAAGCACTGGGGTAGATACAAGGTAGTGAGGTTGTCCCACGTGGGGCTCACCATCTTAATCCCCATTTTACAGATGAGATTACTGTGGCACAGAAAAGTTAAGTGACTTGTCCAAAGTCACACAGCTGACAAGTGGCAGAGCTGGGATTAGAACCCATGACCTCTGACTCCTAAGCCCGTTCTCTTTCCACTAAGCTATGCTGCTTCTCCATTAATTAATTAATTAATTAATTCATTCATTCATTCAATCATATTGAGGGCTTACTGTGTGCAGAGCACTGTACTAAGTGCTCCTGGCAAGTACAATTCAGCAACAATCCCTGCCCACAATGGACTCACAGGCTAGAAGGGGTGAGGCAGACATCAAAATAAGTAAACAGGCATCAGTAGCATCATTATAAATAAATAGAATTATATATATACATTAATAAAAATAAACAGAATTATAATTATAAATGTGTACATATATACACAAGTGCTGTGGTGCGGGGGGAGTAGATCAGAGGAGTGAGTTGGGGTGATGGGGAGGGGAGGAGGATGAGAGGAAAAGGGGGGCTTAGTTCTGGGGCACTTATATACATATCTGTAATTTATGTCTGTCTCCCTCTAGACTTTAAGCTCGCTGTGGTCAGGGAACGTGTCTGTCAACTTTGTGGTATTGTACTCTCCCAAGTGCTTAGTACAGTGCTCTGAACACAATATGTGCTCAACAAATGCCACTGATCCTGATGAGTGGAAAAAATATACTATCAAATGCTTAGTACTGTGCTCTGCACACAGTAAGCACTCAGTAAATATGATTGAATGAATACCATTCATTTTATAATTAAGGATTTGGAATGGAAAGACATTAAATGACTTGCTCAAGAATATAATAATAATAATAATAATGGTATTAAGCACTTACTATGTGCCAAGCACCGTTCTAAGCACTGGGGTAGATACAAGGTAATTAGGTTGTCCCACGTGGGGCTCACAGTCTTAATCCACATTTTACAGATGAGGGAACTGAGGCCTAGGGAAGTTAAGTGACTTGCCCAAGTTACACAGCTGACAAGTGGTGGAGACGGGATTAGAACCCACAACCTCTCTGACTCCCTCTGGCCTAGGGCCTCTTGTCAGTGGTGGATCCTGGCCTTCATAATGAAAAACGGGGATTCAGTCCCTGTCCGGTGTCAAGCGCTTAGTACCATGCTGTGCACACAGTAAGCGCTTATTAAATTGAATGAATGAATAAATGTAGCCATCTTCATCCCAGAGAGTGTCAACTCTAAGGGAATTGGGTCTACTTGCTTTATTAATAGCAATTAAGAATGATGGAGCCACTCCGTTCAACTCTGAGTGATTATTCAGAAATTACGGTTTTGACTGATCTCAGATCATATTGCTAAATTGTTATGCATGAGCCCCAAAAGGGCAAGGTCATAATTTTGCAATTCTGAGGCATTATTTCCACTTAAAATCCACCTCTGAAGATATGGCTCACTAATTAGATTAATAGTTTTTCACCAGACAAATAAATGAACATTCCTGCTGGTAAAGGAAATCATCGTCTATATTGTCATACCTAGAGATAGTGTTCTCTCTGGGAAAAAATATTAGAAAGTCTGGTAAGACCAGTTCCCATAGAACACCATACCCCACAATATGAATTTGATCTTTACCTGGAAATATATTCCCTAAATAATCAAAAGCATCAGAAGTATGTATTCATGGCCTGTCTGTGCTAGGTGGATTCTGCAATGTGTAAGAGATGTGCTAAGTGAATTAAGTAGAGATGATCTCTGACTTGTAAGGATTTACCACGTAGGCCAATAATTAGAAATAATTCAAATGCATTTGAATTGCTGGGAATTAAGGCAGTGGATTTGTCAGTAGCCTGACAGAATTCCCTAGTTCAATATACTCAGCCTGCAGTGCCATAGTGAAATAAATTTGTCTATTGTGTTTGTTTATAATAATAATGATTGCATTTATTAAGCACTTACTATGTGCAAAGCACTGTTCTAAGCGCTGGGGAAGATACAAGGTGATCAGGTTGCCCCACGGGGGGCTCACAGTCTTCACCCCCATTTTACAGATGAGGTAACTGAGGCCCAGAGAAGTGAAGTGACTTGCCCAAAGTCACACAGCTGACAAGTGGAGGAGCTGGGATTTGAACCCCTGACCTCTAACTCCAAAGCCCGTGCTCTTTCCACTGAGCCGCACTGTTTATCTGTAGGATGGAGAGAGAATTTGGGAAAGTTGAGATATTCTTGTTTGAGATGTGGTGGAGATGTAAATATATTGCCAGGAGAGTTACAAAATTGGAGGTGACTTTTAAATCAGCATTTGCACTACTGCAGTCATATGTATCAGTAATTTAATGTAATGAGTCTACTGTCTCCAAGAGTTCTTAATGACTGAAAGATAGTAAAATCTCACTATGGGCTGAGAGATTATTATGCTCAGGCCCAAAAAGGCAAGAGCGTGACAGTTAGTGATCATCTATTAGTCCTACTTATCGGGGTTAATAGTTAGATTTTTTCCTCATGAGGATTTATAAAAGAGGAAATAAGTGAATCTTGTCAGAGGGAAAAGGAAAAAAAACTATTATTAACATTCTTAGGAATGAAGTCATTTGTTTTTCCTGGTGCATGGGGCATATTTTGCTTAGCATTAAGAATTTGGAACAATGGAGACTTTTGAAGACAAATAAATAAATAAATAAATAAATGATGGCATTTGTTAAGCACCTACTATGTGCAAAGCACTGTTCTAAGCACTGGGGGGGGGGGGGGGTACAAGGTGATCAGGTTGTCCCATGTGGGGCTCACAGTCTTAATCCCCATTTTACAGATGAGGTAAAGAGGCTCAGAGAAGTTAAGTGACTTGCTCAAAGTCACACACCTGACAAGTGGCAGAGCCAGGATTAGAACTCATGACCCCTGACTCCCAAGCCCGGGCTCTTTCCACTGAGCCACGCTGCTTCTCATAAATGATCCAAGTCATCAGTTGGTATGTTTGACTCACAGTGTGAGATCAAGGTTTATCAATATAATGGAAGTAATGATGTTGGAAAGGTCTGGTCTCAAGAAAAAAGGCTTTCGCAGCACAGAGAGAGCTCAAATTTCCAGCTCCTTACCTCATCGACTCTCGGAAAGCCATGCGACTTTTTCGAGGAACCAGAAGTGTATCTAACAGCACCTATGCCTGTGTCTTTAAACCCTGACTACCTCCCACCTGTATTTTATTTTACTGTCCCTCTACCCCTGTAGCTAGAGAGCTCCTTGAGGGCGGGGATCATTTCTACCAACTCTACTGTACTCTCTCAGCATTTAGTACAGTGCTCAGCACAAAGTAAGTGTTCAGTTAATGCTATTGCTTGATTACTGAAGTAGACAGTAAACACTACCTGGGTTGGCCACTGATGGTCCTCCCAGATTCTGAACAAGGAAAGGCATGTGACGCTAAATGTGGAATCGTAACTTTCCAAGCACTTTGTACAGTCCTCGGCACACGATAGGGGCTCAAAAAATACCATTGATTGATTGATAGGGAAGTGGTATGGCCTAATGGATAGAGCACGAGCCTGGGTGTCAGCAGGACTGGGTTCTAATCCTGGCTCCACCACTTGTCTGCTGTGTGACCTTGGACATGTCACTTCACTTCTCTGTGCCTGTTACTTCCTCTGTAAAATGGGGACGTAGACTGTGAGCCCCATGTGGAACATAGATTGTGTTCAACCCAATTATCTTGTAACTACCCAGCTCTTAGGATAATAATGATTATGGTATTTGTTAAGCTCTTAACCATGTGCCAAGCATTTTGCACTATACAAGCAGATTGGGTTGGGCACAGTCCTTGTCCCACGTGGGGCTCACAGTCTCAATCCCCATTTTACAGATGAGGTAACTGAGGCCCAGAGAGGTGAAGTGACTTGTCCAAGGTCACACGGCAGACAGGTGGCAGAGCCGGGCTTAGAACCCATGACTTTCTGACTCTCATGCTCTATCCAGTACACCATACTGCTTCTCTTAGAACAGTGCCTGGAATATAGTAAGTGCTGTTTTGTGGAAGTGTGCCTGATACCAACTAAATACAGAGCATTTCTCCAGGGACCCCACTTCCCCCACTCTTTCCCCAAGCCTTGGGGTATCCTTCCCAGGACTGTGGGAACTCAGAAACCACGTCAGAACTTGGAGGCAGGAGCTGGGCAGTCAGAAGGGAGGGTTAGTACCATGCGGGAGGTGAACCATCTGGACGTCCGACCATTTGGTATAAAAGCAGACTAACAGTAACCTTGTAGTACTGCAGATACTCTTCAGACCAGGCTATTTCACCCTGGTCACTGCTTGGTGGAAATGCTGAGGAGAGAGAGGGTGTAATGTTTGGGTTTGTAGTGGGTATGTATTAATAAAAATAGTAATTATGGTATTGGTTGAGTGCTTACTATGTGCCAGGCATTGAACTAAATGCTGAAGTGGATTCAAGCAAATCAGGTTGGACACAGTCCCTGTCCCAAATGGGGCTCTCAGGCTTGATCTCCATTTTACAGATGATGTAACTGAGGCACGGAGCAGTGAAGTGATTTGCCCAGGGTCACATAATAAGCGAGTGGCAGAGTCAACATTACTCCCAGTCCCAGGCCTGTACTCCGTCTGCTGTGCCATGTTGCTTCTTATGAAGTATGTGCCTCTGGATCCCTGGGTTCTGCAGGGCCGTGGCCTAGAAAGAATTGGAAGCATAACTGTGGAATCCTGGATGCCAGAGAAATTTCAATGTTGATCCAAACACCATTTCACACCTGGGCCCCGCTGAGGGCCTTAGGTGTGGGTATGGACTCCAGGAGCAACCGTGGCCTAATGGATAATGCTCAGACCTTGAAGTCCAAGGGAACTGGATTCTAATGCCAGCTCTGCCACTTGGAGAAGCAGTGTGGCATAGAGGCAAGATCCCGGGTTTGGGAATCAGAGGTCATGGATTCTAATCCCAGCTCTGCCACTTATCAGCTGTGTGATTTTGGGCAAGTCACCTAGCTTTTCTGCGCCAGTTACCTCATCTGTAAAATGGGGATTATGATTGCAGATGGAGGGTGGGGTATTATGGGAGAGATGTGTCCATGGCATCGTTATGGGTTGGAGATGACTCAATGGCATGACAAGACAAGTTGTTAAATGAGAAGCAGCATGACTCAGAGCCTGGGCTTTGGAGTCAGAGATCATGGGTTCAAATCCCTGCTCTGCCAGTTGTCAGCTGTGTGAATTTGGGCAAGGCACTTAACTTCTCTGTGCCTCAGTTCCCTCATCTGTAAAATGGGGATTAAGATTTCGAGCCCCCCATGGGACAACCTGATCACCTTGTGACCTCCACAGTGCTTTGCACATAGGAAGCGCTTAATAAATGCCATCATTATTATTGTGTGCCAAGCACTGTTTTAAGCACTGGGGTAGATATAAATTAATCAGATTGGACACAGTCTCTCTCAAACATTGGGCTCACATTCTTACCCTCATTTTACAGATGAGATAACTGAGGGCCAGAGAAGTTAAGTGACTTGCCCAAGATCACACAGTAGAAAAGGCAGAGCTGGGATTAGAACCCAGGTTCTTCTGACACCCAGGCCTGTGCTCTATTCAGAGATTTAAGAGTAGAGATGATGGGGGAAGGCAGGAAAGTAGAATTCAATAGGGATGGGGCAAAAACAAAGTGGATATGAGACAGAAGGGAAGACACCCAGTGGGTGTGGGAAACAGGCCTAGTAGGTGAGAGAAGCACTCACTGTGATGATTTCATACTCCATGGCAGGTGAGTGGAGAGAGAAGCAGGCCGAGGTTTCTCCCCATTCCCTGCTCTTTGCTTCTGGCATCCCTGAGGAAGCACAGACCTCAGAGCTGCACATTTGAACATTTCTGGGGAGAGCAGCAGAAGCATGAACAGAAGTCTAGGGATGGCAAGTGTTCTTCCTGGGAAATTTCTAGCAATGTAAGTTGCTTATTGCCATAGTGAACTTAATTAGGAGGGAAAGATTTTTGAAAAGAGTGCATCCCCTAATGGGTGTGTGATTGGAGGAAATATCTTCCTTAGAGCTTAAATTTTCTGTCTGGCACTTGGTTTGAATACAGTGGCACTGGCTTGAGTGATCTGGTGGTTTAATGATAGTAAGGATTCCTTGATTTGTTTTAACAAAACCAAATGCAGTTTTGCTTTAGTCCTCCACTCAGCCTTTTCACTTCTGTTAAAGCAAAACATCTACTTCTGCCTCTTGGAAAAAAACACAGTTATACATGGAATTTGAGGGTTATCTAACCCTTGAGCAGTCCGCATTGTCTGGACCATGATGCTGGAGATCCAGATCTTCGTAGCAATTACTTCTTTCTGCTCAGAGAAGGAAACGTGATGTGTTTCTCCTCATGTAATAGGTTGGCCATTTTGGCCAGAGGCTATTCTGAAACACTGACCACCCCCTATTAACCAAACTCTAACCGGACTAGGTATTCAAAAGGAAAACTCTGCAATGACTGCCTCTCACATTCCTTTTCTTTTGTCGCCTGTATTAATCTTGATATAAGGAGTCTCTATGGCCTCATATAATCAATTAGCTTTTTAAACAGTTTCTCAGTACGTCTCTGAATTTATCACAGAATTTGACTTGTCAAGACCAGAGTGGTTCTGGCACGTGGCTTCATCTGATCTCTCAATGGCCAAGAGGCTGTGTGCTGGGTGGCATGATTTTAATTAGTATGTATAATACCGTGATGTCTCTAATGATCTGGAATTTTTTTAGCCTATTATTCCTTTCCCCTGAAGAAAACTAGGCACAAACACAATCACTTTGTTAAAATAAGATTGAGAAGAGTTTTATCACTGCTGAGATGGTGCTATCATAAAAGTGTATGTCCCACAGGCAACGTTTTCTATTAACAGTAGAAGATTTAACAGATGTCCATTACAAGAGGATGGGATTTGTTCTGATAAGGCTATACAATGAGTCCCAGGCATAGTTTATAATCTAAAGCCTTTTTTATACTCCTGCTGAACAAACGTATCAAATGTTGACTTTTATGTGACACCTGCACAAGCTTTACCTTGTCCTGTAACACATCTTCTTGAAATTCCTGTACCTTTAATCTCAATTCCGACTAAACTCACCATTTTTTTTCTTTGTCACGGGGATTTCAAGAAGAGACTATTTTTAAAGGTCATTTTGGCTGTTCTCAAATACCCAACTTCAAAAATGAAAGATAAATATCTAAATTCATTCACTCATTCAATTATTTTTATTGAGCGCTTACTGTGTGCAGAGCACTGTACTAAGTGCTTGGGAAGTACAAATCAGCATAATATAGAGATGGTCCCTACCGAACAATGGGCTCACAGTCTAGAAGGGGGGAGACAGACAACAAAACATGTAGACAGCTGTCAATACCATCAGAATAAAGAGAATCCTAGCTTTATGCACATCGTTAAAAAGATAGAGTAATAAATATGTGCAAATATACACAAGTGCTGTGGGGAGGGGAGGGGGTAGGGCAGAGGGAGGGAGTGGGGATGATGGGGAGGGGAGAAGGAGCAGAGGAAAAGGGGGGGCTCAGTCAGGGAAGGCCTCCTGGAGGAGGTGAGCTCTCAGTAGGGCTTTGAAGGGAAGAAGAGTGCTAGTTCGGTGGATGTGCAGAGGGAGGGCATTCCAGGCCAGGGGGAGGATGTGGGCCAGGGGTCGATGGTAGGACAGGTAAGAACGAGGCCCAGTGAGGAGGTTAACAATAGAGGAGCGGAGCGTGCGGGCTGGGCTGTAGAACGAGAGAAGGGAGGTGAGGTAGAAGGGGGCGAGGTGATGGACAGCTTTGAAGCTGATAGTGATGAGTTTGTGCTTGATGCGAAGCTTGAGATTTTTGAGGAGGGGAGTGACATGCCCAGAGCGTTTCTGTAGAAAGATGATCCGAGCCGCAAAGTGAAGGACAGACTGAAGTGTGGAGAGACAGGAGGATGGGAGACCAGAAAGGAGGCCAATGCAGTAATCCAGTCGGGATAGGATGAGAGATTGAACCAAAATGAGAGATTGAACCAACATGTTGCTGTGGACCTCTGGATATCTGGAAAACTTGCTCACCATTATTGGTAATATATTAATTGAAAGGAAAGATCTTCTAAATCTTTAGTCAGAAATAGGGCATTCTAGGGAAATTTTGTTTTAAAAAATTCAGAATGACAAAGTGCCTTTCGAACTGTTAACCTTTGATTTCAACTTCTTATTTTTACTCTTTTCTTTGTCCTATCGGTTTTCCTCATAAAAGTTATCACAGGTATTTTTGCCCGCACTCATTTTCAAATGAAGGTGTTGATTTTAATTGTTGATGCGCTAAATGCACATACACTGTGGCAGAAGTTTTCCCTGATGAACTCAAGTTGCCTTATTTAATCTATACTTATTGTTAGAAACTCTTGCCTGAAATAGGGTGGCTTGTGGATTGGCTATAGAGAATTCCTATAACATTTGATATCAATCAGTCTATCAGTCAATCAATCACATTTATTGAGTGCTTACTGTGTGCAGAACACTGTAGAAAGTGCTTGGCAGAATGCAATATAACAATATAACAGAGTGAGTAGACATGTTCCCTGCCCACAATGAGTTTGCAGTCTACAGGGGAAAACATCTTCTATGCAAAAATATGCCTGCAGCTGTAAGCAACTGAGGTGTTGGAAAACATTTTTGGGAGACTGCTTGGTTGGAGAATGCAATCACACCTTCACAACTAATGCTATCTTCTGGTAGCACTTTTAATAAATTCCATTAAATTATTTTATTATTATTGTTATTACTATTATTATCACTGTATTTGCTAAGTGCTTACTATATGTCAAGCCCTGTTCTAAGTGTTGGGACAGGTAAAAGTTAATCAGATTGGATACAGTCATTATTCCGTGAGGGACTCACTCTCTAAATGGGAGGAGAAGAGCTATCTAATCCCTATTTTATGGTTGAGGAAACTGAAACACGGAGAAGTTAAGTGACTTGCCCAGGGTCATACAGCAAATGGCAGTCCGGGATTAGAACCGAGGTCCTCTGACTTCCAGTTCCTTGCTGTTTCCATTAAGCAGGGCTGCTCCTCAAGTTGGAATTAAGTAAAAGGTAAGTCAATGAAGAATACTTTCCCTTAGGAATGAAGAATGTAAACCCCAAGAGCCAAAAATTGGCCCAAACTCTAGGAATGTAGTATGATTAAAAATACACAAAATTCTTATGTAAACAAATAGCCATGTAAATATGTACCAATACTAAACATATTTTGAAGTCGATTTTTTATGCAAACATGTTAGTACTTAATTTGCAAAGTGTTATCATTCCTGGTGCACCACCTATATAATGTTATATGTCTGTGTCTATATATTATGTATTCTGTTATTGCCACCTATCTGTTATTTACTTTAGTGCCTATCTTTCTTAATACACTGTAAATTCATTGAGGGCAGGAATAGGTCTATTTATTTCCTGCCACTTTCCCAACCCCTTAGTAAAGTGCTTTGCACACAGTGCTCAGTAAGTACATTGATTGACTGATCTTCCTGAGTAAAAACGAGATCTGTCATTTTCTATGCTTAATAGATGCACCATTATCTAGTGCTAAATTGAAATGGGCTTAATCCCTCTGTTTATGTCAGTCAGAATACCTAAAGGTTGAGAAGAGGAAAGGAAATGTTTAAGACACCTTTGCAGGACACTCTCAAAGTGAAAGAGGACTTTAAATAATGCCATCATTAAAATTCATCTGCAGTCTTGCAAAAATTTGCCCAAATAACATTATAGCAGGGTTCATTATCACATTGAAATGAGAACTCTTTGATTGTTTCTATCCAACATCGTTGCTGCATGTGTTTATTCAATCTTCAGAAAGGTCTGTCCATATGTAGGATCACACTCAGATTAATATTTTGAGTGCTTTCTATGTGCATAGCACTGTACTAAGCATTTGAGACAGTACAATATAACAGAGCTGGTAGACCCTTTCCCTGCCCACAAGGCGCTTATGGTCTAGAGTGATGTATGTGGAGGGTAGTAAGAGTTTTGCATCACCCTTATCTAGCAGCAGTAACACTGAATGCAAAGTGTCCATGGAGAACTTTAAGTTAATGAGGAATCTGGAAACCACTAGCAAGATCTTTCTTTACTCCTTGTACCAACACAATCTGACTACAATGGCTGCTGACCTCATTACAACTCCTGCTGTAACTTTCCCTTCTTTTTTGCTGGCACCTTCCCTCTTTCCCAGTAATTTGAATTTCAGTGTTGAGTTACACTATCGGAAATCTGGCTCTTTAAATATAATTGTTTTGACATGTGTCTGTTTGACATGACCCATTGGCTCCCAGCAGGTGCAGATGTGACCACTTCCATCACCATCTAAATTTGGGCACTGATTGATTTCCTTGTCCCATCTAATTCACAAAGGAAATGAGATGAAACATCAAGGGGATTTGTTCAAATAATGGGAGAACTTAGCCAGAAACAAGTGAATCTTGGTACAGAAATAGAGAGGTCAAGAAAATAAATATGCTGTTGTATCGTGTCTTTTTGTTTCTTGGAGTAATGTGGCACAGGGGTCAATAAGAAGGAAGTCAGGGACTATGTTTGCATAGGTTATTTTTATGAAGTGCCTTCGAGTCACTTCCAATTCATAGTGACTGTTTAGATTTATTTTCTCCAGAACGTCCTGTCTTCTGCCATAATCCATAACCTTGCCAACAGTTCTTCCGTTATCGTAGTTATGGTTTCTATCCACCTAGCTGCTGGTCTGACTCTTCCACATTTTCCCTGGACTTTTCCTAGAATTAGTGTCTTCAGAGACTCAGTCTTCCTGATCATGTATCCAAAATATGCTAATCTAAGGCGAGTCATTTGTCATTCCAAAGACCACTTTGGCTTAATTTGTTCCAAAATCCACTTGTTTGTTTTTTGGATAATTAATCAATTAATGATGGTATTTGTTAAGTGCTTACTATGTGCGAATCAGTTCTCAGCACTGATAATGATGGTATTTGATGATAAGCACTTACTATGTGCCAAGTACTGTTCTAAACCCTGATAAAGATACAAGGTAATCAGGTTGTCCCAGGTGGGGCTCACAATCTTAATCCCCATTTTACAGATGAGGTAACTGAGGCACAGAGAATTTAAGTGACTTGCCCAAAGTCACACAGCACACAAGTGGCAGAGCCTGGATTAGAACCCACGACCTCTGACTCCCAAGCCCGTGCTCTTTCCACTAAGCCACACTTCTTCCCTAGTCCATGGTATTCGCAAAACCTTTACCTAACAGCACATTTCAAAATATCAATGCTCTTTCTGACCTGTTTTTCACCGTCCCACATTTGTATCCACACATTGTCACTGGAAACACCATACAGTCCACAATTTATTTGTGGCAATTGTTACATCAGCACATTTCATGACTTTGCCCAGGCTCTTCATAGCAAATCTATAGTTTAGAACTCTTCAAATAAAATCACTATTTAAAGATTAAGAATGTCCTCATTTCTCCCCAAACCTCCTTTAAGAGATATATGACCTTACATTTTCCCAAGTGCCAGCTGGTCCATTTAACTGTCTCAGGGATTTTAATTAGTACCAATTCTGTGTTTTCAAATAAATGAATTTCTGTGTCACATGATGAACGAGAAAAACACTCTGGAGGGAAAAAGCTAAAACACTAAATTGGTAAGGGGAAAAATGCATTTGCAAATTAACTATTCACCCCAAACACTAATTTTAATTTAAAACAAGATGTACCGTAACAAGCACCTAAATTGAGGCTGGAAGGCAGTGAACTATGAATAAAATATCTCAGTTAACTGCAATAGAATAGGAAGAAATAAAGCTCCTAAAAACAGGTAAATTCTTTTGGAACCCTTATTTTCAGACTGTGCCAATTGTTAGGACCACTTTTTTTTTCGTGTGAAAACCTGGAAGATAGCCATCTAGGTTCTGATTGATCATTTTGTAGTGAAGGCAGGCTAATGTTGAACTCCAATAGCCAGATTATGCAATTTCCCCTTTCTTCAAGTATTCTGAGATTTTACTTTTTGTGGCAGATGATCATAAAACGCCAGTAAATGTCTTTCCTAAGAGGCGAGGCCATTTCCATTAAAGGCCCAGAGATCAGGAATTAGCTCAGACCACCAAGACCGTGCCTGATCTGCTCGGAAGCATGGCACCGATTAGCAGCACACATCTGGGCCTCTTTAGTGCGCTTTCAAAGTAAACAAAACTCTTTCCAAATGCTGTAAATTAGGTTTAGGAGTTGAAAGTAATTGCGTTGAACTGGCAGTTAGACTCTTGGGGGATGGCTTTTGTTACTTCAGCAACGTAGATAATACACCAGTGGAAGCCAAGTTCATTCATTCATTCAATCACATTTATTAATAATAATAATGTTGGTATTTGTTAAGCGTTTACTATGTGCCAAGCACTGTTCTAAATGCTGGGGTAGATATACGGTCATCAGGTTGCCCCACGTTGGGCTCAAAGTCTTAAATCCCCATTTTACAGATGAGAGAACTGAGGCACATAGAAGTTAAGTGGCTTGCCCAGAGTCACACAGCTGGCAAATGTCAGGGTGAGATTAGAACCCATAACCTATGACTCCCAAGCCCATGCTCTTTCCATTGAGCCGCGCTGCACTTGCTGTGTGCAGAGCACTGTGCTAAGTGCTTGGAAAGTACAATTTGGCACGATAGAGACAATCCCTACCCGACAATGGGCTCACAGTCTAGAAGGGGGAGACAGCTGCCAGAGATATACAATAATTAATCATTTTTTTAAATGTAGGGAATCGTAGCTGAAGACCACGTGATCTAGTTCCCTCCTAGCTCCATTCCATTCCATAGGGGTTTTCATTAATAATTAAGAAGATAAAGTAGTAATAGAGGAGTCGTAGTAGTAGTAGTAGTAGTAGTGGTGGTGGTGGTGGTGGTGGTGGTGGTGAAGCAGCATGGCTCAGTGGAAAGATCCCGGGCTTTGGAGTCAGAGGTCATGGGTTCAAATCCCGGCTCCTCCAATTGTCAGCTGTGTGACTTTGGGCAAGTCACATCACTTCTCCAGGCCTCAGTTCCCTCATCTGTAAAATGGGGATTAAGACTGTGAGCCCCCTGTGGGACAACCTGCTCACCTTGTAACCTCCCCAAGCGCTTAGAACAGTGCTTTGCACATAGTA
Source organism: Tachyglossus aculeatus (assembly GCF_015852505.1). NCBI lineage: Eukaryota > Metazoa > Chordata > Mammalia > Monotremata > Tachyglossidae > Tachyglossus > Tachyglossus aculeatus. The sequence goes on from NC_052066.1 coordinate 86,032,487, forward strand.
AGTGCTTAATAAATGCTATCATTATTATTAGTAATACTAATAGTGATGACATTCGTTGAGCTCCCATTGGGTACCATGCACTATTGTAGTAGTAATGGTTTTCAGTTGACTACAATGAATTGTTCTACTGCCTCTGAAACTACAGTTGATGCAAAAGACATATGTCCTGCCCACAAGGTTCTTCCACTCTAATGGGGGAGATAGACATAAAAACATTACAAATAAAATAATCTGAATTAAGAATGTAAAACTCTGTTGTGGGTAGGGAATATTTCTACTAACTCTGTTGTATTTTGCTCCCTCAAGAACTTAGTACAGTGCTTAGTGCTCTGCTCTTAGTGCTCAAAAATATGATTGATTGAATATTATAAAATGATATTGAAAATATTATTGATTGAATGTGTAAGGCAAAGCATCTTACAGTAAACATTATTGAACAGTTTATCCCAAATGGAGGAACATTGGCCCTTGAGGATCCCCAACTGGAATCCCTTTGGGACTTTGCCAACTTGTACTTCCGAAGCGCTTAGTACAGTGCTCTGCACACAGTAAGCGCTCAATAAATACGATTGATTGATTGTACGCTTCCAGGCAACCTCTGACCCATTTCTAGAGAATGATCGAACTGAACACTCATTTGGAGAGTTCAGAACCTGAATAATGGTTGGAGGGATATAAATGCATTGAACAGTTTCAAGATGATATGAGAGGTGGACATTTTATTGTGAGTAATGATAGTAAATGAGAAGTGAATGAAGCCGTGGAAGAATGCTCAAGTAGTCACATATACTTCTCTCAGAAAAAGCTTTTAAGTTGTGCTTCAAAACTGTGGATGGTGAGAACCAGCGTGATATAGTGGCTAGATCATGGGCTTGGGAGACAGAAGTTCATGGGTTCTAATTCCTGATCTGCCACTTGTCTGCTGTGTGACCTTGGACAAGTCACTTCACTTCTTTGGGTCTCAGTTACCTCATCTGTAAAACTGAGATTAAAACCGTGAGCTCCGTATGGAACAGGGACTGTGTCCAACCCGATTTACTTGTATCTACCCCAGTGCTTAGTATAGTGACTGGCACACAGTAAGCACTTTACAAATACCATAATTATTTTTGTTCTTATCTATGGGAAGTGGGAATGTTTTACTTCTTTTTTTAAAAAAAAACTACCTTTCAAATTTTTCTAAATTTTGGATATCAAACTCAAAATATTTTGAAAGAAATGATATCCAACTGTTCATGAGAAATGACCTTTTACATTTAGATAAGTGTTTGTAAAGAGGACCACAATCATTATTCTCCCTAAATCATTTTAAGTATCTTTGGGATTCCTAAAAAAACCCCAATTATACAGAGAAAAAACCCCCCAACTATCTACTGTTCGTAATTTACAGCTTTAAGCTGGCTTCAAATCCTGGAACTTACTAGTAAGTAAAACCTCCGGTGTAATTACCACTTAATTTGTATACATGTAGGCAGTTACATATCCCCTTTTTCTCCTGTGCCTATGATATATATATATGTGCGGTAAAAGAGGATGCTCGGAGTAGCAGAAAATCGCTGGCACATAGAAATGGGAGGAAAAGCAGAGGGAGTGGGCATGAAAGAATCAAGTGAAACAGTCATCCGGATGTCTTGTTAGAGACGGAATCTAAATAATCCTACCCTCCTCTCACTTGGCACTGATGAGTACTTCAGAAAAATAGGTGTTTGTCAACCATGACTCAGTCCCTTTAAGTAAAAAAAAAATAAATAAATGAAAGCCTCTGAAAACTGGTAATTAAATTGATTTCCTTATGCCCCCCAATTGGTTTGCAGCCCTTACATTTTTATAAACAGCTGCTGCTCTTTGGCACTACTTTTCCTGGATGATTATCACAGTTTAAATGTATATTAACTTTTGAGCATGGCTTAGCAGAGAGCCCCTTCAGTGGCAGAGGCAGATGGAGAGGTGGCCTTGCCACTTTTTTTTTTTTCTGGGGTGGTTGAGGGAGAGAGAATGGAAGGACAGTCACCTTGCCCCCACCTATTTTACCTTCCTGACTTCCTGCTACAACCCAGATTGCACACTTCACCCTTCTAATGCCAATCTGCTCCCTCTGCCTTGATCTCATTTATCTCACCACTGACCTCTCGCTCATGTCTTGCCTCTGATCTGAAATATCTGACAGATGATCATGCTCCTCACTTTCAAAAACCCTATTAAAAGCAAGCCATCTCCAGGAGGTCTTCCTCGACTAAACCCTTATTCTCCCGCTCCCTTCTGTGTTGCCCCTTCATCTGGATTTGCACTCTTTATTCACCAGTCTCTCAACCCCACAACACTCATATACATATCCATAATTTATTTATATTAATGTTTGTGTCTCTCTCTAGATGGCAAGCCCATTGTGGGCCAGGTAAGTGTCTGTAATAGTCGAGGCTCGATAAACTGATGATGATGATTAGCCCCACATTCCTTGGCCTCCCAAAGGAGCCAGCATCCTTATCCTCTCCTACACTCTTCAATCAATCAGTTAAATTCATTGAGTGCTTACTGTGGCTGTGCATTTGGGCGTTTGGAAGAGGACAATGCAACAGAGTTAGTAGACACATTCCCTGTCCACAAGGTGCTTTACTTCACCTTCTTTCACTTTTCTCCTTAACTAATGTGGTATGACAGCAGAGCTGGCTCCACTGGAAGAAAATTTGTTTTGTCATTGGTTCCCTCTGCTTATCAGATAGGCACACCATAGTCCCATCCTTCCTACCCTGCCACCATGCCCCTTTTATGGCTCTTTAAACTCTCCTCCTCCACCTCTTGCTGGCTTCATGCTTTTCCATTTCCTTGTGGATCTCCTGTGCCCCTCCCACTTCTGCAGCACCTAAAAATGTTTTGTTTTTTTTTTTAACTTGTTTCATCGCTTGCAACTGATCCTTTGGCGGCTAGCATGCCCCGGGACCACTTAACCCTGGGGGCCAGGCTGGGTCAGGTCAGGGTAGAAGACGGGAAGGTGTCGGGGAGGGAAAAGTGGTGGGTCCTTCCAAGACCTCCATCCCACAATACTAGCTGTCCCAGCTTCCCTGCCGGGGTAGTAGTCCTTTGGGTTGCATGTCAGGATGGGGCTAGCCACGGTTGATGAATGAGTTCAAGGAGGAAGTGTTAAGTAAGACCTGACTAGGAGGGGCTGCATCAGGAACAGTCGTCACAGGAAGGTGGACAAATACATTTGAAGGCTGTGTCCCCACTGTCATAATAATACTAATAATGATATTTGTTAAGCGCCTACTATGTGCAAAGCACTGTTAGAAGTGCTGGGGGATACAAGGTGATGAGGTTGTCCCACATGGGGCTCACAGTTTTAATCCCCATTTTACAGATGAGGTAACTGAGGCACAGAGAAGTTAAGTGGCTTGCCCAAGGTCACACAGCTGACAAGTGGCAGAGCTGGGATTCAAACACATGACTTCTGACTCCCAAGCCCGGGCTCTTTCCACTGAGCCACGAGACTGTAAACTCCTGGAAAGAGGTAGTGCTTGTACTTCCCAAGTGCTTAGTACAGTGCTTTATAAATACTATTGAATGAATGTTGTGCTTCTCCCAAACTCTTTAGAATATTCTTGGCTGGTGCTGTCTTGATACACATGATGTTGGTGACGTAACCTGAACCTGCTGCCATTTATTCATTCATTCAATCGTATTTATTGAGCATTCTCTGTGTGCACAGCACTGTATTAAGTACTTGGAAAGTACAATTTGGCAACAACACCACTAGTACTTCATCATCACCCAATATCCATTTCTCCAATTATTTCTGTTTGATCCTTTCAGAGATTTTCAGAAATACAGCAATTCTTCCTCTGCAATAGAGCCCTCTTTATGCTTCCCAATATATATATATATATATATTTTTTTTCTTTCCCTCCAACAACATCCTTCCCCTTCCACAGAGATTTTTCCCTTCAATTTTAACAACTCTTTTGTACCACACTCTGAAATGCCAGTAATATCTGTAAACATTTGACTTCCCATTCTGCTCTAACTTTTTGCAGAAGAGCTTCCTCATGCACATAGATGCCGCTTAAGGGAAGCTGGCATCCAAACAGAGCTGTTGAAAATATATTTAGCTTTCCTAATTTTCCAATTTGCTCTCGAGGCATTACTCAAGGTAATATATCTCACCACTTTATGATCTTCCTTGAAGTAATGCCAAATGATGGGAGGGCCAAGTGTCTGCCCTAGTAAACTATGAAATTTCAGCCACCCAGCATAACATTAAAAGATGCAGAAGGAATAAGTGGAGTTATCTTAAAGTCCCAGCATCATTTTCACTGTTGCAGGCATTTGCAGAACTTATTTCATGATTTAAAATGGAGAAATAAAGAATGCTAGTATTTTCCAAAAATGCAACTGACCTGCTTTTACTGGGGGTTGAGAGGAGGTTGTTGTTAAAAATCTAACCTTCATTGAAACTGTATTTCCTACAACAGCTACATTACAAATTAAATTTCCAAATGTTTACCAGGTTCAGTATAGTATGTTACAGAAAATAGACAAAATAGAAGACACTGGACAACGTATGACAGAAAATGGAAGTGGAAAGACATAACTTCAGACGTCACAATCAGTATGGTGGCTTAGTGGAAAGAGCCCAGGCTGGGGAATCAGAGGTTGTGGGTTCTAATGTGGCTCTGCCACTTGTCAGCTGTGTGGCTTTGGGAAAGTCACTTCACTTCTCTGGGCCTCAGGTACCTCATCTGTAAAAATGGGGATTAAGACTGAGCCCCACATGGGACAACTTGATTACCTTGCATCTACCCCAGTGCTTAGACCAGTGCTTGGCACATAGTAAGCGCTTAACAAATACCATCATCGTTATTATTATTGTTATGGCTGAGTAGAAAGACTGTGGACAATGGGAGTAAGCAGACCTGGGATCCGATTCTGGTTCCACCACTTACTCGCCGTGTGACTTTGGGCAAGTCGCTGAACATCTCTGTGCCTTAGATATCCTCATATGTAAAATAGGATTTAAATGCCTTTTTTCCCCTCCCCATTAGACTGTGATCCCCATGTGGGGCTGGAATTGCATCTAATTATCTTGTACCTATGCCAGCATTTACTATGGTGCTTGACACCTCATTAAGCACTTTAACAAATACCATAATTAGTAATACCATTACCAGCTGAATAAATTCTAAAGTTCTGTTCTAAAGCCAACACGAGAATGGGAGAGGAATTAAGAAGCATAATCAAGGGAGAAACTTTATTTTTTGCAGGTGTGAGAGCCAATTTTGAGATTTTTATAACGCCGTTAAGCATTCTAGGTCTAATGGATCTTTCCTATTCCCAAAACTTCTGTCATTTTTACAACTGCAACAAGCTGGCTTCTTCTACCAACTTCACCAAAGAAGTTAAAACCAGTGAAGTTAGAATAAACCTTTTCCACATCATTAAATTTTAACATTTCACATCTTCAAGTATTTGTCTAACACAGCACAACTTTTAAACTATAAAACTCAAAGCTGATTTCCCGCCAGCTGTCACAATTAAGTAGCTTGACATTAAAAGAAATCTGAAAGACAAAGGAAGTTGTAAAGTATCATTAATGATTTAATAAAACATGCTGGAAAGAAAAAAATGCAGGTATCTCATATTTGTAGTTTTGAAGACAACTAATTATAACAGAAGGGTTATCGATTTCTTCAACTCCAGATATTTATGTGCACTGGGGAAAAAAAAAGAGGGAGGCTGAGCCCTTCATTTTGACTCTGTTTATGATAAGGCTTTCGTTCATTCAGTCGGCTTTATTGAGCACTTACTGTGTGCAGAGCACTGTACTAAGCACTTCGGAAAGAACAGTACAACCATAAACAGTTTCAATCTCACTCAGTGAGCTCACAGTCTAGAGGATTTGTTGAAGAGATTTTTCAGAATTTTAAAAACTACAACGTGATTAAGTACCTCTTCCTTTTAGAGGGTAGCCTATTTAGATTATGAGCACAAAGCATGGATGGTAATAATAATAATATTTGTTAAGCACTTACTATGTGCCAATTTAGTAAATACTGGGGTAGAAATAACATAATCAGGACAGACATAGCCCCTATTAGCCACAGAGCTCGCAGTCCAAGTAGGCGGAGAAACAGGTTTATAATCGCTATTTTGCAGATGAGTATACTGAGGCCCAGAGAAGTGAAGTGATTACCCCAATGTCACACAGCAGGCAATTGATGGAGACAGAACTCAGATCCTATGACTCCTACACCCATACTCTTTCTAGCAGGCCATGGTGCTTCATTCGGAAAAAGGCCGCCAATGAAAATCCAGCTTTCAGTCCCCCAAAAGGTAACTTTGAGGACTGACATTCAGTAGTGACTTCCCTCTTTTTCTCTAGTTGATCCCAAACAATTTCCAAATGCAGATGTTTAATACATGTATAATAATAAATAAAGATCCACTCCCTCCACCTACACCTCTGACCCCATCCCTTCGCACCATATAATAAATAATAATCATGTTTATTGAGCACTTACTGTGTGCAGAGCACTGTACTAAGCGCTTGGGAAGTACAAGTTGGCAACATATAGAGACGGTCCCTACCCAACAGTGGGCTCACAGTCTAGAAGGGGGAGACAGACAACAAAACATATTAACAAAATAAAATAAATAGAATATGTACAAATAAAATAGAGTAATAAATACGTACAAACATATATACACACACACATATATATATATATATATAAAATCACAAAATAACAATAACTAATAATCATATTTATTGAACGCTTACTGTGTTCAGAGCACTGTACTAAGCGCTTGGAAGTACAAGTTGGCAACATATAGAGACAGGTCCCTACCCAACAGTGGGCTCACAGTCTAGAAGGGGGAGACAGACAACAAAACGAAACATATTAACAAAATAAAATAAATAGAATATGTACAAATAAAATAGAGTAATAAATACGTACAAACAGATATACATAACCACAAAATAACAATAAATAATGATCTAGAAACAGAGAAATATGGAACCAGAGATGTCACAATTACGGATGGAGATCTAGGAGGTGTCAGTCTACATGTGAAATTGACACCGAGGGAGCTGATGAGCACACCACAAACCACTTGTCCCCTCTCTTCTTCCCTTTCTGACCGCAGTCTTCAACTGTTCACTCTCCAATGGCTTCTTCCCCACTGCTTTCAAGAGTTCATATATTCCCCTACCTTGACCCCATAACTCCCTCCAGCTATTGCCTCATCTCTCTCCTACCATTCCTCTCCAACTCCTTGAGCTAGTTGTCCGCACCCTCTGCCTCTACTTCCTCTCCTTCACTTCTGTCCTTGAGCCCCTCCGACCTGGCTTCCACCCCTTTGACTTCACCAAAACTGCCGTCTCTCAGGCCACCAGTGACCTCCTTCTTGTCAATCCAATGACTTCTACTCCATCCTAATATCTTCAACACCTCAGCTGCTTTCCACACTGTCAACCATCCCCTCTCCTGGAGACAATGCCCAGCTTTTTTTTAACTGACACTGTCCTCTCCTGTTTCCTCTCCTTTATCTCTGGCCACTCCTTCTCAAATCTCTTTTGCAGGCTCCTCTTGTGCCTCTCATCCCTACTGTGAGCGTTCCTCAAAGCTCAGTTCTCGATCCCTTTCTATTCTCCATCTACACCCACTCCCATGACTTCAACTACCACCTCCATTCATTCAGTCGTATTTATTGAGCACTTACTGTGTGCAGAGCACTGTACTAAGTGCTTGGGAAGTACAAGTTGGCAACATATAGAGACGGTCCCTACCCAACAGCGGGCTCACAGATGATTTCTAAATTAATTCATTCATTCAATTGTATTTATTGAGCTCTTACTGTGTGCAAAGCACTGTACTAAGCACTTGGGAAGTCCAAGTTGGCAACATCTAGAGACAGTCCTTACCCAACAGCGGGCTCATAGTCTAGAAGGGGGAGACAGATGACCAAACAAAACATATTAACAAAATAGAATAAACAGAATAAATATGTACAAGTAAATACAGGAGAAGCAGCATAGCTCAGTGGAAAGAGCCCGGGCTTTGGAGTCAGAGGTCATGGGTTCAAATCCCGGCTCCGCCAATTGTCAGCTGTGGGACTTTGGGCAAGTCACTTCACTTCTCTCTCTAAATCAACATCTCCAGCCCTGATCTCTGTCCCTCTGAAATCTCAAATTTCCTCCTGTCTTCAAGGAATCCCTACAAAAATGTCCTACCATCACCTCAAACTTAACATGTCTGAAAGAGAACTCCTTATCTTCCCACTCTGTCCTCCCTGTCTTCCCTGTGACTTTCTCATCACTATACACAGCACTACCATCCTTCTTGCCTCACAAGCCCGCAACCCTGGTATTGTTCTTGACTCTTTTTTTTTTTAATGGCATTTATTAAGTGCTTACTATGTGCAAAGCACTGTTCTAAGTGCTGGAGAGGTTACAAGATGATCAGGTTGTCCCACGGGGGGGCTCACAGTCTTCATCCCCATTTTCCAGATGAGTTAACTGAGGCCCAGAGAAGTTAAGTGACTCCTCTCTCTCATCTAATCTATCACTGAATCCTGTCTGTTCAAACTTCACAAGATTACTAAACTACATCCTCTCCTTTCTATCCAAACTGCTTCTATGCTAATCCAAGCATTTTAGCTTTCCCGCCTTGATTACTGTAGTCATTCATTCAGTTGTATTTATTGAGTGCTTCCTCTGTGCGGAGCACTACACTAAGCACTTGGAAAAGTACACTTGGGAGAAGCAGCGTGGCATAGTGGATAGAGCACAGGCCTGAGAGTCAAAAGGTCATGGTTTGCAATCCTGCCACTGCCACTTCATCAATCGTATTTATTGAGCGCTTACTATGTGCAGAGCACTGTACTAAGTGCTTGTCTGTTGTGTGACCTTGGACAAGTCACTTCTTTGTGCCTCGGTTTCCTCATCTGCAAAGTGGGGGTTGAGACTGTGAGCCCTACATGGGACAGGGACTGAGTCCAACCTGATTTACTTGTATCCACCCCGGCACTTAGTACAGTGCCTGGCACATAGTAAGCACTTAACAAATACCATTATTATTAATACCACAATAAACAGACACATTCTCTGCCCATAATGAGTTTACAATCTAGAGGAGGAGTATCAGCCTCCTTGCTGATGTCCCTTCCTCCAGTCTCACCCCACTCCAGTCAGTGCTGCCCAGATCATTTTTCTACACAATTCCTTTAGTCCATCTACTTCTCACGAGCCTACAGTGGTTGCCCATCCACCAGCACCACAAACAGAAACTCCTTGACTTTAAACTCATTGACTTTAAAGCATTCAGTCACCTTACCTCCTCCTACCTCATCTCATTACTTTCTTACTACAGCCCAGCCAACACATTTTACTCCTCCAGTACCAACCTACTCACTGTGTAGCTTGCTGCTCACCTCTTGCCCACATTCTACCTCTGGCCTGAAACATCCTCCCTTTTCATATCTGACAGACGATTACACTCCCCACCTTCAAAGCCTTTTTGAAGGCACATCTCTTCCAAGAGGCTTTCCCTGACTAAGCCCTCATTTCCTCTTTTCCCACTGCATCACCTTGACTTCCTCTCTTTTATTCACCACCCTGCCCCTCCAGCCCCACAGCATTTATGTACATATCTGTAATTTGTTTATTCATATTATGTCTAGTCTGTACATTTGTTTTGGGCAGGAAATGTCTGTTATGTTGTTTGTTATAATAATAATAATAATTATGGTATTTATTAAAGGCCTACAATGTGCCATGCGCTGTTCTGAGCTCTGGGGTGGATACAAGGTAATTAGGTTGTCCCACATTGGGGCTCACAGTCTTAATCCCCATTTTACAGATAAAGTAACTGAGGCAAAGAAAAAGCCAAGTAGCTTGCCCAAGGTAACACAGCAGACAAGTGGTGGAGCCAGGGTTAGAACCCCTGTCCTCTGACTCCCAAGCCCAGGCTCTTTCCACTATGCCATGCTGCTTCTCCCAAATAGTATAATCTCGTGAACACTTAGTTCAGTGTCCTGCACAAAGTAATCACTCAATAAATATGATTGATTGATTGATTGAACTATCATCTATAAGCAGATGATTCCCAAACCTACATCTCCAGGGCTGATCTCTCTCCTACACTTCAGTCTCTTGTTTCCTCCTCCCTTCAGAATAGCTCTACTTGGATGTCACGCCAACACCTCAAACTTAACATGTGCAAAGCAGAACTCCTTATATTCCCACCCAAACCCTGTCCACCACCAGACTTTACCATCACAGTAGACAGCACCACGATCTTCTATCTCACAATCCCATAACTTTGGCATTATCTTCTCTCCCATTCAGTCTTCATGTTCCATCTGTCACCAAATCCTGTCAATTCAACCTTCACAACTTTACTAAAATCCACCCTTTCTTCATTCAATCATATTTATTGAGCATTTACTGTGTGCAGAGCACTGTACTAAATTCTTGGAAAGTGAAATTCGGCAACAAATCTCCATCCTAACTGCTACAACGTAAATTCCAGCACTTATCCTTACCCAGCTTTGATTGCTGCATGAGGCTTCTCGTTGACCTTCCTTCCTTTCTTCTCTGTCTCCCCAATTCAGTCCATACTTCATGCTACTGTTCAGAACATTTTTTTCGCTTACTGTGTACCAATAATAATATAATAACACTTCTCATATTATGTCTGTCTCTCCCCTTTCCAGTCCATGCTTCACTCTGTTGCTGGGATCGTTTTTCTAAAAAAAAAGTCAAATCTCTTTCAAAAGACCCTCCCAAACTAAGCCTTCTTTTCTCTTATTGCCTCTCTCTTCTGGATTGCTGATGCATTTGAGTCTGTATCCTTTATGCACATTACGGTATTCACCCAGCTATCAGTCCCACAGCACTTCTGTAATAAATCTGTTATTTCTCATTTATATTAATGTCTGTTGCCCCTTTGAGGCTGTAAGCTCTCTGTGGTCAGGGAATGTGTCTACCAACTCTGTTGAATTGTATTCTCCCAAGTGCTTAGTACAATGTTGTGCACACAGTAAGCACTCAATGAGTACCATTGATTGAGTGAATCAACATTCCAGTAATACGATAGGGATTAAGATTTCCAATTCCTGGGATTTCCATCCATGCCTGACCTGATTGAGAATCGGAAATATATTGGGTTTTTTCCCCTGAGTAGTGAACAGAAAAAGATTAACATTTACCACATTGAAGATGTGACCAGGGTGAATATTAGTCCATTGTCACAAGGGATAAATTTAACCTAATTTTTGATTCCTTCAAGCACTAAACTGTAAGCTCCTTTGGGGCAGGGAATGTGCCTACCAACTCTGTTGTATTTCAATAATTATAATAGTGATGATGGTATTTGTTAAGCGCTTTACAATATGCCAGGCACTGTACTAAGTGCTGGGGTAGATACAAGATAATCAGGTTGGACAGAGTCCATGTCCCACATGGGGCTCACAATCTTAATCCCCATTTTGCAGATGAGTTAACTGAGGCACAGAGAAATGAAGTGACATACCAAAGGGCATACAGCAGGATCTACACACCACTGACTAATTGCACAGAGCTAGAGATCAACAAATACTACTTACTGACTGACTGATAAAATGATTTGTTTCTTAATGCAACAATCTGTGAAGTACTAGTAAGCTATTAAAATGGAACCATTATCACACTTCAGTTTGGAAGAATTGTAAAATGTTAGGTAAAGACCATGCAGACAGGGTTTCTTTTTCCTGAAAAGGTGGCAGCCTCCAAACTGTCAACTCCCTTAGGCAAGGAACATGCCTATCAAATCTGTTGTACTATACTCTCCCCGGCACTTAGTGCAGTGCTCTGCACACTGTAAGCGCCCAATAAGTACCACTGATTGAGTCAAAACTCTTGCATGCCTCTTATTTAGCTAGTCATCTTTATGATTAGCAGTATCTTCTCCCAGGCCACTATCTGCCCTGCTTGCTCCTTTCTCACCATTGTACCCACTTGGCAGAAATCTTTTCTTGCCTTGAGGCTCTGCTCTCATAGTTATCATCATCATCAATCGTATTTATTGAGCGCTTACTGTGTGCAGAGCACTGTACTAAGCGCTTGGGAAGTACAAATTGGCAACATATAGAGACAGTCCCTACCCAACAGTGGGCTCACAGTCTAAAAGGGGGAGACAAAACCCAACATACTAACAAAATAAAATAAATAGAATAGATATGTAGAATAGATAGTTATGTAAAGAAAGGGTCAGGCCTTGGGGTTGGGAGGAAACCAAAAAACCTATTTGAGAGAGAGAGAGAGAGATCAGGATTCTTTGGGTGGATTTGAGGACAGTGTTAATGACATCTTCTTTAATCCACTTCATAATCATTCATTCCTGTACAAACATGTGTAAAAAGTGCATCTTTCTAAAGTGCCTCAAGAAGGCAGCTTCTGACTCTGACCTGGTGATTCAGAGAAGCAGCATGGCTTAGAGGAAAGAGCCCAGGCTTGGGAGTAAGAGAATGTGGGTTCTAATCCCGGTTCTGCCACATGGCTGCTGTGTGACCTTGGGAAGCCACTTACCTTCTCTGTGCTTCAGTTATCTGTAAAAATAGGGATTAAGACTGTGAGCCCCACGTGGGACAACTTGATTACCTTGTTTGATCAGCGTGGCTCAGTGGAAAGAGCCCGAGCTTGAGAGTAAGAGGTCACGGGTTCAAATCCTACCTCTGCCGCTTGTCAGCTGTGTGACTTTGGGCAAATCGCTTAACTTCTCTGTGCCTCAGTTACCTCATCTGTAAAATGGGGATTAAGATTGTGAGCACCACATTGGACTACCTGATCATCTTGTATCCTCCCCAGCCCTTAGAACAGTGCTTTGTATATAGTAAGCGCTTAACACTAATACCAAAATTATTATTATTATTAAATACCATTATTATTATTATGTCTTTGAATCTTTGAATCTGAGTAGCGTATATGTTCTTAACCTTCTACAAAGATGTTTACCGCTTGTAGCTCTTACGTAAATATCATTTTACTCTATTACTCCTTCCTAACTGCAATTTATTTTAGTGCCTCTTTCCCCAGCTAGATTGGAAGGGAACAGCATGGCATAGTAGATAGAGCATGGACCCCGAAGTCAGAAGGTCATGGGTTCTAATCCCTGCTCTACCATTTGTCTACTGTGTGACCTTGGGTGAGTCACTTCACTTCTCTGGGCCTCAGTTACCTCATATGTAAAATGAGGATTAGGACTGTGAGCCCCACGTGGGTCAGGGACTGTGTTCAACCCTATTTCCTCGTATCTACCTTAGTGCTTACTACAGTGTCGGGAACAAAGTAAGCGCTTAACAAATATCACAGTTATCATTATTATTATTACTAATTCTACTGTATTCTCCCAAGTGCTTAGTACAGTCTTCTGTACACAGACACTAAATAAATAAAAATGATTGATTTGTGCTACATTTTGAAGTTTAATCCTATAGGCAGGATGTTCGTCTTTTGACCTCACCCATCTTCATACGATGATATCGGTAGCTTTTACTGGATCTTTGACACACATAAATTTCCTGATTACTTTAAAATGTGTTCTTGAAAGGAGACCTATAATAATAATAATGGCATTTATTAAGCGCTTACTATGTGCAAAGCACTGTTCTAAGACTTAAACACACTGCCTTACCCAGAGTGGTCCTTAGCTTCAAATATTTTAGTCTTCTTCACACAGGGCAATTCCTGCTAACCTTAGTTTACTACTTCAGTTTACTCTATGGAGTTTCACTGCCTGACGTGAGTGGTGCTATTGCTTGTTGTATTGGAACAGAAGGTTAATAACTTTTTAAAATTTATAGTGATGGCTAGTGACTTCTTTTTCCAACTGCAGTTGACAAAATCGTAATAATGATAATAATAGTTGTGTTATTTGTTAAACTCTTATTTTGTGCCAAGCACTTTGCACAGCATTGAAGTAGTTGCAAGATAATCTGATTGGATACAGTCCTTGTCCTGGAATAACACACCAACAGGATAGGTGCTTTGTTGTAAATGCTAAATTTAAATGAATTACCTAGGCATTTATTTGGTCTTAATACTCAAGTGAATATTCAAATACATATTTTCATTCCTTATACTCACCCTCTGTCGTTCCTGCTTCCTGTACTGTATTTTATCATCTGTTTCCCCCAATAGATTGCAAACTCCCTGAGGTCAGGAATCATGGCTACCAAGTCTGTTGTACACTCCCAAGCATTTAGTACAGTGCTCACCACGTAGTATGCATGCAATATTAATTGAGTGATTGTTCACTCAGCATGCTGTTGTAACTCTAATACATTATTTTCCCTTTCTTCTATTTCCTAGAACTTAAGCAGTGCCATTCTGGGTGGCCCACTGATCCATTCTTCGCGGTATTCCATCTTTGACCGTGGCACCAAATGATATTTTTTCTTAACTATAATTAGCTTGAAATATTCTCAGGAAACTACCCCTGAACTTCATTACTAACATTCTAACTTTGGCTAAGTTTCCAATTCCAAGAATACCCTTCCTAAGATTTATGACTAAATAATATTTAGTCAATAATTGAATATCAAATGGCTTTTGTGTTAAACTTGATATCCGTTCTTGTGTAGGAAATTCATTTTTCCAAAGGACTTTCACATCAAAACATCCAGTCCTTCTGCGTATATTTATACCTTGAACAATGTTGTATGTGTCTAGCTATCTCTTTCAGATTGTAAACCCCATGAGGGCAGGGACTGAATCTATTGTACCTAGCACAGTATTCTGTCTACAGTAAGTAACGAACTGATACCATTGATTGGAGGTTCAATATTCACAAACTACTTTCCCACATCTCTTATTTTTCTGTTGCTAATATTTCTTTCTTCAAACACATCTTTGGAAGGCAGCAGTCAATCAGTACTATTTATTAAGCACCTTTCATGTGAACGCAGTCTACTAAGCATTTGGGAAAATGCAATAGAATTAATATCCATGCCCCTGCCATAAAGAAGCTTTCATGTGGGGGTCAGTCCTGAAATAATTAACAACTAATGGAAATAATCACTCATCGGTATTTTCTGAGTGCTTATTGCGTGCAGAGCACTGTAGTAAGCACTTAGAATGCAACAAAGTAAGTAGATATGTTCCCTGCCTACAAGGAGTTTACAATATAGAGGTATTAAACATTTACTATTAGCAAAGCACTGAAGTAAATACTGGGAAAGATTTAGTTGTTGGGGATGGAAGGTTTTGTTTTTTTAATGGTATTTGTAAAATGTTTATTATGTTCCAGGCACTTACTAAGCATTGGGGTAGATAAAGATAATCAGGTTGGGCCCAATCCTAGTCCCACGTAAGGCTCACAGTCTTAATCCCCACTTTATAATAATAAAAATGGCATTTATTAAGTGCTTACTATGTGCAAAGCACTGTTCTAAGCCCTGGGGAGGTTACAAGGTGATCAGGTTGTCCTATGGGAGGGGGCTCACAGTGTTAATCCCCATTTTACAAATGAGGGAACTGAGGCCCAGAGAAGTTAAGTGACTTGCCCAAAGTCACACAGCTGACAATTGGCAGAGCCGGGATTTGAACCCATGACCTCAGACTCCAAAGCCTGGGCTCTTTCCACTGAGCCACGCTGGTATCTGAGGCACAGAGAAATGATGTGACTTTCCCAAGGGCGCAGAGCAGAGAAGTGGCAGAGCCAGAAATAGAACCCAAGTCCTCCAACTCCCAACCCCAAATTCTTTCCCTTTGGCCACACTGCTGAGCTGGACAGATACATAAATAAAAAATAGAACCAAAAAATAAAAACAAAAGAAGGAACAAGGGTAAAAATGAATAAGCTCAGAATACTAAGACATTGAGACTATTGTGATGGCTCAGTCTGACAGTCACATATCTAGCACAGCCCCAACCATGGCTGAGGTTTCTTGCAAATTCTAAAAGTTGTACAGTCTTCATGCTACTGGTGGTGGAGTCCTTCCAAGGTGGGAGCAGGAGCCCATGGGAGTCCAGCCTGGCTGCACCACTTGCCTGCTGTGTGAATTGGGCAAGTCCCTTCACTTCTCTGTGCCTCAGTTAACCTCATCTGTAAAATGGAGATTGAGACTGTGAGCCCCACATGGGACAGGGACTGTGTCTCCCTTGATTTGCTTGTCTCCACCCCAGTGCTTAGAAAAGTGCCAGCACATTGGAAGCACTTAAAAATACTACTATTACGATGATGATGATGATCATCATCATCTCTCCTGGGCAGAATGCCAGCAGTCTGCTGTTAGGGGATTGGTTTTAAGAAGACAGAGAAAAAAGGGGATATGTATACAAGTTAGTGCTTAACTAACAGGGTAAGATCATCATCAATCGTATTTATTGAGCGCTTACTATGTGCAGAGCACTGTACTAAGTGCTTGGGAAGTACAAGTTGGCAACATAGAGAGACAGTCCCTACCCAACAGTGGGCTCACAGTTACTTTAGATCCATAAATACTACCAGAAGTTGTTAGGTCACAGATGCTCAAGTGCTGCAGATGTGCTGAGTTGGGAACTGGTAACTAGCTTACTCTTCTATCAAATAGGGGGTAATAAGTCTGCCATTCTATACTTCACAGAGATGTTATGTAGACAAAATGAGAATTAAAGAGAGCATGTTTTGGTAAAATGAAAAGATTACATGAATGCAATGTATCATTTTCTGCTTATCACCCGGGGTGAAGCAGTGTTCTTTTTTTCTTGTTTTGAATTTAAGCCAAATGACTGACATACAGTACAGATTTGGGACTTGTAGTGGCTCTGACACAATGGGTGGGGGGATTCATTCATTCATTCAGTCGCATTTATTGAGGGCTTACTGTGTGCAGAACACAGAACTAAGAGCTTGGGAAGTACAAGTCAGCAACATATAGAGATAATCCCTACCCGACAACAGGCTCACACTCTAGGATGGGGAGACAGACCACAGAACAAAGCATGTAGACAGGTGTCAAAATCGTCAGAATAAATAGAATTACAGCTATATGCACATCATTAACAAAATAAATAGAATAGTAAGTATGTACAACTAAAATAAATAGAGTAATAAATCTGTACAAATATATACAAGGGCAGAAGGGAAGGAGGTAGGGCCGGAGGGATCGGAAGGAGGAGAGGAAAAAGGGGGCTCAGTCTGGGAAGGCCTCCTGGAGGAGGTGAGCTCTCAGTAGGGCTTTGAAGGGAGGAAGAGAGCTAGCTTGGCGGATGGGCAGAGGGAGGGCATTCCAGGCCCGGGGGATGACGTGGGCCGGGGGTCGATGGCGGGACAGGCGAGAACGAGGCACAGTGAGGAGGTTAGCAGTGGAGGAGCGGAGGGTGCGGGCTGGGCTGGAGAAGGAGAGAAGGGAGGTGAGGTAGGACAAGGTTTTTGTGGGCAGGGGTTGTCTCCCTTCATTGCTGTATTGTATTTTCGAAGTGCTTCGTACAGTGCTCTGCACACAGTAAGCACTCAATAAATACGATTGAATGAATGAATGAATGAAAGCATATTGTTTTGGGAGTTCCCTTTGCTATGCTACTGGAAGAGAGAGCTTCAGGCAGGGGGGTCTTGGTGGGTGAGAGATTGTCTACTCCCCAGATTCTGTGCTGCTGAGGTGATGACGAGGCTGGTTATCAAGGCATACTCCATCTCACTGCTAAAAAGATTCTGTTGATTAATAATAATTGTGGTATTTGTTAAGCACTTAGTATGAGCCAGATACTGTACTAAGCGCTGGGGTGGATACAAGCAAATCGGGTTGGACACAGTCCCTGTCCCACTTGGAGCTCACAGTCTGAAGAAGCGTGGCTCAGTGGAAAGAGCACGGGCTTGGGAGCCAGAGGTCATGGGTTCAAAGCCCCGCTCTGCCGCTTGTCAGCTGTGTGACTTTGGGCAAGTCACTTAACTTCTCTGTGCCTCAGTTACCTCATCTGGAAAATGGGGATTAAGACTGTGAGCCCCACATAAACAATGCTTTGCACATAGTAAGCACTTAACAAATACCATCATTGTTATTATTATGAATTCCCAGTTTACAGATGAGGGAACTGAGGCACAGGGAAGTAAAGTGACTTGCCTAAGGGTACACAACAGACAAGTGGCAGAGCTGGCTTTAGAACCTAGATCCTTCTGTATCTGTATATGTGTACATATATTTGTACGTATTTATTACTCTCTTTATTTTATTTGTACATATTTATTCTACTTATTTTATTTTGTTAATATGTTTTGTTTTGTTGTCTGTCTCCCCCTTCTAGACTGTGAGCCCGCTGTTGAGTAGGGACCATCTCTATGTGTTGCCGACTTGTACTTCCCAAGCGCTTAGTACAGTGCTCTGCACACAGTAAGCGCTCAATAAATATGACTGAATGAATGAATCCTTCTGACTCAAAGGCCCCAGTGCTTCTCAAGTAAGCCCCCTCTAGAGTGTAAGCACTTTATGGGCAGGGGCTCTGTCTGTTTATTGTTGTACTGTACTCTCCAAAGCACTTAGTACAGTGCTCTGCACACAGTAAGTTCTCAGTAAATACAATTGAATGAACTGAATGCATGAATCAATGAACCAAATAATAGGTAATTGATATTCAGATCCTGATCACTCCAGGGCAAGTTGCAGGTGCAGAGTGTAGAGAAACTGGGTATTTGGGGGAGTTCTTGATTTGATATTTACAAAAAGGAGCAGCTATTTGAGGAAGGTAAGATTGAAAATAGATTTAGAGAAAGCGAACAGTTAGAGGATAAGAATTTAGAATCCCGTAAACAGAAAGAACTATCAGCAAGATTGAAAAATAATGAATTTTGGGAGGCAGATTTCAACTTAATTGAATGCAGAAATGAGTGTGAAGGCCTGGAGCTACCTTTGTAAGCCAGAATGCAGACCTCTGGATCTGCAGTGCCGTGACACGTGGCAGAATGTGTTGAAGCAGCAATAATATTTAATTAATGCTGAATAATTGGTTTCTTCACTAATCATTAAGAAATTTAAAAAAATGCTTTTTTGTTTTTCTAAAAAAATTACCTTTTATCCCCTGTAGGCTTTATCCTTTCCAGGTGAGTTTTTAACTGTTCCTTTCCGTGAATTGTACCATTCCAAGGCCTAATAATAATAATTATAAAAATAATGTTGGTATTTGTGAAGTGCTTACTATGTGCCAAGCACTGTTCTAAGCACTGGGATAGATACAAGGTAATCAGGTTGTCTCACGTGGGGCTCACAATCTTCATCCCCATTTCACAGATGAGGTAACTGACTCCTAGCCTGCGGCAGAGAACAACAGAATAGGGTTATTCAGTCAACTCCCAACTATACCGTGACTGGATATCCAAGTGGCAAATTTCCCGGCCTCATTCTTGTCTTCTTCATCTTGCTCTGCACACACTGCTAAGTGCTCTGTACACAGTAGATGCTCAATAAATATCACTGATTAATTGATCTTGTACTTAATGAATTGTTCGTCCATCCCCACTGAGGAAGGATGAACCCGGAAATAGAGAAGGACAATTTAATTAATTCAACTACTTTTTAGAAGCTCTTGAAAATGTTTAGATGGGGAAATAGGAGGAAATTAATGGCCAAAACAATGTCTGGAAGCTGGGGAAATAGGAGGAAAGTAATGGCCAAAATGATGTCTGGAGGCTTATCTGTTAATTTATTCATCCACATTTTCCCATATCCCCATTATCACAGAGTAATGAAGAGTCAGATTGTCTAATCACTAGGTGCAGTTATCATTTAAGGGCATACAAAAAATTGTACTCTTAGAAATCCCATTTAATAATAATAATAATAATGTTGGTATTTGTTAAGCGCTTACTATGTGCCAAGCACTGTTCTAAGCACTGGAGTGGATACAAGCTATTCAGGTTGTCCTGCGTAGGGCTCACAGTCTCCATCCCCATTTTACAGATGAGGTAACTGAGGCACAGAGAAGTTAAGTGACTCGCCCCAAGTCACACAGCTGACAAGCGGTGGAGCTGGGATTAGAACCTGTGACCTCTGACTCCCAAGCTCGGGCTCTTTCTACCAGGCCACGCTGCTTTTAAGTTTCTACTCTTCATCAAATAATACAATGACACCTATCTGATGCTTCTTGTGCGTTTGCTGAACTAAGTGCCTAAATGGGCGCTCAGAAGTGAATTAAACAAGAATAGTGCCTTTCCTCTCAGAAATTAAAATGTAAAACATTTCAGTCATACTTATTATAAAACACAGACTAAAAACAATTTTCTTGTTTTTGTTTCCTATATCGGAAAGGATTCCCTCTCTATTTTTAAGAGCCATTTGATTGTCAGTATTGTACTGACGTGCTTGTCAGACGCAGCATGGCTCAGTGGAAAGAGCCCGGGCTTGGGAGTCAGAGGTCATGGGTTCTAATCCTGCTCTGCCACTTGTCTGCTGTGTGACTTTGGGCAAGCCACTTCACTTCTCTGTGCCTCAGTTACCTCATGGGTATTAAGATTGTGAGCCCCATGTGGAACAACCTGATCACCTTGTATCCCCCCCATGCTTAGAACAGTGCTTTGCACATAGTAAGTGCTTAACAAATACCATCATCGTCATACCCACAATAAGTATGTTAACTAATGCCCTTTTGGATAGTTTTATTTGTTCCGATTATAAAATATTTGTATTGGCCTTGTAAGACAGCAGGTGCTCTCTGCTTTTTCTTGACTGGATCCGTTTATATTTTTAGCCAGAATTTCAATCTGAATATCTGGCAGCTAGTTCTCAAATCAGCATAGATTCAACTTGGATTTTTATCAGTCAGGTGACCTCCTACACTAAAGGTGCATTAGAGCGTGAGCCTCCAATGGGATGGAGACCATTTGTAATTCTAATTTTCTCTCCCAATACTTAGTACAGAGTCGTGAAAATAGTAAGCACTTAAATACTTCTACTACGATGGGTATTACCTTCATCTCCTGTGGGGCCAGGACAATGGACGTGGAGTCCAGCCATTGTTGATGGATGCCCTGTGGTTTAAGGTTTGGGGGATAATGCTTGGGATGGGGCTCCATAGTTGACCTCTGGACTTCCCTTTTCCTCTCCGTCTCCTTCCCCTCTCCAGGCTAAATCCAGGCTAAGCCCTTGGGGAAGACCTTGACCCTAGTTGCTAGAAATGGATGTAAAGTTGACATGGTTACAGCTAGCACACTGACTGTATCAGCAATAACGACTTCAGAAACATTTCAACATTTGGACAGCTTAATATGAATGATTCATCAGATTCCTGCTTACCTAAGAAAGAGCACGGACAAACAGAGGATGGGAATGGAAGCTAAATATCCTTAAACTTCATTCTTAACATTTTCTCTGACTAATATTCTAAGCCTCTTTCTCAAGGAGTAGATAGAATATTCTCACTAAAGTACTAAGAGTAATGGTAATTGTGATAATTTAAACTGAGGCACAGATAATTTAAGTGACTTGCCCAAGGTTACACAACAAGCAAGTGGTAGAATCAGGTTTAGAACCCAGGATGTCTGACTTCCAAGTTTGTGCTCTTTCCACTAGGACATGCTACTGCTATATGCCAAGCATTGTGCTAAGTGCTAGGGCAGATAAATATTACTTACAGTATTTGTAAAGTGCTTACTATGTGCCAGGTACTGTACTATATAAGATGATCAGACATACTCCCTATCCCGTATGGGTTTCATATTTGTAGTCTTTGGTGAAGTGCTGGGATTGAGCATGCAGAGTAATTTTATTTCTTTGCTTTGGTTGTTGGCCCATTTCCTGCATCTGGTTGGGTTCAAACTTGATATATATATATATATATATATATATATATATACATATATATATATATATATATATATATATTGTGTGTGTGTGTGTGTACATGCATACCAATTGATCAGTCATATTTATTGAGTGCTTACTGTGTGCAGAGCATTATACTAAGCTCTTGGCAGAGTACAATATAACAGAGTTGGTAGATACATTCTGTACCCACAGTAAGCCTACAGTCTTGTGGGGGAGATAGATACTACTATAAATGATATAAATATATTAAGAGAAGCAGTGTGGCACTGCTTTCCACTACAATGGCAGTAGTGGAAAGAGCATGAACTTGGGTGTCAGTGGACATGGGTTCTAATCCTGCCTCCACCACTTGTTTGCTATGTGACTTGGGGCAAGCCTCTTAACGTCTCTGCGCCTCCTCAGTTATCTCATCTGTAAAATGGTGATTAAGACTGAGCCCCACGAGGGACAGCCTGATTACCTTGTATCTACCCCCAGTGCTTAGAACAGTGCTTGGCACGTAGTAAGTGCTTAACAAATAGCATTATTATTATTATTATAATTATTAAATAAATTCATTATGATGCTGTGGGCCTGAGGGCGGGGTGAATAAAGTGTACAAATCCAAGTGCATGGGTGATGCAGAAGGGAGAGGGTGTTAGGGGAATCAGAGCTTGGTCAGGGAAGGCCTCTGGGAGGAGATGTGATTTTAATAAGGCTTTGAAGGTGGGGAGGGTGGTGGTCTCTCAGATGTCAATCAATCAGTCGTATTTATTGAGCCTTACTCTGTACAGAGCACTGTACTAAGAACTTGGGAGACAATGAGCTTATAGTTTAGAGGAATAAGCTTGCAGTCACCTGTCTTCATGTTTTGTTTTGTTGTCTGTCTCCCCCTCCTAGACTGTGAGCCCATTGTTGGGTAGGGACTGTCTCTATATGTTGCCGACTTGTACTTCCCAAGCGATTAGTGCAGTGCTCTGCACACAGTAAGCGTTCAATAAATACGATTGAATGAATGTATGAAAGAGGAGATTCAGAGAAGCAGCGTCGCTCGGTGGAAAGAGCACGGGCTTTGGAGTCTGAGGTCATGGGTTCAAATCCCAGCTCTGCCAATTGTCAGCTGTGTGACTTTGGGCAAGTCACTTAACTTCTCTGGACCTCAGTTCCCTCATCTGTAAAATGGGGATTAAGACTGTGAGCCCCCCGGGGGACAACCTGATCACCTTGTAACCTCCCCAGCGCTTAGAACAGTGCTTTGCACATACTAAGTGCTTAATAAATGCCATCATCATTATTATTATTATTATTCCAAGCCAGTGGAAGGATGTGGGCAAGGGGTAGGCAGTGAGATAGAAGAGACTGGATTACAGTGAATGGGGTGGTGTTAGAAGAGTGAAGTGGACGTGCTGGTTTGTAATAGAAAATCAGTGAGGTAAGATAGAACGGTTGGGCAAGGTGATTGATGTTTTAAAGTCAATGGCAAGGAGTTTCTGCTTGATGCAGAGGTGAATGGGCAATCACTAGAGGTTTTTTTTTTTTAGAAAAGTGACCTGGGCAGCAGAGTGAAGTATTAGCTGGAGTAGGGAGAGGCAGGCGACAGGGAGGTCAGCAAGGAGATTGATGCAGTAGTCCAGGCAGTCCACAAGTGCTTAGATCACCATGGTAGCAGGTTGGATGGAGAAGAAAATGTGGATTTTAGTAATGTGGAGCTAGAACCAACAAGATGCAGTGACAGATTGGATTGGTGGGTTAAATGAGAGACATGAGTCGAGGTTGCTGACAAGTTTCTGGGCCTTGTGAGATAGGGAGGAGGTGGGCTGTCTAGAGTGATGGGAAATAATAATAATAATGATAATGGCATTTATTAAGTGCTTACTATGTGCAAAGCACTGTTCTAAGTGCTGAGGAGGTTACAAGGCAATCAGGTTGTCCCACAGGGGGCTCACAGTCTTCATCCCCATTGTACAGATGAGGGAACTGAGGCACACAGAAGTTAAGTGACTTGCCCAAAGTCCCACAGCTGACAATTGGCAGAGCCGGGATTCGAACCCATGACCTCTGACTCCAAAGCCCGTGCTCTTTCCACTGAGCCACGCTGCTTTTGGGAAGATGAGGAGTTCTGTTTTGGACATTTATATTGGCGCCAGGCCAGAATTATCTGTTAAGGATCAATAAAAACCTCTTTTAGCCAAGATACTTCAGGTGGTAAGGTCAAATATTAGTGGCTAGAGGTGCTATCAGTGACTGGGCTGTTTAGGTGACCTTAACATTCGAGGATGCACGCATGCCTCTGTTATCACCTCCGACCCACAGCTAACACTCGGTGCCCACACTGACCAGATGGACAGAGGGCATTTACGATTTTCCATACTCCCATCTGGGTGGTCACAGGGCAGTCCCATAGAAGGGTGAGGCGTAAGTGCTGTGCTTATCCCTCTCCCTCTCACTGGATCGAAAATAATAAACACAGTATTTAAGTGGCAGGTATGAGCCAGTGTCCTGCTTTATTTTTTCATTTTTCTTGCTACAATGTTCACTTATGTGTACATGATAAATGTGTTCTCTACTGTACAGTAAATTGTACTATACAATGATTGCTCATTATCCTCCCCATCTCTCAAGCTGTTAACCTTGGCATTATCCTTGACTCCTCCCTCTCTTTCAACCCCCATACTTGGTCTGCCAAATCCTGTTGTTTTTTGCTCCACAGCAATTTCAGGATCATTGTCTCCAACCAAATGGCCACCATGCCAGTAAAAGCGTTTATCACATGCAACTCACGCGTGAGCATTGTCATTGACCTCCTGTCTCCTATCTCTCTCCCCTTCAATCCACAATTCTCGCTGCTGCCCAGATCATTTTTCTCAAACGCCCTTCATCTCGATTCTCCCCACTTCTGAGAAAATACCAATGGTGGCACATGACTTAGTGGATAGGGCATGGGCGTAGGAGTCAGAGGGTCATTGGTTCCAATCCTGGCTCTGCCATCTGTCTGCTGCATGACCTTGGGAAAGTCACTTTACTTCTCTGTGCCTCAGTTACTTCATCTGCAAAATGGGGATTGAGACTGCGAGCTCCACATAGGTCAGGGACTAAGTCCAGCTCGATTTGCTTATATCTACTCTAGCACGTAGTACAGCACTCGGCACATAGTAGCCACTTAAGAAATACCACAATCAGTATTCTCCTCCATGTAAATCACAAACTCCTGGTCATGGATTAGAGCACTCAATCTGTTCTCTCCTTCCTACTCATCCACTTTCTCCTCACACAACATCCAGACTCACGTTCTTCACTGTGAGCCCACTGTTGGGTAGGGACTGTCTCTATATGTTGCCAACTTGTACTTCCCAAGCGCTTAGTACAGTGCTCTGCACACAGTAAGTGCTCAATAAATATGATTGATTGATTGATTGATTACTCTGGTGCTAACCTATTCATTCTCATCTTTCCCACTACCGACCCCTTACTCACATCCTCCCCACTATCTGGTTCTCCCTCTCTTTCAGATGTGAAAGACCACTGCCCTCTCCACTTCAAAGCCTTCCAAAATCACATCTCCTCCAGGAGATCTTCCCTGATTAATCTCTACTTGTATATGTATTTGTACAGATCTAGTACTCTATTTTACTTGTACATATTTACTATTCTATTTATTTTGTTAATGATGTGCATTTAGCTTTAATTCTATTTGTTCTGATGACTTTGACACCTGTCTGCATGTTTTGTTGTCTGTCTCCCCGTTCTAGACTGTGAGCCCGTTGTTGGTCTCACGGCAATAGTGAGACCGTCTCTGTATGTTGCCAACTTGTAGTTCACAAGTGCTTAGTACAGTGCTCTGCACACAGTAAGCGCTCAGTAAATATGATTGAATGAATGAATATCCTCCATACCCCACATCATTATGTATGTAATAACCGCCCACTAGCCTTTATTGCACAAATTGTATATACTTGACTGCAACTTTCATTCATTCAGTCGCATTTATTGAGCTCTTACTGTGTGCAGAGCACTGTACTAAGCACTTGGAAAGTACAATTGCTTTAGTACTTATCTATCTCACTCCTTTTTGAAGGCAGGGATCATGTCTGCTAATTTTCCTGTATTGTCATAAAAGCTCAGAACAATACTGTGTCCACAGTAGGTACCCAGAAGAAGTGCAGCCTAGTGGATAGAGCACAATCCTGGGAGTCAGAAGGACCTGGGTTCCAATCCCAGCTCCACCACTTGTTTGCTGTATGACTTTGGGCAAGTCACTTCTCTGTTCTTCAGTTACCTCATCCATCCAAAATTGGGATTGAGCTTGTGAGTCCCGTGTGGAACTTGGACTGTGTCCTTCCTTATTAGCTTGTATCTACCCCAGCACCTAGTTCAGTGTTTGGTACGTAATAAGCACCTAAAAAATTCCATTAAAAAATACTACTGATGAATTGATTTATTCAGTTTCTAGAGATGGTTTCGTGTATAAGTAGATGTTGAGCCTGCCATTACTGACCTGTCTGGAGAAAGAGGAGTTTCTTATTGGATACATATGAAGTATAAGAGGGGAAGTATGGGATTAGTTTTGTTTGTTGGCTGGTTGGTTTTTTCCTCTTACTGCTATTGAAAAGGAAATTCTAGGTGGAAGGAAACCTGTCTTATATGATTTGTTTTCTTTATAGGGACTTTATAACCCAAATCAACAATTAAATCACTATTTATGATTTTCATACAGGGCTTTCTGTTGGATTTTATTGTCCCACACAAAGTGTCTTTTTCTATCAGGGAAAAAAAAATTAGGTAGCATCAGCTATAATGTTTTCTAAAGGATGTTCCTCAGACCCTTCATCTTTTTCACAAATTTTTTACTGTTGTTTATTGCCGATGGACAAGTATGAGTTGTTAATCACTTCTGAAAATATTGGCATTGACAGCCAAATTGGGCCTTACAGCAGAGCTCTGAGGAGGAGCTGGCTTGCTTATGAATGCTAAATTGCCGTTTTCAGGGTTGTGCCGCATCATAGCTAGGCTCTATTTCCTAAGATCCCTGGAGATGTTTTGGTGTATTATTAGTCATATTCTCTGATCTGGAAGAAAATAAACAGCAGTTGCTGCCTTGTCTCCAGCTCTTTCCAGTTTCCTCAAGCAATCCAGCGACAGTATGCACATTGAGGGCCTACTGTAAGCAGAGAACTGTACTTCG
Source organism: Tachyglossus aculeatus (assembly GCF_015852505.1). Lineage (NCBI taxonomy): Eukaryota > Metazoa > Chordata > Mammalia > Monotremata > Tachyglossidae > Tachyglossus > Tachyglossus aculeatus. The sequence continues at coordinate 86,059,416 of NC_052066.1, forward strand.
TAGACAGGGTCCCTGTCCTCAAGGGGTTTATAATCTCGAGGTGGAGATTGACACTTAATAATAATAATAATAATAATAATAATAATTAATAGCATTTGTTAAGCGCTTACTGTATGCCAAACATTTTCTAAGTGCTGGAGGAGATACTACTAGGTAATCTGGTTGTCCCACATCGGGCTCATAGTCTTAATCCTCATTTTACAGTTGAGGTAACTGAAGCACAGAGAAGTGAAGTGAACTTGCCCAAAGTCATGCAGCTGACAAGTGACGGAGCTGGGATTAGAACCCAAGACCTCTGACTCCCAAGCCTGGGCTCTTTCTACTGAGCCATGCTGCTTCTCAACAAATATACACAAGAGCTGTGGGGAGGGGGTAGAGCAGAGGGAGGTAGTAGGGACAGATGAGTCACAGAAATGTGAAATGACTAGTCCAAAGTCACCAGCAGACAAATGATGGAGCTGGGATTTGAACCCATGACCTTGGGACTCCAAGGTCGGTGCTCTACCCACTTCGCCAAGCTGCTTCCTGAAGTAAATCACATATTAGGAAGATGTTTGGCAATGCAGAAATATGTCTATGTAAGTTTAAGAGAGACTGCAAATAGATAAATGCTTAGATGTATGTATTTTTATTATAATAATAATGATGGTATTTGTTAAGCACTTACCATATGCAAAGCACTGTTCTAAGTGCTGGGGAGATACAAGGTGATCAGGTTGTCCCACGTGGGGCTCACAGTCTTAATTCCCATTTTACAGATGAGGGGATGAGGGAATGAGGCACTGAGAAGTTAAGTGACTTGCCCAAAGTCACACAGCTGACAGTTGGCAGAGCCTGGATTTGAATCCATGACCGCTGACTCCAAAGCCTGTGCTCTTTCCACTGAGCCACTCTACTTCTCTTTATAGGTGAAGCATAGTGGCTCAGTGAAAAGAGCACAAGCCTAGGAGTCAGAGGGTCAGGGTTCTAAGCCAAACTAAAACACTTGCCTGCTGTATGACCTAGGGAGAGTGCCTTAATTTCTCTGGACCCCAGTTTCCTTATCTATAAATCTTACACTCCCTTTTATTTAGACCACTCTTCAAGAACCTCCAGTGATTGCCCATCCACCTCCCCATCCAACAGAAAATCCTTCCCGCTGACTTTAAAGAAACGTCTTTACCAACTCTATTATATTGTGCTCTCTCAAAACACTTGGTACAGTGCCCTGCACACATTAAGCACTCAAATATGACAGATTGATTTAAACCACTCAATCCACTTGTCCCCTTGTTATTGCAAAATGTGCCCTTGTTCCCAGAGTTTAGTTTAATTTTTCAATTAAGCAACCAACCTTTACAAATATTTTGTTCTCCGGTTATTTCCAACTTTGTCTCACATCTAAAACTTGACCAGAACTTTTCACTGTTGTTCTTTTAACCCCATCTACTCTACTGACCTTTCTGTGGATATTCTTTCTATTTCCTGCCCTTGCAAATGACTTCTATCCCCTTTTCCAGAGCCAGAGTTGAGTCCCACCCTTTAGTGTTTTATTTTATTTTATTTTTGTAAATACCTCCAAATACAGACAACTCCCTAAAGTCACACCTATCTCAGACTTTAGCATAAGTACTGAGTGCAGGTGGTAACATTTTCCTGTCTAAGGTATTTTAAATGACTTATGTGGTAGACCTGCTTAACCTCTGAAGATAGAAGGAAAAAGAGAGATAAAATGATTCATCAGTATTTCTTCACTGCGACATGACCTTGAGGGTATGGTAATATGAATTTCCAGACTGTGAAGGCCTTTTTTTTCCCCCTTATCAAATGTTCTTCAGATCTGTTCCTAGTCATACGACCTCCTTGATAGCCTGATGGATGATCCTGAATTGTGCGTTAAATAATAGTCTGAACAAGAAACTCTCCAAGGTCACCTTGCAGGTGGAGTCTAATTTCATGCACCACAAGCCTTTTAGCTCAACAGAGATGGATATTTAGGTGTGGAGGGTAGAGGAATCTAGAAAAGCCGATTTCAGCCACCGAGACAGAGCCGTTTGTTGGAGCCACATACAATCTGCAAGTGGGAGCATGCCTCCCTAGGAGAGGCATATTTGTTTTTCCAAATGAAGTTTTCCACATCATTGCAGGTTTGGAAACAGTTGAGTGAAGGAAAGACCAACCTCCTTCCCAACTCCTGAGCACCAAAATGATGAAGAGGAATAATACGGTCAGGACTAGGAAAAGAAAAAGTTCAATTCTTACAATCCAGGTAGGCCAAAAGTAATCATTGCTCTGGGAAAAGGCAAACATTCCCTTCTTTCCCTTCCCCTGTCCCTTCCAGCTTCCTGCCCGTGGCCCAAGGTGATCTGTTGGATGTTACGGAGCATGGCACATACGTGCTCGGTCTCAGCATCCACTGGTGCATCAGGAATACCACTGGTAGGGGTGATAATAATAATGGAATGTGTTAAGTGCTTACTGTGTGTCCAGCACTGTTGTAAGTGCTGGGGTAGATACAAGCTATCACACCCTTAATTCACATTTTGCAGGTGAGGTAACTGAATCGTGGAGAAGTTAAGGGGCCTGCCCATGGCCACACAGCAGAGGAGTGGCAGTCGGGATTAGAAACACCGTGGCTTAGTGAGAAGCAGCATGGCTTTGTGGAAAGAGCTTGGGAGTCAGAGGTCATGGGTTCTAATCCTGCTCCACCACTTGTCAGCTGTGTGACTTTGGGCAAGTCACTCAACTTCTATGTACCCTCAGTTACCTCATCTGTAAAATGGGGATTAAGACTGTGAGCCCCATGTGGGGCGACCTGATAAGCTTGTACCTACCCTAGTGCTTGGCACATAGTAAGCGCTTAATGAATACTATTATTATTATTATTATTATTAGAACCTAGGTTCTTTTGAATCCAAGGCCCATTCTCTATCCACCGCAAGTGACACTGGGAAGCAGCCTGGCCTAGTGGATACAGCAGGGGACTGGGAGTAAGAAGATCCTGGGTTTCTAAATCCAGCTCCGCCACGTGACCTTGGGTAACTCACTTAACTTCTCCTGGCCTCAGTTCCCTCATCTGTAAAATGGGGATTATAAGATTGTGACTGACAGGGACTATGTCCAACCTGATGATCTTTAATCTACCCCAGCACCTAGAATGGTGTCTGGCACATAGTAAGCACTTAACAAATACCGCAACTATTACTATTTGTATTATTGTTATTACTGGGCAAAGCACCGTGACTACGTGACTGTCATAAATTCCTTCCTGCTGGTCCTCAATTCAGAGGCTTGTCCGGCATTTTTGGTAGGAGGTTCCATCACCGTCTTGTGGCATAGCAGGGACAAGTAGGAGAGACCATTTAATACTGTTGCTTTCAAACTATCAGTTAGTGGTATTTATTGAGAGCCTATTATGCTTATAGCACTGTATTAAGTGTTGGGAGAGGACAATACAGCATAATTAATGGACATGTTCCATACCCATAATGAGCTTACATTCTGGAGGGGGAAACAAACATTCATATAATTAATTTATAATAAACGATTTAAAGATACGTACATAAGCGCCTTGTGGTGAGGGAGTGAGGTGAAAGTCATATTTAATAAGCACATATAGTGTGCAGAGCACTGTACTAATTGTTGGGAGAATGCAATTTAACAGAGTCGGTGGACATGTTCCCTGCCCACAATGAGTTTACTGTCTATAAGAAGAGACAGGCATTATTATAAAACCATACATTATGGGTGTGGATATAAGTGATGTGAGGCTGAGGGATGGGTGAACAGAGGGAGTCAATCCAAATGCAAGGGTGACACGGAAAGGGGTGGGAGAAGAAGAAATGAGGGCTTAGACAGGGAAGACCTCTAGAGAGGGAGAAGACATGACTATAAATAAATAATTTATAGACATGTACTTGTAATGATAATAATCATGGCATTTGCTAAGTGCTTACCATGTGTCGGGCAGGGGTAGATACAATACTACTAGGGCAGACAGAGTCTCTGCCTCATATGGGACTCACAGTGACATTTGATGCCCCCTTTTAGACTGTGAGCCCACTGTTGGGTAGGGACTGTCTCTATATGTTGCCAACTTGTACTTCCCAAGCGCTTAGTACAGTGCTGTGCACACAGTAAGCGCTCAATAAATACGATTGATGATGATGATGATGCTGGAGAGATTCAGTTCAACGTGGCAAATAGCAGTTCTTGATAAGGCCCATTGTAGATTTTGGATAGCCTTTATCCTGGCTGTGACATCATATGTTCATTCCATCTTCCCATCTGTGTCCTCCCAGTCCCCCACGCCACCCTAACATGCAAAACTTTGATTCCTTTCCCGTCTTACCCCACAGTCCTACCTAATTCTTACTTCCCCAGTGCTTAGTTCCATACTCTGCACATAGTAAACACTCAATAAATACCTGTGATTGATTTTTTTCATGATATTTGTTAAGCATTTCCTATGTGCCAGGCACTGTGCTAAGTGCTGAGATACATGATAATCAGGTTGGACACAGTCCGTGCACCACATGGAGTTCACAGCCTTAATCCCCATTTTATAATGAGGTAACTGAAGCATAGAGAAGTGAAGTGACTTGCCCAAGATCACACAGCAGACAAGTGGCGCAGCCAGGATTAGAACCCAGGCCCTTCTGATTCCCAGGCCCATGCTCTCTCTACTAGGCCATGTCGTGATCTATTGATTGAACACATCTGACACAAGGCCCCTAACTAGTCCTGTGCTGTATTTTATTTTTTTAAGCTATGCCTTGCCATTTCCTGTCTTTTCCCTGGTTTGCAGTTCCTGCTGCCCAGGCTGCCAAAACTATAGAAACTGGATGCAGGGAGGGTTCCTTCATATGCCCCCTGCCATCAGGGTCCCATATATATATATATATATGTTTGTACATATTTATTACTCTATTTATTTATTTTACCTGTACATATCTATTCTATTTATTTTATTTTGTTGTATGTTTGGTTTTGTTCTCTGTCTCCCCCTTTTAGACTGTGAGCCCACTGTTGGGGTAGGGACTGTCTCTATATGTTGCCAACTTGTACTTCCCAAGTGCTTAGGACAGTGCTCTGCACATAGTAAGCGCTCAATAAATACGATTGATTGATTGATTCTATCCCCTTGCCCTAAAAATAAGTATGGTACTTGTTGAGCTCTTGCTATGTGCCCAGCACTGTTTTAAGCACTGGGGTAGATACAAGTTATGACTCCCAGGGCTGTGCTCTATCCAGTAAGCCATTCTGCTTCCCCAGAAGCCAGGGCCTGCAACTCAGGAAGCAGAAGTGTAAGGTGGAAATCTCTGGAGCAGGGGAAGACTATGGCGGGTTCAGGAATGTTGGGAGGAAGAGTGGAGATGCTACAGAGAAGTTTTCAAGAGTCACAGAGAAGGTATGAGAGTCGGGATGGAAGATTAATCATAGCTGTTCCTCCTGCTGGCTGTGTGACCTTGGAAAAGTCACTTCATTGCCCCGTGCCTCAGTTTCCTCATCTGTGAAATGGGGATTCACTAACTTTTCTACCTCTTAGACTATAAACACCAGGAACTGTGTCTAAACCTGATTATCTCATATCTACCCCAGTGACTGTGAGCCCACTGTTGGGTAGGGACTGTCTCTATATGTTGCCAACTTGTACTTCCGAAGTGCTTAATACAGTGCTCTGCACACAGTAAGCGCTCAATAAATACGATTGATGGATTGATTGATTAGTACAGTGTTTGGCATATAACAAGCACTTACCACCACAATTATCACTATTTAAGCTAATAGCAGGACTAAAATGTCACACAGGTCAGGTAAGAGGTATCCAACAGCTTGGGACACCGTGGCCTATTTGCTTTGGGAAAGAGGAACCAAATTCACCGTGCTGTTGTGGGAAAGATATAAAGACAGAAGCACTGGTGAATATAGGTTTGGGGAATTAAAATCTAGAGACTAGAAGTGACAGAAGGTGAAGGTTTGGAGAGCTCTAAGGGTAGAGGTGTTGAGAGATTCAGGATACTTTAGTGATATAAGAAGCATAGAAGAAGCAGAGAAGCAGCGTGGCTCAGTGGAAAGAGCACGGGCTTTGGAATCAGAGGTCATGGGTTCAAATCCCAGCTCTGCCAACTGTCAGCTGTGTGACTTTGGGCAGGTCACTTAACTTCTCTGTGCCTCAGTTACCTCATCTGTAAAATGGGGATTAAAACTGTGAGCCCCCCCGGGACAACCTGATCACCTTGTAACCTCTCCAGCACTTAGAACAGTGCTTTGCACATAGTAAGCACTTAACAAATACCACCATTATTGTTATATAAGATAACATTAAGGTTCTGACTTAAAAATAACTTAAGGAACTTACAGAAAATTGTATTCATGTATAAATTTTCATTCAATTTTTGTAATGAAAAAAATATTTCGTTATTATCAGAATGGGTGCAAGCCACCATATTGGGCTAGCTTAATGATCCATCCAGCACATTACGCTGCTTCTGACAGTGGCAGCGACGACTGCTATTTGGTAAATGTTGGTTCAAATGGAAAAAGATTTTGACTTTGAGGCAAGTTGCCTCCAGTTAACCCTGTGAGGCATTAGGCCTGGTCCCCTTCTGGAGTTTGGGAAAAATAAAGTCCCTTGACCTTGGGCTAGTTATGATCACGATGAGGCTTAGGCTTAGGAGGGGTAGGCGTCTCATTCAATCTACCTTCCATTGAGGTGGGAAATGCAGTAGAGTCTGTGCTGCACTCTGGTGCGAGAGGGAGAGCCCTCAGGTATTAAGGAGAAGCAGCGTGGCTCAGTAGAAAAGAGCTCGGGCTTTGGAGTCAGAGGTCGTGGATTCAAATCCCGGCTCTGTCAATTGTCAGCTGTGTGACTTTGGGCAAGTCACTTCACTTCTCAGTGACTCAGTTACCTCATCTGTAAAATGGGGATTAAGACTGCGAACCCCCTGTGGGACAACCTGATCACCTTGTAGAGAAGCAGCGTGGCTCAGTGGAAAGAACTCGGGTTTTGGAGTCAGAGGTTATGGATTCATACCCCGGCTCCGCCAATTGTCAGCTGTGTGACTTTGGGCAAGTCACTTAACTTCTCTGGGCCTCAGTTACCTCATCTGTAAAATGGGGATTAAGACTGTGAGCCCCCTGGGGTACAACCTGATCACCTTGTTACCTCCCCAGTGCTTAGAACAGTGCTTTGCATGTAGTAAGTGCTTAATAAAATGCCATTATTAAGAATTAATAATAATAATAATGGCATGCTGCTTCTCTGTAACCTCCCCAGTGCTTAGAACAGTTGGTTTTGTTCTCTGTCTCCCCCTTTTAGACTGTGAGCTCACTGTTGGGTAGGGACTGTCTCTATATGTTGCCAATTTGTACTTCCCAAGCACTTAGTACAGTGCTCTGCACACAGTAAGCGCTCAATAAATATGATTGATGATGATGATGATGATAGTAAGCGCTTAATAAATGCCATCATTATCATTATTATTATTATTAAGGAGGTCTTTCCTCCAGCCTTTCCTATAGTGAGAAGCAAAGTAGAGGATTCTCATTTACATTGGTCAAGTAGCAAAATCAAATTACTTGGCACCAGCATGGCAACTGCTGTGTTCAAATCCTGGGCAAGATAAACCCAGCACACTTAGAACAGTGGTTGATACAGACTAAGTGTTTAACAAATTCCATTATTATTATTATTAATGATACATCAGTTGACCCACTTCAAAAAGACCACACCAGTAATTTTGCTTGACTAGTTCACCCAAAGTGGTGAATAGGAGTTTAAAACCTTCTGACCCAGAATCTTCATCTTTTGCACTTAAAATTGTGGATCTGTTAATAAAAACTTTTCAGGTATTGGTAAGTCCTGCAGTACAGGTTGAAACCTGAATTTTGTCTAATGAAAAATCTGAGGCATGAAACCATGATGGAAGGGACTTGAAGAGAAAGCAGGACAATTCAACACAAGATAAATGAGATGGAAAAAAATGGGAATCAGTATACAGTATATTTTAAAATAGTTCCTCTAAAGCAAACATCTCTTCTACAGGTATGATTGATGTTTATAGCCTCCTGGAGTTTGAATCGTGCGTTAGTCCATGGCTTCACAGCCACTAGTTATCACAGTTGGATGAGCCCCTGTTGAATGAAATGCTGGTCTCTTCCCAAAGCAAGATGAGGAATTGTTAACCTTTCCAACACCTAATTGAGTACTTTGTCCTGCTGCCCAAACTGGCCACAGAAGACATAAGATAAAGGTCAGACTCAATGAATAGGGAAATGATTTCTTTCTCCGGAAAGTCCGTTCCCTGTTACTGTAAGATACGTTGAACGCCACTTGAGTTTGTGTCAGATTAAAGAAATTGAAATATCAACTATCTTGCCCTAAGAGGAGAAAAATGGCAAATCATTTCAGCACCTGGGCTTCACCTGAGCACTTGGGTTCTTGTACCTCCCGAAACCCTTATGTAGATAGCTTTCTACTCTCTTGTTCCTTCCTAGGTATAATTTATTTTAACATCTGTCTTCCCTGCAAGTTTGTAAACTCCTTCAAGGCAGGATTCCCATCTACTGACTCTGTTGTACTCTCCCGAGGGCTTAGTACAGTGCTCTGCACACAACAGGTGCTCAATAAATACAATTGATTGATTTAGTACAGTGCTTTGCACACAGTAAATGCTCAATAAACCTGATTGAATGAATTGATTCATTAAAGGAGATTTTGATTGGCTACATTGATAAACGTGTTTTCGAAGACAGAGCAAAATCTCTAAATTATGAATAAGGGAGTAGCAATAGTTCTATAGGTCACTGTCCGTACAGTATTTTATGGAAAGTTTAATTACCTAGTTCACAACTTGCCACTCTTCTTCTTTCCCTCCTCCTGTTCCTCCTCCTCCACCTTCTTCCTCCATCTCCTCCTTAGGTCCAACAACTCACACCTTTGCCAATGTCAACTCCATGGGTACTTTCATTTGATGGTAGCAAAAATTGTAACTTATATCGTGGGAGTAGAAGCAGCATGGCCTAGAGAATAGAATATGGGCCTGGAGTCAGAAGGATCTGGATTTTAAACCTTGCTCTGTCACCTGTCTGCTGTGTGACCTTGGCCAAGTCACTTTACTTCTCTGAGCCTCAGTTACCTCATTTGTAAAATAGGGATTAAGACTGCAAGCCCTAGGTGGGAATGGGACTGTCTTGTCATGCCGAGTCGTTTCGAACCCGTAGTGACACCATGGGCACATCTCTCCCAGAATGTCCCGCTCTCCATCTGCAATTGTTTTGGTAGTGTATCCATAGAGTTTTCTTGGTAAAAATATGGAATTGGTTTACCATTGCCTCCTTCCGCGCAAGTAAACTCAAGTCTCCACCCTTGACTCTCTCCCATTTTGCTGTTGCCCAGCATGCGTAAGGTTTGACTTGTAGCAGATTGCCTTCCACTCGCTAGCCAATGCCCAAGCTAGAGATGGAATGGGTAGGCCCCTGCTCAACTCTCCCTCCCCTAGCCGAGACTGGTAGAGTACTGGAAACTTTCCAGGTGCGACCCTGAGAGGGGACAGAGACTGCGTCCAACGTGATTAGATTGTATCTACCCTGGTACTTGGAACAGTGCCTGAATAGAGTAAGCATTTAACAAATGTTATTATTGTTAGTGCTTGCATTGTCATTCTACTTCATTCATATTTAGAGATCTTGCTCTGCCTTTGGAAACACGTGAAAAATCCCATTTTAATCAATATTGGGAGAAGTCAACCAAAATCAACTTCATTAGATCAATCAGTCAGTTGTATCTCTTGAGCACCCGTTGTGTGCAGAGAACTGTACTGAGCCCTTGAGAGCTCCTCCCTCCTCTCCCTCTCCATCCCTCCCGACTTACCTCCTTCCTCTCCCCACAGCACCTGTATATATGTATATATGTTTGTACGTATTTATTACTCTATTTATTTTACTTATATGTATTTATTCTTTTCATTTTATTCTGTTAATATGTTTTGTTTTGTTTTCTGTCTCCCCCTTCTAGACTGTGAGCCCACTGTTGGGTAGGGACCGTCTCTATATGTTGCCAACTTTTACTTCCCAAGTGCTTAGTACAGTGCTCTGCACACAGTAAGCGCTCAATAAATACGATTGAATGAACAAATGAATTGAGAGAGTACAACAGAGTTAGTGGACGGTAATTCTGCCTTGAAGGAATTTACAAACTTGCACGGGAGACAGGTGTTTAAATAAATTATATCTAGAAAGATATCCAGTTTTCTGTAGAGTACAGCAGCTATGTAGGAAAAAAGAAAGTTATCTAGACCCACGGGGACCTATTTCACCAAATCACAAAGAGTGTAGTGTTCTCCAGGAGGGAGGGGTCAGATATTTCATTTCCATCTAGCATGGCGTCGTGGAAAGATCCCAGGCCTGGGAACTGGGACACTTGAATTCTGATCTTGGTCTGCTACGTTCCTGCTGTGTAACCTTGGGAAAGTCACTTAACTTTTCTGGGCCTGAATTTCCTCGTCTATGAAATGGAGATCAAATACAGTTCTCCCTTCCCCTTAGACTGTGCACCACATAAGAGACAAAGACTGTCTGACAAGCTTATCTTGTCTCTACACCAGCACTTAGTACAGTATTTGATGCCTAGTGTTGAACAAATACTAATTATCATCATCATTATTCTTATTAACCTCATCATTATCATTAAGCCCCAGCAACCTCATTTAGGTCCCAGTGTTCGGTAAGCACTCCATTACTGCTTGATTCAGGGAAGGCAGTGGCTAAATGTCAAAATAAGAATAATAATGATGGCATTTATTAAGCACTTACTATGTAAAAAAGCACTGTTCTAAGCTCTGGATCTGCTTTCACTTGCCACCTTGGATTATGGCATATATTTGTAAGGGAGAGGAAAGAGCCCACCTACTGGTTTGTATACCTACTTTGAACTGGGACTATCTTCTCTCCTTTTTCTGCTCTTGAGAACCCTGAATTGCCCACTCGGATCACTCCAGGTCCTCCCACTCCTTGTCTTGTTATGTTTTATGCCGTCATGTCATCTCTGACCCGTAGCGACTCCATGGACACATCTCTCCCAGATCGCCCTACCTCCATCTCCGGTCACTCTGGTAGTTTATCCAAAGAGTTTTCTTGGTAAAAATAGGGAACTGATTTATCATTGCCTTTTTCCATGCAGTAAACCTGAGTCTCCACCCTGGACTCTCCCGTTCTGCTGTTGCCCAGCATAGCTGAGTTTTGACTTGTAGCAGACTGCTTTCCACTCTCCAGCCACTGCCCAAGCTAAGAATGGAATGGGTATACCTCTGCTTGACTCTCCCTCCCATAGCCAAGACTGGTAGAGTACTGGAAACTCTCCATATGTGATCCTGCGAGGGCCCCCTCCTTGTAGATACACCCATATAATGACATGTAGTAATTTTTTAATGGTAATAGAGGTAGAGAGTATAGAGAACCCTCCTGAAAATTTCCAGTGAAATTTAGAATAAATGTCAATTGGAGCTGCCCGCAGGAGACTGGCCCACATATGGAACCCCCTGAAAATATGGATCTTCTATACTACCATAAGTGTTGAAGTAGTGTCTACAAAATGAAGGCAGCCAAGGATGTTCATTTGTTCAATCGTATTTATTGAGCACTTACTGTGTGCAGAGCACTGTACTAAGCACTTAGGATGTTGGTTGGTTACCAGAAAATCCCGGGCAGGTGAGCAGAGTGAGCTGTCCATTAGGAATGCTAAGAGAGGGTGGTAGCAGGGAGGTAAGTAGGAGCTCTGGGGAGGCAGCCCACGTTCTCTTTGTTCCTCTCAAAGCTACCCTCCTATTACACCTCGCTATAACCTCTCCTGCCTTTCTCCCCTGGTGTGTGCTATTCCTCTGTCCTGATCTCTCCTCCCTCCACAATTCTCCCCACATTCAAGGACCTCCTAAATAATAATTCATAATAATGATGGTATTCCTCAAGTGCTTACTTTGTTGCCAGGCACTGTACTAAGCACTGGTGTGGATACAAGCAAATCAGGTTGGACAGGGTTCCCAGTCTTATTCCCCATTTTACAGATGAAGTAACTGAGAAGTGAAGTGACTTGCTTAAGGTCCCACAGCAGACAAATGGCAGCGCAGGAATTAGAACCCATGGCCTTCTGACCCCAGGCACATGCCCTATCCATTATGCCAAGCTGCTTCCTTAAAATACCACCTCTTCAAATAAGCCTATCCTGGTTAGTTCTCGGGATCCCAAATCATTGAAACCCAAGAGCCATCTCTAGCACTTAACCATCCAACCATTTTTGTATGAATGATAGTCAATTCTCCATTCAGTTATTTGTAGATACTTTTTTAATTTATCTGTTAAATGCTTACTATGAGCCTGGCACTGTACTGAGCTCCAGGGTGGATACAAGATAATCAATCAATCATATTGAACTCTTACTATGTGCAGAGTCCTATACTCAGCACTTGGGAGAGTTCAATACAACAGAATTAGTGACACATTCCCTGCCTATAACAAGTTTACAGTCTAGAGGGGAGGGACAGACATCAAACTGAATATAGCCCCTGTCCCAAATGAGGCTCACATCCTTAATCCCCATTTCACCATTGAGGGGACTGAGACCCAGATAATTTAAGTGACTTGCTCATGGTCACACAACAGTCAAGGGGCAGTTAAGACCCTGCTGAGAGCTCACCTCCTCCAGGAGGCCTTCCCAGACTGAGCCCCTTCCTTCCTCTCCCCCTCGCCCCCCTCTCCATCCCCCCATCTTACCTCCTTCCCTTCCCCACAGCACCTGTATATATGTATATATGTTTGTACATATTTATTACTCTATTTATTTTATTTGTACATATCTATTCTATTTATTTTATTTTGTTAGTATGTTTGGTTTTGTTCTCTGCCTCCCCCTTTTAGACTGTGAGCCCACTGTTGAGTAGGGACTGTCTCTATATGTTGCCAATTTGTACTTCCCAAGTGCTTAGTACAGTGCTCTGCACATAGTAAGCACTCAATAAATACGATTGATTGATGAAGGGGCAGAGTAGGGATTAGAACCCAAGTTCTGCCTTCTGGGTCCATGCTCTATCCACTAGGCCATGCTGCTTCACTTTTATGTGAGTCTCTCCCATTAGAGTTTAAGCTCCTCGTAGGTGGGGCAATTAAAGAGAAGCAGCGGGGCTCAGTGAAAAGAGCATGGGCTTGGGAGTCCGAGGTCATGGGTTCAAATCCCAGCTCTGCCACTTGTCAGCTGTGTGACCTCGGGCAAGCCACTTAACTTCTCTGTGCCTCAGTTACTTCATCTGTAAAATGGGGATTAAGACTGTGAGCCCCCTGTGGGACAACCTGATCACCTTGTAACCTCCCCAGCGCTTAGAACGGTGCTTTGCGCATAGTAAGCACTTAATAAATGCCATTAAAAAAAATTGGAGCCCTGGGTGCGTGTGCAAATACAAATACATATTTGAGTGTAAGTATCATTGTATGTGAAAATAAACCAAGCTTCTCCTACTAAATTCCTACTAGATGGTCTCAAGAAGAAAGAAAAAACAGTGTACGTATGAAGTACTTTTAGAGCATAAAAAATGGAATGATATTTCCCAACAGATCTGTAATGCGGAGGACAAGATGCCCAAAAGCTTTAAAATGTGAAGTGCTGAGAGATGTCTTAAGGTGTCTATTTCTTACTGCTAGAATTTCTACTCCATCCTGAAGAAGGACAGATGCAAGTCAGGAGCCTGGTGGGTCTGGGGTGACATGATAGCACTAGAGGGATTGAGATGTTTTTAATGATAATAATGGTGATAATAATGATGGCATTTGCTAAGTGCTTACTATGCACAAAGCACTGTTCTAAACACTGGGGGGGTACATTAATTCATTCAATCATATTTATTGAGTGTTTACTGTGTGCAGGGCTCACAGTCTTAATCTCCATTTTACAGATGAGGTAACTGAGGCTCAGAGAAATTAAGTGACTTGCCCAAGGTCACACAGCAGACATGTGTGGGAGCCGGGATTAGAACCCATGACCTCTGACTCCCAAGCCTGTGCTCTTTCCACGGAGCCATGCTACTTCTCAAAGGGGGAGGGATGTCTGCCTTCACCCTCTAGACTGTGAGTTCGTTGTGGGCAGGGAATTTGTCTGTTTATTCTAGTATTGTACTCTCCCAAGTGCTAAGTAGAGTGATCTGGACACAGTAAGCAGTAGGTAAATACGATTGATTGACATATCACTGTCAAGTGAGATCAGTACTGGTTCATAAGTCTCAATCCCAACCCTTATTTTAGCAGTAAGATTTAGCTTCCTGCCTCATCAACCTTAAACAAGAGTTTTTAACCTGTGTCACTACGAGCCTAATTTGAGTTTCAGCTCCTTTAACTCCCTCCTTTTCTGGGGGATGTGCTAGTGTCAAATGAAGTAGTCACAGGGTGAGCAGGAACCAGGGGGAGGAGGAGAGGAGGCAGGGAAGTCCATGAAAGGAACATGTTTCTCCATAAACAGAAAGTTCAACCCTGATAAAGAGTTGTTCCTACCGATAAATACCACTATAGGCACTTCTAATAATACAATTCGGTGTGAGCTGTTCATTTCAATGCAGTAATTTAAAAGCAAATGTGATGATTGGGTGCATTAAGTTGCCAGGAATAGCAACAGAATACAGTGAGATTACACTTAATTGAGCAGGGAATTCTTTGGTTTTAATTTCATCAGTGAAAATAGGGCAGAGTGGCCTAGTGGAAAGAGTGTAGACCTGGGAATAGGAGACTGGTGTTCATTCATTCATTCAATCAATCTCATTCATTGAGCACTTACTGTGTGCAGAGCACTGTACTAAGTGATTGGAAAGTACAATTCAAAAACAAAGAGAGACAATCCCTGCCCATAGGTGTTCTAATTCCAACTCTGCCTTTCACTTCTGTCACCCTGGACAGGCCACTAAGCTTCTATGCCTCAATTTCCTCATCTGTAAAAATGGGGATGAAGTACCAGCACTCTCTCACTTTGTGTGGTCTGGATGGGACAGGAACTGTGTTCATTCAGCTTAAATTTTATATACCCCAGCGTTTAGTACAGTTTTCAGCTCATAATAAATACTTTAACCAATACCAGAATTATTATTGAGTGACAGAGATGATTGGAATAGAAGGGAATCACATGCTTAAAGAAAGGTAGATTTACTGAGTTCGGAAAGATGAATATATTTAGTTGCATTTGATGGATCCCCAGTGACCTAAGATATAGTGGAAACACACAAGGATTTCATCCTTAGATTGTCACCTCTTGACTTTAAAGTTTGGATACGTTTACTTGAACACAAGGAATTCTACTTCCTTAGTCTGAATACTGTACCATTCACTATTGTGATGGGTCCCAGAACCGAGATCTTAATAAGAGTGTGATCCAAAATTATATTAATAATAATAATAATAATGGTATTTCTTAAGTGCTTATTATGTGTCAAGAACTGTTCCAAGTTCTGGTGAGGACACAAGGTAATCAGGTTGTTCCACCTGGGGCTTCCAGTCTTAATCCCCATTTTACAGATGAGGTAGTTGAGGCACAGAGAACGTGCCCAAAGTCACACAGCTGACAAGTGGGGGAGTCGGGATTAGAACCCATGACCTCTGACTCCCAAGCCCAGGCTCTTTCCATTGAGCCATGCTCCTTCATTCAGAGGCTAATGAAGTGAGAAGAATCCAATATAATGCTTCCAAAATAACAGACTCTCTAATTTATAATAATAATAATAATAATAATGATGGCATTTGTTAAGTGCTTACTATGTGCAAAGCACTGTTCTAAGCATTGGGGAGGATACAGGGTGATCAGGTTGTCCCACGTGGGGCTCCCAGTCTTAATCCCCATTTTACAGATTTGAGGCACAGAGAACTTAAGTAACTTGCCCAAAGTCACCCAGCTGACAAGCGCTTAGTACAGTGCTCTGCACACAGTAAGCGCTCAATAAATACGATTGAATAAATGAGTGAAAAGTGGGGGAGTCAGAATTAGAACCCATGACCTCTGACTCTCAAGCCTGGGCTCTTTCCATTAAGCCATGCTCCTTCATTCATAGGCTAATGAAGTGAGAAGGATCCAATATAATGCTTCCAAAATAGCAGACTTTATATCCATTTATCCATAAATGATATGGATATCATTTATATCCATTAGTACTTCATAGAGATTCACGATCATGATGAAGCAGCATGGCTTAGTAGAGAAGCAGCATGGTGTAGTGGATAGCACTTAGTACAGTGCTCGGCACACAGTTAGTGCTCAATAAATATGAATGAATAGAGCACAGCCTGGGAGTCAGAAGGTCAGGGGTTCTAATCCCAGCTCTACCACCTGTCTGCTGTGTGACCTTAGGCAAGCCACTTAACTTCTCTGTGCCTCAGTTACCTCATTTGTAATGTGGGGATTAAGATTGTGAGCATTATTCGGGACAGGGCCTGTATCCAACCTGATTTGCTTGTGTACACCCCAGTGCTTAGTATAGTATCTGGCTCATAGTAAGCACTTAATGAATACCCTAATAATAATAATAATAATAATAATAATTACTATTGTTATTTTGAAGTACCAAGGGAGAGAGTAGTTCTCCCTGATACATCAATGATATAAGGAGCAGTGTGGCTTAGTGGAAAGAATGTGGGCCTTCCCAGACTGAGCCCCTTCCTTCCTCTCCCCCTCGTCCCCCTCTCCATCCCCCTCATCTTACCTCCTTCCCTTCCCCACAGCACCTGTATATATGTATATATGTTTGTACATATTTATTACTCTATTTTACTTGTACATATCTATTCTATTTATTTTATTTTGTTAGTATGTTTGGTTTTGTTCTCTCTCTCCCCCTTTTAGACTGTGAGCCCACTGTTGGGTAGGGACTGTCTCTATATGTTGCCAACTTGTACTTCCCAAGTGCTTAGTACAGTGCTCTGCACACAGTAAGCGCTCAATAAATACGATTGATTGATTGATTGATTGAGTCAGAGGACCTGGGTTTTAATCCTGGCTCTGCCATTTGTCTGCTGTGTGTCTGTTTCCTCATTGGGAAATACACGATATGTGATAGATCAGGTCAGACACAGTTCCCTTCCCACATGGAGTTCACAGTCTAAGTAGGAGGGAGAACAGGTATTTATTATTATTATTATTATTATTATATATAATATATTATAATATATTATATATAATAATAATAGCATTTATTAAGCACTTCCTATGTGCAAAGCACTGTTCTAAGCACTGGGGAGGTTACAAGGTGATTAGGTTGTCCCACTGGGGGCTCACAGTCTTAATCTCCATTTTACAGATGAGGTAACTGAGGCCCAGAGAAGTGAAGTGACTTGCCCAAAGTCACACAGCTGACAGTTGGCGGAGCCCGGAATTAAACCCATGACCTCCGACTCCAAAGCCCGTAGTCTTTCCACTGAGCCACGCTGCTTCTCTAATCCCTTTTACAGATGAGGAAACTGAGGCACCAAGCAGCTAAGTGACTTGCCCAAGGTCGCATAGCGGGCAAGGGTCGGAGTTGGGATTAGAACCCAGATCCTCTGACTCCCAGATTCATGATCTTTCCACTAGGCCATACTGCTTCAGTATGATACAGCAGGATCCAAAGTCTAATTCGCCATGGCTACTCTATATTGCAGGAATATACAACAGATATCAAAATGACTCTTCGCAATGACCAGATCTAAGTGAAAGGATCCACCATCAACATATGGCTAACACCAGGCTGGTGGCTAAATTAACAGTAAACTAAAGCCACTCAACTGACTAACTACCTCTAACTATAATATTATTGTCCTGTGGCCTCTCAACTATTGGAAAAATTGCCCGTGTCGAGCTCACTAGTTATCTTTCCTGGAAGAAATCACTGCAGATGGTGGGTTGAAGCAAACTGAAGATGAATGTCCAGTTCCCTGGCAGACTCGAGCCATGCCGCTGAGCAGTGATCCTAACAACCTAAGCACGACATTTACCTTTGCATATTGTAAGATTGCGTCGTGTCCCCTAAAAAGAAGTAGCGTGGCTCCCTGGAAAGAGCACGGGCTTTGGAGTTAGAGTTCATGGGTTCAAATCCCGGCTCCACCAATTGTCAGCTGTGTGACTTTGGGTAAGTCACTTCTCTGTGCCTCAGTTACCTCATCTGTAAAATGGGGGTTAAGACTGTGAGCCCCACGTGGGGCAACCTGATCACCTTGTGGCCTCCCCAGCGCTTAGAACAGTGCTTTCCACATAGTGCGCTATTAATAAATGCCATTATTATTATTATTACTTTGGACTTGCTTCGTTATGTTATTTGGGGCAGAGGGCTGGTAAAGTTCTGCTTCTACCAGCGATTCATTTATCCTTGGACAAATAACTCTGGGAGCCTCAGTGTCTCCACCTAGAAAACAGGTACATGCTATATTTTGTCACAGGGGCATGAAAATAAATGAGAGGTAGAAGCAGCATGGCCTTGTGGAAAGAGGCCAGACCTGAGAGTCGGAAGATGTAAATTCTAATCCCAACTCTGACACAGTTCTTGGGCAAGTTATTTAACTTCTCAGGCCTCAGTTTCCTCAACTGTTAAAAGGGGATTCAATACCTACTCTCCCTCCTTCATAGACTGTAAGCCCTATATGGTTCAGGAACTGTGTCTATCCTGATTAACTTGTTAATCTGATCGACCCCTGCTCATAGAACAGTGCTTGACACATAGTAAGTTCTTAACAAATACCTTCGTTATTATTATTATTTATTGAGTGCTGAGCAGTGTAGGAAGAGCTTAGAAGAGTATAATGTAAGTTAAATATATGGTCCTGGCTGTCAGGGAACTTAAAGTCTTATGGGGAGACGTCAAACACTACTTATAAATAGTGGGAGCTTCTTAATCTGACCCTTGGGCTGCACATCTATCCACTTGCTCAAGAGAAACTGCTAACGGCACAACTCTATAAGTCTGTTTTAAATCTTTGAGGAAAGGGCGTGCATGAATGCCATCATGGTTGCTCTGTGAATTCCCAAGTGACTGAGGCTTCATTATCCTAATGGGAGGGCCTGAATATTTTACCTAGTTGATTCAGCGACAAAGGAGACAAATCACCTTTTATCACCTAAAATGTTAGAACCTGTGTGTGCGAGGAGTTCTAATCCACCAGCTTTAATTTATAGAGTAGCCTCCAAATATGACAGTGAACAAATAACACCCCATCACCTTGCTAGTGCAGTACTATTAGTCATTGTCCCCCTTTTAAGTACAGCATTCTGTAAAGCTACTTATTTTAATTAAGGACAGGCTTTGTCAAGATCTACCAGTAGGGTATTTCTGAGAAACCAGATGTATTGGTGCAACATCCAATAGCCTTTTCAAGTGTTTACTCTGAATTCTGCGATTTGATTTTTTTTTCTTTGGGTTAGTAAGATATTTATTTACATGAAAAGCTTCCTCGCCTTTCAACAAGCTAATCTTTCTGCCTGATTCCTAAATAGAAGGTACAGGGAGATAGTGCTATAATTTGATGCCATGACAAGCAAGAAGAAGTAGGCACCTATAAAGATAGTTGTTTCAGAGTATTTCCACAACTGAAACTTGGAAATAAACGAAGATGGGAATATAAACAGGAAATATTTGGGGAAATCTCAATATTGATTTAGCAAACGTGTTTACAGGGTTTAATGAAGTGGCGTAGAGCTTTGATTCCTAAATTTAAACAACTTTAAAGTTTTTCTAATGCTCTGCTTCCTCATGTCTTTTTTTTTTTTAAAGTGATGTTTTTCATATTTACATTTACAGAGTGGACCATTTGATTCATTCTGATATTAAAATGAGGCTCACAATAAAGATGTTGAAACTGCTCAGTAGGAATCTTCTGATATGGTTTAGTGGATAGAAAATGGGCGTGGGAGTCAGAGGTCATGGGTTCTAACACCGGCTCCGCTACTTGTCTGCTGTGTGACCTTGAGCAAGTCACTTAACTTCACTGTGCCTCAATTACCTCATTTTAATTACCTCATCTGTGCCCCACTTGGCACAGAGGTCGTGTCTAACCCGATTTCCTTGTATCTGCCCCAACACTCAGTACAGTGCCTGGCACGTAGTAAGCACTTAACGAAGACCATCATAATTATGATTATTACAATATGATTTTTATGCACTGTTTTTAAAATGGTTTGGCTTAAATGAGATCTTAATCCGTACTTTTGCCAAGACAAGAAACAATCACTTTTCATTAAGAGAAAATACAAACATGAAGTAGTTTAATTTTGTCACTGTTTTTGTTCTCGGGGCAAGTGGCTTGAAAGAAACTACTGACTCGTGATAATTGGATGTTTTGCTCTAGTTAAAGCTAAAGTGCTGATGCTTTTAGCCCTTAATTTTCAATAAGGTCGGAGCTTCCTCAAGCAATATCTCTAGCTACTGAATCTCTGAAATATTCTGCAAGCTGTCAATGACAATGATAAAAATGGCATTCACAGAGTTAAACTCACCTTTCCCCTCCTTATTTATCCATTCTTTTTCCCCCTCTACACCTAACCTGACACCTTTTTTCCTTTCAAGCCAAACTACTGACCGGGCTTTATTCATGTCACTCTGCTTCCGAACAGTTGCTTCCACCGAGACCATGACAGGGATGCAATTTGCATAGAAGGCGTTAAAGTTCCTGGGTGTCGTAACAAATGTATCAATCCATAATAGAAGAGGTCGAAACTACCACCCAACATGGCTCGGTCTCTCCTAATGAGTGACATTGGTCAGTTACATGATGTCATCTGAAATTGACCTGGTTTTCATTCCCTGCACATATCTGTGTAGTTGCTAAGGAGGCATGGGTGAGGGCCCAGTGCAGACATCAGGATGGGTGCCAGTGCCACCGGAACCCATGGCATGTGCCAAGGCTAGCCAGGATGGAAGAGCAGGCTGCCTTCCCCCACTGGACCAGTCAGTGGCCACAGTGGTACCCAGTCTGGGAATCAACCCTCCCCCGGTTTGCTTTATGGCCTCGGGAGATTTATTTTTTTTGTCAGATAGAAGGATGTGGGTTCTAATCCCAACTCTGCCTCAAGTCTGCTGTGTGACCTTGGGCAAGTGACTTGATTTCTCTGGTCCTCAGTTACCTCATCTGTAAAATGGGGGTTAAGAGTGTGAGCCCCATGTGGTACAGGGGCTGTGTCCAACCTGATTACCTTGTATCTACCCCAGCACTTAAAGCAGTGTTTAGTGCATAGTAAGTGCTTAACATGTACGGTTGTTATTATTATTATTTTGTTTCCTCTGCCCTCCCTGGGGCCGGGGCAGGGGGTGCCTGGGTGTCTGCTGTAGAGCAGCAGGAGCTATTCTGGTATGGGGGAAGGGAAAGGAAGGGCTTCTTTGCTCCGACTCCTGCTCCAGAACCCAGGCTGATGAGTTGGGAGAGAATGGTCACCATCGCCCCTTGCTCCTACTGGAGCATCCTCTCTATCTCCTGGAGGGGTGGCACAATCTATCCCAGATGGGTGTGTGCCTGCCCATCCCCAGTGGACGGGCCACATCCCCTGATCCCCACTCCTGCGGTCATCCTGGGTTTCTTCCTCCCAAGCTTCAAGGAAAATTCTGCCTCTCCCTTCCCTGAAACCACCCCTTTTAATTGAAACAATGAGTACAACCTATCAGGAGCCACTATAAACCACTTGTATACCAGATCATACAAAAGAGTCTCACCCAGTTAGCATGCCATAATGCAAAATATACCTATCTATTGTGGAATACTTACCCTTTCCCACATCCTTGGAACTCCCTCCCCTCACAACCTCCTTATCTTATAGGTCACAGAACTTCCCATCTTCAAAATTTTTCTGAAATCAGACTTTCTGAAAGAAGCTTTCTCCAATTAATTTCTGCTCACTCCAGGTTATATTCCTTCAAATATAATCTCAACATTTTTGTGCCAACTCTGCCCTTATATATTTACAAGTGCCCCCCAGCAGTCCATCGATCAGTCCTGTTTTTTGAGCTCCTTCTGTGGGCAAAATATATTTTGGGAGATCAAAATAGAATTACTAGGCTCATTAACTTCAAAGAGTTTACAGTCCAGTGTGGGAGGCAGACACTTAAGGTACAGTGCTTGGCTTGGCACGTAGTAAGCGCTTTAACAAATGCCATCATTATTATTATTAAAGGCGGGAAGAAGTAATAGTGTATGTAGGATATGTAAATAAGTGCTGTGGGGCTTTATTTGTACTTAGGTGGTGTCACAGTGGCAATTGGGAGTTATAAAGTGGGGAGATTATTGATTAATCGGGGAGGATCTTCTTCATGAGGAGATGCACTTTTAGAAGAACTTTACATTTGGGGAGAAGTATGTCATAAATGAAAGGATGGGGTTCAGGTTATAGAGAAGGTGAGAAAAAGGTTGGTGAAGCACTGAGTCAGTTTGCTTGAGGGGAAAAATGTGTGAGAGCTGGGTTGTAGTGGAAGAAGAGAGTGGATGAATGAGGGGAATGTTGATTGAATTCTGTGAAGGGAATGGTCAGGAGTTTCTGTTTGACCCAATGAGGAATGGGCAACCATAGGAGATTTTTGAGGCATGAGGCTAGTACTAAATGATGCTTTAGAATCTGAAGAGTGAATGGTGTACAGGAGAAGTGAGAGACTGAGGGCAGGGAAATGAGCAAGGATGTTGATGCACAGTAGAGCTGGGATATTAAAACTCTCTGAACTAATACAGGGGTTATTTGGATAGTGATGAAGGGACAGATTCTGGAAAGGGTGGATAGAAATAACTCAGGTTTTGATGAGGTATTGAATATAAGAGGTTGAAAGAGAGGCAGGAATCAAAGATAATGACAAGGTTGTGGGCCTGGGAGAGGATGGTGCTAGTGTTGAATGACATAGGAAAGTCTGGAGTAGGAAAGGATTTGGAAGGGAAAGGGGGGAGTTCAGTGTTAGACATACTGAGGTTGAGGTGCCAGATGAACATTCATGTACACATGTACTTGGGACAGAAGAAAAGATGATGTTGTAAAGGAGAGAGATCAGTGCTGAAGGGGTAGATTTGGGAGTCCACATCATAGAGGGAGTAGTTGAAGTTGTGGGAGACAATGAGTTCCCCAAGGTTGTGTGTATGTGTCAATTAAGAAGAGAAAGGGACACCCACAGTTAAGGAGTGAGAGGCAAGGGAAGAACAAGTGAAAGTGATTGAGAAGGATTGGCCAGAGATATAGGAGGAGAACCACAGTGTCAAAGAAAATGAGAATTTGAATAGGACTAGGACAAGTAGAGTCCATTAGATTTGATAAGTAGGTATCTTTGGAGAGAGCAGTCTTGGTAAGAATAATAATCATGGGATTTGTTAAGCACTTACTATGTGCCAGACACTGAACTAAGTGCAGGTGTAGATACAAGTTTATCACTTTGGAGTTCACAGTCAGAAGGGATGGAACAAAGGAAGAACCATTGAAAGGGGGTTCGGTGAGGAAAGAAGGATGTGTACAGATGTTTCAGAAGATAAGAAAAGATGGAATAAGAGGCTCAGGTGAAGTGGATAGGCCGTGAGAGCAGGTAGGAGATATCCTCTTGAGAGAGAACACAGATGAGAATGAATGGA
This sequence comes from Tachyglossus aculeatus, assembly GCF_015852505.1. Classification (NCBI taxonomy): domain Eukaryota; kingdom Metazoa; phylum Chordata; class Mammalia; order Monotremata; family Tachyglossidae; genus Tachyglossus; species Tachyglossus aculeatus. The sequence continues at coordinate 86,082,969 of NC_052066.1, forward strand.
AGCGAGGGAAGGAGGAAGCTTAGGAGTAATTTGGGAGATTCTGAGGAGCTTATACTATTTCAGTTTTTGCAAACAAATGATATGATAATTGTGGCATTTGTTAAGCACTTATTATTCATTCATTCAGTCGTATTTATTGAGCACTTACTGTGTGCAGAGCACTGTACTAAGCACTTGGGAAGTACAAGTCCGCAACATATAGAGACGGTCCCTACCGAACAACAGGCTGGGTGACATACCTTATTAGACTGTGAGCCCACTGTTGGGTAGGGACTGTCTCTATTTGTTGCCAACTTGTACTTCCCAAGCGCTTAGTACAGTGCTCTGCACACAGTAAGCGCTCAATAAATACGATTGATGATGATGATGATATATATTTCCTAAGCATTAAGTCATATGCCTATAGACTTTTTCTTTGCCCTCTATTTTAATTTCCACCTTCCTTGCTAGCGTGGTTCAGTGGAAAGAGCACGGGCTTTGGAGTCAGAGGTCATGGGTTCAAATCCCGGCTCTGCCACTTGTCAGCTGTGCGACTTTGGGCAAGTCACTTAACTTCTCTGGACCTCAGTTCCCTCATCTGTAAAATGGGGATGAAGACTGTGAGTCCCATGTGGGACAACCTGATTGCCTTGTACCTACCCAAGCGCTTAGAACAGTGCTTTGCACATAGTAAGCGCTTAACAAATACCAACATTATTATTATTATTGTTATTATTATTATTGTAACCTCCTTGAGAGCAAATATCACATCTTTTAACTTTACTGTCCTCTTCTAAGCCTTTAGGCACAGTTCTCTGCACACAGCAAGCAGTCAGTAAATACTACTGATTGATTGATTTGTGCATAGTAGTCATCATAGGGATCTAAATTCCAGAAGGCTTTCTGATTTTACTAGTCATGTGCTGGAAGCAGCATGGCCTAGTGTCAAGAGCATGGGCTTGGAAGTCAGAGGATGTGGGTTCTAGTCCCAGCTCCTCCACCTGTCTGCTGTGTGACCTTGGGCAAGTCATTTAATTTCTCTGTGTCTCATTTACTCCATCTGTAAAATGGGATTATTAATAATAATAACGTTGGTATTTGTTAAGCGCTTACTATGTGCAAAACACTGTTCTACGTGCTGGGGAGGTTACAAGGTGATCAGGTTGTCCCACGGGGGGCTCACAGTTTTAATCCCCATTTACAGGTGAGGTAACTGAGGAACAGAGAAGTTAAGTGATTTGCCCAAAGTCACACAACTGACAGTTGGTGGAGTCGCGATTTGAACCCATGACCTCTGACTCCAAAGCCTGTGCTCTTTCCACTGAGCCATGCTGCTTCTCCAAGAAGAGCCCCACGTGGGACAACCTGATTACCTTGTATCAACCCCCAAGCTTAGAACAGTGCTTGGCACTTATAAGCGCTTAACAAATGCAGTAATAATATTAGAACATATGGGCTATGTCTGTTTCAAGCATGAATAGCACTGGGGAACAATGGAAGGAATTATAGTAACTTAGTAGAAAGGTGATGGGGATTAGAGAACAGAAAAGCTGGGATAGAAAAGAAAGGGAATGAAAGCTCAGGAGAGTAGAGCAGCTAAACACCACACACACACACACACACACACACACACACACACACACACAAATTGGAAATCGATGGATAATCTGAGTAATCGGAGAAGGCAGAGAGGAAGAGTGGTAGGTAGTTTAGGAGGCTCCAAGCCCATAAAAAAGACACACAAAACAGGGGAACCCAGAAAGCAAAGGTTTCTGGGACTCTGAAAGTCAGACAGGAATCAGTATATCTATCCACCTCCACATCAAACAGAAACTCCTTACCATCAGCTTTAAAAAGCACTCAATCACCTGGTCCCCTCCTATCTTACCTCGCTACTCTGTGGCTACCACCCAGCCTGCACACTTCACTCCTCTGATGCTAACCTTCTCGCTGTACCTCTATCTCATCTATGTCGCCACTGACTTCTCACCCACATCCTGCCTTCTGGCCTGGAACTCCCTCCCTCTTCCTATCTGACAATTACTCTCCCTAATTTCAAAGCCTTAGTGAATGCAAATCTCCTCCAAAAGGCCTTCCCTGACTAAGTCCCCCTTTCCTCTTAATAATAATAATAATAATAATTATGATGGCATTTGTTAAGCGCTTACTATGTGCCAAACACTGTTCTAAGCACTGGGGGGGATACCAAGTAATCAGGTTGTCCCACGTGGGGCTCACAGTCTTAATCCCCATTTTACAGATGAGGTAACTGAGGCACAGAGAAGTTAAGTGACATGCCCAAAGTCACACAGCTGAGAAATGGCGGAGCCAGGATTAGAACTCATGACCTCTGACTCCCAAGCCCCTGCTCTTTCCACTGAGCCACACTGCTCCTCTACTTCTGCTTCTTCTCCACTCCCTTCTGAATCGCCCTGACTTGCTCCCTTTATTCATCCCCCAGCCCCACAGCACTTATGTACATATCTGCAATTTTATTCATTTATGTTAATGTCTGTCTCTTCCTCTAGACTGTAAGCTCATTGTGGGCAGGGAATGTGTCTGTGATATTGTACAAGAGCTCATTGCAGAGCTCTGCACACAGTAAGCCCTCAAATACAATTGACGGACTATTGAGGGCTTACTGTGTGCAGAGCACTGGAGTGATCTTGTGGGAGAGTACAGTGTAACAGAGAGCATTCCCTGCCCACAACAAGCTTACCCTCTAGAGGACTGTAAGCAGCACAGAGGAGGAGGAGAGTGGAATGTGGAAATATGGACCAGGCTCCTTCCCTTCCCCACAGCACCTGTATATATGTATATATGTTCGTGCATATTTATTACTCCATTTATTTATTTTACTTGTACATATCTAGTCTATATATTTTATTTTGTTAATATGTTTGGTTTTGTTCTCTGTCTCCCTCTTCTAGACTGTGAGCCCACTGTTGGGTAGGGACTGTCTCTATATGTCGCCAACTTGTACTTCCCAAGCGCTTAGTAAAGTGCTCTGCACACAGTAAGCGCTCAATAAATACGATTGATTGATTGATTGATTGACTGAGAAGGAGAAACACTTGTAGAACAAACAATGATAATAATAATAATAAGTATGATGGTATCTGTTAAGCACTTAATAATGACATTTGTTAAGCACTTACTATGTGCAAAGCAGAGTTCTAAGTGCTGGGGAGGTTACAAGGTGATCAAGTTGTCCCACGTGGGGCTCACAGTCTTCATCCCCATTTTACAGATGAGGTAACTGGGGCTCAGGTAAGGTAAGTGACTTGCCCAAGGTCACACAGCAGACATGTGGGGGAGCCAGGGTTCGAACCCATAACCTCTGACTCCAAAGCCTGGGCTCTTTCCACGCTGCACTTACTATATGCCAAGCACTGCTCTAAGCTCTGGGGTAAATACAAGGTAATCAGGTTGTCCTACGTGAGGGTCACAGTCTTAATCCCCATTTTACAGATAATATAACTGAGGGATAGAGAAGTTAAGTGACTTGCCCAAAGTCACAAAGCTGATAAATGGTGGGGCTGGAATTAGAACCCACAACCTCTGACTCTCAGGCCTGTGCTCCTGCTATCAAGCCACGCTACTTCTCTGATGAAGGAGAGTAAGGTCGTTGTGGACAGGGAATGTGTTTAACTCTGTTGCATTGTACTCTCCTAAGCTTTAGTACGGTGCCCTGCACACAGAAAGAGCTAAATTAAAATTGATTGATTGATTGACAGGTAAATGGACAGGCTAAGGGATAGACTAAAAGAGGATTAGAGTGATAAAAGGAGGAAGAATAACTTTGAGGGAAGAGGGGAATATCAGGGAAAGGAAGAGAGGAAAAAGGCAGTATCCTTCTGTCCCTACTGGAAAATGGATACATAAATTGGGCAGACCAAAATTCATTTTTTGCACCTGGATGTGATGTACTCATTCCTAGGAGATCTTTCTTCATTTACTTTGAAGATGACCTTAGACCACCTGCTTCTGGGAAGGCTTCGGTGAATAACTTTCTCCTGAGAGAAATCTGGAATTCAAATTGGCACAGGGGACATCTAATAATAATAATGGTATTTGTTAAGTGCTTACTATGTGTCGAGCACTGTTGTAAAAACTGGGGTTGATACAAGCAAATCATTTTGAACAGAGTCCCTATCCCACATGGGGCTCAGTCTTAATCCCTGTTTTAGAGATGAGGTAATGAGGCACAAAGAAGTCAAGTGATTGGCCCAAGGTTACACAGCAGACAAGTGGTGGAGCCAGGATTAGAACCCAGGTCCTTCTGACCAGGCCCGGGCTCTATTCACTAGGCCATGCTGCTTCTCTGACCATCTGCTTCTCCAATCAATCATATTTATTGAGCACTTACTGTGGACAGAGCACTGAACTGTACCTAAAGGGCAGCGTCTCCCTAGATCTTGATAGGGATTCAGGATGGATTAAAGAATCATTAAAGATGTGTGTAATTTTGAAGCACTTCTTAAATTGATTGCATTTTCAGGGCCATGGTATTGGCTTCCATTCTAGCATTCTAGGCCCATTTTTGTTTTGTTTTTTTGTTTTTGTTTTTGTTTATTTTTTTTTTAATTTGTTTTTTAATCACCAGTGTAACGAATCACTGGTGTGCAGTCATTTACGGAAGAAGAGGAAATTCCTGAAGGTTTGGAGGCTTTTTGTTAGAGAAACAGTGTGGCCTAGTGGAAAGAGCTAGGCCTGGGAATCAGAGGACCTAGGTTATAGTCCCGACACTTCCACTTGGGTGCTGTTGGTTTCTAGGCAAATGACTTTACCTTTCTGGGTCTCAGTTTCATCATCTGTAAAATGGAGATTCGATACTTGCTCTCTCTCCCCTTCAGATGGGGAGCCTCGTGTGGGTCAGAGTCTTTGTCTGAACTGACTATCTTGTATGTCCTCCAGCACTTCGTTCAGTGCTTAGACAGTGTAAGCACTTACCAAATACCACAATTTTCACTGTTATTATGAATCTAAGTATTTCAATAATCAGATGGTTCTCTGAATATATTCTGAAAAATCGGTATACACATTTCACTGGGAATTTTTGTACTTTTGTAATTTTTGTACTTCCCAAGTGCTTAGTACAGTGCTCTGCACACAGTAAGCGCTCAATAAATGCGATTGATGATGAATTTTTGTCTTGTCTTACACCAAGTGGTTTCCGACCCATAGCGACGCGACGGACACTTCTCTCCCAGAACGCCCTGCTCTCCATCTGCAATCGTTCTGGTAGTGTATCCGTAGAGTTTTCTTGGTAAAAAATACAGAAGTGGTTTACCATTTCCTCCTTCCGACCAATAAACTTGAGTCTCCACCCTCGACTCCCTCCATTGCCAGTGCTGCCCAGCATGGATGAATTTTGATTTGTAACGGATTGCCTTCCACTCGCTAGACACTGGCCAAGCTAGGAATGGAATGGATGGGCCTCTGCTTGACTCTCCCTCCCGTAGCCGAGACTGGTAGAGGACTGGAAACTCACCAGGTGCGACCCTGAGAGGGGCCACTGGGAATTACTGTACTTAAAAAAAATAAATCAATCAGTCACTCAAGGCGGCAGTGAATGAATTGGCAAGGACAACTAATGACAAAAGAGGAAATGCTTACTCACAAGGACTTTTTGTGGAGCAGGGGTAGGGAAAGAAGGGAGATGTGTGTAATTTTGAAGCACTTCTTAAATTGATTGCATTTTCAGGGCCATGGTATTGGCTTCCGTTCTAGCATTCTAGGCCCATTTTTGGGTTTTTTTATTGTTTTTTTTTTTTACAGAGGTAAAAGAGATGGATACAAGGTCCAAGGATAGACGATCTCACCCTTAATGGAAACCTAGTCTGTCACTTCTGTGCAATAGCTCCAGATCTGCAGGCTTGAAGCTCTGAGTTTGCGTGTACCACAAAATATCAGCTTCTGGTTCTTACTCTCTGGTGACACTTACATCAGGGTTTAGGGATGGGTGTCTTGTTCCAGAAAAGTTTCATCACCCATCTCCAGCTACACTCACAAAGAGCCTACTAGGGAGTTTGTTCCTTTTTCTGCATGCCAGAACTGATAATGATAATGACGTAATAATGATAATTTCTATCATTGTCTTAAACTACGAACTCTTTTCCCACACCTCCCTGCTTTTTGATAAATTGAGAGAAATGTCATTTGACATAGGATCAAGTATCAGTTCAAAGGCAAAAGAGGAAATTCTTTAGATGCACATACTTCAGACTATTTATCTGCATTCACTTCCTTTCACACATCAGTTAAAAGAAGCCTTCTTTCTGGTTGATTCTCATGTCTGTCATAAACAAACCGTTCTGTGATGTGCCTTGAACAAAGCAAGAATAAAACATTCTTAAAATACTGATTTAATTTAGAAAAGAAGTGAGATTATACAAACATAGTAATCTAACCATATGAAATTACAGTTAAACAGAAACATATGATAGGCACCCCTCATTGAGGAAGTAAAGACCTTTCAGAAGTCTTTCTTGACTCAACTTTACAGGAGGAACAGCTGATTTTTCAAAAAAGAAACTGAAATACAAAACCCTAGAATTCACATGAGAAAGGCTTCTTAGAATAATCTACAGTCATATGTGGTGGAAATGCAAATTGCTATAAGGTATATATTAAGCTAATTGGCACAATTTCCTTAATAAACTCTGTAATTAGGTAAATGTTATTTATACCATAATCAAATTTAGATGAAATTGCAGTCTGAAAATGCTTTATAACTCTGGCTTTCATAGCCTGCCAGCAGTTCATGAGCATGATTATGTTTCTAGATTGTCCACAGGTTAACACTCAGTGTGACTCTTTGCTATGGTGCTGTCTTAAGGAGAGTCTGGACTCTCTGGTAATGGATAGAATAAAACCATCTTCTAATCAGTGGTCTAAAAACAGTGATTTTTTTCTTTGAGCATCTTATTGTGTGTCCAGCCAACTGCTGCTGGTAGAGGGCTGAAAAAGTGGCAGTAAATAATATTGAATTCCCTCTGTAGTTGATTTTAATTAAGCCAAACTCAACTGCGAAAGGGTTATCAAACAGCTCATTATCTGTTAATTTAGAATTATTCCCAAGAACATATCCTAAGCCTCTTTTGCTATCTTTCAGACAAACTCCTAGCACTTAGAACAGTGCTTTGCATATAGTAAGCGCTTAACAAATGCTATTATTATTATTACTAGCCACAAGGTTTTGGAAAAAACTACATTAAACCAGACAGGTATCAATTCAGCTCTCATTGTAATAACTTGGAGGTTCATAAACTGTCATCTCTTTCTTTTTTTTTCAATTGTATTTATTGAGTGGTTACTGTGTGCAGAGCACTGTACTAAGCGCTTGGGAAATACAAGTTGGCAACATGGAGAGTTCATAAAATTTGTCTGTAACCTCAATTTAGAGGCTATTTACGTAGGGTTATGTCAATCATGGAGCTATCTTCAATTATACTTTTGGTTGCTGCATTGTTTGAATAATTTCCACTTTATCATATCAGCGTCAGAATTAAGCCCTCACCTCCACAGACTATCCTGTGCCTGAGATCCCTGCCAAGATATAGCACTACCCTGAGTTCATGGAAGATGGGCAGCTGAGGTGATGCGGTCCTATCCTAGCCTCAGGACAGCCCAACATCAGGCAAATGACTTCACCTAGTGTGGAACCTCCTGACCATCCAGTCCGTACTTCACTCTGCTGCCCAGATCATTTTTCTACAAAACTGTTCAGTCCATGATTTCCCATGTCTCAAGAACCTCCAGTGGTTACCCATCCACCTCTAAATCAAGCAGAAACTCCTTGCCATTGGCTTTAAAGCACTCAATAGCTTTTCCCCCCTCCTACCTTACCTCTCTGATTTTTATTCATTCATTCACTCAGTCATCTTTATTAAGCACTTTCTGTGTAAAGAGCATTGTATTAAGTGCTTAAGAGAGTACAAGACAACAATAAAGAGTGACAATTCTTGCCCACAACGAGCTCACAGTCTGGAGGGGTGGTGGGGTGATGGAAGCGAACATCAACACAAACGAACAAGACATCAATACAAATAAATAAAATTACAGATATATAAATAGGTGCTGTGGGTCTGGGGGAAGGGAGAAGAGAAATGGAGCAAGCCAGAAGGGAGTGGGAGATAAGGAAAAGTGGGGTTTAGTCCGAGAAGGTCTCTTGGAGGAGATGTGCCTTCAGTAAGGCTTTGAAGTGGGGAGAGTAATTGTCTGTCGAATGTGAGGAGGGAGGGCATTCCAGGCCAGAGGTAGGACATGGGTCAGGGGTCGTCTGCGAGACGTCCTTCCCTGGCCTGGAATGCCCTCCCTCCGCACATCTGCCAAACTAGCTCTCTTCCTCCCTTCAAAGCCCTACTGAGAGCTCACCTCCTCCAGGAGGCCTTCCCAGACTGAGCCTCCTTTTTTCTTTCCTCCACCCCATCACCCCCCTCTACTGTACCTCCTTCCCCTCCCCACAGCACTTGTATATATTTGTACTGATTTATTACTCTATTTATTTTACTTGTAATATTTACTATTCTATTTATTTTGTTAACGATGTGCAAATAGCTATAATTCTACTTACTCTGATGATTTTGAAACCTGTCTACATTTTTTTGTTGTTGTTGTCTGTCTTTCCCATCTAGACTGTGAGCGCGTTGTTGGGCAGGGACCGTCTCTATATGTTGCTGACTTGTACTGCCCAAGTGCTTAGTACAGTGCTCTGCACACAGTAAGTGCTCAATAAATACGATTGAGTGAATGAATGCAAGATTAGCATCAGAGTAGTGAAATATACAGACAGGGTTGTAGAAGGAGAGAAGTGAGGTGAGGTAGGAGGGGGCTAGATGGTGGAGTGCTTAATTTCTTACTACACCCCAGCTCAGATACTTTGCTTCTCTAACATCACCCTAATGATTGTACCCTATCTTGTTTGTTTTGCCGCTTACCTGGCCTGGAACTCCCTTCCCCTTAATTTGGTCACTTTCCCCACCTTCAAAGCCTTATTAAAATCACAGCTTCTCCAAGAGGACTTCCCTAATTAAGCCCTCATCTTTTCTTCTCCTATTCTTTTCTGCTCACCCTTACACTTGTCTGTGAACCCTTTCTTTATTCACCCCACCCTCAGCATTATATACAGACCCCTATTTTTTTCATTTTTACTAATGTTGTGGTCTTCCTCTCTAGATTGTAAGCCTGTTGTGGGCAGAGAATGTGTCTGCCAACTCCATTATTCTATACTCTCCCAACCACTTAGTACAATGCTCTATACACAGTAAGCTCTCAATAAATTCCGTTGATTAACTGAGTTATACCACTTGGAGGAAAAAATAATCATGTGTTGTATCCTTGTGCAATGGTTCAAGTGTGCTAACATTTCTTGCATATTTATTTACTGCCATCCACTAATAATTGAATTAGCTAATACCTTTATAACTCACTGTATCTCGATCTCATCTGTCTCTCTACTGACTCCTTGTCCATATCCCCCCTCTGTCCTAGAACTCTCTTTCTCTTTATATCTGACAGTCCACCATGCTCCCTATATTCAGATCCCTACTAAAATCACATCTCCTCCAAGAAGCCTACATTGACTATCCCCTCAATTTCCCACCCTATTTGTTTCTCTCTCTGAATCTGTATCCTTGTTGTGCACTCCTTGGTTACTCACCGAATCTACAGCCCCAAAGGATATGCATGCATACCTTTGTACTCTGCTGCTTTCCCTAGCTGTAATTTATTTTAATGTCTGTCTCCATGCTTTGTTTTTCATTTTTAAATGGCAAGGTATCTCTCTCACATGAACTCAACAATTCGCCTCCCAGATTTTGGAGATTTTCATTTCAAGTAGCTGGAAGGTTATAAGTTTGCAACTTCAGGTCATCATTCATTCATTCAATTGTATTTATTGAATGCTTACTGTGTGCAGAGCACTGTACTAAGCACGGGGAAAGTACAGTTCAGCAACAAATCACTTTATGTGTAACTCTTGTTTTCCAGAAATAAGACTCTATCACAATATGTTGTGGATTATAATTTGGAAGAGTTGTTGAGAGGTACTCTGCTGAAATAGTGGTCTCCTGAAATCACACCTGGTGATAGAGAAGAAATTGGGGAGAAGTACAAAGGAAAAGGTCACTGTAATTTGCTAAAGCCATCTCTGCTCTGGAGGAAGGCAAAAATTTGCCACGATTTAAAAACATTTCTGAGAAAAGAAAAGGGTAGCGATTTAAGGTGAAAATGAATGTTAGCGTTTGAGCCTCACAATGCCTGGACCTTTAGAAGAGAAAAATACATACTGCCATTTCCACCTAAGCCCCCTTTTTCTGTAACAATGTTATTAAGTCATTTACAATCTTAAGGGGTGCTGTAGCTGTGTGCACTGAGCATAAGCTCCTTCAGTGATGGGTCAAAGCTTGTGGTTTGGAGAAAGAATGGATTCTTTAGACTGTAAACTACTTATGGGCAAGGATTGTGTCTACCAACTCTATTGTATTGTATCATTCTGAGTGCTTGGTGTAGTGCTCTGCACACATTAAATGCTCAATGAATACCACTGACTGATTGATTCTCTGCAGCCCTGACAACCCAAAGTTTGAAGAGCATGTGCCTTATCTGGAAATGGTAGGTCTACATTTTGTTGTAATCATGAAAAGCTGCAGTGTATTCATGCATATTTTACTTTAGGCCCTGTGGTTTTGATCATTTTGCTTTGTTTTTTATGTTATTCATTAAGCTCTTAGAGTGTGCCATGCACTGTATTTTGTGCTAGGGTAGATCCAAGATAAGTAGGTTGGACACAGTCCCTGTTCCAAATAGGAGGCCCACAATCATAATCCCCATTTTACAGCTGAGGTAGCAGAGGCCCAGAGAATTGATTCAGACATATTTATTGAGCACTTACTGTGTGCAGAACACTGTAGAAAGTGCTTGAGAGAGTATGTTATATGATTAAACAGACACATTCCCTGTCCACAGTGAGCTTACAGTCTAGAGGGGAAGAGAAGCAGTAATATAAATAAATAAATTACAGACATGTACATAAGTGTTGTGGGACTCGGAGGGGGATGAATAAAGGGAGCAAGTCAGGGCAATGGAAATGGGAGTGGGAGAAGAGGAAAGCAGGGCTTACTCAGGAAAGATCTTTTAGAGGAGTTATGTCTTCAGTAAGGCTTTGAAAGTGGGGGAAAGTAATTGTCTGTTAGATGTAAGGAGGGAGGTCGTTTCTGGTCAGAGGGAGGTTGTGGGCAAGAGGTCAAAGCAATAGATGAGATTGAGGTAGAGTGAGAAGATTAGTGTTAGAGGAGCAAAGTGTGCAGGTTGGGTTGTAAAAGGAGAGTGGTGAGGTGAGGTAGGAGGGGACGATTAAGTGCTTAAAAATCAATGGTGTGGAGTTTTTGTTTGATGCAGAGGTGGATGGGCAACGATTTGAGTTTCTTGAGGAGTGGGGAAACATGGCCAGAATGACCCGACCAGCAGTGAAATATGGACTGCAGTGGGGAGAGACAGGAATCAGGAATGTCAGCAAGGAGGCTGATATGATAATCAAGGCGGGATAGGATAAGTGATTGGATTAACGTGGTAGCGTTTTGGATGGAGAGGAAAGGGAGGGCAGGTTTTAGCAATGTTGTGAAGGTGGAACTGAAAGAATTGTGTGATGGATTGAATATGTGGGTTGAATGAGAAAGGGGGGGAGGGGGAGAGGTCAAGGATAAAACAGGCTTGTTACAGGCTTGTGAGACAGGAAGGACAGTGGTACCATCTACAGTTATGGGAAGATGATGAGGAGGACAAGGTTTTGGTGGGAAGATAAGGAGTAGTACTTTGGACATGTTAGGTTTGAGGTGACGGGAGGACACCCAAGTAGAGGTGTCCTGAAAGCAGAAGGAAATGGGAGACTGGAGAGAGGGAGAGAGATCAAGGCTGAAGATGTAGATTTAGGTACCAGTCACATAGAGGTGGTAGTTGAAGTCATGTGAGTGAATGAGTTCTCCAGAGGAGTGAGTGTAAATGGAGAAAAGAAGGGGACCCAGAACTGAACCCTGAGGGACATCGTCAGAGAAGTAAATAATAATAATAATAACAATGGCATTTGTTAAGCGCTTACTATGTACGAAGCACTGTTCTAAGCGCTGGGGGGGATACATTGTGATCAGGTTGTCCCACATGGGGCTCACAGTTTTAATCCCCGTTTTACAGATGAGGTAACTGAGGCGCAGAGAAGTTAAGTGACTTGCCCAAGGTCACACAGCAGACATGTGGCAGGGCTGGGATTAGAACCCATGACCTCTGACTCCTAAACCAATGCTCTTTCCACTGAGCCGTGTGACTTGCCCAAGATCACGTAGCAGATAAGTGGCAGAACTGGGATTAGAATCCAGGTCCTCTGACTCCTAGGCCCCTGGTCTTTCCACTAAGCCATGCTGCTTCTTTGCATTTCTGAAACATTTCTCTTGGGAGTGCCTCCCTGCTGCACAAAATCTTGAAGGCTGCCTGGAAGACAGACGGTCTGTCTGAGAAGAGTCAATTTGCTGTTTATGTCGGAGCCTGTGGCTGAAGGAACTTGTTTCAGTACAGAAGAAAATAGGATTCAACAGTTCCAGAGACCAGGGGAGATAAAGAGGAACCTAATCCTTTTACGGGAAGCTGCTGGGGAGGGCCGGGATCTGACAGTGTTGTGAATGGGGGAAGTTTAGGAGATCTGTTGTGCACACCTATTTACTCTGTTCTACCTTGATATCTCCTTACTTGCTTGCCTCTGCTGTGGTCTTCCCTTCTCTGAGCCTGACAGGCAGGCTCATCAAGAGAGAGAGAAACTGGGAAGCATCTTAGTTTAGTGGAAAGAGCAGGGCCTGGAATTCAGAGCAACTGGATTCTACTCCCAGCTTTGTTCTTGCCCGTTTTGTAATCTCAGGCAAGTCACTTGGCTTTGCTGTGCCTCAGTTTTCTCACCTGTAAAATGAGAATTCAAAACTTGTACCTGTATATATGTATATATGTTTGTACATATTTATTACTCTATTTTATTTGTACATATTTATTCTATTTATTTTATTTTGTTAATATGTTTTGTTTTGTTCTCTGTCTCCCCTTTCTAGACTGTGAGCCCACTGTTGGGTAGGGACTGTCTCTATATGTTGCCAACTTGTACTTCCCAAGTGCTTAGTACAGTGCTCTGCACACAGTAAGTGCTCAGTAAATACGATTGAAAAAAATGAATGAATGAATGAAAACCTATCCTGCCTTCTCCTTAGACTGTGAGGCCTGTGTGGACAGGGACTATGTCTGACCTGATCATTTTATATCTCCTGGGGAAGCAGAATGGCGTAGTGAATAGAGCACGGGCCTGGGGGTCAGAAGGTAGTGGGTTCTAATCCCGACTCTGCCACTTGTCTGTTGAGTAATCTTGGGCAAGTCACTTCATTTCTTTGGGCCTCAGGTACCTCATCTGTAAAATGGGGAATGAGATTGTGAGCCTCACATGGGACAGGGATTGTGTCCAACCCAATTTGCTTGTATCCACCCGAGTGCTTAGTACAGTGGCCGGTTCATGGTAAGCACTTAACAAATGCCACAATTATTATTATTATTACAGTACAGTTTACATAGCATTAAGTACATTGTACATAGCACTAAGTAAAGTGTACATAATACTAAGTACATAGCCCAGAGCATGGCACAAAGTAAACACTTAACAAATATCATATTCATTACTATTAAGAGGGTCCAAGTGGTTCTCTCTCTGGGTCTACAAAGAGGAAGGAAAGTACAGTGGGCAACCAGGAAGTTGGGAGACTTAGGGAAGAAATAGTGAGGACTGTTAAAATTTTTTTTAAAAAAGTTTTTCGATCCTTTGGATCAGTCTCCAATTTACCCCAGGAAATGAGGCCAGTGAAACACTCAGCACATTCAGTGTTGTTCTGGGTTTCCCAGAGGATAATAAAGCATCAAAAGGGAGCAGGAATAACAAGGAGAAAGTATGGACTCAGAAATTCCCCTTAACCTGCCATCCCATTGTTTCATACTATTTAGATCTTAGGAAATTTGCCTTAAAGGGCTATTTTTCCTTCACAAAAGAAAACCCAAATGGAACTTAACACGATTTCATCCCGTAAATTTTCACGAGGTGTCTTTTTCCCTGAATCGTGTATCCTGTTGTTGAGGAAATGATTTAAGTGTTTTCTGTGTTAGGGACAGGCAAGGCTGAAGACTTTCCAAATCATTAGTTAGTGTGGCTGTTCAGGCAGCCTGCAGGTTTTTCAATTTTCCCTCAAATGTTCCACATCCTAAGGGCCTCCTTTGTATAATGTACATTTCATTCCTTGTGTCCCCCTCATTTGTGGATGAGCTAAACTGATGCAGAGGGAAGGACGTTGTCATCCCTGTTGTCATCCCGGTTGCTGCATCTTCTCCAAAACTGGTCCTGACTTTCATGTATTGGGACATTTTCCTAACCCTCCATCCCCATAGATCTCTGCCCAAATACTTAGCAATGAATGGGGATTTTTAGCCTCCCTAGCCCATAAATGTGGAATCTCATTACCTCAGAAAAATGAATCAGAAATGCCACTGAGGATAAAAGCACTATCCTCCTGCCATCCCTTTTATTTATATTGCAGTATTTCATAAAAATAAATTTAAACAACTGTAAAGTATTAAAGCAAATGGAAGTGCTACTTCTTATTGCTAGCCATCCAATTCTGCAGACAAAAAGTTAGCCAGGAAATCACTATAGAGCGGAATTGGTCCGGCCACGGGGTTGAATTGCTTGTGAAGATTTGCAGAACACTTTTAGAGTGTGCATATGAATATATTACTTATCTTTAAGCAGCCACCTTAAAATGCGGTAGGGTGGTTAGACTATATCTTTGAAAATTACTTTGAAATTTTCCTTCACCAACCACAATGATAGCATGACAATTCTGCGATTGAAACAACCTCCAATTACTCAGGAAAACTAGAAAATAGGAAATCAGCATTTTGTTAGACGAGCATAACCTGGGCCTCCCTGTCCTTTGCCCAATTCCCTTCTTTCTCATGGTCACTGTTTCTATCAATACTCCCCCTCCCCACGGATGCCCTACCCAGGCACTCCCTGCAGTCATTCATTCATTCAATTGTATTCATTGAGTGCTTACTGTGTGCAGAGCACTGTACTACTGCTTGGGAGAGTACAATACAACAATAAACAGGCACATTCCCTGTCCACCGCAAGCTCATTTTCCTCCCCAGTTCTTTTCTCCCATCCCGGTGGCTTCAGATTCTCAAGCCTCAGCCCTTCTGCCTCCTCAGCTTCTTCTTCTTCCCCAAGCCTCTCCCTCCTCCTTTCTTTTCCCCTCCAATTTTCTTGCGCTTCTGCAGACCGAGACTTCTCATCCAGTTATTTCCTGGGAGCTGTCTGAACCAGTGTGTTGTGTGATGAGCCAGATGGTAGAAGCATGGCCAAATGGATTGAGCCCAGAGCTGGGAGTCAGAAGGATCTGGGCTCCAATCCCAGATCCACCATGCTTCTCCCGTGTGACCTTGTGCAAGTTACGAAACCTCTCTATGCCTCAGTTACCTCATCTGTAAAATGGGGATTGAGATTGTTAGCCCCATGTGGAACAGGGCCTGTGTCCAAACTGATTTGCTTGTATCCAACCCAGCACTTAGAAGGGTGCTTGGAACATAGTAAGCATTTAACAAATACCACAGTTATTTGTATTATTATCATTATTTTTATTATAAATGATAGTAAGTCAATAGAAGTTAATCATTCATTCAGTTGTATTAACTGAGCACTTACTGTGCACAGAGCACTGTGCTGAGTGCTTGGAAACTTCAGTTCAGCAACAAAGAAAATACCTGTCCACAATGGGCTCACAGTCTAGAAGCGGGGGAGACAGACATCAAAACAGGTAAAGAGGCATAAATAACATCAATCAAAATAAATAGAATTAGAGATATATGTAGACACATCAGAAAAAGCAAAACAGACATTAATATAGATAAATAGAATTATAGATACATGCATACCTACACAAGTGCTGTGGGGCAGGGAGGGGGTTAGAGCAAAGGGAGAGAGTCAGGGTGAGGTGGGGGAAGGGGGAGCTGAGGAAAATGGGGGTTTAGTCTGGGAAGGCCTCCTGGAGGAGGTGAGCCTTCAGTATGACTTTGAAGGGCGCTTAGTACAGTACTCTGCACACAGTAAGCGCTCAATAAAATTGATTGAAGGGGAGATGTGAGATTGCTTAATAAGCTCTGTGCACTACTGTTCTGAGCCCTTGGGAGAGAGTTAAATACAATAGAGTTGGCAGACAGGATTACTGCCTTTGAAGAGCTTACAATCTAGTGGTCATCATCTGTTCTCTCACCCTAAAGAGAGAGATTAATGGATGATGGCTTAATTGTATTTGTTTAGCATTTATTCTGTTCAGAGCACTGTACTAAGCATTTGGGAAATTACAATACAGGAGAGTTGGTAGACATGATCATTGCCCTCAAGGAATTTGCAATCTAGAGGGGGAAGAGGCCTTAAAATAAACTAGAGATAAAGGAAATGGCAGAGTGAAAAGTTCTGTACATAAGTGCTTTGGGACTGGAGGAGGGGTAGATAGTATAGTGCTACAGCCCTACACATGCAAGAGCAAAGGCCAAGTAGAAGGAAAGGTAAAAAGGTGGGGAAATGAGGAGTTAGTCAGGGAAAGTCTCTTGGTGGAGGTATGGTTTTAGTAGGGTTTTTGAAAGTGGCAGAGTGCTATGTGGGATATTTTCTGGCTCTTGAAAACATACAATGACTTATTCTTGCAAGGATACTTGGGATGCTTGGCCATTTGATATTTGCCATACCCCCAATCCCATGGCACTTATGTACATATCTTTATATATTATAAATTATTATTGTACCCTCTCATGTGCTAGAGCACGGGCTTGGGAGTCAGAGGTTGTGGGTTCCAATCCTGGTTCTGCAGCTTGTTAGCTCTGTGACTTTGGACAAGTCACTTCACTTCAGCCCCCTGTAGGACAACCTGATCACCTTGTAACCTCCGCAGTGCTTAAAACAGTGCTTTGCACATAGTAAGTGCTTAATAAATGTCATTATTATTATTATTATTATTCTCTGTGCCTCAGTTACCTCACCTGTAAAATGGAGATTAAGACTTTGAACCCCACGTGGGACAACCTGATCACCTTGTATCCCCTCCAGCGCTTAGAACAGTGCTACACAGTAAGCACTTAACAAATGCTATTATTATTATTATTATTTTCTGGCCCCAGTTACCTCATCTGTAAACTAGGGATTAAGACAGTGAGCCCCATGTGGGACAACCTGATTACCTTGTACATACCCCAGCACTTGCAACAGTGCTTGGCACATAGTAAACGCTTAACAAATACCATCTTTTTTGATGTTGTTATTTTTGCTTAGTACAGTGCTCTGCACGTAGTAAGTGCTCAATCAGTACCATTGATTGATTGACTGAGAAGGCGGGATTCTAGGTGCCTTTAATTATGGGAACACCAATCTACTCTTTTATGTAAAGGGAAGGAATTTTGAAATTAAGAATGAGAGTCAGCGATAGAGAACAGAGAAGCCTAGTGAATAGACTGAACCCACTGTTGGGTAGGGACTGTGTCTGTATGTTGCCAACTTGTACTTCCCAAGCACTTAGTACAGTGCTCTGCACACAGTAAGTGCTCAATAAATATGATTGATTGATTGATTGATTGAATAGAGCACAAGTGTGAAAGTCAGGAGGACCTGGGTTCTAATCCCAGCTCTACCACTTGTCTGCTCTGTGATCTTGGTCCAGTCACTTCATTTCTCTCTGCTTCTGTTACTTCATCTGTAAAGTGGGGATTAATACTGTTAGCCCCACGTGGAACATGGACTGTGTCCAACCTGATTAACTTGCATCTATCCTAGTGCTTAATAAAGTGCCAGGCACGTAGTAAGGGCTAAAGAAATACCATAAAAAAATGTCCATGCCAGCTGTGCCAGTATTTGAGAACCTCCCACTGTGTGGAGGGAGAAAAGGACAAATGGCAGACCAGTGCCTTAAACCATTTACAGTACAACTGGCAAACATTCTTTGTCATATAGTGTCAGCTTCTTGGGAGCAGGAGATGAATCTGAGACTTCTGCTGAACTTCCCCTAACAATTTGTACAGGGCATTACTCCCTGTGGCTGCTCCATACTTACAATTATGACAATTAAATATACATAATTTGGGGGTTGATTATTAAGTGGTTGCTGCTTTTAAGATGGGAGAAGTATTGTTATTTCTAATGACTTAAAATGTGGGGCTTGCATTTTCTTTCAGAACTGCACTGGGTTGCTCGTTTTTATTTCCCCAAGATGATGATTTGCTGGTTCATGTCAGCCTTTACAAATCTGATTTAGAGTTCATTCATTCATTTATACTGATTGAGTACCTAGTATGTGCCGAGCACTGTACTAAGCGCTCGAGAGAGGACAATATGATAATAAACAGATTCATTCCCTGCCCACAGCGAGTTTGCAGTCTAGAGAGGGGAAGGCAGACATTAATATAAATAAATACATTAAAGATAATAATAATAATTACAATATTGATATTTGTTAAGCACTTACTATGTGCCAGACACTGTACTAAACACTGGGGTGGATACAAGCATATATGACCCTGTCTCACGTGGAGTTTACAGTCTCAATCCCCATTTTACAGAGGAGATAACCGAGGCCCAGAGAAGTGAAGTTACTTGCCCAAGGTCACACAGCAGATAAGTGGTGGGGCAGGGATTAGAAACCATGGCCTTCTGACTCCCAAACTCATGCTCTATCCACTACGCCATGCTACGTCTCGTATGTGCATAAGTGCTATGGGGCTGGAAAGAAGAATGCAAGAGAACGGTTACTATCCCTAAAGTACCTACAAGCATCATTTCAGTGTCAATATCCTTTAATTAGAGAAGCAGCATGGCTTAGTGGAAAGAGCACAGGCTTGGGAGTCAGAGGATGTGGGTTCTAATTCTGCTTCCACCAGCTGTCTTCTGTGTGACCTTGGGCAAGTTACTTAACTTCCCTTCGCCTCAGTTCCCTCATGTGTAAAATGGTAATGAAGACTGTGAGCCCCACGTGAGACAACCTGAATATCCTGTATCCACCCCAGTGCTTAGAGCAGTGTTTAGCACATAGTAAGTGCTTAAATACCAAAACTGTTGTTATTTTATTGTCACCTTCACAACCTGTGTCTTAATGTCCAAGAACGCCTTCTTCATAGGGTTTTCTGGGTTCTGTACTCTCAGACTGTGAGCCCATTATTGGGTAGGGACTGTCTCTATATGTTGCCGACTTGTACTTCCCAAGCACTTAGTACAGTGCTGTGCACACAGTAAGTGCTCAATAAATGCGATTGAATGCAGGAATTTTCAGGTGGCTGTTGAGGCCATTTTGTGGCCCCAGCAGTCTCCTGAAAAAAGAATGTATGCTTGATAACCCATAATGGAATTCTTTGAAGTTGAATTGGTTTTAAGCCCTGTTAAGAAGGAGTTCCTTTTTGGACCTTCATCATATCCAACATCTAAGTATTTCTATAAGAGGGGTCACTGTTCTGCAAATTCAAGACCTATTTATATGACTGCTTTCTTTTGGTTTGGACCAGAGCATATTGCACTAGCATGCTAGCAGAGTTGAAGGACACTATATAAGAACAACTTTGTTTCCTTTGCTTTGCATATTTTGTAGCAGTTCAAGTTTTTTTCCCCCCCTTAGGTAGCATTGATCTGATCTGTGCACCTCTTCTTCAAAATGCATTAGTTTCCTTCTGTCATATATAAATACCTAATTTTAACACACTACAGAAGAGCAGAAATATCATTTCTAAAGCAGACCTTTTTCATTTCTTTCTAGAATATTAAACTTACTCTAAAGTTATTGACAACCCCCAATGTCATTCGTAGCAATAGGGTTCACCAATTTTTTTGACATTTTATTTCAGGGCCAAAAAAGGGCCAAGGAAGTACAGTTTTCATCAATGAAATGGATGAGAGGAGAAAGTCATGAAGCAAGGTCATTTTAAAAGGGCAGGCAGGCAAATAAACTTCTTTTGATTAGAGAAAAAAAAGAAAAGAGTAATTTTATCATAAAGGCATCTTTTGTACTTAGAATATTTATATTGAGAATGATTTGCTAATTGGAGGATCATATTGCCTGTCTAAGTATTTGATCTCATCATCAAATCTAATTATCCAGGTATATTTGGGTCTGCATCATCAGTGCCCTTAGATCTGTGACCTTTGAGCATTTAGTATCTGCCCCACCCTGAGCAGTTAGGTTCATATCTTTAAATTACAGATCATAAATCATTCATTTATGCACAATTTCTCATGCCCATTTTACAGAACCTTAAGGAGAGTCAATGAATTGCCCAAGGGCACACAGCAGGCCAGAGATCTTTTGACTTGAAGCCCCACAGTCCACCAGGTTATGTTGTCTCCCTGCAGTGTCACTGTCACCATAAATAGCCTAACTTTTATAACTTTTTTATAACTTTTTTATAACTTTTATAACTATATATACATATATATATATATATATCTCAAGTGATGGGTAAAACAAAGATCTTTGATGGTTTGTAATATGACTGTAACTATCCAGTATATGATATTTTAAAGATAGGTTTTTAATAGTATGTGTCTTTTAAATGGAGTTTGAAAATTATTATGGACATACCCAGTTTGTAATTCTGACTTAATTGTCAAGTCAGCAAAATGCAATAAATTCATCTAATGAAATAGAACAGTGAATGGTGCAGAGAGGTGATAACTGTTTGTGTAATCAGATAAACTGAATCATGAGCCCCTAATTCCCACTGTAATTAT
Source organism: Tachyglossus aculeatus (assembly GCF_015852505.1). Classification (NCBI taxonomy): domain Eukaryota; kingdom Metazoa; phylum Chordata; class Mammalia; order Monotremata; family Tachyglossidae; genus Tachyglossus; species Tachyglossus aculeatus. The sequence continues at coordinate 86,103,784 of NC_052066.1, forward strand.
TATATTAGACAATACATTATTTGCCCATGGCCAGGTAATTGGATCCTTCCTGGGACACTCTTAAAAAGAACTTACCCTCCACTTTACTTTAGGTTTTCTTCCAATTCAAGCTGACTTCAAATTTCTAACATTTAAAGAGTGAAGTACTTTGCAAACTGCCTCAAAAATGCTAGGTTTGGGATAAAATAATTTATCTTCTGCCAAACAGTCACTAGTATTTATTGAGCAATTACTGTGTGCAGAACACAGTATTAAGCACTTTGTATGATATGTGTTAAAATGCTTAATGTGCTCATTCATTGTCATATTTCTTTAGTGCTTACTGTGTGCAGAGCACTGTACTAAGTGCTTGGGAAAGTACAATATAACAGTAAACAGGCACACTTCCCACCCATGAGCAGCTTACAGTCTCGAGGAGGAGACACGATATTAATATAAATGAAGAAATTACAGATATGTACATAAGGGCCGAGGGGCTGGGAGGGGGGATGAATAAAAGGAGCAAGTCAGGGTGATGCAGAAGGGAGAGGGAGAAGTAAAAAGAGGGACATAGAGAAAGTCTCTTGGCAGAGAGGTGCTATTCAATAAAGCTTTGAATGGGGAGAGAATAATTGTTAGATTTGGAGAGGGAGAGCTTTCCTGGCCAGGGTGAAGACATGGGAAGGAGTCAGCCGCAAGATAGACAAGATCAAGATACGTGGTAGGAAGGTTGTGAGGTGAGTTAGGAGAGGAGAAACTGATTGAGAGCTTTAAAGCCAGTGGTGAGGATTTTTTGTTTGCTGTGGAGGTGGATGGGCAACCACTGGGTTTCTTGAGGAGTGTGGAAAGATATCCTGAACATTTTTGTATACAAGTGATCCAGGCAACAGAGTGAAGTACAGACTGGAGTGGGGAGAGACAGGAGACTGGGAGGTCAGCCAGGAGGCTGATCCGGTAACCAAGGCAGGAGAAGAGGAGTGATTGTATTAATGTAGTAGCAGTTTGGATGGAGAGGAAAGAGTGGATTTTGGTGACGTCGTGTAGGTGGAGCCAACCCGATTTAGTGATGGATTGAATACGGGGGTTGAATGAGAGAAAGGAGTGAAATGCCAAGGTTACAGGCTTGTGAGAGAGGAAGTATGGTGGTGGACATGTCAGGGGTAGGACAGGGTTTGGGAGGGAAGATAAGGAGTTGGACATGTTAAGCTTGAGGTGATGGGAGGACATCCAGGTGGAGGTGTCCTGAAGGCAGGAGGGAATGTGAGACTGCAGAGACAGAGAGAGAGAAAGAGAGAGAGATCAGGGCTGGAGATGCAGATTAGGTATATATGTATATATGGTTGTACATATTTATTACTCTATTTATTTATTTATTTACTTATTTTACTTGTACATTTCTATCCTATTTTATTTTGTTGGTATGTTTGGTTCTGTTCTCTGTCTCCCCCTTTTAGACTGTGAGCCCACTGTTGGGTAGGGACTGTCTCTATGTGTTGCCAATTTGTACTTCCCAAGCGCTTAGTACAGTGCTCTGCACATAGTAAGCACTCAATAAATGCGATTGATTGATTGATTGATTGATTGATTGATTAGGTACTATGTGAGAGGCATAGTACTAAACACTGGGGTAGTTAGCAGCTAATCATTTTAGATACAGTCCACATACTGCTTTAGGCTCACAACTTAATCCTCATTTTATGGATGAGGCAACCGAGGCACAGAGAAGTTAAATGACTTGCCAAAGGTCATATAGCAGACAAGAGGCAGAGCCAGGGTTAGAAACACAGTCCTTCTGACTGCCAAGTCTGTGCTCTATCCACCAGACAATGCTGCTCCTCAAGCACTTGGAATACAATCCAGTAAAGTAGGTAGATAGGATCCCTGACCATAGAGAGCTTGCATATTATCAATCAGTCAATCTTATTTGTTGTTTACTATGTGCAGATTGCTGTACTAAGCGCTTGAAAGAGTACGATATAAGAGAGTTGGTAGATATATTTCTTGCCCACAACCAACTTGCAGTCTAGAGGGGCAGACAGACATTAATATGAATGAATGAATGAATGAATGAGAAGCAGCATGGCTTAGTGGAAAGAGCCCAGGCTTGGGAGTCAGAGGAGGTGGGTTCTAATCCCACCTCTGCCACTTTTCTGCTGTGTGACCTTGGGTGAGTCACTTAACTTCTCTGTGCCTCAATTACCTCATCTGTAAAATGGGGATGAAGACTGTGAGCCCCACATGGGACAACCTGATTACCTTATATCTACCCCAGTGCTTAGAACAGTGCTTGGCACATAGTAAGTGCTTGACAAATACCAACATTATTACTATTATTATTATTAATAATAAATAAATAACAGATACGTAATTTGTCATGGGGCCGTGAGGTTAGTGTAAATCCAAGTGCAAGAGTGAAACAGAAGAGTTAGGGAAAGCCTCATGGTGGAGATAATAAGGGTCATTCAGTAATCATCTTTAGGATATGAAGAGAGAGGGCATTCCAGGCCAGATGCAGGATATGGTTGAGGGATCAGTGCATAGACAAGATCCAGGTAGAGTGAGTAAATTGGCAGCGTGGCTCAGTGGAAAGAGCACGGGCTTTGGAGTCAGAGGTCATGGGTTCAAATCCCGGCTCCGCCACATGTCTGCTGTGTGACTTTGGCCAAATCATTTAACTTCTCTGGGCCTCAGTTACCTCATCTGTAAAATGGGGATTAAGACTTTGAGCCCCATGTGGAACAACATGATCATCTTGTGGAAAAGAGCACGGACTTTAGAGTCAGAGGTCATGGGTTCAAATCCCGGCTCTGCCACTTGTCAGCTGTGTGACTTTGGGCAAGTCACTTAATTTCTCTGGGCCTCAGTTACCTCATCTGTAAAATGGGGATGAAGACTGTGAGCCCTCTGTGGTTCAACCTGATCACCTTGTAACCTCCCCAGCGCTTAGAACAGTACTTTGCACCTAGTACACGCTTAATAAATGCCATTATTATTATTATTATTATTGTAACCTCCTCAGCGCTTAGAACAGTGCTTTGCACATAGTAAGTGCTTAATAAATGCCATCATTAGAGGAGCCAAGTATGTGGCTGAAATGTAGTAGGAAATCAGGGGGGTAAGGCCGTGAGATTAGGATTATAGGGGAAAATAGAAATGAAAATAAATTAGAGATGGATATGAGCATAAATACTGTGGGGCTGGGGAGGGATGAATATCAAAGTCTTTAAGGGAAACAGACCCAAGTACCTAGGCTGAAAAGGGTATTTAGGGAGGTGAGATATTGGTCAGGAATGACCTTTGGATAAACTGTAGTCTTATTCAGGCTGTGAAGATGGGGTTGGTAGTGGTCTGTTGTCAAGGTAGACAAGGGAGTGATGGGACAGAAGGAGGGTGTGGACAAGGGTTTGATGATGAGATAGATAAGATCAAGGTACAGTGAATAGGTTATTGTTAGAGGAGCTAACTGTGTGGGTTGAATTGTAGTAGGAGATCAGCAAGATAAGGTAGGAGGAGAGAGATGATTGAGGGCCTTATACTGATGATAAATTGTTTCTCTTTGATGTGGAGTTAATTGGGCCACTATTGAAGGTTTCTGAGGAGTGGGGACATGTGGACTGAACAGTTCATTAGAAATGATCTGGGGAGCAAAAGTGAAATATTTATTCAGTCGTATTTATTGAGCACTTACTGTTTGCAGAGCACTGTAGTAAGCTCTTGAGAAGTGCAGTTCAGCAACAAATAGAGACGATCTCTGCCCAAAGAGGCTCACAGTCTAGAGGGAGTAGACAGGAGGCAGGAAGGTCAGCAAGGAAGCTGATGCAGTAATCAAGGTGGGTTATGAGAAAGTGCTTAGTACAGTGCTCTGCACACAGTAAGCACTCAATAAATACGATCGAATGAATGAATGAAGGTGGGTTATGAGAAAGCGCTTAGTACAGTGCTCTGCACATGTAAGCACTCAATAAATACGATTGAATGAATGAATGAATGAAAGTGCAAGGATCATTGTGGAAGCAGTTTTGAGCGAAGGGCAGATTTTAACCATGTTTTGAAGGTAGAACCACGATTTGGTGACAGACTGAGTATATGGGTTGAATGAGAGAGATGAGCATTTAGGATATTGTCAAGGTAATGGGCTTGTGAGACAAGGCGGAAGGTGGTGTTATCTAGAATAATGAGAAAGTCTGGGGATGTACAGTGTTTCTGTGGGAAGATGAGGAGTTCTGTTTTGGACATGTTAAGTTTGAGGTTTCGATGGAGCCTCCAAGTAAAGTTGTCCTCAAAGCAGGAGGAAATCCAAGACTGCAGAGAAGGAGAGAGGTCAGTGTTGGAGAGGTAGCTTTGAGAATTGTCTGCATGAAGATGGTAGTTGAAGCCGTGGGAACAGATTTCCCAAGGAACTGTGTGTAGGTGGAGAATAGAAGGGGACCCAGAATTAAACCCTGAGGAACACTTACAGTTAGAGGGTGAAAGGCAGTGGAATTATTGACAAATGACACTGAGGAGTGTCCTAAAAGACAGGAGGAGACTCTATTCTGTCCCCCTAAAAGCTTTAATAGCTGGTTCCTGGATTTTTGTCGTTCTTCATTTGGCACATGAATATTTAATTTAATGTTGGACTTCTAAAGAATGAGAAAAAGATATATTTTCTTGAATTTGATTTGCTAAATTCAATGCAACTAATCTATATGGAAACATGTATACAATCAGTGCCTCCCTGCAGAAATATATCACAATGTTCTTCACATATAAACAAGCCTCTTATTGCATTAGTTCTCACAAAAATACTAATATGATGAGAGAGGTGATTTGTGTTCCTGCAGTGTTTTCCACTTAGTCAATAACCGATCAATCATTGGTATTTATTGAATCTTGTGTGCAGAGTACTGTACTAAGGGCATGGAAAAGTGCAGTACAACAGAGTTAGTAGACTCGTTCTCCACCCACAATGAGCTTACAATCTAGAGGGAGAGACAGTCCTTAATAGAAATAATTTATAATATGTGATTTAAAGATATCTACACAACTGCCATGGGGTGAATATGAAATGCCCAAAGGTCACCAATCTAAACATATAGATGACACAGAAGGGAGTTGAGAATTCCTACTGTTGGCCCAGTGGAGAGAACATTCTCTTGGCATAATAATAATAATAATGATGGTATCATTATTATTATTTGTTAAGCGCTTACTATATGTCAAGCACTGTTCTAGATCATCTAGGTTCTAGACACAGTTCTGTTTGTGGGGGGTGGCGATGCCTATAGTGAAAATTTCTACCCCAGCAGTTAGAACAGTGATCGGCACATAGTAAGTGCTTAACAAATACCATGATTATTATTATAAATATTATTACCCACTCTCTTCTTTTCTAGGCCAGCTCTGTTTCACGCCCAATTTTTCCACCAATTATTCCTGGCTCATGCCCTTCCTCCTGCCTGGAGCCTCCTCCCTCTTCAAAACCATTAGACTCTAACTCTTTTCATTCAATCATTCATTCAATCAATTTTTTGTGCACTTACTGTGTGCTGAGCACTATACTAATTGCTTGGGAGAGAACAATATAACAATAAACAGACATATTTCTTGCCCACAGCAAGATTTTGAAATCTCACCTCCTCCAGCAAGCTTTTCCTGATGAATTTTTCCTCCCCAGGTACCTCCTCCAACTATCATCTAGGCATTTTTGAACTCAGAAAAACCCCTTGTTGCAGTTTTATGAATATCAATTTATGTACTCTTCTAATTATTTTTTTCTCCTCTCTGTAAATCATCTGTCCTCCCCCTCCACCCCCACCGTTCGATTTTATATGCCTCGTGGTAGTGTCTTTTGTACTCTCCCAAGGTGTTAGTGAAGGGATCTGCAGGCAGTAGGTGATCAATGTAGGCTTTTGATTGATTTGATTGGAACTTCATTTTCTTCCCTAAATATATGATTCTATATAGCTATCTCAAGTCTAGGGGTCACTAGAAGAATAAGAGAACACTGTAACTTAGCCAGGCAGCCATCCATCCAGTGTAATCCAGAATAGCATCAGTATTCATAGAACGCTATTGGCACCTTCATATCTCCAAATCCCATAGCTCAGAAGTAGTGCCCCAGATTGTGAGAAACTGGATGTGGAATGTGTCGACCCCTGACCCACGTCCTACCTCTGACCTGGAATGCCCTTCCTCTTTGCCAAACTAGCTCTCTTTCCTTCTTCGAAGCCCTACTGAGAGCTCACCTCCTCCAGAGGCCTTCCCAGTCTGAGCCCCCTTTTTCCTCTGTTCCTCCTCCCCTCCCCATCACCCCTACTCCCTCCCTCTGCTCTACCTCCTTCCCTGCCCCACAGCACTTGTGCATATTTGTACATATTTATTACCCTTTTTTATTAACGATGTGTATATATCTGTAATTCTATCTGTCTATTTTGATGGTATTGATGCCTGTCTACTCGTTTTGTTTTGTTTTCTGTCTTCCCCTTCTAGACTGTGAGCCCATTGTTGGTAGGGATTGTCTCTCTCCGTTGCCGAATTGTACTTTCCAAGCGCTTAGTACAGTGCTCTGCACACAGTAAGCGCTCAATAAATACTAATGAATGAATGAATGCATTGGTACTGAAGTAAGGGAAATGGTCACGTTTATCCCTGGCAAAGTGTTCTGTATGATTTCATTACTGAATATTGTGTGATCTATAATAAAAATGATGGCATTTGTTAAGCTCTTCCTACGTGCAAAGTACTGTTCTAAGCACTGCGGGGGAATACATGGTGATCAGGTTGTCCCATGTGGGGCTCACAGTCTTAATCCCCATTTTACAGAAGAGGGAACCGAGGCACAGAGAAGTGAAATGACTTGCCCAAAGGAGCTGGGATTAGACCCCTCGACTTCTGACTCGTAAGCCTGGGCTCTTTCCACTGAGACGCGCTGCTTCTCAATGATCTATGATATACACGTAATGAGAAGCAATGTAGCTTAGCAAATAGAGCTAAGGCCTGGGAATCTGAAGGACCCGAGTTCTAAGTCCAGTTCTGCCACATGTCTTCTGTGTGACCTTAGGCAAGTCATTTCACTTCTCTGGGTCTCAGTTACCCATCTGTAGAATGGAGATTAAGAGTGTGAGCCCCATGTGGGACACGAACTATGTCCAGCCTAATTAATTTCTATCTATCCAGTACTTAGAAAAGTGTTTGGCACACAGTAAGTGCTTAATCATTACCATTATTATCATTGTTATTATTATTATCATTATTAGTAATGTAACATATGTGTGCTACTTCCATGTTGGCGAAAGGGCACTAGGTATCTTTTACTGCTGACACCTTTAACTTCTCTATATATCTAGTCACGGTAAGTTGAATAGAAACTTTCAAATTTGATATCAGTGAATATTTACAGTGCAGTATTATGTCTTGTGGATTTTAATAAAGCAACAGCATGGGGGTGTTTGACCACTCTGACTCTATATTCCATTAATGAGCATTTCTTGCAGTGCTTATTAGAATTCTCTATCAATTACTCATTCCAACTCTTGCAAAAACAATTTGGAAAGATGACACTACCAAAATAAAAACCACTGCAAACAGCACTGAGCCTAAAATAAGATTTTCGATTCTTCTTGTTTCAAGCAAATCCTTTATTTGTTTAAGATAAGAAGGCTTCAGGGGCAGAACCTGCTACGTGCTTACAATAACAATTGTAAATGAATTAGGAAAATGAAAGGTATCTAAAGATGTGGCTGAATTCCAGATTGGAGCATGAAGAGCAAATCAAACATCTTAAATCGAAACAAGTGTGTGCAAATGCTATGGATATTTTAGGTTTGTGTTTAGATTAAAAATGATAAGAGTGCAGTTCATGCTTTCAGCTTGAAGGAGTGAATCCTTGAGGAAAAGTAATTTTCATCTCCAACACAAGCTAAAACCATAGTTATTATTACATGGAAAGGTTTATTCTGGATTATGATAGGGCATATCATCACTAGATGTCTGGTTCTTAAAAAATGAACCTGAAATGTGGATGCTGAACATTTAGAAGTTTAACCCCCAAACCATACTTTTTTTTTATTTCTAATGGTCTTCGTAAAGCACTTACTATGAGTTAAGTACTGTTACAATTAATCAGTTTGGATACAGTCCCTATCCCACATGTGGCTCACATTCTAAGAAAGAGAGAGGACAGGTACTGAATCCCCATTTTTTGCAGTTAAAGATTAATTTGTATATTTAGGTATTCTGCTCTTCTACTGTAACATACTGGTTCTACTATCTATTATATCCTTGTCCTTCTACCTGATCCTGTTAACAGTGTTCATTCTTAACTATTTCCCACAGTCTTTATAATAATGCTGATAATAACAACAGTGGTATTTAAGTGCCTACTATGAGCCAAACATTATGCTAAGTCCTAGAATGTGCAGTCTGACACAGTCTCTATCCCTTATGTTGTCGCAGCCTAAGAGGGAGGGAGAACAGTTATTTTATCTTTTCTTTTTTTCTTGGAACAAGGAAGCTAAGCCACGGTGAACTTAAATAATGCATAAACTCACACAGCAGGCAAGTGGCCACGCTGTGGGATGTCCAGTCCCAAACTCCTACCTCCTGACATTGTGAGTTCCTTGAAGGCAGGGAACATGTGTCTTGCTTCTGCTGTTTTCAACAAATATCATCGTTTGATTGATAAGCTTTAGTTTCCTAATACTGTGAATGAAGTTCTTTCATTATTCTTAATCTTGGCAGTCTTTACTGAGTATCTTTCAAATTTTGTGAAATCAGAGTTTTAGCAATAAAACATATCACTTGGACAATACTGTGGAATTTTTTTTCCCAGTTGTTTCTCATGGTTGATTACTAGAATGATATATAGTTAATTTTTCTTTTTTCCTTGGGCTCTGGACAGGAAATAACCCACCGTCTCATTTGTTTTGCAAAATGTACTTCTTGATTTTCCCATTTCTCTATCTTTTCATATGCACTATTATTAAGATGACATCACTCAAAGTTTTAGATAAAAGAGAAGGGCTGGAGTTGATGATGGGCAATCTTTGCCTCAGGCTGCCTAATAAGTGGACTTCAGATGAATCTCTGAATTTCCTTCTGGAGAATTGTGTGTACAGAGGATGAGTTGGTCACAACTGGTGTTAAGTCATTTTTCCTTTCCATTCTTTTCAGGAGAGGATAGAAATTAGAATGTGCATGGAATCCATTTTTCCAGTATAGAGTTATGTGGTCACTTTGTTTAACCAGCATAACTGACAGAAAGGTTGCAACATTACTCTGTAAATAGGTGATGTGTTTTGGAAATGTTCTGGAAAGTTACCATCTGGATACTTGCCTGGTGCATACCTTAATGGTGATCTTTTGATTAATATGATATTTCTCTACTGATTAGTGGATAGACAGCTCATGCATCTTATACGCAGGGTGAATACTGTTCACCTGTCCCCTGCCTGTGAGCAGTAGGATGTGGTCTGTACAATTTATTGCTTGATGTTGTCTGAGCTGAGTCTGGAGAAATCCATAATACGGAAGCTCAGCAAGTGTCATGCTATCTGTTGCAGGGGCTGAGGCCAATGGATAACAACCTACACCAAAAATGACTGCTTAAAACCTAGGGTTTCTCAACATCTGTGGAAATAGGGTTTCTATGGAAACTATATAAAGCCAAAGGATCCTTTAATTCCATTGTTGAAATAAGTTATTTTCTTTTGAAGGTCTTCTGATTCATGTATGTTGAAGAGTGGAGTTGAAATAGGAACGGCTGTTTCAGTTGTACAGGTCTGGGGAAATGCTTTTAGTGTCGCTTAACAGGTTGTATGTAGGAATCAGATGGTTCATAATATCAGTTACTGTCAAGCTGTTCCCATCTTCATGAGCTATTATGCAAAATATTTTCAGGTTTATAACGTTTTAGGTCATTTTTGGTGAGAGATGGAGAAGGAGAAGGAGGGGGGGGGCTGGGGGGGTAGAATGAATGAATGAATGAATGAGAATGAGGATGAATGCAGAGATGAATGGACCAAACAACTGAGATTCTGCAATCTGAAATTTGAAAGGAGATACCTTTGCCATAAAAGGTTTAATTGCCTGATGCAGAAAACAGTGTCACTGCTGGTTGGTAGTTAAAATTCATGCAGTGTGGCTTGTCAGTCCTAAACCACAGAATTGATTAAAGCTTCCTTGACTTGCTAACAAAATATGGTAGTTTACCAGTGATCTTTGTTTCAATCCATATTGTTTGCAATCTTAGAAATGTCATGGACAATCAAACAATGGCCAGATTGTGACCCTGAGCCTTCAGCTGCCTTTTTCCTAAAATATTGCACAGATTTGATAAAAGAAATGAATTTTAATCAACATACCCCTCACCGAGTTGAAAGGTTGCAATCATATTGAAAAGGGAAAAGTGCCAGTGTGATTGAGCCAGAGCTCCTTCTGTAACATTTTGACTTAGGATGCCCAATGCTTTTAGCCATCTTGCATCGTAACTCTGTTGTGACTGGAAAGGCCGGGATTGTCTCTGCCATCTCTAGAAATAATTCTCAGTGCATGCTACTTGAGAAATGTTGGAAACCCTCAGAATAAGTACTCTGAGGAGATAAAGATGTGAAGCAGTAAGATCATATCAGTGTTGGAAGGTGGAGAAGATAAAGAACGAATGAATACGGAGCACCATCCAATTTATAACATTTTCTGTTTAGAAGAATGCTGCCTCAATTTACAGCATGCAAAGTAAGGGTGGTATATGTTGCCATCTTGTACTTCCCAAGCACTTAGTACAGTGCTCTGCACACAGTAAGCGCTCAATAAATACGATTGAATGAATGAATGAATAATTACCAGTATTTGGGAAGGCTTCTCTGTGAAGTTGGCAGGGTGGCCATCTCTAGAAATAATTCTCGGTGCATGCTAAAGGCTTGAGAAATGTTGGAAACCCTCAGAATAAGTACTCTGAGGAGACAAAGATGTGACGCACTAAGATCATATCAGTGTTGGAAGGTGGAGAGTGTAATGAACAACACTTTGGAAATGCAAATGGTTATGTCCCCATGAAGCTGGAAACAGGGAAATGACTGTATGATCAAAGGGCTAATGGCATTATCTCTCATTGCCCTTCTCCCAGGGAACAATGTTTCATTGGCATGGGGAGTCCTGGGATATCATGCACTTGGCAAATAGTAATTGGGAGAAAATACTATAAGAATGAGTACCTGAACTAACTACACAATCTCTGTGACCAGGTCTTACCCAGATTTATGTCCACTGACAGAAGAGATCTCAAAGACGTAGGGAATGTGTTTGTTTTATTATATTGTGCTCTCCCAAGTGCTTAGTATTCATTCACTCAATCAATCATATTTATTAAGCACTTACTGTGCAGAGCACTATACTAAATGCTAAGGAAAGTAAAATACAACAATAAACAGTGACATTCCCTGCCCACAACAACCTCACAGTCTGGGTTGGGGGGAGACATACATCAATACAAACAAATACAATTATTTATTTGTAGAATTACAAATTGTTTGTAAAATGTATGTGGACAAATTTATATGTGAAATCATTTAGTACAGTGCTCTGTGACCTCCCTCTAGACTGTGAGCTCGCTGTGGGCAGGGAATGTGTCTGTTGTTATAGTATACTCTCCCAAGTGCTTAGTACTGTGCTTTCCACACAGGAAGAGCTCAATCAATATGATTGAATTGAATGATTGAATGAATGAAAGGGTGGAGGAAAAAACTGGGTGAAAACTGATTGAATCACCTATCCTGGTTCCCTGTTGGAAATTAAATAGGAAGTGCCTCAGGCAGTTGAGCTATAGATCTACTTATCAGAAAGCTGTTTCTATTAGGAAAAAAAAGCCTTTGAAAAGAAATGGAGGCTATCCTTTCTCTGGTGGATATTTCCTCCATTTCATCGTTCAGTGGACTGATGCCTGTTCTGTAAGTTTCCATGCTGTGTTGGGATTCCTGTAGACTGTGAGCCCACTGTTGGGTAGGGACTGTCTCTATATGTTGCCAACTTGTACTTCCCAAGCGCTTAGTACAGTGCTCTGCACACAGTAAGTGCTCAATAAATACGATTGATTGATTGCAAAAGGCCTTTTTTGTTTCTCTGTGATCTCCCTTGCTCATAACATTTGGTAGACTATTCTTTCAGGTGCAATTTAAAATTGTAACTCTTACAGGTATTCCTTTCTTTTGTAATTAATCATTTATGTATCTGTAAAAGACATAGGATTGCCTGTGGGTTTGGCCAAGGGTCATTTTGATTTGTAATCCTCTATTGATTCTGTTATGGTTAAGTACAGGCAGAGAGGAGGAATAGTTGAGTATTAATAAATCATTTGGTACATTATGGTTCTGCATAGTAATTTATATCACTGTGGTACTAAAAGACCAATGGGCAGATTTTCTGTTAACAGAGGTGTTTAAGAGATTGCGGTTCCTTTGATCCTTCTTTTGGAGTTCAACTTTAGCTTCAAGGGCCTAGAGAAATACCATTCAAGTCAATCTTGTGAGCATATGTGTTTAGCTATGGAAGGAATTGAACAAATGGGCTTGAAGAAAATTATTTCTAATTGTTTTTTATACATGTAAATGCTGCAAGTATTATCATTAGTCAGTCTGTGCATTTAGTCATAGTAGTAATGGTATTCATTGTAATACTACTTAGTGTGATGCATTGCATTAAGCACTAGGGTTGAACAGTCCCCATCCCAGATATGGATCCCATTTTACAGATGAGCTAACTGAGACACAGAGAAGTTAAGGGACTTGCCCAAGATCACCCAACAGACAAGTGGCAGAGCCAGGATTAGAAGCCAGAACCGCTGACTCCCGGGCTCGTGCTCTTTCCATTAGGCCACACTGCTTCTCCTATTTCCAAATCTTTTCCTATTTACTATTATTAGGACAGTACTTTCTAATCTAATTATCGCTTCTCTTGACTCTCCCGGCTCCAATCCCTCACTCATGTTCTTCCAAGCATAGAACTCTCTCCTCTCCAAATCCACCACAGCTCTCCCCATTTTCAAAGCCCTCTTCAAATCCCAGCACCTCCAGGATGTCTTCTCAACTTAATTTACAGCATTGCAATTGTAGCAACCCAGGAGCCACTCCTAGTATTTTTATACTTAGAAGTATACAAGTATACTTTTATACAAGTATACAAGTATACTTATACAAGTATACAAGTATACTTTTATACAAGTATTTATACAAGTATGTATACTTGAGAAGCAGCTGTGGCTTAGTGGAAAGATCATGGGCTTTGGAGTCAGAAGTCATGGGTTCGAATCCCAGCTCTGCCACTTGTCAGCTGTGTGACTTTGGGGAAGTCACTTAACTTCTCGGGGCCTCAGTTCCCTCATCTGTAAAATGGAGACTAAGACTGTGAGCCCCATGTGGGACAACCTGATAACCTTGTATCTTCCCCAGTGCTTAGAACAGTACATTGCACATAGTAAGCACTTAACAAATACCATCATTATTGTTACTATTATTATTATACATTAATTCCCTAGTAGTAATGGTATTTATTGAGAACTGTAAAAAAAAAAAAGTGAAATATGTCACCAATTTTCTGAAATCATTATTTGGTATTAAAGGTGCATATCCTAATTGCCATTCCAGTGCAAGGTATTTATTTCTCAACAGCTTTAATTTATACCAAAAGTCAGTATTTACTTATTTAAGTCAGAAAGCTGGTGGTTTTTGTAATGTTGAACCAATCTGCTATTAAATCACAAACAAGGTGAAATAAAATGTATTTTTCATTTTGAATAACTTTGATTCCTTCACACTTTAACATAAACTGATTCACAACTCCCTAAATATAATTCAGGAAACCCTTTTGTCATCAATATGGTGGATCATCCAGTCTGACAAATACCAATGAGTAATAAAAATTTGATAAGTTTTAGGTACGGGTCTTACAGGTGGGTCAAGAACCAGTAACAAAATTGGAACAAAAATATTTACTTCACATTCACAAAATGGAAACCATTCAACTAGAATCACAAAGAATAAATAGGCATAACATTAGCAATTGAATTTATGGTCTGAGATCTAAGAATCCTGTATGCTTATTTCTTTAATTATCTATCATTTTTGTCTACCTTAACATTTGAGTTTAATCTCACCTACAAAAATGAGTATAAATCAATCGTGTGAACAAATTGTGAATGCAAGTTATTTCATTAATATAATGTATCTTTTATTGAGGAAAACTTTGCAATGCAATTTGTTTACCTTGAAAATGTCAAAAACAGAAATATCCCTTCTGAAATACCAAGTACTTGTAGCCTTTAATAATAAGATTAATAATGATGGCATTTATTAAGCACTTACTATGTGCAAAGCACTGTACTAAGCGCTGGGAGAGATACAGGGTGATCAGGTTGTTCCATGGGGGACTCACAGTGTTAATCCCCATTTTACAGATGAGGGAATTGAGGCACAGAGAAGTTAAGTGACTTGCCCAAAGTCACACAGCTGACAAGTGGTGGGGTCAAGATTTGAACCCATGACCTCTGCCTCTAAAGCCTATGCTCTTTCCACTGAGCCATGATGCTTCTCTAGTTAGGCAGTTATTCAGTATTGGGTTAGAGAAAATTGCTATTTACTGAACAATAGTCAGTTTAGATTAAGAAGCAAAGACATGATAAATGAGGAGCAAAATGCATTTACAAAGGGACTAGAACTCCAATTTTCAAAGGGTGACAAAAGAAATAGTAACATATCACCCTATAAGTACTAGTCCTGAACTATACATACTGTGTTTTGCTCAAGAGGTCTCTGGTTCTTATTCTAGTTTCAAAACATGAGGTTCAGCTTACCTTAGTTTTATTATGAACACATAATAAGTTTGCTATGCGTAGTTCTACATTATCCAGCTGAGCTGAGCCATAATTAATTTATTCTCTAATGGCACAGTGCAGTGTCACCTTTTGGGATATAAATATTGTGGACAAGGTTACCGATTTTACTATGCACTGTATTTGCAGCATTTTTTTTTTGCCTTAGCTCTGGGTCAGAGCAAATGATAAATTTGGTACAAATGTGCATTTTCCACCCAAAGTATTTAATAGAAAAGGACCTACTAGCCTGTAAGTTCCTTGAAAGTAGGACTCATCTCTGTTAACGCAGTCGTACTCTCCTAAGTACTTAGTGCAGTTTTCTGCACACAGGCACAAAACATATATTATTGAGAAGCTTTATCCTTATGGGTTTATTTTTCCATTTGAATCAGTTTGAAGGGTGTTTTTTGGCCTGTTAAAGGGATTTGTGAACTGATTGGTCACACTCCTGAGTTATTTCTATTTAAGCAACCATGGCAACTCAGTTTGGATGTCAAGGAGAATTGGGTTAAAGGAGAACTCTTTTGATTTGCAAAGATGGTGGTCACTGGTGAGTGTGTTGTGGTAGTTTCAATCAATCAATCGTATTTATGGAGCGCTTACTGTGTGCAGAGCACTGTACTAAGTGCTTGGGAAGTACAAATTGGCAACATATAGAGACAGTCCCTACCCAACAGTGGGCTCACAGTCTAGACCATGACTGGCCACCTTGGAGCTTTCAGAATCAGCTGAAATAAATTTAGCTTGCAGCAAGAGAGCAAAGTTGGAGCAAAAGAAGAACTTGACTTTGGGAATGAGAGAACACTGGAGCTGGCTTTCTCATGGGATATACAATGTCCATCCAAGAAATCTCTAGGAATGATTTGTTATTAAGTATCAAGATGACAGAGCCTAGGTCAGGTAATCCCTCGAGTCCCCTTCCAGCTCAGTGATCTAATAATAATAATAAAAATAATGGCATTTGTTAAGCACTCTTCTAAGCACTGGGGAGGATGCAACGTGATCAGGTTGTTCCACATGGGGCTCACAGTCTTAATCCCCATTTTACAGATGATGTAACCGAGGCACAGAGCGGTGAAGTGACTTGCCCAAAGTCACACAGCTGACAAGTGGCGGAGCCGGGATTAGAACTCATGACATCTGACTCCCAAGCCCGGGCTCTTTCCACTGAGCCACGCTGCTTCTCATGCGTGTACATTGTAATTCCTCTGAATTTAGCAAGTGCAAAGCCATAACATAGTTCCACAAGTAAATTGAAATCTGCTACCAATCAAAACTCACCTGTGCTGGGCAGCGGCAGCATGGGAGAGAGTCGAGGACAGAGACTCGTTTACTGCACGGAAGGCAGCAAACACTTCTGTAACAAAAAAAACAGCAAATACCTTTGTAGTTTTTTACCAAGAAAACTCTGGCTACGCTACCAGAACGATTGCGGAATGAAGTGGGACATTCTGGAAGAGATGTGTCTATGGCGTCTTTATGGGTTGGACATGACTCAACAGCATAAGACAGCAACAAATTGTTTAAAAATTAATGAATTTCATTTATACTTCTTTTATTTTGCACTCAGGATAAATAGTTCAAAATTCTCAATGACCTGCCCGTGCCCATTACTCCATACCCAGTTCTTCTCCCTCCCTCCATCATCACTGCCCTCATTCCTTTGCCAGGTAGAAGCTAACTTTCTCTCTCTTTTTTCCCCCCATATATATATATATACATATATATATATATATATGTATCTCTCTCTCTCTCTCTCTCTCTCTCTCCTTTCTTCCCTCCTCCCCATGCTGAAAAGCAGCATGGCATAGTGGATTGAGTATGTGCCTGGGAATCAGAAGGTCATGGGTTCTAATTCCGGCTCTGCCAGTTGTCTATTGTCTGATCTTGGACAGGTCACTTCCCTTCTCTGTGCCTCAGTTACCTCATCTGTAAAATGGGGATTGAGACTGGGAGCCCCATGGGGGACAGGGACTGTGTCCAACCCACTTTGCTTATTTCCATCCCAGCACTTGATACAGTGTCTGGCACAGAGTAAGCACTTAGCAAATACCATAATAATAATAATTATCATTCCCCCCTAAATGGGGCTGGAATACTGCTTTTCAGTTACCAGCCCTAGGCCCTTGATGCTTTTAGATCCCAAAACTCTCTTTTCCTTCCCCACCTGGTTTCTCATCTTCCTACTCCCTGTTGTTATTTATGGAACTTGTTAGTGCCTAAATGGGGCTGGAATACTGCTTTTCAGTTCCCCAAGTTCCCTAATAGTTACCAGGCCTAGGCCCTTGATGCTTTTACATCCCAAATCTCTCTTTCCCTTCCCCACCTGGTTTCTCATCTTCCTACTCCCTGTTGTTATTTATGGAACTTGTTAGTGCTTACTGTGTGCCAGGCACTGTGCTAAGTGTTGGGGTAGATACAACATCATCAGGTTGTACACAGTTCCTGTCCCCTGTGGGGCTCATGGGCTGAGGCAGAGGGAGCATGATTTAATCACATTTTACAGATGAGGTAACTGAGGCACAGAGAAGTGAAGTGATTTGCCCAAGGTCACACAGCAGACAAATGGTGGATTTGGGTTTAGAACCCAGATCTTCCAACTTACTGGCCTGTGCGCTTTCTTCTAGACCATGCCGCTTCTCTGTTTAAGCCTTTCCCAAGGCCATCATTTTTAGTCAGTAGGGGCCAGGATATCACCTATCCAGTTATTGAGCTCAGAGGTGGAGATCTTGATTGGGCATATCTAATACTTCATGTATATGAAGAGAAACAGTGTGGGTCAGTGGAAAGAGCACGGGCTTTGGAGTCAGAGGTCATGGGTTCAAATCCCGGCTCTGCCAATTGTCAGCTGTGTGACTTTGGGCAAGTCACTTCACTTCTCTGGGCCTCAGTTCCCTCATCTGGAAAATGGGGATGAAGACTGTGAGCCCCCTGTGGGACAGCCTGATAACCTTGTAACCTCCCCAGCGCTTAGAACAGTGCTTTGCACATAGTAAGCGCTTAATAAATGCCATCATTATTATGTATATGGTTTATTGGGATTTACACAATATTTAATGCAATCTAAATTCATGTAGTTTAATTCATAGTGATAGGGACATAACCTTATACTCAATACGTTTGAACGATAATAAAATTGTCACTTAAAATTATTTTGATGGGTGTATGAGCCTCATGGGTGACTGGCATTGGTCTTGTTTGCATATTTTTTGCTAGATGCTTAGTGTTCTAAGGTTTCTTTTCTGTTTGAGAAGTCACTCTTTACTCAAACAAGCTTTGTAATAATGAATGACTGGTCTCATTAACTGTATTTTAGCTGGCTATAGATGTCTGGTACTTTCCAAGTGTTTAGTATAATGATCAATCCCCAGTGGGTAAGCAATAAATACTACTTCTACTGCTACTATTACTTCTACTACCATTACTAATGTTGCTGTTCCTAGTGCTACTACTACTACTGTTTTCCAGCCCTTATTGATGTTCAGTGACAGCTGTAAGCTGCGTAAAGTACGTTTGTCATAAATCAATTCATTTGACGTTTTAGTGGATGAAAACAGTATTCTTGAAATAGATTTAGTTATATACATATATGCAGGTGCTGTGGGGAGGGGAAGGAGGTGGGGTGGGGGGAATGGGGAGGGGGAGGAGGGGGACAGGAAGGAGGGGGCTTGGCGCATAGTGGGCGCTTAACAAATACCATCATTATTATTGTTGTTGAGTGCTTAAACCGGTGTCCGGCACAGAGTACGTGTTCAATAAACATCACGGATAGGTGGATTGATGGTAGCTCTCTTCCTCCCTTCAAAGCCCTACTGAGAGCTCACCTCCTCCAGGAGGCCTTCCCACACTGAGCCCCCTCTTTCCTCTCCCCCTCCTCCCCATCCCCCCGACTTACCTCCTTCCCCTCCCCACAGCACCTGTATATATGTATATATGCTTATACGTATTTATTACTCTATTCATTTATTTATTTTATTTGTACATATTTATTCTATTTATTTTATTTTGTTCATATGTTTCAAAATAAATAGAATAAATATGTACAAATAAAATAAATATGTTAATATGTTTCGTTTTGTTGTCTGTCTCCCCCTTCTAGACTGTGAGCCTGCGGTTGCGTAGGGACCGTCTCTGTATGTTGCCAACTTGTACTTCCCAAGCGCTTAATACAGTGCTCTGCACACAGTAAGCGCTCAATAAATACGATTGAATGAATGAATGAAAAATACAAGTTACAGGTACACCTGTGCACCGTAAGAAGAATAATGATGGTAATAATGAGTATAATAATTCTGTAAGGATACAAAAATCCTACAGTTGCAAAACTGCTAATGACGATAGCTCATGTTGAATTATGCTAGTGCAGTATTCATAAATCCAGACACTATTGAAAGAAAAAAAACAATTAGTGTCTATCCTCTTTGTTTGACTTACACGGTTTCATTGTCCGTAATTAGATTTACCGAACTGAACCTTTTTTTCATTTCAGGATGCGTCCTTTTCCCAAGTCAGAGATAATTCTCCACTTAGACTTTGTGACCTTTGCTTTAGACCTTGTTGCTTTATTCTGATACCAAATGGAAGAATGATCTGTTATATAAAAATTACAAAAGGAATAGTAGATCATACCATATTCATTTTGGACCTGATGTTCCTAACAACTGAACTAGATGCACCTGTAACTGTCACTTCTCTGTGCCTCATTTAGCTCATCTGCAAAATGGGGCGTAAGGACTGTGAATTCCATGTGGGATCTGATTATCTTGTACGTACCCCAGTACTTAGAACAGTGCTTAGTACATAGTAAGTGTTTAACGAATGCCACTATTATTAGTATTTTAATTCAGATACTAAATATGAAATAAATAAGAAAGGAAATTGTAATTGTTTTTCCCCCACAGCACTTAGGTTCCTGTTTTTAAATTATTTTGCCTCCCCTGTCCTCTAATTTATTTTAGTGTCTTTCTCCCCACTAGATTGTAAAATCCTTGAGAGCAGGTGTTGTGGCTGCTAACTCTATTTAAACTTTCTTGAGAGCTTTAATACTGTGCTCTGAATTGATTTACTGGCCTGAAGGCCTACGTCTGACTGTAAATGACCAGGGTTAATAGTGACTTTGGGCTTGTGGGCTCAGCATTGGCCCAGTTCAAAGCTCTGGCACAAGTGGCTGTGCTAGTTCATAGTCTTTCCTTCATTCAGTCGTATTTATTGAGCGCTTACTGTGTGCGGAGCACTGTACTAAGCACTTGGGAAGTACAAACTGGCAACATATAGAGACAGCCCTACCCAATGGGGTCACAGTCTAAAAAGGGGGAGACAAGACAACAAAATGAAACAAGTAGACAGGTGACAACCTGTCTAATCGATAGTCTTCTCAGTATTATTGTCATTGTTAATGATGACAAAAAATACCACCACCGCACACTCGAAGAGGATCGTAACTTAAAGCATAAAATTACTTAGCGTTTGAACCCTGGCTCTTAATAATAATAATCATGATTAATGATTATGGTATTTGTTAAGCACTTACAGTGTGCCAAGCACTGTTTTAAGCACTGGGGTAGATACAAAGTAATCAGGTTGTCCCACGTGTGGCTCACAGTCTTAATCCCCATTTTACAGGTGAGGTAATTGAGGCCCAGAGAAGTTAGGTGGCTTACCCAAGGTCACACAGAAGACAAGTGGCGAAGCCAGGAGTAGAACCCATGTCCTCTGACTCCAAAGCCTATGCTCCTTCCACTAAGCCATGCTGCTTCTTTCATTACAAATTAAAAAGTGAAAATATGAAATCCCTAATTTATCTTAAATGTTTCATTTATCTAGACAATATTGTGCCAAGCAGGGGCCCCTTTTTTGGGCCAGTTCGCTACCATCTCTATTTCTGATTTACATTTTTTCCTTCAATTTATACCATAAAAAGTGAACATTCTTCAGATGCACTGAATGAGTGCACGGCTTTAATCTCATTTCATCTGATTAATGGCTAGAAATGGAAAGTGTGGACACTGGCAATAAATTTAAACTGTACAGTGTTGATAATGGTCTGGTCCTCCACTGGATTGTAAGGGAAGGAGTGTGGCTCAGTGGAAAGAGCCCGGGCTTTGGAGTCAGAGGTCATGGGTTCAAATCCCGGCTCCGCCACTTGTCAGCTGTGTGACTTTGGGTAAGTCACTTCATCATCATCATCATCAATCATATTTATTGAGTGCTTACTATGTGCAGAGCACTGTACTAAGCGCTTGAGAAGTACAAATTGGCAACATATAGAGACAGTCCCTACCCAGCAGTGGGCTCACAGTCAGTTACCTCATCTGTAAAATGGGGATTAAGACTGTGAGACCCCTGTGGGACAACCTGATCACCTTGTAAACTCTCAGGCGCTTAGAACAGTGCTTTGCACATGGTAAGTGCTTAATAAATGCCATTATTCAATCGTATTTCTTGAGCGCTTACTGTGTGCAGAGCACTGTACTAAGCACTTGGGAAGTACAAGTTGGCAACATATAGAGATGGTCCCTACCCAAAAGCAGGCTCACAGTCTAGAATATTATTATTATTATTATTATTATTATTGTTATTATTATTATTATTGTAAGCTTCTGGAGGGCAAAGATTGTGTCTACCCACTCTATTGTATGGTACTTCCCCAAGTGCTTAGTACAGTACTCTGCTCACAGTAAGTGCTTAATAAAAGCCATTGATTGATTGCTTTTCCTTCACTTTCTGTATGCGTGGCTGCCTTATTGTCATCATCATCAATCGTATTTATTGAGCGCTTACTATGTGCAGAGCACTGTACTAAGCGCTTGGCAAGTACAAATTGGCAACATATAGAGACAGTCCTTACCCAACAGTGGGCTCACAGTCTAAAAGGGGGAGACAGAGAACAAAACCAAACATACTAACGAAATAAAATAAATAGAATAGATATGTACAAGTAAAATAACTAAATAAATAGAGTAATAAATATGTACAAACATATATACATATATACAGGTGCTGTGGGGAAGAGAAGGAGGTAAGATGGGGGGATGGAGAGGGGGACGAGGGGGAGAGGAAGGAAGGGGCTCATCAGGTCGATGTGTGATGACGAGTGCATTTATTACCTAGGAAAAGTGGGAACTCATTATGAATAGCAAACTTGTCTGCTACTTCTGTTGCATCGTACTCTCCCAAGTGCTTAGAACAGTGCTCCACAGCAGTGTGACCTAGAGGAAAGAGCAGGGACCTTGGAGTCGGAAGGACCTGGGTTCTAAAACAGCGCGGCTTTAGTGGAAAGAGCACAGCCTTGGGAGTCAGAGGTCATGGGTTCTAATCCTGGCTTTGCCACTTGTCTGCTGTGTGACTTTGGGTCATTTAACTTCTCTGTGCCTCAGTTAGCTCATCTGTAAAATGAGGATTAAGGCTGTGAGCCCCACGTGGGACAACCTGCTAACCCTTGTACCTATCACAGCGCTTTGAACAGTGCTTGGCACCTAGTAAGCACTTACTACCATCATGATTATTGTTATCCCAGCTCCACCACATGTCTGCCGCGTGACTTTAGGCAAGTCACTTCACTTCTCTGAGCCTCAGTTACCATATCTGTAAAATGGGAATAAGAGCCCCATGTGGATCAGAGACTGTGTCCATTCATTCATTCATTCAATTGTATTTGTTGAGCACTTGCCGTGTGCAGAGCACTGTACTAAGCGCTTGGAAAGTACAGTTCAGCAACAAAGATAGCCAATCCCTGCCCACAGTGGGCTCACAGTTTAACTTGTTTCTCTCCCTGCGCTTAGACCATCACTTGACACATAGTAAGTGCTTAACAAGTACAATAATAATAATAATAACTATTGTCATTATTATTATTATTCAGTGTTTGATAAATACCATTTGACAGCGTGGCTTAGTGGAAAGAGCCTGGGCTTGGGAGTCAGAGACCGTGGGTTCGAATTCCAGCTCTGCCACTTGTCAGCTGTGTGACTTTGGGCAAGTCACTTAGCTTCCCTGTGCCTCATTTATCTCATCTGTAAAAATGGGGATTAAGACTGTGAGCCCCACGTGGGACAAACTGATCACCTTGTATCCCCCCCCCCACAGTGCTTAGAACAGTGCTTGGCACATAGTAAGCACTTAACAAATACCCTTATTGTTATTATTGATTGATTATAGTATTTATTTATAGTATATATATATATATAGTATTTATTTTATTTTGTTAGTATGTTTGGTTTTGTTCTCTGTCTCCCCCTTTCAGACTGTGAGCCCAATGTTGAGTAGGGACTGTTTCTATATGTTGCCAATTTGTACTTCCCAAGCGCTTAGTACAGTGCTCTGCACATAGTAAGCGCTCAATAAATACGATTGATGATGATGATGATGATTATAGTATGTGAACTGGTCAGTTGGGGAGGGGGAATCGAAGCACTGGATTCATTCATTCATTCAATCGTATTTATTGAATGCTTAGTGTGTGCAGAGCACTGTACTAAGCGCTTGGGAAGTACAAGTTGGTGACATATAGAGACGGTCCTTACCCAACAACGGGCTCACAGTCTAGAACACGGAGACAGACATAATAAAACATGTGGACAGGTGCCAAGTCGTCAGAATAAATAGAATTAAAACTAAATGCACATCATTAACGAAATAAATAAATGGATGAGGCTGTACCTCCTGATGAGGGGAGACTCATGGGGACAGGTACTGGATGCAACTTGTTTTAGAAAATCTTCTCTTTGTCCCGATGACTGTCAAAAGGGGGATGCGCAGTTAAACAGTTTCTAGGAATAGTCTTTCCAAATCTGCCTCAAAGGGACAACTGCCCTATCCTGCATGCGCTGTGATCAGCTGTTCCTGCCATATTAATAATAATAATAATAATAATGATAATACTATTTGGTAGGCACTTATTATGTGCCAGACACTGTGCTAAGCATAGGGGTAGATGCAAGTTTATCAGGTTGGACATGGTCCCTGTCCCACACGGGACTCACAGGCTCATTTCCCATTTTAGAGAAGAGGTAACTGAGGCCCAGAGAAGTATGGTAACTTGCCCAAGGTCACACAGCAGACAAGTGGCCGAGCCGGGATGGGAACCCAAGACCTTCTGATTTCCAGGCTCATGCTCTATCCATTACACCATGCTGCTTCTGGCTCTGATCTGTCTAATTCTGTGGTGGAAACTACATGTTTTTGAAGTTGTGACAACTGTTCTTTTTCTTTCATATCTTGTTTTACCCTTTGTCATGGTTTG
Organism: Tachyglossus aculeatus; assembly: GCF_015852505.1. NCBI lineage: Eukaryota > Metazoa > Chordata > Mammalia > Monotremata > Tachyglossidae > Tachyglossus > Tachyglossus aculeatus. Next base: position 86,127,846 of record NC_052066.1, read on the forward strand.
TCCAAAAAAGTGTAAAAGGAACCCCCTCTAGTTGTGGCTGATGAGGAACAGCTATTACTCTATTTATTCTGATGGTAGTGACACCTGTCTACTTGTTTTGTTTTGTTGTCCGTCTCCCCCTTCTAGACTGTGAGCCCGTTGTTGGGTAGGGACCGTCTCTATATGTTGCCAATTTGTACTTCCCAAGCGCTTAGTACAGTGCTCTGTACACAGTGAGTGCTCAATAAATGCGATTGAATGAATGAATGGTCTAGTGGAAAGAGCATGTGCCTGAGAGTCAGTTCTACCAATAGCTTGCTGTGTGACCTTGGGCAAGACATTTCACTTCTCTGTTTCTCAGTTTCCTCATCTGTACAATGGGAATTGATAATAATAATAATAATAATGACATTTCTTAAGTGCTTACTATGTGCAAAGCACTTTTCTAAGCACTAGGGAGGTTACAAGGTGATCAGGTTGTCCCACGGGGGCTCAAAGTCTTAATTCCCATTTTACAGATGAGGTAACTGAAGCACAAAGAAGTGAAGTGACTTGCCCAAAGTCACACAGCTAACAAGTGGCGGAGCCAGGATTTGAACCCCTGAGCTCTGACTCCAAAGCCTGGGCTCTTTCCACTGAGCCACGCTGTTTCCCTGGGAATTGAAATCCTACTCCCTCCTACATAGACTGTGAGCCCCATGTGGGATAGGGACAGTGTCCAACCTGATAAACTTGTATCTACCTCGGTGCTTGATACATAGTAAGCTCTTAACAAATATAGGAAACAAACAAGCAAACGACAAAATAAGAAACCCTGCCCACCACCGTCACTACACCACTCTGAACTCCGTTGATGATGGTTTGCGAACCGGATGACTGTACGGTGATATCTCCTGCTGATATGATCTCAGAGATAACAATGATAATAATAATAATAATTCTGGTATTTGTTAAGTCCTCACAGTTTGCCAGGCACTGTACTAAGCGATGGGGTGGGTTCGAATCCTGACAATGCCACATGTCTGCTGTGTGACCATGGGCAAGTCACTTAACTTCTCTGAACCTCAGTTCCCTCATCTGTAAAATGAGGATTAAGACTGTGAACCCCACGTGGGACAACGTGATCACCTGTATTCCCCCCCAGCTCTTAGAATAGTGCTCTGCACATAGTAAGCACTTAAGAAATGCCATCATTATTATTATTATTATTACGAGTAAATCACGTTGGGTGCAGTCCCTGTCCCATGTGGGGCTCACAGTCTCAATACCCATTTTACAAATGAGGAAATTGAGACACAGAGAATAATAATAATAATGATGGTATTTGTTAAGTGTTTACTATGTGCATAGCACTGTTCTAAGCGCTGGGGCGATACAAGGTGATCAGTTTGTCCCATGTGAGGCTCACAATCTTACTCCCCATTTTACAGATGTGGTAACTGAGGCCCAGAGAAGTGAAGTGAGTTGCCCAAAGTCACACAGCTGACAAGTGGCGGAGCCAGGATTAGAACCCATGACTTCTGACTCCCAAGCCCAGGCTCTTTCCACTGAGCCACGCTGCTTCAGTGACTTGCCCAAGGCCAAACAGCAGACAAGTAGCGGAGCCAGGATTAGACTCCTTAGAACCGGGATTAGAACCAGCGCTTAGAACAGTGCTCGGCACATAGTAAGCACTTAACAAATACCGTCATTAATTAATTAATTAACCCACAACCTTCTCACTCCCAGGCCCATGCACTATTCACTACGCCATGCTGCTTCCCAACATAGTCTGTTATGGGACCACAGACTGCATCTATTCTTTCTGCCACATGTCAATCAATCAATCAATCAATCGTATTTATTGAGCACTTACTGTGTGCAGAGCACTGTACTAAGCGCTTGGGAAGTACAAGTTGGCAACATATAAAGACGGTCCCTACCCAACAGTGGGCTCACAGTCTAAAAAGTGGGCTCACAGTCTTGCCAAAGCATGCCACTGAGTAAAAGAGGTAGATGGTTCTGTACAAATTTTCACAGCTAATGCTTACGTAACTCAAGCATATTGACAAGTCTTTTTTTCACCTAACAGTGGCCCCTAAGCAATGATCACCCGAAAGGCAAGGGGCCAGAAAAGTCCGACCATATTTTCATAGTCACTGTATACAAATATTCAAAAGATCCTGCATCGTCTTGAATTGCTCCCTTTATTCACCCCCGTGTCCCACCCCAGCCCCACAGTACTGTAATCTATTTATTTATAATTATATCTGTCTTCCCCTCTAGACTGTAGTCTCATTGCGGGCAAGGAACGTTTCTGTTATGTTGTTAAATTGCACTCTCCCAAACATAGCTCAGCACTGTGCACACAGTAAATACCCAATAAATATGATCTACTGAGACTGATTGAATTAAATCTCACTTTTTGCAGGGTTGTCTTCAAACCTAAGGACAGCCGGAATAGGCGTTGGAAAGAATTTGATAGCCATCCTCTCAAATGTCCTTTTTACTTCTCTGATATTAATTCCAGGAAAAATAAGGCTTTGAATGTAGTTTCCTGAACGGACGCTGTCCAAATAGCAAACACGTTTACATTAGCTTTAAAAAGTGAATGTTTATAAGAGAGTTCTGCTTGGTGCAGTCAACACCCTTGATAAACTCATGGTGCAGCAAAGTTAGAATCAATTGCATTTATGGTGTGCACAGTACTGTACTCTTGGAGAGTACAATAAGGTAGAGTTGGTAGACATTCTCTGCTCACAACAAGTTCACAGTCTACAAGGGGAGACTGGCATTAATATGAATGAATAATGTGTAATATATGATTAATAGATTTGTTCGTAAGGGCCAGTGGGGTCGAGGGTGGGGCAAAGCCCAAAAGCCCTGTGGTCACTTAGATTCAAATGCTTTTAGGTGAGGCAGAGAGAGTCAGGGAAAGGAGGGCTCAATAGAGGAAGACCTATTAGAGAAGATGTGAAACTCAATTAGGTTTTGAAAGTTGAGGGAGTGGTGGTCTGGTGTATATATGGGGGGGTGGGGGGGATGTTCCAATCCAGAGAGATGATGTCGGAAAGTGTTTGGCCAAGAGAAGGAGGAGATTAGGGCATCGGGATCAAGCTGGCACTAGAGAAGCAGAGTGTGCAGCCTGGATTGTAGTATGAGATTAATAATAATAATAATAATAATAATGGTATTTGTTAAGCACTTACTATGTGCCAAGCACTGTTCTAAGCTCTGGGGTAGATACAATAATAATAATAATGTTGGTATTTGTTAAGTGCTTACTATGTGCAAAGTACTGTTCTAAGCGCTGGGGTAGATGGGGTAGATACAAGGTAATCAGGTTGTCCCACTAGAGGCTCACAGTCTTAATCCCCATTTTACAGATGAGGGAACTGAGGCCCAGAGAAGTGAAGTGACTTGCCCAAACTCACACAGCTGACAAGTGGCGGAGCCGGGATTTGAACCCATGGCCTCTGACTCCAAAGCCCGTGCTCTTTCCACTGAGCCACGTATTCAGCCACGCGGAATACAAGATATTCAGATTGTCCCACATGGGGCTCACAGTCTTAATCCCCATTTTACAGATGAGGTAACTGAGGCACAGAGAAATTGACTTGCCCCAAGGCACACAGCTGACAAGTGGCGGAGCCGGGATTAGAACCCGTGACCTCTGAGTCACAAGCCCAGGCTCTTTCCACTAAGCCACGTTGCTTTGCTCAGTAAGTGAGGTTAGTGAGGTAAGGTAGAAGAGGGCGTTCCAGAAAAATCAATCAATCAGTCATATTTATTGAGCTCTTACTATGTGTAGAGCCCTAGTTCAAATGAAGACCAAATGGACAACCTTGTTATTTGAATTTAAGAGTAACTGATGGAAAAGGTAATTCCAGGGGAGGCATCTGCTAATTTTGTTTTACATTCTGCGGACACCTCCCCTGGAATTACCTTTTCCATTAGTTACTCTTGAATTCAAATAACAAGGTTGTCCATTTGGTCTTCATCTGAACTAGAATTAATCACTGGCGTGCTAAATGTTTTAATTTATTTTGCACATTTTCTAATGACCTAGGGAAATTCTTAATGTTCGGCTGTCATCCACTGAAATAGTTCTTGCATTCAAGTTTTGTATAAATAGGCGTAAATTCTTGAAGTCCTTTCAGGAGACTGACATGTGAAGAGAAGTTTCCCTTTAATTTAACCAACTTCTATTTGGAAGGAAGTGTAACAAAATTAAATTACTTGGTTATAAACCTTTTTACGTCATTTTCAATTTTAATTTAATTCTTTTCATTGTCGGCAAACAGCCACGGAGAGCTAGTCATTAATGAAGAATGCTGGAAGCTGAGCAATAATTGACAAATATGGGATTTAGTGTTGGGGAATTTGAGGAAAAGGTATTGTTGTGCTCAGTGGAATTCTTCTTTGTTGGGCGGTTAGAGGTTTAATGCTGAGCTGAGTTCACTCAACCGGGTTGTAAATCAAATTGAATTGTCCTAATTATGGTGGGGGAAAATATCAAGCTTCATTTATCCACACAGTTGTAGCATTACGTTTCATACCTACATTTTTTTTATATAGTTAAAAGCTTCCCCCACTCCTCTTCCTACAAAAGGTAGATTCTTCCCTATTTAAAAAGACTTCCTCAATTCCTAAAACTGCAATGTGATATTCTAATAGAGCCAAGGCAACGTAGGCTAGGGGGTTGAGCTATACGCTTGGATGTCAAGAGACTTGAATTCTATGAAACCCTCTTGTAGAAACTTTGTAGTCTTGAAATGCAAAATTTTCATATTTTTCCCCAATATGAAAAACCAAAGAGTGATACACGTCCCTTTCCTTTGCATCTTCCAAGTTTCAAAAATCCCTCTATCCATAAAGATGTTACGGTCACCGTTGGGGTAGTTTTCTTAAGGACTTTTCTTTGGGTGGAACTCTTTGGGGTATGCCTCTGAAAAATGATTTCTCCTTTTCAAATGAAGGCATGATTAGCTTTCCTCCTAGTCCATCCCAAGCTTGCCACTGCTCAGAGGTTATAGCAGCATGACCTAGTAGAAGGAGCACAGACCTGGGAATCAGAGGATTTGGATTCTAATCTCAACTCTGTGATGTACCTGCTGTGTGACCCTGAGCAAGACACTTAACTTCTCTGAGCCTCAGTTCCCTCACTGTGAAGAACGGGGATTCAATATTTGTTCTTCATCCTACTTACACTGCTAGCTCCATGTGGCTCGCATTTATTTAGTACAGCGCTTGACATATAGTAGATGTTTAACAAATACTTCATTCATTCATATTTATTGAGCACTTACTGTGTGCAGAGCACTGTACTAAGTGCTTGGGAAGTACAAATTGGCAGCATATAGAGACGGTCCATACCCAACAACGGGCTCACAGTCTAGAAGAAATACTTGTCGATCAATCAATAATATTTATTGAGTGCCTACTGTGAGTAGCGCACAGAACTAAGCTCTTGGTAGAGTTCAAATACTACAATTCTTCTTATTATTTAGCATGGGTCAGCTGTTACATGTAAGAAAGATTGGGAGGATCTGTTACAGTATATTACTCCTAGCAATTGTTCCACTTCAAAAACGATAAACCATGTGTCTTCATGGGGCATAACTGATCACAGGTTACAAATCATTCAGAAAAAATTCCTGTGCTTTGAATTGTTTTAACTAGTTTAGTTCTACAGTTGCTAGTTCAAAGATGTGCAGCTCAGATTCTCCACGGTGATCAGGTTAAAACCCAGCATGGCCGTTTTGTTTTGTTTCGTTTCCAAAATCCTTTTGAACCATGGAAAGCAGCATGGTCTACTAGAGAGGACAGGTCTGGGAATCAGAAGAACCTGGTTTTTAATCCCAATTCTGTTGCTTATCTGCTCTGTGACCTTGGGCAAGTCACTTCACTTTTCTGTGCCTCAGTTACCTCGTCTGTCAAATGGGAATTAAGATTGAGGCCCATGTGGGGAATGGATACTGGATTAGCTTGTACCTATCCCAGCACTTAGCACATAGCGCTTAACAAATACTATTAAAAAAAATGAAGAGCTCGCAGGTCTTGCCTTATCCCACCTAAAATCTCAGAATTGGATCTTGACCCAACACTCATCCTGACCTGCAAAAGATACAGTTTATTTACAAGAGAGCAGAGCTTCACCTATCTGGGGCATTTACACAGCCAAGGGTCACATTGTTCCCATTCTGGGGCTGGCCTGACAGTTGTATTTTTTTTTTTTTTGTGTGTGTGTGTGTGTGTGTTTGTATGTATTTATTATTCTATTTATTTATTTATTTTATTTGTACGTATTTATTCTGTTTATTTTATTTTGTTAATATGTTTTGTTCTCTGTCTCCCCCTTCTAGACTGTGAGCCCACTGTTGGGTAGGGACTGTCTCTATATGTTGCCAACTTGTACTTCCCAAGCACTTAGTACAGTGCTCTGCACACAGTAAGCGCTCAATAAATATGATCGTATGAATGAATGAATGAATGTGTGTGTGTGTGTGTGTGTGTGTGTGCGCGCATGTGTAAAGGGCAGGCATTTGTGTGTGTGTGTTGGGGGGACGCGGTGGGGAAGTGGAGGAAAAGTAAAGCAATAATAATAATAATAACAATAATGGTGTTTGTTAAGCACTTACATGTGTTGAGCACGGGTCTAAGCGCTGGGGTAGATTCAAGGTAATCGGGTTGTCCCATGTAGGGCTCATAGTCTTAATCCCCATTTTACAGATGAGGTAACAGAGGCACTGAGAAGTTAAGTGACTTGCCCAAAGTCACACAGCTGACAAGTGGCGGGGGAGGGACTAGAATCCACGACCTCAGACTCCCAAGCCCGGCTCTTTCCAGTAGGGAGGGTTCAATAGAGTTAGTAGACATGATCCCTGCCTTCCAGGTGCTTACAGTTCAGTGGGAAAGATAAGCAGTTTAATAAATTGCAGTTATGTTTGAGCAGCTGAGTTAAAAGACATGTACATAAATGCTGGGTTCATAAGGGTTCATAAGTGCCATATGGGTTCCTAGGGCAGGTTGAGAAGAAACATTAGTAATATGTGACTTTAAAAAACATCATCATCATCATCAATCGTATTTATTGAGCGCTTACTGTGTGCAGAGCACTGTACTAAGCGCTTGGGAAGTACAAGTTGGCAACATACAGAGACAGTCTAGTCTGTACCCAACAGTGGGCTCACAGTCTAAAAGGGGGAGACAGAGAACAAAACGAAACATACCAACAAAATAAAATAAATAGAATAGATATGTACAAGTAACATAAATAAATAAATAGAGTAACAAATATGTACAAACATATATACATATATACAGGTGCAGTGGGGAAGGGAAGGCGGTAAAATGAGGGGGGATGGAGAGGGGGACGAGGGGGAGAGGAAGAAAGGGGCTCAGTCCCTTTATCAAACATTGTGGAAAGGAGAGTCAGTTGGGCATTGGTTGCACAAAGCTAGGATTTTATCAACAGTAACTCTTTCTTTGACAAACACAAGACAACTATTTAATAATAAAAATAACAGTGATGCATTTGTTACATGCATACTATGTGCCAAGCACTGTTCTAAGCGCTGGGGTAGATACAAGGTAATCAAGTTGTCCCACGTGGGGCTCACAGTCTCAATCCCATTTTTACAGATGAGATAACTGAGGCACAGTGAGGTTAATTGGCTTGCCCAAGGTCACACAGCAGACACATGGTGGAGCCGGGATTACAATCCACATCCTCTGACTCCCAAGCTCATGCTCTTTCCACTAAGCCACACTGCTTCAACTTGTCCATACATCTGTCCCCCAAAAAACATTATATTCATTTTCAATTTTAGGTAGAACAAAATGCAAATTATCTACTGAAAATTGGGGCTAATCACTTAACTTCTCTGTGCCTCAGGTACCTCTTCTATAAAATGGGGATGAAGACTGTGAGCCCCATGAGGGACAAAGATTCTGTCCAACCAGATTTGCTTGTATCCACCCCAGCGTTTAGTACAGTGCCTGACACATAGTAAGTGCTTAACTAATACCACAATTGATTATTATGAAAACTGACTTGATGATTTGTCCATATCCCTTCCAGTGCCGAACAATGGATAATTTCAACACTTCTAAGCATTCATCAATCAATCATATTTATTGAGTGCTAACTGTGCTAACTGTGCTAATTGATGCATTCGTCAATCAATCATATTTATTGAGTGCTAACTGTGCTAACTGTGCTAACTGTGTGCAAAGCACTGTACTAGTGCTTGGGAAGTACAAGTTGGCAACATATAGAGACGGTCCCTACCCAACTATGGGCTCACAGTCTAGCAGGCAACAGCCTGCAAAGGGAGGTTCTTTGGTAATTTGTGCAAGACCCAGTGATCTAATCATGAACTGAGGATCCCTTCATCCCTTCCCTTGAATCACTCCTGTATGCTCAGAAATGACATGTTGTGAGTCTTCCTTCTTCTACAAGATTTTCAAGTCAGAGCCCCATGCTAATTAAAATTCTGTCTCCTCTTCCAAAAGTTTTGGTTTTCTGTCAGATTTCAACTAGCAGATACTAAATGCAGATATGGCAGAGATCGTGACTGACAACTTAATAGACATCTCCCTGAGCAGTGACAGTATTTGTAAATGTCTTACTATGCATCAGGCACTGTACTAAGCATTAGGGTAGATACAAGCTAATCAGGTTGGACACAGGCCTGTTCCTCTTGCGGCCCATTTTGCAGATGAGGTAATTGAGGAACAGAATAGTTAAGTGACTAAAGCAAAGTCACACAACAGTCAGGTCATAGACCCAGGACTTGAACCCAGGTCCTTCTGAGTCCCGTGACCATGCTCTATCCACTAAGACCTCGCTGCTTCTCAAAGAGTTTTATTTGGAATCAGGTTACACTTGCTGCTACTAGTTTTAAGACACAAAAATCATCATCATCATCAATCATATTTATTGAGCGCTTACTATGTGCAGAGCACTGTACTAAGCGCTTGGGAAGTACAAATTGGCAACATATAGAGACAGTCCCTACCCAACAGTGGGCTCACAGTCTAAAAGTCTAAAAATAACAACATCATAACCTACACATGGTTATATAATTAGTTTCTTAATCACATTAAAAACTCCCTAAACTTTCCTTTGGTTTAAGGAACAGGCCGTAGCATATTGTCCCAGGTACTTAACTTGCAGTTTACTATGGATACCAGACATTCTGCCTCAGATTTTGTGACATATTTAGTATTACTGAGCAAATGTTAGTCAAGCTGTGTCTCAAGTAATGTCAGTCTGGAGTGAAATGAGCCAGGATTATTAACATCATCACTTAGAGGTGTCTTCTCCTTGCTCTGTTTTATCTTTGCGAATTCCTCATCATAATACAGGTTAGTGGTGTCACCGCCAAGGGTTTTCATTCCATGTTTCTGTATTCGTATATGACACTCATCTTTCATGACTGAAATAAATTTATGAATGCGGTGTCTATTACATGATGAAATAAGAGCCTGGTTCTCTGGAGAACAACTAAACTAAGGAAGCTGGCTTCTCTCTTTATGGCGAAATAGAGATTTTTGTTTTCATTGAAAGGCAAATCCTTATTCTAAGCATTACTTAGATATTTTAGTGGGTTAATTTAGGATGTGGACTTTATTGGTGAACTTAGAAAGGGAGCTGGTTAAACTGAAGCTGGTTAATGAGAAGCATTCTTGCCTAGTGGAAAGAGCATGAGAATTGGAGTTAGAGGACCTGGGTTCAAATCCTGTCTCTGACACTTACCTGTTGTGTGACCTTGGGCAAGTCACTTATCTTCTCCTTGCCTCAGTTTCCTCATCTATAAAAGGAGATTCAGACTGTGAGTCCTATGTGGGACAGAGAGTACATCCAGCCTAATTATCTTATATCTACCCCAGTGCTTAATACAGTGCCTAGCACATAGTAAGTGCCTAATAAATATCATAAAAAAAAGCATGCAGGGTATGGTGGAAGTATATTTTTCCCACCATTAAAGCTCTAACTCTAATCTGACATGTAACAGTGAACCTTGGTTTTCACCTTGTTTGATTTAAAGGGTATTATTCATTCTAGTCAGTTTTAATGTTTTGGATATTCTGTGGTTTCATACCATTGCACTTTATAAATGTTCATGCTGATTAGAACTTTTATTTTTCATAATGATCCCATAATGTAATGATAATGCAAGTAATAGCCCTTACCTAATGGTTTCTTGTCCGAGGGCTGAAAGAATTAGTTTAATATATTTAGTGCCAAGCTCTTAGAGAAAACTGTTAAGCTCCAACATATACTTCTGTGTTTTTATGACCCTCATAGTAATAAAAGTGAACCATTTCACTGAAGCTAAGGAAGGAATACCTGCTCTCCCTCTGAGGCTGTGAGCCTTGTGTGGAATAGGGACTATTTTGTTAATGATGTGCATATAGCTTTAATTCTATTTGTTCTGACAATTTTGACACCTGTCTACGTGTTTTGTTTTGTTGTCTCTCTCTCCCCTGTCTAGACTGTGAGCCCGTTGGGTTGTTGGGTAGGGACCGTCTCTATATGTTGCCGACTTGTACTTCCCAAGTGCTTAGTACAATGTTCTGCACACAGTAATAATAATAATAGTATTTGTTAAGCGCTTACTATATGCAAAGCACTGTTCTAAGCGCTGGGGAGATTACAAGGTGATCAGGTTGTCCCATAGGGGGTTCACAGTTTTAATCCCCATTTTACGGATGAGGTAACTGAGGCACAGAGAAGTGAAGTGACTTGCCCAAAGTCACACAGCTGACAATTGGCAGAGCCAGGGTTTGAACCTGTGACCTCCGACTCCAAAGCCCGGGCTCTTTCCACTGATCCATGCTGCTTTTCAATAAGCGCTCAATAAATACGATTGAATGAATGAATAAATGAAAGCCCTGAGAAGAAGGAAAGATGCAGGAGGCTTACTTCCGAGTAGATAGATTTTCTAAGAATTATTGCCTTAAAATAGAGCTACCAGATTAATATTCAACTTGTTGTACAGCAAATCTAATGTGAAGATTTATGTTTTCTTTTCAAGTATGTTAGTACATCAATCAATCAATTGAGGTATTTATGCAAACATTAGATGTATCAGTGGGTGGTCAGGGTCAGAGGATGAATATTCATCATCCTCCAACATGTTAGGCTCCGTACAGAATACATGGAGAAGCCACATGGCCAAGTGGATAGAGTCAGTCTTGTGTTTGGCTTGAAGTTTCTACCAGTTTCCATTTTCAGAAAGAGAATAGCTTCTAGGTTTATCAAACAAGGCCAAATGTTGAGAGAGAAAAAAATGTTGAGAATCAAAACAATGAATTAATTGTGAAACTCCCCAAATTTAATCTTTTCTGGATTCGTTCAGTGGCTTTTCTTCCTGTGGAAGTGTTTAGTCAGCCATCTGCTTAGTAATCAGTGGTTTGAGTGGAAAAATGGAGCCAATCTCTGATGCAAGCATGTGCTGTACAGTATATCTTTTTCTACTTTTGTGTGGTTTGGCACTTTACATTTGGACCTGTGACTGAGGATTCTCATTTCTCATTGCGCATTTTGTCATTTTCACCTAAATCTTCCAAGCCCTAATCAGTCTCCTCTGGAACATATCTCAGAGGCAATTGGCCAATGTGAGGCAGCTCCAGTGTGTTACGCATCCAGGGATAGGCTATTATTGAGTCCCGTTTGAATAAATTCTTCCATGATGATAACTTTTCATCTTTGGACTCTTTACCACCCCAAAAATAGAAATACCACCATTTCCAGGCCAGCCTTATCCTAAAATCAATTCTATTTAGTTGTGCCATTGCATATCCTTTCACTATTCATTCTGCTAGAACTCTGTTCAGGAATTAAGAAATGTTGATACATGAGTACAAGCCAGTTTGGATGTGGGGAGCCACAGTGTTGGAAGAAACTGCTTGTATTCATTCATTCATTCATTCATTCATTCATTCAATCATATTTATTGAGCGCTTACTATTTGCAGAGCACTGCATTAGCCGCTTGGGAAGTACAAGTTGGCAACATATAGAGACGGCCGGTACCCAACAGCGGGCTCACAGTCTAGAAGGGGGAGACAGACAACAAAACAAAACATATTAACAAAATAAAATAAATAGAATAAATATGTACAAGTAAAATAGAGTAATAAATATGTACAAACATATATACATATATATATATATATATATATATATATATAGGTGTTGTGTATATAGGTGTTGTGGGGAGGGGAAGGAGGGGGAGAGGAAGGAGGGGACTCAGTCTGGGAAGGCCTCCTGGAGGAGGTGAGCTCTGAGTAGGGCTGAGAGCTACACATGTATGCATGTACACATGTACATTAGAATAGGTGAGGAGTACAGCACATGCTTACTTAATGTGGGGTGTTTTATTAAATACTTGCTATGTGCTAAGCAATGTGCTACGCATTGAGATAATAGACACATGTTAATCAGATTGGACACAGCCACTGTCCCTTAAAGGGGTTCACAGTCCAAGAAGGAGGGAGAACATATTTTATCCCAATTATAAAGATGAGAAAACCGAGGCACAGAGAAGGTGATTAATCCATTCATCCATTTGATTGTATTTATTGAGTGCTTACTGTGTGCAGAGTACTGTATTAAGTGCTTGGGAGAATACAATACAGCAATAAATAGACCCATTCCCTGCCCACAGTGAGCTTACAGTCTAGATGGGGGAGACAGACAGCAATACAAATAAATAAATAACAGATATGTATATAAATGCTCCGGGGATGGGAGCAGGGAAGAGAAAAGGGAGAAAGTCAGGGTGACACCCACCATGATTCCTGCCTCTCTTGGTTCCGTACCATTTGGGCATTGACATTTTCCCCACCCTCAGCCCCACGGCACTGAGGCATTTGTATAATGAGGTATTTTAATATTTGTAAATTATTTACTTATATTAGTATCAGTCTCCCTCTCTGGGCTGGAAGATCATTATGTGCAGGGAACACGGCTACCAATGTCTTTCCGTTGTGCTTTACCAAGTGCTTAATTCAGGGCTATGCACATAGTATGCACTTAATAATTATCACTGATTGATTAATTGAATCGACCTCCTCGCTGATCTCTCTGCCTTCATCCTTTCCCAACTGGAGTCCTTACTTCATTCTGCTGGCCTGATCATTTTTCTTAAAAAAAATATATATATAAATCTATGTCTCCCCACTCCTAAAGAACCTTGGGTGGCTTTCCCACCTCTTCGGCAACAAACTGAAACGCCTTACCATAAGCTTTAATGCACTCAGTCAGCTCATCCCCTCCTATCTTACTTCACTGATCAATCAGTCAATCAATCAATCGTATTTATTGAGCACTTACTGTGTGCAGAGCACTGTACTAAGCGCTTGGGAAGTACAAGTACTGATCTCCTGATACCATCTAGCCCTCACCCCGTATTCCTCCAATGCCAACCTATTCACTGTACCTTGATCTCTTCTCATCTCATCTGCAGACCTCCTGCCCATTTAACAATGATTACTAATAATTGTGGTATTTGTGAAGCACTTACTATGAGCCAAGCACTTTACTAAGCCCTGGCCTAGATGCAAGTTAAATCAGGTCCCACATGGGGCTCACAGTGCAAGTAGAAGGGAGAACAGGTACTAAATCCCCATTTCTCAGATCTTGGAACTGAGGCCCAGAGAAGTTAAGTAACTTGCATCAAGTCACAGAGCAGACACGTGGCGGAATAAGGATTAGAACTCAGGTCCTCCGACTCCTGGGCCCAAACTCGTTCTACTAGGCCATGCTGCTTCATGTCATCTCTCTGACCTGGAACCTCCCTCCATTTCATATTTGACAGATGACACTGTCTCCACTTTAAAGCCTTATTAAAATCACATCTCCTCCAAGAGGCCTTCCCCATATAAGCCCTCATTTCCCCTATTCCTTCTCCTTTCTGCATCATCTGTGCAGTTGCATCTGTACCCTTTAAGCATTTGATATTCATCTCACCCTCAGTTACAAATTATTATGTACATGTTTGTGATTTATTTAATGGGTGCCTCCCCCCTCCTTGTAACCCCCTTGGGGGCAGGGAACATATCTACCAACTCCCTTGTATTTTACTCCCCCAGGTGCATAGTAGAGAAGCAGTGTGGCTCAGTGGAAAGAGCCTGGGCTTTGGAGTCAGAGATCATGGGTTCAAATCCCGACTCCACCACTTAGCTGTGTGACTTTGGACAAGTCACTTAACTTCTCTGGGCCTCAGTTACCTCATCTGGAAAATAGGGATTAAGACTGTGAGCCCCACGTGGGACAACCTGATCACCTTGTAACCTCTGCAGCGCTATTACTCTATTTATTTATTTTACTTGTACATATCTATTCTATTTTATTTTGTTAATATGTTTGGTTTTGTTCTCTGTCTCCCCCTTCTAAACTGTGAGCACACTGTTGGGTAGGGACCGTCTCTATATGTTGCCAACTTGTACTTCCCAAGCGCTTAGTACAGTGCTCTGCACACAGTAAGAGGATTAAATACGATTGATTGATCGTATTATTGACAGTATTTATTTATTTACAGTATTTATTGACAGTAAATATGATTGATTGATTGATTGCTTTGCACATAGTAAGTGCTTAATAAATGTCATCATCATTATTATTATTATTATTATTATGGTGCTCTGCCCAGATTGACTGATTCCTATCTTCAGTGTTGAAAGATGTTTCTTTGTTTTTAACTAATTTACTTTTGGCTGAAGTTTAAGCTTGCTTGGTTTTCCCCCTTCCCCTCCCTCCCACCCTCAGGGAAGATGGTGCGATGACACATGAACAGTATCTAAAATAAATTTAAAATAAATTTGCAGGTTAAATATTTCCTACCACGATCTGAATTCGGTGAAAAAAGCCTTAATTAAATTATCTCCCTTATTGGTTATGGAACATGGACTAGCATCATAGCATTGTTTTTTACTATATAATTGCCCTACAAATTGATGAAACCAATGAGATTGCGGAGACTTTAAGCTTTACATAGACTCTTTTATGAACAAATCCTGCATCAACCCTGTTAAACCCCTGTTATCATGATGGTGCAATTCCAGCTCCTAGGATACTGCAAGCTGTTTACCAAATTCTGCCACCTGATGCTGCTTTTTTCAATTAGCCAATGTTCTACCTTGAGGGTACCCCTGTAAAAAGTGAAGGCTTGCTGTTTTGGGGGTCCAGGTTGCCAGATCTTTGTGTATACCTATGAAATAGTTGAGAATGTTACCAGATAAAAGTGTGGAAAATGACTTTTGGCTAGGGATCCCTTACAGGCGTAAAGGTATCTAACTGGGAACTGGAATTCAGATAGTATATCCACACCAGGCTTTGGCAGCGTTTCCAGCTGACAAACGCAACGGGAAATCTGCCCATCCACAAAGCCGTCTCACATTGGCGGACTTAGCCCGTTGCAAGGAAAGAGTTGTGTGGAAGTATAGGACAGAGCTGTGCAAACCAGATCCCCATCATCATCATCATCATCAATCGTATTTATTGAGCGCTTACTGTGTGCAGAGCACTGTACTAAGCGCTTGGGAAGTACAAGTTGGCAACATATAGAGACAGTCCCTACGCAACAGTGGGCTCACAGTCTAAAAGGGGGAGACAGAGAACAAAACCAAACATTCAGAGAGAGATTCTGGGTCATAATAAGAGGCAGAAGAACATGCCCTTTTCTATATCAATGGACAAAGGAGCAGTGTTCATCTTTTGTACTAAAAATAATAATAATTTTGGTATTTGTTAAGCGCTTACTATATGCAAAGCACTATTCTAAGCACTGGGGAGCATACAGGTGATCAGGTTGTCCCATGTGGGACTCACAATCTTAATCCCCATTTTACAGATGAGGTAACTGAGGCACAGAGAAGTTAAGTGACTTGCCCAAAGTCACACCGCTGACGGTGGAGCCAGGATTTGAACCCATGACCTCTGACTCCCAAGCCCGTGCTCTTTCCACTGAGCCACGCTGCTTCTCTACTGTCAATGGACTCTTTCTAAGCAAAGTTTATTAAATAGTAGCCACTTCTGGCCTCTTCAGAAAAATCTGCCCCTTGTCAGTTGTAGGAGTTTTAGCTGAATAGATCAGTAGTATTTTTTGAGCATTCATTCATTCATTCAAACAAACGTATTTATTGAGCGCTTACTGTGTACAGAGCACTGTATTAAGTGCTTGGGAAGTACAAGTTGGCAACATATAGAGACCGTCTCTACCCAACAACGGGCTCACAGTCTAGAAGTGGGAGACAGACAGGAGAGACAGTACTGCACTCTCCAAACAGTACAGTGATCTGCACACAGTAATTGTTCAATAAATATAATTGATTAACTGAGTTGACTTACCCCTTAACATACCAGAGAAGCAGCGTGGCTCAGTGGAAAGAGCCTGGGCTTTGGAGTCCGAGGTCATGGGTTCAAATCCTGGCTCTGCCAATTGTCAGCTGTGTGACTTTGGGCAAGTTACTTAACTTCTCTGGGCCTCAGTTACCTCATCTGTAAAATGGGGATTAAGACTGTGAGCCCCCCCGTGGGACAACCTGATCACCTTGTAACCTCCCCAGCGCTTAGAACAGTGCTTTGCACATAGTAAGTGCTTAACAAATGCCATTATTATTATTATAACAAAACAAAACATGAGGACAGGTGTCGTCGTCTAAACAAATAGAATTAAAGCTAAATGCACATTATTAACAAAATAAATAGAATAGTAATAGTAAGTGCACTCACTCTTTGCATAGCCTTGTTCTAATTGCTTGAGGAAATGCAATAGATACAATCTCTGCCCAAAATCCTTTCGGCATCACATTCCATGAATGTAGTTTTGTCATTCGTGGTGCCATTTTCAAACTGGAGGCTTTCTCAAATCACAGGACTGGGGATTAATCTGAGTACTACTTTCACCTTCAGTTCCCAGTATGATATAAATATAATGGGTGGCCTGTGTTTTGGCTTATGCCAGTTCCCTGTGGGTAGTTAAGGAATAGTGTATTGAAGTTCCCCCATCCTCATGGCTCCTGATGAACCTTCTGGTATTTCTGGAGAAACTGCATGCTCACTGTGGGCAGGAATGTGTCTGTTGTTATACTGTACTCTCCCAAGTGCTTAGTACAGCGCTTTGCACACAGTAAGCGCTCAGTGAATAAAATTGAATGAATGAATGAATGAATGAGAAACAGAAACTGATGCATGTCAATTGGCTGTCCTAGAAGCGGGTTTTGTTGGTCACCTGTGAGCTGCAAGTGGGTCAGGGACTGTGTCCAACCTGATTAACTCGTCTCTACCCCATGGTGTAACAGAGTTTGGCACACAGTTAGCATTTAAAACGTTCCATAATTATAATTATTATCATTATTATTACCTATAACTCAGGTTCTGAAAAAACTGAACTGAGAATGCTCATGAAATGTTCATGAACGGGGAGCTTTAATACACCTTGTATTTATATCAATATCTAGCTCACACTCTAGACAGTGAGCTCCTTGTAGTCAGGGAACATATCTACCAACTCTGTAGTATCGTACTCTCCCCAGGGCTTAGTGCAGTGCTCTGCAAACAGTAAGCACTCAATGAACTCCATTTATTGATCAACTGAAAGGGATGGTCGACTCTGAATCCCAACTGTTTGGGTGAACCCAAGGGTGAGTGGCTTCACAGACTCCGTCCTTGGCTTCACAGACTCCGTCCTGGCTTCACAGACTCCGTCCTTGGCTTCACAGACTCTGTCCTCTCCTGGTTCTCCTCTTATCTCTCCGGTCGTTCTTTCTCAGTCTCTTTTGCAGGCTCCTCCTCCCACTCCCATCCTCTTATGGTGGGGGTTCCCCAAGGTTCAGTGCTTGGTCCCCTTCTGTTCTCAATCTACACTCACTCCCTTGGTGACCTCATTCGCTCCCACGGCTTCAACTATCATCTCTACGCTGATGACACCCAGATCTACATCTCTGCCCCTGCTCTCTCCCCCTCCCTCCAGGCTCGCATCTCCTCCTGCCTTCAGGACATCTCCATCTGGATGTCCGCCCGCCACCTAAAGCTCAACATGTCGAAGACTGAGCTCCTTGTCTTCCCTCCCAAACCTTGTCCTCTTCCTGACTTTCCCATCTCTGTTGATGGCACTACCATCCTTCCCGTCTCACAAGCCCGCAACCTTGGTGTCATCCTCGACTCTGCTCTCTCATTCACCCCTCACATCCAAGCCGTCACCAAAACCTGCCGGTCTCAGCTCCGCAACGTTGCCAAGATCCGCCCTTTCCTCTCCATCCAAACTGCTACCCTGCTCATTCAAGCTCTCATCCTATCCTGTCTGGACTACTGCACTAGCCTTCTCTCTGATCTCCCATCCTCGTGTCTCTCTCTACTTCAATCCATACTTCATGCTGCTGCCCGGATTATCTTTGTCCAGAAACGCTCTGGACATATTACTCCCCTCCTCAAAAACCTCCAATGGCTACCGATCAATCTGCGCATCAGGCAGAAACTCCTCACCCTGGGCTTCAAGGCTGTCCATCACCTCGCCCCCTCCTACCTCACCTCCCTTCTCTCCTTCTACAGCCCAGCCCGCACCCTCCGCTCCTCCACCACTAATCTCCTCACTGTACCTCGCTCTCGCCTGTCCCGCCATCGACCCCCGGCCCACGTCATCCCCCGGGCCTGGAATGCCCTCCCTCTGCCCATCCGCCAAGCTAGCTCTCTTCCTCCCTTCAAGGCCCTGCTGAGAGCTCACCTCCTGCAGGAGGCCTTCCCAGACTGAGCCCCTTCTTTCCTCTCCCCCTCGTCCCCCTCTCCATCCTCCCGTCTTACCTCCTTCCCTTCCCCACAGCACCTGTATATATGTATATATGGTTGTACATATTTATTACTCTATTTATTTATTTATTTATTTATTTTACTTGTACATTTCTATCCTACTTATTTTATTTTGTTGGTATGTTTGGTTCTGTTCTCTGTCTCCCCCTTTTAGACTGTAAGCCCACTGTTGGGTAGGGACTGTCTCTATGTGATGCCAATTTGTACTTCCCAAGCGCTTAGTACAGTGCTCTGCACATAGTAAGCGCTCAATAAATACGATTGATTGATTGATTGAGTGGGGAATGCTGGAGAACCCTGGGGTGTCAATCCAAATGGATCTAGAGCCTCTGGCTATCATGGAATCCTCAGCAACTGCCTCCATGAGACCCTCTGGATAAGGCAACACAGTAAGCTTGGGGTTGACTCCTCTTAGGTTTCTGGGGGGAACACTTCCATCATCTTTTTCATAGGAAGCCCTAGAGCTTCCCTGGAACTGGGGATGCTCATTAGAGGGATTCCCAGTTGGCATATGTCATTGAGCAGTACACATGCCAGACTTCAGGTTCTACAGGAGGCTTGGTGCTTTGATTACAGATTTATTTTCAGGAAAAAGTGGTGGAAGGCTTTAACCTTCCCTCCTAAACCCCCAAGACCCCAAGATAAAGTAATGGTGCCATTTTGTTACATGACCACTGTAGCCTTACCTACTGACAAACTACTGAGTGAAAGCCCTTCTCTTATGGCTCCAAAGCCCAAAGGGAATCATGCCTTCAAACATGCCCACGTCTCCCCCATCCTAAAAAGACCCTCTCTTGATCCCACCTCCCCTTCTAGTTATTGTCCTATCTCCCTCCTACCATTCCTTTCCAAACACCTTGAACGAGTCGTCTACACCCACTGCCTCTAATTCCTCAATGACAACTCTCTCCTCGACCCCCTCCAATCTGGCTTCCATCCCTTACATTCCACCAAAACTGCCCTCTCAAAGGTCACCAATAACCTCCTGCTTGCCAAATCCAACGGCTCCTACTCTATCCTAATCCTCCTCGACCTCTCAGCTGCCTTCAACACTGTGGACCACCCACTTCTCCTCAACACGCTATCCAACCTTGGCTTCACAGACTCCTTCCTCTCCTGGTTCTCCTTTTATCTCTCCGGTCGTTCATTCTCAGTCTCTTTTGCAGGCTCCTCCTCCCCCTCCCATCCCCTTACTGTAGGGGTACCTCAAGGGTCAGTTCTTGGTCCCCTTTTGTTCTCTATCTACACTCACTCCCTTGCTGAACTCATTCGCTCCCACGGCTTCAACTATCATCTCTACACTGATGACACCCAAATCTACATCTCTGCCCCTTCTCTCTCTACCTCCCTTCAGGCTCATGTCTCCTTCTGCCTTCTAGACATATCCATCTTATGTTGCCAACTTGTACTTCCCAAGCACTTAGTACAGTGCTCTGCACACAGTAAGCGCTCAATAAATACGATTGATTGATTGATTGATTGATTGATCTGGATGTCTGCCCACCACCTAAAACTCAATATGTCCAAGACTGAACTCCTTGTCTTCCCTCCCAAACCCTGCCCTGCCCTGACTTTCCATCACTGTAGACAGCACTACCATCCTTCCCATCTCACAAGCCTGCAACCTTGGTGTCATCCTTGAGTCTGCTCTCTCGTTCTCCCCTCACATCCAATCTGTCAACAGAAACTGCCGGTCTCACCTCCGCAACATCACCAAGATCCGCCCTTTCCTCTCCATCCAAACCGCTACCCTGCTGATTCAATCCCTCATCCTATCCTGACTGGATTACTGCATCAGCCTCCTCTCTGATCTCCCATCCTCCTGTCTCTCCCCACTTCAATCTATACTTCACGCTGCTGCCCGAGTCATCTTTGTGCAGAAACATCTAGCTCTCTTTCTCCCTTCAAAGCCCTACTGAGTGCTCACCTCCTCCAGGAGGCCTTCCCAGACTGAGCCCCCTCCTTCCTCTCCCCCTCCCCATCCCCCCCACCCTACCTCTTTCCCCTCCCCACAGCACTTGTCTATATGTTTGTACAGATTTATTACTCTATTTATTTTACTTGTACGTATTTACATATTCTATCTATTTTATTTTGTTAATATGTTTTGTTGTCTGTTTCCCCCTTCTATACTGTGAGCCTGTTGTTGGGTAGGGGCCGTCTCTTTATGTTGCCAACTTGTACTTCCCAAGCAGTTAGTACAGTGCTCTGCACACAGTAAGCGCTCAATACGATTGAATGAATGAATGAATGTCCCTTTTGACTTGCCTGGAACCATATTACCTTTAGGGCAGATTAAGTTTTGGATTGGCTAATCAAGATTTGAGCTACCCTCATAAATCACCCTCTTCTTTGAACTCTCTGAAGGACAAAGTTTATGTGGCTTCTACTACTATGTTGTGCATTTTGTGCCTTCTGGTCCCTTTCATATTTTCTCCCTTATTAGCAGATCCCTCTCTTTCCCTTTTACTGCCCTCCATTTGGGCCACACAGCTTGTGAGAGGGGCCTTTGACCAGTTTATGAAAATATTGAATATTGAATTGAATTTGCATCATACATCATGGTTACGAACAGGAATTCCAGACAAGGACATCTGAATAGAATAGATCTTGAACCTGTGTCTGCTGTTAAAATAATTTTATACTAAGGAGAAATAAATTTCCCATTCACCTAATATCAGTTTCATCTACCTTTTGGAGTAATCAACCGCTATACAGCTGAGCATCCTTTTGAAATACTAAAAATAGAGATTTATTTTTTGAGCCACTTTGGCTTCAAAATACATTGAAGAATTGGAGCGCAAATTCATTTCAAAAACGCATCAGGATGCTTTTAACCTTTCTTGGCTTTTGTGGGAATGATTTATATAGTTTGTTTCTTTTACGACTGCATTTTGCAAGCAGGTTGTAAGAGATATGAGATGTGTGATTTCAGCCAATTATTCTTGTGATTGGAAATACAGAAGTTAATATAATAAGTTTGAGCTGTATCTTTTTTCTTTTCATTTGGGGCTGATTTTTTTTTCCAGATACACTGTAACTTGCTCATAATGACTGGAGAAAGGGTCTGAGAGGGAAGGGAATCTGGGAAAGCATTGTGGAGGACAAGGGGATTAAGGTGGCCACTGAAGGCTCTCCTACACACTGGACAAACACACACGACGTTACATGTGTTACACAGGGAAACAGTGATTTTGGGTGTTCCTAGATTGAGTCTTTGAGGTATCCATGAACTCTATACTTTCTTCAATGCCTTTGGCTCCCTTCCAGAGTCACTGTGAAATCTGTCCCAGAGTCTGAGCAGCAGAAGTGTGTAGCAGGAACCAGACCAGAAGGAGGTTAGGTGTTGAAAGTGAAAAAAGCATGTAAAAGTGTCCAGTAAACTCTTTGAACCAGTCAGGGAAGCAGGCTGTTTGGTATGAAACTGGATGACAGGACACCTGAGCAGTCTGAAGTCATTGGAGGAGCAGTATGGCTTAGTGTGTAAAGTCACTTCACTTCTCATGTAAAGTGGGGATTAATACCGTGGACCCTCTGTGAGATAGGGACTGTGTCCAACCCTATTATGTTGTATCTACCCCAGCACATAGAAGAGTGCCTGGCACATCGTAAGAGCTTAACAAATTCCACAATTATTAGTAGTAGTATTATTATTGATAAAACCCAATCTTCACTCCTGCTGCAACAACTTGATGATACTTGGAAAATCCCAAGGAGCTGAAACAGACAGCTCCAGCCCATTTTCCACCTCAAGACCCTGAGTTCTCTTAGCTACAAGGCAGCCTTGCCTCAGAAGTAGCCCTGGTCCCGATTGAATCAATCACTGCAGCAGGACCATGGTCCAGAACTGGGAGATAAAGCTTAGCTCCACCTCTGGAAATGTGTGGTGTCATGATTAGCCATGTCCTCTCCACCACCTCTCACTTTGACCATCTCAAATCAGGTTGCTGAGCCCTTTCCACTCCAGTGAAACAGCTTGCTACAAGGTCACAGATAATCTCGTAGCCAAAAGTATGATGTGCTTTACAGAGGCTGAATCTCCTTTGATATATATGTTGCCGTGGACACCACGCATCATTCCTTCTGCCTTAAAACACTGTCAAACTTTGCTTTGCCAACACAATACTCATCTGGTTTTCCTTCTATCTCCCACACCCAGTATTTGTTAATCATTTTCATCTCTCTATTGCTATTAGATTGTGACCTGGAGGAAGTGTGATTTTATGTCTTTCATTAGAGAAGCAGCGTAGCTTAGTGGAAATCAATCAATCAATCAATCAATCGTATTTATTGAGCACTTACTGTGTGCAGAGCACTGTACTAAGTGCTTGGGAAGTACAAGTTGGCAACATATAGAGACAGTCTCTACCCAACAGTGGGCTCACAGTCTAGAAGGGGGAGACAGAGAACAAAACCAAACATATTAGCAAAATAAAATAAATAGAATAGATATGTACAAGTAAAATACATAAATAAATGATATGTACAATATGTACAAATATATATACATATATACATGTGCTGTGGGGAAGGGAAGGAGGTAAGATGGGGGAATGGAGAGGGGGGTGAGGGGGAGAGGAAGGAGGGGGCTCAGTCTGGAAAGGCCTCCTGGAGGAGGTGAGCTCTCAGCAGGGCCTTGAAGGGAGGAAGAGAGCTATCTTGGTGGATGGGCAGAGGGAGGGCATTCCAGGCCAAGGGGAGGACGTGGGCCGGGGGTCGATGGCGGGACAGGTGAGAACGAGGCACGGTGAGGAGATTAGCAGCAGAGGAGCGGAGGGTGCGGGCTGGGCTGTAGAAGGAGAGAAGGGAGGTTAGGTAGGAGGGGGCGAGGTGACGGACAGCCTTGAAGCCGAGGGTGAGGAGTTTCTGCCTGATACGCAGATTGATTGGTAGCCACTGGAGATTTTTGAGGAGGGGAGTAACATGCCCAGAGCGTTTCTGGACAAAGGCAATCTGGGCAGCAGCATGAAGTATGGATTGAAGTGGGGAGAGACATGAGGATGGGAGATCAGAGAGAAGGCTGATGCAGTAGTCCAGGCAGGATAGGATGAGAGCTTGCTCGAGCAGGGTCGCGGTTTGGATGTTGAGGAAAAGGTGGATCTTGGCAATGTTGCTGAGCCGAGACCGGCAGGTTTTGGTGACGGCTTGGATGTGAGGGGTGAATGAGAGAGCGGAGTCAAGGATGACACCAAGGTTGCGGGCTTGTGAGACGGGAAGGATGGTAGTGCCGTCAACAGTGATGGGAAAGTCAGGGAGAGGGCAGGGTTTGGGAGGGAAGACACAGACTTGCGAGACAGAGGTCGTGGATTCTAATCCCGGCCCTGCCACTTGTCAGCTTTGTGACTTTGGGCAAGTCACTTAACTTTTCTGTACCTCAGTTACCTCATCTGTAAAATCGGGATTAAGACTGTGAGCCTCACGTGGGACAACCTGATTACCTTGTATCCACCCATACCTCAGTTTTATTGGGTAGCTCCACTTCCATCTCTCATCCCCTAACTGTGGCTGACCCACAAGGGCCTACTTTTCTCTTTCAGTTGATGAGATAATCCTCACCCAAGGTTTCAGATACCATTCATTCAATCAGTGGAATTTATTGAGTGCTTACTGTGTGCGGAACACTGTACTAAGCACTTTGGAAGTACAGTTCAGCAACAGAGACAATCCCTGCCCACAATGGGCTCACAGTCTAGAAGTGGGGATACAGACATCAAAACTAGTAAATGGGCATCAGTACCATCATTATAAATAAATGGAATTATAGATATATACACATCATTCATAAAAATAAACAGAATTATAATTAAAAATATGTACAGATATACATATGTGCTGTTGGGTGGGGATGGGGGTAGAGCAAAGGGAGCAAGTTGGGGTAATGTGGAGGGGAGAGGGAGCAGAAGAAAAGGGGGGCTTAGTTTGGAAAGGCCTCCTGGAGGAGCTGAGCTTGAGGACGACTCCCAAATCTACCTCTGTTTTCCTAACCTCCCCCAATCTACAATCCGCAATTCCTTTGGTCTTCAAGAGCGCTCTCCTTGGGTGTCCCACCAACACCTCAAGCTCGGTATGTTTAAAACCAAACTTAAAATCTTCCTCCTAAACCCACTCCTCTTCCTCATTTTTCAAGCTTTGTCAATTTCGCCATCATCCTCACTGTTCTAGAAATGCACCACCTTAGTGTAGTCTTCATCTTCTCACTGCCTTTCTACTCTCATGCTCCTTCTACTGCTAAATCCTTCGTACTCTACCTCCTCAACCCTTTCCAGATCCTTTCATTTCTCCTCATCCAAGCAACCATTTTCCTCATTCCAGCATTTGTCATCTCATGATCAGTCTATTGCTTCTCACTGGTCTCCCTACATCTAGCCTCACTCACCTTCCATCTTCACTCTGCACTGCTGCATGAATCACCTGACTGAAATGTTGCTCAGCACATACCTATCAACCCTTCAAACATCTACAGACTCTTTTCACTCACCTCCAGTGGCTACACACCTCCCTCCTCATCAAGCACGCACTTTAAGAATCTCCTTTAATTGGCTAAGAGGCTATTCATCCAATTATTCCGTCTTTACATAGCAGCTCTCTGTCCTAATGGTCCACTGCTCAGTTACACTCTTCATTCCACTCTATATCACCTTATAACTGTCTTATGTTGCCAACTTGTACTTCCCAAGCGCTTAGTACAGTGCTCTGCACACAGTAAGCTCTCAATAAATACGATTGATGATGATGATAACTGTACTTCACTCTCAATTTTCCAATCTTCTACCTACCCTTTGTGCTGTTTCCCTGGCTTGGAACATCCTCCCCACGTGAAATCTATTTGACTATAACTCTTTTCCTCTTCATAGCCAGCTACCCTCTAGAATGTAGTAAGCTCCTTATGAATAGTAAACATGCCTACCAACTGTGTTGTACTGTACTCTCTCAAGCACTTAGTACAGTGCTCTTCACACTCTCAGTGCTCAGTAAGTAGCATTGATTGATCGGCCGAGTGTCTACCTGAAAAGCAACTTCCTCTAGGGAGTATTCTCTGATTCATTCATACCTCATTTACAACAACCTAACTCCAAACTTAGTATTTGTAGAGTTCATCCTTATTCTCATTACTTTTGTATCTGCCTATTTTTATTTGTACAATCATATTTTCAATTATTCGTTCAGGTCATTCATTCTCTAATATCTGGTCTGTTTCCATTATCTCTTTGCTGAGGTAGCGAAGCTTCGTCAGAATGGGACAGACCTGGGGGTCATGGGACCTGGATTCCAAACCCGGCTCTGCCTTGGGAAAACCACTTAAACCCTTGGTGCCTCAGTTTTCTCATCTTCAAAATGGGAATGAAATACCTGTTCTCCGTCCCCTTTAGTCTTTGAGTCCCGTGCAGAATAAGGACTGTGTCTGACCTCATTATCTTGTATCTACCCTAGGGCTTGGCCCATAGTAAGAGCTTAATGAATGCCTTTAATTCAATAATTAACTCCTCTTCCACCCACTATTTGTTAATCATTTTCATCTCTCTATTGTTATTAGATTGCGACCTCCTGGAGGAAGCGTGGGTTTATGTCTTACTCTAGAGAAGCAGCGTG
Organism: Tachyglossus aculeatus; assembly: GCF_015852505.1. Taxonomy (NCBI): domain Eukaryota; kingdom Metazoa; phylum Chordata; class Mammalia; order Monotremata; family Tachyglossidae; genus Tachyglossus; species Tachyglossus aculeatus. The sequence goes on from NC_052066.1 coordinate 86,154,213, forward strand.
GCTTAGTGGAAAGAGTACGGACTTGGGAGACAGAGGTTGTGGGTTCTAATCCTGAATCCACCACAAGTCTGCTGTGTGACCTTGGGCAAATCACTTAACTTCTCTAAGCCTCAGTTACCTCATCTGTAAAAATGGGGATTAAGACTGTGAGCCCCACATGGGACAACTTGATCACACTGTATCCCCCCCCAGCGCTTAGAACAGTGCTTTGCACATAGTAAGTGCTTAATAAATGCCATCATTATTATTATTATTATTATTATTATTATTATTACTAATCCCAGCTCTGCCACTTGTCTGCTGTGTGACTCTGGGCAAGCACTTAACTTCTCTGTGACTCAGTTACCTCATCTGTATAATGGGGATTAAGAATGTGAGCCCCACGTGGGACAAACTGATTACCTTGTACCTACCCCAGTTCCTAGAACAGTGTTTGACACACAGAAAGCGCTTAACAAATACCATCATTATTATTATTATTATTATTTCAAATCATTTGTTATTCATCATTTATTTCTTATATTAATGTCTGTCTTCCCCTCTAGACTGTGAACTCATTATGGTCAGGGAACAATGTATCTACTAATTCTGTTGGATTGTACTTCCCAAATACTTAGTTGATTCATTCATTCATTCAATCGTATTTATTGAGCGCTTACTGTGTGCAGAGCACTGTACTAAGCTCTTGGAAAGTACAATTCATTGCTCTGCACATAGTTAGTGCTCAAATAAATAACATTGATTGTCATCGTACCCTTCCAGACACTTGGTACTGTTTTTGTGTTCTTCTAAATGCTTAGTTCAGTGCTTCACACTCAGTAGTCACTCAGTAACTATTATAGACAAAGTTGCTTTTGCTGCTGCTGCTAACTAAGCTCCAGATAGTGCAGGAAGCTGTAGGGATGAAACTAACAATAAGTGGGAAATTGAATTGAGTGCAAGTTGTTTTCCTGAAGAGAAAAAAACAAATGATCTGTTTGCAGTGAATGAAGTGTAAAATATGTAATTATCATTCATTGTTCCAACAGTTTGCAAAAGAAAGCATGAAATGAAATTTGTAATAAAATGTATTACATTTGCTCTCCTCCAGAACAAAATTGACATCTTGGATTACAGTGAATTTTGTGTCAGATAATAATAATAATCATAATAGTACCCATTGTGAAATAAAAAATGATAACAATAGTAAAAGAATGATATTTCTTAAGCACTTACTATGTGTCCAGCACTGTATTAAACTCTGGTGGAGATACAAGATAATCAGGTCCCACATGGGCCTCACAGTCTAAGAAGGGAGAACAGGTAGGTATTGAATCTACATTTTGCAGATGAGGAAATTGAGGCACAGAGAAGTTATACAAACTACCCAAGGTCACACAGCAGACAAGTGACAGTGCGAGGTTTAGAACCCAGGTCCTCTGACTCCCCCCCAGTTGCTATGGCTCCCTGGCCTGTGTTCTTTCTACTAGAGTATGTTGCTTCTACAGATAATAAATAAATACAAGTGGAGTGGTTTTTCTGAGGAAAAACAATTTTGCAGCTGTAGCATCTTGTCTAAAATTATTTGACACATTTCTTTAAAGAGAGAATTCATTACATAAATTCCTGCATGGGTCATACCTGGAACTTTTTGAATCATTCATCATTTATAAGATTGGCTTGTAAAAATTACAAGATTTATTTTTTTTGTGAACATAGGTAATTACTCTTGATTTCATGGAGAAGTCTTACAGAAGTTTGGAAGTGCAAATCTCGCAACCAGCTATCATTCAGTTTAAAGGAAAATATTTAAAGTGAATTGAAGCATGAATGTGAAAATAATAATGCTCTTTAGAATTATAAGGCAAAACCCTTTAGATTATACTTTCAGTAGTGTTGCTCAGTGTGCATGATATTACTCATGGGAAAATGTATTGCCTGTTTGAATATCAGTCCGTCTATCCTATTTATTGATTGCTTACCATGGGCAGAGCAATGTAGTAAGTGTTGAGAGTATAATATAACAATATAACAGATACAGTCCCTGCCTAAAATGACTTTAAAGTCTAGAGGGGGAGATAGACATTAATAGAAATTCATAATGTAAAATTAAATGGTTGTTTTACGCAAAGTGCAAACTGCACCTGTCAATAATCCAAACCCCTAATAATGTAATTTTATTTATGTCAGCATTAGACTACCAAAATTATTTTTTTCCTATTCTATAGTCAACATTATTATTATCTTCACTTCTTCTCAGATGTGACTATGCTATTCTTCAGATACCTTAATTAAGCCCGGGCATTTTCCATTTCATTTTCCTGCTTCCTATGGGCCAGACACTGTACGAAGACCTGGGGTAGATACAGGATAATCAGAATGGACATAACCCATGTCCCATGGGACTCACAGTCTTAATCTACATATTATAGATGAGATAAGAGGCACAGAAAAGTTAAGTGACTTCCCCAAGAGCACACAGCAGACAAATCAATCAATCAATCAATCAATCGTATTTATTGAGCGCTTACTATGTGCAGAGCACTGTACTAAGCGCTTGGGAAGTACAAATTGGCATCACAAATGTTGGAGCTGGGATTATAACCCAGGTCCTTCTGATTTCCAGGTCCATGCCCTATCCGCTAGGCCATGTTGCTAATTAGGTCGAACACAATCCCTCTCCCACAAAGGGATCACAGTTTTAATCCCCATTTTACAAGTGAAGTAACTGGGGCCCAGAGAAGTTAAGAGCCTTGCCCAAGGTCACACAGCAGACACGTGGCAGAGTCAGGGCTAGAAACCAGGCCCAGACTTGATGGTTGTGTAAGGCTGAAACCCATGGAAATACTTGGATTAGCCAAACTGCCCAATGTTTAGAGTAGACCGATCTTTCATAAGGTTGCTACTTGAATTATGAAATCAGTAGCAGAAGTTAACATGAGTGACTGGAACCTTTTCCTTTCAATTTGCTATGTTTAATAAGCCTTCAATAATTATAGAGTCCCGAGTGGCCAACTTGATACCCGAGACTATATTACGGGGTTGGTACGACAGGGCCGTTGAGGGAGTGATCACCACAATGTAGTCAGAAACTAGATGTTTTACTATAGAGCATGCAGTCAACAGAAAATCATAGATTCAATTATAGCAACTACACAACTGTACCCTGCCCAACCCAGGCATAGAATTTTCCTACTGCAAAGTGTTCAATCTCATCCAGTGATCAGATCTATAATGAGCTGGATTGGCATGGGCGTCCCCAACCTGAGAGGTCTCTGGGCCCAGGCTCTCTCTGCCTTCCCTTCAGAGGACAGTGAACAGCAACATGGGTTTTTTTACACCTCCTCCTATATTGTTCTTGTTGACCGCATCATCGGCTACTTCCAGGTATACCCTAATCTATTACTACCAAAATGTTTGCTCAATTTTAGCATTTTGGGATGACAGTGCAGTTTTCTTTCTTATCCCCATCACTAGACCGGGGTCCCTCCCCCTTGACAGAGTGCGATAAGAAGAAGGTCGGGGGTTGTGTTTGTTCAGAAAGTTTGTTGACAAGTAGATTGGGGTTGCGTTTATGTTAAAAAGCTGCAAGCAATGGGTCAAGTGGTCGAATTAATGATGGGGTCTTTAGCTTAGCCTATTTTCCTTTAACACTTCACCTTTGCCACATCAAGAGCATGGCCCTGGATCACTTCAGTGTCCAGGCTCTGAGTAGCCCAGTGGGGGCTACATGCCTGGTATCCCTTACATAGAGGCCAATAACAGAGTGTTAGGCAAATCAATAGCCATAAAAAACTATTTATTTATTTATTTTACTTGTACATATCTATTCTATTTATTTTATTTTTTTAGTATTTTTGGTTTTGTTCTCTGTCTCCCCCTTTTAGACTGTGAGCCCACTGTTGGGTAGGGACTGTCTCTATATGTTGCCAACTTGTACTTCCCAAGCGCTTAGTACAGTGCTCTGCACACAGTAAGCGCTCAATAAATATGCTTGATTGATTGATTAAGGGCACATTTTATCCAAGAGGCCTAAATATACATATATATATATATATATAAAATATATATATATATATGTTATAAAATTTCTTATTCATATTCATGTCATTCTCTCCCTGTAGACTGTAAGCTCATTATGGACGGGAATGTGTCTGCTAATTATATTGCATAGTACTCTGCCAAGTGCTTATTATAGTGTTCTGTACAATAATAGTAATAATAATCATATTATTTGTTATGTACTTACTAGGTGCCAGACACTGTCCTAAATCCTGGGGTAGATACAAGCTAACCAGGTTGGGCAGAATTCCTGTCCCATTTAGGGCTCACAATCTTAATCTTAGTAAACACTCAATAAATACTATTGATTGATTGATTGATTGACATGGCCAGGTGTAACAGTGAGGCAGTGAACTGGTATAGAACCAGTTCTATGAGGCTGGGTTTAACCAGAAGACTCTCAAAGTTGCCAGAGTGGTTCAGGGAAAGAACTTGTTTCCCTGAAATGGGCAATTTCTAAATACTTGGCGAAGACAAGCTTAGAACTATAGGAAAACAAAGTCGTAGAATTGAAGTAGAAAGACAGGGCATTGCTGGGGGAGGAGGGAGGATCGCACAACTAACTTCCTTCTAAGGTTTTATCTCAAATTTAGAATGAGAAAGAATAGGAAGGGAGAGGATTACACAGAGTGGCCATAGAAAATATGAACTCAATATTTAGAAACTCGACTGGTGGCAACCTGGATATCTATTTAAGTAGGTTAGAGAAGCAGCGTGGCTTAGTGGCAAGGGCATTGGCTTGGGAATCAGAGGTCATGGGTTCTAATCCTGGCTCCATCAATGGTCAGCTGTGTGACTTTGAGCAAGTCAATTAACTTCTCTGTGCCTCAGTTACCTCATTTGTAAAATGGGGATTAAGACTCTGAGCTCCACGTGGGACAACCTAATTACCTTGTATCTACCCTGTGCTTAGAACAGTGCTCGACACAGAGTGAGTGCTTAACAAATGCCATTATTATTAGAAAAGTGAAATTACTCAGAAATCGAGATAAATCTCAATATGAATCAAAAGAAGTGGAAGACAGCCACTGTAGGCTGGATTTTAGAAGACAAGCCTCAAATGATAGCAAAAAAAAATCCTGATCGAAGTGTGTTTTGATGTGCTGTAGAAAATGTGCTGCAGGAGAAAAAATGGTTTTGGAAACTGGTATAAAGATAAATAACAATAATATTAATAATGGTATTTGTCAAGCACTTACTATGTGCCTAGCTCTGTACTAAGTGCTTGGATGGTTACAAACAAATCAGGTTGGACACAGTCCCTGTCCCACATAGTGCTCACAGACTCAGTCCCCATTTTACAGATGAGGTTACAAGGCCCAGAGAAGTGAAGTGACACGGCCAAGGACATACAACAGACAAGTGGTGGAGAAAGGATTAGATCCCATGGCATAAATGTGACTCTAAGAGATGGGAAATCACTTTGAATATCCATTAAAAAGTCAAGACCTAGTCTAGTCAGAGATCGTTGTATGTCAAAGGAAACATTTACGCAAAAGCTTGTAATGACCCGAGATTTAAGAAAAGTAGCCTCGTTGAACCATTAATCAGGATAGAAGGCACCAATTGAAAACTTTGGATCAACAGTCTAAAGCAAGAACTTAGTCATGAAATATATTGCCATTCTGGGGGAAATCTCTGAAGGAAAACATTTTGAATGAGAACATCAGATTCTTTTTGAGCAGACATTGAGGACTGTTTACAGATAAGACCTTATCCAACCTGTATTTTGAACCTCAGCTGCCCTGTGACTCTCAAGTAGCAGTGGAACAGTTTTGTGCATCTCAAGGAAAAGCAGAAAGTTGAAACAAATTATCAGACAATTTTCTGCAAGGGAAAAGTGCGTGAGCAGGGCACTGAACAATCTCTGCATCGAATCAGCAAAGAGATAAGAGAAGCATCATGCCCTAGTGGACAGAGCCTGGGTTTGGTAATCAGAAGGATGTGAGTGCTAATTCTGGCTCCATCACATACTCGCTATGTGACCTTGGACAAGTCACTTCACTGCACCTCAGTTTCCTCATCTGTAAAATGGAGATTAAAACTGTGAGCCCTATTTAGGACAGGAACTGTGTCCAACACAATATGTGTATAATCACCCAGTGCTTATTACAGTGCCTGGCACATAGTAAGTGTTTAACAAATACCATTATTATTATTATTATTATTATTATTATTATTATTATTATTATTATTATTATTAAGCATGGGTCAGTGGGCAGAGCCCGGGCTTTGGAGTCAGACATAGTGGGTTCGAATCCCAGCTCCATCACATGTCTGCTGTGTGACCTTGGGCAAGTTGCGCAACTTCTCGGAGCCTCAGTTACCTCATCTGTAAAATGGGGATGATGACTGTGAGCCCCACGCGGGACAACCTGATCACCTTGTATCCCCCCAGTGCTTAGAACAGTGCTTTGCACATAGTAACCGCTTAACAAATGTTATTATTATTATTATTATTATTATTATTATCATTATTATTATTATTGTCCAAGTGACCAACAGGGCTGAAGGCAGGGTAGGTAAGTACTAATAATAATCATTTTAACAATACAAATAGTTAAATGCTTAGTACAGTGCTCTGCACACAGTAAGCACTCAAGATATGTCATTGTATATATAAAAATTTGTTAAACCCCTATTATGTGCCAAGCTGGGGGCTGCAGTAGATACCATTTAATTAGATCAGATGCAGTCTCTGTCCCACATGGGGCTCACTTTCTAAAGAGAGGAGAAAACAAGCATGTGAAGCCTACTTGCCCAAAATTTCAGCAGGCAAGTGGTTGCCTTAGGATTGAAACCCTGGTCCCCTGGCTGTCAGGCCGCTGCTCTTTCCACTAAGCCATAATGATTCTCTGCTTCTGACCACAGGACTGAGGAGCTTCACTTAACCTATCTGAGCCTCAGTTTCCTCCTTGGTAAAAAGCAAGATATATACAAAGCCTAGTTAATATAGAAACTCAGCAGTGGGGATTTATTTGATAGTTGGCTGAAGCTCAATTCTGTCTTCCTCTAAGTGGTTGGGTAGTTGCCCCACTGAATAATTCCAGGGCTTCAGTAGCAGTAGGTGTTGTTGAGCAGCTACAAAGTACAATACATGATACTGAGTAATAATAATAATAATAATAGTGGTATTTGTTAAGCACTTTCTACGTGCCAAACACTGTATTAAGAGCTGGGATGGATGCAAGGTAACTGAGTAATAATAATAATAATAGTGGTATTTGTTAAGCACTTTCTATGTGCCAAACACTGTACTAAGAGCTGGGATGGATGCAAGGTAATTGGGTTGGACACAGTCCCGTTCTCACATGGGGCTCACAGTCTTAATCCCCAATTTACAGATGAGGTAACTGAGGCAAAGTGAAGTGACATGCCCAGGGACATACAAGTGGTGGAACCAAGATTATGATCCCGGTTCTTCTGACTCCCAGGACTGTGCTCTATTAGGCCACACTAAATAGAATGGCGGATACTCACATTCCCTGACCACAAGGAGCTTATGTCCAGTAATTTCAAGGTCTACGCTGTGGCTGAATCAAACGTTTATTGTTTGCTGTAGGCTTTAGAACATACCCCCTCCTACTGGGGAAAATATTGAAACAAACTTGTTTCCACTTTCTGAAACCCTGGTGGTTTTCTGGGGCAGCCCCAAGTAAAGAACAAAATGGAATGATTTCTCTCTCTCAGATTTCAATCAATCAGCGGTATTAATTGCATGCTTTCTGTGTGCAGAACACTCTAAGGGATTGAGAGTGATGGATATGATCCCTGCCTTTAAGACATTTACAATCTCGTAATTTTATTTGGGTATGAATCAGTGTGGACAGCTTTTAGTCAGAAAAGATTGGACTTGCAAATTCACTGTTTTCCATATTGCACATTCTTACTCTGCATTTGGAAAGGAGCCATTATGGAATTAGGGAACATTTTTCGTACAACACATGCTTGTCAGGCTCGATCGTGTTGCGACATTGGAAGAAACAGTGGTGCATGCCCACACTGAATCAGTTAAGAGCATGAATTATTACATAAACCTTCCTTTAATATAAGGTCCATTGGGAATCTAATTCTCCTGCAAAGAGAGAACTGAGTGCATTTTTGAATATCAAGAAATTAAAACTCTTGAAAAAAAACATTTTGAGCAAACAACATAAAGATCAAAAACTCATTTTAAATGAACAGAGTTATGGCGATAAGCACAGAAAGATGTTCACCTAATCAATTAGTCAATCAGTAGCATATATTGAGTGCTTATTTTGTATCGATAACTGTACTAAGGTCTTGGGAGAGTACAGTACCATAGAGTTTACAAACTTTCCTTGCCCACAAGGAGCTTACAGTCTAGAGGATACCTGTCCTCTAGTTTTGAAGAAAAAAGTCATTCTCCTAGTAACTATTCCAGTCAGTGGTTTCCCCTTCCAGTAGCTCCAGGAACTCCAGAAATATTCACTTACTCTGGTCTTCAATAATAATGATAATAATAATCATAATATCACTCATTCAATCAATAAATCAATAGAATTCATTGAGTCCTTACTACATGCAGAGCATTTTGCTAAGTGCCTGGGAGAATAAGGTACACGGTTAGTAGACATAATCCCTGCCTTTAAAAAGCATACAGTTTAGGGGAAACACAGGTGTTAAATTACAGTTAAAGGAAGCAGTAGCACAAAAGGATATTTACATGAGTGCTGTGGAGGCAAAGTTGAGTGTCAGAGTACCTAGGGAGCTTACATGCCCTAGTGAATAGGTGACTTAGAAAAGAGGAGTGAAAGGGTGAGAAGACAGGTTAATCAGGGAAGGCTTCCTGGAGGAAGTATGATTTTAATAGTGTTTTGAAGATGGGGATGGTGGCCATCTGTTGGATATGTTGGATACTAAGGGAGTGGGATTTCCAGTATAGGGGGGAAAGCATTAACACGTGGTTGATGATAGAGATTTAGATGAAGGTACAGAAAGTTGGCTATGTTAACTGCTTACTTTGTGCCAAGCACTGGAATAGACGCCAGAGGTTAGACACAGTCCTTCACCCACAAGGGACTCATAGTCAAAATGGGAAGAAGAAGAGGGATTTCATCCTCATTTTACAGTTTAGAGAGCTAAGACATAGAGAAGCTGTGACTTGCCCAACTTCAAACAGCAGGAAACTAATCATTCAAGCAATAGTATTTGAGTGCTTTCTGTATGAAGAGTACCGTACTAAGGACTTGGGAAAGTACAGTGCAATAGACGTAGTGGCATGATCCCTGTCCATAAGGAGCTTACAATCTAATTGGGGAGATAGACATTAAAATAAAGTACAGATAGGGGAGGAGGCAGATTAGAGGGATACCTACACAAGAGAGGAGGGGCTGGGGAGAGGTGAATATCAAAGTCCTTACATGGCACAGACCCAAGTGCATACGAGTGGTGGAATACAATGGGATAGTACGTGGGGAAAAATAAGATAGCCTATTTAGACTGTGAGCAGCATGTGGGACAGGGACTGTGTCCAACCTGATTAACTTGTATATACCCTTAGATAAAAGGGATGCGCTTGACACATATTAAGTGTTTAACACTAATAATAATTATAATAATTATGATATCAAAAAAGGCTTCTTGGAGGATATATTAATTTAGTAGGTCTTTTAAGATGGGGAGAATGATATTCCATTTGGTAAGATGGCCGGAGGAAGCATGTGAGCTAGGGGTTGTTACAAGAGATGAGATTGAGGCATAGCGAATGTTTTTTTTTTTTTACTAGTATTTATTAAGTGCTTACTACATGAGATTGAGGCATAGCAAATTTTTTTTTTTTACTAGTATTTATTAAGTGCTTACTATGTGCCAGGCACTGTACTAAGTGCTGGAGTAGATTAAAGAGAAGCAGCGTGGCTCAGTGGAAAGAGTGTGGGCTTGGGAGTCAGAGTTCATGGGTTCTAATCGTGACTCCGCCACTTATCAGCTGTGTGACTTTGGGCAAGTCACTTAACTGCTCTGTGCCTCAGTTACCTCATCTGGAAAATGGGGATGAAGACTGTGAGCCCCCGTGGGACAACCTGATCACCTTGTAACTTCCCCAGCGCTTAGAACAGTGCTTTGCACATAGTAAGCACTTAATAAATGCCATTATTATTGTTATTATTATTATTCTCTGTGCCTCAGTTACCTCATGTGGAAAATGGGGAGCCCCATGTGGGACAACCTGTTTACCTTGTATCTTCCCCAGTGCTTAGAACAGTGCTTGGCACATAGTAAGCACTTAACAAGTACCAAAATTATTATTATTATTAAAAACAAATCAGATTGTCCATAGTCCATGTCCCATGTGGGGCTGACAGACTAAATTTCCATTTTAAAGATGAGGTAACAGAGGCACAGATAATTTAAATGACTGGTCCCAGGTCACCTGGAAGGCAAGTCAGTCCTATGTTCTTTCTGTTCTTTCCACTAAGCAAAGATGCATCTCAGCCTATTCCCAGTTCCTTCTCAATGTTTTTACTCTGTAGCTTCCTGGAAAGAAATCAGATATGCTTTGGGAATCATTCACTAGACTGTAAATCAATCAATCAATCAATCAATTGTATTTATTGAGCGCTTACTGTGTGCAGATCACTGTACTAAGTGCTTGGGAAGTACAAGTTGGCAACATATAGAGACAGTCCCTACCCAACAGTGGGCTCACAGTCTAGAAGGGGACAATGCTTTGAGGACAGGATTGTGTCTACACCCTCTATTGTTACATACTCTCTATCCACTAGACTGTAATTGCCTTGAGGACAGAATTATGTCTACCCACTCTATTGTTATATACTCTCTCAAGTGCATAGTACAGTGCTCTGCACACAGTGAACACTCATTGGATGCCATTGATTGATTGATTGATTGAAGGCTTCTCTAGGCTTCTGAATGTCAACTTAGTGACTCAACCCTCAACTCACTATGGCAGCAGAATGGGCCCAAAGAATGTTGAAGACTTATCTATCATTCAACTAATAATAAACAATAATAAGAATAAGTCATGCAACAAGTGATTATTCTTAGTGGTTTTCACTGCTGCACAATTTTACCTTTGTCTGTACAATGTAGCTAGTATTTTTGCGATGCTCTGTATTTTTGCCTTCTTTCCATGTCCTACTGAAAGTTTGTAATCATCATCAGGGGTATTATTTGTGGGCAGGAAATATGTCTGTTTATTGTTGCATTGTACTTTCCCAAGCACTTAGTACAGTGCTCTGAACCCAGTAACCACTCAATAAATATGATTGAATGAATGATCTGAGCGCTTACTGTGTGTAGAGCACTGTATTAAGAGCTTGGGAAAGTACAATACAACAATAAAGAGACACATTCTCAGCCCCAACTAGCTTACAGTCTAGAGGGGGAGATAGACATTAATATAAATGAATACATAAATAAATACATAAAGAGAAGATAAATACATATGTGCTGTGTGGATGGGAGGGAGGATGAATGAAGGAGTAAGTAAGAGCTGCACAGAAGGGAGTGGGAGAAGCATAGAGGAGGGCTAAGTCAGGAAAGAGGAGGAGATATGCCTTCAGTAAGGTTTTGAAGTGGGAAAGAGATATGTGGCTAAGTGTGTTGGAGGCTGGGAGGGTGGATGAACAAAGGGAGCAAATCAGGGCAACACAGATGGGAGTGGGACAAGACAAAAGGAAGACTTAGGGAAGACCTCTTAGAGTAGATGGAGGGGAGAGTAATTGTCTGTCAGACATGAAGAGGGAGGGTGTTCCAGGCCAGAGTCAGTGGTGAGATAGACAAAATTGAAGCACACTGAGAAGATCAGCATTAGAGGAGTCAAGTGTGCAGGCTGGGTTGTATTAAGAGAGTAGCAAGGTGAGGTGGGAGAGGACAAGTTGATGAAGGGAAAAAAATGGACTGCTTTGTATTACCTGTATTCCCTCCCTACCCATCCCCTCCCCGTGACCCTCAGTCCCTTCAGAACTCCCCAGCAAGCAACACAAGAAGCAGAAAAGATACACACAAACAACAGATATAGGGAAGGTGGGGAAAAAGGACCGAAGCAGGTGGATGGGGGAGGATGGTAACAGGCAGTAGAGACACAAGGTATCTATGTCTATAACATCATGGAAACAATGGCCATTTTTGATCTCATCTCAAAGATGAAGCTTGAAAGGACTATGCATCTGCAAGCTATTTACTCTTGTATTTAGTCCAGGACTTAGTATGAATAGATGGTTTTAGCCTGCAGAGCCACTAGGTATCCAGCCCCCTGACTCTGAAGGCTTATAAGAATAGGAATATTTTGGTAACTTTAGGTCCATTAACCGGCATCTTTCTTGTTGTTGGGGAGTTAGTCTCAGTCCTGTTGTCTCAGACTATTCTTTTGCTACCTCCTGGGTGTGAAAGAGATTTGGGGATAGACGTGTGTGATGTAGCATGGCGTGGTGGAAGGAGCGCAGGCTTGGGAGTCAGATGTCGTGTGTTTTAATCCCGTCTCCGCCATTTATCAACTGTGTGACTTTGGGCAAGTCACTGAACTTCTCTGTGCCTCAGCTACCTCATCTCTAAAATGGGGATTAAGACTGGGAGCCCCATGTGGGACAACCTGATTACTTTGTATCTACCCCAGCGCTTAGAACAGTGCTTGCCACATAGCACTGTTATTATTATTATTATTATTATTATTATTATGCATATAGCAATGACTAGTCAAAACCCCCAACCCAGGAGGGAGAAGTTAGAGAAAACCATTCCTGACTCCAGTTTGGAGACCCCCAAATCAAACCTACAGCATTCTTAAGATATATTCAAACATTTCAGCAATCCAGGTTCCAGCCAACCACCCCTCAACGGAAGACCCACACAAGCTTAAGGCAACATTCAGTTTCACATGCCTAGAGGCAATACTATTTCCTCTGCTTGTGGAATGTGCAACATGGGACAGCCTGATGACACTGTGAATATCACATTGAAGGCTGTCACAACTGGGAAAATCTGCCATTACACAACACAGCAAGAATGCGGCCATTGTTTCAACTAAATGAATCCCGTGTCCTAGAAACAATAAAAATTCTACTAGAATAACTGAACTTATCAAGGTTTATGGGTTTATCTCCAGGCATCTTGTCTAAAGACAATATGCAGCATCGGCAAAGCAAAAAATAATTGAAGGATTTTGAAGAGGATAACCACGTGTTTTCAGATTTTTATTTCCACTTCTGTTAGACAGACGGTTTCACCTGTCAGACCTCCATTTTTCATTATACTGCTAGCTTTTGAGGAAATTTTCCATTGCAATAAAAGCCCTTCTATCTCCCAGGCTTTTTGACGCCTACTCTGCAGATGGGAAAAACAAAAGACCTCCAGAAAGACAGGCTGAGAAAAGCCATGACCTTAGAATTGGAGAAAACAATGTTGATAAATTGATGGTAGCCAGGAAAGCCTTCGTGGATTAGTTCAGCAATGTTATGCTGTTCACAAAAGCATACTGACCTTGCTCTGACCTACATAAATGGGACAGCTAACTTTGGAACTACTGGAAAATTCTCCCTTATACATGGAGTCAAGTAAATCTGGAGAAATAATTTAAGGTTAGGGATTGAGAAGTTTAGAGTTTCATTTTTGCCTTGTCACATGCCTGCTGTGGGACCTTGAGTAAGGCCCTTTCACTTTGTGGCTCAGTTTTTTTATTTGTAAAATGGTGATGATAATGCCCGGTCCAACTTAGTGAAAGATCCAACAGACAGTTACCCTCCCCTGCTTCAAAGTATTATTCAAGGCACACTTCCTCCAAGAGGTCTTACCTGATTTAGCCTTCCTTTCCTCATCTCTCACTCCCTTCTGTGTCGCCCTGGCCTGCTCCCTTTATTCATCCCCCGACCCAGTACAACACATACGTACATATCTGTTTTTTGTTTATTCATATTAGTATCTGTCTCCCCATCTAGACTGTAAGCATCTTATAGTCAGGGAATATATCTGTTTTATTGTACTCTTCCAAGTGCTTAAGAGAGTGCTCTGCACACAGTAAGTTCTCAGTAAATGATTGATTGAATGAATAAATGAATGACAGATGTTATGGGAAAAAAAGGATACAATTGATTTGGAACATACGTGTTTACATTGTAAGTAATCAAACATCACATTTTTGTCCTGAAGCTGTCTATAGTTTCACTAACAAATCCCAGCCTAAATGGCATAAGAAGCCTAAGTCAGCTGACTTGGCACCGATGAAACCAAATAGAAGATGGTGCTTTTTTACCTAGTGAGTTTATGAGAAGCAGCATGGCTTAGTGGAAAGATCGCAGGCTCTTGGGAAGTCAGAGGATGTGAGTTCAAATTCCGCTCTCCCACTTGTCCGCTGTGTGACCTTGGGCAAGCCACTTAACTTCTCTGTGCCTCAGTTACCTCATCTGTGAAATGGGGATTAAGACTGTGAACCTCACGTGGGACAGCTTGATTGCCTTGTATCTTCCCCAGCTCCTAGAATAGTACTTGGCATATAGTGAATGCTTAACAAATACCATAATTGTTATTATTATTATTAGAGAGGAGACAGTTGAGACAGTTCAGTGAGCACTAGAAGCCCCCTAGAATATAAACTCATTGTAGGTGGGGAACTTGTCTGCTAACTCTGTTGCGTTGTGCTCACCCAATCACTTAGTACAGTGCTCTGCACATAGCAAGCACTCAATAAATACCATTGATTGATATACACACACAAACTCTCTGTCTTTGTCTCTGTCTCTCTCTCTCTCTCTCTCTCTCTCTCTCATATAATTAAAATGAGAACCAAACAACATATAGGTATTTTCCTGTTTTATACTTCTTGGTCCCTCCTCCCTCTTCTCCTGGATCTGTGACCTTGTTTTTTTTAGACACTTATCTACTCCTATTTCCACTTTCTTCTCAGCCACTACTCTTCCTTTATTCCCCTCAACCTCCAGCAAGTTCTAACCTCCTGCAGCCCGTGCACAGTCAATTCCAGTGTCTGAGACTCACTGGTGTTAGTGAATAAGACAATGGCAACGATTATATTCTGGCACAGGTCATTCCCTACTGAAGGAAGGTGCCCAGTTCTGGACTCTATCCACAATGCAAGAGGGACAAGCAGAATTTGAGATAGTTCAGCAGAGAATGAACCAAGATGATTAGCAGGTGGGAAACCTCAGAGGACAGGCTAAAGCAATTGTATTAGAAAAGGAGTGAGGAAAACTATGTACACTCTGTGCAGGCTTGTCATACTGGATAAGGTAATTGTTTTCATTTCTTGTGAAGGAAGAATATAATGATAGTGGTATTTGTAAAGCACTTACAATGATCTAAGCACTGAGGTAGATACAGTATGATCAGATCAGATGAACTCACCATTTAAGTAGGAGGGAAAACAGGATTTTAATTCCCATTTTACAGATTTGTAAATGTGCACATGGAGAATAATAATTTTTATAATAATAGCTATTGTACTTGCTAAATGCTTACTATGAGCCAGGCACTGTTCTAAGTTCTGGGGTAGATACAAGTTAATCAGGTTGGAAACAGTCCCTGTCTCACATGGGGCTCACATTCTCCTAATCCCCATTTTACAGATGAGGTAACAGGGGCCCAGAGAAGTTAAGTGACTTGCTCAAGGTCACACAGCAGACAAGTGGCAGAGCCAGGATTAGAACTCAGGTCCTTCTGAGTTGTCTGTGCTCTACCCATTAGGCCACAGCTGTTAAGTGACTACTAAGTTCCAAGCACTGAACTAAGCGCTGGGGTAGATACAAGATCATCAGGTCATACACAGTCCCTGTCCCACATAAGTAGCTTGTCTCAGGGTCATACAGCAGGAAGTGGGCTCTTTCCATTAGGTACCAATTCTGAGGTAAAAAGTGAGTTAAGATGACTTACTAACAAAGCTATAGAATGCCCCACTCTGACAGTCCTTGAAAATATTAGCTTGGCCTAGTGGATAGAGCACAGGCGTGGGAGTCAGAAGGACCTGGGTTCTAATCCCGGCTTCGGGACTTGCCTGCTGTCTGACCTTGGGCAAATCACTTCACTGTGCCTCAGTTATCTCATCTGTTAAATGTCAAAATGGGGATCAAGACTGTGAGTCCCATGGGAGACGGGAGCTGATTAACTTGTTTCTACCCCAGTGCTTAGAACAGTGTCGGGCATAGTAAGTGCTTAACAAGTGCCAATAACAACGACAGAAGAGCTTCTTGGCATTTAGGATAACTTTGATGTGGATGATCCAAAGTCCCCTCAGTGAGAGACCATCAGGTGAAGAGGTGGGCTCTAAAGCTATCAATTGTCCCTGTTAGGTCTAATTAGAATTAAAACTCTAATTAGAGTTTTCTATGTCAGTGCTAGGAACCTCTTCAACCTCCGTGAGAAATTTTTGCTACAGATGACTGGATGAAATTTCAGAGAGGGTGGAGATTTCCTTTTTCCCAATGATTCGGTGACATATTTTTGTCTCCCTCCCCACGTGTTTGTGAGGATATTCATAGAATGAACAAGTTAACAGTATGAAGATAATTACTCCTGCCGAGTTGATCTATGCCTCCTTTTGGTAAACACATCACTGTCCAACCAGTGAAAGTAACCAGCTCTGTCAGACTCTTGATTTCTCACTCCAAAGGCCATAGAGAACGTAAGCTTGGACCATAGCAGTTGCGTGGAAGGCCATGTGGAAGGACCATTTATACTTGATAAACGAAGCCATGTCACACCTTCAATCAGAAAGCCTTTTAGATGTGTACTGAAAAAAGAATCAAATGCAAGCTCTGCTTTTCTGTTTCAAATGCTATTTACATTTTAGATTTGCCTAGAAAGGTCTTCATAGAGACTTCTTTATTGACTTTTCATCATTCTTCTCCTTCCCTTCCCCACAGCACCTGTATATATGTATATATGCTTGTACATATTTATTACTCTATTTTACTTGTACATATCTATTCTATTTATTTTATTTTGTTGTTAGTATTTTTGGTTTTGTTCTCTGTCTCCCCCTTTTAGACTGTGAGCCCACTGTTGGGTAGTGACTGTCTCTATATGTTGCCAACTTGTACTTCCCAAGCGCTTAGTACAGTGCTCTGCACACAGTAAGCGCTCAATAAATACGACTGATGATGATGATGATGATGATAAAATCATATTCAGGACACATATCAAATATGCGTTTTAATCTGTGTCACTGATATGTTCTGACCAACTTGTTGATTCCTGTGTTCTTTTTAATTTAGGTCACATTCACAAAGTAATTGCCTGTCTCAGATTAAAATGAAAGAAATCTATGTATGTATTTCCTTTTGTAAGACATAATGAAAATTGCATGAAGACTTGTTTTCTGTGAGATACGTTACCCAATTTTCTCTCTCCACCTCTGTGCTTCAGGTTCAAAGATAATGTTACCTACTGTGAAATTTTGTGACTGTAGATGATTATATCAATATGTGCCTGGTAATTCCAACTGTATTTTGGATAAGCAAAGATTGCCCTTTAAGGCACTGTTGCATTTGTTCCCCACAGTGTCTGGAGTTGTTTTCATTTTTCTCTCTTAGTGTCACTATTTTTCTGAAGCTTCTGCTCCAACAAAAATACCCTCTTTTTGAGTATTGTGCACCCTTCTGGTGTTCTCCAATTCTTATAGGAGATGTGGTAGCGAAAAAGAACAAGGTGTAAGAAAAATCCAAACCAGGGAATAAAATGTGGTAATAGCAAAGTGGATCAGTGCTTTGTCTCTAAATCTAAAGGAAACAATTTACAAAATTGTTTGGCATCATGGTTAAAAAGCTTTCATGAGGAACTTTGGATTTAATATAGAAGCAGCATGGCTCAATGGAAATAGCCCAGGCTTAGGAGTCAGAGGTCATGCGTTCAAATCTTGACTCCACCAATTGTCAGGTGTGTGACTTTGGGCAAGTCACTTCACTTCTCTGTGCCTCAGTTACCTCACCTTTAAAATGGGGATGAAGACTGTGAGTCCCACATGGGACAATCTGCTCACCTTGTATCCCCCCCAGCGCTTAAGAACAGTGCATTGCACATAGTAAGCACTTAACAAATGCCATCATCATTATTATTATCATTATTATTATTATTATAAGGTTTATGGTCCTACAAGTTGCTTCTGAGAGGGAAAATATTTTCCACCATGATAGATTTACTAAGGTGGTATTGACTTTATTAAAAAAAATCTGTCTTCATTGATGCAAACCTGGAAAATGCAAAAATTTACAGCAAATGGAAATAATTCCCATTGGAATCAGAATATATTGGCTATTTGCTTCCAAATAGTTTGGCAGGCAGTAGCTTTAGTTCAAAGGGTTTCCTTAATATAAAGTCTGGAGTCCATAGTCCTTGGTATTTATCACCAAAGTCTTCATAAAAGCATATATTGCAGTAATGTAGATAGTGGAAATTGACATATCTGTAATGTATTTATTTGTGTAGATGTCTGTCTCCCCACCTCTAGACTGTAAGCTCTATTTGTGGGCAGGGAATGTGTCTGTTTATTGTTGTACTCTCCCAAGTGCTTAGTACAGTACAGTGCAGTGTACTCTGCACATAGTAAATACTCAGTAAAGGAGATTGAATTAATAAATTATATAATAATGTTTGCATTTGTTAGGCACGTACTATGTGCCAAGCACTGTTCTAACCACTGGGGGAAATACAAGGTCATCAGGTTGTCCCATATGAGTCTCACAGTCTTCAACTCCATTTTACAGGTGAAGTAACTGAGGCACAGAGAAGTGAAGTGACTTACCCAAGGTCACACAGCAGACAAGTGGCAGAATCAGAATTTGAACCCACAACCTCTGACTCCCAAGCCCAGGCTCTTTCCACTAAGCCATGGTGCTTCTAGTGAATTAATTATTTATATTAATTGTATATATATATATAATTATATATGTATTCATTATATATATTTATATAAAGTTCCCTTGTTGTCTTGTAATTAGGAGGGATAATTGAAAAAAACTCTTTTAGACTTTGAGCCCACTGTTGGGTAGGGACTGTCTCTATATGCTGCCAATTTGTACTTCCCAAGCACTTAGTACAGTGCTGTGCACATAGTAAGCGCTCAATAAATACGATTGATGATGATATATATATATATATTAGTAGTAACAGTATTAAGCTCTTACAGTGTGCAGAGCCCTGTACTCAGCATTTGGAAAGAATATACAGATAAGAATTAGACAAGGCCCCTATCCCTTGGGGAGCTCACAATCTCAAAATAAAAAGGGGAAGAAGGTACTGGCAACAGACACAAAAGGAGAGATTTTTCAAAAAATAAAAATGAAGACAACACAAAGACATATTAACAAATTAAAAAACAAAATGGACAGGAAACTGTAGATAGAGGATCAGAATTTTACCTGGGTATAAGCCCAACAGTATATATGATCATGATTTTCTTCATTTGACTGTGATAAATTCTGAATGCCATTCTATTTTTTATGTGTGTGGCCCCTATTACTGGCAGAAGTCACACAATAAACTTTTTTTAGCTACCTCTAAAGTTCCCTTGTTGTCTTGTAATTAGGAGGGATAGTTGAAAAAATTCACATTGGATTCCATCTCTTTGCCCCAATATTTCACTGGAAGTTGTTTTAGAAATTGATGACTATATAGGTTACATTTAAAGCTTAATCGATCACTAGTGTCTATTGAGTATTTATGCTGAGCACTGTACTAACCACTTGTGAGAGTACAGTAGAGTTGAGACATGATCTCAGCTCTCAAGGAGCTTGCAATCTACCTGGGAAGATAGAAACTCCTTGGGAGAGAGCTTTTTGAGTGTCTTAAAGTATTTAATAAGATTAAGGAGAGTTGCTTGTCTAATGTATTTCCTGCGGTGAAAATATATTAAAATGCCACCTAGTACTGAATATCTATTACCATGGCTACACTCTGTCTTTACTAGTACATTCTGTAACACTCAGAAAAGTGTCATTAGCGTTTCAGGGATGACAAGCATCTCAGATCCTGTCCCAGAGATTGCAAACTCATTGTGGTCAAGGAACGTATCTGCCACCTCCATTTTATTGTACTCTGCCTACCGCTTACTGCAGTGATCTGCACATAAAAAGTACTCAACAAATTCACTGATCACGTTAGCATCATCACTGACATAGTTGCAAGCATACGAGAAATGTGATAATAATGGGAAAGTGTATGGCTTATAGTTGTAAGAGCAAATATGAAAGTAAGCGGGGAGCAGGGCCAGAGGTCAGCTGGGAAGAATGGAAGTTGAGGTGAGTGCTGGAAGGAGAGGGACCATAAATATAGAGTGGTCTGCTGAGAAACGTAGTCCACATCATGCTGTGTGGTGGTGCAACTAGGAATGATGAGCATTTGGAAAAAAGGAGAAGGAGTGTGGAGTACTGGAAAGAGTGCAGGCCTGGGATTAAGAATCAATCAATCAATCAATCAGTCATATTTATTGAGCGCCTACTGTGTGCAGAGCACTGTACTAATTGCTTGGGAAGTACAAGTTGGCAACATATAGAGACAGTCCCTACCCAACAGTGGGCTCACAGTCTAAAAGGGGGAGATGGAGAACAAAACCAAACATACTAACAAAATAAAATAAATAGACTAGATATGTACAAGTAAAATAAATAAATAAATAAATAGAGTAATAAATATGTACAAACATATATACATATATACAGGTGCTGTGGGGAAGGGAAGGAGGTAAGATGGGGGGGATGGAGAGGGGGACAAGGGGGAGAGGAAGGAAGGGGCTCAGTCTGGGAAGGCCTCCTGGAGGAGGTGAGCTCTTAGCAGGGCCTTGAAGGGAGGAAGAGATCTAGCTTGGCGGATGGGCAGAGGGAGGGCATTCCAGGCCCGGGGGTTGACGTGGGCTGGGGGTCGATGGCGGGACAGGCGAGAACGAGGTACGGTGAGGAGATTAGCGGCGGAGGAGCAGAGGGTGCGGGCTGGGCTGTAGAAGGAGAGAAGGGAGGTGAGGTAGGAGGGGGCGAGGTGATGGACAGCCTTGAAGCCCAGGGTGAGCAGTTTCTGCCTGATGCGCAGATTGACTGGTAGCCACTGGAGATTTTTGAGGAGGGGAGTGATATGCCCAGAGCATTTCTGGACAAAGATAATCCAGGCAGCAGCATGAAGTATGGATTCAAGTGGAGAGAGACACGAGGATGGGAGATCAGAGAGAAGACTGATGCAGTAGTCCAGACGGGATAGGATGAGAGCTTGAATGAGCAGGGTAGCGGTATGGATGGAGAGGAAAGGGCGGATCTTGGCAATGTTGCGGAGCTGAGACCGGCAGGTTTTGGTGACGGCTTGGATGTGAGGGGTGAATGAGAGAGCAGAGTCGAGGATGACACCAAGGTTGCGGGCTTGTGAGACGGGAAGGATGGTAGTGCCGTCAACAGAGATGGGAAAGTCAGGGAGAGGGCAAGGTTTGGGAGGGAAGACAAGGAGTTCAGTCTTCGACATGTTGATCTTTAGGTGGCGGGCAGGCATCCAGATGGAGATGTCCTGAAGGCAGGAGGAGATGCGAGCCTGGAGAGAAGGGGAGAGAGCAGGGGCAGAGATGTAGATCTGGGTGTCATCAGCATAGAGATGATAGTTGAAGCCGTGGGAGCGAATGAGGTCACCAAGGGAGTGCGTGTAGATTGAGAACAGAAGGGGACCAAGCGCTGAACCTTGGGGAACCCCCACAGTAAGAGGATGGGAGCGGGAGGAGGAGCCTGCAAAAGAGACTGAGAAAGAATGACCGGAGAGATAAGAGGAGAACCAGGAGAGGACGGAGTCTGTGAAGCCAAAGTCAGATAACATGTTGAGGAGAAGGGGGTGGTCCACAGTGTCAAAGGCAGCTGAGAGGTCGAGGAGGATTAGGACAGAGTATGAGCCGTTGGATTTGGCAAGCAGGAGGTCATTGGTGACCTTTGAGAGGGCAGTTTCCTTGGAATGTAGGGGACGGAAGCCAGACTGGAGGGGGTCGAGGAGAGAGTTGTTGTTGAGGAATTCTAGGCAGCGCGTGTAGACAACTTGTTCAAGGAGTTTGGAAAGGAATGGTAGGAGGGATATGGTGCGATAACTAGAAGGTGAGGTGGGGTCAAGAGAGGGTTTTTTTTTTTTTGGATGGGAGAGACATGGGCATGTTTGAAGGCAGAGGGGAAGGAACCAGTGGAGAGTGAGCGGTTGAAGATGGAAGTTAAGGAGGGGAGAAGGGATGGAGCGAGAGATTTCATGAGATGAGAGGGAATGGGGTCAGAAGCACAGGTGGCCGGAGTAGCACTTGAGAGGATGTGCGTGCAAAGATCTAACAGTCTGCTGCATCACCTTAGGCAGATGCTGACTAAACCCCTACCTGCTCCAAGAAGAGGACTTATCCTTCGACACCTAACAATCCATATTATTCCCTGTCCTTTGATTTTTCATCACTCTCCTAACTATGCCTGGAATTTCCCCTGTTTGGGAATCGTGCTGTAAAAGTCAAGCCAGATCCCTTTAAGGAGAAGGAGTCTGAAGGCTGAGCCCACCCCCATTTGGTAAGAGTTAAGTTTGAAGGAAAGGGCTTAACCTATGACCAGAAGAGAAAAGCTGTTGCTGCCAAAACATCCAGACAATTCAACTGAGGCCAGACGACAGAGTCCTTTTGACCCCCGAGAGATTTAGAGAGAACTTTTGGCAGTGACTGGACTGCAGTTGATTGATTGATTGATCGCTGTGTTTGAACTTTATTTTTAATCACTCTTGAGAGTGCGGATTGAATAAGACTTTAAGGATAGGGCTGAAAAGAGCCTAGCAGGACACCAGCAAAAGGCAGCATGACGTCAAATGAAAATGGAAGGTTGCAATCAATCAATCAATCAATCGTATTTATTGAGCGCTTACTATGTGCAGAGCACTGTACTAAGTGCTTGGGAAGTACAAGTTGGCAACGTGTAGAGACGGTCCCTACCCAACACTGGGCTCACAGCCTAGAAGGGGGAGACAGAGAACAAAACCAAACATACTAACAAAATAAAATAAATAGAATAGATATGTACAAGTAAAATAAATAAATAAATAAATAGAGTAATAAATATGTACAAACATATATCCATATATACAGGTGCTGTGGGGAAGGGAAGGAGGTAAGACGGGGGGGATTGAGAGGGGGAATCCTGACCACCTCTACTTTGGCTGCTAAGAAATGGAAGGTCCATTGGAAGCGACGTGGCTCAGTGGAAAGAGCCCGGGCTTTGGAGTCAGAGGTCATGGCTTCAAATTTCGGCCCCGCCACTTGTCAGCTGTGTGACTTTGGGCAAGTCACTTCACTTCTCTGGGCCTCAGTTCCCTCATCGACGAGCACATTCAGTAGCCAAGTATAGAAATACTGGGTCCTCCGCGAATGCTGGCAGATGCTCACGGCCGAGGCGGCTGCGGTCCGGCGGATGGCAGGCAAACTCGACTTCAGATTAGCTATGAACGCCTTCAGTAAAACCTTAATTTCGTTGTCGTTGGCGAAGTTGCCAAAGGCCGCCCTGATCTTCGGGGCAGTGGTGCAGTGGTTGCAGTGGTGAGAGGTAATAATAGTGAGGACGTATCCTGAAAAATGGAGGGAGGAAAATGCCAAAAGGTGAGTAGTTCTTCAGCTTAGGCCTTTGATAGGGAGCAGACTTTCCTGAAAGAATGTGTATCTCCGTGTGTCTAATGAATTCAGAAACTCAGAATCCACAGCCCTCTGCCCCTATTCTGGGAGCTCCCAGTATAATAATTATGGTCCTTGTTAGATGCTTACTATGTGACAAGCACTGTTTTGAGCATTGGGGTAGATACAAGTTAATCAGTTTGGAAAGAGTCCCTATCTCACGCGAGGCTCACACTTAATCCCCATTTAACACAGATGAAGTAACTGAGGTCCAGAGAAGTTAAGTGACTTGCCCAAGGTCACACAGCAACTTGTGGCAGAGCAGGAATCAGAACCTAGGTCCTTCTGACTCCAAAAACTGTGCTGTATCCACTAAGCCACACTACTTCTCTATGAATGGAATGATTTGTGCAATTGAATTTTAATCAATCAGTCCCTAAATAGAAATAAATAATGATGGCATTTAAGTGGTTACTATGTGCAAAGCACTGTTCTAAGTGCTGGGGAGGATATAAGGTGATCAGGTTGTCCCACGTGGGGCTCACAGTCTTAATACCCATTTTACAGATGAGGTAAAATGAGGCACCGAGAAGTTAAGTGACTTGCCCAAGGTCACACAGCTGACAATTGGTGGAGCTGGGATTATTGGCGGAGCCGGGATTAAAATAAATACAGAACTAAAGAAGGGAATGATGTATCTTCTTGCAGTGGAAGATACATATTGAAGTTCTGGGAAAGTATGACTCTATGAGTGTCTGTGAATGAATGTCCAGAGGGATTTGACGGGGTTTTTTTTATTTTTTATTTTGTTTTTGTTTTTTTTATGGTTATAAACTACCCCAGTCATACCTTCAGTAGGGAGATCTAATCTTTGTTGCTTAGTTAAAAGGCAAAGCTGAAGTGTTGATCAATAGTCCCCCCACTACATGCCTGAGCCCTGAAGAAACTGAGGTGATCTACCCAAGACAAGGTCACCTGATTCTAATCTGAAGAATCCCACAGAATAGAGTAATTCTAGAGTGTCTTGCATCACCTTCCTCTTCCTGTCCTGCCCCACTCCCACCACTTCTAGGCAAGTGGGATCAGATGCTTCCCTGAAATCTGAACACTCTTGAACCCCTGAGGTAGAAGAGGACTGATTAATGCTGAGTAGCATCTTTTCTTAATATCCAAAGGGAAGAATTTAGATTAGCTTGGTATACCATGAAGTAGAGTTTAGGAAGAAGGCAAATGAGAATGAATGCTCTCACTCATTCATTCAATCACATTTATTGAGCACTTACTGTGTGCAGAGCACTGTATTAAGAGCTTGGGAAGTACAAGTCAGCAACATATAGAGACGGTCCCTACCCAACAACGGGCTAACAGTCTAGAAGGGGGAGACAGATGACAAAACAAAACACGTAGACAGGTGTCAAAATCGTCAGAACAAATAGAAGCAGCCCTGGTCATACATATTTGTGTTGAAGCCTGTCTAAGGTTCTTTATTGGGGTCTGACATCCTTCTTCCCTTAAGTCACTTGCAGGCTGGATATCAGTCAGGTCTGGGAAAGGTATAAGTGGAGGAATCTTGTTGTCTGATCCCTTCCTTTATTCTGGTTTAGAAGCCAGGTTGAGTTGGGCATTAGGAAAAAGCCTTCTTGTCCTTCCCCACCATGTCTTTACTCAAAGTCAAGTCAGGCAAGAGAGAGATGAGGAAACAGACTTACTGTTCTGCTTCCTGAATATTTCACCCACCTTTTCTCAGGATCTTGTTTTCGTGACTTTTTCAGGCTACACGAAGAAGGACAGTTAAGGATGGAGAGGGATTTACCTCTGATAAAATCATTCCTAAGCACTTATTTAATCAGGCATTTTTTTCAATAGCTTATAAATATTTTCATAGGGGTATTTTATCTTTCTTTTGTGAGACCTCCTGAAATTCTCACTACTTTACTCTCAATGGGCTCTCTTCTCCCATTGTAATAAGTGTAATCTCACCACAGATAACTTCAGTGATTTGTAGATGATGGGAGCTATTTTATGGCTGTTCTGTGGTACTTATTCATGCACAATTGCCTTCTGAGCAGTGTAAATAATCATGGCAAAATAGAGTCCTACTTCGCAGTAAAATCAAATTTGTTACAGAATAAGGGTAACTGATAATTCTGAGTTGTGGTTGACACAGTTTGGGTATGGTTGAATCCCATCTAAGTTGTCCAAATCCAGCTTAACTGCTTTGTCTTTTGCAAATCCAACTCCGTTTTTTTCAGACTGCAGTTCATTGAATTTCATTGAATTTCATTTGGTTTTTAATTAAAATCCCTAAATTGCAAAATATGTGTCCAATAAGCTCAGAATTCCCCTGGAAATGGAGCTCTTCCAAAGGGAGTGAAGGTGAAAATGAAGACCTAAGGGCTCTCTTGCCCTCCTTTTGGCCTTCACTTGGGCAAACTCCCTTGGCAATCACTGCACAGAACTTATGAATGCACTTTGATCTCTAACTTTCATTTCTTAAAGAACTGGATTACACCTTATGAAGCTAAAACTGTTCTTTGAGTAGTTTAGAAAGCATCATAGGCTAGTGGAAGGGGCACGAACTTGAAAGTCAGGAGACGTGGGTTCTAATCCCGGCTCTGCCACTTGCTGCAGGCAAGTCACTTAATAATAAGGATTGTTAGGTGTTCCTCACATAAGTGTTTGTGAGTACACTTATGTACTTATGATGTGCCAGGCCCTACTCAGGTTGGACATAGTCCCTATCCCATATTGGGCTCACAGTCTGAATCCCCATTTTACAGCTGAGGGAACAGCCCAGAGAATTGAAGTGACTTGCCCAAGGTCACAAGTGGCAGAGCTGGGATTAGAACCCATGACCTTCCCCCTCCCAGGCCTGTGCTGTATCCACTATGCCAGGCAGGCCCCACAAGTAGCCAATATGAATCAAAATGGGAAAGGGGATTAGGCTTGCATGCACACAGCACTGAATGGCATCTGTTTTAGCCATGTGAGGTTGTCAATGATGTGCATGCAAATCAATCAATCAATCGTATTTATTGAGCACTTACTGTGTGCAAAGATCTGACAGTCTGTTGCATCACATTAGGCAGATGCTGACTAAACCCCTACCTGCTCCAAGAAGAGGACTGATCCTTCTCTGTTTGTTTCATCATTCGTAAAATGGGGGTGAAATTCCTGTTCTCCTTCCTACTTTGATTGAGAGTCCCAGGTGGAACAGGGGCTGTGTCTGACCTGATTATTTTGTATCTTCCCCAAGTGCTTATTATGATTATTATCCATCTGGTACTTAACATGGGCAAGCTTCCTGTTTGCATTTTCCCCTGAAAACCCTACCTGTTTTCAATGTTCCTAGGCTGGGGCTTTTCTGTCTTTTAATTTCCTTAAAATACCATGCTCTGCTTTGTCACGGAGACCCTCTGTTGTGAGGTGCATGGAGGGAAGGGCAGCTGATAGATGCTGAACCTTTGAGATGAACTAGTGTAGCTGTTCTTTGAAGAGACCCAACAGTTATCTAAAACAGCATTTAATCCTTATTTGCTCTTAGTAAAGCAGGTACTACTATGGCTTAGCTAAAATGCTTGGACTAAATGCCCCTTTGAGAGCTGCAAAGTTTCACTAGAATGAAAAGCACAGTAGCTTGAGAGCATCCCTGTACCTTTTTTTTCCAGGTATTTGTTAAGCACTTACGTGCCAGGCACAATTCTAAGCATTGGGGTAGATACAAAGTAATCAGTTTGGCCACAGTCCCTTCCCCACATGAGGTTCACCGTCTTAATCCCCAATTTGCAGATGAGGTAACTAGGCCCAGAGAAGTTAAGTGACTTTCCCAGGGCCACGCAGCAGACAAGTGGCAGAGCAGGATTAGAACTCAGTTCCTTCTGACTCCCAGGGCTGTGCTCTACTCAGTAGGCCACACTGCTTCCCATGGATACTTTTATCCGTGAGTGACGTTTCATGAACTGCGGGTCCACTATAGTTCAGAGTCATTATTGGAGGGTTGAGTGGTGAGTGTAACTATCAACGGGAATGAAAGAACCACTATGGCATGAAGTGTTTCCAGCATAGTCTCTCGAAAAGACTTTGAGAAGCAGCATGGCTTAGTGGAAAGAGCCTGGGCTTGGGAGTCGGAGGACATGGGTTCTAATCCTGCCTCTGCCACTTGTCTGCT
The DNA here is from genome assembly GCF_015852505.1 of Tachyglossus aculeatus. Lineage (NCBI taxonomy): Eukaryota > Metazoa > Chordata > Mammalia > Monotremata > Tachyglossidae > Tachyglossus > Tachyglossus aculeatus. Next base: position 86,181,992 of record NC_052066.1, read on the forward strand.
TCATGACCTTGGGGAAGTCACTTATCTTCTTTGTGCCTCAGTTTCCTCATCTGTAAAATGGGGATTAAAAGTGTGAGCCCTCGTGGGACAACCTGATCACCCTGTATCTACCCCAGTGCTTAGAACAGTGCTTGGCACATAGTAAGCACTTAACAAACACCAACATTATTGTTATTATTATTATTAAAACAGGTTTAGATTTCTCCTTTAACACAAATAAATTACCAGGAAATCCAAAGGAAATTTACAGAAAAAAATGCAAAATAGATTCATGTTATTTTACTCTTGCTGGGTAGTCTGTCCTTTTTCTTTTATACAGGCTGTGATTGCTTGAGAGCTATTATTTAGTTTCATGATCATTTTCAATCAGGTAGAGCTTGACTGGCATGTGGGATGACAAGATCTCTTGAGGGACATTTCATAGTAAAGCAAAATTTTACTTCTCAAGTGAACTTTCTCCAGATCTGGCAATAACTCAATTGGTGAATGTGCTATTTAAAATAATTTTAAAATAAGAGTACTGTGAATGCAACCACAGTGAATTATTAACATCTTAATGTGACTGCCAAACAGCTAGGTCACTTCAGTAGATCATTTTAAATAACCCAATGTATTAAAAAAATACCAAACTTTCAAAGTGTGGAAGAACTTGTGAGAAGTGTGTACAGTAAAAGATGCTGTAGGTTTATGTTTTCGCTCAGTAAAAGCCCCTGTGGGTAGGGTGCTTTAGTAAAATATTTTATGGATGCATTTTTTTTATTCTTTTTTAAGGATGCTTTTTTACTTAATGCCAATATTTAGTAGTGTATTCAAGATATTTCCTGAATTGAGTAATTATATCCACATTCCAGTTTTAAATAACACCTATTTTATAACAACATAGTCAAATGGAAAGAATATGATCCCATTCCTGACTCTGATTGCCTTTTAGTCTTCGGTTAAGCCTAGTTTTCTCCACCTGAAAACTGCTCTAATACTACCAGCCCCTTCCTGCATTTAAGAATGTTAGAATTCAGTGAAAAAAAATGGATGGGAAAGTTATTCGATGCTATAGCATCCAAGGGCATATTATTATTATTATTACTATTATTATGATTCACAAAAATAAGTACTCTATGTAGCAGATCTAAGCTTTTCTGAATTAGGAATTAAAGTTGTCCAACCAAGGCACTTTGGGATTATTTATTGATTTAGGATGTTGAACTCACCCAACTATTTCTTTACCTGATTTCCAGTCAACAAGCACAAGCCGTGGATTGAAACCTCATACCATGGTGTCATAACGGAGAACAACAATACTGTCATTCTGGACCCACCGCTTGTTGCTTTGGACAAGGATGCACCCGTCCCTTTTGCAGGTAGGAGATGTCACTCTTTAACCAATTTGGATTTTTACACTCAGCTTCCATCCTGAGTCATCTCAGTTGAAATAAATGATGTTCTCTAAGTTGTGTCTATAGGATTGCTGGCTACGAAATGGTTGCTTACTCTATGTAAGTGCTCCATTGAACTTGGGCACAGTTCTCCTGAAAATGGAGTACTGCATTATCTTTGTACTGCTAAGGGAATTTCTTATTGGAATGAAAAGGGAAAAGCTAAGATATGTGTGATTTTAATCCTTGTAAGCTTTTAAAAACGTTGCCTAAGATTTGACAAATCAGGTTAGTGATTTGCGTGTCTGATCTCTGCAGCTTTCCGTCTCTCCCAAAACATCCATTTTACCCTTCTAGATCCCTAGACATACCATATATGATGTCCCATGCCCTGAGCTCCATTAGATATTTAAAAATATGCTCTGGAGAAACTATAAGGAAGATTTGAAGAACTTTGCATCATAGGTAATATTGTTAGCATTTTATAGCTGTCAGTAGTAAGACAGAAGATTTAACGAAAGTTTTCAGGGTTTCTGCAAGATTGTTTTATGATAGATATGTGTCATTCCAATGTTTTTGCTATTATATGATTTTTTTCTGATGGTTGCATTATGAGTGGCTTGAATGAAGGCATAGCATTTTTGCACTTTTAAAAGATAAGCTTTGTGTAGTTCTTTTATTCCAAAATGAGGTGTGGGTAAAGGTAAAAAAATAAAGAGTGATGGTGAAGGTACACAATCAGTAATGGATGTAGTATGTAGAAGAGTGATAATGCATCCAATTTAGATATTTGGGAACATTTTTCTCATGTTTAACTCATGTGAAAAGTTCTTTGTTTAGGAAGTTCTTTATTGACAATTGAAACAAAGCAATGTAAAAGAAATTGGGCTTAAATTCATTTGAGTGGTGGGGTCTATGTGATCATAATATTCTATTTCACAGATAGATATGGCTGTGAATATTCATCTTGCTGAAGACTGAAGGAATCCAGAATTTTCTCCAAAAGGCAATAGTCAATGGTAAAATTGCTGCTTGGAGATGGATTTCCAGTCACTCCCCAGTACATATAAACCTAGAAAAGATTCTGATATTTTCAGATCCAATCCTGAGTCTCTTTGTGGCCTCCAGGCCCTTTGTAACTCATGTCCAACAGCTAGACATCAATAAGATACACAGAAATATAGGCAGGACCCAAATTGATGAATTTTCTGCCTCTCAATCTTTCTGATTTGTGTTGGTTGGGTGAGGTATGCCACAGAGTCACGTTCAGATCTACTTCTAAGTACAGTGCTTGACTGACCCCATTTTACAAATTAGTTTGAAAAATAGCATGTTCATTTCAGACATTCTGTTCATTGTTTCCTCTTTGCTTGGTGCTGAACCTGTATTCATTCAACCGAGTTTTCCTAAATACACTTTGGTGATCTAAAGTAGAGGGATGATAGTGAGAAGATGGACAGACCTTCACCATTTGAGAGCTTGCATTCATGTCAGACCTACTGTTTTTCCTGGTTGAACTGCTGGCAAAACATTAATTGTCACTGTACTTGAGGTGCCAGATCTTTATAAGAATTGCATGCCCAATAGGCAGATAGTGTGTTCAAATGTTGTCACTAATTGTGCTTATTTTACACGTGAAAAATTACTTCCCTATCCTCTATGCGTCTTTCACCAATTTGGTTGCAGTTTAACTTCTGATGCATTCTGATTTTGGATTCTGATCATGCTGTATTATGGATGCAGCTTTGTGGTTTTGGTGGTATTGGATGGGGAGGGCATGGGTCGGGGAAAGGTGGCAGTGGAGCAGTGGGAGAACAGCTGGAAAAGTAGCACTGGTCCTCATTCAACAGATCAAGTTCTGTGCCAGAAGAGACTAAGATGAAGTAGCAACATGCCTCCCCAGCTGGGAGAAACACGTAGAGGAAACAAGGGCTTAGCAAATACTATAGCTAACTATTGTAACCACGTAGGTTTTATGGTATTTGTTAAGCCCTTACTATATGCCAAACACTGCAGTAAACACTGGGGTAGGTACAAGCTAATCAGGTTGCTGATCACAGTTCATGATCCTCATGGGGCTCAGAGGCTCAATTCTCAGTTTACAGATGAGGTAATTGAGGCACAGAGAAGTTAATAGACTTTCCCCAGGTCATATAGCAGACAAGTGGCCGAGGTGAGGTTAGAAGCCACGTCATTCTGATGCTCAAGCCCGTACTCTGTCTGAGGCCTCACTGCTTCTCATTGCACTGTACTCCCCCAAGCACTTAATAAAGTGTTCTGCCCACAGTAAGCACTTAATAAATCCAATTGACTGACTGACTGACCAAGGTAATTTATAAACTGATAGATTGCCTTAAAATTGGCAAGGAATTTCTGTTTACTGTGGAGATGGATGGACAGCCATTGGAAGTTTTAGAGTAGGAAGAGATGGATTGAACTTTTTTTAGAAAAAAATAATCTGGGCAACAGAATAAAATAAGGACTGTGGAAAGGGGAAAGACAGGAGGCAGGGAGGCCACTGCTGCCTCGCATTTCCTCCTGCCTTTAAGGCATCTCTATTTGGATGTCCTCCTATCACCTCCAGCTTAACATGTCAAAAACAGAACTTCTCATCTTTCCACCCAAACCCAGTCCTCCTTTGTCATTACTGTAGATAGCTCCACCATCCTTCCTGTCTCACAAGCTTGTAACCTTGGAGTTATACTAGACTCCTCTCTCTCATTCAACCCACAAATTCAGTCCAGTCCCACCTTCATAACATCGCTAAAATCTGCCCTTTTCTTCTCTATCCAACCTGCTAGCACGTTATTACCATCACTCATTCTACATCACCTGAATTATTGCAACAGCCTCCTTCCTGACCTGCCTCTCCCCACTCCAGTCCATACTTCAGTCTGCTTCTTGGATCAATTTTCTACAAAAACATTCAGGACATGTCACCTGTCATGCTTCTCAAAAAACTCCAGTGGTTGCCCATCTACCTTCACATCAAACAAAAGTTCCTCACTATTGGCTTTAAAACACTCAATCATCTTGCCCCTTCGTACCTCACCTCCCTTCTATCTTACTACAACCCAGCCCACACACTTCACTCCTCTGACGCCACCCTTCTCACTGTACCTCAATCTCATCTATCTCCCCGCCGACCTCTCTCCCACATCCTACCTCTGGCCTGGAATGCCTTCCCTCCCCAAATCCGACAGACAGTTACTTTCCCCTACTTCAAAGCCGCATTGAAGGCACAAACCCACATCCTTCCTCTGGCCTAGGATGCCATTGCTTCTCAAATCCAACAGACAATTACTCTCCCCCACTTCAAAGACTCAATGAAGACACACCTGAAAGAGGCCTTCCCAGACTAAGCCCCAACTTTCCTCATCTCCCACTCCCTTTTGAGTGACCCTGACTTGTTCCCTTTGCTCTTCCCTGCTCCTAGCCCCACAGCACTTATGTACATATCTGTAATTTCATTTATTTCTATTCATTTATGTCCCTCCCGCCTCCATTCATTCATTCAATCATATTCATTGAGCGCTTACTGTGTGCAGAGCACTGTACTAAGTGCTTGGTATGTACAAGTTGGCAACATATATAGATGGTCCCTACCCAACAACAGGCTCACAGTCTAGAAGGGGGAGACAGACAACAAACCAAATCATGTAGACAGGTGTCAAAATCATCAGAACAAATAGAATTAAAGCTATATACACATCATTAACAAAATAAATGGAAAAGTAAATATGTACAAGTAAAATAAATAGAGTAATAAATCTGTACAAATATATACAAGTGCTGTGGGGAGTGGAAGGAGGTAGGGCGGGGGGATGGGGAGGAGGAGAGGGAAAAGGGGCCCAGTCTGGGAAGGCCTCCTGGAGGAGGTGAGTTCTCAGTAGGGCTTTGAAGGGAGGAAGAGAGCTTGGCTGTAAGCTTCTAGACTGTAAGCTTCTTGACTTCTAGACTGTAGGCTTCTAGACTGTAAGCTTCTTGTGGGCAGGGAATGTTTCTGTTTATTGTTGCATCGCACACTCCCAAACACTTAGTACAGTGCTGTACAGACAGCAAACACTCAATAAATATGAATGAATGAATGTATCTCCTTCAGGAGGCCCTCCCTGATTAAGCATCCCATTTCCTCTTCTCCCACTCCTGCCTGTGTCACCCTGATTGGATCTCTTTGTCCTTCTTCCCTCACAGCCCTACAGCACTATGAACATAAATTTATTTATTTATATTAATGTCAGTTTCCCCTCATCTCATCTGAAAGCTCACTGTCGGCAGGGTATGTGTCTATTTATTGTTGTATTTTACTCTCCCAAGCAAGTAGTACACACAGAAAGCACTCAATAAATATGATTGAATTAATGAATAAAATGCTTGGGAGAGTATATTACAATATGAGTAGATAGACATGATCCCTGCCCACAAGGAGTTTACAGTCTAGAGGCAGTCAGTAGTTATAGTTAAACATGAAGAGAAGGCACATTTTTAGATTCATAGTTGTTGACTTTGTCCTCTTCCTTTTCCATTTCTGCTGACAAAGACATTTTAGGTGGTAAGGTTTGGGAATTTTTGTCTCAACCTTGATGTGTGTGGATCTATTGCTTTATATTCTGTGCAATTCTCAATTTCATGAGAGTAGCAAATTCGCACACAAGTCATTCCATTTCTCAGCTACCACTCTCTTCAGCATTTAAAAATAGATTATGCATGGCTCAAGGGGATTCTTAAAATAATAACAATAATAATAATAATAAAAACGCGCTGTCTTTATCCTTTAAAACTAATTTTTGTGATTAGGTTGGGAGCCAGGAGAGGGGGAAAGGGAGTCATTAAAAATGATTTCCAGAATTCAAAGGGACACATTTATTCATATTTCCAGAATGAACATTACTCTAGTGGATTTGTTATTAAAGATTTGATTGCCATACATCTCAGTATTCACCCATTCAGCCGCAAGTTCCTGCCCCCAGAATTTATTCAGAGTTGCTGGATTTCAGTTGTAAGATTTTGGAACAGAAAAATCGGGGAGACATTAAAATCACAATGACTGGATGATTGTTGGGACTTGTCACGCAGTTTATGAAATTGGATGAATTATAAGAAACAGACCCGTTTGCAGAGCCCCCTCTGGTTCCCAGAATGAGCATCCTCAGATTGCACAAAGCCCTGCCTATCTTCTGAGGCAGAGAGACCCCTTTGGGAAACCACCTTCTCGCTAATGGGGAGAGTTGGTAGTTTCTTCCTGCGATAACTCCTCACCCATTCTCAGAAGCTTTTCCAATTGCTTCTGGCATCTGTTCAGTGTCTTTTTTTATCTGCCTTTACACAGACAAGTAATTCACATAAATGAATAACTCTGGGGGTTATTTGTTTTAACGATTCCTTGAGGCCTTTGCACAATGCCGTTAAATTGTTGCAGCCTCTTGCCAGCACCTCCCATTGGGACCGTTTGAGATGGCAGGAATGTTATAATCCAGGAGTTCTTCTCCAAAGAGGGCTGCTTGGGCTCTGGACTTGGGCACCCTGGGGAATTGAGGGTGCAGCCCCTAATGCACTTTGCATAAAAGTGTCATATTGTTAGCATATGACATATAGAAGCTGAATCCCCACGGAGGAATCTCTCAGTACTAACTCGGAATTCAATAGCAGTGGTGTATTTTGAATCGGAGTCCGGCTCTAGGAAACTGGGAGGAGCAGTGTGGCCTACTGGATAGAACGTGGTTCTGGGAATCAGAATGACCTGAGTTCTAATCCTGGGTCCGTCACATGTCTGCCGTGTCACCTTGGGCAAGTCACTTCACTTTCCTCTGCCTCAGTTACCTCATTTGTAAAATGGGAATTAAGACTGTGAGCCCCATATGGGACAAAGACTGTATCCAACCTGATGTGAGCCTGCTGTTGGGCAGGGACCATCCCTATATGTTGCCAACTTGTACTTCCCAAGCGCTTAGTACAGTGCTCTGCCCACAGTAAGCGCTCAATAAATACGATTGAATGAATGAATGAATTATCTTGTATCTACCCCAGTGCTTAGAACAGTGCTTGGCACATAGTAAGCACTTAACAAATACCATTATTCATATCATTATTATTATTAATGACAATAAACAGACACATCCCCTACCCACAATGAACTTACAACCTAGCACCTCCAGACTTCCTGCCTCTTGATCCCGAATCTGGAATCCTCTCCAATCTCTCCCTGTGCTCCGGGTCTGTCCAGGGTCATAGCATGAGCTCTGTCTGTATTCCACTCCCTCAAGCACACAGCTTGCTGACCTCTCACCTCAAGATGGCCCAGGGTCTTCCTCTACAACTACTTGGCCCGACTTTGTATCCAACCCAGCGCTTAGTACAGTGCCTGACACATAGGAAGCACTTAACGAATACCATAATTATAATAATAATAATTATTATTATTATTACTTCACCTCAGATAGCCAGAGGTCTTCCTCTACAACTTCCTGGCCCTACTCCTTCCTCCCCAGTCCCTCTCTCTATGGGTAAATACTTACACTTCCTTCAGGAAGAGGCACCAGTGAGTGACTCTCTTAGATTCCTCCCCTCTTTCCTAAGTAGGTGCCAGCAGAACTGGTCTTCACAATACACAATAGCATTTTCCAATTCAGAATTCTTTAAAATCTGTAGAGCTTCTGAAAACACTGCACTCTTGTCTTGTGGTCCATGGGAATATACATTTTGAAACCGAACATCTCTTGCCTAACATTTTGTGGACTGCCACACTTAGCCAGATGTAGAAATGCCGGTACTAGGTTGCTGACCTACCTGGATAAGTCAGGAATACCTTAAAGGGAGACCCCTCCACCATGTCCTTCTGCATCCTCTAACATGAAGGGGAAGGTTGAATTTGTACATATTTATTGCTCTATTTTACTTGTACATATTTATTCAGTTTATTTTATTTTGTCAATATGTTTTGTTTTGTTGTCTGGCTCCCCCTTCGAGACTGTGAGCCCACTTTTGGGCAGGGACTGTCTCTGTATGTTGCCAACTTGTACTTCCCAAGTGCTTAGTACAGTGCTCTGCACACAGTAAGCACTCAATAAACATGATTGAATGAATGAATGGAGTAGAAACATCTGTATTGTTCTTGTTAAGGTTCAAAGAGTACAGTATCCATGGGAAATATAGATCACTGTGTGACCAATCACCTCTTCTGCAATGGGCACATGTAGTGGTTGTTCTTTGCTGTGCTGTTGCAGATGCTACCTGTGGTTTCTGTGTCATTTATAATGTCACCTCTTCATATGACCTTGTTTCTGAAGTTTCTGCCCTAAAATAGTCATCCCATGCTGGTTTGGGAGCCTCTGCTATTTCCCAGCTGTCTATAGCTATGCACCAAAGGTCCGTAGGTGCTTCATTACGTGTTTAACATATTTCTTCTCCTCTTTTTACAAATAATTTCCCTTCTTCAGCTCACCATTCAGCAAGGATTCAGGTATCCTACTGGCATCTATTCTCTTCAGGTTACCTGCCCAGCAAAGCTCTGTGCTGGTAAACCTTATGTTGCCACTGGACAGAATGACCACATTCCAGAATCTTATTCCAAGGGATTCTTCCTTTTCAGCTGATCAATCAATAGTGTTTATTAAGTGTTTTGTCTGTACAGAGCCCTATACTAAGTGCTTGGAAGAGTGAAATAGAGCATAATAAAGTCCATGACCTCAAGGAACTTACAATCTAGGTGGGGAGACAGACACTAAAATCAAATACAGGTAGGGAAAAACCACATAATTACAGAATATGGACATAAGTGCTGCTGGGTGAAGGGAGTGGGGTGAGAATCTAAGTTCTTTCGAGATGAGGATTCAGGTGTGTTACTGATGAAACTACTCAGAGAGTATCCTAGGCTTGAACTGAAGAAACAATTTTTTGGGAGCAGAATCCAGGCTGTTATAGGCCGTATACATATCATATGCTTTATTATTATCAAATGCCGTCGAGTCATTTCTGACTCATGACGACTTTATGGATATATATTCTCCAGAACACCCTATCTTCTGCCATAATCCATAACCTTGCTAATGGTTCTTCTTTTATTGTTGTTATGGTTTCTACCAACCAATGTGTTTGCTTTATACTTTATTATTTACTATTATTTATTTATGCTTTATTACTTCTATCTGTAATTGATTCATCTGACTCATCTGAAACTCTGTGTCTGAAGAGCAAGAACCCTGTCTTCTAAATATTTCACACTCGTCTAAATGCATAGTACAGTTCTCTGCATTTGGACACTCAATGAATAGGCACTACACCCTCTAGATATAAGCTCTTTGTGGAAGAATACATGCCTAATAAACCTGTTGTTAATTGTTATTGATTGTCTTTTGTTGTTGTTACTCTCTCTAGTAGCGCTTGGCATATAGTAAGCACTTAAATACCAGTATTATTAGTATGTAGTATAGTACTCTGCACACAGTAAGGGCTCAATAAATACAGTTGATTGATGATAAATGCTACTGATGATGAGGATGTTGATTATTTTCCTATTGCTGAAACTTTGATCGTTGCTTCTTTATATGCCACATCCAACATCAAAGAAGAACAATTTAAATTTAACCAAAAAAAGGGCAACGGTCATCATTGAGGAGCACTGAAAGGCTGAAGCAAATGTTGATTTTTAGTGTACCACCACAACATTTAGCCATCCCCTCTCCTCTCCTTTGGCTTGTCGAAGGGGACACAGCTGCCCCTGACTAAAGAACCACATGGGAACTGTAGACCTTAGTTTAACATGGAAATATGGTCTATCAGCACCGGCGTAGGCTGTTTAAAGGTTATTTGAACATATATAGCTTAGAAGAGTTGTTATCACCTACAGTGAGTTCTTTCAAGGAGAGATTCTGGTTTAGAGTGGCAACCTGGTTAGCTGCAATGTCAGGTATCCCAGGATTAGGAATGATGTCATGGCTCTTTTTCTCTACCTCAAAAAGAAGGAAAACACAGTAGGCTTGTTCTTTAGACTGGAAGCTCATTGTTGGCAGGGATGTGCCTACCCACATGTTTTGAACTCTCCGAAGGGATCAGTACAGTGCTCTGCACATGGTAAGCACTAGGATTGATTAATTGATTGATCGATTCAGCAGGCCCTGACCTCAGGAACATCTCTCACAGCCCAAGGGGAGAATTGAGAAAATTATGCAGATAATTCAGGCAAAAGTGTGCCATTTTGCTAAGACTATCTATTAGTATGTAGCATGGACTATGCAGTCCCTTTTAGCTATCAGAGGCACATATGGGGGAGGGGACACATATTTGTGAATAATAATTCATACTCATTTGAGAATGCCTCCACAGATAGGGCTAGCTATTCTCAGAGGGATTTTTCGCTAAAATCCAATTATTTCTACCCTGAAGGTTGTCCTTTTTCAACTTGTTTTTCTCCTCTCCTTCTTCTCACTCCTACATTATAATTAACCCAGATTCCCTGAGTTAGAAGAGAATAGCAGCAATGGAGGAGAAATAAATCCAGATATAGCAGGAACATAGTGAGGGACACTGAAATTCTCTTTTGCTGGGCCCTAATGTGGCAAATTCACATTTTAAGTTAAAAGAAAACCTAGAAATGGACTACTTTAGTAACTAATAGGAGAGAGAAGGAAGATTAATTTGGATTAGCTGTTTGTTATTCCTAGTTAATCTTCATTTATCTTTGATTTGTGGGTGAATAATCATTGAGAAACATTAAATGTTTATGTTTTCTTCTATTAAAACACTCTCTCCAATGTCTAAAGCTACATAATGAGAATAATTATTATATTTTTAAGTACTTATTATGTGCCAAACACTGCTGGGGTAGACACGAGATCATCAGGTTGGACACAGTCCCCATCCAGTGTAAATTGGAGGGAGACCAGGTATTGAACCACCTCTGGATAAATGAAGAAACTGAGGCCAAGAGAAAGGAAGTGACAACAAGAAAGTGGCAGGGCCAGGATTAGAACCCAGGCCCTCTGATTCCCAGGCCCATGCTGTTTCCACTAGGCCAGGCTACTTTCTGAATAAGAAAATATTTTAATTAAATTACTCTTCTACAGATCACTTTGAAAACTAAATAAAGTAGTCTGTTTGTTTGTAAAGTGGCGTTTTGTCCCTAAATGTGTTGTGTGCAAGAGAATTATTTAAAGTTTTGAAATAATTGGTTGAAAGATTGTAATTTCCTCTTGCGTAAACACATCTACCTGCACTGGTCTCCCAGAGGAACAGGAAAAGGTGGGGTGGGCTATACTTCAAATTCTGATTCCTGGTTAGCCTGCTGATCTTAGACTAGGGAACTGGCAAATGGATATGTAAAAAATGGATATCACAATTGGCGACATAGAGCAAGGTGTTGGATGCTGAGTTTTCTCAGTTGCCTTGGTTTATGATTCTAGATCTCACAGCCTAGTTAATATACATATGATATTCAATGAGATCTCTAAGGGTTATTGAAAATAATCATAATAATGACATTTATTAAGTGCTTACTATGTGCAAATAATAATAATGGCATTCATTAAGCGCTTACTATGTGCAAAGCACTGTTCTAAGTGCTGGGGGGGTTACAAGGTGATCGGGTTGTCCCATGTGGGGCTCACAGTCTTAATCCCCATTTTACAGATGAGGTAAGTGAGGCACAGGGAAGTTAAGTGACTTGCCCAAAGTCACACAGCTGACAATTGGCGGAGCCGGGATTTGAACCCATGACCTCTGACTCCAAAGTGTGTGCTCTTTCCACTGAGTGCTGGGAAGGTTACAAGGTGATCAGGTTGTCCCACGTGGGGCTCACAGTCTTAATCCCCATATTACAGATGAGGTAACTGAGGCACAGAGAAGTTAAGTGACTTGCCCGAAGTCACACAGCTGTCAAGTGACGGAGCCGGGATTTAAACCCATGATCTCTTACTCCAAAGCCTGTGCTCTTTCCACTGAGCCACGCTAAAGTTCATGGTCCCCAGGAGTTTTCTGAGCACTTCAAAATCCCAAACAGAAGCTTAATTTAAAAAGCAGAAAGAGGAAATAATACAGGTCAAATGCCTACACACTCCTAGGGAAAGATGACTGCATTTAAATTCATGAAATTATGCAAAGTTCTTTTTATGCCCATATGAAGTTATTTGTGTTTTTGGCAAGTGAGCAAAGCTATTCAAACCTGTTGCAGTCACTGGTTTGGGAAATGGAGTTCACAGGCAGAAGATACTGCAAGAATACATTTTTTACTTTCCCTTCAATCAATCATTCATACTTTTATTGAGTTTACTGTGTGCAGAGCACTGTATTAAGCACTTGGGAGAGTACAAAAATAACAGAGTTGGTAGACACGTTCCTTTCCATCCCTTCAGTTTAGTTCTGCCTCCAAGGGACTCTTAAAGTTATAACAATCAGGCTGTGCCTACACTAGGCAAATCAAATTACGGAGTTAACACAATTAAAGTAGTAGCGTTCTATTGCTCAGCATTTTATACTGTCTAAATTCAGTTAATTTTGGCACTCTGTGATCTGCTCCATTTAGGTTTGCCCCCCAAGAGGAGAAGTGAAAGTTGTTTTAGAATGCGAATTGGTATTCTAAAGTAATTAAGTTTTTACTTCAGTCAATAAGCCAGGTAGTGACTAGGAATGCGAGACCAGTCAATGAGTTTGGTTACAGTGTTTTGTCCTTTGTGTGTCAGATACTGGTGAAAGATCCCATGGGGGTTGTCATTTGGTGCTTATAGTAGCAGATCAAGCTAATGCAATTTTAAAAAATGCTAAAAAACCCACATCTCCTCTGCATATTTCTATGCCATTATTTTTTGTTTGCTATTATTCTATTTTCTTTTTGCTGTTATTTTTGTTTGTGATATTTAGAGAACCAATTTATAATTCTAAGTTGTCCTTCAGTTTGTCACCAAATCGTGTCTGTCCTACTTTCTTAGCATTGCCCAAATCCTCCGTTTTCTCTCATCCAAATCGTTAACCATGTTGATCCAAGCGCACTCTTCCTATCCTGACTTAGTTTCTGCATTAGCTTCCTTGCTGACCTCCTCACCTCCTGTTTCTATCCACTCCAGTCCATACCTCACTGCCTGGATCATTTTTCTAAAAAAAAAAAAAGGTCAGTCCACGTTTCCACGCTCCTCAAAACCTCCAGTGGTTGTCCAACCACTTCCGTATCAAACACAAACCTCCTTACTATTGGCTTTGAGGTACTTAATAACCTTGCCTCCTCTTATCTTACCTCACTGATTTTCTGCCACAACTCAGCACTTTCACATCGCTCCTATAACACCAACCTACTCTCTGTACCTCATTCTCGTCTATCGCAACACTGAACGTTTACCCTTATCTTGCCTCTGGCCTAGAATTCCTCCCGGTAACACCCCAACCTTCATATTCTACAGATGATCACTCCCCACATCTATAAAGCCTTATTAAAATCACATCTCCAACAGGCCTTCTGATCCCTTTTGCATCACCCTTGCATTCAGATTTGTATCCTTTATTCAACCCACCCTCAATCCCACAGCATTTATAACATGTCCGTAATTTATTTCAGTGTCTGGCTCCCCTTCTAGACTGTAAGATCCTTGTGGGGAAGGAATGTGTCTACCAACTCTGTTATACTGTACTCTCCCAAGTGCTTAGTAAAGTGCTCTGCACGTAATAAGCATTCAATAAATATGATTGAGGAAAGAGAGTTGGGGACAGATTTCAATCTGAAATCCTTTCATGCGGGAAAAGTTAAATGAGGTGGGGGGGTAGGAAATGTGTGCTTTTGAAAAAAAATATCGAAAATTTCACTCTGAACCACCAAGAATCTTCAGGAACAAATAACTGAAAGTATAGAACATTGAAAATCATTTGACAATAAAATCAGTCACTGATCTCAAAATGCAAAGCCCCACCAGGTTGATATTAGGCCATTAACTACACTTTGGACAAGATTCCAGAGACAACAATATTTTCCCCTAACAATAATTAAAAAAAATCCAAATGATTCTTTCTTGGTTTTTTCAACAGGAAAGCCATGTGAAATGTAATCACAGTTTGAGAACTGAAACTAAATATTATAGAAATGCTCATCATGATTGTAGCAAGTTGCATTGGATACAGGATTTTCTTTCATCTTTGTTGATCTATAAATAGGTCTCAAGCCTATAAATGATCAGGCCTCATGTTGTGTTCTAAAGGCAAAAAAAATTATAAATAGTTACGCAAATGTAGAGCCTCTTTTTATCATAAACTGTGATTTGTCTTCCATGATGATAACTTTTGAGTTTTTCCTCGTCACAAACAAAAGCTATGTTGTTGTAGATTTCATTTGGAAAAAGCTTTTAACCAAAAAGCTCATCATTTCATTTTCAGAATTTGGATGTGATGATACTTGGCCTGTCAATCAGATTTAACAGAGTTTATTGTTGCGTCATCAAAGTTAAGCAGAGATGAGATTCTAGTCCAGCCTTGCAAATAAACAAGGACACACAGTAGTCCATAGCACATCAACCCTCCCATCAGTTATATACTCAGGCAGTTAAATATAGCAAAGCAAATTATCGTGCTTCACTATCTTTACTGGCCTGCAGAAGTGTCTATTTGCAATACTGTGCATGCTTTTATTTTTAAATATGGGGTTTTCATGTAAAGCATGGGTGCGGTTGTCCGGGAAAGAGAAGTGGAAGAATAGTTTTGAGTGAAGATTGGAAGAATTTTCCATGATTACACAGTAGGCATTACCATGACAGGATTAATAATTAAATCATAATTGCATTTCTGAAAACCTTCCAATCAACCACCAGGAGACCTAAAAAAACCCCCAGAAGATTCAAAGAGAGCTCATTATTGCTGTTAAAATAGTACAGAAAATATTTTCAACCTTGTCTAAGCTGCCCTCTAGACAAACTTCACTTTGTATTTTAAGCATTTGTATGAGACTAATTATTTTTTTTTCCTCTGAGCGATCCTTGTGGCTGGCTAGTGAAAGTAATACTCATTCCAGGAAAAAAAAAAAGAAGTTACTTTTAAGTTAACAAAGTCAAGGGCCATTTGAAGGCAAAAATGTGATCACATAATTACAAATTTCACCTAATTCCTTGAAAGTGCCTATAAGTAGCAGACATTGCAAACAAAATCTAATTTGCTGAACTTGAATAAGTTATGATTAAATAAATTAGGACATACACTGCTTATATAAATTTGTACACAAGGCCAATTTTTAATGATTAGGCAACTTTAAAAGCTTTTCAATCTTGAATCAAATTAGTCTAATTTTCAGACCTAAGACAATGGCTAATTTATGCATATTGTGCATCGTTTGGCTGGTTTCTTCAAGGGCACATCTCAAAAAACTTCACCAGCTACAATTGGATAGATTCTTACACTACCAGACTCTCAAAATTGGCCAGAAAATTGTTTAGGCAGGGATTGAGTCCAGTTTACATTAATATCTAAAATAGTTGCCATTTAAAAAGGGGGATGAATTGAAATTTAATTTGCATGACATGATGAATTTATGAGCATTGCTACTTTAGAATGCTAATTTATTCACTTAACCATCTTTCCATTTTTGAAGACTCCTTCTATCCACTTTTTCATACCAGTAAGTAATTCTGTGTCTACCTGTAAGGATGTAATATGATTAATGGCAGTGATTAGCTTAGTGCAGTGCTATTTACACAGCAATTCCTCAGTGAATACTTTTGATGGATTTGATTGATTGATGGTGTTCCCAGATCTTTTAACACAGTTTTTATTGTAACCAATGGTGAGTGACTTTTAAAAGTTATGTGTAGCGTTCTGCAGATTTATCAAGTGATATTGAGATGTAAAATTTTCCGTCTTGAATGTATCAAAGTTGACAGCCAAAGGAGAATTTCTTCTAAACAATGATAGCAAAAATAAGTGAACAATAGTGTGTTTCTTCTCCAAGCTACTTTTGGGCATTCAAAGTGTAATTGAAAATACAGAATTGCTGTAATGTCATTTTTACTACACACTTTGAACAGGGAGCAACAGCAGAATTAGGGAACATTTTTTGACAAGGCTCTTAGAGAAGCAGCGTCGCTCAGGGGAAAGAGCATGGGCTTGGGAGTCAAAGGACAAGGGCTTGAATCCTGGCTCTGCCACTTGTCTGCTTTGTGACCTTGGGCAAGTCACTTAGCTTCTCTGTGCCTCAGTTACCTCATCTGTAAAATGGGGATGAAGACTGTGAGCCCCACATGGGACAACCTGATCACCTTGTATCCCCCCAGCGCTTAGAACAGTGCTTTGCACATAGTAAGTGCTTAAGAAATGCCATTATTATTATTATTATTATTATTATTATTATTATTCTGTCTGGAGAGACACAATGCAGTGCAGGAACAAACAGACTGTGACCATGAGTGAAAAGCTGGACACAAAGTGAGTATTGAAATATAAGCTTCCCTTTGAGCAGAAGTTTTTCAAGAGATAAATGTCTCAGGTTTAGGAGAACTAACTGGTAGCATTTAAGTGCGTGGCTTAGTGGAAAGACCACAGGATTGGGGGTCAGAGGTCATGGGTTCAAATTCTGGCATCTCCACTTGTCAGCTATGTGACTTCAGGCAAGTCACTTAACTTCTCTGGGCCTCAGTTACCTCATCTGTAAAACGGCGTTTAAGACTGTGAGCCTCATGTGGGACAACCTGATCGTCTTGTATCCCCACAATGCTTAGAACATTGCATGGCACATAGTAAGCACTTAACATATACCATCATTATTATTATTACTGTCACAAATGGAACTGTTTGAAGACTCACCAATTGTGGGGAATTTGAGTTTTAATAGATTATTAAGAATAATTTTACCATATCTTTTGTCTTGAACTGAAAATGGAAATTGCTGGAGAGATTTATGTCCAAGTCCAGGGGAAATCTGTGTAGGTTTCAAAAAGAGAAGCAAACTTTCTGGACACTGAAGTTAATGGAGATTCTGAGGAGATATAGAGTGGTTTATGTTGTCAAGACCGAACATTGCTTCCTTCCCATTGACAAAGTGTACAGTGGTGTCCTCTAACTGTGAATGCAAATACCTTTCAGAATCAGTTTACCTCATCCCCCTACATTTTTGGCCTGAAAGAATGATGATGCTCAAGTAAGCAAAGACACAAAAGCAATTTGAAATTAAGAGGATTCCCCCCTTGCATTTGACTTGATAATATAGAAATTATACTGCATGGCCTAGTGAATCAAGCACAGGCCTAGGAGTCAGAAGGATCTGGGTTTAATCCCATTTCATCACTTGTTTGCTGCATGACCTTGGGCAAGTCACTTAACTTCTCTGGGCCTCAGTTACCTCGTCTATAAAATGGGGATTCATTCATTCAATCATATTGAGCGCTTACTGTGTGCAGAACACTGTACTAAGCGCTTGGGAAGTACAAGTCGGCAACATATAGAGATGGTCCCTATACAACATAGGGCTCACAGTCTAGAACGGGGAGACAGACAACAAAACAAAACATGTATGGTATTGCTGACTGCCCCACAAATCCTTCTGCTCATTCCAGTATGGCTCCAAACGTACAGCTTGAGTACCCCAAATATATATATATATATATATATACATATATATATATATATGTGTGTGTGTGTATGTGTATGTGTGTGTGTGTGTGTATAATATCATTGTTATTATTATTATTCTTAGCTTGGGGACATATTGGGGGAGGTATATATTTGTATATTTGTAAAATGTTGTCTATGTGCCAGGCATACTTCTAAGCACTGGAAAAAATGAAAGATATTCAGGTTGGACATATTTTCTGTTCCAGATACGGCTCACGGTCTTAATCCCCATTTTACAGATGAGGGAACTGAGGCACAGAGAAGTGAGGTGACTTACCCAAGGTCACACAGCTGACAAGTGGCAGAGCCGGGATTAGAACCCAGGTCCTTCTGACTCCCAAGCCTCTGCTCTATAATATTAATAAAAATAGAAATAATAATAATAATAATAATAATAATAATAATAATAAGCAGCATGGCACAGTGGAAAAAGCATGGGCTTTGGAGTCAGAGGTCATGGGTTCAAATCCTGGCTCTGCCAATTGTCGGCAGTGTGACTATGGGCAAGTCTCTTAACTTCTCTGTGCTTCAGTTACCTCATCTGTAAAATGGGGACTAAGACTGTGAGCCCCCCCGTGGGACCACCTGATCACCTTGTAACCCGAGTGCTTAGAAAAGTGCTTTGCACATACTAAGCACTTAATAAGTGCCATTAGTATTATTAAGTGGCAGAGCCGGGATTAGAACCCAGGACCTTCTGACTCTCAAGCCCATGCTCTAGCCACTAGGCTATGCTGCTTCTCTGTACCTGCAAAGTCAGCCACCCAAACAGATACTAGAAAAGAAGACTCTCATTTTTTAGTTGTTGACTTTGGATTTGTGACTAAGATCAGAAATAAGGCAAGGATGCTGGGGATGAGGGGGTAGAATCACAGAGCATAATCTCATTTACCTGCCTCTTCTAGGATCCAAAATAGGTCTAGAGTAACCAGAAATCATAGTGCAAACCAGATGAATGAGGTTGAACTGTAGTTAAATTAATGACTATTGACGATAGATCTTGTGGTTTGATAATTGGAATTTTTTATGAAGAGTCTGACAAATTACTCCCTATTTAAAATTGGTCCAGTACAATATTTCTTTTAGGCTTACTAATATGGCCATATTGAATATTCACAGAAATAGGGACTACCACATGTATTAATTATGAATCTGAATTTGTGAGGTCAGGTCTTTCACTTTTATGGGACTGTAGAGACTATAAAAGAAAGTGCTAAATGTTTGAGGCTCATTTGAAATGCAGGGAGAAGTGGAATGGAGAATGAACTGGCTTGAACGGTTAACTCTTCTTGGCAAAGTGTCCAGAATGAGTTCAGTAAGCACCTTGGCTTCAGTTTAAAGTCCAGTTGCACAATCTTACATCCTGGAATCCCATAAAAGTCATGAAAAACAAAGGTATCCCGTGGGAACCATGGCAATATAAACTAATTACATTTTATTTGCCATTCTCTCAATATTTTGAGGGGCAGCCTATTAGCCAATAGTGTAATGTCAAATACAGAGCCTTGTTAAGAATAATGAAGATGATAATCAAGGGTCGGTCTGCTTGCCTGTTCTCACCGACAGCTCCAAACTTTAGATTCTTTCCAGTCATCAGGCCTCATTAGGATTCCTTTCTAACCTCCCTGTCCTTGATCCATAAATCCACACCTCCCTCTACACTGAACTGAAGCTCTGGATCACCTTCCCAGTGCATTCACTACACTACATTACCTCTACTCTTGTGCTCATACTGAGGAGCACAAATGATGGGAATCCAAAACCAGACCAACTTGTGCCACTGAATTCTTCCTTAATTACTTCAAGTCTAACCTCTCTTCTTGTCTCGTCTTGTCTTATCTTATGCTGTTGAGTCGTTTCCGACCCATAGCGATACCACGGACACATCTCTCCCAGAACTCATTCATTCATTCAATCGTATTTATTGAGCGCTTACTGTGTGCAGAGCACTGTACTAAGTGCTTGGGAAGTACAAGTTGGCAACATATAGAGACGGTCCCTACCCAGCAGTGGGCTCACAGTCTAGAAGGGGGAGACAGAGAACAAAACAAAACATATTAACAAAATAAAATAAATAGAATAAGTGTGTACAAATAAAATAAATAGAGTAATAAATACATACAAACATATATACGTATATACAGGTGCTGTGGGGAGGGGAAGGAGGTAAGGCGGGGGGGGATGGAGAGTGGGAAGAGGGATAATCAAGGGTCCCCATCAACTCCCCATCTCTGTCTGCATTCATGCTGGTAGTGAATCCGTAGAGTTTTCTTGGTAAAAATACAGAAGTGGTTTACCATTCCCTCCTTCAACGCAGGAAACCTGAGGCCCCACCCTCTAGTCAGCATCATTACTTCCTCCATTGAATCCCAAGACTGTGAGCCCACTGTTGGGTAGGGACCGTCTCTATATGTTGCCAACTTATACTTCCCAAGTGCTTAGTACAGTGCTTTGCACACAGTAAGCACTCAATAAATACAATTGAATGAATGAATGAATGAATGCCCATTTGTCCCTACCATTATTCCAGACCTTTGGGTTCCTCTTGAAGCCCCCAGTACCCTCTCTGTTCCCTCAGTACCCTCTCTATTGCCCATGATGATCTTGCCAGCTACTTTATTGGCAAAAGTGAAACAGATGAGGATCCCCAGAAATCCACTCATTTCACCAACTCCCTCCATCCCCTAAATTCTCTCTTTCATTAGCAATGATTTTCTCCTTGAAAACCCTAATAGTTTCTAGCCTAATTCTCGTCAACCTCTCAGCTGCCTTTGGTGCTATGATGTGAACCACTTTTGTCCTAGAAAGTTTATATAATCTTTGTCTTATCGGTACCATTCTTTATTCATTCTCCTCTTGCCTCTCTAACTGATCCTTCCTAGCCTTCCTGTAGGCTCTTCCTCTACCTCTAATAATCTATTCACATTCACTGCATACTCACCCTTTATTAATAGTAGTAATAATAATAGCAATAATGTGGTATTTGTTAAGCACTTACTATATGTCAAACACTGCAGTAAGCATTGGGGTGGATACAAGATAATCAAGTCCCACAAGGGACAGTAGGCGGGAGAACAAGTATTGAATCCCCATTTTGTGGGTGAAGGAATTGAGGCTCAGAGAAGTTAAGTAACTTGCCAAAGGTCACCCAGCAGATTCATGGTGGAGCTGGTATTAGAACCCAGGACCTCTGATTCCCAGGCCTGTGATATTTCCACTTGGTCATGCTGCTTCCCTTGAGAAGCTTATCCACTCCCTTGACTTCAACAACTATGTAAGCATTGCTGAAATTTGCATAGCTGAAATTTACCTTGCTAGCTCCAATCTTTCTCCTTCTTTGCCATTTTGCATTTCCTCTTATCTCTGGGACATTTGGTCATGGACTTTTCCATCAGTCCCTTAAGCTTGATGTGTTTAAGACAGACCTTCTTAAGTTTTGAGCACAACCTCCTCAGCTGCCTTCTCTTCCACCTCCACCCCAGGAAATATGTACTTAGTCCCCACAGATACCTCCAATTTCTTAATCCTTCCCCCCCTCCAGCTCCATTTATCCAAAGCCATCATGCTCCATTTGGCCTCCATAACTACCCTTCCTTCTCTTAATGCACTAAGCCCACATCCTCAACTCCATTCTCTCCATTGAGCCCCACTTTTTCTCGTCTCCCACGCCCTTCCACGTCACCCTGACTTGCTCCCTTTGCTCTTCCCCCATCTCTCAGCCCCACAGCACTTATGTATATATCTATAACTTTATTTATTTGTATTGATGTCTGTTTGTACAGATGTCTGTCTCCCCCTACCACTAGACTGTGAGCTCATTGTGGGCAGGGATTGTCACTCTACTGTTGCATAGTACTTTGCCAAGCACTTAGTATAGTGTTCTGCACACAGTAAGCGCTTAATAAATCTGATTGCATGACAGAGTTCACCTCCTCCAGGAGGCCTTCCCTGACTGAGCCCCCCTTTTCCTTTGCTCCTTCTCCCCTCCCCATTGCACCTACTCACTCCCTCTGCTATACCCGCTCTGCTCCGCCACTGTCAGCTGGGTGACCTTGGGCAAGTCATTTAGCTTCTCTGGGCCTCAGTTACCTCATCTGTAAAATGAGGATTAAGACTGTGAGCCTCACGTGGGACAACCTGATCACTTTGTATCCCCCCAGTGCTTAGAGCAGTGCTTTGCACATAGTAAGCGCTTAACAAATACCATTATTTATTTCTTTTTTATCCCCTACCTCTCCCAACAGCACTTCTGTATATTTGTACATATTGAGTGCTCTATTTTATTAATGATGTGTATATAGCTATAATTCTATTTATCTATTTTGATGAAATTAATGCCCATCTACTTGTTTTGTTTTGTTGTCTGTCTCCCCCTTCTAGACTGTGAGCCTGTTGTTGGGTAGGGATTGTCTCTGTTGCCGAATTGTACTCTTCAAGCACTTAGTACAGTACTGTGCACACAGTAAGCGCTCAATAAATACAATTGAATGAATGAATGGCCTCAATTCCTTCACTCCTCAGTCCCACCACAGATCTTGTACCACCATTCCACAGCCCTGGATCTATTTCACTGAACATTTCCTTTGCTTTTGTGTTCAGACTGTGTCTGGCTGCTGGCAGAAATCCAGAAACCAGGCCAACCTTGTTGATCTCAAATTTACCGTCTGCTTTAACTTGCCCCCTTTTCTGCCGGGCAACGAAACTTCACTCTCCTTATTGATTTCCGTGCCCACTGCCTGTTCCAGATGTTTCAAATTTTTATCTCCATTTCCCCACCTCCCCCAGCCTTATCGATTTGCATCGTATTAAAATTTTTGCACCCTCCTTCTTTTCTCCATGACTGTCCTTCCACGGCTCACTCTCCATCACCTTCTTCCCCGCTGCTTTCAAAAAGACCATGTATCTCTTATGCTATAACTGGCCCCATGACACCCTTCAGTTATAGCACCATCTCCCTCCTACCATTCTTTTCTAAATTCCATGCCTGAATTGTTTATCCCCACTGCTTCCCTTTCCACTCCTCCAATTGTCTCCTTAATCCCCTACAATCTGGTATCCTCCCCCTTCAATCAATGGAAAGTGCCCTCTGTAAGGTCACTGATGGCCTCCTTCTAGCCCAACATAGTGGACTATATTCTATGGAGAAGCAGCATGGCTTATTGGAAAGAGCATGGGCTTGGGATTCAGGGGACATGGGTTCTAATCCCAGCTCTGCCACATATCTGCTGTGTGACCTTGGGCAAGTCACTAAACTTCTCTATGCCTCCATTACCTCATCTGTAAAATGAGGATTAAGACTAGAAGCCCCATCTGTGACAACCTGATTACCTCGTATCTACCTTAGTGCTTAAAACAGTGCTTGGCACAAAATAAGTGCTTAACAGATACCATAATTATTATTATCCCAATGATCCTCAACCTCTCTGTGCTTTCAACATGCTTTCAACAATGTGGAACATCCCCTTCTTCTATAAACATAATCCAAACATCATGACACTAATAATGTTATCTCTTGGTTCTCCTCCTAGCTCTCTGGCCTCTCCTTCTCAGTATCTTTTGTGGGCTTCTCCTCTGCTTCCTACCTCCTAACTGTGGGAAGCCCCCAAGGCTCAGTTCTGGTGCCCATCTATATACCAATTACACCCATTCCCTCTGGGAAACTTATTTTAACATATAACCTCAACCAACACCTCTATGTGAATGTTTCCAAAATCTCCACCTCAAGCCCTGACCCTTCTTCTATGGACTTCTGCAATTCTTCCTGCTTTCAGGACATCTTTACTTGGATATTTTGCTGACCCCTCAAATTTAACATGCTTAAATCAGAACTCCACTTCCAACACAAACTCTGTTCTCCCCCTGATTTTACAATACAGTTTCCACCTGTTTCACGTTCTCCAAGACAAACCCAAACACTGTCCTCCCCTGATTTCCCTAGCACTGTAGACAACACAACCATTCTCCCTGTCCCACATGTCCACAACCTTAGCATTAGACAGTCAATAAAATAAATGGCAGGTATGAGGGAGCAGCAGAGTTCTAAGAAATGTACATAAATGGAGGTGAGAGAGGGGGATAGGGTGAGTACCTAAGTGCATCGATACCGTCCCTCTCTCTGAATCCAACAATCTTGTCCTATTATGGATTCGTCCTTCTCTTTCAGTTATTCAGTCATTAACTTTGGTTATTTTTCTGCCACATCATTTTCTGTATCTGCTCCTTCCTCTCCATCAGATGGTTCCCACCCTGGTCTAGGCACTTGTCCTATCCCAGATTGATTATTGCATCTGCCACTTCCCCAGTCGCCCCTCTCCAGTCCAGACTCCTGTCTGCTGCCTGGATCATTTTCCTCAAACGTCATTATGAGCACATCTTCCCACTCCTCAAAAACCTCAGTGGTTACCAAGAGACTTCAAGGCACTCCATCAGCTCTCTCTCCTACCTATCCACTCTCTTCTCCAACTCCAATTTTGTTTTGTTAATATGTTTTGTTTTGTTGTCTGTCTCCCCCCTCTAGACTGTGAGCCCGCTGTTGGGTAGGGACCGTCTCTATAGGTTGCCAACTTGTACTTCCCAAGTGCTTAGTACAGTGCTCTGCACACAGTAAGTGCTCAATAAATGCGACAATGAATGAATGAATGAACTCCACCCCACCTCACACTCTTCATTCCTCCTAAGCTAATGATACGTTCCAAACTATCATCACCTGACATAATGTCGATGTTGTTGGGTCATGGCCTGTTCTGGTTGCCTGATCCCTTCTGTCTAAGCAAGAAAGGAGTAGGAGATTGGAGTAGTAAGAGATCAGTGGTTTAAGAAAGCAAAGAAGATTTGAACCATGGGTAGTGATTAATTCAGATGGGGGTAGGCAGAGGTTGGCCTAGTGTGGAGAATTGGTCTTCAAATAGTTGGTCCTATTAGAAAGACCACTTCCAGGTCAGATTGCCCAAAGGCTGTATTCTTTTCACCCAGAACACTTGGATAAAGCCAAATTAAAGACCCATAATGTAATGTAAGGCATAGTTGTATATTTTCTTTATTCTCAACCTGCCTTTATTCTCAACTTCGTTAATTATAAATCAATCCTCATAATGTAATGAAACATTTAAACAAAAACTAAATTGATGCTTTGCCTGTGCACTTCCGGATATTGCCATGACCATCTTAGACACCTAATCCCTAAGAATTGCAGACATTAAAGAAAGAGTTAAATTCCAACATACCTTAGCATTTTGTCCAGCAATGTTTGTACTGTTGATTTCATCTTTTTCCCTTCCCTTTTTGTTTACTGTGTTTGATGAATGCACGCTGGTTTTGCCTTTGTGCCCTTCAGGCAAGTTGCAGAGCACTTTGTGAAGACGTAGTTCCTCCATGAACTGAGCATGTGCCTGATTTTTCAAATAAGGTCCATTATAGCAATCATAATTTTCCCCACATTTACTCCAAAATTAATCCCAGTCAACACTATGTAGGATGATAGATTAAAAAGTCTGAAATTGAAACCTTGCTGGGCAAGGGTTTGAACACCAAGAAAACCAAGACGACATAGAGACATAGCATGGCTCAGTGGAAAGAGCCCGGGCTTTGGAGTCAGAGGTCATGGGTTCGAATACTGACTCTGCCACTTATCAGCTGTGTGACTTTGAGCAAGTCACTTCACTTCTCTGGGCCTCAGTTCCCTCATCTGTAAAATGGGGATTAAGACTGTGAGCCCCCCGTGGGACAATCTGATCACCTTGTAACCTCCCCAGTGCTTAGAACAGTGATTTGCACATAGTAAGTGCTTAACAAATACCATTATTATTATTATCATTATTATTAAGTAGCCCAGAAATGGAGACCAAGTGAGTTTGATTTGATGCCAGTTGTTGGACATAATTGAGTTGTTTTCTTCTCCCAATCCTAATAGCCTTGTTCCCCGAAAATTTTCTATGCCTTAGAATTATCAGTTAAAAATTACAGTACAAAAATCATCAATCAACCATATGTAATGAGTGCTTACCTTCTGCTGAGCCCTATAGTAAGTGTTTGGGATAGAATAGTATAACAGAATTGATAGACATGTTTCCTGCCCACTAGGAGCTTACAGTTTAGAGGACTGGACTGCATCCAGATGCAAAGCAGTCATGCCCACCTCAGCTTGGTAAAATGGAGCACAGTTTCTGATATGGTGCTTTTTAAAATGCCCTTTTGGTTGAGCACAGCAAGAAGGACTAAGAAACCTGGAGTTTGGTTGGGGCAGTCCCTTTATAGCCTTGCTTGTCCTCAAATTTTAGTTTCTTCTATATATCACTCTTGTGCCTGTAGACCTGCATTTCAATCAATCAATCTCTCAATGGTATTTATTGAGCACTTTCTGTGTACAGAGCACTGTACTAAGCACTTGGGAGAGTGAAGTATAACAGAGTTGGTAGACACTTTCCCTGTTTGCTTAGTTTGGCTTCCCTTAGAAGTAAATGTGAATTTTAGTAATACAAACCACTGACTTAGGTCAGCCAGAAGAGAGAGATTGTGAACTGATTGAATTCTTCCCTACTGTATTTTGCTGTGGGTGATGAGGGGGCTTAAAGATTATGACGCTCTCTCAGGGATGCACATGGAGACTTTCCAGTACTATACCAGTCTCGACTATGAGAGGGAGAGTCAAGCAGAGGCCTATCCTTTCCATTCCTAGTTTGGGCAGTGGCTAGCAAGTGGAAGGCAAAATGCTACAAGTCAAAACTCACCCATGCTGGGCAGCAGCGACATGGGAGAGAATCGAAGGTGGAGACTCAGGTTTACTGCACAGAAGGAGGCAGTGGTAAACCGCATCCATATTTTTTCCAAGAAAACTCTATTGATACACTACCAGAATGATTGCAGATGGAGGTGGGGCAATCTGGGAGAAATGTGACCATAGTATCGCTATGATTCAGACACGACTCGACAGCATAAAACAACGACAAAAGATTGGGACAAGATTCATCCGGTTTATTTTCTTCCTTCGCTAATACAACACTATTATACTAAAAGCTGGAAGGTACATTTATATATAGCTATAATTCTATTTGTTCTGACGATTTTGATACCTGTCTACATGTTTTGTTTTGTTGTCTGTCTCCCCCTTCTAGACTGTGAGCCCGTTGTTTGGTAGGGACCGTCTCCATATGTTGCCAACTTGTACTTCCCAAATGCTTAATACAGTGCTCTGCACAGAGTACGTGCTCAATAAATACGATTGAATAGAATAGAATACATTTCCTTCTATTCCACCACCTGCCCGCCTGATATACTGATAATTCTCAGTCTCTTTAAGTATCCCTTTGCCAGGGACACTATTGCCAAGACCACGTTTATAGTTTTGACATCATTAGTCCTTGGCACTTCTACCTAGGAAAGAGGATACAACACAGATGGATAACTGCTAAGTCTGAAGCATCTAGATTAACCGCTAGGCCCCTGCTCAGGACCCTTTTTTGAGGCAGCTGCTGAGGAGACTGAAGCATGCAAATCCCTGATTCCATGGGTTTCTTAAAATCTATATCCATGGATACGATGGATATATCCAGTGCACATCCTATTGCTTTTCTAATATGCTTCTGGATCCAGTCCTTAAAACATCCTTTGCCTGGGCAGACCGCTGTCTAGGTCCTGAAAAGGGTCTCATCATTCAGGATGCTAATCAAGATTAGGAAAACAGTCTCCACATGGTACCCTGGGAGTTAAATCACTTCAGGCAAGGGACCGTTTTGCGTGATGATCGACATTATTTCCACCAAATGCTCGGGTGGCAGGCTAATCATGGAGTGGAGAGCCTCAGAGCTTTCAGATTCTCATTTTTTCACCTGGTCACACTACTGACACAACTCATGTTCCTTTGCTATGTTTTCTTTTTTTCTTGTGCTGTGGCGGAAACGTAAATAGGAAGACGGAGTAGTCATTGCAGAGCCCTTTTGGGAAAACTCGTTCATTCATTTATTCAATCGTATTTATTGAGCGCTTACTGTGTGCAGAACACTGTACTAAGCCCTTGGGAAGTACAAATCAGCAACATATAGAGATGGTCCCTACCCAACAACGGGCTCACAGTCTAGAAAGAATAAAAGAGAAGCAGCATGGCTTAGTGGAAAGAGCAAGGGCCTGAGAGCCAGAGGACCTGTGTTCTAATCCAGGCTCTGCCACTTGTGGGAAGTCACTTCGCTGCTCTGTGCCTCAGTTTCCTAATCAGTACAATGGGGATTAAATCCTACTCCTTCCTACCTTGACTCTGAGTCCCAAGTGGTACAGGGACTATATCCATATCGATTCCCTTGTATCTACCCCAGCTCTTAGAACGGTGTTAGGCACATACGAAGTGCTTAACAAATACCGTAATTAGCAAGAGCTAACATGTGCCTAGGGCCTTCTGGATATCAGAGATCCTGGTGCCCCTGAGGGAGGGTCTACTGTGCCCCTCCTCATCATTATACCTCCCACTCCACCCAGCAGCAGGAGGAGAAATCCCCACTGCCACAGCCCTTTCCTGTCTGGGCCTCCTCTTCAAGGAAGCCTTTCCTCTTTAGTCTTATACCCATTCATCATGTCTTCATTAACATTCATAAACCACTTCTCCACTCAGCCCTGCAGTTGTTCTATGATTGTGTTTACATACTGATCTATGTGGGATCCTCTTATAGACTCTAAGGTCCTAGAGGTTAGGGACTATGAATATTCTTTAAAGATTATTCCAAGTTTCTAATATTAAGCACCTGGTAAATGCTCAGAAAACAGGGTCTATGAGTGCAGGGAGTGTGAAAAACACAGCATGGCTCTGTCTCTCCCTAAGAATAGGGCTGTTTGAGGTTTTGAATGGGGACTAAGGGCCTGCCTTCTACTGCCTTCACTCCAAAGACCATGTGCTTTGTCAATACTGGATCAGACCAATGGTCCATCTTGCCTAGAATTCTGTTTTTAACAGGGGTAATATTTATTGAGTTCTTACTGTGTGCAGAGCACTGTTATAAAAAAATAATAATAATAATTGCTGTATTAATTAAGGTCTTACAATGTACCAGGCACTCTACTAAGCGCTGGGGTGGATACAATCAAATTGTACTGGACACAGACCCTGTCCCGGATTGGACTCACAATCTTAATCCCCATTTTACAGGAGAGGTAACTGAGGCACAGAGAAGTGAAGTGACTTGGCCAAAGTCACACAGCAGATAACTGACGGAGGTAGGATTAGAACTCATGACGTCTGACTCCGAGGCCCGTGCTGTAGCCACTACGTCATGCTTGGGAGAGTATGTTACAACAGACTTGGTAGACATGTTCCGTACTCACATGGAGGAACTGTGTGTTGGTTGTCCTCCTTGACACTCATCCTAATTGTTATTCATTTGCCATTCAGCATCCCTGAGTTTTTCCCTCTCCATTCTTAACTTTCCCTTTGCTAGCCCATTGCAAAAATCTCATTTGTTAATTATGCCAACCCTGCGTTAGACTCTCTGGTATTTTCTGTGTGCACATATTCTGATTATGTATTCCATACATGATCACCAACTAAATGATGGAATGTAAAGTACAGTGTTTTAGGAAAATAGGTATTGATTTCCCTGAGATTCTAAGCCAAACAGGCTGAGGCAGTTCCCTCCCTTTTGATCATTTGCATTTAATAATTGGAAGTAGTTTAAGAACAGTTAAAATAGTTTTAATTCAGATCCCATTTGTTAAGAATTGGGGAAAATTTGGACAGGCCACTTAACCCCTTGTTTCTTCATTTCCCTCTCAGAGGTAGACAAATTTTGCTATAAAGTTTGTAGTACTAGTGCTAATTGCATATGTTGAAAGTCTACTGAGTGCAGAATATTATACTAAGTATTTGGGAATACTCAAGGGAAGCAAAACTCAAATTCCCTGCCCGGAGGAGCTTACAATTTAATGTATGGTGATTTCATTCTAAACGGAGTTTCAGGTAACCCAGTGCCATCATCAATTGTATTTATTGAGCGCTTACTATGTGAGGAGCACTGTGCAGAGCGCTTAAGTGCCATGAGAATATGAAAGAAGCAGTGAAAGTGTAAAGCAGCGTGGCCCAGAGGGAAGAGCACAGGCTTGGGCTTCAGAGGACCTGGGTCTGAATCTCGGCTCTGTCACTTATCTGCTGTGTGACCCTGGGTAAGTCTCTTAACTTCTCTGGTCCCTTACCTTCTCTATGCCTCAGTTCCCTCATCTGCAAAATGAGGTTCAACCCATGTTTTCCTTCCTACTTAGACTTTGAGCCCCATGTGGGAACTGCTTATCTTGAATCCAGTACTTGGTACATACTAAGAGCTTTACATATACTATTATCATTATTAGTGCTCAGTGCTTAGAACAGTGCTTTGCACACAGTAAGTGCTTAACAAATGCCATTATTGTCATTATTATTATAAAGTAGTACTAGCAATGGTAATTATGCTGTACCCATTGGGTTCAGTGCACTGTATTAAGCAGTTAGAAAAGTATAACATTCATTCAATCATAGTTATTGAGTGCTTACTGTGTGCAGAGCACTGTACTAAGCACTTAACAGAACATAACAGAGTAACGGAAGCAGGAGAGACAATCCCTGCACACAGGGAGCTCACATACTTTTGGAAGACATGAACAGAAGAGTATTTGCAAATGAAATATTCCGAATAAAAGTTGACTATATAATTAGTACACAGTGCTCTTTCCTTTTGTAACTATTGTGTTTTATCACTTAATATTTCTGCTACTTTCAATCTTAGGAATGCATCAGTGCACTGTACAAAAGTGCATTTTAGAGAAGCAGTGTGGCCTAATTCATTCAGCCGTATTTATTGAGGACTTACTGTGTGCGGAGCACAGTACTAAGTGCTGGGAAAGTACAAGTCGGCAACATATAGAGACGGTCCCTTCCCAACACTTGGCTCACAGTCTAGAATGAAAAGGCCATGGGTCTGCACCACTTGCCTGCTGTGTGACCTTGGGCAAGTCACTTAATTTCTCAGTGCTTTAGCTTCCTCATCTGTAAAATGGGAATTAAATACCTGTTGTCCCTCTCAGACTGTGAGCACAATGCTGTATCTGATGTGCTTTTTTTTTTTAAAATGGTGTTTGTAAAGTGCTTACTATGTGCCTTGCATTCTACTAAGCACTGGGGTAGAATCAAGCTCATCAGCTTGGACTCAGCCCATGTCCCACATGGGACTCACAGCCTTAATCCCCATTTTACGGTGAGGTAACTGGGGTACAGAGAAGTGAAGTGACTTGCCCAAGCTCACCCAGCAGACAAGTGGAAGAGCTGAAATTAGAATCCAGGTCCTCTGGTTCCCAAACCTGTGTTTTACCCACTAGGCAACACTGCTTTCTCATCTTCTTACAGCTCAGTGTTTAGCAAATGCTGCAATTGTTCTATTATTGCATTATTATAATTATTATTATTCATGATTTCCTACAGGAAACTACACTTTAGCATTCTTTCACAGAAAAAAAAACCCAAAACAACTTTAATTGAGCCAATTTAGAGTGCAGTCTAAATTAATTAATTTAGCCAAGGGCCACTTACCAACTTTCCAAGCTTATGGAAGACTGCACACAGAGACTCCTCTCCTTCTGCCTGTCATAGGGTAGGGGAGGAAGAAAGGGTTGTTCCAGAAGCAGATATAAAACAGCATTTACCTTGTTCTGAGCATGCCATGGATGCATTTAGCAATCCCAACCTGGACCCCGGGGGCTGAGTTGTGGCAGCGGTCTGGGGTGGATTGGAAAGAGAAGTAGCCAACTTAAGTTCAGAGGTTCAATCTGCATCTCTCCCAAACCCCTCTGCAGGCACTTTGGGCCTCTAGACTGTAAGATCATTGTGGGCAGGGAATGTGTCTGTTGATGGTTACATATTACTCTTTCAAGTGCTTAGTACAGCGCTCTGTGCCCAGTAAGTGCTCAATTCATTCAGTTGTATTTATTGAGCGCTTACTGTGTGCAGAGCACTATCCTAAAGTGCTTGGGAAGTACAAGTTGGATAAATACGATTGAATGAATAATAATGAATAATAATAATTATGGCATTTGTTAAGTGCTTACTATAAGCCAAGCACTGTTCTAAGCGCTGGGATAAATACAAGGTGAGCCACATGGGGCTCACATTCTCAATCTCATTCTCAATTCTCAAGACTGTGAGCCCCCCATGGGACAACCTAATCACCTTGTTAACCTCCCCAGTGCTTAGAACAGTGATTTGCACATAGTAAGTGTTTAATAAATGCTATTATTATTATTATTATTATTATTATTATTATTATTATTATTATTATTATTATAAGTGCTGTGGGGCATGGTGGGGGGGATGCATAAAGAGAGAAAGTCAGGGCTATGCAGAAGGGAGAAGAGAAAAGGAGGGTTTAGTCATTGAAGGGCTCTTGGAGGAGGTGTGCCTTCAGTAAGGCTTTGAATGTAGGGAGAGGAATTGTCTTTCAAATAGGAAGAGGGAGGGCATTCCAGGCCAGAGGTAGGATGTATGCGAGAGCTTGAGGTACAGTGAGAAGTTTGACATTATAGGAGTAAAGTGTGTGGGCTGGGTTGTAGTAGGAGAGTAGCAAGGTGAGGTAGGAGGGGGCAAGGTAATTGAGTGCTTTAAAGCCAGTGGTTTTCTGTTTCTGTTTGATGCGAAGGTGAATGGGTGACCGCTGGAAGTTCTTGAGGATTGGGGAAAGAACCGTAGTTTGCCTCTGCCTGGAATAACGTAGAAAAGCTACCTTGACTGGCCTAAAGGAAATGCTTTGGTTTCTCTTCGGGAAAGAAATTGGAGTTATAGGAGAGGGGAAACTAAATGAAAAAATCAATAGGTAGAACCTTAAGTGTTGGCTACCAAATACGTGGAACATCTATCCAGCAGAGTTAATCTCCCCTACTCATTCACTCATTCATTCAATCATATTTATTGAGCGCTTACTGTGTGCAGAGCACTGTACTACGTGCTTAGTAAGTACCCTACTCCTTTGTTCCTAGCTATGGGTGCCTGAATCACAGGAACAGGTAAACATTGTAAGAAGTGATCCTTATCATTATTTATTACTCAAACAGGTTGATAGGTGTCACAGCATTATATTTTTCATTCCAATAAATAACAAGAAAAGCCTTTTGATATGTGGACCACTGCTCAGGAATAAATGAGATATAGTAGGATGCATCAATTACCTGGTTACTTCATCAGAAAGGACATCTGTATACCCCCAGACTCACTGACAATAGAGTAGATTATTCTAAGTAAATGTGTTTGGTCATTAAAAAGATACTACGTAGTTAGCATGTACTGAACATTTAATTAGACTTTAATGAGATTTAATAAAAGTCAAACAATGTTTTAGAAATTGTCGGACACTTTGCAATTAGGGGGTGAGGGGCACAAACGTTAAGCACACATAAAATTATGTTGCTCCTGGGTTTGGTAATTTAAACCTTTGCTTGAGCAGCTATTTGCATTCAAAAACCTTCTTCCCATTTATTTGAAGAGTTTTATGGCATCTAAGTTTCAGATGATAGGAGTGAAAGGAATGCAAATATAGTCAATATGCAATTTATAGAGGACTATTTCCCCACAAAACCTTGGACTTTAGAGATGACAGTGACCTGATTCAATTCGACAGTGGACTCACCTTTGCATTGGCCCATTTACTCAAATTTGAATTTAATGGCTTCTGCTGGCAGAGGAAAGTATGTGGGGATTATTTGGAAGATTCTGGAGTATTTGAGTTCTAATTAATCGACCAAACATATCTATCCTGTGCTTACTGTGTGCACAGCACTGTACTAGGAGTATGGTAGAGTACACTCTAACACAGTTGGTAGTCATATTCCCTGCCCACAATGAGCTTGCACCTTTTAAAAACTCAGATTTTAAGAGTAATATGGTAAATTAAGAGATCTTTATAACAGTTGTTATAAATGCAAATTGTAATTATGAGAGTAAATGTGACCATATGATATATGATTATGTAATTGAAAATGCAAAATTGTAATTATGAGAGTAAATGTGACCATCGATATTATATGAGACTCCGACCTGTGCCTTTGAGAAATTTGCATCGGAGAGTTATTTGTTCCAAACGGGACGCTAATAATAACATTTTGAAAGGCTTGCTGGTGCATGATTGATTTGTTAGTGAGCTTGACAGCTTTAATGGACTTTTCAGACAAGATATCAGTGTCTCATGGAAATGCTTGCCTTGGACAGGTTCCAGGGGTGCTAATGAACAAAGGCAGCATAGGCTAACGTTTCATTTCATGTGGAATCTGGAGTATAGAAATTAAATGAAGTATAACATTCCAGTTAATTGGCCAACTAGAATGGAAAAGATGACAATACGTTCACATTCCATTCGCTCCCGACTCGGGTGATATGATGCTTGAAAACGCAGAGGGACCGTTAATCTCCCTGACGTTCAGCCGCTAGGTTTACTCCTGTTAATAAGTCTAATTGGAACTGCGTTTCTTCAGGCTGAACATCCTGACGGTGATTTGGGGCCATCCATTTAGAGTAATTTTCTTTGGCCTTCAAAATTGCAGTGGTCCCACTTCACAGCTTCTGTGGCCACCCTGTCCTTGCCTTGGCCCTTGTCTCTGACTGGGCTGAGAGAATTCAAACATAACATGATTGTCGGAAATATGCTGGGCTTCTCCACACAAGGACCTTCCCAACTCTCCAAACCTGAGGGAATTAGCAGATGGAGGCCGCGAACTTTTAATTTCTCCTAAGTTCACATGAGTTTATAAAGTCTATCAGAATTATTGCCCTGCTGCCTGGTTTCTACTGGGCGTTGGGCCCGGTGGCTGGGATCTATTTCAGTGGTTGCCCTAATTGGAGGTGAAGGTTGAATGTAAGGCTAAGAATTAAAAAAAAAAAAAACTCACACTGGAAGAAAAGAGAGCCTGACTGTCTTTGAGGTTGCAAAAAATTAGCTTATCTTGCTAAACTCAGTATCTTGGCTCATTAATACTTGTCGTCTCTTACTAAATATTTTAAAATCCTCCTTGTGGAAGTCAAACAGTTTTCTAATCTATAAATCCTGAGTGAGTTCCAAAACTGCTACTCAGGAGTGTCCTTTAAATAGTAGCAAATGCATTACCGAGCACATTTGGTGCAGCATAGGGGATAAGTGGATATTGAGTTGAAAAATAGCATGCTAATTTTGCCATTAACTTAAGCACAGGGGATATATCCGTACTCCACTTTTGGGAACCCATATTCTTGGGAATATTTTTTATGCACTAAATTTCTTCAACAGCATATAGAGATTTTTGTTTTAGCCCTAAATCATAAAGAGTCCTCTTCAAAGTAAGGAGGGATTTTGATCCTCTGAACAACTGCCAGTTACCTTTTTGTGTATTGTCATTCCTGCAACTTCTCCTTCAGAAGGGGTTCACCTAGTCTCAGTTTCAGGCTTGCCTCTATACTTCTTCAGGACAGACTGGAAGTTTGAGTCAGAGGATCTGGTTTCTAATTCCAAATGTGCAATTTTTTTTAATTTTTTTTTTTTAATAGCGTTTGCTAGTGCTTACTCTGTGTCAAGCACTGTTCTAAGGGCTCGGGTACATACAGGTTGGGCAGGCTGGATATAGTCCCTGTCATACAAAGGGGCTCATAGTAAAATAGGAGGGAAATAGTAGGTATTGAATCCCATTTCTTTCATTCAAAGGAGCAGCATGGCTCAGTGGAAAGAGCACGAGCTTTGGAGTCAGAGGTCATGGGTTCAAATCGCGGCTCCACCAGTTGTCAGGTGGGTGACTTTGGACAAGTCACTTTGCCTCTCTGTGCCTCAGTTACCTCATCTGTAAAATGGGGATTAAGACTGTGAGCCCCCCGTGGGACAACCTGATCACCTTGTAACCTCCCCAGTGCTTAGAACAGTGCTTTGCACATAGGCGCTTAATAAATGCCATCATTATTTATTATTATTTATTTGAGGAAACTGAGGCACAGAACAGTTAAATGACTTACCTAAGGTCACACAGCAGGCAAGTGAGGGAGTAGGGATTGGAATTCAGCTCCTCTGACTCCCATGCTTGTGCTTTATCCACTAGGCTACAACGCTTCCCACTTGTTTGTTTTATAACCTGGAGCTAGTTACTTATCTTCTCCATGCCTCAGTTTCTCCATCTGCAAAAGAAGAATTCAATATCTGTTCTTTTTTTCCAAGGAAAACCTGTATCCTCATTCTCAAGAATTTCCAGTGGCTGCCCATCTACCTCCACATCAAACAAAAACTCCTCAACATCTGTTTTAAAGTACTCAATCTGCTAGCCCCATTCTATCTCACCTCGCTAATCTCCTACTATTGCCCAGCTGGAAACTACTTCTCTAGTACTACCAGCTCACTCACTGTTCCCCATCTCAGCTGTCTCTCCGCTGACCCCTTTTCTACATCTTCCCCCAAGCCAGTAACTCCCTCCCCCTCCAGTTATACCAGACCACCGCTCTCTCAAACTTCAAAGCACTGTCAGGGTCACTTCTCCTCCAAGAGGCCTTCCCTGATTAATCCCTTTGTCCCCAGCTTAACTCTCCCTTCTGCATTATCTATGCACTTGGATACATGACCTATGGGCATTTGATAATCACCCCACCCCTAACTCCACAACATTTATGTGCACATCCTTAAATTATATATTATAAATTTTTTATTTATATTCATGTCTGCCCCCACCTCCAGACTGTAAGCCCGTTATGTGCACGTAAAATGTCCACTAATTCTGTTGTACTGAACAGTGCTCAGCACATAGCACTCAATAAATACCATTGATGGATTGACTGATTGCTCTCCTTTCTCCTTTCTCCTTTTAGACTGTGAGCCCACTGTTGGGTAGGGACTGTCTCTATGTGTTGCCAACTAGTACTTCCCAAGCGCTTAGTACAGTGCTCTGCACACAGTAAGCACTCAATAAATACGATTGACGATGATAATAAGCCTGTGAACCCATGTGGGGCAAGGACTATGTCTGACCAGATTGCCCTGCACCTTCTTTAGCACTTAGTAGAGTGCTTGGCATATAGCAAGCTCTTTAAAAAATACCATTACAATAACAATAATCATAATTATGATGATTATTTTTCCAGTTTCACAAAATCTGCTCAGGTGTACATTTTCTGAAGGAACATAACACAAAATAGGCTTCCTTATTTGTTTCATTACCCATTGGAAAAATTGTATAACCGGCCTTTTTGATGCTCCAGCTATTTTGGCCTATTGAACTCCCTTGAAGAATTCTTCCACCAAGCTGGATGATCAGAATCTGTCTTAAGTTCTGTGCTGTTGAAAAAGTCAAGTGGGATCCAGTTCTCCTGGAACCTTCATTAATCCTCCACCACTCCCAGATGATTACTCTCCCCACCTTCAAAGCCTTATTAAAATCACATCTCCTCCAAGAGGCCTTCCCTGACTAAGCCCACACATCCCTACTCCTTCACCCTTCTACATCACCCTCACACTTGGAATTGTTCTTCAGATAGTAAGCACTCAATAAATATGATTGATGGATGGCTAAGGCAATTGAATGATACAATTTTCCATGAAGGGAAACTTTTTCAATTATTTCTCACTTCTATTTTGGAAATTGTCCATTTCATGTGAATCATATTATCAGAGTACTAATAAGAGTGTAACAAATTAAGGGTAAATGAAGAAAGTAGAAATGGAATGCAGCTCATTGTAAATGTGCTTTTTACATTTTTCGGAGGATGATATTTGGGGATTTGGATGGATTTCACTTCTCTTAGGCTATTTGAATTTCCCTCATTTTTTCAAAGACCCCTTGAACTAATAAAACAAGCAGCAGATCTCATTTCATTTTGGCCAGGGGCTAGAGAACACTTACGTTGTCTTTTCCACTGCCTTTTAAACTGTCTAGATTCTTCATTTTTAATGCACTTTTAAATGCACAGTCCCCCTGTGTGAGGTCCCTAGATGCTCATATGGTAAGTAAAACTGGAATAAAATGACTCAGGAAAATTGTGAAATGTCAGAAGCAACACTATAGATCTTCCTTAGAGGTTTCAGACAATGTTATAGCAGGTAGCATAAAGAGGTTGCCACAATAAAAAGGGAATAAACCTCAAGGTAGTGACAAAGGGAGACTTTTTAAGCAGTTTAGTTCTGAGGTTATTCTAAATTGTTTGTTTCCTTGTCATTGTCATTAATTGATCTTGCTCTCCTTGAACATCAATATTTATTTACATCAACTTCTATTTCCCCCTCTAAACTATAAAGTCAGCGGAGAAGCAGCGTGGCTTAGTGGAAAGAGCCCAGGCTTGGGAATCAGAGGTCATTCATTTATTCATCCAGTTGTATTCACTGAGTGCTTACTGTGTGCAGAGCATTGTACTAAGCGCTTGGGAAGTACAAGTCGGCAACATATAGAGACAGACCTTACCCCAAAACAGGCTTACAGTCTAGAAGAAGGAGACAAAAAAAATGTAGACAGGCGTCGAAATCATCAGAATAAATAGAATTATTGCTACATTACATCATTAACAAAATAAATAGAATAGCAAATATGTACAAGTAAAATAGAGTAATAAATCTGTACAAATATATGCTAGTGCTGTGGGGAGGGGAAGGAGGTAGGGAAGAGGGGGGATGGGGAGGAGGAGAGGAAAAAGGGGGCTCAGCCTGGGAAGGAGTGGGTTCTAATCCCGACTCCACCACTTGTCAGCTGTGTGACTTTGGGCAAGTCACTTAACTTCTCTGTGCCTCAGTTCCCTCATCTGTAAAATGGGGATCAAGACTGTGAGCCCCAATGTGGGACAACCTGATAACCTTATGTCTATCCCAGCACTTAGAACAGTGCTTGACACATAGCGCTTAACAAATACCATCATTAGTATTGCTATTATTGTGGCAGGGAATGTGTCCATCAACTTTGTTGAATTCTTCTCTCCCAGGACTTAGTACAGTGCTCTGCCCAGTAGGTGATCAGTAAATGCCACTGATTGATAAAATTTGAATAATGTTTTGTATGATTGTCAGTTGAAAAGAATATAAAGGGAGAGAATGATATTTTTCTGAGACCTTCTCCTTGCTTGATTTATGTCTAATCAGACTAAAGAAGTAGCATGGCTTAGTGGATAGGACACGGGCCTTTGAGTCAGAAGAACGTGAGTTCTTAACTTCCCTGGGCCTCAGTAACCTCATCTGTAAAATGGGGATAAAGAGTGTGAGCCCCATGTGGGACAAGAACTGTGTCCAACCTGCTTGACTTTTATCTACCCAGTGCTTAGAACAGTGCTTGGCACACAGTAAGCACTTAGCAAGTACCGTAATTGTTATCATCATTATTCTAGGCTCTGGACTGCTATAGGGTGCCCAGTGGAAGCTCTCATGGATAGCAGTCATTGATATTCACGATGCCAAGGGTACCCCTACAGGCACACCCTTTTGGCATTATAGGTCTCATGGTGCTGTGGCCAAGGTGGCAAAGGCCATCCAAGTCTAGAGTGCTTCTCCAGGGTGATCCCTGCCCTCTTCTCTCCCACACTTTGCAGGTCCCATTAAGCCACTTCTGATCTATAATAATAATAATGGCACTTATTAAGTGCTTACTATGTGCAAACCCAACTGGATTACTGCAACAGCCTCCTCTCTGATCTCCCATCCTCCTGTCTCTCCCCACTTCACTCTATACTTCATGCCGCTGTCCGTATCGTCTTTGTGCAGAAATGCTCTGGGCATGTTACTCCCCTCCTCAAAAATCTCCAGTGGCTACCAATCAACCTACACATCAGGCAGAAACTCCTCGCTCTCGGCTTCAAGGCTTTCCATCCCCTCGCCCCCTCCTACCTCACCTCCCTTCTCTCTTTCTACAGCCCAGCCCACACCCTCCGCTCCTCTGCCACTAACCTCCTCACCGTGCCTCGTTCTCACCTGTCCTGCCATCGACCCCCGGCCCACGTCCTCCCCCTGGCCTGGAATGCCCTCCCTCTGCCCATCCGCCAAGCTAGCTCTCTTCCTCCCTTCAAAGCCCTACTGAGAGCTCACCTCCTCCAGGAGGCCTTCCCAGACTGAGCCCCCCTTCCTCTCCCCCTCCTCCCCGTCCCCATCCCCCTGCCTTACCTCCTTCCCCTCCCCACAGCACCTGTATATGTGTATATATGTTGGTACATATTTATTACTCTATTTATTTTACTTGTACATATTTATTCTATTTATTTTATTTTCTTAATATGTTTTGTTTCGTTGTCTGTCTCCCCCTCTTGGACTGTGAGCCTGCTGTTGGGTAGGGACCGTCTCTGTATGTTGCCAACTTGTACTTCCCAAGCGCTTAGTACAGTGCTCTGCACACAGTAAGCGCTCAATAAATATGATTGAATGAATGAATGACAGCACTGAAACTGGGAGTCAGGTGTCAGAACTTAGAACAGCGCTTGGCACATAGTAAGTGCTTAACAAGTATCATCATTAATATTATTACAGCACAGGAAGACCAAGATGCTCAAATAGAGTTGTCAGTCATAAACCCGTCTGTTCTGTGCATATACCAGACAAGAGGCAGGCCAGCTGAAATTTGGACTGACCAGCATTAAACCGGAAAAATGACCATTCTACCAAGTGCTCATTTTTGTGACTTTGGAGCCTCTAGAAGCACATACACCAGTAATATATATTTGGTGTTAATCACCATGTATAAACTATTTCAGAGTTCAGTGCTCCTCATAAGAAGAAAGATTCAGTTACAGTGTAATTTAATTAAAGCTTTATTTGGTTTGCTTAACACATTTGTTTTCTTCACACTTTGAACCTCATATAAGTGTGTGTGTATAAGTATGTACATATTCATTCGATTGTATTGATTGAGTGCTTACTGTGTGCAGAGCACTGTACTAAGTGCTTGGGAAGTTCAAGTCGGCAGCATACAGAGATGGTCCTTACCCAACAACGGGCTCACCGTCTATTATACGCATTATATGTATATTTAAACTTTGGACAATTTAATAATATATTTGGTCAGGCTCTTGATCAGAATTAATCTTTTTCCATTAAGGTGCATGTGTGGATTTTGTTCTAAAATATGAATCTAGGGTGTGGTCATTGATGTTTTAACATTCTGCACTTAAGTGTATGTGTGTTACTTTGTCACATGATCAAAATGGAGCTCAAGAGGATAAAAAAGAGGGTGCTATTCTCTTACCTTCCCTTGCTCTTATTTAGAACTGTGATCTGACTAACAAAGGAACTCTGAAAGGTGTCCTGTCTTCTTCTCCGTAGCACATTGACTGATTTTATATACAGAAAATAGCCTGGTTTTGTTTCCCTCTCATCTTTGGGGATGAGTGTGAAGATCCTCCTTTATAAAAGATCCTTTGTAACTGTAAAGGGCTCTTGCTCTGGGTCCTGTGAATGCAGGCAGAGCTGATGTAGCAAGAGAAAATAAGCAGGTGATCTCATGCCACTAACTAAAATGTATATTGTCCTCTCTAGCAGTAAACTCTGGGGAGGGAAGGCAGACTGATTTAGTCACAAAAGGGTCTTCTTCTTTATAATCCTTTCTCCCCCTTCTTACACATTCACCTCTCCTCTTTATATTCGACAGTATATTCCAAGCCTCCAGTAAGACCATTTCCACCCAGCAGCGCCAGCACCCCAAGTCTAGCTTCTTCCCTTCTGCCACCCCATCCCTTCCCGGGAACAGAATGAGCCTCTGGGTTTGAGTTCAGGAAGAACAGGCTCTAGAAGAGTGGGAGTCTTTAAGGATTTAGAGAAGCAGCGTGGCTCAGTGGAAAGAGCACGGGCTTTGGAGTCAGAGGTCATGCGTTCAAATCCCGGCTCCACCACAAGTCTGCTGTGTGACCTTGGGCAAGTCACTTAGCTTCTCTGAGCCTGTTACCTCATTTGTAAAAATGGGGATTAAGACTGTGAGCCCAACGTGGGACAACTTGATCACATTGTACCCCCCCAACGCTTAGAACAGTGCTTTGCACATAGTAAGTGCTTAACAAATGCCATTATTATTATTATTATTATTATTTCCTCCAGGCAAAGGGGTGCCTGGGGCACACCTTTCTTCTCTGCCCGCGTAGGAGACACTGAGCAGGGGACCAGCAGGATTGAGCCCTGGCTCAGCATCTCTTCTTGGAGGGGCAGGAGGGGCAGTGAGGTCCCTGCCTTGGCCCTTCCCTGGGAGCATGCTGTGTCCGTGGGAGTCTGGGGGGTGGCACACTATGTACGCCCGACCAGGCTGGGGACCGAGGAGGCTCAGCCGAGAAGGTGAGCGAGGGCAGGACACTATTTTTGGCACTTCTCCAGGATTGCTTCAAGGAAGTGCCCAGGGGCAGTCCTTGCCCCTTTGGTTTTCGGGTCAAACTGCTGAGGATTTAGATCATGAGGAAATTTACTTTCACCCAGGGTGTCCTCTCTGAATCCCATCCACCCCTACACTTCTTTTCTTTTTAATGGTTTTTGTTAAGCACTTACTATGTGCCGGGTACTGTACTAAGTACTGGGGTAGATACAAGCTCATCAGGTTGGACAGATCATTTAATCCTATTTGTTCTGATGATTTTGACACCTGTCTACATGCTTTATTTTGTTGTCTGTCTCTCCCTTCTAGACTGTGAACCCGTTGTT
The DNA here is from genome assembly GCF_015852505.1 of Tachyglossus aculeatus. NCBI lineage: Eukaryota > Metazoa > Chordata > Mammalia > Monotremata > Tachyglossidae > Tachyglossus > Tachyglossus aculeatus. The sequence goes on from NC_052066.1 coordinate 86,224,509, forward strand.
GGATAGGGGCCATCTCTATATGTTGCCGACTTGCACTTCCCAAGCACTTAGTACAGTCCTCTGCCCACAGTAAGCACTCAATAAATACAACTGAATGAATGAATACAGTATTGCCTTACCATAGAGACATAACTTCCATAAAGAAGCAGCATGGTCTAGTGGGTAGAGCATGGACCTAAGAGTCAGAAGGACCTGGGTTCTAATTCTGGCTCTGCCATTTATCGGCTGTGCGACCTTGGGCGAGTCACTTCTTCTCTTCTCTGTCTCAGTTCCCTGTAAAGTGGGGATTAAGACTTTGAGTGCCATACGAAACACTCGAAGTATCCAAACTGATTTGCTTATGTGCACCCCAGAGTTTAGTACAGTGCTTGGCAATAGTAAGCACTTAACAAATACCTCAGTATAATGCTTCAGAACTTAATTTTTCGTTCTTTATGAAATAAATCCCCACATTTCACTTACTTGATCCCAGATGGATTTCTCTATATCAAACAAAATCAAAACTATACACTCATTAGCACTGCTCAAGTGATTTTTTTAATAAAATCATTTTGCATAAGACAGGACATTGAACAAAAGGCACAGAGCAAAACATTTTGTCACCAACTTCTATGTCCTCAGTCTGCTCTTGGAAAAAGATAAAAACCTTGTTTGGGATTTGAATGGTAAGATAGTGTTTCTCCTATCATAGCCCTTTTTGACCTGCCTTTCTCCAATCGACTTCTACCTGAAAATAAATGTAACATTTTCCTTTGAAGATCAGGACACTTTTGCTCAGTGATACTAAAGTGAAGATAATTATGGCTGAACCGCAGAGCAGAGGAGGCGCTGGATTTCGGTTTTAAATGAAAAATGGGGTTATCGCATCACACTCAGCTTTGGCTCAGAAATGCGTTGACCGATTTCACTCCCTTCTGTGGAATTTGAAGCACCCATTCATTCATTCATTCATTCATTTAATCGTATTTATTGAGCGCTTACTGTGTGCAGAGCACTTTACTAAGCACTTGAGAAGTACAAGTTGGCAACACATAGAGACGGTCCCTAACCAACAGCGGGCTCACAGTCTAGAAGGGGGAGACAGACAACAAAACAAAACATATTAACAAAATAAAATAAATAGAATAAATATGTACAAGTAAAATAAATAGAGTAATAAATATGTACAAACATATATATGTATATACGGGTGCTGTGGGGAGGGGAAGGAAGTAAGGCGGGGGGGATCTTCTTTGGTGAGAGTGTATACATTAGAAACTGGATGTGGAAACGAATGTCCTAGTCCTTGTCCACACACTTTCTACTATGAAAAAGATGCGGTGTGAAATACATATTTTGGGTAAGAGAATATTACATAGGGTTTTATCCTTTAGCCTCTGTATATAGCCTTTGGGTATGTTCTGTTGAATTAAATGCTCTCCTAACCGGCCTATCAGGAAGTATAGCATTGCTCATTTCTGAAGTCTCTAAAGTGCTCTGCTTTTCTTATTATCCTGCACAGTTTTTCATCTATTCTTCCCCAAAGCATTTTATTCTGATTCACACTCTAGCCATGCCCCCTCTATCTCTTTGTCTCCCTCTCTTTCTTTCTTCTTCCCTCCCTTGTTCAATTCTCTTTCAACCTAATCATCAGATAAGCCTGTACCTTTATGAATTCTTAAAGTGGCGTTTGCCCAAAAAGAAATAATGGTAGTAACTACATAAGCCCCCTCTCAGGATCGCACCTGGAGTGTTTCCACTCCTCTACCAGTCTCGGCTAAGGGAGGGAGAGTCAAGCAGAGGCCTCAAGTCGAGGCCTGTCCATTCCATTCTTAACTTGGGCATTGGCTAGCGAGAGGAAGGCAATCTGCTACAAGTCAAAACTCCCCTGTGCTGGGCAGCAGTGGCACGGGAGAGAGTCGAGGGCAGAGATTCAAGCTGACTGCGCCGAAGGAGGCAACAGTAAACCACTTCCGCATTGTTACCAAGAAAACTCTGTGGATACACTACCAGACTGATTGCAGATGGAGAGCGAGGTGTTCTGGGAGAGATGTGTCTGTGGTGGTGCTATGGGTCGGAAACGACTCGATGGCATAAGACAAGACAAGCTACATAAGCAAAGTGAAGTGGATAATCGAGGTACATCTTTGGATTTTGAGTAAAATCTACTCCTGGATCACCAAAACACTGAAGCAGTGTGGCTAGAAACCCCACTCTTTGGTCCATGAGAATTTCAAGGGTTGCAGACCTTTCTCCTGACCTCATTGCCTACTGTCGTAGTGCCCATGAGCCTTAATAATAATGGCATTTATTAAGCGCTTACTATGTGCAAAGCACTGTTCTAAGCGCTGGGGAGGTTACAAGATCAGGTTGTCCCACGGGGGCTCACAGTCTTAATCCCCATCTTACAGATGAGGGAACTGAGGCACAGAGAAGTTAAGTGACTTGCCCAAAGTCACACAGCTGACAATTGTTGGAGCTGGGATTCGAATCCATGACCTCCGACTCCAAAGTCTGGGCTCTTTCCACTGAGCCACCCTGCTTCTCTCAGGGAGCCTTGTGCCCAGAACGGGAGCCGGAAGCAGAAAGTGAGGCCGGCACTCTCTGCTACCATTCATTCATTCATTCAATCCTATTTATTGACTGCTTAATGTGTGCTATACTACATTGTACTAAGCATGTGGGAGAGTGCAATACAATAAAAAGCAGTAACGTTTCCTGTCCACAGTGAGTTTACAATCTGGAAGGGGAGAGGCAGACATTAATATAAATACTTGCAGATATACATATGAGTGCTGTGGGATTGGGAGGGGGGAAGACCAAAGAGAGAAGGCAGGGTGACATAGGAGGGAGTGGGCAAAGAGGAAAAGGTGGTTAGTCACGGAAGGCCTCTTGGAGAAGATGTGGCTTCAATAAGGGTTTGAAGGAAGTGGGTGGAGGATGGAGTAATTGCCAGATTTTAGAAGGGAGGGAGTTCCAGAGGCAGGATGTGGGTGAGGTGTCCAGTGTCTTCACCTCCCTCACTCCCCAACATCCAGCAAGACCACCTGCTATTGGTGAACACAAGTTTTCCCCTTTCCCAGACTTCCAACTTGTTCCCCACACCTGTTTTCCGTGGTGATTTTTTCTCCTTTCCCTAGATTTTAAACTGATTGAGGGCAAGGAATGTCTTCATAGACTTTGCTTTTTAGTATATTCCTCAGTGCCTTTTGTATATTCCCTCATTTATGTGTTTATACTAATTTTTCCCCCCTCTAGACTCTGCGCTTCTTGTAGGTGGGCAGTGTGTCTACCAACTTTGTGTGCTCTGCTCTGCAGATAGTAAGCAAGCAGTAAATATGTCTGAGTCAATCTATCAACTGATCATTGTGCTGATTGTGTGCAGGGCACTATACCCAATCACTGTGCTTATTGTGTGCAGGGCAGTGTACTAAGTAATTAGGAGAATACAACACAGCAATATAACACAAATATTCCCTGTCAACAGTGAGCTTGCAATCTAGAAGGGGAAACAGATATAAACATAAATCAATAAATTATGTTTATATACGTAAGTGCTGTTGGGCTGGTGTGGGGATGGTGAATAAAGAGAGCAAGTCAGGGTGATGCAGAAGGGAATCAGGAAAAAAGGAAATTGAGGGCTTAGTCTAGAAAGGCCTCTTGGAGGAGAAGTGCCTTCAATAAGGCTTTGAAGGTAGGGAGAGTGATTATCTGTCAGATATGAAAACAAAGGGCATTCCAGGCAAGAGGCAGGACGTAGGTGAGACGTTGATGGCAGAATAGACAATATTAGGTACAATGAGTAGGTTGGTATTAGAGGAGCAAAGAATTTGGGCTGGGTTGTTGTAGGAGAGTAGTGAGGTGAGGTATGAGAGGGGACAAAGGGATTTAGTGCTTTAAGACAGATAAGAGTTTCTATTTGATGCAGAGGTGGATGGACAACCACTGGAGGTTCTTGAAGAATTGGGAAACATGGACTGAACATTTTTGTAGGAAAAAAATGATACAGCAGAAGAGTAAAGTATGGACTTGAGTGTGGAGAGACAGGATGCCAGGAGATCAGCAAGGTGGCTGATTCATTAATCAAGGTGGGTTAGGATAAATCCTTGGATTAATTTGGTAGTTTGGATAGAGAGGAAAGGACAGATTTTAGGGATGTCGTGAAGGTTAAACTGACAAAATTTAATGATGGATTGAATATATGGGTTGATTGAGAGAAAGGAGTCAGGGAGACTGCCAAGTTTATGGGCTTGCGAAACAGGAAGGATGGTGGTGCTGCCTACAGTGATGGGAAAGTCAGGAGGAGGAGGACAAAATTTGTGTGAGAAGATAAGGAGTTCTGTTTTGGAAATGTTAAGTTTGAGATGATGGCAGGGCATCGAGTAGAGATGTCTTGACTGCAGGGAGGAAATATGAGACTGTAGAGAGGGAGATGTATCAGGGCTGGACATGTAGAATTAGGAATCGCCTGCAAAGAGTCGGTAGTTGAAGTCATGGGAGTCAGTGAGTTCTACTAGTGAGTGGATGTAGATGGAGAATAGAAGGGGACCCAGATCTAAACCCTGATGGACACATGCCTTTAGGGGATAAGAGGCAAAGGTGGAGTCCATGAAAGAGATTGAGAATGAGCGGCCAGAGAGATAGGAGAACCAGAAGAGGACTGTTTTGATGAAACTGAAGTAGGCATGATCAACTCTTCTTCCCAATTTGTCCTAAAGAATAGAGCATGGGCTTGGGAGTCAGGAGGACCTGGGTTCTAGTTCTGCACTACTTGTGTGCTCTGTGACCTTGGGCAAGTCACATCTCTTCTCTGTGCCTCAGTTCATCATCAATCGTATTGAGCGCTTACTGTGTGCAGAGCACTGTACTAAGCGCTTGGGAAGTACAAGTTGGCAACATATACAGTCCCTACCCAATAGTGGGCTCACAGTCTAAAAGGGGGAGACAGAACAAAACCAAACATATGGCAACGTGTAGAGACAGTCCCTACCCAGCAGTGGGCTCACAGTCCCTCATCCCTTACAGGCCGTGAAGGAAAGTTAATAATAATAATAATAATAATGGTACTTGTTGAGAGTCAGAATAATGGGAGTCAGAGGTCATGGGTTCAAATTCCGGCTCCACCAATTGTCAGCTGTGTGACACTGGGCAAGTCACTTAACTTCTCTGGGCCTCAGTTGCCTCATCTGTAAAATTAATTCGTTCAATCGTATTTATTGAGCACTTACTGTGTGCAGAGCACTGTACTGAGCACTTGGGAAGTACAAGTTGGCAACATATAGAGACAGTCCCTACCCAACAGTCGGCTCACAGTCCAGAAGGGGGTTGGAGATTAAGACTCAGTTACATCATCTGTTAAATAGGGATTAAAATTATGAGCCTCATGTGGGGCAGGGATTATGTCCAACCTGATTAACTTGTGTCTACCCCAGCACTTAGAACAGTGCTTGTCCGTAGTTCAGCATTTAACAAATACCATCATTATTATTATCGTAATTACTATTCCCATTGTCACTGTTGTCAGTAAAGGGGAGACACCCAAGCTCAGGGAACAAAAATAATGTTTACAGCCTACTTGTAGTCAGATTTTTGCAGTATAAAACTATCTGGGAGCAAGCTAGACATATTGGGAAGCGCAGTACATCTTCCAGAATAGTAATTACTGCTACAGGGCATTGTAAGTTACTCAAGTGGCCATCTGCTTCATTTTCTATGAAGAAAATATGGCTCTTGGTTATTTACAGAAACCTGGCCACATTCCTAATCTAAAGCTTGCAGGTTCATCACCAGATGGGTCTTTCCTACCTCATCAACCATGTGCGACTATACCTCTAACTACAATCCCTGAGTCAGTGAGGCAAACTCCCTCACCATCCTTAGCTTATGTCCCTTACTCCATCCACCTGCCACCTACCTAACATTCTGTATACCTCCTAGTCCCTTCTCTCTTCTGTTCAGGATACATGTTTGTAGGTAATAATGTTGAACAATCAACCTAAAAAGCACTTTGTCCTCTTTCTCTCTCCTATTTTTTAATGCTATTCGTCAAATGCTTACTATGTGTTAAATACTGTATTAAGCCCTGGAGTAGGTTTACTTTAATCTGGTTGGACACAGTCCATTTTCCACGTGGTGTTCACAGTCTTACAGTCCCTTATGGATGAGGCAACTGAGGCACAGAAAAGTTATGTAATTTGCCCAAGGTCTCATAGCTGACAAGAGGTGGAGCTGGGATCAGAATCCTATCCCTTCTGGCTCCCAAGCCCATGCTCTTTTCACTAGGCCATGCTGCTTCTCATTTCTGTCTAGTCCCATTTTTCACTACAGCTGAAACAAGCTCCTAAAGTTTTTGCTGTTTGGTAACTATGGTTCTTCAGCCAAAGCTCTGTGATTTCATGTATTTCCCGTCCCATAAATAATGATCCCTTTTTTAAATTTCTCCTATTTGTATTCATTTCATTTTGGAAGAAAAGATACAGGTTGGGCTTGCCTAATAATAATTGAGGATAGTAAGTAGAATTCTCTGGACTGTGTCTGTACAAAATCACAGTCATATTAGTTTCTGACACCTTTGCCCACACAACCCATTATCTTGGACTTTCACACATTTCAGAGTAAGTAGAACCTAGCTCAGCAGCTGTGAAAACCCTAGGTTGTCCCAAGGTAACCTTTTGAGAAGTGCCATTAAAACCAAAGTTGAAGAGTGTTTATTTTTGTGGGTTTTTAGATTGTTCTACTAATGCAATTCTGCTTTGAAAATGGAACCTTGGAAACATTCACTCGTGCTCCACTGAGTTTTCAGTTGTCCTGAATAAAGTCAGTCTTTCATCACTAAGATCAGAGCTGCAAACTTTCGTCACCTTCATTGCAACGTTTGATGAAATTTGTCATTGTTGTTTGTGGGTGTTTTTAGGCATTTCAGGCATTCTTAGCTGAAAGTGAAAATGGGTGGGAAATTAAAATTCAACTCTAAACTCTTCTCCAGAGGCACTGATTCTTGTCTCAAGTGCAGAACTTGTTTTAAATAAATCTGAGTCTAAAAAGGCAGGCAATATTAAATTGCATGATTAAGCTCGTCTCTAGAATGTAAGCTCATTGTGGACAGGAAAAGTGTCTGCCAACTCTGTTATATTACACTCTCCTATTCATTTGGTTGTCCATTCATTCAATCTTATGTGTAGACACTGTAATAAGCACTTAGGAAAGTACAATACAGTAATGAACAGCACATTCCCTATACAAAATGAGTTTACAGTTTAGCAGTTAGTACGCTGTTCTGCTCATAGTAAACACTCAATAAATATAACCGACCGATGTTTAAAATAACAAAATACCCTCCCCCTCCATGCAAGTATCCATCTTTCTTTTACAGCTTCCCCTTCTGAGTGGCAGTAATCCAATATTAAATCTTTCCTTCCCTCAAAGCCATAAGAAAGCATCCAACCCAACCCCTTCTCCCCAGGTTCCCCAGTCAAAAAGCTTTCTAAGATATCTAAGATCCTTCCAGGTCTTTCCTGGCAGTACCTAGTTAATCCGGTTGGTACCTTACTCCCAAAGGAGAATCTGGGACTTGAGCCAAAATTAATATTCTAAATTCCAGCACATGCCATATTTACACACCCAATTAGCCTGGCCACTGGTTGGCATGCTTTTGGTAGCACTGAAACAAAGGTGGGGCTTTTACATGGGGTTATGTAAGAGTTAGATGGAGTGATATAAGGAGCAGTTGAAAGAGGAGAATCAGTCAGTAATACTTAGGCTGTGAGCCCCATGTAGGATAGGGGCTGTTCCCTACCTAATTGACTTGTACTTACCCCAGTAATGCATCTTCCTCCTCGCTAACCTCCCTTCCTCTTGTCTCTCCCGACTCCAGTGCTTCTAGAGGAGCAGCGTGGCTCAGTGGAAAGAGCACAGGCTTGGGAGTCAGAGGGCATGGGTTCTAATCCCGGATCTGCCACTTATCAGCTGTGCGACTTTAGGCAAGTCACTTCACTTCTCAGTGCCTCAGTTACCTCATCTGTAAAATGGGGTTTAAGGCTGTGAGCCCCACGTGGGACAACCTGATCACCTTGTATACCCCCAGCGCTTAGAACAGTGCTTTATGCATAGTAAGTGCTTAACAAAGTAAGCAATTAACAAAATGCTTCTGTCCTGTCCTGCCGTCACCCTTGGCCCACATCGTCCCCCTGGCCTGGAATGCCCTCCCTCTGCCCATCTGCCAAGCTAGCTCTCTTCCTCCCTTCAAAGCCCTTCTGAGAGCTCACCACCTCCAAGAGGCCTTCCCAGACTGAGCCCCCTCCTTCCTCTCCTCTTCCTCATCCCCGCCCTACCTCCTTCCCCTCCCCGCAGCACCTGTATATATGTTTGTACAGATTTATTACTCTATTTATTTTACTTGTACATAGTTACTATTCCATTTATTTTGTTAATGATATGCATTTAGCATGAATTCTATTTGTTCTGACAACTTGACACCTGTCCACATATTCTGTTTTGTTGTCTGTCTCCCCCTTCTAGACTGTGAGCCCATTGTTGGGTAGGGACCGTCTCTCTATGTTGCCAACTTGTACTTCCCAAGTGCTTACTACAGTGCTCTGAACACAGTAAGTGCTCAGTAAATACGATAGAAGAATGAAATGAACAAATGCCATCATTATCATTATTATTATGTCACTCAGTTGCCTATATCATTTTTCTAAAAAAACCCCTGCTCAGTCCAAGTTTTTTCTCAACGGTTGTCCACTCACATCCTCATCAAACAAAAAATCCTTACCACTGGCTTTAAGGGCCTCAGTGAGCTCTTTCCTCCTTGTACCTCACCGTGGTGATCACTTACTACATCCCAGTCCACACACTTCACTCCTTTAATACCAACTTACTTGCTCTACCTTGATCTTACCTTGCTGCTTACCTTGGGGAAGCAGCGTGGCTCAATGGAAAGAGCACAGGCTTTGGAGTCAGAGGTTAAGGGTTCAAATCCCAGCTCTGCCAATTGTCAGCTGTGTGACTTTGGGCAAGTCACTTAACTTTTCTGGGCCTCAGTTACCTCATTTGTAAAATAGGGATTAAGACTGTGAGCCCCCCTGTGGGACAGCTTGGTCACTTTGTAATCCCTCCACTGCTTAGAACAGTGCTTTGCACATAGTAAACGCTTAATAAATGCCATCATTATTATTATTATAATCTCATCTTTCTTGCCACTGACCCCTTGCCTATATCCTCCGTCTGGCCTGACACTCTCTCCCCCTTCATTCTGACAGACCACCGTCCGCTTCGTTTTCAAAGCCCTGCTAAAATCATATATCCTGTAAGAGGCTTTCCCCGACTAAGCCTTCACTTCCCCTATTTGCCCTCCCTTTTGTGTCACACACATGAGTCTGAAGCCCCTAAGCACTTTGATTTTCACCCCAGCCTCACAGCCCTTACTTACATACCCATCTGTACTTTATTTGAATGTTTGCCTCCCCCTCTACTTTGCTAGCTCCCTGAAGGCAGGGATAGTGTCTCCCTCCTTTACTGCAGTGTACTCTCCCAAGTGCTTCATACAGTGCTCTGCACACAATAAGTGTTCAACAAATACCATTCATTGATTATTTCATGTATCTTAAAATGACAGCACAAATGCTGTTTAGTATAAAAGAATATTTGGCAAAAGAAACAGAATATGGAAATAAATGTATTTAGTCTAGGCCTGAGAGTCAGAAAGACCTGGGTTCTAATCCCGGCTCTGCTACTTTTCTGCTGTGTGACCTTCGGCAAGTCACTTCACTCCTCTGGGCATCAGTTCCCTCATTTGTAAAATGGGGATTAAGACTGTGAGCCCCATGTGGGACAGGGACTGTAGCTAATCTAATTATCTTGTATCTACCCCAGTGCTTAGAACAGTACATGGCACATAGTAAGCGCTTAACAGACACCATTATCATTGTCATCATCAACTGTGTTTGACACATAGTGCTTTAACAAAAAAAAAATAAAATGATATTTATTGAGTGCTTACTATGTGCAGAACCCTGTACTAAGCACTTCGGGGAGTACAATATAACAAAGTTGGTTGACACATTCCCTGCCCATAAGGAGATTAATGATAATAAGGAGATTCCCTGCACAGGAGATTGATGATGATGCTAGTAAGTTTGGTTTTGATCTCTGTCTCCCCCTTTTAGACTGTGAGCCCACTGTTGGGTAGGGACTGTCTCTATGTGATGCCAATTTGTACTTCCCAAGCGCTTAGTACAGTGCTCTGCACATAGTAAGCGCTCAATAAATACGATTGATTGATTGATTGATTGATTACAGTATAGAGGGGAGGAAGAGGAAGATAAGAGGGCAGTTGAACCTCCAGCCCAGAGCAGTAACTTTGGGTCATGATGACTTTTCAGGGAAAAAAAAAACAACCCTCAAAAATGTCATATTAATAAGCGTGAGCTAAAAGTCCATGAGCGTTTCGCGATGCAGTATCCACTGCAGCTGATTTCCTGGTGGGACTGCAATGCCTCAGGAGTGACCTTGTAAAAGAAGTGGCAAAATGCCTCGAAGAGAGAACATTAAAATGAAATGAACTAACAAACAACAACCAAAAAAGACTGAGAAGCAGCAATAAGGTTAGTGTGGGTGGGAGGTAGGATGAAGGATTCACTTTCACCTCACCCTGTTATACAAAGAATCCCTTGTCCAGATTGGGGGGAAGCTCAGTTTTATCCTTGTGGAGTAACGAGATACTGAAACAGATCGGAAGGCTGTGACTTTTGTTCTATGAGTCTTTGATACTGGGAAAGGAAATTGGGAAAAAAAAATCTGTGAAAAGCCCATTCACCTATTGGATAGATGTGATACTGCTCTCCCTTGGGATGATAGGATAATTAATTTGATGAAGTCCATAATGCCCACCTATCTAAAAAGTCCAATTTGGGGATTGAAAGAAACAGTTTGGTTTATTTTTTTTTTCATGTTCCTTGAGCAGCTTCAAGAGTACTAGCTAAAAAACTAGTAAAATTCCAATTTTCTAAATCCTGCACTATTACTATTACCTCTCCCTTTTCACCCTGTGGCACGTCTTCTTTAAATAAGAGAACAACCACTGGGCAAAGGAAGAGAGCTCTTTTACTGGAGGAGATGACTGTGTGCTGGCAATAGGGAAAAACCACACCTCCTCTCCTCCCTCAACAAAACAGTTGTTTGTCTCCTACCCTAAAGCGAGTGCTGCTCACTGATGGAGCACAATAGCAAAATAGATTCCCCTTTCCTGATTGCCTCGAGGCAAAGCAAATTAAAATTTGATAGAAGCCATGGTAATTTCATGGCTTTATAGCAAAACTGACTTCTTCACAAGTAAATAGATCACAAGGTCTGATATTCAATCAATCAATTAATCAACGGTATTTATTCATTGCTTACAGTGTTCAGAACATTATACCAAGTGTTTGGGAGATCACAATGCAACAGAGTGTGTAGACACATTCCTTGCTCACAAGAAGCTTACAGTTTAGAAGGGGAGACAGACAAGAATATACATAAATAACATATAGATCTGTACAAAAGTGCTATGGGGCAGAGGATGGAGTAAATATCAAGGGCCCAAAATTCAAAAGGTCCAGTTTCCATCACAGAGAAATCAGCGGGCAATTGCACTCAATTATGAAGTAGAATAGCACAACACCACCAATTTCTTCATCATTATCACCAGTGGTGTTTATTCAGTGCTTACTGTGTGCAGACCACTGTACTAAGTGCTTGGGAGAATTCAATACAACGGTTGATAGATACATTTCCTGCTCACAACAAGCTTATAGTCTAGAAAGAGACAGAAGCAGCATTGCCTTGCTGATAGAGCGTGGGCAGCCTGAGCATCAGAAGGACCTGAGTTCTAATCCTGGCTCCACTACATGCCTGCTGTGTGACCTGGGGCAAATCACTTAACTTCTCTTTGCCTTGATTATCTCATCTGTAAAATGGGGATTAAGACTCAGTTATCTCTTCTGTAAAATGGAGATTAAGACTTTGAGCCCAATGTAGGATAGGGACTATATCCCAGCCAATTACCTTGTACCTACCCCAGGACTTAGTATAGTGCTGTGGAGTTGAGGTTGGGGCAAATATCAAATGCTCAAAGGTCACATATTCAAGTGTATAAATGACACAGGCAGGAGAGGGAGCCTAGGAAATGAGTGCTTTATTGGAGAAGGCATCCTGGAGGAGAATTTAATAAGGCTTCAAGGGTACGGAGAGTAGTGATCTGGCAAATATGGGTATGGAGGAAGTTATGAGCTAGAGGAAGGATGTGCAAAAGCAGTTGGCATTGAGATAGATAAATTCAGGTTGACATGTAGATCATATTACATATAATCTCCCATTTGTTCATCCTGCTCTATATGAATTGCCAAAGTCAGTCAATCAATTAATTCACTCTTACTTACTGAGTACTTAGTGCTTACTTTGTGCTTACTATCTAAGGACGTTTCATACGAGAGGCAAGATGTGGGCAAGGGGTTGGGGGTGAGGTAGATTGAATTGAGGTAAAGTGAGTAGGTTGGTATTAGGGAATAAAAATGTGTGGACTGGTTAGAAGCAGGAAATCAGCAAGATAAGGGTGGTTGGGAGTGAGGTGATTGCTTCAAAGTTGATGGTAATGAGTTTTTGTTGGATGTGGAGGTGGACAGACAACCATTGGATGTTCTTGAGTGGGGAGACGTGGCCTGAATTTTTTTTTTTAGGAAAATGGTCTGGGCAGGGAATTGAAGAAAGCTGGAAGTGGGGAGAGAAGGGTGGTAGGGAGGTCTAAGGAGGCTGAAGTATCAGTTAAGGTGGAATATGCTAAGTGTATGGATCAGCATAATAGCAGGAGCAGTAGCAGTTAAGGGGAGATTTTAGCAACATGGGGATGGTAGAAACTATAGGATTTGATTATGTGTTATTGTGGGAGCGAAATGTCTATTAACTGTAATATTGCACTCTTCCAAGCACTTAGTTCAGTGCTCTGAACACAGGAAGTACTTAATAAATACCACTGATGATGATCATATTGAATATTTGGGTTGAATGAAAAAGATAATTGGAGAATAGTAACATGGTTACATGCTAGTGAGGCAGGGAGGATAGTGGTGTTGGGAAGTGATGGGAAGACGAGGGAAAAACAAGGTTTGTGTGGGAAGATGAAGAGGTCTGTTTTGAACGTGTTAAGTTTGAAGTGTCAGTGGGACACCCAGATAGAGAGATCCTGAAAGCAGGAGGAAATGAGAGATTGCAGAAAAGGAGAGAGGTCAGGGTGGGGTGGTAGATTTGGGAATCATCTGAGTAGAAATGGTAGTTGAAGCTGTGGGAACAAATGAGTTCTCTGAGGGAGTGGGTGAAGGTGGAGAATCATGATCATCATCATCAATCATATTTATTGAGCGCTTACTGTGTGCAGAGCACTGTACTAAGCGCTTGGGAAGTACAAATTGGCAATATATAGAGACAGTCCCTACCCAACAGTGGGCTCACAGTCTAAAAGAATAAAAGGGGACCCAGAACTGAGCCTTAATGGACTCCCATAGGTAGAGGGTGGGAATCAGAGGACGGGGTAAGGAATGGCTTAGTTATTATTATTGTACTAGTTAAATGTCTACTACATGCCAAATATTGTACTAAACACTGGGGAAGATACAAGATAATCAGGTTGGACACAGTTCCTGTATGCAGGAAGCCTATGGTCTAATTAGGAGGGAGTAGGATTTAATCCCTACTTTACACATGAGGGAAGTAATGCACAGAGAAGTTAAGTGATATCCAGAGGTCACACAAGTGGCAAATGTGGGATTAGAACTCAGGATCTTTGACACACAAGCCTGTGTTCTTTTCACTAGGCTGTGTGGCTTCTCTGTGTGATAAAAAGACTTCAGAAAGGTCCTGGGAAATCTCATTTCTAGGCCCTTTGAAGTTAGTATCATAGGTCTCTTTTATTAGGTAGATTTTCTTCAGATTTGCTAAAAAGGAATTTATCATGATTACAACTGTGGTCAGTACAATTGTTCCTCAGGTCAACATTGAGCGCAGTTGGGAGGACATATGTCATTGCATGATTTGATAAGGTGATGAATGAGGGGTGGGTGAGAGGGATGTAGAGTAGCTCATCAGCTGGGGTCGTGGCAGGTAATGGAGCATGAGAATGGGGTGGCACTTGTAACCTGCAATTGAAAAGAGCTTTCCTAAAATAATACTTTTTTGCCTAATGCTAATCATGTTTGGGACGTTGACAACACAACTTTCATTTGAAAAAGAGTCATTTCAATTGAAATCTACCTCCCCATCAGATGCCTATGGTGTGCTCGGCCATGAAAATGACTAATGCGATGTTACTGAAAAGAACAAGATGAAGCTGCTGTAATATGGTACATAATTTTCTCCTCTGTGTGGGCTGCGTTTTTCTCACTGTCAATAAACTCATTTAGAGCTTGAACATCCAAGACTTACTGGAACCACCATGAGGGTTTTTTTTTTTTGCATTTTGGTAATAGTAATAATAGTACTCATTCAGTTCTTATTATTTGCCAAGAACTGTACTAAGAGCTGAGTTAGATACAAATTAATCAGTTTGGACACAATCCCTGTCCCATATGGGGCTTACAATCTGAATAGGAGGGAGTAAGATTTAATCCCCATTTTACTGAGGTGACAGGGAAGTTAAGTGACTTGCCCAGAATCACACAGCAGACATGTGGCAGAGTCAAGATTACATGCCAGGGCCTCCCATGCTCTTTCCAGTAGACAACACTGATTTTGAAGGATATACCATTATTTGTGACAATTTTCTAAACGACGATCATTGTTTACTGGTCCATCTTCTGCTTCTGTCTCCCATCTGACCATTGGCTTTCCCTCATAATTTGAAGTTTGGCGTAATTGACAAGATAGTTATCATGTCCCCATGAGATGAATATCATGATTTGTGCTGGACACTGGATGGGTTAGGTATATGAAGGGAAGGAGTTTCTGTTCATTTCCTTCTGGTCCAAATGTTGATGGAGTACTTTTCGGCCGTGCTTCAGTTCCCTCATCTGTAAAATGGGGATTAAGGCTGTGAGCTCCATGAGGGACATGGACTGTGTCCAACCTAACTAGGCTTTATCCACCCCAATGCTTCGTACAGTGCCTCAAACAGAGTAAGCACTTAACAGTACAATAAAAAACAAAAAGCAAGTCTATTCTGTGCCACTAATTTGGTCTGGAGGCAGGCAAGTAATACTAACAGCTATAATTCTATATTCTATAATGATTAAACGTGTGGATGGACAGTGAAACTTCTTGAGGAGGATGATGATTCCCTAAGCAATCTCCTGTCTTAATAAACTATTAAGGGTGTGTTATAGGTTCACTACTGCTTTGGAATGGGTCAAACTTCAGGCGTGTTCTTGCAGAGAAGAAAATTGCTTTAATTAGACCATATCTAATCAATCAATCAATCGTATTTATTGAGCACTTACTATGTGCAGAGCACTGTACTAAGTGCTTGGGAAGTACAAATTGGCAACACATAGAGACAGTCCCTACCCAACAGTGGGCTCACAGTCTAAAAGGGGGAGACAGAGAACAGAACCAAACATACCGACAAAATAAAATAAATAGGATAGAAATGTACAAGTAAAATAAATAAATAAATAAATAAATAAATAAATAGAGTAATAAATATGTACAACCATGTATACATATATACCGGTGCTGTGGGGAAGGGAAGGAGGTAAGATGGGGGGATGGAGAGGGGGACGAGGGGGAGAGGAAGGAAGGGGCTCAGTCTGGGAAGGCCTCCTGGAGGAGGTGAGCTCTCAGCAGGGCCTTGAAGGGAGGAAGAGAGCTAGCTTGGCGGAGGGGCAGAGGGAGGGCATTCCAGGCCCGGGGGATGACGTGGGCCGGGGGTCGATGGCGGGACAGGCGAGAACAAGGTACAGTGAGGAGATTAGCGGTAGAGGAGCGGAGGGTGCGGGCTGGGCAGTAGAAGGAGAGAAGGGAGGTGAGGTAGGAGGGGGCGAGGGGATGGACAGCCTTGAAGCCCAGGGTGAGGAGTTTCTGCCTGATGCGCAGATTGATTGGTAGCCACTGGAGATTTTTGAGGAGGGGAGTAATATGCCCAGAGCGTTTCTGGACAAAGATAATCCGGGCAGCAGCATGAAATATGGATTGAAGTGGAGAGAGACACGAGGATGGGAGATCAGAGAGAAGGCTGGTGCAGTAGTCCAGACGGGATAGGATGAGAGCTTGAATGAGCAGGGTAGCAGTTTGGTTGGAGAGGAAAGGGCGGATCTTGGCAATGTTGCGGAGCTGAGACTGGCAGGTTTTGGTGACGGCTTGGATGTGAGGGGTGAATGAGAGAGCGGAGTTGAGGATGACACCAAGGTTGCGGGCTTGTGAGACAGGAAGGATGGTAGTGCCGTCAACAGAGATGGGAAACTCAGGGAGAGGACAAGGTTTGGGAGGGAAGACAAGGAGCTCAGTCTTCGACATGTTGAGCTTTAGGTGGCGGGCGGACATCCAGATGGAGATGTCCTGAAAGCAGGAGGAGATGCGAACCTGGAGGGAGGGGGAGAGAGCAGGGGCAGAGATGTAGATCTGGGTGTCATCAGCGTAGAGATGATAGTTGAAGCTGTGGGAGCGAATGAGGTCACCAAGGGAGTGCGTGGAGATCGAGAACAGAAGGGGACCAAGCACTGAACCTTGGGGAACCCCCACAGTAAGAGGATGGGAGGGGGAGGAGGAGCCTGCAAAAGAGACTGAGAAAGAACGACCGGAGAGATAAGAGGAGAACCAGGAGAGTACGGAGTCTGTGAAGCCAAGGTCAGATAGCGTGTTGAGGAGAAGGGGGTGGTCCACAGTGTCAAAGGCAGCTGAGAGGTCGAGGAGGATTAGGACAGAATATGAGCCGTTGGATTTGTCAAGCAGGAGGTCATTGGTGACCTTTGAGAGTGCAGTTTCCGTGGAATGAAGGGGACGGAAGCCAGACTGGAGGGGGTCGAGGAGAGAGTTCTTGTTGAGGAATTCTAGGCAGCGCGTGTAAAAAACTCGTTCAAGGAGTTTGGAAAGGAATGGTAGGAGGGATATGGGACGATAACTAGAAGGTGAGGTGGGGTCAAGAGAGGGTTTTTTTAGGATGGGAGAGACATGGGCATGTTTGAAGGCAGAGGGGAAGGAACCAGTGGAGAGTGAGCGGTTGAAGATTTAAGTTAAGGAGGGGAGAAGGGATGGAGCGAGAGATTTCATAAGATGAGAGGGAATGGGGTCAGAAGCACAGGTGGCCGGAGTAGCACTTGAGAGGAGGGAGGAGAGTTCCTCTGAGGATACCGCTGGGAAGGATGGGAGAGTAGCAGAGAGTGTTGAGAGCCGGGGGGAAGAGACTTTGGGGAGGTCGGACCTGATGGATTGAATTTTGTTAATGAAGTAGGAGGCCAGATCGTTGGCCTATCTAAGCGTTTGCTATGTGCCATGCCCTTTACTAAATGGTGGGGTGGTTACAAGAAAATTGGATTGGACACAGTCCCTGTCCCACATGGGTCTCACAACCTCAATCCCCATTTTACAGATGAGGTAACTGACGCACAGATAAGTAAAGTGGCTTGCTCAAGGTCACACAGCAGACAAGTGGCGGAGGCTAGATTAGAACCCATGACCTTCAGACCCTCATCCAAGTGGGTTCATGTTTGACCCACTACCAGATGCTGCTGCTTGTCTAGTGGATGCAAGCAGCAAGTCCATGTTATTCCTTGGCATTTCTTGTGCCGGCCTCCTGACAGGTCTTGGATTTGTACACTTTATTCACCCCACCCTTAGCCCCTCAGCACTTCTTTACATATCAGAAATGTTCATTTATATTAATGTCTGTCTCCCCCTCTAGACTCAAAACTCATTGTTGGCACCTGCCTTTCATTAAATATGTCTGCTATAGAGGAATTTTGGGCTTTCAGCAAAACTTTATCAAGGAAGCGGTCTAAGTAAAGCAATTCTCTTCTCTGCAAGAACACGCCAGAATTTTGACCTATTCCAAAGCCGTCTTGCACCTTTAACACATCCTTAATAGTTTATTAAGACAGGAAATGGCTTAGGAACTCATCATCCACGAGAAGATTCACTGCCCATCCACATGTTTAATCATTGTAGAAACCAAATATTAACTATCAGAAGCAATGGAAAAATGATATTTGGGCCTTTTGCCATGCCGTGTCATTAAAATTAACCAATGAAGAATTTTGGATGTGACTTTGGGATGAAAGGACTGGGAAAATCTCTGACAATAATAAGACTATTTCCACCTGGCTCACACAAAAGTTGCTAATTCTGCAGATATGTAATTAAAGAATATTTAGCAAAATAAATTAAACCACCCAAAAAGAAGTGGAAAAAAACCCCCTAAATCATGCTTATTATCATCAGTTGGCATTTATTAAGCACTTACTATGTGCAGAATATTGTTTATCTGTTAATATCTTCCCCAGATGAAAAAAAAATTGACATCAAACCCAGCCATGATTTTCTGGCAAGGAAAATGAGCAACAACAAGGTAAATAAAATGATGATCTAATAATCAGCCAACCTGAAGAAAGCTTTGTGAAAAGCAGTATTTTTAAATGTAACATTTTTATTGTCAAAATTATCTCATTAGCATTCAGTCACTTGCTCTCCTCCTGTTAAAGGTACAGAAATGAACAGATGACTTAAGTCGCTGTAAATCCTTATTTAAGCACTGTGATTGTGTAGTTTGTGCTGGATACTTCTTCATTCAGATTTAATCAGGCATCGTACCTGTCAATGGTAAATGATGTCCAAACCTTAGCCATGCTAAAGTACCAAGGAGCCTTTGAGTCATGGGTAAATTAGGCATAATTATTATAGCTCATATAGTAATCTTTTCTAATAATAACTGGTGTTTGTAATTGAAATGCTAAAGGAACTTGGGGCGTTATTTTTAGACCAGGATGAATATGCATGTATCTATTCTAAATTAAAACTTTTGCTCTGCTTTAAGAGAATGGGATTGTTTCACTAATCAAGACTGTATTTTAGAAGCACTATAAGGAGCTTGAGAGAAAAACACTCTTTATTGTCCCATATTTAACAGTGTGAACTAGATCTGATAGTTAGTTCCCAGAGAATAAATTGAGCGTTCTGCATGGTTATTCACTCAAGTATCTCAGGTACTTTATAAGTCTCTGGTATACCTGAGAGAATCAATACAGCCCATGTGGGACCAACTCATGTCTTCATTGTTTCTTTTGCTTTTTAATGCTACTCGTTAATAATAATAATAATTATTATTATTATTATGGTACTTATTAAATGCTTACTATGTGCCAAGTACTGTTCTAAGCACTGGAATAGATACAAGTTAATCAGGTTGGACACAATCCCTGTCCCACCTGGGGCTCCCACTCATAGCCCCATTTTACAGATGAGATAACTGAGGCACAGCGAGGCTAAGTGGCTTTTCGAAGGTCACACAACAGACATGTGGCGCAGCTCAGATTAGAACTCAGGTCCTTCCGTCTCCAGGCCCATGCTTCTCATGTTAACCACATACTATATTAAGTGTATTTATGTGTCAGGCATTGTCCCAAGTGCTGGGGCAGATAGAAATTAATCGGGTTTAGGCCAGTTCAGGTCCTACACAGGCTCAGAGTATTAATTCGCATTTTGCAGATGAGGTAACTAAGGCAGAGAAGTGCGATTTGCCCAAGACCACACAGCAAACCAGTGGTGGAGCTGGAGGTAGAAGCCAGGTCCCCTGATTCCCAAGCCCATGGTCTTTCCACTAGGCCATGTTGCCTCTCTGGCCACTCTGCTAGTTTGGGTCAGATAAGGTTATAGTCAGTCAATCGTATTTATTGAGCATTCACTGTGTGCAGAGCACTGTACTAAGCACCTGGGATGATACAGTGTAGCAATATAATGAGGCAGTTCTGTTTCTTCAAAATTCTTTTTTTTCCCAACATGTCATATCTTTCAAAGGTTTCAAATGGGGAAAGAAGGCTGTTCAGCATTGAAGAAAGGTTCAGTGTGGGTGGGCTATATCTAAGCCCATTCAAGGAGCGCTGACATTTGACCATCCACTTTCTTGACAGACTAAAAGGCTTGGGCTGAGCTCCTGACTATGATAATCCCACCCAATCAATCAATTATATTTATTGAGCACTTACTGTGTGCAGAGCACCAATCAATCAATCATATTTATTGAGCACGTACTGTGTGCAGAGCACTGTACTAAGCGCTTGGGAAGTACAAGTTGGCAACATATACAGTCCCTACCCAACAGTGAGCTCACAGTCTAAAAGGGGGAGACAGAGAACAAAACCAAACATACTAACAAAATAAAATAAATAGAATAGATATATACAAGTAAAATAAATAAATAAATTAATAGAGTAATAAATATGTACTAACATATATACATATATACAGGTGCTGTGGGGAAGGGAAGCACCAGCGTGGCTTAGTGGAAAGAACATGAGCTTGGGAGTCAGAGGTCATGGGTTCTAATCTCGGCTCCACCACTTTGCTGTGTGACCTTGGGCAATTCACTAAACTTCTCTGTGCCTCAGTTGCCTCCTCTGGAAAATGAGGATTAAGAGTGTGAGCCGCATGTGGGACAACCTGATTAGCTTGTATCTACTCCAGCTCCTGAAACAGTGTGTGGTGCATAGTAAGCACTTAACAAATACCATTATTATTATTTGTAGTAGTATTAGTATTATACTAAGTGCTTGGATGAGTACAACCTAACAGAGTTGTCAGACATGTCCCCTGCCCGCATGAGTTTACAGTCTAGATGGGATTAGAGATCTTAATCTTGTAAAATTAAATGTGCATCCGAGTCAGTGGTATATTGTGTGTATTTTCCAGTTCCAGTATATGTGTATATTCCAGTAGTCCAATCCTTGTGAGCATTCTGTGTTCAGGCAGCCCTCACTCTTGTGATCGATCACAATCAATCAACGATATTTGTTGAGGTTTTACTGGGTGCAGATGTACTGAACTAAGCGCTTAGAGTTCCTGAGGTTCCAGAAAAATGTATCTTAAATTGAAACATTGTAGACAGGAATGATGTTTTAAATGGGGACTAGATCCTGAAGCAAGGTTGGATATGGCATTTTTGACAAAATTACCCAGAATTGTTTAGTCTATCATGGGTTAGAGAGGTTCCACCAGAGAGTAGGTAAATTTGACTTCACCAGAAGTAAAGCGGTCATGTTGAACCTCCCTGCTGACTAAATCAGTTCTCTTTTCCCACTGCCAGAGAAACGCAAGGATATAATGACCCAGCACAGAAAACCTGAAACAGTCAACTAATTCAATCAAAAAACAAGGTTTTATTCAATCCTCCCCTAAGGGAGAAAGTGAAGACTTGCATGGCTGTGCATTAAATAATATGTCTCAGGGCTTGTTGAATGAACTCACAGATTTTTTTAAAGATTACAGTTGAATTATATTTCATCACTTTTGAAGTACAAGTAGTAATAGTATTCATTAAGTGCCTGCTCTGTGTAAAGCTGTATATAACGATCACTGGGAAAAACCACATGAGAGAACGAAGGAGTCAGTCAGTCAGCCAATCAAATTTATTTAGCTCTCACTATGTGCAGAAAACTGTTTCTACTACTACTACTACTTCTACTACTAATAATAATAAGTATGACATTTGTTAAGAGCTTACTATGTGTCAGGCTTTGTACTAAGGACATCACTTTTGAAGTACAAGTAGTAATAGTATTCATTAAGTGCCTACTCTGTGTAAAGTAGTATGTAACGATCACTGGGAAAAACCACATGAGAGAACGAAGGAGTCAGTCAGTCAGCCAATCGTATTTATTTAGCTCTCACTATGTGCAGAAAACTGTTTCTACTACTACTACTACTTCTACTACAAATAATAATAAGTATGACATTTGATAAGAGCTTACCATGTGTCAGGCTTTGTACTAAGGACATTACTAAGCACTTGGGAGAGTACAATTTAACAATTTTTCTAGTCTGTGAGCCCACTTTCTAGACTGTGAGCCCACTGTTCGGTAGGGACCATCTCTATATGTTGCCAACTTGTACTTCCCAAGCGCTTAGTACAGCGCTCTGCACACAGCAAGCGCTCAACAAATACGATTGAATGAATGAATGAACAATGAACAGAGACACATTCCCTGCCCACAATGAACTTAGAGTCTAGAGGGAAGATTCAGCCCCTGACCCTCCAGGGACTCACAGGCTAAGAATAACTTTGAAGGGCTTCTTGGAATCAGGTATATTAGGATGAAAACAGTAGAAATGAAAAACAAAAGCAACAACATAAAAGGTGAAGAGTGGGGTCCAACAGGTCCGGTTCATCCAGATTCCATTCACAATCAGAGCTTCCTCAACATTTTAAAATATGTAGAGATCACTTGCTGCCAATGCTAGAATCCTTCACAGTTGCCCCTGCCCAGGCCATGTTGGGAGAGAAGGCATAACATGGCATTCTAGACTGTGAGCCCACTGTTCGGTAGGGACCATCTCTATATGTTGCCAACTTGTACTTCCCAAGTGCTTAGTACAGTGCTCTGCACACAGTAAGCGCTCAATAAATAAATAAGACTGAATGGCGTGATGGAAGAATGGTGGGGAATCCCTTTGGTCGCACTCAGGTTTCCACTTGGATGAGGGTCCAAACGTCTCTGTCACAGGTAGAGTCCCTCGGAGGCCATTCCACCCTCTGTTCCATAAATCCCTCCTTCAGACCATGGGGACGTGAGATGTACGCCTTTAAAATTCACTTCTCGTTAGACAATTCTCAATGCAAAATAGTTTCTCACATGTTTAATTTCCCTTGACTTATGTTCCAGGAATACATTCTATTTTAGTACAGCATAAATAAAATTCATATTCATATATTTTGTGGGAAATGAATGCGATCTGCTGATATTTTTACGGCTTTTTCCCCCCTTGAACTAAACACTGAACCCTTAAATGTAAGGTGCGAAAGATTTGATGAGTTTAACTTAAAGCAGGAAGCAAAATTCAAAGAACATGGATTCCACTGTAATAGTGATGAGGAAAAAAATCTAATTATTAGTTTTATAAAATGCACTTAAAATTACAAATGAAGATCAGGAGGCAAATTATGAGGTAATCAGATAACATTTTATAAAATGAAATGGTCTAGTGGCATACTTATAAAAAGAGTAAGGTAGCACATGGCCTTGAGCATTAACTTCAGTGCCTGTTTGACACCTAAACTCTTATGCTAGAGCTGTTAGGTCTATATGTGGAAAGTCCAAATTGTTCCTGTTCTGAACCATTCTAGAGAAACAAAACATCTATACAAAGAAACCAATTAATCTGACATAGAATAGGCTTCCCACATTAAATTAAATGGATGAAATGCTTATGAACATTGCCAAAAATATTTCCAAGAACTTCCATGTAAATTGTAAGAAAATGGTTGAAGTGGTTGGAGATGTGGCCTCATTGCACTTTAGGAGCCACACTTTTTTATTATTATGTATTAGTTAAGTACTTGCAGTGCTAAAAAGCTAGGATAGACACAATACTATCATATTATTCATCTTTATTATTCATTTATTTTACTTGTACATATCTATTCTATTTATTTTGTTAGTGTGTTTGGTTTTGTTCTCTGTCTCCCCCTTTTAGACTGTGAGCCCACTGTTGGGTAGGGACTGTCTCTATATGTTGCCAATTTGTACTTCCCAAGCGCTTAGTACAGTGCTTTGCACATAGTAAGCGCTCAGTAAATACGATTGATGATGATATCAATCAATCAATCAATCGTATTTATTGAGCGCTTACTGTGTGCAGAGCACTGTACTAAGCGTTTGGGAAGTACAAGTTGGCAACATATAGAGACAGTCCCTACCCAACAGTGGGCTAACAGTCTAGGAGGGGGAGACAGAGAACAAAACAAAACATATTAACAAAATAAAATAAATACAATAGATATGTACAAGTAAAATAAATAAATGAATAGAGTAATAAATGTGTACAAACATATATACAGGTGCTGTGGGGAAGGGAAGGAGGTAAGGCGAGGGGGTGGAGAGGGGGAGGAGGGCTCTGTCCCTGCCTTATGTAGGGCTCAGTAGAACTGGCATTTAATTCCCAGCTTACAAATGGGTGAACTGAGGCACAGATGAGTGACTTTCCCAAGGTCACACAGCTGTTATTAGGTTCTAGGTCTCCTGAACCTCCACCCTAATCTCTTCTAGGCCAACACAAAAGAAACCTATCAATCATATTTATCAAATGCTTACTCAGTGCAGAGGACTATTCTAAGGGCTTGGGAGAGTACAATATAACAGAGTTGGCAGACACATTTCCTGCCCACAAAAAGCTTACGGTCTAGACAGAGACAGACATTAATGCAAATAAGTTAAAGATATGTACATAATAATAACAATAATAATTATGGTACAGTCTCCCCTTTTAGACTGTGAGCCCACTGTTGGGTAGGAACTGTCTCTATATGTTGCCAATTTGTACTTCCCAAGCGCTTAGTACAGTGCTCTGCACATAGTAAGCGCTCAATAAATACGATTGATGATGATGATGATGATGGTATTTGTTAAGCGCTTACTATGTGCCAAGCACTGTTCTAAGTGCTGGGGTAGATACAGGGTAATCAGATTGTCCCATGTGGTGCTCACATTTTTTAGTCCCCATTATACCGATAAGGTAACTGAGTCACAGAGAAGTTAAGTTACTTGCCCAAGGTCACACAGCAGGCAAATGGGGAAGCCAGTATTAAAACCCACATCCTCTGACTCCTAAGCCCAGGCTCTTTCCACTAAGCCGTGCTGCTTCTCTAAGTGCAATGGGGCAGAAAGGGGGTGAATAAAGGGAACAAATCCAAGTACAAGGGTGAAGGGAGTGAAGGAAGAGGAAATGAGAGTTTAGGTGGGGAGAACCTCCTGGAGGAGATCTGCCTTCAATAGGCTTTGAAAGTGCAAGAGTGATTGTCTATCAGACATGTCGAGGGTGGGTGTTCCGGGCCAGAGTCAGGACATGGATAAGGGGTCAGATCAAGGTATAGTGAGTAGGTTGGCATTAGAGGAATGACTTGATAGGAAATCAGGGAGGTAAAACAGGAGATTGAGTATTTTAAAACCTTTTCTATGAGGTTTCTGTTTGACACGAAGGTGGATGGACAACCACTGAAGGTTCCGGAGGAGTGGGAAAGCCTGGACTGAAAGGTTTTCTAGAAAAATGATTCAGGTAGCCGAGTGATGTATGGTCTTGGGCAGGGATGTCAGCAAGAAGGCTGATACAGTAGTTGAGGTGGAATAGGATAAGTGCATGGATTAACTTCTAGACTGTGAGCACACTGTTGGGTAGGGACCCTCTCTTTATGTTGCCAACTTGTACTTCCCAAGTACTTAATACAGTGCTCTGCACACAGTAAGTGCTCAATAAATACGATTGAATGAATGAATGAACTTGGCAGCAGTTTGGATAGAGAGGAAAAGAGGGATTTTAATGATGCTGTGAAGGTTGAACCGAGAGGATTTGGTGATAGATTGAATACGTGAATTGAATGAGAGAGAGGAGTCAAGGATAATACCAAGGTTACAGACTTGTGAGACAGGAAGGATACTCTATCCTAATCCTCCTCGACCTCTCAGCTACCTTCGACACTGTGGACCACCCCCTTCTCCTCAACACGCTATCCAACCTTGGCTTCACAGACTCCATCCTCTCCTGGTTCTCCTCTTATCTCTCCGGCCGATCATTCTCAGTCTCTTTTGTGGGCTCCTCCTCCCCCTCCCATCCCCTTATTGTAGGGGTTCCTCAAGGGTCAGTTCTTGGTCCCCTGTGTTCTCTATCTACACTCACTTCCTTGGTGAACTCACGGCTTCACCTATCGTCTCTACGCTGATGACACCCAAATCTGCATCTCTACCCCTGCTCTCTCTCCTTCCCTTCAGAATCATGACTCCTCCTGCCTTCAAGACATCTCCATCTGGATGTCTGCCCGCCATCTAAAACTCAATATGTCCAAGACTTTCCCATCACTGTAGACGGCACTTCCATCCTTCCTGTCTCACAAGCCTGGAAACTTGGTGTCATCCTCGACTACACTCTCTCGTACACCCCTCACATCCAATCCGTCACCAAAAACTGCCGGTCTTACCTCCACAACATCACCAAGATCCACTCTTTCCTCTTCATCCAAATTGCTACCCTGCTGGTTCAATCTCTCATCCTATCCTGACTGGATTACTGCATCAGCCTCCTCTCTTATCTCCTATCCTCCTGTCTCTCCACACTTCAATCCATACTTCACGCCGCTGCCCTGATCATCTTTGTGCAGAAACGCTCTGGACATGTTGCTCCCCTCCTCAAAAATCTCCCGTGGCTACCAGTCAACCTACGCATCAGGAGAAAACTCCTCACTCTCAGCTTCAAGGCTGTCCATCACCTCGCCCCCTCCTACCTCACCTCCCTTCTTTCCTTCTACAGCCCACCCCACTCCCTCTGATCCTGTGCTGCTAACCTCATCACTGTGCCTCGTTCCCACCTGTCCCGCCATCGTCCCGCCATCCACCAAGCTAGCTCTCTTCCTCCCTTCAAAGCCCTACTGAGAGCTCACCTCCTTCAGTAGGCCTTCCCAGACTGAGCCCCCTCCTTCCTCTCCCCTTCCCCATCCCCCCCACCCTACCTCCTTCCCCTCCCCACGGCATCTGTACAGATTTATTACTGTATTTTACTTGTATATATTTACTATTTTCTTTATTTTATTCTGTTAATATGTTTTGTTTTGTTGTCTGTCTCCCCATTCTAGACTGTGAGCCTGTTGTTGGGTAGGGACCGTCTCTATATGTTGCCAACTTGTACTTCCCAAGTGCTTAGTACAGTGCTCTGCGCACAGTAAGTGCTTAATAAGTACGATTGAATGAATGAATGAATGGTGCCATCGACAGTGATGGGAAACTCAGGGGGAGGACATGGTTTGGGTGGGAAGATAAGGAGTTATGTTTTGGACATGTTAAGTTTGAGGTGACAGCAGAGCATCCAAGTAGAGTTGTCCTAAAGGCAGGAGGAAATGAGAGACTGCAGAGAAGGAGAGAGATCAAGGCTGGAGTTGTAGATTTGGTCATCAATCAATCAATTGTATTTATTGAGCGCTTACTGTGTGCAGAGCACTGAACTAAGCACTTGGAAAGTACAAGTTGGCAGCATATAGAGACGGTCCCTACCCAACAGTGGGCTCACAGTCTAGAAGATTTGTAGTGTAGATTTTGTCATCATTTGCATGGAGGTGGTAGTCAAACATATGTGAGCAAATGAGTTCTCCAAGGGAGTGGGAGCAAATGGAGGATAGACAGGGACCCAGAAATAAACTTGATAACTATTCATTGTGCAGTTAAATGCATGTGCACTAGCTTTCATTCTCTGTCCCTTTCAATTTGTCACTAAATATCTCAGTCTCTGGCCCTTTATCTACCTCTGAAGCTCTATCAATATCTATTCCAATATATTAGTATATTTGAAGTAAATTCATTCATTCAATCATATTTATTGAGCCCTTACTGTGCACTGTACTGCACTATACTAAGCACTTGGGAAAGTACAATGCAATAATAAACAATGACATTTCCTGCCCACAGCAAGCTTACAGGCTAAGTAAATCAAATTAGATTCCTACTGAATGGTTAAAGCCATGAGCAGTAGTTGCCTTCCAGACACCATAGCTTCTAGGAAACCCTTGGGAAGCCATAGTATCATATTTTAGAAATAGTGCTGGAGAACTACAGAGGAGGACAGTACTTCAAGATATTAAAATAGTAATAATAATCATCATGATATTTTAAGTCCTTACTGTCTGCCAAGCACTATGCTATATTCTGAAGTAGAGACAAAGAATATCAGATTAGACACAGTTCCTGCCCACAGGGTACTCACAGTCTCAAGAAAAGGAAGGACAGGTATTTTGCTCTGAGTAGTTTGTTCTCGTCTGAGAAGCAGCACAACCAAATGGAAAGAGCAAAAGCCTGGGGGTCAGAGGACTTGGGCTCTAACCCCAATTCTGCCATTGGAATGCTGCATGACCTTGGACAAGTCACTTAACTTTTCCGTGTCTCAGTTCCTCATCTGTAAAATGGGGATTCAATGCCTGTTCTCCATTCTACATGGACTGTGAGCCCCATGTGGGACCTGATTATCTTTTATCTACCCTAGAGCTTAGTGCAGTGCTTGTCACATATTAAACACTTACCAAGTACCACAATTATTATTATCTTGTATATTTACTACTAGCAATAAAGCCAGGATAATTTTTCAGAGTGAATATTAAACTCCACTTGCTCCTGTCACCATCTAAAGCAGCAGAACTGGATGACCTAAATTTTACAAAGGTTCTGGATTACTGAGTCAACTAACAGACCCAGTAATCAAGGTCAAACAGTAGACAACATGCATCTAAAATCAACCAACTCTTGGCTCGAGATTATTGCGGCCTTCCAGTAGCATGTTAAATCCATTAATATTGGGTCAAGTGCACTGATTTTGGTTTGTTCAATTAGGTTACTCAATAATTGGTATTTCATCCAAAATCTCAAGATAACACGTATCTCTCAGGGTACTTTGCATGCTCAAAAAAAACCAAAATTTAAGGAGTGTGGGGCGATTGGTAAGTGCTTTACCAGAACTAAGCTTAATGTTTGTCAGATATTCCTAGGCTTGAAAATGTATGTTTGGCTCCACACTAATTAATTATCCTTAACAGTAGAGTGCAGCATGAAGTGGTCCAATAAGCTAAATTCTCATGCAATAAAACTCTACTCACAAAGATTAAACCACAAAGTCTATGAATAAGCTATCTGGCCTTTACCAAATTTCCAGGTTGCCCATAGAACTGGCCCAGGTCATTGCTACCCTTTCCATTTAGGCTACTGTCAAAACTGCATGCTGTCTTTCCCAATTGGAGACTGCCTATTCCTCTATCGAAGCCACAGGAAGCAGGATCACTTTGGTCAAGCATCATTTTGATCGTGTTTCTGTCCCTAGAACCAAACTTTAGCTCCCAAATTAACCCATCAAAAAAATCAAAACCTCTGACCACTGGCACTATTACAAATTGCCCTTCCTCACAGACCTGACTGCCTGACTGCTTTCATCTCCAAGACATCCTAACTTGTAGAGAAGCAGCGTGGCTCAGTGGAAAGAGCTCGGGCTTTGGAGTCAGAGGTCATGGGTTCAAATCCTGGGTCCGCCAGTTGTCAGCTGTGTGACTTTGGGCAAGTCACTTAAGTTCTCCGTGCCTCAGTTACCTCATCTGTAAAATGGGGATTAAGACTGTGAGCCCCACGTGGGACAAACTGATCACCTTGTAACTTCCCCAGCACTTAGAACAGTGCTTTGCAAATATTAAGTAAGCACTTGATAAATGCCATTATTATTATTATTATTATTATTATTACTCTTCCATCCAGCCATTATATATGTATCATTTCCTCTACATGACTAACCTCACTTCTGAACTATCACGTAATAACAATTAGGGTATTTGTTAAGCTATTACTCTGTACTAAGCACTGTATTAGGCATTGGGTTGGATACAAGCAAATCAATTTGGACACAGTCCCTGTCCCATGTGGAGCTCACAGCCTCAATGTCCATTTTACAGATGAGGTAACTGAGCCCCAAAGAAATGAAGTGACTTGTCCGAGGTCATACAGCAGACATTTGGCAGGGCTGGGATTAGAACCCATGACTTCTGAGTCCCAGGTCTGTGCTCTATGCAATGGCCCATGCTGCTTCCCTATCATAATAATAATAATAATAATTTTTTAAAAATAGTGTTTTTTTAGCATTTACTATGTATCAAGCACTATTGTAAGCACTGGGGTCTTATGTTGTCGAGTCATCTCTGACACATAGTGACTCCATAGTCACATCTCTCCCAGAATGCCCAACCTCCAGCTGCCATCATTCTGGTAGTGTATCCATAGCGTTTTTATGGTAAAAATACAGAAGTGGTGGTTTAACATTGCCTTCTTCCACGCAGTGACGTTCAGTCCCCACCCTCGACACTCTCCCGTGCCACTGCTGCCTGGCACAGGTGAGTTTTGACTTGTAGCAGATTGTCTTCCACTCTCTAGCCACTGATTAAGCTTGAAATGGAATGGGTAGGCCTCGGCTTGGCACTCCCTTCTGTAGCCAAGACTGGTAGAGTACTGGAAACTCTCCAGGTGTGATCCTGAGAGGCGAAGCCTTGGGTAGACACAAGTTAATCAGGTCGGACACAGTCCCTGCCCCACATGGGGCTCACAGTTAGGATGGGGAACAGGTATTGAATACCCATTTTTAAGAAGAGGAAACTAAGGCACAGATACGTCCTATGGGCTAATCTGCCCAGTAACATCATCCATGTTTGTACATATTTATTACTCTATTTATTTATTTATTTATTTATTTATTTTACTTGTACATATCTATTCTATTTATTTTATTTGGTTAATATGTTTGGTTCTGTTCTCTGTCTCCCCCTTCTAGACTGTGAGCCCACTGTTGGGTAGGGACTGTCTCTATGTGTTGCCAACTTGTACTTCCCAAGCGCTTAGTACAGTGCTCTGCACACAGTAAGTGCTCAATAAATACGATTGATTGATTGATTCCTGCCAGACCATGCTACTCCCATGCTGCAAAGCCAAATTGAAAGTTCATTTTCTTCCTAAGGCCCTTTTAGACTAAGCCCACTAAATGTTTTTATCATAGTCCCCTTTAAATGCATCTAAGTCCCACTGCATATATTGGTTGTCCTGCAGTTAATTATTTATCCTGCAGCCTTGAAAAGGCCTGTGGTGATTGCATAATTACTCATACTTGAATACCCTGAAGTCAGACTGCTCCCACAAACCCCACATAACCTAATCCCTCCCTCACAATGGCCAGGTGAATGAAACTGGCTGTCAGTACCCCAAATCTCAAAACCGAAAGTACATATTTCACTAATGATTCCAGCCCCTTTATTAGCACATTTTCCTGCCTCCCACCCTCTAATCATCAAAAATAGGCATTGGCATATCCCAACAAACATGGTATGCCAAGAGTCGTATGCACCTCTCTAAAAGCGACATGACCACAGCAAGGAGGTATTAATTTCCAACTGGTGGGACTGACTTACTGTTGTAATTAGTTGTATTGTTTTACCTTTGTGATGATTAAGCATAGTTACATTTATCTTCTCACCCATTACCGATTATAGTTTATGTTCTTTGAGGGCAAGAATTGTGTTTTTGATTACTTCCCCACCTAGTCATTATTGTTCTCCACACCCAGTAGATGAGTTGAAGGAATAAATAACACAGCTATATGGCAGGTTGAACTGAGATGAGTACAAGGAAAATGTACAGGGAAATTACACACAACACACATTCCCACATATGATGATGATGATGATGATGATGGTGTTGATGATAACGAGAGTCCTCAGAGATTACTCTATGTAATTGCTGGCATAGTTACAAGATAATCAGATTGGGCACAGAATATCGGGGGTGTACTCAAGCACTTATATAACAGGAAAGTAGTAGTAGAGGCCCACTCAGGATTACATCTGGAGAGTTTCCAGTCCTCTACCAGTTTTGGCTATGGAGGGAGCGTCAGGCAGAGGCCAACCCATTCCAATCCTAGCTTGGGCAGTGGCTAGTGAGTGGAAGGCAATCTGCTACAAGTCAAAATTCACCTGTGCTGAGCAGCAGCAGTGTGGGAGAGAGTCGAGGGCAGAGACTCAAGTTTACTGTGCGGAAGAAGTCAATATTAAATCACTTCTGTATTTTTACCAAGGAAACTCTCTGGATACACTACAGAATGATGGCAGATGGAGATGGGGTGTTCTAGGAGAGATCTATCTGTGATGTATCCGGAACGACTCGACAGCATAAAACAAGTAGTAGATTGGGAGATAAGGAGAAGAGAGATTAATCCTGGAAAGCATCCTGGAAGATATGTGATTTCACGGGGGCTTTAAGATGGGGAGAGGAGTGGTGTGCTGGATGTGAGAGACTGAGCCCCCTCCTCCCTCTCTCCCTCCTCCCCCTCCCCATCCCCCCCGCCTTACCTCCTTCCCCTCCCCACAGCATCTGTATATATGTATATATGTTTGTACATATTTATTACTCTATTTTATTTGTACATATTTATTCTAATTATTTTATTTTGTTAATATGTTTTGTTTTGTTCTCTGTCTCCCCCTTCTAGACTGTGAGCCCACTGTTGGGTAGGGACCATCTCTACATATTGCCAACTTGTACTTCCCAAGCACTTAGTATAGTACTCTGCACACAGTAAGCACTCAATCAGTACGATTGAATGAATGAATGAAACGATTGAATGAATGAATGAATGAATGAATGAATGAATGAATGAATGAGAGAGGAGTGAGTTCCCTGCAGAAGGCAGGATATGTGTGACAAGAGAGATGAGGGTGAGGCACAGAGAGAAGATTGGTTTAGGTGACTCAGGAATCTATTTGGTTTATCTCCCCGGTTTCTCCCTCCATCCCCCAGCTAGGGGTCCAATTCACAGTTCTTGTCTTGTCTTATGCCGTCGAGACATTTCCAACACATAGCAACACCAGGGACACATCTCTCCCAGAAGTCCCGCTCTCCACCTGCAATCGTTCTGGTAGCATATCCAAATTCACAGTTCAGTGGGCTGCATTCTGTTAGGAGTAGGAGGAGGCACGAGCAGACCTGATCTCTGGCAGCCTAGACCAGCCTCAGCATCCTAGACTATATGTGGGATTGAGTATGTCCAGAATTAATCTCTTTTCTCCCTATCTCCCCATTTACAACTTGTATTATGCTGTTGAGTCGTTCCCGACCCATAGCGACTCCACAGATACGTCTCTCCCAGAATGCCCCCTTTCCTTCTGCCATTGTTCTGCTAGTGAATCCATAGAGTTTTCTTGGTAAAAATACAGAATTGGTTTGCCATTGCTGCCTTCTGCACAGTAAACCTGAGTTTCCACCCTTGACTCTCTCCCAAGCCTCTGCTGCCCAGCACAGGTGAGTTTTGACATGTAGCTGATTACCTTCCACTCGCTAGCTATTGGCCAAATTGGAAGAGCATCAATAAATCAATCAGTGGTATTTACTGAGTACTTACTGTGTGCAGATCATTGTACTAAACACTGGGAGAGTAGTAAAACATAGCCGAGTCGGTAGACATGTTCCCCTCCCACAGGGAGCTGACAGTCTAGAGGTGGAAACAGACTTTGAAATAAATTGCAGATGTGGACAAAATGCCGTGAGGCTCAGGGTGGGGTAAATAAAAAGTAGAGGCATGAGTGGGTTGGGTCCCAGTTGGATGGAATCAGAGCCCTTTGTTCTCCACCAGGTGGGAAAATTGGTAAATGGTTTTTGCCCTTCTGATTCAGGCTCCTAATCAGGCCTCCAGAACAGCAAATATGCCCACTGGTCAGGGAGCAGATGAAATACTCAGGAGAAAAGATATTCAGGGCACACATTGATCTTGTACCTGTGCTCAGAGATTGGGTTATTAATTCCATCAACAGTAGCATCTTTGATCAAGAGGGGCAGTTATACAGATAGAAAGAAAGGTAGATTTTTACAGTGCTTATAAGGTAAGTGGTGTTCTGAAAGGGATCATATTTAAAATGCTGTCCTGTTGATGAAAAGAAAAATAGTGACTAAAAGAAAAATTTGATACGCGGCCTTCAAAACATAGCAGGTATTTGCTCAGTGATCCAGGCTGTGGGTTTGAATTGCTTCGAATGACTGGATTCTTACTGCTGCTGTTGATGTGCAGGCTGATGTGAAGTATTTTACTTTGATTGGGTTTTGTGTGTGTGGGGGTGTGTGTGTGTGCACTAGAGAGATTTGGCAAGGAGGGAAGGTTGACAAGAAATTTTGTGCTTCCTATTCTGTTTTAAACCATTCATCTTCCTTTTGGCTTTTGGAATTCAATCCTTCTTTTCACTGGAGGGAGTAAAGGAGTATTTCCTTTGTTATCTGAATTCTTTCTAGTGATGGATATAGAAAAAATGAATTTCCTTCTTCCTTGTAAAACAAGCTTCTTTACTTTGTTCCTATTGTCAAAAACATTTCCCAATAATGTTTTCATATCATTTAGTTAATGCTGTATTAGACATGAAATTTAGAAATTTCTTCCAACCTCTTGTCTTGGCATAAATCTCACCCTCCCAAACAATAAAAGAGGTTAAGGTTAAATTCTGAATTTTGTGTTTTACCCAAAGGTAAATTACTATATTTAAAAAAATATATATATTGTACCTATTTTACAGTTTTCCCAGGAGAAAAAAGTGTATACTACACAAAAAACTATTTTTTATGAATGTTCGAATAAATCAAAAGGAACCTAAAATTTTGATATGAAACTATAATAATAATAATGATAGCATTTATTAAGCGCTTACTATGTGCAAAGCACTGTTCTAAGCGCTTGGGAGTTTACAAGGTGATCAGGTTGTCCCTTGAGGGGCTCACAGTCTTAATCCCCATTTTACAGATGAGGTAACTGAGACCCAGAGAAGTTAAGTGACTTGCCCAAATTCACACAGCTGACAAGTGATG
This sequence comes from Tachyglossus aculeatus, assembly GCF_015852505.1. Classification (NCBI taxonomy): domain Eukaryota; kingdom Metazoa; phylum Chordata; class Mammalia; order Monotremata; family Tachyglossidae; genus Tachyglossus; species Tachyglossus aculeatus. Next base: position 86,259,050 of record NC_052066.1, read on the forward strand.
GAGACAGGATTAGAACTCACGAGCTCTGACTCCCAAGTCCGAGCTCTTTTCACTGAACGACGCTGCTTCTCATGTTACTTAGATTTCAAAATTCATTTTTTACAACTGATTTTCAAGGATGCTATGATATTTTTCCCATGTCCAAATGTAAGAGAAAAATATAAACACAATTACCCCCCAATTTGAATAACATTTTCTGTGTTTTATTCACCACAAGGTGTGCTTTAAGAATTAGGGTAGTTAAATGACTCATATGAAAATAATTAATTTTTTATCAAGTCTGATGACTTAGCAACCATCCATGCCAAAAATATTATAAACCAAGTTAAAGATGATTAAAAACTTCAGATTTAAAATAGAATATGATTTGAATACCCGTAAGACATTTTGTGCTTCCAGACAGTTAATGATGTGTAAAAATAATGAAAGACTTTAGGCAAAGTAATGGATTTAATTTCTGGGGTTTTGTTTAAGTGTTTCTTCAAGCCTTAATATTTCAAAGTATCGCCTGGGTATCTCTAAAAAAAGAAAGGTAAATGTCAAGGCAGATTGAATTCACCTAACTTAAAAAACAGGGTGCCAGGGGAAAAAAAAAATCCATTTCCCAATCCAGTCTCATTCAAATTCACTCTATTCCTCTCCATCAATCCGAAATAACATTTGATCTGTGGGAGAGCTTGGAATCTTCAACTTTATGCCATACCTATTAAATATTCACTATTGAAAATAACTCAGACTATGTTTTCTACAAATGCATCAGAGTTGTCTGCTTAGATTTTTTCTTTTCCTTTCAAAAAAAATATAAAAACCTACAATGCTGTATTGCAGAAAATGGCAAATCTAAATCAGTCAAAGATGTATTGAGTGCATACTATGTGTAGAGCACTATGTTAAGTGGTTGGGAGAGAGAGTACAATTAGAGTAGGTAGATAAGACCCCTGCTCTCAAGGAGTTTACAATACAGAAGGTGAGATGGACGCTAAAATGAATTTCAGGAAGGAGAGAAACAAATTGTAAAGACGTATATTGAAGTTCTATGTGGATGGGGGTGGAGTGAGTACCAGAGTGTTTTAGGGGGTATAGATTTTAGTCCAGGGGTAAGCCAGAAGGCGGCAAGTAGGAGAGATAGTCAGGGAAGGTTCCCTGGAGGAGATGTGATTTTAGTATTTTATATGTTGCCAACTTGTACTTCCCAAGCGCTTATTACAATGCTCTGCACACAGTAAGCGCTCAATAAATACGATTGATTGATAGTAGGGCTCTGAAGTTAGGAAGAGTGGTGTTCTGTCATATCTGAAGGGGTGGGGCCGGGGGGCAAGAGATATCGACCCCCATTTTCTGAAGCAGAAAAACCGATGTTGCCTGAGTCAACTGAGTGGTCCAGAACTCTCACAAGATCAATCTAAATCGATCATATTTATGGAGTGCTTACTGTGTGCTGAGTACTGTACCAAGAGCTTGGGAAGTACAGTATAGCAGAGTTGACAGATTCATTCCCTGACTACAACAAGCTTACAGTCTAGAGTATTATTGGAGCTCAGGACTCTTGCCACTCACCATTACCACTTTTTGGGGGTAGCCTCGGGGACAGTGGGAGAGTTACTCAATATGCCACCTATCATAGTGCTTGTCATATCATATATGTTGCCAACTTGTGCTTCCCAAGCGCTTAGTACAGTGCTCTGCACACAGTAAGTGCTCAATAAATACGATTGATTGATTGTTTGATAGTCATCAATCAGACAGTCAATTGATGGTATTTATTAACTGCCTACTGTACGCAGAACACTGTACTGAACACTTCAGAGAGTACAATATCAGTCAATCGGTGTGCTATTTATTGAGAGCTGTTGTGTGCAGTGTAGTGTGCTATTTGGGAGAGTACAAAAGTTCAACACATTTATTGCACACTTACTATGTGCAGAGCCCTGTACTAAAGTGCATGGACGAGTACAATCTAGCCATAAACAGATACATACCCTGACCACAATGAGCTTACAGTCTAGAGGGGGAGACAGACATTAATATAATATAAATATATATATTATTTATAAATAAATCATTTATAATATGACATAAATAAATCATTTACAACAGAGTTGCGCCATCTAGCAATACAATAGAGTTGGTAGACGCAATCCCTGCCTGCAAGGAGTTTTCAGTCTGGTGGGGGAAGACGAGTGTTAAACTACATTACCGAACATTGAAACAATGGAGTATAAGGATATGTATATAAGTGCAATGGGCCAGGGCTTTTTGGGGTATCACAGGGCTAAAGGGGTACAGACCCCAGTGCCTAGGCTTCCACCAGGCCTCTACTCAGCAATGCCAATCAAGAAGTAAACAAGTAGTATTGAGGGCGATGGAGCAGGCAGGGAAAAATGCCTGAATGAGAGAACAAAGTTTTCAAAATAACCTAAGGGCCATTCTTGGTTTAATTGTAGACTGGATAGCCTCGTGACATGCCCACCAGACATGCAGAAGGTTGAGGGTAAACTGTCTCCTTCTACAAAAGTGTGGCTCTGCCCTGGGTAGTAAGATTGATGAATCTAACTTAACCCTAGGCCAAACCTCCAGTCTCCTCACTTTTGAGGCTCTACCATTAATCCCTCTTCCCACCTATTCCCCGTGGCATGATTTCTTTTGAGGTACCGGTTCCTTTACTTATCTGTGGTCTTCACCTCAGTTTCTAAACATGTGATCCTGTGGCTTTCACCAGTTGGTTGTCCTGGTCTTTGTCTTTGCTCTGGATTTATGGCAGAAGTGGTGAGTTCTAGGGGTTTACGGGATTTGTTCCAGTCATGTGATGAAACCTAACACTACAATGGCCCAAAACACAGAGCCCCAACATTAAATTTGGCTCAGACACAACAAACCCAGCCAGAGAGGCTGTCATATTAATCAATAAAGACTCTTCAGTGGAGAGCAACACCAACAAAAGCATCATTTCACTGATCTCGAGTTCTTGTAACTGCTGCTAGTCTCCCGCAACTACTGCTGCCTCTTCGGCCCCTCACTTACTGGATTTCCTATATCCAAAAAGCAGTGTGGCCTATTAGAAGCAGAGAAGCAGTGTGGCTTAGTGGCAGGAGCCCGGGTTTGGAAGTCAGAGGTTGTGGGTTCTAATCCTGGCTCTACCACTTGTCAGATGTGTGACTCTGGGCAAGTCACTTAACTTCTCCGTGCCTCAGTTACCTCATCTGTAAAATGGGGATTAAGACTGTGAGCCCCACATGGGACAGCCTGATTACCTGGTATCTACCCCAGTGCTTAGAACAGTGCTTGGTACATAGTAAGCGCTTAACAAATGCCATCATTATTATTAGAAAGAACTCAGGCCTGGGAGTTGGAAGACCTGTGTTACAGTCCCGGCTTCGCCCATTACCTGCTGTGCAGCTTAATGCAATTCACTTAACATCCTTATACCTCAGTTCCCTCATCTGCAAAATGGACATTCAGCGCCTTCTTTTTTATGGTATTTGGTAAGCATTTACTTTGTGTCAGGGACTGTACTAAGCACGAGATAGATACAATTTATCTATTTTATCCATTATTTTATCTATTTATCAATTTATCTATTTATTTTATTTTGTTAACGTTTTGTTGTCTGTCTCCCCCTTCTAGACTGTGAGCCCGCTGTTGGGTAGGGACCGTCTCTATATGTTTCCAACTTGTACTTCCCAAGCGCTTAGTACAGTGCTCTGCACACAGTAAGCACTTAATAAATATGATTGAATGAGTGAATGAATACAATATAATAATCTGGATGGACACAATTCTCCCTCCTACTTAGACTGTGAGCCCTCACGTGGGACTTGCATGTGCTAGACTGGAAGCAGCATGGCATATTTGATAGATCACGGGCCTGGCAATCAGAAGGTCATGGGTTCTAATCTTGGCTCCGCCACTTTTCTGCTGTGTGACCTTGGGCAAGTCCTTCACTTCTCTGGGCCTCCGTTACCTCATCTGGAAAATGGGGATGAAGACTGTGAGCCCCATGTGGGGCAGGGACTGTGTCCAACCTGATTACCTTGTATCTGTCCCAGCACTTAGAACCGTGCCTGCCACATAGTGAGTGCTTAACAAATGCCATCATTATTCTTATTCTTGTTTCTTCCCCAGTACTTAGTACAGTGATTGTTATATAGGAACAATTTCACAAATAGCATTATTATTCATTCATTTGATTTATTCAATCGTATTCATTGAGCATTTACTGTGTGCAGACTTCTGCAGACTGTGTGTGTCTTCTAGACTGTGAGCCCACTGTTGGGTAGGGACCGTCTCTATATGTTGCCAACTTGTACTTCCCCAGCGCTTAGTACAGTGCTCTGCACAGAATAAGCGCTCAATAAATACGATTAATGAATGAATGAATGCAGAGCACTGTACTAATTGCTTGGGAGAGTACAATACAACAATAAACAGAAATATTCCCTACCCACAATGAGATTACAATCTAGAGGTAGGGAGACGGACATCAACACAAATTAATGAATTAAGTGCCGTGGGGCTGGGAGGAGGGAAGCTTAGCACATAGTAAACGCCTAACAAATGCCACAAGTATTATTATTATTATTATTGTTATTATCATGCTATTATCAGCCTTCTACAAAGGCTGGACCTGAAATTTCAACCACTCAGCAACTCCTGGCCGTGATGTCCAGTAGTTAGTCATCTAGGTGGCCTCACTGTTGTGGCCGTTACTTCCGTCTGCCAATGCTTACTTCTCAGTACCAAGTACTGAATAACTTTAAATGCTCAGTGTGGTGATGGGTTTGCGGATCACACGGTGTTGGGTTTGAGGATTGGTGCAGTGAAAGTGAAAGACCAGAATCAGGAAGGCTGAGCCATACAAGATTTATTCCGTGTGGCAAATCGAACTTCCCTATTGCGCAGAATACACATATTTAGTTACTCACACATGGTGAAGAACTTAGCTCCTGCCCCACAAACACTTCCCACCTGGGAAGATCACACTTATGTGACCGGCATGGTCCCCTATTTCTAGCGGCTGGTGGAACTGGGAAAAAGATACCCGTTGCCTCCAAGGGATAGCTTTCAAATCACCCACTAGCTACCTTTCAAATTATCCAGCAGTTAAGCTCACTCCTTGAACAGATACTTGTCTTGTCTTTTGCTGTCAAGTCGTCTCTGACCCACAGCAACGCCATGGACACATCTCTCGCAGAACGCCCCACCTCCACCTGCAATTGTTCTGGTAGTGTATCCATAGAGTTTTCATGGTAAAAATACAGAAGGGGCTTACCATTGCCTTCTTCCTGGCAGTCAATTAGAGTCTCCACACTCAATCCTCTCCCTTGCTACTGCTGCCCAACACAGTTGAGTTCTGATTTGTAGCAGATTGTCTTTCATTCATTCATTCAATCATATTTATTGAGTGCCTAACTGTGTGCACAACACTGTATTAAGCGCTTGGGAAGTACAAGTCGGCAACATCTAGAGACGGTCCCTACCCAACAATGGGTGCCACTCCCCAAGCTGGGAATGGAATGGATATAATGATAATAATAGCATTATTTGTTAAGCGCTTACTATGTGCCAAGCAGCATTCTAAGTGCTTGGGTTGATATAAAGTAATCAGGTTGTTCCACGTGGGGCTCACAGTATTAATCCCCATTTTACAGATGAGGTAACTGAGGCAAAAAGGGGTTCAGTGACTTGCGCAGTCACTCAGCAGACAAGTGGCAGAGCAGGGATTAGAAACCACGTCCTCTGACTCCTAAAACCCTGCTCTTTCCATTAAGCCATGCTGCTGCCTCTGCTTGACTCTCAATCAATCAATCAATCCATCGTATTTATTGAGTGCTTACTGTGTGCAGAGCACTGTACTAAGCGCTTGGGAAGTACAAGTTGGCAACATATAGAGACAGTCCCTACCCAACTTTGGGCTCACAGTCTAAAAGACTCTCCCCCCATGGTCGAGGCTGGTAGAGTACTGGAAACTCTCCAAGTGTGACCCTGAGTGGGGAATGGATACTTACTACTCCTTAATAATAATTGTGAGATTTGTTATGAATTTACTATGTCAGGAACTGTACTAAGCTCTGGTCGGGTTTACAAGCAAATCAGGGTGGACACAGTCCATGTCCCACATTGGGTTTACAGTCTTAATCCCCATTTTACTTCCCTTTTACAGAGAAGGGAAGCGATGCTTCCAAGGTCACACAGCAGACAAGTGGCAGAAGCGGCATTGGAAGCCGTGACCTTCTGATTCCCAGGCCCGTGCTCTTTCCACTAGGGCATGCACCTTGCTCCAGTCAGTTGGCACGATCGGTCACTTGGCATCACCAAGGGTCTGATAGAATGGGTGACCCCGGCTCTGGGTAGAAGCAACTCCCCATTTTGGTGTGACAGAGTTCCAACCTACTATGAAGAGTCCCTGGAGGCTCCTACTTCAGATATAACCTGCCATATCCTGGTTCCTATCATCTTTGCCGCAAACAGGCCAATCACAATTACAGTGCCCAATTGGGGCATGTGTGAGCGGTGGGGGGAAATTGTGTGGCAAGACCCATCAGACCTCTCAGTATCATTTCTGCAATCCCTTTGAATGGAGCCCAGTTTCTTGTTGTGTACTTTGAGTTCACGTCTTCGATTTTACATCCCCACTTGGCTGGGGTCTCTTTTCCTGTGGTGTACTTCAGAAACATACATTGTCACAGACAGTTGTCAAAGAATGGTCCGTGCCTGCTTACAACAAGTGACGGATGTTCGCAAAGATGCAGTCGGTCTGGCCAAGGCCTGACTGGTCACAGGTGGATGTGTCTGACTGCCTGTATTTGTGTGGGTGTGTGCATTTCTGTGTCTGTGTATGGTAGTGTGTATCCGAGTATGTGGGGTTGCACCTCTGTGTCCTCTCTACATCTGAACGTACCATGTGCGAAGCAATGTTATAAGTTCTGGGGTAGATACAATGTAATAATCAATCAATCAATCGTATTTATTGAGCGCTTACTGTGTGCAGAGCACTGTACTAAGCACTTGGGAAGTACAAGTCGGCAACACATAGAGACAGTCCCTACCCAACAGCGGGCTCACAGTCTAGAAGGGGGAGACAGAGAACAAAACCAAACGTACTAACTAAATTAAATAGAATAGATATGTACAAGTAATATAAATAAATAAATAAATAAATAGAGTAATGTAAACAAATAAATAAATAAATAAATAGAGTAATAAGGTGGATACACTCCTGCCCTGAATAGGGTTCACAGTCTGAGTGGTGGAGAATAGGCCTGAATCCCCAGTTCCCCCTCTCTAGATGGTAAATTCATTATCTCGACTGTAAGCTTGTCATGGGCAGGAAGCGTGTCTACCAACTGTTGCAATGAACTCTCCCAAGGGCTTAGTACAGTGCTCAGCACACAATAAGTGCCCAATAAATACCACTGATTGATTTACATTTAAGGAAACTGAGGCATAGAGAAGTGGTCATTCTCCCAAGGTCATAAAGCTAGGAAATGATGGAGCTGATATTAGAACCCAAATATTTCCCTGAGGATTGCAGAGAAATTCTCTTTAAAACTGATAGCTGTAAATGATCATTGTTTTCACCATCTGAAGAAGGCAGAATGGAGTGTTGAATATTTACATGAAAATCAAACATACGCAACATGAAATCTTTGTTGTCCTGACAAGACGTTTTCAAAATTTAATCACATTTAAATGAATAGCGATTTTTGATGTACATTGTGCACAATAGTTTTAACAACTTGCTGGGTTTATCATGGGCATTAAACCAGAGGGAGTTACAAAGCAGATGTAAAATGAATGATTTACAAACTGGGAAACAGGAAATCACTTTCTAGCTAGACCATATTAAGGAAAAAGCACAGTTTCTCATACAAAGGGAATCTAGGTTATTAAATGGAAAACATTGAGGTAAGCCGTTTCAGTTAGCTCACATCCTTTGAAAATTCTGTCACCTGTATCCATAAATAAGATAGGAAATAGAGCATCTTTGTAAATTGATTTCATTTAACTCATCTTAATTCTTCCATCCTCTTCCTGAGCTAAACAGCCCCAAAATATGTTATTAAAACACCTAAGGAAGATTGTTTTTAAGGTACTGTGGTAACCACAATCTCTTTCACACTCTTTGCCAAGAGTGGCTATAAACAAACTATTCACAGCATTTTTTCCTGATGCACAAATTGTTGAAAATAATTTGGTTTGTTTTCTTTTGCTTTCCAAAGTATCATTAAGCGCTTTCCTGAGCTCAAACACTTTTCATTGCATTATGTCTTTTATTAAGAAAAAAAATCAGGCTCGGCATCTGGAGATGAGGGCTGCTATTTGCTGAGAAAATCCATAGCCCCTGGCAATTCTTTATTTTTACATCTGTTGAAACATACTTTTGAATTGGATTGTTAAAATGTTGCTGCTAATATTCACCTTGGTAATATTACCTAAATTGAATATGACTGAACAATCAAATCCAATCTCAGCATGATAAATGACCAGACTTCTCTTTTCCATTTCCCTGCAGCCTACTGTCCTTCCAGACTTTGGCTTCTTAGATTGCTTGAACTCAGGTTGCACTCAGCCATGGCCAGTGTTACATGATCTTAGGCAAAAATCAATTTGCTAGCTTTCAAGGGGTTTTTAGAAGTATTTAATGTCATCTGGCTGGCTTCCATAATGAAGGACTTACCCTTTTGACCTTCACTGAATAATTTTCCAAAGGAAGATGTGGTGCATAGGGCAAATATGGATTTCATCTTCTCTTTTCCCCACACATTTCCTTATTTTCCTGGGAATAAATGTATATGGCTATATGAAATATATATATATATATATATGTATGTGTGTATGTGTGTATATATATACATATATGTATGTATATATATATGTGTATATATATGTGTGTATATATATATGTACATATATGTATGTATGTATATATATATGTGTGTGTATATATATGTATGTATGTATATATATATATGTATATATATATATATATATGTGTGTGTGTGTATATATATATATGAAACAGGAGAGGAGAGGGAGAGGAAGAAGGAGAAATGGCACTGAGCATACCCAGTGCAGTGAGAGGAGAAGTCAGACTGAGCTTTCCCAGTACAGCTCAGCTAGACTATAAGCATATTATGGACAGGGAATGTATCTACCAACTCTTATATTGTACTCTCCCAAGCACTTAGTACAGTACTCTGCACACAGTAAGTACTCAATAAATACATGACCCCATGGCAGGGGGCAACAACAATGGAGTGACACCCCAGTTCTTTGCTGGGTTTCAGTCTCACCTCATTTGGAGTCCTGGGGAATTAATCTCTTGTGCAAAATCCCAATTTGTGCCAGGCCCTGGATAGGCCCTGGTGGAAATGTATCCTGGTGGCCCCTGATAGGAGGTGAGGGTCTCCAGCTGGCTCAAACAATGCCAGGTGCTACCCTCATCAGGGGCCTTGTGTAGGGGCCCAGGGCCCTGGAAGCTGAAAACTGGGGGTGCCTGGAGAAAGTGTGGCTTGCCATTAGCCCAGCCACAAATTCTGCACCCGGTGGATCTGTGTGAGTGGGATTGGTAGGGATATTTTCAATCTGTTCTTTCCAGTGAACCTTTGCTGAAGCTCTCTTTCCATCCAGATAAAGACACTAAGAGAGCACGGTCTCTCTAAGTTCTTACGTATCTCACCCTCCCTTAGTTAACTCTGTAAACCAGAGACCCTACAGCCATGCCCAGCTCCTCATCCGTTATGTGACTCCATAAAACATAAGGCTTCAGGGTTCACCGGGCTCGCTGCTCCTTGGGAAAGGTTGGAAACTGGTGGGGTGGGGCATTCTCAGACCGCAGCGCTCCGTAAAATCAGATGTAAGGGCCACCAAGCTGGATGAGGTCAGCGGGAGCTCAACCTTACCTCCTCTCCCACCCCACCCCACCCAGCGAATCACTGGTGAAATTCATTAATCAATGGCCAGGAGAAGGGCCAAGCCCAAAATATAATGGGGATTATCTTGGAAAAAGTCACCACATACCAAGTTGCCTGTCCGTTAATATAATAATAATAATAATGGTACTTATTAAGTTCTTACTATGTGCCAAGTACTGTTCTAAGTGCTGGGATAGATTCAAATTAACCAGGTTGGACACAGTCCCTTTCCCAAATTGGGCTCACACTCTTAATCCCATTTTCTACAGATGAAGTAACTGAGGCCCAGAGAAGTTAAGTAACTTGTCCAAGGCCAAACAGCAGACAAGTGGTGGAGCTCGGATTAGGACCCATGACCTTCTGACTCCCAGTCTCATGTTCTAACCACTACACCAAACTACTTCTCAATGAGTGTGAGTGGTATATAACACCCTGCTCCCTGTTCCCTTCCTCAAGAGCTGCCTCTAAAAGCGAAATCACAGGCGCAACTTTAGACTGTCCACTAGTTGTGGGTGGAGAGTATGTCTATTATGTTGTTATACTGTACTCTTCCAAGCGCTTAGTACAGTGCTCTGCCCACAATAAGTGCTCATTAAGTATGATTGGTTGATTGACTGACTGACAACTGGTCAGATGCAGCATGGCTCAGTGGAAAGAGCACGGGTTTTGGAGTCAGAAGTCATCGGTTCAAATCCCAGCTCCGCCAATTGTCAGCTATGTGACTTTGGGCAAGTCACTTAACTTCTCTGGGCCTCAGTTACCTCATCTGTAAAATGGGGATTAAGACTGTGAGCCCCCCGTGGGACAACCTGATCACCTTGTAACCTCCCCAGCATTTGGAACAGTGCTTTGCACATAGTAAGCGCTTAATAAATGCCATCATTATTATAGACTAAATACAGGCCCCACATTCACATTAAAAAATGGAAGTTCCTCTTACTGTAGAGAAGCAACACTTTTGTATATGCAGATTATTTAGTAACTCAAAAAGAGCATGATGATACTTAGAAGTATCCAGACCTCCTCTACACTCTAAACTCTGCCAAGGAATTAGTTCATTCTGCACACAGTAAGCGCTCAATAAATACGATTGATTGATTGATTCCCCACAGTACCTGTATATATATATAGAGTAATAAATACATACAAACATATATATATATATATATATGTTTGTATGTATTACTCTATTTTACTTGTACATGTCTATTCTATTTATTTTATTTTGTTAATATGTTTTGTTTTGTTCTCTGTCTCCCCATTCTAGGCTTTGAGCCCACTGTTGGGTAGGGACCGTCTCTATATGCTGCCAGCTTGTACTTCCCAAGTGCTTAGTACAGTGCTCTGCATACAGTAAGCGCTCAATAAATGCGATTGATTGATTGATTCACTGTTCTCAGCCTGGACTCTCAGGCCTCTGGAATATCAGCTTGGGACAGGGCCCAGTTAAGAGCAAGTGAGTTTCTATTATCTCATGGTAGTACCCCAGATTCTACAGTTTGATCTGTTACCAGAAAGATGGGGTTTGGATGTAATGTAGAAGGGGCTTATCGTGTGAATGCTTTTGAGACTTGATAACCAAGCATACGTGGTGAGTCTGGGCGATTTACATAAAAAATGCTGTAGGGGTGGTGATGTAGTGGGGAGACTGGGGAAAGGATAGTAGCACTAATGCAGTGGGACTAATAAACAAGTCCTCTCCCTTCACAATATAGCTTCAATCATTGTGGCAGCCAGATGTGAACTGAAAGGAATTATTTACCGGAGTTTAAATCCAAGACATAAAGATGTGAAATTTCAAAATTGCATCAGAGTAAATTGAGTATCTTCGTGATAATGTGGAAGACTTAACTTCCTGGTAATTACAGGGGATCATTAAAACATCAATGAAAACCATATATCTTTTTCAGTCCAGAAGAACGATCCAAGCCAAGAAAACTGTAGTGTGGGACAGAGAGCATTATGTATCTCAGACAAAGATAAATGCCTCAGAATCTGTTTACATTTTTCCTCCCTGGACCTCAATTCTCCTTCTAAGAAATCAGTCCATCTTCTCACTTCTGAAACACTATTTTGACAGCACATCTCCCCTACTGAAGTTATCACAGAGACTTGGCAAGACTTGGGAAATTGTGGTTGGGGAATATGATCCCATCAGGCATCTACTCAGCCAAAGATGCTGTCCAGCTCACCAATTTGGCTACTGTTCTATTAATCCCGAGATGATTTCTCAGAGGCAAACTACCTTTGTAATTAGAACCCAAGTGTTGTATCCACTGCAGGATGGTAACAGATTGGTGCAGTGAGGAAGGTCTGGAGGTCCAATCTTATGGCCAGGAATGCTAATGCTGAGAACTGCATATGAAGGAGATGGGTATCAGGATGGATTCATCCAGGTGATCGTCCCATCATCCCTTTTTCTTCCCTTTTTCCTCTCCTCCTCCCCTCCCCATCGCCCCCCCCACCCTACCTCCTCCCCGCCCACAGCACTTGAATATATTTGTACATATTATTCTTTTTATTTTACTTGTAAAGTACAAGTCTACATGTTTTGTTTTGTTGTCTGTCTCCCCCTTCTAGACTGTGAGCCCATTGTTGGGTAGGGACCGTCTCTATATATTGCCGACCTGTACTTCCCAAGGGCTTAGCACACTGCTCGGCACACGGTAAGTGCTCAATAAATATGACTGAATGAATGAATCCAGTTCCCATTTAAAATGAAAAGAGGTGACTTTCTCAGGCCCCAGAGGGGCATTAGGCAGATCTTCCCACTG